>NC_064646.1:71678592-72928592 GCF_023864345.2 Schistocerca serialis cubense
ATACCTTTCATGAATCACTTACCTCACAAACCATCTTCGTTACTCGAACTACTGCAATACAGCGAGCGCCAATACTGTCAGCTAAATAAAAGATTCTAACTACTCAAGGCACTAACTACTGATAGGCATAGTTAGCAAATGAAAGATTTTGATGGAGAAAAAACAATGTATTTACCTTAATAGTATTCAAAAGTCATAATATATATAGCAGTTCATGGCATCCAGTCTTACAAATTTACTGTCCAGATCATCCGCTCTCAAAACACCGCCATTTCTCTCGCTACATCCACCACTGCTGGTGGCTCACCTCCAATTGCGCAACGCTATGCGCTATTAACAGCTAACTGCCCAACACTACAATAACAATGTTCCAACAACGCAAATCAGCCACACACTGCACACAGCACAGCCAGTGATTTTCATACAGAGCGCTACGTGGCGTTACCAATATAAAAACCTAAACAGGGTTACAGTAGTTCTTCTATATGACTTAAAATTTTAACAATATATTGAGATCAACATTGTGTTTAAATCTAACAGCCTGAATCATAACCCACATCCTTTGCTTGTATTAAATATGAAAATGAGTAGTAAAGTTACCCACCAAATGAAAGAAAGTAAAGAAAATGAGGACTCTGTGCAATATAGATCTGGTATGATTTTTAGTAATTTAATTGAAAGCTTTGTTGCTTTGGTACAAATAAAATTGTTTCTTTTTGTCGTGACAGAATAAATTACTATTAATCACACCAGATTTGTCGGAGAACAGCAGCAACATGCGTAATTGATCCAGCTTTAAGAAATTCTATTACCTTTTAGCGGAAAATTCGTGCGGTACTCTCCGACGTTAGAAAAGTCGTGGTGTTCCGTTCGGAGCAGGAGGCGGCTGTCTTTTCTCATTCGCGATATCGAAAATTACTAAAAAATGAACAGAAATTTTTTTTTTCGGAGGAAGATCGCGCGGAGAAAACAGACAGAAGTTACATGAAAGAAACCTAAGGGACCAACTAATTGGATTTGTACGAACATATAAACGGAACTGAAAGAACTTGGAATAAATACTATAACGATGTCGTCACGACAGCCTCCTGTTCCGACAGAACACACGCTGGATCATAAGCTGCATAAATCTTTTAAACAGAAAAGATTATCACAAGTATAATTAATGAAAATAAGGTTGAGAGATTTTCTTTGAAATTAAATAAACTTCAAGGCTTCAAGTATTATATTATGAAACGGAAACTTACATTAACATGGCCACCCATTGTGGCGGTGGAGCGAATTTTTCACGATATACATTCTCGCTTGTTTGTGGCTACATATATTTTTAAACTCTTAACTTTACAATAAAATGATTATATCAGTATGGAGCACAATACTTCTGCGTCCGACTCGCAACACATTCACAGAACAGCTAGACAGCGGCGCGGCTCCCTGCAGAAGTAAAAATTGGCAATTGTTATTTTGAAACACAGGTGCATCGTTTTTTTTTTTCACTTATCGATAGCAGCGTATAACAGTTTATAGCTATCGTGATATTCTGCGCTTTTCAGGAGCGCGGCAAAGATATCTGGTTACAACATTCATTGGTATATGTTAAAAGTTCGCACATACTGACGCGAATACAGAAAAAAAACTTTTACACGTTAAAAATCGCAGTGATAAAGGCTGTAATGTCACAATGCCTCCCATGTGAGGCATGATGATTCCGGAAGGATCATCAGGACTCACATGTAGTTTCAAGACATTACTGTGTTTTGTCATCTGTTTACTTTCGTTCTAACATAAAATTGGAATAAGTTTGTCATCTAGTTATTTTACGCTTCCAGTACAGTTATGAAAACAAATAGTCTTTCAGTGTCTTTTGTGCACTTTGGCACTTCTCTCAGTTCATTGTAAGGTGTCCATGCACTGTTATCTTAATTGCTGTTACTGCGAAACAAAATATGACAAAAAACAATCTTAAGTCTAACACACACAAAGATAAATGAATAATACTCTATATAGGAAACAAAACATGTCAGTAGACAAACATACAAAGATACATTGAAATAATTACTTAAACAGTCCTCTAAAATTGTCTGTGACCTGTTTGGTCTCGTAATGTTTTTTTTATCCGTTTCATTAGATTCTTTTAGAATGTCGTTGTTAATCAGGACGTTTCACTTGACACTACACTGTACACTTTTATTTGTCACACGCTCACTTAACCGGAGTCTGCAACGTCTATTCTCGTTCGGTGAGCGGCGTCGTTCGCTCGTGTTGCCTTTCCAGTGTCTCGCATCAAGCGTCATGTCGTTTACATGCAAATAAACAGAAAGAAACCTGTGTTAGGTTCATGCTATAATGTAGACTTACAGGTAAAGGTTTTATAGGATTCTGGACAGGATTGATAACCTTCCCCTCCAGTTAACGTTTCAGTGCTCAGTAATGCCTTGTCTTTATTTAACTATCTATCGCAAAATATCCGACGTGACTGATTAAATGGAAATTAATTTGAAGCTAAGACTTCTCTTTTTACAGAATAAATAAAGTTCATAATTAAGTTTCACTGTGATAGCTTCAGCAATGTCTCTTGCGTAGTTGTGAGACGGAAAACATTCTAAGGTCAATGACACGCCTCCACAGCGCGCGCGTCGGTTGTGTTTCAAATGTTAATTGTTGAGTCCAACTGCAAGCAGCTCCGCGCTGTTGCCGGTTACTAGTCCAGTGCAACACGCGCTCGTGTATGCTCGTATGAAGTTTAACGTGTGTCACTCGCGCTCTGCTAAAATGAGAACACGCGGAAAACACACGTCTAGTGTCCTTTCTCCATCGTCGATCGGCGTATCGAAAACTTGGGTAGAAAATACCACCGTCTGTATCGAGGATTTCACACGACAGTCCCTGCGACCTGCCATGCTGCTTACACACAGGTCAGAGAAGCCAACGTTTTACATATAGTTTGCAAAATAATTTTGCTGTGATCGCTGTCACTACCCGCACTTGCGTGTACACATGTCACTGCACACGTATTTTGTACACTTTATCACTCGCATTTTGTTTAGAACGTCTTAGTGTCTGCAAATTCACATCTCCCATCTCACATTGTGATTTCAAAGTTCACAGTTCAAGTTACTCACAGGTAAATACATTACAAGATTAAACAATGTCCATAAATTACATACATACATTTCTTAAGTTTGCTTACAGTCACAAAATTCTGTTAACCTTTTCAGTCACGCCACGCCGGATTAGCGTATTGAATACCACTACTTGTGCATCAAGGCACGATTATTTCGGTTATTCTCTCTCCCTTTTACAAAGGTAATTTTTTTTAAACAAATCTTTTAAGCAGCTTGTTATTTCGTTTCTCTTCAAAATTTAGTGTCACTGTTTATGTAGAGCACAGACTGAACAAATTCTGTCTCTACTGGTCGAGCATACTCATGCATTTCTCTCCGGAAGATTCATGCTTCATAAAGTTTCTGGCTGCAAGTACTACTCGCGGAATGTATTATAATCTCTCAACATTGCTACTCGCGATACGCGATTAGAACAAAACTTTCGCTAACGGATCTCTCCCACAAATTTCGTTTCCACTTCAACCGTCTAAAGAGCACTCAGATGAGCCTGTCAAATTCTAATCCTCACTTTTTTTTAATGGGATAGGATGGGGAAGTGGAAGAGGAGAGGATCAAATATGAACATAAATACACTATATACATATACAAATTCTAGCACAACTACACTAGGATATTTTTGTGACCTTAGATGCATGACATGCGTCACGTGTGCCTTCAAGTGGTTATTCTTTAATATAATATCAGATCTTAGTTTTATTATTATAATGTGAGTCATATCTTGTGACAGCTTTCTAGTTTCTCACGCTTCCTTCTGGGCGATTGCCGGGCTTGGCTGTGAAATAGCTAATTACTTTAGTGCATCTTACATGTTTAAAGAAGAAACGTTTACCATCAGGAATACTTCAGACTTGTCAGTACGACGTATATGTTTCCATGTAGTGGCACTCTCGACTACATGACCTAACAGCTGTTGTAAAACAGAATAAAGGAAATGCTTTGTTGCTTAGCTATTAAATCTTTATGAGGCTTACTGTTCGTAGATGATACTTTGAATCTGAGATTGAATCTTCTGAAAACTATCAAATACTACGTGATACTCTCTCTCTCTGTTATTTACTACTTTTGACAGTTCAAACACTTGGCTACACAAATTGTTTAATTCTGAAGATCGCGCTAACAAAATGTATAGTTCATGGCGGTGTTACAATAACGCACAGTTTACACGCAATAGGCTGTACTCTGTACACTTAAAGACTAACATTCCATCTTGAGGGCTGAAAAAGAAATTGCTTAACCTAATATTTCACATACATATATATTCATTGGAGTTGGAAGGTGGCAATCTGCTACTTCCTTCCGTATCTCCTTTCACCAATAACGGCATTCCTCAATGCCAACAGCCAACTTGGACTGCTTACACCTATGACTAACTTAAAACTAACTGAGAATCTGTCCTCTCAAATGGAATGTGCTTTCCTTTTCGTACGCCATAATAAATCAAATCTTCAATTACCTCCATAGTTTTTCGCCAAAGTGTGAGTACTCGTATTGGTGTGTTTGAATACCGAAGTGTTTCGCAGGTTAAACCTTAGGCTAATGTTCCTTTGCTTGTTACTTTGCCTCGTTATACTTCTTGAGATCCTGGTGGTGATACAATCCTTTAATTCTGCCAGATGCTGGATCCGCTATTAGATAACATCCTGTATGTGGTTTTCTAATTACTACAAATGGTCCGTCGTACAATAGCCTCCATTTCCGGTTTCTTTTCAACAACTTCGATGGCTTAAAATGTGTCCGTAAAAGCACCTTTTCCTTAATATCATATGTAAGAGCCTTAGATACTTTCTTGTCATAAGACTTCTTGCGTAGATTCGCCTGCACAGCTAAGGATGCCAATGCTTGCCTAAGTTTTGCATCTAAATCTAATTCTGGTTCTACAATTTTAAGTATGGGATCTAACCACTCATTTATTTCCCGATGACTCGTCATTAATTCCGCAGCATCCCCAAGGAGGCGAAAAGGTGCTGCCTTTAGTTTTCCGCTTTCTTGTGATGCGACTGATTTGATTCTTCTGTCACATCACTTGACCATTCTCGCTGGTTTTTTACCCATTGTGTGTGTTGATTTGTATCAAACCCTTGTTGGTACTGCACTTGGTTACCAGGCTGAAAAATCGGTGCATTACTTGCCTGCGTAAAATATACCGGTGGATTGTATTGTTTTCTTGGTTTATTGTTATTGTATCTAAAGTCCTGTTGTGGTGGCGTGTACTGTTGTTGTTGCATGAATGGTTGTTGCTGAGGCGTGTATTGCTGTTGTTGCTGATGTTGTGGCTGCCCATAGGGTTGTGGTGGAGGTAGCTGACCTCCGCAATTTTGATTGTTGCAACGTTTACCCTTGTATTTGTTCCCATTCTGGTAGAAGTTACTACCGTTATTGTTTGATTGATATGGGGCATTCGCGTAATACTGTTGTTGCGTGTTGTATATTGGATTGTACCGTTGGTTGCCGTAATGCTTGTTTTTGTGTTTACCATTACGGTAACCATTGTTTCGGCCTCTATTGCGGTTATTGTACTGTTTGTTTCCGTATTGTGTTTCGTGTGAACCATTTCCATTACTACCGTTTCCATTCGAATACGTGCCTGCGTTGTTGTTCTTACGGTTAGCATTCGCACGCGCGTCTTCGTGTATAAGATCGAGCGAATCAAGGACGGATAAAAATGCGTCCTGATCTTCCTCTGACACGTTCACTAATTTTTCGCGTATGGAAATGGGTAGTTTTGACTTAAGAATCATAATAACATCTTTTGTTGTTATGGGAGTGTCCCAATATTGTATCTTTCTCAAGTACTTTTCAAAGTACCGGCGTAGTCCGCCACTGTTCGAACGGAAAGGTTCGGCGTTGTAGACCTCTTTGCGTAGGCGTTGCTGAACACCTGCGCTCCAAAATTTGCTTAAAAAGTTCTTCTCAAACTCGCTATATGTTTTGCACTTATCAACCATCTCGGTTCCCCATATAGCACTTTCTCCTTGTATGTATCCGGTAATGAATTGTATTCTCTGTTTGTCATTCCAGGCAGCTGGAAAGACTCCTGAAAAGTTCTTTAGGAAAACGACTGGATGAATATTTCGCTTTTCCGGTTGGAATGGTTGAAAAACTCTGTGTTTCAATACACTCTCCTCTTTCATGAGGGTTGTGAGTGTCAATTGTTCAGTGTTGTTGTTGTGTGGATCGTTAAATTCATTTTTCGGTCGCGGAATGTACTGTGGTGTGTTGTGTTGTCTGGTATTGATGTTCATCTGGCTCAGAAGGTAGTGAGTGTTTCCCGTCACTCTGGTTATCATACTGTAGTGTTTGAATTTGCTGTTTCAGGTCGGATATCTCATCTGTTACTTGCTTCCGCCATTCCGGCAAATCCCGGGTAAACACTCGTCTAATTTGGCCTAGTTCAGTACAAACAGTGTCTCCTGAACTGCCGGGTGCAGATAATATGTCTAAGGTTGCGGATTTAACAACATCTTTCAAGTCACGTGTAACCTTCTCCTCAACAAGCTTGTCTTGTACATCAATCCATTCTTTGTAATGTTCGGTAAGTGCTTTAGTGTGCGAAGCAACACTACTGTTTTTCCTCAGTAGTTCGGTCCGAAATGTCATTCGCCATTGCACTTACTTTTGATTCTACAGTGGCTACCGCTGTCGCTAACTCGTCTACCTGTCGTGCAACTGTTTTATACGCAAGTTTTACCGAATCGGTTTCTTTGCGACACGCTTCGATTTGAGTTGTGAGATTCTGACCAATGTTATCAATTTTGTTATTCAGAGTGCTTATCTGTGTTGTCAAAGTGGTTACTTGCGCCGTGACGTCACCCTTAACCGAATCTATCTGTGCTGTGAGAGAGCCTACTTGCGTAGTGAGGGTACCTACTTTCGCTGTGAGAGAGCCTACTTTCGCATCAATGGTGGTATTTACGTCATTCCTAACTGAGTCAATCTGTGTTGTCATATCCGTTTTCAACTCTGATAAAAACTTGTCTCTGTCTTTCTCACGTTGTTCCCTCTCCTGTCTGTCTAGTATCAATTCCTGTAACATTTTGACAATGTCAATTGATACCGTTATCGGGGAGGTGGGTGTTTCCTGCTGAGTGCCGTCCACGTTAACTACCTCTTGTCTGTCGTCTGTCCTGGCCGTCGTTCCGCGTGAGCGGAGTCGGTAATGTTTGTTAACAGTGCCGTCGCTTTCGTCTGCAGAGTTCGCGCTCGCTTGTCCGTCCGCCATATGAAATTCAACTATTGCCAACTTAAAATGGGTACTGCCAACTGAAATTCTGATTGTCAATTATTCTTGCCGCGCAAGTTAAAGTCGCGGCGCGTTCGTCAAATGTCTAATGTTACGTGGGTAATAACTGACACACGTTTGTAGCAAAAAGACAAGATGGAGTCAACGCCGTTGAAACAATTGATTGGCAACGCTGTTACACAGAAAAGACTGAAATGGCATCCATCTTGAACTTACACGAGAATACTAACTACAGTATAAAACAAATAGTCAAGCAAAAGGTTACAGAAAATGTTCAAATATTTACGTAGAAAAAAAAGTGTTTTTTTTTACGTTAAGCTACAGAAAGGATAGAGTGAGGTCGAATTTGAAGGTCAAATGAGCTACTCTTTAGACAGAACTATGGCAAACGAAAATTTGGTACTCACTCGGCGTTGTCTTCAAAACTGCAAATCTGTGTCTTATTAAATCCCAAGATATTTGTGTAAATACCGCGTCCTTCAATATTGCGTATATTTATTGCTCATCCGTAATTTTATGCGGCATTGGGTTCCAAAGAGCGATACATGAAATAAGACAATCATATATTAGTACCATGACACTTTCAATATTTTTAGTCAAGTCCCTGTTCGGGCGCCAGATCTGGTATGATTTTTAGTAATTTAATTGAAAGCTTTGTTGCTTTGGTAAAAATAAAATTGTTTCTTTTTGTCGTGACAGAATAAATTACTATTAATCACACCAGATTTGTCGGAGAACAGCAGCAACATGCGTAATTGATCCAGCTTTAAGAAATTCTATTACCTTTTAGCGGAAAATTCGTGCGGTACTCTCCGACGTTAGAAAAGTCGTGGTGTTCCGTTTGGAGCAGGAGGCGGCTGTCTTTTCTCATTCGCGATATCGAAAATTACTAAAAAATGAACAGAAATTTTTTTTTCGGAGGAAGATCGCGCGGAGAAAACAGACAGAAGTTACATGAAAGAAACCTAAGGGACCAACTAATTGGATTTGTACGAACATATAAACGGAACTGAAAGAACTTGGAATAAATACTATAACGATGTCGTCACGACAGCCTCCTGTTCCGACAGAACACACGCTGGATCATAAGCTGCATAAATCTTTTAAACAGAAAAGATTATCACAAGTATAATTAATGAAAATAAGGTTGAGAGATTTTCTTTGAAATTAAATAAACTTCAAGGCTTCAAGTATTATATTATGAAACGGAAACTTACATTAACATGGCCACCCATTGTGGCGGTGGAGCGAATTTTTCACGATATACATTCTCGCTTGTTTGTGGCTACATATATTTTTAAACTCTTAACTTTACAATAAAATGATTATATCAGTATGGAGCACAATACTTCTGCGTCCGACTCGCAACACATTCACAGAACAGCTAGACAGCGGCGCGGCTCCCTGCAGAAGTAAAAATTGGCAATTGTTATTTTGAAACACAGGTGCATCGTTTTTTTTTTTTTTCACTGATCGATAGCAGCGTATAACAGTTTATAGCTATCGTGATATTCTGCGCTTTTCAGGAGCGCGGCAAAGATATCTGGTTACAACATTCATTGGTATATGTTAAAAGTTGGCACATACTGACGCGAATACAGAAAAAAAACTTTTACACGTTAAAAATCGCAGTGATAAAGGCTGTAATGTCACAATATGTGCAGTTCATGGTTTGAAATCGATTTTGGTTTAACTAAAGTTATCAGAGCGAAGTTATTTCAAATAACTAATTTTATGCCATTGCACAACTGGCATTATTCAAGTCAAGATAAAATTTCATTAAGTAAACATGAGGGCAAAAAGTAAATTTTTCAGTACCATCTTAATGTCACTGCACAAGCGGCATTATTCTCTTAAACTTGATTGCTGAGTCAAATACATGTTTCATTACTGGTAAAATGGAGGAGTGCACGAAACAAGTTCACAGACGCAGTCAGATGAAGGTTTGTTGAATAATTATTTTGGAACAATTTTATCTTTGATACTTTCACTAATTAAAAAAGGAAACAATTTTGGTTAGATACTTTCACTTTTAAAGATAATTTTTGGACATTATACTTTCAACCGTACATTCTCTGACAACCGCTGCCAGCAATCATGTGCAGTGGCTATATTACCACCAAGCCTTTCGGCAGCATCACAAAAAAAAAAAAAAATAAATAAATAAATAAAAAAAAAAAATAAAAAAAATAAATGGCTCTAAGCACTATGGGACTTAACTGCTGGGGTCATCAGTCCCCTAGAACTTAGAACTACTTAAACCTAACTAACCTAAGGACATCACACACATCCATGCCCGAGGCAGGATTCGAACCTGCGACCGTAGCGGTCGCGCGGCTCCGGACTGTAGCGCCTAGAACCGCTCGGCCAGTCCGGCGGGCGGCAGCATCACAGAAGGAATATCCAGCTTCTCGTAGTCCTATTACACGACCTCGTTCAATCTCAGTAAGGCGTTAAAATCTACATCTGCATCTACATCCATACTCCGCAAGCCACCTAACAGTGTGTGGCGTAGGGCACCTTGAGTACCGCTATCGGTTCTCCCAATAATGGCGTCTGAGGCGCCTTAAAGGCATGCTTGAGAAACATCAATTCACCACATCCAGTCTCAAAGGTAACTACGCCCACGACCATTACAGCGTTTATTTAAAGGCAACCTCATTTGCATCGTCACAGTGGGGCTACTAGCGCCATTCTTATGTGACTGGCACGAAATTTGAATAGGCACCATCTTTCACAAGTAGCAAGACGCCTATCAACTTTTATTTATGTCGCATAGCTACTCTTTCGTGTTTTGAGTTTTTCCCTCAGTGTACGATACAAAGGGACGGATAGAAAATTTATTTACTTACTTTACTTTTTCGTGTCCGGAAACTACAATTTGTTTGCCCAATATTGGGCAATGTCCAATGCTTCTTCTTTAGCCAGCCATAGATCGTCGAGGGTGCATCTGTGCGGGCAGGCTGGGCATTGTAGGAAATGTTCCATGTCCTGTCGAGTGCCGCAGTCGCATTTGTCGTCATTTTCGTCCAACAAACCCCATTTGATCAGATTAGATTTCACAGGAGCCACCCCAGTTCTGATGCGGTTAAGCATTCTCCAGGTTTTCCAATCACCAGAAACGCCGCTTGGTGGGTCCTCTCTTAGTGGATAGTAGATGGGGGGCTCATCTAAGGAAAAGGCGTCTGTATTTGAGTCTGCTGGGGCCACACTCTAGGCCAGATATTGAGTGACGAGCATCAAAGGTTTGTTTTAGCTTCTCGGTATGTTCATGGGCTTTCCTACGTGAGTCAGGGTTTGTGAAACCTGCGGCCCTGTAAAGATTTTCTATGGGGGTAGGTTTCATGCAGCCTGTCACTATCCTGCATGTTTCATTCAGGCTAATATCTACCTTTTTTGCGTGGGCGGATCTGCACCATACCGGGCAGGCATATTCGGCAGTTGCGAAGCACAAATCTTGGGCTGAAGTTCTGACCACGGTAGGTTTGGCACCCCATTTGCTGTTGGACAGCTTTCTTATTAGGGAATTTCGTGCTTCTACTTTTTTGCGTGTTTTTTCGCAATGATATTTGCATGTCAATGTTCTGTCCAGCACGACGCCAAGGTAGGTGGGAGTATCTGTGTGTTCTAGTAATGTCCCATCCCAGGTAACATTGAGCCTGTACTTTGCCTGCCTCGAGTTCAGATGGAATGCACTCACTTGAGTTTTGGAGGGGTTGGGTTTTAGAGAATTCTTTTTGTAGTAGGTTGACATTATAGAAAGGGCGGTTTCTAGTTTCTCCTCGATGGCTTCAAACCTGTTGCCTTGAACTGTTATTGCCGGGTCGTCTGCATATACAAAAGTTTTGATTTTGTCTGGAGTTGGTTGGTCATTTGTATATATGTTGAATAGGATTGGCGCCAACACGCTCCCTTGGGCGAGCCCATTTTTCTGATTCCGCCATCGACTTTTTTTCCCCTCAAGCATTACGAAGAACTGTCTATTTTGGAGTAGGGATTCGATTATCTTGACTAGGTGGTAGTCTTTCAGGGTCTCGTAGGTTTTATGCAGTAGTGTCCGGTGGTCTACTGTATCATAGGCGGAACTTAGGTCGACTAGTGCCAGCCCGGTGATTAGTTTATTCTCAAACCCATCCTCGATATGTTCCGTCAATGCTAGAATTTGACTGGTACAGGACTTTCCAGGTCTAAAGCCTGCTTGGTGTGGAATTAGCTTCGAGTCAACGATCTTCTCTATTCTGTTGAGGATCAATCTTTCATAGAGCTTAAACAGATGACAGAGAAGGGTTATGGGTCGATAGCTCTGGAGACTCTGGGTCCTTCCCAGGTTTAAGGAGAGCCACCACTTTTGACTTCCTCCACAGTTTCGGGCTTTGAAAGGTTTCACGGCACACGTTAAAAAGTCCAAGTATCCAGTCCCTGGCGCCAAGACCGAAGTTTTTAATCTGTTCCACGCAAATATCATCAAACCCAGCGGCTTTCCCATTCTTCATGGTATTTGTGCCATTGTTCAACTCTCTCATGCTAAATGGTTTCTGGAAGTTGGTGTTTTCCGTTGTCAGTAGGCGTGTGATTTTAGTTTTCTGACGTTTGGAGTTGAACTTGGCGTTTAGAAGGAGTTGGTTGGCCACCTGGTTTGGAGTTACGTTGGCCGGGGCCTTGCTTAGCCTTGGGTCACCATCCAGTTTCTTAATCAGGTTCCAGGCTATTTTGCTACTTCGGCACATATCCATTCTTTCTAGGGTTGCTATCCACTTCTTCTCGCATGCCTCGCTGAGGACTGACATTAAAGCTGTGCCACAGGTGATGGTTTCGTCGCTGAATGGGTCTTCCGCGAACAATACTTGATACTTCTCCAGGATGTCCTTTGAGGCATTTGAGAGCCCTGGGATATAGTGTTGTCTGCAACCCCTAGGAATATATTGTCTAGGTACCTTTCGCAGAATCTCAACAAAGGTAAGGTAATTATTTGGTGTTGGGGTCAGACTGGCTAATTCCTCATCCAGCGCTTGGGAATATTCTGACCACCTAGCCTTTTTAAAGTTGAATCTCCTACGGAAAGGTATTTTGGTTGTTTTGATTGTTGAGTAGACTTGGATTCCAATAGGTCGATATTGTGTCTTTGGGATTGCATCATATACTCTTTTGCAGCAGGTGTCGTAGATGTTCCGGCTGACGAAGAAAATATCGGGATTGTAACCTCGCTTCCAAATTTTGCTGTTGAAGGAGCAGTGGAGCTTGGGGTCGTGGAGAAGTGAGAGGTTATTTGCCTCAGCCCATTGTTCTAGCAGCTGACCATTGGCGTCTGTCTCATCGTAGCCCCAGGTGGTGCTGTGGCTGTTAAAGTCGCCCACAACGAAGTGTGTCCTTTGGTTGTTGAAGCTTTTTGGCGTTGAAGTGTGTACGTTCTGGCCGGGGGGTTTATATACGGAGCATATTGTAAATGATCCACTCTCTATCGTTAACAAATGCAATTTATTTACAAGAGAGTGGCGTAAAACTCCCCATATTATCTGTCCTAAAAGACTTACAGTAAGTTGGGTGTCCATAAAAGTCATAGCTGTTATAATTTTCTACATCTCTTTGCATGTCTATACATTGTAGCCCAAACTACGTTAACGATAATGCTTGCACATCTACATCTACACTGAAACGCCAAAGAAACTGGTATAGGCATGCGTATTCAAATTTAAAAGAAAGAACACGGCGCTGCTGTTGGCAACGCCTATATAAGTATCTGGGGCAGTTGTTAGACCGGTTACTGTTGCTGCAATGGCAGGTTATCACGATTTAAGTGAGTTGGAACGTGGTGTTACAGTCGAAGCACGAGCGATGGGACAGAGCATCTCCGAGATAGCGATGAAGTGGGTATTTTCCCGTACGACTATTTCAAGAGTGTACCGTGAAAATCGGGAATCCGGTAAAACATCAAATCTCCGACATCGCTGCGGCCGGAAAAATAACCTGCAAGAACTGGACAGAAGTGCAACCCTTCGGCTAATTGCCGCAGATTTCAGTGTTGGGCCATCACCAAGTGTCAGCGTGCGGAACATTCAACGAAGCGTCATCGGTATGGGCTTTCGGAGCCGAAGGCCCATTCGCGTACACTTGATGACTGCACGACACAAAGCTTTACGCCTCGACTGGGCCCGTCAACACCGACATTGGGCTGTTGATGACTGGAAACGTGTTGCTTGGACGGGCGACTCTCGTTTCAAGTTGTATCGAGCAGATCGACGTGTACGCGTATGGAGATAACCTCATGAATTCATGGACCCTGAATTTCAGCAGAGGGCTGTTCAATCTGGTGGAGGCTCTGTAATGGTGTGGAGCATGTGCAGTTGGAGTTATATGGGATGTCTGATACGTCTAGATACGACTCTGACAGGTGACACGTACGTTACCATCCAGTCTGATCACCTGCATCCGTTCATTTCCATTGTGCATTCCGACGGACTTGGGCAATTCCAGCAGTACAATGCGACACCCCACACGTCCAGAATTGCTACAGAGTGGCTCCAGGAACTCTCTTCTGAGTTTAAACATTTCCTTGGCCACCAAACGCCCCAGACACGAACATTATTAATCTGAGATGCCTTGCAACGTGCTGTTCAGAAGAGATCTCCGTCCCCTCGTACATACGGATTTATGGACAGCCCTGCAGGATCCGTGGTATCAGTTTCCTCCAGCACTACTTCAAACATTAGTCGAGTTCATGCCACGTCGTGTTTCGGCATTTTTGCATGCTCGCGAGGGCCCTACGCGATGTTAGGCAGGTGTCCCAGTTTCTTTGACTCTTCTGCGTATATCTGTTAGGAGAACCCTTAAAATAATAAAATCGTGAGACTTAACTAATTTACATTAATTCAAGTGCAACTGGTTCCGAAGCTAATACATGACATGTACAACAGATGCATCTACACAAAAGAAAGATCATTTACTGATACGCAGGGAACGCGGGTACAGTGCGTCTTATCAGTAAAAAGACTAACAGACGAGAGAGAGATCCGAGCAGAAACGCTCTTCACTTACGTTCTAAAACAAAAATAACGTATTACAATTAATCGCAACCAACCTATTTATCTTGGGAATGTTATTTATGAAATAATAATTACATTTCACAAAATTAATTTACATAAGTTATTTACAGTTGAAGTTATTTACAGTGAATAAATACAGAAGTGTACATTTTGTTGCTTTTCGTGGTTTTTGCGACGTCAAATTTACATAAAATAACGTGGGTCTGCCCATGTAATGCTTCAGACAGCAGGTCAAACTTGTTGGTTAGAGGGATCGGTACGACATCCTGAGTCTTCCCTGGTTCCCGTCCACGCAATGCGGGAGGCCTGGATCTACCACTGACACGCTATTCGCAGTGTGGTGAACGAGTAATGACAGATCCTGTACTCTGTGCAGAGGAGACAGGATCCACAGGAGAGGATAGTACTCGTGGTACCTCTGGTACAGGTACCACAGGTACACGACTCTCGGGAGCTCTTGCAACACACCGATTCGAAACGGCTGCCGATCGTTTCACGGTAGGCGGGGCAATTTCCAGGTGATTACGAACGTCAACCAACTCATCCCGCGTTCGAGAACAGCATTCACAAGGGGCTGGATAAATGTATTGCAGGACGTGAACAAACACATTTAAATTAAGCCCGCTGATTATCTTTGAATATGTTAAGCTAAGAAGTTGATAATTCCCGACAAGAATTGAAGCAGATGCACAAAATGAGATTATTATTAAGTCAACACAAAAATCTATGGTAAAAATTACTAGTTTCCTAAAATGTTTCGAGGTTACTTACAGTTGTTAGCAAAGTCGAAAACACAGTTAATTTATTGGAAATATAGATAATTTACCTAGGGCTACTCCTCTTTAAGGGAAAACTAGTCGTAACACATGTTAGTCAGAATATCTGCTACAGTAACGCCTATTTACAACAAATTACTCGTAGATTGTGCAAAGGACAATGGTTGTTGTTGTTGTGGTCTTCAGTCCTGAGACTGGTTTGATGCAGCTCTCCATGCTACTCTATCCTGTGCAAGGCTCTTCATCTCCCAGTACCTACTGCAACCTACATCCTTCTGAATCTGCTTAGTGTATTCATCTCTTGGTCTCCCTCTACGATTTTTACCCTCCACGCTGCCCTCCAATACTATATTGGTGATCCCTTGATGCCTCAGAACATGTCCTACCAACCGATCCCTTCTTCTAGTCAAGTTGTGCCACAAACTTCTCTTCTCCCCAATCCTATTCAATACCTCCTCATTAGTTACGTGATCTACCCACCTTATCTTCAGCATTCTTCTGTAGCACCACATTTCGAAAGCTTCTATTCTCTTCTTGTCCAAACTAGTTATCGTCCATGTTTCACTTCCATACATGGCTACACTCCATTCAAATACTTTCAGAAACGACTTCCTGACACTTAAATCTATACTCGATGTTAACAAATTTCTCTTCTTCAGAAACGATTTCCTTGCCATTGCCAGTCTACATATTATATCCTCTCTACTTCGGCCATCATCAGTTATTTTACTCCCTAAATAGCAAAATTCCTTTACTACTTTAAGTGTCTCATTTCCTAATTTAATTCCCTCAGCGTCACCCGATTTAATTTGACTACATTCCATTATCCTCGTTTTGCTTTTGTTGATGTTCATCTCATATCCTCCTTTCAAGACACTCTCCATTCCGTTCAACTGCTCTTCCAAGTCCTTTGCTGTCTCTGACAGAATTACAATGTCATTGGCGAACCTCAATGTTTTTACTTCTTCTCCATGAATTTTAATACCTACTCCAAATTTTCCTTTTGTTTCCTTTACTGCTAGCTCAATATACAGATTGAATAACACCGGGGAGAGGCTACAACCCTGTCTCACTCCCTTCCCAACCACTGCTTCCCTTTCATGTAACTCGACTCTTATAACTGCCATCTGCTTTCTGTACAAATTGTAAATAACCTTTCCCTCACTGTATTTTATCCCTGCAACCTTCAGAATTTGAAAGAGAGTATTCCAGTTGTAAGTAGGCTGTTTAGGTTTTTTTATTGGTAACGCCACCTCTGTATGAAAATCACTGGCTGTGCTGTGTGCAGTCTGTGGCTAGTTTGCATTGTTGTCTGCCATTGTAGTGTTGGGCAGCGGCAGCTGGATGTGAACAGCGCGTAGCGTTGCGCAGTTGGAGGTGAGCCGCCAGCAGTGGTGGATGTGGGGGGAGAGATGGCGGAGTTTTGAAATTTGTCATGAACTGCTATATTTGTATATGATGATATCAAGGTAAATACATTGTTTGTTCTCTATTAATATCTTTCATTTGCTAACCATCCCTATCAGTAGTTAGTGCCTTCCATAGTTTGAATCTTTTATTTAGCTGGCAGTAGTGGCGCTCGCTGTATTGCAGTAGCTTGAGCAGCGAAGATTTTTGTGAGGTAAGTGATTTGTGAAAGGTATAGTTTAATGTTAGTCAGGGCCATTCTTTTGTAGGGAATTTTGAAAGTCAGATTGCGTTGCGCTAACAAAATATTGTGTGTCAGTTTAAGCACAGTCATGTATAATTGTTCAAAGGGGACGTTTCATATGTCGACCCTTAGCCGAGGATACCTCACTGGAATCTTCTGATTTTTTTTCTTGTAGCTTGTGTAATTAGTGTAGATTTTGTTTATTAATAGCGCGTAATCATAGAGAGAATTTCCTTTGTAGTTGTAGTTTTTCATTGTTGTACAGTAAAACAGTTGTGGCATGCATGTAGATTTGCACCAAGTATTTCGCAGCTGCGCTGGCAATTAAGTAGACATTATTTCCATTGCTATGTTATTTTATTTTGCTCTTCAAATTGTGCTTTTCTGTGTTATCGTGTGAAATATTGTGACAATTATGGCGTGTGAAAAACGTAATACTAGGCTCCAAAGTAAACTGAGAAATGACAGTGAAGACGAAAGCAGTGTGTTAGCGCCGCAGAGTAATGAATTAACTAATGTTCAAAGTAGTAATTTGGTAATTGCGCATAGGGAAATGGAGCGGGCGGCAAACAATGGTGTAGACAGTGAAACAGGTAGTGAACAGGGAAGCGTTATCGATCGATTGGTCGGCAACAGCTCGCCTCAGGAATCGGGAATGACAGAACACGATATTGCAAATACTGCAGACTCAGGTTTTGGGTTCTCACCGTTTTCTCAAATGAGTCAAGACACATTTTCCGCTTGTCAAAATGTGAATGTTGCCGGTGCAGCTTCACTGCCGAAAAGCACTGAGGAACATGTTTCAGACACCAGTGCATTGTTATTACAATTAATGCAACAAATGGGACAAAAGCTTGAAAAGTTAGACACAATGGAACAACACCAGAGACAAACACAGCAACAGTTAGACACAATGGAACAAAATCAGAGACAAACACAGCAACAGCTTCAAAAGTTAGACTCATTGGAACAAACTCTTGAACAAACGCGTGAAGATTTAACTACTGAGTTACATAACATTGAATCGAAATGTCTAAAAGTCTGTAATGACGTAAAAACTCAAATTTGTGAGCATTTTCAACCTATTTTTTCGCGGCATGAAAAGGCATTACAGAATCACGAAGCAGCCATAAAAGAACTGCAAATTATTGTTCATGAAAATCATGAGACCTTGCAAGCTAAATTTGACTCAGTTGCATCTACCGATTCGGTTACGCAACTTGCAAAAACTCAGGAAAACTTAAAGGACACAGTAGATTCGATTTCAACACAAATGGACACTCTGAAACTTGGTTCAGAAAAACACATTGAGGAAATGTGTTCACTATCCGAGAAAGTAGCCGAACTTTCGGATCAGTTCACTAACTTATCTACGAAGGTAGATGATAATCTGAACGACACAAAACCGGTAGTCTTTAATGACACAGAAGAGTGCGAACAAATTAGGAAATTCAAACAAAATCAGAATCAAATTAATACGCAACACCAAAGAGAAATCTGGGAAGTACAAGATCAGCTGACTCAGGTAATACAAGAATTACGTATTTCAGAGGCCACTCGCGCTCCAATACGGGAAGAGGGACTTAGAAATACGGAACAACCACAAAATAATAACACAGGACACTTCGGAAGTTATGAAAGAAATTGGCAAGGTGCACCGAATTTTGAAATGGAACCGCCGAAACGACGTAACAATGACCGATATGCGACTCGCCGACATGATGACTTCGACTATAAGCTGTTCATTACTACAAGTAAATTCAAAACATTTAAGAATTCTGGCAACGACATTCATCCACAAGCATGGCTCCATCAATTCTCGCATTGTTTTCCTCCCAACTGGTCGTTAGAACACAGATTAGAATTTATGTGTGGCTACTTGGAGAATGAACCAGCTGTAAGAATGCGATCGGTAATTCACGATTGCCACAGTGAAGGAGAGTTTTACCATGCCTTCCTCTCAGCATATTGGTCTCAAGCCACACAAGACCGAATAAAACATGGCATCATAATGATGAAACATTTCGAACAATCTGAATTTTCCAGTCTTGTGAAATATTTTGAAGACATGTTGCATAAGAATCAGTATCTTTCAAACCCATACAGCCCCTCAGAACTCATCCGCATTTGCTTAATCAAATTACCTGAACATTTACGGCATATTATTTTAGCAGGACGTTGCAAAGACGACATTGAAGCTTTTCAGGGACTCCTACAAGAATTAGAAATTGACACAGACAGTCGCCGGATGCGAAAACAGGAAAACAATCACTACAGGTCACATACGTCACAATTCCGTGATGACAGAAACAATAACTGGACACAAAAAGGCTATTCTTACAAAGCAAATCGTGACCAAAACAGACACCACCCATATGACAACCGTTGGCAGAGTAGTAATAATTACAGGGAAAGATCACCTCTCCGCGGTAATGACTATCACAGAGACAATCAGAGAAACAGACAATATGGGAACCAAAACAATTATTATTACGGGAGACAGAATAACTTGAGACGCAATGGTCCAGCGCGCAGTTACGATTCAGGGAGAAATTCTCCACCACTTAACGGACAAGAAAGAAACTACAGGAACTACCGACATGACGACAGACGATGTGATCGTAACGACAGACCTGAATTGCATCAGAACTGGCGGGATTCAAACAGAGCAGGGCCCTCTCGTCATGGTGAATTTGTAGAAGTTAGGTCTCCTAATCCCAATAACAACGCGCGGCAACAAAGAGACAGACAATGACTCGCGCCGCAGGCACCCACGTGCGCCGGCTGGCTCAGAGAAAAATAACATTGACGCTAATCCTGTGAAAAATTCCAGTATTCTTTACCGACGTATACTGCATGATAATTGCGTTCAAGCTGAAATTCTGAGTACTTTGAAGAGTAAAAGATTGTACCACATTTCACATGTAAAACCGATTATTGAAAGATAATCTGCTTTACAAATATGCTTTGTCAGACTTAGAATCTGTTAACATACAACAATGTTTGAAGCTAAATATCCAATCAAGAACCAAGAGAACTTATTTAAACAGAAATGACGAATGCATTGTTATAGTGAACAGACGTCACAGTGTTATTGTGTGTGTACATTCTTGCTTGTTTGTTGCACGATTACGTAACGACTATAAGGCTCACATACTTAGAACATTTACCAGTACTGCTAATGAGATTTTAATGCAACATTTTGGTTTATTTGAAAATACATTCTGGGTTTAAAGTGCTTTCTGAGAGATACCAGATGACACAGAGGTTAGTTTATGTGACAGCTACACGATTTTTATCACGACGCTACTAATGAGTGACAATTTACTATGTTGCTTTTGCGGTGTATCTGTTTTATATCTGCACAGTTTTCTGAATTCTTCTGGAAAGAAAAACATGTTTTAGTAGTAACTTTTGTGGTATAGCAACAATGAGACAGCCTTTTTCGTGGCACAACATTACGTTACTGTACAGTACTTTCTTCATCACGCCAATAAGCATAATAACTACGATATCTATACGCAAAGCATTTCACTTTTGTTTATCATGAGGTAAGTACATTGGCTTCTGCAGAACTTAGCTTTCGGAGGAAAATAGCTACGACACTTCCACAGAGATTATCTTACAACAAGATGCACATTTAGCGCTACAGGACACGCATTTCAGTGATCAATTTTATACTTAAAACATTTATTTTTAAAGATTTTTGAATTACAAAGAAAGTTTTCCGTGATATATTTCATTCCATTGGTGTAATCTGTAACACCTGAGGGTATAATTACATAAATCCTCAGCGGGGTACACGCTTACTTTGTGTACCATGTGTGTGGCAACCACAAGGAACCCTAGCTAATATGGTATTTGCTTATACAACTTCACACATCGGTACCATATTTCTCTAACACACAAATTACACAGCTATCTGATTATTTAACTGAGAGAGACAAACATTTATTTTACTACATCAGTGACACATGTTTACGCAATCATACAGTTGGATAACTTCACACTTATGAAACTGTATTTTGTCTGTACTTTATAAACTGTTCATATTTTTTCGGAATCATTGTGATACTGTGAGAGCTTTGAATGATGTATTTGGTATGGATTCATGATTTTTAAAGTACGTTTGAGGCAGATGACACTTTTGACATGAGCACAGAATTTTTTTAATTATTGGAGGAAGCTACGACAATTTGAGATTTGACTGAGGTGTTATGATGTTATTTTTACGACGACGATGTGTATTATGCTGCTGAGGTATGTTTATGATTAATAGGCTGAGGCTATATGAGTTATTTGATTATGCTTCATATTTATAATGATGAAATATTGACGAGTGTCGATGGATACGTATATGTATAATGAGGTAAGGAATAATGAGTAGTGTTTAGGGACTCTGATTTATGAAAAGGATGTTGGAAACCAAGAAACGTACTTTAAGAGTTATGAAATGTGTGACGAATATTTTTTTTGGACACTTATATTTATAGGATTTTGTTTCTACAGATTTGCAACGCTAATTCTTGACCTGTGAAATATTTTTATATGAGACTGCCACGGTAGCGGAAACTGGTGTCGTAAATATTTCCGTAAGAAAGTTAAGTGACCACCTGCACGTAATGCGTCGTGGGCACGCAGCAGTGTCAAACACCTGGAGAACAAGCCATTAGGGTGTGCCTTTCCGGAAGCACAGGTAGAAAAAAAAAAAGAAAAAAGGCAGGCCTCTATCCTCGCCATTGGCATTCCTTTAGAGAAAATATTGCAAATGCGACACCCTCATTACTTCCATTAACCTTGCTATTGACATTCCTTTGTAGAAAGCATCGCAAATATTACACGCTCATTACCTGAAAACATATGATTACTCGTACTTTGTGCTAATTACTGCAATGCTTATGAATTGATGGGAAATATTCATACATCTGCACACCTGATTATGACAAGTGTCTTTCTATGAGAGTTGAGAGCTACTGACTTACGAAATGCCACATGACTATTGAATGATATTTTTATGCTTTGCTTTTCATAGTTGCTTATTTCACTTGATATCTGGTTTCCAGCTGTGTTGCAGCATTGCTTTTATAAAATGAAATGCATTTGCTAATGTGAACACTTTCTGTCAACAGATCTATTAAATAATTATTTTATGATCCACATTCTTTAAAAAAGGAGCACTTGGAAAGGAAAGAACAATAAGAAGGAACTAGTAACAGTAACACATAATTTTCTTTTCAAGTACATGGTAATATTTCTTTTTACAATCAGTTGTTGTGGTGCACCACTTTAATTACATAGACATTAAGATGTGAATATACATTTCCCTTATCTGCATTGTTATCTTTAGTGTATTATTTTTTCTGCTTAAGCTATGTCATGTTTAGGTAGAAGTTATTTAATTTTCTGCTGCTGTTTGCCAGGCATAGTGCTACTGAACTTTAATTTGGGTTACTCTGCTAAGCCAGATTTATTTTTTTGTTGCTGCACATTGGCTCATATTAGTTGTAATGTTACATTGCTTGGTAATTTAGATTTACTGTAGCTTGCTTTGCAATTTTCCAATTTTTGGTCATTGCTGTTTGTGTTACTTATTTTGTGCTGCTGCATTGCCTCGTCCCTTAGTTTAGCATCTGAGCTCAGTAGATTTAAGTTAGCTTAAGAGGGGGTAGCCTCTAAGAGAATGAGTTGCGATGAATTGGAAGAAATGCATTGAGAAAACAGGTTTAGGTAGGATTTTCTTGGAAATAAATGTTGAGGAAAGAAATGTGTGAACATATAAATACAGAAAGCATGCTTAGATAGAATTTTTTTGGTGGAAACAAAGGATGAAATAAGAGGAAAGATATATGAAGTTTTGGGTTGGACTGCAGTACCAAATGTTACACTGAAAACGAACCCTGTCTTTTCCCATTGGTGTTATCCCACTATGTGTTTGTGTACCCTTGTGTATTTGTTTTCTTCCTGTCTCTGTGTAGTTTCATAGAATTTTTCTTCTTTTAATATTAAGCTACATTCACTATGATGAGGAATACTGTTATCCTCAAATATAATTTGCATTAATAATATGTTATTTACCTTGTAAATATGCTTAGACATTATTTATTCTGGTTTGTTGCTCACATGTGAAGGTGATGTTTCAAAAGTTCTTGTGATCTTTATGTGTTTACGTATGTCATAATTCCTGTAACACTGATGTATATGTCTATTTCGATTCTTTTGTAAAGCCCATATTACTACAAATGTTATCTGTATTATTATGTTTTTAATGATGTATTTTGTACCTTTGTAATTGTATTTTCATGTTGTAAATTTATAAAATTGTAATTGACACCAGTTCATTATATTATTAACTTGTAAGTTACATTTCACTGCACACGTTTCTGTTGGTCATAGTATATGGACAATATGTGAGAAGTAGGGACTGTTAGTGTTTGCACGTGTGTTAATAATTCAGCAAGGGACTGGATAACAGCATTGCTGGTTCTAAGGACAATTCCAAAAACTTTGTGAGTGCACAAGTGGTGGTTTATGGACTTGCTATATTCTCCGCAAGACTCTTTGATGGTGAATGTGCACCTGCACAATCGCAACAGATGGCTGCTGGCCATCTCTACAAGGACTACAGTGGGTCTGCATCTTTGATGGCCCACCATTACCATTATCTCTACAAGGACTACAGTGGGTCTGCACCTCTGGTGGCCCACCAATACCGTAATCTCTACCAGGACTACAGTGGGTCTGCTCTGTGATGACCTACCTACCAATATTCTTCAAAACGTCGAATGACTCTGCTGTGGGTTTGCTATGTTGTGGCCCATTACCTGTCTGCATGTCAAGAGTCAGCACTGTCTTTCCGTTGGAAGGACAACACTACTTCTTCAAGACTGCATGGAATTCCACTACTTCTATGTGCATTTTCTTTTACTGCTCAGACTTTGAGAAAAACTCTGCATTTTTACTGTGATGAACAATGTGGACTGTCTTTATGGACTGTGAGAAATTTTTAGCTTTTGACCAACATTGTATCAATAAGTGTGTGCATTTGATTTCTTTGTTATTGTAATTATGAAAAATTTTTTTCAAATCTGTATTGGCCACTGCCCAATCCAATTTGTAAAAATTTTTGTGGGGAGCATGGGGGCTATGTAAGTAGGCTGTTTAGGTTTTTTTATTGGTAACGCCACCTCTGTATGAAAATCACTGGCTGTGCTGTGTGCAGTCTGTGGCTAGTTTGCATTGTTGTCTGCCATTGTAGTGTTGGGCAGCGGCAGCTGGATGTGAACAGCGCGTAGCGTTGCGCAGTTGGAGGTGAGCCGCCAGCAGTGGTGGATGTGGGGAGAGAGATGGCGGAGTTTTGAAATTTGTCATGAACTGCTATATTTGTATATGATGATATCAAGGTAAATACATTGTTTGTTCTCTATTAATATCTTTCATTTGCTAACTATCCCTATCAGTAGTTAGTGCCTTCCATAGTTTGAATCTTTTATTTAGCTGGCAGTAGTGGCGCTCGCTGTATTGCAGTAGCTTGAACAGCGAAGATTTTTGTGAGGTAAGTGATTTGTGAAAGGTATAGTTTAATGTTAGTCAGGGCCATTCTTTTGTAGGGAATTTTGAAAGTCAGATTGCGTTGCGCTAACAAAATATTGTGTGTCAGTTTAAGCACAATCATATATAAATTGTTCAAAGGGGACGTTTCATACAGTTAACATTGTCAAAAGCTTTCTCTAAGTCTACAAATGCTAGAAACGTAGGTTTGCCTTTTCTTAATCTTTATTCTAACATAAGTCGTAAGGTTAGTATTGCCTCACGTGTTCCAACATTTCTACGGAATCCAAACTGATCTTCCCCGAGGTCCGCTTCTACCAGTTTTTCCATTCGTCTGTAAAGAATTCGCGTTAGTATTTTGGAGCCATGACTTATTAAACTGATAGTTCGGTAATTTTCACATCTGTTAACAGCTGCTTCTTTGGGATTGGAATTATTATATTCTTCTTGAAGTCTGAGGGTATTTCGCCTGTCTCATACATCTTGCTCACCAGATAGTAGAGCTTTGTCATGACTGGCTCTCCCAAGGCCATCAGTAGTTCTAATGGAATGTTGTCTACTCCCGGGGCCTTGTTTCGACTCAGGTCTTTCAGTGCTCCCATTTCGTCTTCATCTATATCCTCTTCCATTTCCATAATATTGTCCTCAAGTACATCGCCCTTGTATAAACCTTCTTTGCTTAGAACTGGGTTTCCATCTGAGCACTTGATATTCATACAAGTGGTTCTCTTCTCTCCAAAGGTCTCTTTAATTTTCCTGTAGGCAGTATCTATCTAACCCCTAGTGAGACAAGCCTCTACATCCTTGCGTTTGTCCTCTAGCCATCCCTGCTTAGCCATCTTGCACTTCCTGTCAATCTCATTTTTGAGACGTTTGTATTCCTTTTTGCCTGCCTCATTTACTGCATTTTTATATTTTCTCCTTTCATCAATTATATTCAATATTTATTCTGTTACCCAAGGATTTCTATTAGCCCTCGTCTTTTTACCTACTTGATCGTCTGCTGCCTTCACTACTTCAACCCTCAGAGCTACCCATTCTTCTTCTACTGTATTTCTTTCCCCCATTCCTGTCAATTGTTCCCTTATGCTCTCCCTGAAACTCTCTACAACCTCTGGTTCTTTCAGTTTATCCAGGTCCCATTTCCTTAAATTCCCAATGGTAGCTTACGAAAATTCTCAAAAGTACCCGTTTATATGCGTTGATATACAATGAAATACAGGGATGATGTATTCTTTGGCATTATCTGTGAACCACAAACGCTGATTTCCTACGAAATAAGTTACGTATCCAAAACACTCGTACCGGTAACTTACGAAAATATAGTTTTGCAAGCGTCCGAAAATTCTAAAAAATAACCTGTTTCTCACGCAGTTATACAAAGAAATTAGAGAACGATTGTTCTGAGCGATAATAGGCCTACTGTTCTAAAAAATTTTAAAAGAGCACAATTAAGTTTCAGCCTACATTCAACAATAACAGTACGAGCTTCTCCTGACATTCGCGAAAGTTCGAAATTTCGCAATGTATGACAATACAAACGGGTACTGATACAATCGATGAAAGACAATGCAGAAGCAACGCAAGCAGTACGATATGCGAATCTAGAACTTCAGATCAGTATACGAATCTTGTACACGCGGTCTCACGCAAAGGAAAATTTCAAAGTCGTCTTATATATATAAATAAACATGCGTATTGCGCCGACTTTTCACTTAGCTGTTTCTGTGCACACTTCTACAGTGGTGTGCAGCAGAAGAACACTGGAGCGTGAGATTATCTCTGTCAAAATTGCTAAAATGTGCAGTGCCAACAAAGCAGGTCTTCTGCCTACTGAATCTGAAAATGCAAAGCAAAGCATCTCCTGGTACAACAAGTTGAGATGCAAAATGTAGTGAGGTACTTCCCACTGTATACAGAGCCATTTAATATGTGAAGTACATACACGTTGCAAAAATGTGTTGTGTATGTGTGTGTGTGTGTGTGTGTGTGTGTGTGTGTGTGTGTGTTTGTTCCTTATCTCCTAAACTACTGGACTGATTTCGACCAAACTTGGTACACTTATCCCTTACTGTCAGAAAAAAATCTCTGTGGGGATAAGAACCACCTACCTATCATAGTTCAGGAGTTATGATGTCATAAACAATGAGATGCATCAGAAACTATCGCATCATGCATGACATTTAAATCTATATCACCTGCACTACCAACTGGTTTCGCAATAAATTTCGGAGACAGTATCCACATACGTCGATAAATGCACGTACGAATGTATATCATGGTAGCACATACAGTTTAGGAGACAGGACTTCACAAACAGTGGGAGGCGTGAAAATCTGCCGCATGACGTATAACGTTTAAATTTATTTTTTCTTTGCTACTAACTTTATTCACAAAATATTACTCTGGCAGTATACACATACGCTGCTGAAAGTACCAACACAAATATACCATATACGACAAATATTTGAGCCGGCCGCAGCGGCCGAGCGGTTCTAGGCGCTGCAGTCTGGAACCACGCGATCGCTACGGTCGCAGGTTCGAATCCTGCCTCGGGCATGGATGTGTGTGATGTCCTTAGGTTAGTTAGGTTTAAGTAGTTCTAAGTTCTAGGGGACTGATGACCTAAGATGTTAAGTCCCATAGTGCTCAGAGCCATTTGAACCATTTGAACCAAATCCCTGACACCTGGCAGCGCTTTTGACAGCTTTCAACTGCGAACCGCAAACGGCTGTGGGCGAAAGTCCAAGCCATGCATGGAGCTATGAAGAGGCGTTGCCTTAGAGACGTTAACAAAATCGCTTTGTAGACATGCGAAGCAGTTGCGCCCAGTGTACAGAAACTGTCCAGGACATGACTCTTAATTTGGATACTGCACTTAGACACTTGTACATTACGCACATTTCTTTGTGCGACTGTTTCATAATTTCAAAAGTATTTTCACGAAAATGTGGAAATGAATTTTTTTCCGTACTTCACTACAAACACAGTTCATTTTTAATTTCGTTTCTAATAGAAAATTTACAAAATGGATAACCAGCCAATGTCGGGTTCGCCAACTAGATATAAGGAAAACTAGTTATTGACATGTCTAATGCTTAGATTGTTAGTGAGATATGAATATTTAAGTTGCGCTTGTGCAAATGGTACACAATATTAAAAAAAAGTGCCGTTAAAATACATAACACAAGAATAAAGAAACAGCAATTCTTAAAATAAAAATAAACAAAAATAAAAATTTGTCGGATTGCTCATGACTCTCCATCGTTGTCAAATAAAACTATATAACACAATAAAAAGCCACTTTGTCGAAATAGTACACTACTGGCCATTAAAATTACTGCACCAAGAAGAAATGCAAATGATAAACGGATATTCATTGGAGAAATATATTATACTAGAACTGACATGTGATTACATTTTCACGCAATTTGGGTGCATAGACCCTGAGAAATCAGTACACAGAACAACCACCTCTGGCCGTAATAACGGCCTTGGTACGCCTGGGCATTGAGTCAAACAGAGCTTGGATGGGGTGTACAGGTACAGCTGCCATGCAGCTTCAACACGATACCACAGTTCATCAAGAGTAGTGACTGGCGTATTGTGACAAGCCAGTTGCTCGGCCACCATTGACCAGACGTTTTCAATTGGTGAGAGATCTGGAGAATGTGCTGGCCAGGGCAACAGTCGAACATTTTCTGTATCCAGAAAGGCCCGTGTATTATCCTGCTTTAATGTAGGGTTTCGCAGGGATCGAATGAAGGGTAGAGCCTCGGGTCGTAACATATCTGAAATGTAACGTCCACTGTTCAAAGTGCCGTCAATGCGAACAAGAGGTGACCGAGACGTGTAACCAAAGGCACCCCAAACCATCACGCCGGGTGATACGCCAGTATGGCGATCACAAATACACGCTTCCAATGTGCGTTCACCGCGATGTCGCCAAACACAGATGCGACCATCATGATGCTGTAAACAGTACCTGGATTGATCGGAAAAAATGACGTTTTGCCATTCGTGCACCCAGGTTCGTCGTTGAGTACACCATCGCAGGCTATCCTGTCTGTGATGCAGCGTCAAGGGTTACCGCAGCCATGGTCTCCGAGCTGATAGTCCACGCTACTGCAAACGTCGTCGAACTGTTCGTGCAGATGGTTGTTGTCTTGCAAACGTCCCCATCTGTTTACTCAGGGATCGAGACGTGGCGGCACGATCCATTACAGCCATGCGGATAAGATGCCTGTCATCTCGACTGCTAGTGATAGGAGGCCGTTGGAATCCAGCACGGCGTTCCGTATTACCCTCCTGAACCCACCGATTCCAGATTCTGCTAACAGTCATTGGATCTCGACCAACGCAAGCAGCAATGTCGCGATACGATAAACCGCAATCGTGATGGGCTACAATCCGACCTTTATCAAAGTCGGAAACGTGATGGTACGCATTTCTCCTCCTCACACGAGGCATCACAACAACGTTTCACCAGGCAACGCCGGTCAACGGCTGTTTGTGTATGAGAAATCGGTTGGAAACTTTCCTCATGTCAGCACGTTGTAGGTGTCGCCATGGGTGCCAAGCTTGTGTCAATGCTCTGAAAAGCTAATCATTTGCATATCACAGCATCTTCTTCCTGTTGGTTAAATTTCGAGTCTGTTGCACGTCATCTTCGTGGTGTAGCAATTTTAATGGCCAGTAGTGTTTTACATACTAGGGAATGACCCAATTATTAATTTCAAGTAATACTTAACAGTACCCATACAGAAGGAAGGAAAACTGTTAGAAGCCGACATCAGGGAAGATCAGTTTGGATTCCGGAAGAAAATGAGGAACACACGAGGCGATACAGAGTTTGGGCTCCGAAATGACTGATGCTGACCGAAGTAGAGGGGATTTAAAATGTTTAAAATGTATACTGGCAATAAAAGCGTTTTTTATGAAGAAAAATCTGTTAACATGGAGTATAGATTTAAGTGTCAGGAAACCTTCTCAGTCGGTATATGCCTGGAACGTAGCTATAAATGGAAGTGAAACATGGACGGTAAACAGTTTAGACGAACAGAGAACTGAACCGCGCGGTTCGCTTCGATCTCTCGGTTGTCTGTTGTGCCGTTGTGTGGCCATCTTTACCCGAGCGCGCCTCTGTGACTGGACAGCGTCGCCTCGGTAGTTGAAAGGTGGGCTCGAAGCAGTAAGGGGTCGGAGGAAGGACCGCGGCTTGAAGAAAGTGGCCAGGGAGCGCTGTGCTGTTAGTTGGGGAAGCCGTGAGCCTGTTGGGGCAGGTAGGTGGCTGCTTTGGAGGCCAGTGGAGCTGTCAGCAAGGAACGCGAATGCAAAGTAAAGTTCTACGTATTGACTTGGCAGAAAATCCTAAGAAATTTTGGTCTTATGTCAAAGCGGTAGGTGTATCAAAACAAAATGTCCAGACACTCTGTGACCAAAATGTTACTGAAACAGAGGATGACAGACTAAATGCCGAAATACTTAATGTCTTTTTCCAAAGCTGGTTCACAGGGGACGACTGCACTGTAGATCCTTCTCTAGACATAGATGACAAAATGGTAGATATCGAAATAGACGACAGAAGGATAAAGAAACAATTAAAATCGCTCAAAAGAGGAAAGGCCGCTGGACCTGATGGGATACCAGTTCGATTTTGCACAGGCCGGCCGAAGTGGCCGTGCGGTTAAAGGCGCTGCAGTCTGGAACCGCAAGACCGCTACGGTCGCAGGTTCGAATCCTGCCTCGGGCATGGATGTTTGTGATGTCCTTAGGTTTAACTAGTTCTAAGTTCTAGGGGACTCATGACCTCAGAAGTTGAGTCCCATAGTGCTCAAAGCCATTTGAACCATTTGATTTTGCACAGAGTACGCGAAGAAACTTGCCCCCCCCCCCCCCTTTCTTGCAGCGGTGTACCGTAGGTCATTAGAGGAGCGTAGCGTTCCAAAGGATTGGAAAAGAGCACAGGTCATCTCCGTTTTCAAGAAGGGACGTCGAACAGATGTGCAGAACTATAGACCTATAACTCTAACGTCGATCAGTTGTAGAATTTTGGAACACGTATTATGTTCGAGTGTAATGACTTTTCTGGAGACTAGAAATCTACTCTGTAGGAACCAGCATGGGTTTCGATAAAGACGAACCTGTGAAACCCAGCTCGCGCTATTCGTCCACGAGACTCAGAGGGCCACAGACACGGGTTCCCAGGTAGATGCCGTGTTTCTTGACTTCCGCAAGGCGTTCGATGCAGTTCCCCACAGTCGTTTAATGAACAAAGTAAGAGCATATGGACTATCAGACCAATTCTGTGATTGGATTGAAGAGTTCCTAGATAACAGAATGCAGCAGGTCATTCTCAATGGAGAGAAGTCTTCCGAAGTAAGAGTGATTTCTGGTGTGCCGCAGGGGAGTGTCGTAGGACCGTTGCTGTTCGCAATATACGTAAATGACCTTGTGGATGACATCGGAAGTTCACTGAGGCTTTTGTGGATGATGCTGTGGTATATCGAGAGGTTGCAACAATGGAAAATTGTACTGAAATGCAGGAGGATCTGCAGCGAATTGACGCATGGTGCAGGGAATGGCAATTGAATCTCAGTGTAGACAAGTGTAATGTGCTGCGAATACATAGAAAGAAAGGTCCCTTATAATTTAGATACAATATAGCAGGTCAGCAACTGGAAGCAGTAAATTCCATAAATTATCTGGGAGTAGGCATTAAGAGTGATTTAAAATGGAATGATCATATAAAGTTGATCGTCGGTAAAGCAGATGCCGTCCGCAGCTGGTGGTCGTGCGGTAGCGTTCTCGCTTCCCACGCCCGGGTTCCCGGGTTCGATTCCCGGCGGGGTCAGGGATTTTCTCAGCCTCCTGATGACTGGGTGTTGTGTGCTGTCCTTAGGTTAGTTAGGTTTAAGTAGTTCTAAGTTCTAGGGGACTGATGACCATAGCTGTTAAGTCCCATAGTGCTCAGAGCCAAAGCAGATGCCAGACAGATTCATTGGACGAATCCTAAGGAAATGCAATCCGAAAACAAAGGAAGTAGGTTACAGTACGCTTGTTCGCCCACTGCTTGAATACTGCTCAGCAGTGTGGGATCCATACCAGATAGGGTTGATAGAAGAGATAGAGGAGATCCAACGGAGAGCACCGCGCTTCGTTACAGGATCATTTAGTAATCGCGAAAGCGTTACGGAGATGATAGATAAAATCCAGTGAAAGGCTCTGCAGGAGAGACGCTCAGTAGCTCGATGCGGTCTTTTGTTGAAGCTTCGAGAACATACCTTCATCGAGGAGTCAAGTAGTATATTGCTCCCTCCTACCTACATCTCGCGATGAGACCATGAGGATAAAATCAGAGAGATTAGAGCCCACTCAGAGGCATACCGAGAATCCTTCTTTCCACGAACAATACGAGACTGGAATAGAAGGGAGAACCGATAGAGGTACTCAAGGTACCCTCCGCCACACACTGTCAGGTGGCTTGCGGAGTATGGATGTAGATGTAGATGTAGATGTAGATGACTGAGCTGCGTTCAGTGTCTGTGCCTGACGGGCTGTATCCCGGGAAACAAGATTATAAGCGAAGGCCTGAAACGGGGATTTGAGGCCTTGTCCTGCCAGATGGGAGCGTCTGGTTGGAAAAAGAAAAACCCTCCTGGCGAGAATTTGAGACTCTGTATTGCGTCGTGGACTGTGGGCATCTAGTTGTGGAGTTGCTGTCTGAACCACGCTTCACTGATTTAAAACTTTGACCCTTTTTATGAACCTTGCGGTCGTTAAATTGTATGCAGTTATTGCTTGTTGGGCTACAGCGGTTATGCGAGAGTAGGTCAAAGGCTGTGCACACTCTAAATTACACTATTCCCAAGTGAATTCATGAATTACTATTCTGCCTGTGCCACTGATATTGTGACAATCTCTCTATTGGCTGTTTTTAAGAGTCTGGAAATTAAGAAATCTCTCCTTGTTAACTGTACAAGAAGGTTTGAGTAAGCATGTTGATTATATTCCCCAGGCTTTTGTTTTATCGTGACTTCATTGTTGTCAGAGAACTATGACCTCAGTATAGGCATGGTATTAAGTTGGACTTCTAGGGGTCTACTGTTTACCCTTACCTAACGGCCATCAGATACAGGCCGAATTATTCTAATTGCTTATTGGTAGTAACAGTTCCTTGAAAATTCGTCCAAACGGTAATTGTAATTTTTGTTCCCCAGCTGTTTGTTATATCGTGACTTCATTGTTGTCAGAAAACTATGACCTCAGTATAAGCATGGTATTAAGTTGGACTTCTATGGGTCTACTGTTTACCCTTACCTCACGGCCGTCAGATACAGGCCGAATTATTCTAATTGCTTATTGGTAGTAACAGTTCCTTGAAAATTCGTCCAGACGATAATTGTAATTTTTTCCCCAGCTGTTTGTTATATCGTGACTTCATTGTTGTCAGGAAACTATGACAGTATAGGCATGGTATTAATTTGGACTTCTAGGGGTCTACTGTTTACCCTTACCTAACAGCCATCAGATACAGGCCGAACTATTCTAACTGCTTATTGGCAGTAACAGTTCCTTGAAAATTCGTCCAAACGGTAATCGTAATTTTTGTGCTAGATGAGGAAATGTTTAGGTCAGTTATTTAATCCCATCCAATGATCTCTTGAATTATTGTATTAATACTTAAGTCAGTTTCATTGTGGCTACCGACAAATCTTAAAAGGCCTTCCAGGGAATTAGGCCTTGTCACTTGGGCCTGACAATTTTTCTGTCAGTCCCCTCTCTGGGCCTCTTTCTATCCATGTACTGATTTCTTTGTTAATCGACCTACAATTGTGTAATCTAACATTAGTTTTACTTTTGCCTAGATTTCGCCATTGCTCTGCTTGGTCTGGCCGCAGCGCGGATCCGCCCGTTGTTTCCCGGGCAGTTGAATGGGCTTCTACCTGAATGCACCGTCACTGTGGCTTCATACGGATACTTGGCCAACTAAAGATTTTGATTAAACGTTCTATTATTGTATCTTATTTAACGCAGTTAAACTTAATAATGGATATATTTACGAAACCATTTCATTCAGGTTTTTCTTAAGAATTAAAGTTTTCATTTGTTGATGCAGCTAGCAACTGATTTAAGCTAAAGTTTTTAAAATTCTGAATTTTGTTTGCTTTTATATCTGTTAAACAGATTAACTTGAGAGCTTTAAATAATTCTGTACTTCAAGTAGAATCTTCTGCCATTTATGAGAAATAATCCAAACAATTAGAGTAAAAATTTCTTGCAATAATTCGACACTGTCAGTTCACTGCCTCACTAAGCTGCAGTTGTTTAATGTCTTGTCACAATTTGCTGCACGTTTTATTAAATAAAGTGATGTATTTGTTTGAATTGTGAAAGATGCGGTTCTTGCTACCACCTTGGATTCGCTGTCCCACCCCACAGCCGACTGTGCTGAATATTAATGCGGTTTGGTAAAGGAATGCAATTCATTCTCAAGAACAGAAGCTTTGGAAATGTTGTGCAACAGAATAATTCTGAAGTTTAGATGGGTAGCCGGTCGAAGTGGCCGTGCGGTTAAAGGCGCTGCAGTCTGGAACCACAAGACCGCTACGGTCGTAGGTTCGAATCCTGCCTCGGGCATGGATGTTTGTGATGTCCTTAGGTTAGTTAGGTTTAACTAGTTCTAAGTTCTAGGGGACTAATGACCTCAGCAGTTGAATCCCATAGTGCTCAGAGCCATTTGAACCATTTTTTTAGATGGGTAGATCACGTCAGTAATGAGGGGATGTGGAATAGAATGGTCGAGAAAAGAAAATCTGTTGCACAACCTGACTAGAAGAAGGGATAGGTCGACAGGACAGGTTCTGAGACGTCAAGGGATCACAAATTTAGTTCTGGAGAGAAGTGTGTGTGTGGGGAGGGATGGGGGGGGGGGGCAAGGGGTAAAAATTGTAGAGGGAGGCCAAGAGATGATTACAGTAAGCAGATTCAGAAGGATGTACGTTGCAGTAGTTACTCGGAGTGAAGAGGCTTTACTGGATGAAGTAGGACGGAGAGCTGCACCGATCCAGATTTCTGACTGAAGACTACAACAACGGTACCAACCTCGATACATTCCAGTTCCGGGTAACAGAATGCAAAAGCCCTATGAATCACTTGCTGCGACTGCGCGGCACTGTACATGTTCTATGTAGGCTGTTTAGGTTTTTATGTTGGTAACGCCACGTAGCGCTCTGTATGAAAATCACTGATTGTGCTGTGTGTAGTCTGTGGCTAGTTGACTCGTTGTTGGAATATTCGCTTGTGTAGTGTTGGCAGTTGGATGTGAACAGCGCGTAGCGCTGCGCAGTTGGAGGTGAGCCGCCAGCAGTGGTGGATGTGGAGAGAGAGATGCCAGAGTTTTGAGAGGTTGCTATGTATATATACGATGACTTTTGAGCATTATTAAGGTAAATACATTGTTTGTTCTCTATCAAAATCTTTCATTTGCTAACTGTGACTATCAGTAGTTAGTGCCTTCAGTAGTTAGAATCTTTTATTTAGCTGGCAGTATTGGTGCTCGCTGTATTGCAGTAGTCCAAGTTCAAATGGTTCAAATGGCTCTGAGCACTGTGCGACTTAACTTCTGAGGTCATCAGTCGCCTAGAACTTAGAACTAATTAAATATAACTAACCTAAGGACATCACACACATCCATTCTCGAGGCAGGATTCGAACCTGCGACCGTAGCGGGCGCTCGGCTCCAGACTGTAGCGCCTGGAACCGCACGGCCACTCCGCCGGCAGTAGTTCTAGTAACGAAGACTTTTGTGAGGTAAGTGATTTATGAAAGATACTTCCTGGCAGATTAAAACTGTGTGCCGGAGCGAGACTCGAACTCGAGACCTTTGCCTTTCGCGGGCAAGTGCTCTACATACTGAGCTACCCAAACATGACTCACGCCCCGTTCTCACAGATTTACTTCTGCCAGTACCTTATCTCCTACTTCAGTCGTGCTTGGGTAGCTCAGTTTGTAGAGCACTTGCCCGCGAAAGGCAAAGGTCTCGAGTTCGAGTCTCGGTCCGGCACACAGTTTTAATCTGACAGGAAGTTTCATATCAGCGCTCACTCCGCTGCAGAGTGAAAATCTTATTCTGGATTCATGAAAGATATAGATTATTGTTAGTCAGGGCCATTCTTTTGTCGGGACTATTGAAAGTCAGATTGAGTTGCGCTAAAAATATTGTATATCGGTTTAGTGATGACCAGAATAAGGGAAGAGAGAAATGTCAGTACGTTCAGTTTTACTCAGCTGTCTCTGTATCAAATAACGTAAGAGGTTTACTAGCACAGTCATTCATAATTTTTCTAACAAGGGAACCTCCCCATCGCACCCCCCTCATATTTAGTTATAAGTTGGCACAGTGGATAGGCCTTGAAAAACTGAACACAAATCAATCGAGAAAACAGGAAGAAGTTGTATGGAACTATGAAAAAATAAGCAAAATATACAAACTGAGTTGTATATGCGCAAGATAGGCAACATCTAGGATAATCTCAGTGCACGTGCTCTGTGGTCCCGTGGTTAGCGTGAGCAGCTGAGGAACGAAAGCGCAACGGTTCAAGTCCACCCTCGAGTTAAAATTTTAATTTCTTATTTTCGCAAAGTTATGATCTGCCCGTTCGTTCATTGAAAGCTCTGTTCACTGTAATAAGTTTAGTGTCTGTGTTTTTCGACCGCACCGCAAAACCGTGCGATTAGTAGACGAAAGGACGTGCGTCTCCAATGGGAACCGAAAACATTTGATCACAAGGTCATAGGTCAACCGATTCCTCCACAGGAAAACACGTCTGATATATTCTATACGACACTGGTGACGGCATGTGCGTCACATGACAGGAATATGTTGTCGACCCACCTACCTTGCACACTTGGCGAATGGGTAAAAAGATTCTTCTACCTTGCCCGATTTAGGTTTTCTTGTGAATGTGATAATCACTCCCAAAAAAGTGATGAAAACATAAGAGTTTGTCACATAAACTGAAAATAAAATATTAAACTTTTCACTGGAGGCAGGACTTGAACCAAGGACTTTTCGTTCCGCAGTTGCTCACGCTAACCACGGGACCACTGCGCTCATAAGATCGCGATATCCTTGATGTTGCCTATCGTGCGTATGGACTACTCAAATTGTATATTTTACTTATTTTTTCATAGTTCCACACACCTTCTTCCTGTTTTCTAGATTGATCTGTGTTCAGTTTTTCAAGGCCTATCCACTGTGCCAACTTATAACTAAATCTGAGGGGGGGTGCGATGGGGAGGTTCCCTTGTAAGGGGACGTTTAAACGTCTCTCGCAGCACAGGAGATGGCGCCAGAACTGTAGGTGTTTGCTCTCTGCGGTAAGAGGGCGCACCTTTCATAGAAACTGCTACGGACAGCACCACCGGTGTGAAACAAGCGATCGACCGCGGCGGCGGTGAGGAGCGAGTCTTACAGGGAGCAGAGCAGTGGAACAGCCGGAACCTGGAGCCAGGGCTTCGGAGGGTGATCGGTGACTAGAGGCTGACGTCGCAAACACAGCGGTGCCGAACGCACGGAGGACGAACCGGCCGGTGCTGAACTGCAAAGCCGTCAGCATACGGGACAGGTTGGCTAACGCTGGTGTGGCGCTCTGCGAGTTTTGTGACAATATTTCGGCAACGTACCACGTAAAATAGAGCCAATAGGAAGCAAGAACGCTTTCTACGTCACGAGCAGAAAGCAAGACGCCATCCTTAGTTTCGGTGTTCAGTAGAGGCCCATATTTGGTGGGTTTTAATTTATACGTTACACCCTACATATAGAGGGTGTTTCAGTAATAGCGTGTAAAAATTTAACAGGACATAGAGGATGCTCAACCGAATAACTTGAGGCAGGGAACCTCGGGTCGGAGAAGCCATCTTTAGGAGATAATGGAATACAATCACATTACTGTGGACTTTATTATTTACGTTAGGTACACTTAACTGCAAATACCATCACTGACACAATGAATGTACCGTTTGCACAGTGTCACATAAAATGTGCGGAAGCTGACTGCCATCGGCGAACAAGATTCTGACGCAGCCTCACAAATATCCCTGGTGTGTTTCGAGTCACATCACAGAAAGCTAAAACTCTGGCAATTATTCCATCTCCGTATCCACTGGTGTCTCATACACAAGTGACTTTAGAAATCCCCATAGTAAATAATCAAGGGGGGTGACCTCGCAGGCCATGGAACAGGATCTCCCCTTCCAATCCAGCGACCAGGAAATACAGCATCGACATCGTTGCGGACTTCCATGCTGAAGTGAGGCGGTGCACCGTCATGTTGAAGAATGGGGATGGTGTTGATTCATAACACGTTCTATCATGGAACAACGTAAATTCGATACAGCAGAGCCACCTCATGGACAAGTAGACAAAACCTACGTCATGACTTCCTAGTAATCCTTGTTTACTTGCAGGAAATAAAGAATTTACATGTAAATAAACAGTACAGTACGTGTAAGCTTCAGATAAGGCACCTTCACACAGCTAAGCGGCTTTTTTCTGCTTTGCCTTGAAGATTCATCTACACAGATGAAATCGGTAGTTGCGAATAAATCATCTTCATACAGCTACTCTGCTTATACCTCATAAATGATGATATTTTAACGAGTTTAATTTTTATAATAATTTTGGTTACTAACAAGTTCTGTGTGTATTTCGTTATGCTGAAGCACCCTGGTCTTAATTTATTTGGTGTAATTTAAATCTTCATTGTGAAGGCAATGTTATGCATCTTAGGTAAGGATTTCAGTGCTCTCTTTTTTGGTTGTTCTCTAACCAAGGATTTCAAGATTTCGAGTTACAACTCAGTTTTGTATTATGAAATTAAGTAACGCATATTTGAGGTGTGCTTTATACTCAGGTGACAAAAGTCATGGGATACCTAATAATATCGTGTGGAAACTCCTTTTGCGCGGCATAGTGCAGCAAGTAGAAGTGAAATGGACGTCCTTTGCAGAAATATTGAGCCACAACTGCGAAAGTGTTGTCAGTGCATGACTTTGTAAATGAACTGATCTCTAGATTGTGTTCCATAAATGCTGGGATTCATGTCGGGCGACGAAGGTAGCCAAATCATTCACTAGAATGATCTTCAAAGCATTCGCCAACAATTGTGGCCAAGTGACATTACGCGTTGTCATCCATAAAAATTCCATCCAATAACGGCTGCAGATGGTCTCCGAGTAGCCGAACATAACTGTTTCCACCAGAGGACCTAGTCAATTCTTTGTAAGCACAGCACATATCCTTATACAGCCACCCCAAGTTTGCACAGTGCCTTGTTGACAACTTGGCTCCATGGTTTTGTGGGGTCTGTGCGACACTCTTCGACGTTTACGAGAGATCGCATTTACAAAAGGTGTTCGAAATTTGCACCGTTTGCTCGAGCGCAAGTATTGCATCCCTTCACGTTCAAGCTCAACCGCTGCACGTGCGGCGAGGTGCGTCATCTACATTTCTCATCTGTTTGAGACCCCAAGTTTCTGATATTAAATTACTTATGTCACCGTCATCTGCGTCGCTTCGGGTGTTTTTAAACGTTGCTAAGAACCACCTTGCATATTTATTACTGTCGCAGTACACAACGGTAACTGTTTTTAACGTTGAGCAGTACTGAACGACAGTCACAGATAAATGTATATTTAGTCGTAGAATTTGGTACACATTTCTGACTAATAATACCAGCACTGCCGGATCTGAGCTATGATGATGCTGCTCTCATATTCGGCTGTCACGGATGGGGGAGAGCGGCGCTGTGCTCTGACGTAAGTAGTCTTCCAGTAACGGCGGTGTATGGCTTCTCTCGACTACTCTCATTCGTTGCTGAGTCTCATAGAGACTGTCTTTGGCTTGTAGTTCCGTCGTGAGGCACCAATTATAACATGTGCGGATGACACACACACAAAAAAAAAATCTGTCCGAAGAGGCCTTGGAAGACCCAACGGCACCTACCGGCCGCCGTGTCATCCTCAAACCACAGATGTCACTGGATGCGTATATGGAGGGGCATGTGGTCAGCACACCGCTCTCCCGGCCGTATCTGTTTACGAGACCGGAGCCGCTACTCCTCAATCAAGTAGCTCCTCAGTTTGCCTCACAAGGGCTGAGTGAAACCACGCTTTCCAACAGCTCTCGGAAGACCCGATAGTCACCCATCTAAAATGGAATTAAATGTTTGAGCACAAATATCGCACTGTGCAGGTTTCTTACTTACACTTCTTACAGAAAATGTACCCACAAAATCTGTCTTTTATTAGTTCTCGACAGCCACGCGAAATCACTCACGAAACTGATGCTAAAATTCATATGCTTCACTTTCCTATAAAAAAATTGACTCTGAGCACTGTGGGACTTAACTTCTGAGGTCATCAGTCCCCTAGAACTTAGAACTACTTAAACCTAACTAACCTAAGAACATCACACACATCCATGCCCGAGGTAGGATTCGAAGCTGCGACCGCAGTGGTCGCGCGGTTCCAGACTGTAGCGCCTAGAACCGCTCGGCCACCCCGGCCGGCACTTTTCTGTAGTAGATCATATTTTCATATACACGAGTACAGAACTGCCGTCATAAAATGCAGATCACAGATACAGCACTAAGTGTGTCCCCGATTTCACGTTGGAATAGTGGCATTGCTTGCATCGTAGAATGGTCCCAGACTCGGCAGTCTGTTCCTGTTAACTGAAATCAAAGTTAGGAATACGTTCCAGCGCTGAGCAACGCTCCATCTGGGCGCAGCTATTAATGAGTTCATGGCTGCAGCGAGGAGCAGCTTCGATGGAAAGTCCCAAAGAAATGAAGACGTTGCAGGCTGTACTAGAAACACCCTGACCGTACAGAGTTGTCTATGTCTGTAATTGGGTGCCAGACGGAAATTACTGTAATTTAACAGAAGGAAGAAAAGCATTGTAATAAAAAATGTATTTATTCTCATTGCTATAGATAAACGGGGTGAATTCTGAAAACTCGCTCTTATCTTGGTGAATTCTACCCTATGAAAAAGGTTATGTGCTCTGGCGTGGAACGTTTTATTTCCATAATAAGTGTGAGTCAGTATCAGAGTTATTTTCTTGTTGTTGTTCTGGTCTTCAATCCTGAGACTGGCTTGATGCAGCTCTCCATGCTACTCTATCCTGTGCGAGCTTCTTCATCTCCCAGTACCTACTGCAGCCTACATCCTTCTGAACCTGCTTAGTGTATTCATCTCTTGGTCGCCCTCTACGATTTTTATCCTCCACGCTGCCTTCCAGTACCAAATTGGTGATCCCTTGATGCCACAGAACATGTCCTACCAACCGATCCCTTCTTCTAGTCAAGTTGTGCCACAAACGTCTCTTCTCCCCAATTCTATTCAATAGCTCCTCTTTAGTTATGTGATCTACCCATCTAATCTTCAACATTCTTCTGTAGCACCACATTTCGAAAGCTTCTATTCTCTTCTTGTCTAAACTATTTATCGTCCATGTTTCACTTCCACACATGGCTACACTCCATACAAATACTTTCAGAAACGACTTCCTGACACTTAGTTGCATTAAATGTCGCCCATCTCAATTACGAACCTCAATGAAGGCCACTACTAATAGCATCCGAAATGTCGGTACATCCCTCTACGGTAATGTACGTTCTAGAAACCAGAGGAAATTTAGTCGAATTTTCTCTTCTTCATACCCGCCGGTGTGGCGGAGCGGTTCTAGGCGCTTCAGTCTGGAACCGCGCGACAGCTACGGTCGTAGGTTCGAATCCTATCTCGGGCATGGATGTGTGTGATGTCCTTAGGTTAGTTAGGTTTAAGTAGTTCTAAGTTCTAGGGGACTGATGACCTCAGATGTTAAGTCCCATAGTGCTCAGAGTCATTTGAACCATTTCTCTTCTTCATTTTTAGTTCAGTTGCATTTTTGTGTAAATCAAATGGTATTTTCGTGTTCCGGGCTTCAATGTGTCCGTCGTCCTACGTGTTTTTCATGTTTCTAAAATTAGGGGTAATCTCCATGTTAAAAAAAAGCAGTTGATTTTTCATGAATATTACCTGGGGAGCCACTGATTCGCAACGAGAACAGGAGAGGATCCAGCATCGAATCTTGTGGTACACCGTTGGTAAAGAGACCGCAGCCGAGACAGATGCTTCCTTCTTCCCGAGCGTCTTGTCAATTTTTACGGGTCACGGGTGTCAATGAGACAACTAGTCTTGCAAGAAATGGAGGAAGGCGGAGAAGATTACAATCCCCAGCATCTTACTAGCCTGTAACCTGATCGAGTCTCTTGTAAGATTGATGCGAATGAGACCACCACTACTATTACAAGAACTAGAGGAAGGAGGAGAAGGTTATAACGCCACATCGTCTTACAAGAACTGGCTGGTATATTCTGTCATTTGCTCATTTTCGGCGTTGAGGCTGTTTACACATGCAAAAAAAGACAGAAAAAACTGAAATACGCTGTACTGATGTTCCACGAAATATAAAATTAATATTATATTTACATATTTTGTTTCCAATAATCATCTTTCTTCTTCTTTTAGTGAATATGCGGTTGTCTGTCACAGTCTCAAAGGAAAATGTTATCAGACTTTCTGTGGTTCCCATAGTTCTGTAGTTTTCATTTGTCCTGTAGTATCCATAGTGATGGAACATGGTGGCGACATCACCAGTTAAAACACTCACAAAGGAAAATAAATTATATTTTTGACCTTATTTTTATTTCTTTCACAACGTAGCTGTGTTTACTGTATCTAAATTTTAAAGACATTAACCAGCAGACACAGGGATAACCTAAATCTATGCGAATCTGAAATACTGTAATTATCATCCAAATCCGAGTAATCTGCTCATCTACTTACGTGTTTACGTGTCAACAGATATGGAAACACTTCAAACTTCAACTGAGGGTTGAGTTTTTTTTTTTTTGCCTGTTGATTTCAACGATTTCTGTATCCTTCTGCCTAAAGATGGACCCTTCTGTATTCCAAACCAATAGCAGTTAAACTGAAAAATGATTATTGTAGCCGAACAAATAAAGAAATAGAAAGATTGGAGTAAATACCCATTAGGAAATAGTACTGTATTGAAGTGCGAACGAGTTTTTTCTGGATTTCGATTCTCTAATTTTATAATTTCCTAAAATGTTAAAAAATTGAGGGATGAATTATAAACGTGACGTACTCCCTGGTTGATTGAGAATCCTTCTGATACTGAAAATGGTTCAAATGGCTCTGAGCACTATGGGACTTAACTTCTGAGGACATCAGTCCCCTAGAACTTAGAACTACTTAAACCTAACTAACCTAAGGACATCACACACATACATGCCCGAGGTAGGATTCGAACCTACGACCGTAGCGGTCGTGCGGTTCCAGACTGTAACGCCTAGAACCGCTCGGCCACTTCGGCCGGCCTTCTGATACTATTTTTGCTTTAAATATGTTTGTGGAATCATTTCAGCTCTGAAAATATTTGAAAAACAAGGAGTAAGCTATAACCCTGACGTACTCCCATGGCTGATATAAATTTCTTGAGATACTTGATCTTCTGTTTCCAAGATTATTTTTAAGCCCTGTAAAAGATTTTCACGACGTCCGTAAGATTGACAAGGTCTCATTGTGTTATCGTAAGATCCTTAAGGGGCGATCTTTTCGCACTATCGAAGACGTTTTCGTAGTTAAAGAATTTATGTCATCTACACATATTCGACCCTTTATAAATACGACTTATTTATCAAGCAAGAAAGTGTCTGACACAGAATGCAGTCTCTCATGAATTACTTTCGTACAAACTTCGTACGTGATGTACAGTGAATACATGCATCTATCCTTAATTGTCATCCTATCAGGTTTTTGATGTACGGATGTCATCTGACCTTCCTTCCAGTCGACAAAGGTTTTTCTATCAAATAAGCACAGGAATCTCAATTTAGGGTTGTGCTACGTACTGGCATATTTCGATAGGCGTGAAATTAAAGGAATGGAAAAAGGAAGGAAAGCAGGAATCTAAACTCAAAGAAATTGTTTCAGTATACAAAGAAAAGTAAGAGAGGGTATCAAAGTGAAAACCTATTCATGAAAGATAAAAATCAAAATATGCTAACGCAGCTGGAAGGTATCCTAGAAAGATGGAAAGAGTATTTCTCAGAAATATTAAATTGCACTGATCCGCACATAACATTCAATTACGCAATGTCTGAGACTGACAGCATTAATAATGACGAATGTAGAATCACAGAACAGGAAGCGATCCACTCCATTCAAAAGCTCAAAAATAGCAAGGCAGCAGTCGAGGACCAGATATCAACAGAGTTGTTAAAAGAGGGTGGAAGCAAACTACACAAAGAAATTTATAACGTTATCAAAATGACCTGTAAAACGAAACACTCCCCAAAGTCTGGAAAACTGCAATAATTTGTCCCATACATAAGAAAGGAAACAGAATGGAATGTGGAAATTACAGAGGAATCAGTTTGCCGAACATAACATACAAAACCCTGTTAATGACCATTCTGGAAAAACTTAAACCTTACGCAGAACACATTATTCAAGATTACCAGGGTGGATTTCGAACAAACCGTTCCACAACTGATAATTTGTTTACTATACGACAAATCTTTGAGAAATACTGGGAATTTAGCAAAAACATTGAAACACGTATGTAACGTAGCAGCGATGGTGAGGCACGTTAAAATCTTTGACCAGAGAGCCTATTATCGTAGTTAGTCTGCGCTTGACCGCGCGAGTGTTGCATAGCAGTACGCTAGTAGTCGTCATGCAGAGCAGTCGGTCAGTAGTAGCAGCCCAGTGCGGTTGTGTGATGTAGTCTGTCGGCAGTAGTGGTCTAGTCCTGTCACGGTCGCGAGCGGGACGCAGTCGGCGAGCGTCGACATGGCATTCTGGTCAAGATGCTGAATGAGGTATATTGTTAATTAAGGTAATCATCAGATAATGTAAAGTTTATTTATTGTAATTAATTTCCAACAAGTGCCCCAATAATAATTTTATTTCAAAGCAATTTTTACAAAAAAAAAATTTATTTAATTGAACTAACGATTTCGTTCCACTTCCCTTAAAGAAAAGTTTCAGTTAAATTTAAAAAAAAAAAAAAATATTATTTGCAATGCAGTTCCTCCAAGCCGTGCGCAACAATAAGAGCAGAAATTTGACAAGCAGTTTCAATGAGGTAAGAAATTAATTCTGATTTTTACACAAGGGCCAAAGACCGAAATTTCGGTTTAATTGAGTTTACATTGTCACTGAAGTCTCATTAGCATTGAATTGTTTTTCATTATTTTCGTGACAGCTTACACCTTGAGTCAGATTGCGATTCTCATTTTTATTGTCAGTAGATTTCATTGCGGGAGGTTACACTTGGCTCCCATTTATTATTATATTTTTTTATTTAAATATTTCTATGGGGACGATATTGCTTCTTGGGTCCATTTCTATATAATATCGTCTTATAAATCTTTGTGGGGAGGTTACACTTGGCGACACCCAGTCCAGGATCGTATTTCGTTGGGAATCTTTTTAAAAACAGTCAGATATCTGCTCTTATTTGCTTAGATATAATTAGGATTTGGCGCAACGCTTTCACTAATATTGTGACTTTCTTTCTACAGGTCAACGGCAATTCGTTGCTCTGTTGTATTTGTGTGTTGCCTTTGCATTGTGCTTATTTATTTTGTGAAAAATTTTGACTATTGTAAAAATGCCGCGAAAGACTGTGAATAGTGTATCGCGAGGTATTATGAATGAAATTACCGACCCAAACAACTTTACCGATAGGACATATGACACGCAGTGTAATGATGACAATCCTGCGTTCACTAACAATCAGTGCATTACAACCACTAATGATGACTTTTATCTTAATGATGAACAAACGAAATCAATTGTCTCGTCTGTTAATTTGACGACAATTGATGACGTGGGACGCTCTATTGTAATGATCGCTGCCGAGCTTAACACACCCGATTTGGAAAATTTAAGTGACGAACAGACAAATTTGTCTAATGAAAATGAACAGGATACACAAAGTACGCCGGAGATATTTAATTCCGAAATAGTGAATGAGAGTGTACATTTGACAGGGACAGCTTTTTGTGAACCAAAGAATGACCAAATGGTCACACAAAACTTGACAATTGCATGTACTCCATCACAGAGTACTGAGAATGCAACAGCTACTTTAAGTTTGGATCAATTTATGACAATAATGCTACAGTTTAAGAACGAACTTAGTGTAGATATCAAACAACAGAGTGTAGATAACAAACAAGATAATGAAAAACTCAAACAACAGTTAAATGAAAAACTTGACAATAATGCCGAAGATCTCAAACAACTTAGGGAACAGAACAAACAGCTTAATGAAAAATTAGACGACAATTCCAGACAGTTAAATGAAAAATTAGACGACAATTCCAGACAGCTTAGTGAACAAATTAGAGCCGTTGCCGCGCAGTGCCATGACACTAAGGAACAGTTGCGCGTGGAAATTGAGGCTTGTTCACAAAAAAATAGCGAAGAAATTAAGTCTGTTGCGCAAGAATTAAGGGAAATGCAGACAGCCGCAACAGAAACACTCAGAGACGAAATTAGCGGAGTCGCTAAACAATGCTCTGAAAAAGCTGCACAATTACGGGATAAGTTTAAAGCAATGACGGTAGAACTTTCGCGCACTATGGACGCAAAGATAGACGCGAAATTCGAACAACAGAATACTCAGATTGACGAACGCTTTAATCTCCACATACAAAACAGTGATACGCGTTTCCGCAAATTTATTCAGGATCAAAATAAAGTCAAACGTCAAGTCATGGAAACAATCACTGCACAAAGACAAGAAGACAAACGTAAAATGTTCGTGAAAGCGAAGAAGTATGTAGACAATAATATTACTACAGTGTCCGACAAAATTAATACCATAGAACAGTTGAACGCGGAATTACGTGATGAAATTTCTGATCTTAAATCAAAAACAGATACACACACAGTAAATATTCAAACAGTGACAGACAGATTCGAACAATTAGAACTAACACAGGATTGCGATGTCATCAAAGCTGATGTTAAAAAACTGAGCGAAACTACACGCAAGTTGCAAAAACAGATTAATGCCACTGACACTAAAACCGATGATCAGGCAAAATTACTGACTGAAAAATATGATGAATTGGCCAGTCGTATTGATGCTATTGAAAGTAATAGTGATAATAAATCAGATGATACTGCACCGATTTCATTTAACCAAACACCTGAATTTCAAAATTTACAGCAGACAATTAATGAGATCGATTCGTCTAATAACACGTTGCGTAGAAAATTGTCGAGTTTACAACAAGAAGTAACAGAGATGAAAAACATTTCAGTTAATAATAATATACCACAACAGACGCCACTTTATGAATATTTGTCAGACTCACGCAGCGCGTATAATTTGGGTAATCTACAGAGAGTACGGGACTTAGATTCCGATCAACCACAGTTCAATAGATTCTCTTACGATCCTGAACCTGTTCCATCACACAGAGATGATAATTTCGATTACAAACATTTTCTGTCAGTGAGAAAGTTTAAAGTTTTTAAAAACGATAGAACGCAGATTCACCCACTGGATTGGATTCAACAATTTAGCTTTGCTCTTCCACCGACTTGGCCTGTAACACACAAACTTGAATTTATTTGCAGTTTTTTGGAAGGCGAACCGGCAACTCGTATGAGACCGATCGCGAGGCAATGCTATTCAGTAGAAGAGTTTCAGAATGCTTTTCTGTCAGCGTATTGGTCGAAGACGACACAGCGCGGAATTAAAGATCAGTTAATTAGTTTGCCAAATTACGAGAACTCAAATTTTCCCAGTGTGACGCAATTTTTTGAGCACATGGTGCAACAAAACCAGTACCTAAGTGAACCGTACAGTGAATCCGCACTTATACAATTATGCATCTCTAAATTACCACGGTCATTACGAGTGTCACTTCTAACGGGCCAGCAAAAAGAAAACATTTCAGCATTCAGAGATCTTTTACAGCTCTTCGAAGTACAGCAATCTGATTATTCTTTTGTAAACAAAAACTTTTCGTATAATAACCAAGGTCAACAAAAGTACAGCAATTATGATCAGACACGTAATTTCAATAGGAAAGATAACAGACGCTTTAGAAACGACAACTACCAGAACTTTGGTAACAGACAAAATTCTAATTATCAATATCGTCAAAATTTTCAGCAACAGGAACCACACTTTAGTAACAATAGAGGTGTTTCACAACAACAACATCAAAACCAGCCGGTTAGCACACCTAACCAGCAATGGAATGCACAAGGTCAACCAGGCTTTAATGTTCCGCCGCGTGCACGTATGGTCCCAGATCCAACAAATAGTAACGCACGGGAGCAAGGAAACAACTATGTACAAAGAAGACAGTATTTCAATTCCCATCGCAATACACCGTATAGGAATGACTATTACGACAGACGTAAAAATAATGAGAACAATTTTCAGCGTACATCTAACAACAGTCAGTCATACCAACAGCAAAATTATTCACAAGAACATATTCTCATGAATGAACCCGACAGTAGATACCATCCAGAACGTAATACGTCTGGAAGAAGTAATAGAACAGTTCAAATAGTAGAAATGCCACAGAATCCTCCTAATAATAATAACACGTCAGATAGAATCTGACTAGATACTGCACAGGACGCATCTTCCAATAACTCAAGCACTACCTTTGACACGCAAAATGTTGTTCACGAAAATGTAATTACTTTTGACGACATCAGAGACACTCTTTTACAGGAAAGACCAGTTGTTCAGAAAACTATTTCACATCCTGTTATCGAAATTAAAATTGGTTCATCGAAATTTTCAGCAGTAATTGATTCCGGCTCGCCGATATCAGTAATAAATGAGGAGACTTTCAACGAGTGCAACAAAGAGAATACGTATCCGACATTACCATTAGGCAAAACAAAAGTGAAAGGAGCAGTACCGAGCAAAGGAGTAGACGTTAAATTACAGACGCATTTATCATTTTGTATTGGAGGTTATACTTTCCACTCAAATTTTTGGATTGTTCCTTTATTGACAACAGACGTATTTTTAGGTACGAATTTTCTGGTACAACACGACGCAGTTATTGATTTTCAGAATTCTTATTTAATGTTGAAGGATGAAAATATACAATTTGCTTTAGAATTTCAGCACTCACTATCTGCGGAAGAACAAACAATTAACCGCACAGAGGTCATTTCCGCAACACGTAACATAGACTGTAATCCCACATTGTTCACGGATACGTACGTACACAACTATAATACTCCAGACGAAGCTGACTACGACGTAATACAGATGATTTCTGATAAGGTTAAAGAGAGCAGTGCAACTACACACAACGAACGAACGCAATTACACGAAATTCTTTTACAGGAAGCTCCAGTTTTCGACAACATTCCTCGTACTATGTCCGGATTTACGTATGAATTTCAAGTCAAACAGCACGATACATTTAAAGCTAAGCATTATCCTATTCCGTATATTCATAGAGAACAAGTTAAAAAAGAATTGCAGGATATGCTCGACCAAGGAATTATAGAACCAGCAGTTAGTCCTTACATAAACCCGCTACATATTGTTAAGAAAAAAAGATGGCTCACTTCGCCTTGTACTTGATTCACGTCACATTAATGACATTATTATTAATGAAACTGATCGACCACAGACATTAGAGGAACTTCTACAGAAATTCCATGGTACTGCTATTTATTCTACACTAGATTTGAAATCGGGATTTTGGCAAATTTAACTTCATCCGAATTGCAGAAAATATACAGCTTTTCTCTGTTTTGGCGACTGTTATCAATTTCGCAAATTACCGTTCGGCTTAACTATTTCTTCTGCAGCTTTTATTCGTGGTTTGAACACTGTACTTCCGACAGAACTTAAGGACAGAATTACGACGTATGTAGACGACATTCTTATCGCAGAAGCTAACTGGTCTGAACACAATCTGATTCTTGAACAACTGTTGCAAACTTTTCATGCACAAGGACTTACAGTTAATCTTAGTAAATCGCACTTTGGCAAAACTTCTATAAAATTTCTTGGACACGTAATTTCAGCAGAAGGCATTGCACCTGATCCGGAAAAACTTCAAGCTCTACGTGACATTACTATTCCTACGACGAAGAAGCAATTACGCAGTTTTTTGGGTTTAATTAATTTTTTTCGTAAATTTATTCATCACTCTGCTTTAGACACACCCAGATTATGCCAATTAACAGGTAAAAACAGTATTTGGTCTTGGGATAAGCAAGCACATTCTGAGTTCATGAACCTGAAGCATGCTTTGTTGAATGCTCCACTGTTATCGCACCCAGATCTTACTAGAAATTTTTCCATTGCCACTGACGGTTCGAACACCGCTTTGGGCGTGCATGTTTTCCAGGAAATTGAAGAAGATGGTTCAATAGTAATCAAAAACATCGCATTTGCAAGACGCATTTTGTCACCTGCTGAACGAAATTACTCCGTTACAGAATTGGAAACATTATATGTTGTATGGGCTTTTACGAGATTTCGGCACTTTCTTTATGGCAGACATACCACCGTTTACACAGACCACAGAGCGATACAATTTTTACTTTCGGCCAAATTCACTCACGACAGATTAAGCAGATGGAAACTTTATTTACAGGAATTTAATTTTACAATAGTTCACATCCCCGGCACACAAAATGTTATAGCAGACGCACTATCGCGTTCTCTGAGCAACAATCAGCAAGACGTAGCAACCAACTTCTGCAAAACAAATTTCAGTGTCATGTACATTCAGCAAGTTGCATTTGAAAATTTTATTTCATCGTCATTACAGGACATAGCACAAGAACAAAACAAAGACAACGTGTGGAAAGAAATTAAACACCTTTGGGAAGATAAGAATAATGTTACGATTAGAAACCATTACACTGTACGCAATGACATTCTGTTTCGCCGCTCTCATCCTGACAGCAACAATTGGTTATTATGCATTCCTGACGAACTGGTTAACAAATTAATATGGTACACTCATTTAAGTTACGCACATTACGGAGCAAGAAAATGTTTTCTTATACTGAGACAGAACTGTTATTTTACCAACATGGAGAAACGTATACCACTTCACATATTCCTCCTTTATATCCCATTGTACCTGTTAAATTAAGACACATGGCCGCAGTAGACATTTTTGGTCCAATTCCGAGAACTAACAGAGGTTTTTGCTACATCTTTGTCGCTGTTACTGTTCACTTCAAAATTTGTTACTTCCACTCCGTTACGCAAAGCTACTGCTAAAACTGTTTCGAAAGCATTTGTAAAACATTTTCTATTTCATGTAGGGCATGTGATGAAAGTAATTTCTGACAATGGATCTCAATTTCGTTCTGGTACATGGACACGTATGTTACGAGCTAGAAACATTTCTCCGATTTATATATCCAAGTACCATGCTTCTTCGAACCCTTGTGAACGGTTAATGAAAGAAATTGGTAAGCTGTGCCGAATATACTGCCACAAAAGACATATTGATTGGGATACACACATACTCTCATTCCAAGATGTAATTAATTCCATTCCAAATGAATCCACTACGCTATCTCCGTCTCTTATATTGAAAAACGTGGAACCACCAAACAAAATTAAAGAATTAGTAAACTTCCCTAAATGTCGTCGACTAAGACACCACGAAATAATTGACATTGCGCTGAACAACATCAAACGTGCCGCAGAGCGCCGGAGAAGACAGCAAAAACAGGTTTGTACACGCCGCGACTTTCACGTTGGACAGAAAATATTAGTACGTACACACTATTTATCCATCAAATTAAAAGGTAAGTGCAGTAAATTTGAACTTCTATACGCAGGTCCATATAGGATTCGCAGCATCCCTCACCCCAATGTTGTACACGTCGAAACTTTGAGAACCAGAAAATCGAAAGGCAACCACCATTGGTCAAATATTAAACCCTTTATTGAATGAAGACACTGTATAATTCAACACACTATGATGCCATTTACTAATGCAATTATATTCACATGACTAATTATTGATGATTATCGTATTTTTCTTGGCAAGTGCCCGGCAAGGTAAGGTTAGCAGGTCGCTTTTCTTGTCGTTACACATCAGACCGTGCATATTTTTTCAGAGACACTTACGTATTTTATGACTAATTATGCAATGTTATCTAATGACATGTTAATTTCGTTACATTTTTCTCCATTAAAGTCTTTAATTCTCGCCTCTATACAAACTGAACACAACGAACGTCACATTTTGTCTTTTTATGTACGATTGTTTTCAGTTTTGTTTGTATGTACTGTGAAATAGTTAAGATATAACACAGCAGTTGATTTTGACATTCTTTTTGCCCTATGACATCTCAAGATCGTGACTGTTTTACATTTTTTGCTGCTGCATTGTATTATTCTGTGTACATTTTTGCATCTGAACACTGTCAATGTCTTTGACATATTACGTTTTCTGTCATGTTATGCTGTATGGTTAATTATGTTATCATAAACCAGTCATTATTTAGTGGGTATATGATTTAAATGCAAGACATTAATCTCTGTTCATCAATTTCAGAAAGAAATGATGCGTGTAAGATATAAATTCAACAGAAATGGGAATTTCACCTACGGAATAAACGAAAGAAGATGCAATGACTTTATGAGGAAGAGTAAATGGATCAGGATTAACAAGCATTAACTAGAATATACTATGCTCATCGTAGAATAGCAGTCTTAACTAATTTTTTCTTTCAGAATACAAGGTGATTGATGCAGGCTGTCAGACAGAACTACACATCTTAGTTTTAGTGATGAAATATGCTAGAGATAAGGAATAGTTGTATAATGAGTAATGAAGTGATTTCTTGCAGATGATAATGAATGCTGACGAATAATGATGAAGGATATGGTATTATGAATAATGAAGTTTTTCTTTACAGGTGATGATAATAATGAAGTTATGATAATATGGATAATGAAGTGATTGATAATGAAGTTTTTTCTTTACAGATGAGGATAATGTTGAAGTTATGTATTTATGCTATGTAGTTATTTAAGTATTTGTTGCAGTTTGTTTTGACAGCAGGTGTTATATTGCATAGTAGGATGACGGAAAGTTTTGGGAAAGGACAGCTATGGAACACATTTTTATACACATTTCACTACCTGTTAATTCGAAGTTCACTGCTTTTCAGCATAGTGTGCGTTTCTTCTTTCAGGTCAATAATCCATTTTGTATTTTTTTTTTCAGGAGAAGCTTTTCATGATACTTACTAAACCTGTTACTTATTATACCTGTTCTAGTACTTGCATTTTTATTTTTTTTACCCATTTGTGTTTATCATTTATAAATGTGATCACATATACTGACTTGCTACATAACCTTGCTACAGCTGACTCATGACGAATGACGTTACCTATCCTCATTTGCAGCAATAGGTCAAAAGCAAATAGTGTTATGCCTCAGCAATTAATTATCGATCCCAACGCAATGCATTGCTAACAAAAAAATGTATTAACAGTCCCAAATAGTGATACCAGTTCGAGAAAGTTCTGAGTAATGCTGAACAGCAATGAATAATATGTCACTTGGAAAATGATTAATTAATTATGCTATGCTTTGTAACTGGAAAAGAATGCGATTGTTTCATAATGCTTTGTAATTAGGAGAAGGCTAATGATTATTACTATATTGGAATGACACATAATTAATTAACTATGCTATACTTTGTAACTGGAAAAGAATGTGATTGTTTCATAATGCTTTGTAATTAGGAGAAGGCTAATGATTATTACTATATTGGAATGACACATAATTAATTAACTATGCTATACTTTGCAACTGGAAAAGAATGCGATTATTTAATAATGCTTTGTAACTAGGAAAAGAAGGTTACTGATTCTATGTAAAACAATTAATGAACATTTATCTGTAATACTACATACATGGTACAGAAATGTTCAATAACTGGGCTATGAATGCCGCAAACTACTAATGTCCTTTACCTTATGAGCTAACTACCCTGAATTACTGCAATGTCCATTTGTCCTGTTTATCCTAATGATCATGGAGCACTATCTTTGGTTTTGCACTAATTCTACGTTGGTGTGCCTTGTAAGAGCGTGGTGTTGACACGACATGCTGTCCACCACCGTGAGCGATGAAGACGTTATTATGGTCCCACTGTTTGGTGTACCTAGTGTACTGCCAAAGTGAGAACATGGAACATTACTACGACAGTTCAGTGTCTTGGCTACGCTGATAAATTCTGATGGGAAAAGAACTTCAAATTGTGTCACTTGGTGTTGTACTTCTGTGGAAAGATATGGACTTTCAGAACAGCTGTGTGCAATCTAAAGTGCTACAACCATGATGCAATCCTTCCCTTTCCTATCCTAATTCTTGTCACATAGTGAAAATCATTTTTTGCTAACATCATTTATGTTCATGGCTATACATTTTTTTTCGATTCGCTGAACTCCAGTGCGAGTACATTTATGTCACTTGTCGATATGATTTTTTTTGCCATTATGTTTATTTGTTGTGAAAATGCTAAAGACATTTTTCGATTTGTTCTGAAGTACAGTATATGTGCACTCTTGTCTTTTATATTGTATATACATTTTTTTATTTTGATATGTTCTGAACTACAGTGCATGTGCACTTATGTTAGGTGTTAATATGTTTTCTACTGAACTTCAGTGCCTGTGCACTTTTCTCATTTTTCAATATGATTTGTACTCATTCTGTATATTCAATACTTCAGTGCGTATGCACTTATGTCATTTGTTACTCATTGTATATACATTTCATCATTTACTGATATGTTCTCAACTGCAGTGCATGTGCACTCATGTCACTTGTCAACATGATTTATTTTTGCCAGTCTGTTTATTTGTTCTGAATATGCTAAAGAATTTTTTCAGTGCGTGTGCACTCTGTTATCTGTCAAATAATTTGTATATACAGTTTTCTGATTTGCTACTATGTTTTGTACTCACATTTTGTCTTTGTCTGATATATTTTGTACTCGGTGCGTGTGCACCACATTTAATTTATGTACTAAATTTGAATATTCTGTAAATTGTAAAAATTTCTTGCGATGGCAAGTCCAAATGACTCACCATCGCTGCCAAATTTTTGCCCCCCCCCCCCCAGTGGAGGGTTATGAAACACGTATGTAACGTAGCAGCGATGGTGAGGCACGTTAAAATCTTTGACCAGAGAGCCTATTATCGTGGTTAGTCTGCGCTTGACCGCGCGAGTGTTGCGAGCAGTTCGCTAGTAGTCGTCATGCAGAGCAGTACGCGAGTTGCAGTAGGCCAGTGCACTCTGTCGGTAGTAGCAGCCCAGTGCGGTTGTGTGATGTAGCCTGTCGGCAGTAGTGGTCTAGTCCTGTCACGGTCGCGAGCGGGACGCAGTCGGCGAGCGTCGACATGGCATTCTGGTCAAGATGCTGAATGAGGTATATTGTTAATTAAGGTAATCATCAGATAATGTAAAGTTTATTTATTGTAATTAATTTCCAACAAGTGCCCCAATAATAATTTTATTTCAAAGCAATTTTTACAAAAAAAAATTTATTTAATTGAACTAACGATTTCGTTCCACTTCCCTTAAAGAAAAGTTTCAGTTAAATTTCAAAAAAAAAATAATATTATTTGCAATGCAGTTCCTCCAAGCCGTGCGCAACAATAAGAGCAGAAATTTGACAAGCAGTTTCAATGAGGTAAGAAATTAATTCTGATTTTTACACAAGGGCCAAAGACCGAAATTTCGGTTTAATTGAGTTTACATTGTCACTGAAGTCTCATTAGCATTGAATTGTTTTTCATTATTTTCGTGACAGCTTACACCTTGAGTCAGATTGCGATTCTCATTTTTATTGTCAGTAGATTTCATTGCGGGAGGTTACACTTGGCTCCCATTTATTATTATATTTTTTTATTTAAATATTTCTGTGGGGACGATATTGCTTCTTGGGTCCATTTCTATATAATATTGTCTTATAAATCTTTGTGGGGAGGTTACAACATCCACTGTCTCTTCATTGACTTCCAGCGAGCCTACGACAGCATCCACAGAAGTAGCATCTACAACACATTACCAGAATTTAGTATACCCAGTAAAATCATTAGGATGATACAACTGTGCATGGATGTCTCCCATGCTGCAGTGAAGTTCAGAGGATCCATGTCCCCCACCTTTCCAAGTAAAACAGGCTTACGACAGGGAGACGCTCTTTCATGTGCCCTCTTCAACCTTGCGTTAGAGAAAGTGGTTCAGAGAGTAATTTCCATCTATACAATGGTCTCCGATTCGAACACAGTGAAGTAAAAATTCCTGGCTTATGCAGATGATACAGTGTTGTTGAGTGAAACTGAAGAAGAACTGAAAGACATGTTCAGATCTCTCAGGCGCAGTGCCAGAAAAATAGGGCTTTTGATTAACCAAGAGAAAACCGAAAATATCGAAACAGGTCGATTCATAAACGCAAATCCTTACTTTGAAATTGACGAACATTCTAAATTCAGAAAAGTTTTCCAGTTTAAATACCTTGGATCACGTTTCAAAAGTAAAAATACCATAACAATGGCTATAAATGAAAGAATAGCCTCAGGGTCAAGATGTCTGTACTCACTAAGCAACCCACTCAAAAGTAAAGCTTTGTCAATTACCACAAAGATGAAGATATACAACATTATTATCTGCCCCATAGCACTGTACGGTTCAGTAAGCTGGACGCTAACAAAGAATGAAAGAGAAAAACTGAATGTTTTCAAAAGAAAAGTAATGAGAAGAATCTGGGTACCTGTGTTGGAGAATGGCGTATAGAGAATTCTAAAGAACAATGAAATTTATCAGTTAATGAAGCAACCCACTATCATCTAGAAATTAAGAAGTAGGAGACAGCAACGGGCTGGACATGTGGCCAGAATGGAAAAGAACAGAATCACCAAGAAAACATTTGAAGGAACTCTCCAGGCAACAAGACCGTTGGGCCGACCTCGTACAAGTTGGAAAGATGACATAGAGAAGGACATCGCAGCATTTGGAATTTCCGCAGGGTGGAGAGAGGCTGCGAGAGATAGAAAGCGGTGGAAGCAGATCGTTGGTGCAGCCCGTGGTCTACAGGGCCTGTGATCGCTGAGAAGAGAGAGAGAAAATATCCAATCACGTAATCGCTTATGGGCAAAAACCACCAAGAATGGAGGGAAATGATTTATTTTCTGTTTGTCAGCAAACCGCCCTCTGCCGTGTTAGCGTTCTTTGTACACAAAAATGGCTCTGAGCACTATGGGACTTAACATCTATGGTCATCAGTCCCCTAGAACTTAGAACTACTTAAACCTAACTAACCTAAGGACAGCACACAACACCCAGTCATCACGAGGCAGAGAAAATCCCTGACCCCGCCGGGAATCGAACCCGGGAAGTTCTTTGTACACTTTTGGTAGTATTCCTTACTAAACTGGAATTATTTTATTCCTGTTTACAACCATATTTCTTAACACTCCTGTTATGTGAAAATTTCAGGTTATTTTACTTCAGGTATTTCTGTAGTATAGAAACATGTAGAAAGTGGACGGTACTCAGAAACTAGTAGTAGTGACAAAAAAAAAAACCAATTACACCCTATCCTTGAACTTTCTGCGCGTAAAAGTCATCACAACCTTATGTTCTCAATGGAAGAAGAGGAATTTTATCGGGGGTGATGTGATAATACTATCTTAGTACAATCCAACATTTTACATAGAACACTTGAAAACAGAGATTAACAGCATAGGATTTTTTTCACCTATCCTTACTTCGTAGAAACATTAAAAGCAGCACGTCTCATTTTCATGCCTTTGCTTTTTTTGTGACTCATGTTAATTATCGCAAGGTCGCTTCTACCTTTTAAGCTGCAGGCGTTAATTCTGAGCTTCTGCAAAGCGATGGGTATAAAAGCGGTTAGTATAAATTTCTGAACTTATTAGCGGAACGACGTGACCCCAGCATAAAGTCGATTGGAATCTGCAGCAACACGCATGTCCGAGCACAAAGCGACCCTCGCGGCAATTATTTTAGCTTATATGTTAAATCCTTTGTTTCCGCTTTGATTCGGCAGAAAGTCACTCTCTGCTCTTCATTATATAAAGAGAACCGACAACCGTAGGTCGTGTGGGTCGCACGAGGAATCTGAGTATTGCCGCACGAGTGTGGAAAAGTTGTCGAGCTGCTCCCAGCAGATATTCATTTACGAGACACACGTAAATAAAATCGGGCTGTTTTCAGTAATTAATTGGATGCCAGAAGCTAAACTAATTGCGTAAAATTTCCTCGTAACAAAGATTTAAAGAGGGAATTAATAATCGTCACTGCATACGCAGAATCTAAGTACATCACATGATTTTCACTGTGTAATTAAATTATTATTACGAACCTTCAAAGGGAGCTCAGGGTTTATTGATTTATCTCCCAATTGTTGTTCTGCCTGGGGCCCCGAAAAGTTTCCATTCTATAACTGCAGCGTTAACAAAGTTCTCGTTGTAAGTTTGAAATACAGATTAAACAATAAATCTTGGAACAATATTTGAAATTAGGTAATATGTTGAATTGTTTCGTCGTCTCTGAAGACACAGTTAGTGCAACGCGATATTTCCGAGATGAGCTCACTTTCCGCGAAAATCATACAGAAAAAGGAAATATAACAACTTGCAAAAATACTTACTTTCGCGAAATCATTTGTGTAAGCTTTACGAAGCTAAAATCAGTAAGAATTCGTCCAATGAAAGAAATTCTATGAGGATTAAATAGACAGATTTAAACTGTTTAGGATAAGACAGCTTTTGAATTAGCTTAGAACCAAATACATCAATATTTTAATCTCTCTGTTGTTGCTGTTGTGAACTACGATCTCAGTCAATAGGAAGCAAAAACACGCGAACAATGATGCGATACCATCTTTACTGAATTATCCAGATTGCTGGAAGTAAGCTGACAACCAGTTTCTACATTGTCAGCATCCCCTGACAATGACAATAAAAATGTATACGATGATTCCATGTCATTTCATGTAGCGTTATTCAAAATTATTTGGACATTTTCAAGTGATCGTAAAAAAAGTATGTATTAAGGAATTAAATGACAATATGTACGACTACACCAACTCAGGAAACTTCTTACGTCATGCTCACAAATGTTCAATGTGTGAACCGTAAGTCACACTGCTCATTTCGGTCCACTCTCGCTCAAAAGAGTCGGAAGTGGTGTTCGTCACAGGTACCCTGTACGTGGTTGTAAGTCAGCGATGCTGTGGGCGATTGGAGATGTGAGGAGAGGCTCGTTGCTGTAACCCACCCCACATCTAAAAGTGACCCTGTGGCAGGTCCGGAGAACATGGGGGCCGTGCCACCAGCTGGAGACTGCCATCGATACACATCCCATCCATCGACGTAGTAGCGCATTATCCGTAAACTCACGAACGTCGTTGCGAAAATGCAGCGGAACACATCTCTGTTGTAGTATGAAATTATCACTGTCGTCTTGCAGTTGATGCATGAACCACGCAAAATGTCTTCTCCGTTGGTATATACACACATAAAAAAAAGTTTTGGATCACCTCGGTTCCGAGAGTTCCGGAACCTGTACAGAAAATAGGAATAGAGATCAACATAAACAACATTTCCGCCCTTTTTATTGCTCATGAAAACCACAAATTGCATGTTGTACCACCATACAGCGAGACCTTTAGAGGTGGTGGTCCAGATTGCTGTACACACCGGTACTTCTAATACTCAGTAGCACGTCCTCTTGCATTGATGCATGCCTGTATTCGTCTTGGCATACTATCTACAAGTTCAGCAAAGCACTGTTGGTCCAGACTGACCCACTCCTCAACGGAGATTCGGCGTAGATCCCTCAGAGTGGTTGGTGGGTCACTTCATCCAAAAACCGCCCTTTTCAATCTATCCGAGGCATGTTTGATTGGGTTCATGTCTGGAGAACATGCTGGCCACTCCAGTCGAGCGATGTCGTTATCCTGAAGGAAGCCATTCACAAGATGTGCACGATCCATGAAGACGAATGCCTCGCCAATATGCTGCCGATATGGTTGCACTATCGGTCGGAGGATGGCATTCACTTATCGTACAGCCGTTACGGTGCCTTCCATGACCACTAGCGACGTACGTCGGCCCCCATAATGCCACCCCAAATAACAAGAAACTTCCATCTTGTTGCACTCCCTGGATAGTGTGTCTAAGGCGTTCAACCTGACCGGGTTGCCTCCAAACACATCTCCGACGATTGAATGGTTGAAGTCATATGCGAAGAGAACGTGATGCCAATCCTTAGCGGTCCATTCGGCATGTTTTTTGGCCCATCTGTACCACGCTGCATGGTGTCGTGGTTGCAAAGGTTGACCTCGCCATGGACGTCGGAAGTGAAGATGCGCATCATGCAGCCTCTTGCGCACAGTTTGAGTCGTAACACGACGTCCTGTGGCTGCTCGAAAAGCATTATTGAACATGAGGGCGTTGCTGTCAGGGTTCCTCCGATCCATAATCCGAACAACATAATCCGAACAACATCGCTTTGATTCACTCCGAGACGGCTGGACACTTCCCTTGTTGAGAGCTCTTCCTGGCGCAAAGTAACAATGCGGACGCTATCGAACCGCGATATTGACCGTATAGGCACGGTTAAACTACAGACAACACGAGCCGCCTACCTCCTTCTTGGTGGAATGACTGGAACAGATCGGCTGTCCGTCTAATAGGCGCTGCTCATGCCTGGTTGTTTACATCTTTGGGCGGTTTAGTGACATCTCCGAACAGTCAAAGGGACTGTGTCTGTGGTATGATATGCACAGTCAACGTCTATCCTCAGGATTTCTGGGATCCCGTTGCCAGCAATGTGGAAGGCGTAGTATACCGTTAGCAAAGCCTGTTCTGTTGATGGTGTGGATGGAGCGGTCTACTGCCAGTCGAATCTCTGGAACAGTTCTGGTAATACAACTTTGATTTTGGTGTCTGGCCCACCAACCCTTTATACTTCGCCGCGCAGGATTAGCCGAGCGGTCTAAGGCGCTGCAGTCATGGACTGTGCGGCTGGTCCCGGCGGAGGTTCGAGTCCTCCCTCGGGCATGGGTGTGTGTGTTTGTTCTTAGGATAATTTAGTTTAAGTAGTGTGTAAGCTTAGGGACTGATGACCCTAGCAGTTAAGTCCCATAAGATTTCACACACTTTATACTTCTCCCTGCCCTCTAGTGTTCCTTCATTTTCGGAGTAAAATCAAAGTCACAAGGACTTAAGTCCGGGGACTATGGTGGATGGTACAGTACTTCCCAGTCTTATCTCCCGAACAGAGCAGCCACAGCTTGCACTGTCATACAAAATGATGGGTGAGCTGCGCAGAAACTGTCGCCGCTTCTTTCGCAAAGCTGGTCGCAGGTGATGTTCCAGAAACGAACAGTAATATTGTGCCTTCACGGTCTGTTGTGGAGGAACGTAATGCGTTAGGATAACACCATCACAGTCGTACACGAAAATCACCATAACTTTCACCATACTGGGGCTCTGACGCACTTTCGACTTTCGCGGCGACCCATAATGACCCCATTCGTTGGATTGGAATTTCAGTTTTGGCTTCGTGGCATACACTTCAGAATTGTTCCAGAGATTCGACAGGCAGTAGACCACCGCATTAACACCATCAACAGAACAGGCTCTGATAATGGTATACTACACATTCCACATCGCTGGCAACGGGTTCTACACAACGCTGGGGACTACGTTGAAGGAAAGTAACAAGAGAAAAAACATGTAACTCTTTTGTACCGGTTGTGAATAAATAGTTGCCACTGTTTAAGTTCGAACCCTCGTATGTATAGAGTGCTTTTCATATAGTTCCTGTCGTGGTCAGTGTATCCAGATATCCCCATGCTTTTTGGTGCCTCATATGTCTCTCAGAATTTTCCGATCCTCCTTCTCCAGCTGTAAACAAGCTCTCTTGTCCAGTGTGGTCGTTTCTGTATGTCTCAGAAACGATCACGCTCGGCAAGACAGCTGGTTAAATTCATCGTTGAATATTTTGCTCCTATGAAACTGAGGTTTTATAATAATTGAAGACCATAAAATATAATAAGTTTAATAGGGTACTTACTCAATTGACTAGTTCAAAAATTACATCGCATATTAATAATGCCAACTGTGGTGCAATATTAACATTCAGTTAAACTATTGGTTTTAAATGTAACATTTATTCAGCTTGTGCAGGAGGACGAAATATCTTGTTTTACCCATACAACTGTAACCCAAACGTATCAACTGAATTAGTATTTCGAAAATATTAATCATAATATTAGACACACTACAACTTTGGAAATATTAGACTATCAAAATATAAAACCAGGTCTGGAATCGGCGTGAAGTTTGCTTTAAGTGATACTAGTCATATCAGTGCACAATTGTTTTAAATTTCGAAAAAATAAGTTTTCATTCAGTAAGGTGTCAGAAAGGGTAATCAAAATAATAATGGACTCAAGTACGTTTGCCACATTAATATATATTCCGACAAATTTAATATGCAAAGGAAATCTGTTTTAAGCTAATATTAAAATAGTGCTACACTTCGGGCAGCTTAATTCTAATATGAAGTACATATTTATAATTCGGTTTTGTGCTCTCACGTCCATTGAAGTGTATGGGAGAGGGGTATCCGTATTTGATTTTTAGAGTCACTAGAAGGCAGTTCAGACTGAACTGGTGTCGTGATAGGTCGTGTAGATCTACAAAAATTTTACTTTCTGTGAACGCCATCAAAATGTATGTTGGCAACAGTTCGAAAACATATCCTATGTCTTTTGCTACTGCTAAATTGTTTTGTGAATTGTTTTACGTAATAAATATTATGATAGGAAGTGATGCTTTGACTTACCAATATACATAAGGTACAAGTGAGCTCTGGAACCAGAGATCTTCAGCCTGTTTAATTCGTCATGTGATACTGATGAAACGTTCAAGTTGAATTTGTAACATCCTTCAGGACACATAATTTAATTTATCGACACTAATAGTAGAAAATGTCACAACCTGTAGATACAGCTGCGGGTATCCGTAACGACGCACACTTTTATCCGCAAAGTCAGTATTACTGTAGATGCAGATGAATGCATCCGTGGATATTCATATCCAGGTAGCCCTCGAATGCTGCATCTTCAAATGGGAAAATCTTTCCCGTGAGTTTTGAGAGTTCACTTTAGCAGGAGCATTATGAACGTCGATCGGTACCTTAGATTTTGACAACGCCTGCTCATTAAGAACGACAGACCCGAGTTCTGTTCCGAGATACGTATATGGATGGCTAGACAGAGTTTGCAGCTGTTGGGATTATCGAGTTGGAAGTCAGTATATACAACTTTCAGCGATAAAATCCTTTCACGGCAAAAGATGCCCGCGTTGTTGTGCAGAGATGGTAAGATTTTCTTGCTGTGGAACATGGCCGCAGTCGTTGCAGGACGCAGTTGCAACTTTGGAGGATCTGAAGTTCCGTCGTGTGTGCCAGTCCCGAATGCGGGCGCATGAAGAGTTGAAACCAGTTGCAGGAATCAACGTGAATAAGCTGCTTCCTGTGCAATACCTCGGCAACACGCGCTCCGAGATAGAGGTAAACAATTGCTTGCCAGCTCGCAGCGATACGCCGAGCAAATCCATAAAAGATGTCGCTCCCCCGCCCAAAATTACCTCGCGTTATGCGCAAACAAGAACGATAACGAAGAGCGCCAGCCGGTATCTCGCTCGCGATATCGTCCGCTGTCTCGGCGCCCAAGTTTCACTATTACCGTAAAGAGAGCGCGCGTGTGTTGCGGTACAGTCTAACACGAGAATACAGGCGCTACCGCGAGCTGCAGGCACCGAGGGTGCTCGGGCAACAATGAAGTTTGTATCGCAAATTCTCTTCTTGAAGATATTAATCATGTCCGAATCGCACAGTGTCCTTAAAACAGAAGAGACAGAATAAAACAAGTAATCGTTGTATTCTGGATATGGAGGAATTCGTTTGCAGTAAACGGAGGGCTCGACATCTATCTGCTGTGTATGTGCATTTCCTCTCTGCCATCCGCTATCGTAAGGAAGTTGACGTGTTAGCCAAGCAAGCTGCATCAGGAACTGTTCTCGAGTTGAAATTGCCGTGTGCAAACTGCTTAGGTGAGGTTAAGAACCACGGAAAATATCAATGACAAGAGTTGTGGAATGTGCTCTGACAAAACTCAAATTCGTTGACTGTTGTGGTTTACGAGGAATTATTTGAAACGATTAACGACTTCCACAATTATTCAACTCCGCTTCAGCTATGCCTGTTTTCCTTCAAATCTATACAGAATCAACAGTTTCGATTCTCCTGCATGTGAATGTGATCCTCGTTCACTCATTGGTGTACACCACATCGAGTTTTGATGTCCAAATTTGACTGTGAAAGATCTGAATTTTTGAAGACATTGATAAAGGGTGTGATCTCCCTCAGTCAGCTTCTTTTATTTTGTTTGCTAAAGGCATTAGGCTTTGTAAAGTGATTGTTAATTTCCTTAAGGGTATGGAAAAAAACCCTGTAGTTTTTAATAGTATTCATATTTTCATTTTCCTGGCTAAAATGGTTCAAATGGCTCTGAGCACTATGGGACTTAACGGCTGTGGTCATCAGTCCCCTAGAACTTAGAACTACTTAAACCTAACTAACCTAAGGACATCACACACATCCATGCCCGAGGCAGGATTCGAACCTGCGACCGTAGCAGTGGCGCGGTACCAGACTGCGCGCCTAGAACCGCGAGACCTCCGCGGCCGGCTTTCATCTTCCTGTATCGCTTATAATTAAATTTAAAAAGTTATGTGAAGTGGTGTTTCAGAAATGTCCAATTTACTTATCATGCTATTTGTTAAAAATTGTTGTGGAAAAATTGTGATGGCTTGAGTTTTTATTTATGTAAATATGCTTTTATAAATTTTAATCATACAGTTAAGTACAAAACGCAAAAATTTGTTTTAGACAGACAGACAGAGTAGAAACTCGATAAACCAAACTAAAAAAAGGTATTCTACTTGTCTGAGGTGAGTTCAATGGCAGTGCTGCCAATACTATGTTATGAAGAAATTTTCAAAAGTCCAAAACGTACATCGTTATCGAACGTTTAATACAATCGTGAAATGGGATGATGGTTCCTGAACAGTGTTTCTAAAGTGTTCCAGTGCAAGATAAGGATGAGCAATGTTATGTTCACCCAAAATGGCATAAACTTTTGAGAAATTCTGAAACAGAAGCCACAAACTACAAAACAAGTAATAATTCAACAAACCATTAAAAACAGTAAAAGTAGTTCGTACAAGATACGTTAACTTTCTTTGCCACTCGTACTTGACAATATCGTGACACACTCTCCTTGCGTTGGTTCAAGGGCTTGTAAACTGTGGCTCCACATGTAAATTATATTTTTTCGATAAACCAGTTCTTATTAAGCGGCAAAGCGAACTGAAGACCTGATCAGCGTCCAGCACCGCCGTTTTTACGCCCTAGAAACAGGGAATCTAAGAAGTAAAGGCACACGTTGCAGTATTCTTACACGTAGAACGCTGTCATACGCTGTACTTCTAATGCCGATTCGCTGCAAAGCACAGTTATACATTGCACTTTCATTTGACAATACCTTCCGCACGCTATCACTGTGACAGTATTTGTTCAAAGCGTAATATGTATGACCGCATGTTTCCTCTGAGTAAACCACTGGCTACCTTGATTCTGAAGCTTAATATTTTCGTAAAATTCTAATGTATTATGTCATTTGAAACTATTTTGTCTCGTTCGAATATGATGACTCTTTGTTATGGCACCTTCTAAAACCAAATCCCTTGCATGGAACAATTTCCTCACTTTCCTCCTTCCTAGCTTTGAGTGATAATAGCTGTAAGGTTTTCGCAAGTTTGGTGTTGCTGTGTATTGTTCATAATATCGCAGAAATTTCTGCCTGACAACATATTTATATCTGTCATCAATACAATGTTTTGTGCGTGCATTTTCTTTCTTCTGCCGATCAGATACTTGAATAGCATCCCTTTCAGCGTCATGTCGCTCCTGCTGTGAGTTGCACTCAGTCGAATTGCCTAACGTGAAAATTTCGCTTCCAAGTTCCATGTGCTTTTACGTCCCGACTGTTACTAGTTTCTCACTATCAAATCCTTAACGAGATGAAGAAGCGCTCGCTGTCTGCGAAGGCACTTCGGCGATCACCTTTGTGGTGCTTGCAGTGCGACGTGGCGTCACATACTGTTTGGAACTTGTAAATAAATAAATAAATAAATAAATAAATAAATAAATATATATATATATATATGTAAATATGATTATTTATATTATTTGGGTTTTTTTAATAATTTTTGTTGAACTGAATTGAGATGGATGGATATGTTTAAAAATCAGTGAATATATTTAAACCATGATAAGGTGGCATCGGACAAATGCTTTGAGAATTTCGTCGCCGTAAGAAGGAGGTTCGTGGGCCACGTTATTTCTGAGCTAAAATCAGATAAATTCTGAAAATACAGTTTACATATAATGTTGAAATTTTAGGATCATGGATTAAACAAATAATGAAATCACAATAGCGTTAATCATAAATATAACTACTGAAGTGCACTATGCTACTTACATTGGGAATACAATATTAATCACTAGTGATATGTTGATTATCCGCACGTCGGTATCTCGTCCGTGCGCAGTGGAAATTTCCTTATATAATTACTAGTATGTGCGAGTATGCGCCCTGCAGTACGCAGTGACTTTTTATAAAATTAAAGAGCTTAAATTAGAGCGGCCAGTCTAACGCGCGAGGCTCTCCCTCGACTCCATTCCAGAACAGATAACAGAAGAAGTAATTAACAAAAGACTGGACATCCTTTCTGTGTCTCACCAGCGATCACATGCGACCGCACACAAGATAACGTGCGTTGGCTTTCATGCTTTATTAAACAGGGTTCTCTGATTAAGAAAAAATATATTTACATGCTATGGCTAAAAATGTGCCTTTAAAAACTGGAGAGAAGGATTCACCGTCAAACGCGCACAGTTGTCATACTGGGAGGGGAATCACCTTGCTTACGATTCCAAGCAAACTGTTCGCGCGGATCATCCTTAATAGAATCACGTTACAAGATAGATCAAACAAATTCACTTGAGAGTGATAATGGAACAATCAAAGGAATTCGTCACTAGTCGTCACATTCGTTTTGTTGACGTTGAGAAAGTCTTCGTCTCCATTAAGTCATTTGTGCAAATTTTCAAAAAGTACGCGATGCCAGAGAAGACAGGAAACGTTACTAGGGCGACTTACAATAACTACATATGCCGAATCAGTCAGGAGGTTAATGTTACAGAGCCCTTCGTCTGGAGCTCGGCAATGATGTGTTTTATCTCCAACTATCTTTCTACTGATGCTGAATGAAGTGATAAGGAAAGTTGTGGAGAAGAAGAAAAGAGGGATACACTGTGAAATGAGTAAGCGACTGGAAGATCTTGACTTCGTCAGCAACATCAGCCTCCTCTCGCGGAACTGTGTCGACATGGAATGAGAGTTGCAGGACCTTGAACATGAAGCCAAGAGCTTTGGGCTGAAAGTGAATGTCACCAAGGCGAAGAATATGAAAATCAATACGAGAGGCAGGAGAAAGCTAAGAGTGACCTTGAACATGAATCCAAGATTGTTGGACTGAAAGTGTCTGTCACCAAGACGAAGATTATGAAACTCAATACAAGGGATAGGAGAAAGCTAAGAGTGAACGTTGAGGATGTTAGAAAGGTAAGCGAGTTAACATTCCTTGAGTGTTGCTACTGAAGACGGATGAGAAGCTGCCGAAGCCAGAGCAAGCATCAGAAAGGCGAATGAGGCCATTACCCATCTGTATCTGTTATGGAGGGCAAGAGAGATTTCCATAACAACTAAACTACAATGACTAAGAGTTTGCAAGCCTTCCTCAGTGGATATCTTAAGAAAATTCCTAAAATCTTTTGAACAAGTGTGATACCAACGAGGATTCTCGGAATCGAACAAGAGAAGAACCTATCACCATCGAAATCAAGAGAAGGACGTGAAGCTGTATCAGACACAGCCTCCCAAAAAGTCAAGATGCTGTAGATGAAAACATATCTCTGCAGGAACCTACAGGATAAAAGGAATCGAGGAAGATCGTGGACATCACGGAGGAAGACAGTGCAGGAAGAGGCTAAGGAGAAGTGGAAAACATTTGCAGAGCTGAAGATCCTCACCGAAAATCGAGTGCGCTGTCGGAGCATCGTCGAAGTCCTCTGTCGAAGTCCAAGTGCTCTGCATAAGGGCAACAGGAAGTAAGTAAGTCAAGTAAGTTGCAACTGGAACGCGGTGTAACCAACCTAGTTCCCATTACAGGTATTCGCAGTTGCGAATATGAAGTACCTCAACCCGTACAATGGAACCGAAACAACGAAAATATGTCCCAGACCAGGAGTCGAACCTGGATTTTCCGCTATACGGGAGCAGTCGCATTAACCACTTCGGCTACCCGAGCAGAACTCACGGCCACACCATACGTCCATACGTCGTCGTCCATGTGTCATATCTGTACTCGCACATCCCACTAACGTTATTCAAGTACAGCAGAGGTATTTTATTTCTAAGTCGCCAGCCCGGTACGGGCCGATAAATACGATTGCAGTGCGTGTATTGTGAAGGAGTACGATGCAATGTTCCTTCAAAGATGCCTTCACAAGACAGGCACTGCAATTTCGTATTTATCGGCCTGTGCCGGTCCCGCGACATTCATATAAAATGTCTCCCATTTACGGAAATAACATTAATGGGATGTACGAGGACAGGTACGACACATGGACGAATTACATATGGAAGTTCGGGTCTGGGCGTGTGCCGTGCTCGCATAGCCAAAGAGGTTAAAGTGAATGCTCGGTTTGGGCGGGAAATCCGGGTTCGAGTCTCCATCCGGCACACATTTTCAATGTCTTCATTCCATTATACATCTGGTTCATATGCGTAGCTGCGAAAACATTTCATGTCTTAAGTCATTCAGTACACTTCACTATAAGCATCTTCCCCATAACCACATTACAAAACTTTCTAAATATCTTTCTTTTTTCGTTTTTAACTGTCTGTCATTCTCTGGTGTATAACACTACATTCCAGACATACCAGGACATCATAACTCAGCTCCATTGGAATTCACCCTACAACAAAGAAATTGAAAACCATCCTTGGAGCCAGAAACTAATTTATATAAAAATACAACTTATCACGTGACTACTTTTCCGCCTTCCATCACAATGGAAAGATTAAATGAGCTTAAGCTAGTTTATAATGGAATATTTGCACGAATATTTTACGAACAACACTTTGTTCAAACTAATTAAAATAAATTATGTTCCGAAAAAATTATTTTCTCTTGGAAAGTTTACTCTTTCTGCATCGTTGCCAATAAAACATGATCTCTGTCTCATTTTATTTATCCCAGGTGAATTTATCCCAGATTGAAATACACTACTGGCCATTAAAATTGCTGCACCAAGAAGAAATGCAGATGATAAACGGGTATTCATTGGACAAATATATTATACTAGAACTGACATGTGATTACATTTTCACGCAATTTGGCTGCATAGATCCTGAGAAATCAGTACCCAGAACAACCACCTCTGGCCGTAATAACGGCCTTGGTACGTCTGGGCATTGAGCCAAACAGAGCTTGGATGGCGTGTACAGGTACAGCTGCCCATGCAGCTTCAACACGATACCACAGTTCATCAAGAGTACTGACTGGCCTATTGTGACGAGCCAGTTGCTAGGCCACCATTGACCAGACGTTTTTAATTGGTGAGAGATCTGGAGAATGTGCTGGCCAGGGCAGAGTCGAACATTTTCTGTATCCAGAAAGGGCCGTGCAGGACCTGCAACATGCGGTCGTGCATTATCCTGTTGAAATGTAGGGTTTCGCAGGGATCGAATGAAGGATAGAGCCACGGGTCGTAACACATCTAAAATGTAGCGTCCACTGTTCAAAGTGCCGTCAATGCGAACAAGAGGTGACCGAGACGTGTAGCGAATGGCACCCCATACCATCACCCCGGGTGATACGCCAGTATGGCGATGACGAATACACGCTTCCAATGTGCGTTCACCGCGATGTCGCCAAACACGGATGCGACCATCATGATGCTGTAAACAGAAACATGGATTGATCCGAAAAAATGACGTTTTGCCATTCGTTCACCCAGGTTCGTCGTTGAGTACACCATCTCAGGCGCTCCTGCCTGTGATGCAGCGTCAAGGGTAACAGCAGCCATGGTCTCCGAGCTGAGAGTCCATACTGCTGCAAACGTCGTCCAACTGTTCGTGCAGATGGTTGTTGTCTTGCAAATGATCAAAATGGTTCAAATGGCTCTGAGCACTATGCGACTTAACTTCTGAGGTCATCAGTCGCCTAGAACTTAGAACTAATTAAACCTAACTAACCTAAGGACATCACACACATCCATGCCCGCGGCAGGATTCGAACCTGCGACCGTAGCGGTCGCTCGGTTCCAGACTGCAGCGCCTAGAACCGCACTGCCACACCGGCCGGCTCTTGCAAATGTCCCCATCTGTTGACTCAGGGATCGAGACGTGGCTGCACGATCCGTTACAGCCATGCGGATAAGATGCCTGTCGTGTCGAATGCTAGTGATACGAGGCAGTTGGCATCCAGCACGGCGTTCCGTATTACCCACCTGAACCCACCGATTCCATATTATGCTAACAGTCATTGGATCTCGACCAACGCGAGCAGCAATGTCGCGATACGATAAACCGCAATCGCGATAGGCTACAATCCGACCTTTGTGAATGTCGGAAACGTGATGGTACGCATTTCTCCTCCTTACACGAGGCATCACAACAACGCTTCACCAGGCAACGCCGGTCAACTGCTGTTTGTATATGAGAAATCGGTTGGAAACTTTCCTCATTGTCAGCACGTTGTAGGTGTTGCCACCGGCGCCAAACTTGTGTGAATGCTCTGAAAAGCTAATCATTTGCATATCAGAGCATCTTCCTGTCGGCGTTTGTAGTACGTCATCTTCGTGGTGTACAAATTTAATGGCCAGTAGTGTATTTTGTAGTATGTGCAAATGCGTATTTCTCAGTGGAAATGATGAATGTAGGCTTGGAAGTCGTTTCTCTGCTCTACGTAAAACGCTAAAAGTCTTATCAACCTGCTCAATATTTGGTATGTAGGACATCCGCAACTGAGAGGCATGCTAGTTAGTTTAGAGAGATCCAGTTTAGCTGTACTAATTATTTATTCAAACCAAGACCAATTTCGGGATTTTTAAATCCCTTTTTCAGGTGTCCGAAACTGTAACATACAAACGAGAGGAGGGTAGAAATACAATGAAACGTATCTACAAAACATATGATGCAACGTATCCTTACAGATATCTTGCATTACGTTTCTACGCTCCTCTCCTTTGTATGATACAGTTTCAGACACCTGAAGAAGGGATTTTAAAATCCCGAAACCCGCCGTGGTTTGAATAAATAATTAGTATAGCTAAAGTGGATCTCTCTAAAATACGTATCTTATTAATCTGGTTACTGATAGTGGAAATGCTCCTCTCAGTTCACTTGCTATTAGTAGAAACATTCCCAAATAGTTGCTCGGTGCTTCACAGTAATGAGTTTCAGGAGGAATCGACACGAGCGTATTTTTGGACTATAACAAAGGGTAATATTTCAATTGGTGCGTTAATTTAATGATCGTACACTTATATACAATTTTTTCCCTTCGCTGAGAAGGCGGTCCTTGACTAATAAGATCCTGTTCTCGAACCACACAATGGTTCCCAATTTTTTGTCGCTTAATGGTATGGTAGCCCGCCTGTATCAGATCGCCAGTGTGTTAAAAAAAAAAAAAAAAGTAGCTGAATACAGTATGTGAATTCACGCAAGGCCGCCAAAGAACAATACTAATAAGATCCTGGCCCTGGCGCGAGGACAAATAAACGCTCCCAACAATGGGCGTTACTTTCTTTCGTGCCTCATTGATTGTTTTTCCAGGCACACTATCCCAGTTCTTCCGCGTGCGAAGCCTCTAATGAGGTTTCTTAGCACGAGAAGAATGCCCACACGAGTGACGGTGGGGGTCGGCTGCTGGGAGCCGATATCGGCGGCGAAAGGGCAGGCTTATTACGTCACTTCCGGCGGTCTTTGTGTCGCGGGCGCCGGGAGGTACCGACCCGCTGTCTCTGCCTAACGAGCACAGTGCGGCCCGAGTGCACAACTCGGGCGGCAGCTCTATGCGGTGGAGACCTCGTTTCACAATGGAACCGTCAAAACTCTGCTAGTTTTCGTAATACGCAGTGATTCAATCGCAATGTTACAAATCCCTGTTAGGTTCACCTACGATACCATTTCGTTTCAGCATTTGGGGAACAAAAAAATGCTCAAATGTGTGTGAAATCTCATGGGACTTAACTGCTAAGGTCATCAGACCCTAAGCTTACACACTACTTAACCTAAATTATCGTAAGGACAAACACACACACCAATGCCCGAGAGAGAACTCGATCCTCCGCCGGGACTAGCCACACAGTCCATGACTGCAGCGCCTTCGACCGCTCTGCTAATCCCGCGCTTTGAGGAACATTATCGTGCCTAATTCTAAACTATACTTCCAACCAATTACGGTTTCAAATATTTCCATTCACTCAACGCAACATTTATTTACATCTCTAATCATTTGTTGTTATACGGGGTGTTCAAGAAGTCTCTCCGCAGTGCCGTATGATCGTTAGCCGGGCGTGCCATATGCCGCAGAGAATATACCGAAATGAAACTCTGTGAAATACAAGTCATTAACTTAATGAATATTCATTTTTACTTACAAATTTTCATGTAAAGTTGGAAGTGTCCTCCCTGTTGTTGAATACACAATTCAATTCGTTTAATCATGTTTCCAAACGCAAGCTGTAACATTTCTTCTCTAACAGGATCAGTGAAAGTGGATATTGCAGTTTTCAGTTCATCGATGGATTTTGGACAGTTTTTATAGACAGTTGCTTTCGCTGCACCTCAGAAGAAAAAGTCAGGTGGTGTTAGGTCAGGCGATCGTGGAGACCAAAGTCCCTGTGAAATTATGCGATCACCAAAAACAGGCCGGCCGGTGTGGCCGTGCGGTTCTAGGCGCTTCAGTCTGGAACCGCGTGACCGCTACGGTCGCAGGTTCGAATCCTGCCTCGGCCATGGATGTGTGTGATGTCCTTAGGTTAGTTAGGTTTAAGTAGTTCTAAGTTATAGGGGACTGATGACCATAGATGTTAAGTCCCATAGTGCTCAGAGCCATTTGAACCATTTTGACCAAAAACATCAGCAAGCAGTGACACTGAAACGCGAGCTGTACGCTCGGTTGCATCATCTTGTTGAAGATAACCGTTCAGTGTTTCCCTTAACACAAGTTCTCCTATGAATGGATACAGAATATCACTGCAGTATCGTTGTGCGGACTGTCAATGGCAAGGAAAGCGTTTCTGAAGAAGAGAAATTTGTTAACATCGAGTATAGATTTAAGTGTCAGGAAGTCGTTTCTGAAAGTATTTGCATGGAGCGTAGCCATGTATGGAAGTGAAACATGGACGATAACTAGCTAGAACAAGAAGAGAATAGAAGCTTTCGAAATGTGGTGCTACAGAAGGATGCTGAAGATCAGATGGGTAGATCATATAACTAATGAGTAGGTATTGAATAGGATTGGGGAGAAGAGGAGTTTGTGGCACAACTTAACTAGAAGAAGGGATCGGTTGGTAGGTCATGTTCTGAGGCATCAAGGGATCAACAGTTTAGTATTGGAGGGCAGCGTGGAGGGTAAAAATCGTAGAGGGAGACCAAGAGATGAATACACTAAACAGATTTAGAGGGATGTAGGTTGCAGTAGGTACTGGGAGATGAAGAAGCTTGCACAGGATAGAGTAGCATGGAGAGCTGCATCAAACCAGTCTCAGGACTGAAGACCACAACAACAACAACATCGTTGTGCGTTTATTGTTTCGTTGAAAAATATGGGACCCAAAATCCGACGTCTGGAAATTGCAATCCAAACTCATATTTTCACAGGATGAAGTGGTTCCCCATGAATACACAATGGATTTGCAGTACTCCACATACGAGAATTTTGCGAGTTCATGTACCCAGATAAATGAAACCAGTGATCAGTGAAAAACGTTTCATTAAGAACATCCCTTCCATTTTGTTGAAAGAAATTTTTGAACCATTGACAATAAAGCAGTCTCTTGCCATGACCAATATTTTTCAGTTCTTGCACGACTGTCACTTTGTATGGGAAAAGTTCTAATTTTTTCCTTACAGCTGTGTGGGCCGTTCCGACAGTAACATCGATTTCCTGGGCGAGTATTCTTACTGACTTGTTCGGACTCATGGACATATTATCGGAAATATCGAGTAGTTTATCCTCAGACAAAACGCTAGGACGACCACTTATCGGTCACTAAAGCCGTACTTCGAAATTTGTTAATCAAATCTCGCACAGTATCGCGATAGGGGAATGTTGCCTCCGGGAAAACTGAATTAAATGTTTGACGAACTGGAACTGTGTATTTACCGCCAGCTTTGAACCCTTGGTCGACTACAAACACACGTTCTTCAATGGTTAGCATTTTAACAGTGACAAAAACGAAACAAACGAACAAAGGAAATAAAACTTTCACGTCATCACGTAACGACACACACCAACGATACTACTGACGCTAGCTGAGATAAACGAAACAGAGGAATGTTGGGAGAGTCCACTTGAAGGGAAGTAACCCAGGCAGACGAACAATCATACGCCACTGCAGAGAGACATTTTGAACACCCCGTAGTAGTCGGTCCAAAGAGTGGTCTGACGAAGCTCTCCATCTCGTCTGTGCTGTCCGAGTCTCTTCATCTTTGAGCAACAGATGAAACCTACAGAGGTTGGACAAAACATACGGAATACCGCGAGAAATGCAAGCTTGTACATAAATGCAGATGCTAAGGAAGCGTGCGGCTGGTGCTGTTGCGTTTGACCACGGACGGCACTTGCTGAGTTGCAAGCGTCGGTCGTGTCGGAACTGTGTTCTGTGTAATTGTGAGAGCGTATTGTCAGAGCTAAATGAATTTGAAAGCGGGAAAAGTGTTGGTACTCGTGTGATGGGTGCTTCTATTATGAAAGTAGCCGAAGAGTTTGCAGTTTAAAGAAACGCTGGGTCGAAGATTTATACCACTGTGGTGTGCGTACTGTAAGGCCTTCAGTACACACACCATCAGATTATTTGACTTGTCGCTCTAACGAAGTAGGCGAGTGTCAGCCATATGTCTCGTGGTCTTATCGTGGCGTGTTTATCTTCTACCGTTAGGTCAGACGATACAAATGCCACTTGCACGCTTACAGTAGCAGATTGACGGTAACCAACTTTAAACAGAACTTGATTAATTTTCTCACACATTTATTAAAAATAATAACAAGCATAAAAATTACTTAACTTGGTTCTGGATGCTATTTATAACTGACAATCTGAAGTTCCTTTGGTATTGGTACGTTAATCTTATTCCCACATATATCGCTGATACTTGACAAAAGTGTCTATGTATTTATCTTCATGGCTATGTACAGGAATATGGTAATCTTATTAGGCGCAGACTGAAACTTGACTGGTGCAGACAAATGTAGACTGGTACAGACTGGTGAAGACAAATGCAGACTGACTAATCGGAGGTCTGTACACTCGATATAATACCTCGCGCGCTCATGTATCACTGCGCGAGTGTGATCCGCGAGTAGAAAAGGTTCTACGTTAGCAGGAATCTCATTGGCTGCGTTATATATTAATACGCGGATCTGCGAAAGCAGAATTTGGTCCGTCTCTATGGCAGCGCCATCTCGTAGTGCGGAGACGGACGCGCGCTGCGCCTGCGCTGTTGTGCTTAGCGGGGCGCGCTCTAGACGGAAAGTTGTGTACGCGCTGACTACACGGAACTATGTACACAACAACCACTTACAGGAAAAAAGGAAAAACTTCATCCGCTAAGCCACAAAGCGGACGAAAGTGAATGTTGAATGATCGTGACAAACGGTCATTGAAGAGGATTGTGACGAAAAAGAAGAGGACAACAGTTGCAAAAGGCAATGCAGAAGTGAATATCACACACGCAAACCACGTCAGCACCAAAAGAATACGAACAGACCTGGGAATTGCAGGGCGAGATTGAATTCCAGAACAACACATAGTTACGCAAATGTCCTTCACAGGAAAACGCCGTGCTGAAGCCATAAAACCTGAGCTCTAGATCACTAGAAGAAAGGCATTTGGTTGGATCAGTCTTCTTCCACACTGTTTCCAAGTTTTTGCCTATTTAACGTGCCATGAGTGGAACATGGCGGGAGTTCGGTGATGGTTTGGGCAGACATATCATGGTATTCTGTGGGCCTGATGTTTACTCTGAAATATCACACTACTGCCAATGATAATGTGACCATTTTTACTTATCATATGAATCCCATGGTACACCAGTGTTTATCCATTCTGAGACGACTGTAAGCTGTTTTGAATCCCAATGATTTTCCTCAATCGTATTAGACATGATATGTGTTATATTTTTTGAATTTCCATATTTTTGTCCATCCCCTGTACATCCAACTATCCCTGCTTATTGTAGTCAAGCCTTTGTATGATTTACAATTTTTTCCCTTAACGTTTCCCTGAATTAAGAAATTAACTGTTTCTTGATGCCTTGCTTGTGTATTATTAACCACTTCGGTCCTAAATTCGATTCAGCTCCTCTTCGTCAGTTATTCGAGCTGCCTGACCAATCCTCATGTTTCTTCGATAACATCAGTTTTCAAAATCTATTCTCTTCTTGTGTGTATTATTTATTGTTCACGGTTCAGTTTTATGTAGGCCTACACTACACACAAGTACCTACCACGAAGACTTCCTAATAAGTAAACTGTTATGACCAGACGAAACTACAATCGTCTGGTCAAAACTGTGGGTTCTTTGATTGCTCTGGAAGATGATACGTTGGATCTACAATATATGAAATATTAGTTCACTTCATTGCACGAATGAATAAAAAGATTTACAGTAAAAACTCGATTAACCGTCATTCTTTAAACCGTCAGTTTCTGTTAACCGTCACTGCTGTAACTGAATAATAATACTGTAATAACAGAATGCTCTAAGGTGCAGTGACGCGTTCGCTTTGTTTATTTACTCTATTTTAGTGGGAAGTGAATGTACCCGCTCACCGTAGAATGGTATGTTAAAAATGACCTTCAGTTGACGTGCTAAGACATCTCCCCCTTTTCTTGTCTTTGTCTCACTTGTGAGTCAACAATCACCACTGGATCGGTTTCCAGTTGTGGCGAGATGACTGTAATTGTCGCAGTGTATCTAGCGGGCTGTGGCGTGTTACGTGTTTTCCACTTGAATAAGCTTTATTGACTAATATTTTACACTACCGTATTTAGTGCACGTGTGTGTGATACAGTGACTTGATAAAATGTCTGAAAAACGTAAATGTGTTGTTTTAGGACTTAATCAAAAACTTGAAATTATAAAACGCTTAAGAAATGGCGAAACTGCGACAAGTGTAGCGCTGATTTATGGTATTGGAAGAACAACAGTTAACGATAGAAAACGTGATGCTGATAAAATAGAACAACATGTGTCATCAATGCAGAGCATGGATGGAGATGTGCGAACAAGAAAGACAATGAAACCTGCAAAATATGATGAATTGGACACTGCAATGTACCGATGGCTTATGCAAGCAAGAAGTCAGGGAATTCCACTTTCAGGGCCTATAATAATGGCCAAGGCTGTTGAAATGAACAACAAACTTGATGGTGACTCGTATTTTAAAGCAAGTATCGGATGGCTCTACAAGTTTAAATTTCGTCATGGCATTCGCCAACTTGATATCATTGGAGAAAAACTCAGCGCGGATAGCTCTGTAGTTGCTGAGTTCCGGGAACAATTTAAAGCAAAATGGCTGAATTGAATCTTGTTAGGGAGCAAGTTTACAATTGTGATGAAACTGGGCTTCATTGGAAGGCTTTATCACAAATAACATTAGCATCACTCTCCGAAAAAGCTGCTCCAGGTTTCAAAGTACAAAAAGATCGCATCACTGCTATGGTTTGCGCAAATGCGACCGGCAATCATAGGCTACCCATACTTGTGATTGGGAAATCAAGAAAACCTCGTGCATTCAAGAATTTGAATTTGAATGGTCTTCCTGCACAATACTACGCCCAGAAGAGTGCTTGGATGGCTCAATCAATTTTTTGTGACTGGTTTCACAAACAATTTGTACCTCAAGTTAGAGCACATTTGGCTGAAAAAAAGTTGCCAAAGAAAGCGCTGTTGCTATTAGACAATGCCCCAACGCACCCTACTTGTGAAATGAAAAGTGATGACGGCAACATAACATGTCTCTTCCTTCCAGCAAACACAACTTCACTTATACAGTCCATGGATTAGGGAATCATCGAAAACATGAAACGTCATTATAGAAAAATATTTCTCGAAAGTTTGCTCTCATCTGATGAATCAATATCTGTAAAACAGTTTTGGAGGTCTTACAGTATTAAAGATGTAATTTTCAATGTTGCCAGTGCATGGAGTGATTTGTCAGTGTCAAATCTCAAGAACAGCTGGAATAAACTTTGGCCTCAACCTAGAAGTGAAAAATCGGAGGAACCTGAGTGTGACAGTTGACGAGATGGTCAATTTGTGCAATAATTTACAAATCAGCAAAAATTTGACGTCAGAAAAAGTCATCATTTAATCATACAGTAAAGCTGCATGCCCTCGGGAAAAATTACGGCCGTAGTTTCCCATTGCTTTCAGCCGTTCGCAGTACCAGCACAGCAAGGCCGTTTTGGTTATTGTTACATGGCCAGATCAGTCAATCATCCAGACTGTTGCCCTTGCAACTACTGAAAAGGCTGCTGCCCCTCTTCAGGAACCACACGTTTGTCTGGCCTCTCAACAGATACCCCTCCGTTGTGGTTGCACCTATGGTACGGCTATCTGTATCGCTGAGGCACGCAAGCCTCCTCCCCACCAACGGCAAGGTCCATGGTTCATTGGGGGGGGGGGGGGGGTAGAGAGTGACAAAATGGACGGGGGTTTTCAAATTTTGAGTGATGATGAAATTGTTGCCAGCGTAAGTGCCACCATAGAAGAAGAAGAAGGGACTGATGAAGACGAGTGTTCAAACCATGAAGAAAAACAAACTATTAGCCATTCAGAGGCAGAAACAATGCTGTCCGAGTGTATAGAATGGTTTGAAAGTCAAGAAGACGCTAATGCAACGCAGGCACTACTGCTCCGAAAAATACGAAATATTGCCGCGGTAAAAGCTCGAACATCAAAAAGGCAGAAGAAATTGACTATTTCCAAGCTAGATAAACTATTTCACCAGTAAGTTTATAGTCCAGTACAGTACTGAACATTACGTATTTTGCAACTTTTGTAGCTACTGTACGGATGTTTTTATCATGTAATAAATAGTTTTATTTGCTATTACAATCGTGTTTAATTTGTTTCAGCTCCGAAATATTATTATATTACTGTGAGAGTGATATGTGTCTATACACAAAATAATTGATTGAGGTTATGTTTTGGAGGAATACAGTGTTTCTGTTATCTGGCTATTCGCTCAACCGTCACGACCACGGTACCGAAGATGACGGTTCATCGAGTTTCCACTGTACTTAACTTGATGCAAACCTTTGCCACAGGTGTGCTTGACACTTTACAATTGTCACTGATTATTAAAGCATCATCTGATGCACTGATTAACGAACTCTTCTCTTGGAGTGTAACGTTCAACATTTACAAAAACGCAGTTCCATTGAGACTTGAATAACATTTTAGTCCTACTTGATGAGGTTGACTGCCTCAGCTGGGGTCACAAACTGGACAGAGCACTTCCATGCACAGCTCCATATTGACCTCCATGCGAGGGCGCTGCGGTGCTGAGAAAGAAGGCGTCTGTTCTCTGGCATTCGTCGTTACGGATTACAGCAAGATATCGCTAATGTCTATGGTATTGTTGTGGCGCCATGATCTTTGGGCGATACCACATAAACAGTTAACTAATAACTTTGGTTACAAATTGATGATATCGCTCAGTCAGTACCATACTTTTTCCATTATTATTTCTGTATTAGCAGAACAGGTGAAGTAAGTACGTCAAACACTGGAAAGTTTTTTCAGTCATTACATACATATTAAAAGTCAGCCTATTTTTCTACAAGATTCAACGCATTGTTTGACTCCTACGTTTGTAAAGGCTTAGTATGATACGGTCGATTTGAACTCATTAACTTCTATATCAAATCAATACGCAAACAAGAAATCTTAAGGCTCATTTGTGATTAATATTCTTCTATATCAGAGGCTCCTGAATTTTTGTTCGAGAGAAAAAATATTATGGTTAAGACTATCAACCTGTTTTGGTTCCTTTCACTCGGATGACAGTTGATTTTAATGTTCTATCCACACACCAACAGCTAGAAATGTGTACTGCGGTAGATGGCGCGTATTTCGAACTGTTGACATAAATGGCATTTTAAAGAAATGGTTATGATCACACCCTTCCTTGAGCTATGCCGAAGTTACTTTTACATCTGAAGATTTATCTGTTTGTATTTGTTGGGAATTCTTCAGTCCAATCACAAAGCTAGTCTCGTATTCCAGAGGCACGTATTTTATTTATTAGGTATCAGTGCGGAGTTTCATGGAACACTTTCTGCAAGTTAGAAACAACTAGGGCGCTGGTATTTGCTGACTTTTGGGTCTCGTATACGAAGGGATTGAGGTGGGTTGTAGACGATCATTGTTTGAGGGCTCTATGCTACTCCTATAGAGAAGACTTTCGGTCTCCAGAAATAGCATTGCTAACGGAAAAATAAAAAAGTAAAAAGAAACGTCCTGTACAGAAACAGTAAAAATTCTCTCGACAAGCTATTCAGTTAAGATTAGTACGTGATATGCGTGTTTGTCCTATTGAGCGACAAGCAACGGACTCTTCGGACGAGCTGGCAGCATGTTCCAGTGTGTTCTGGAGTAGACTGTGCTGCCGACGTTAAAGGCGGCTAGGACAGCCCACATATGGCTGAAGGCTGCAAAACCCGTTGCCCGCGAGAGTACAGTATGGAAATTATTTGTTTGTGCTAAGGAGGCAAGTTTGTGCGACGGCGTTACAGAAGATGGCGGTGTGCGATAGCTGAAGCCCTTTGCCCTGCAGAGGCAGAATTGCGGAGTGTACTGCGACGTCGCCTGCGCTAGTCGGGACGCTGTTAAGGGCGACTGCTGTAGTTGCAGCCCGTGTCCCGCTCAGGACTGTGGATGCAGCCACAAGGGATCAGGCCTGACAAAGGCAATAATAATGTCGGTTCAAAAAGTCAGCAAAAGGTGGTAATGCAGTTACATTGTTACTGAAATCTGCTTAATTTTTAGTAACGTGAGTTTTATTTGATCTGATGTCCATAAAAGCTTTGTCAGCCCACGGTGACCTAGGGAAATACTAAACATAAGACTAAAAAGAAAACTTTTTGTACGTCCGTTCTTTCGACTGGAGGTCTGGGGACCACTGCCGTTCACTATAGGAAGAAAATGGAACGCCTACAGCCGTCCTTGTGATCTCATTTATTGTGTAGCTTCAATTTCGGCACTTCATTGCACCATCTTCAGGCCTTAGTTGATGTTGAAGGGGTTATCACGATCCATATAAACGGTGGTCTCTACCACTTCACAGTTACAGATAATCTGCGTAAACCAGTTATGTTGGCCACCGATCCACTGATAAGGATCGTGATAACCCCTTCAACATCAACTAAGGCCTGAAGATGGGCAACTGAAGTGCCGAAACTGGTAGCTATACAATAAGTAAGATCTTAAGGACGGCTGTAGGCGAGTCATTTTCTTACAAAAAAGAAAATTTGTCGAGAAACTGATTACAGTGAAGGTTGCCTGCAGAAGTGGTAAGAGTGTCACGGATGCAGCTCTCTCACTTAATAATGGAAGCAAGAATGAAGAAAAATCAAGGAAACCTTGCAGAATTTGTTGAGAATTACATTAGAAACACTGAGAATAACATGGATAAATAAAGCAGAATGTGAGGAAATAACGAAATAACGCGTTTTTTATTCGATATGTACTGCGTCATTTGTGTGCTCACTGCCTTTACTTCTATGCTAAAGCGAACTCAGGTAAGCCCTGTTTATGTGAATAGTTTTTGTAATCATTTTATGTTAAAAATATGCACTAAAATGTGTTTCTTTTTTGTTTGTTCCAGCGGCGAACCAAATCTATGGATTTATTGTTAGAGAACTGTATCTCAAAAATTGCCCCCCCCCCCCCCCCACCGCCCATGAACCAAGGAATTTCCGCTGGTGTGGAGGCTTTCGTGCCTTAACGATACAGATAGCCGTACCGTAGGTGCAACCACAACGGAGGGGTATCTGTTGAGAGGCCAGACAAACGCGTGGTTCCTGAAGAGGGGCAGCAGCCTTGTCAGTAGTTGCAGGGGCAACAGTCTGGATGATTGACTGATCTGGCCTTGTAACACTAACCAAACCGGCCTTGCTGAGTTCGTACTGCGAACGGCTGAAAGCAAGGGGAAACTACAGCCGTAATTTTTCCCATGGGCATGCAACTTTACTGTATGGTTAAATGATGATGGTGTCCTCTTGGGTAAAATATTCCGAAGGTAAAATAGTCCCCCATTCGGATCTCCGGGCGGGGACTACTCAGGAGGACGTTGTTATCAGGAGAAAGAAAACTGGCGTTCTACGGGTCGGAGCGTGGAATGTCAGATCCCACAATCGGGCAGGTAGGTTAGAAAATTTAAAAAGGGAAATGGATAGGTTAAAGTTAGATATAGTGGGAATTGGTGAAGTTCGGTGGCAGGAGGAACAAGACTTCTGGTCAGGTGAATACAGGTTTATAAATAGGGTAATGCAGGAGTAGGTTTAATAAACATTAAAAAAATAGGAATACGGGTAAGCTACTACAGACAGCATAGTGAACGCATTATTGTGGCCAAGATAGATACGAAGCCCACGCCTACCACAGTAGTGCAAGTTTATATGCCAACTAGCTCCGCAGGTGACGAGGAGATTGATGAAATGTATGATGAGATAAAAGAAATTATTCAGATAGTGAAGGGAGACGAAAATTTAATGGTCATGGGTGACTGGAATTCGATAGTAGGAAAAGGAAGAGAAGCAAATGTAGCAGGTGAATATGGGATTGGGGGTAAGGAATGAAAGAGGAAGCCGCCTGGTAGAATTTTGCACAGAGCATAACTTAATCATAGCTAACACGTGGTTCAAGAATCATAAAAGAAGGTTGTATACCTGGAAGAATCCTGGAGAGACTAAAAGGTATCAGATAGATTATATAATGGTAAGACAGAGATTTAGAAACTATCTTTTAAATTGTAAGACATTTCCAGTGGGAGATGTGGACTCTGACCACAATCTATTGGTTATGAACTGTAGATTAAAACTGAAGAAACTGCAAAAAGGTGGGAATTTAAGGAGATGGGACCTGGATAAACTGAAAGAACCAGAGGTTGTACAGAGTTTCAGGGAGAGCATAAGGGAACAATTGACAGAAATGGGGGAAAGAAATACAGTAGAAGAGGACTGGGTAGGTTTGAGAGATGAAATAGTGAAAGCAGCAGAGGATCAAGTAGGTAAAAGGACGAGGGCTAATAGAAACCCTTGGGTGACAGAAGAGATACTGAATTTAATTGATGAAAGGAGAAAATACAAAAATGAAGTAAATGAAGCAGGCAAAAAGGAATACAAACGTCTCAAAACTGAGATCGACAGGAAGTGCAAAATGGCTAAGCAGGGATGGCTAGAGGACAAATGTAAGGATGTAGAGGCCTATATCACTTGGGGTAAGATAGATACTGCCTACAGGAAAATTAAAATGACCTTTGGAGAAAAGAGAACCACTTGTATGAATATCAAGAGCTCAAATGGAAACCCAGTTCTAAGCAAAGAAGGGAAAGCAGAAAGGTGGAAGGGGTATATAGAGGGTCTATACAAGGGCGAAGTTCTTGAAGGAATATTACGGAAATGGAAGAGGATGTAGATGAAGATGAAATGGGAGATATGATACTACGTGAAGAGTTTGACAGAGCACTGAAAGACCTAAGTCGAAAAAAGTTCACGGGAGTAGACAACACTCCATTAGAACTACTGATAACTTTGGGAGAGCCAGTCCTGACAAAACTCTACCATCTGGCGAGCAAGATGTATAAGACAGGAGAAATACCCCCAGACTTCAAGAAGAACATAATAATATCAATCCTAAAGAAAGCAGTTGTTGACAGATGTGAAAATTACCAAACTATCAGTTTAATAAGTCACAGCTGCAAAATACTAACGCGAATTCTTTACAGACGAATGGAAAAACTGGTAGAAGCCGACCTCGGGGAAGATCAGTTTGGATTCCGTAGAAATATTGGAACACGTCAGGCAATACTGACCTTACGACTTATCATAGAAGAAAGATTAAGGAAAGGCAAACCTTCGTTTCTAGCATTTGTAGACGTAGAGAAAGCTTTCGACAATGTTGACTGGAATGCTCTCTTTCAAATTCTAAAGGTGGCAGGGGTAAAATACAGCGAGCGAAAGGCTATTTACAATTTGTATAGAAACCAGATGGCAATTATAAGACTCGAGGGACATGAAAGGGAAGCAGTGGTTGGGAAGGAAGTGAGAGAGGTTTTTAGCCTCTCCCCGGTGCTATTCAATCTGTAGTTTATCAAGCAGTAAAGGAAACAAAAGAAAACTTCGGAGTAGGCATTAAAATCCATGGAGAAGAAATAAAAACCTTAAGGTTCGCCGATGACAATGTAATTCTGTCAGAGGCAGCAAAGAACTTGGAAGAGCAGTTGAACGGAATGGACAGTGTCTTGAAACGAGGATACAAGATGAACATCGACAAAAGCAAAACAAGGATAATGGAATGTAGTCGAATTAAGTCGGGTGATGCTGAGGGAATTAGATTAGGCAATGAGACACTTGAAGTAGTGAAGGAGTTTTGCTATTTGGGGAGCAAAATAACTGATGATGGTCGAAGTAGAGAGGATATAAAATGTAGAATGACAATGGCAAGGAAAGCGTTTCTGAAGAAGAAAAATTTGTTAACATCGAGTATTGATTTAAGTGTCAGGAAGTCGTTTCTGAAAGTATTCGTATGGACTGTAGCCATGTATGTAAGTGAAACATGGGCTATAAATAGTTTGGACAAGAAGAGAATAGAAGCTTTCGAAATGTGGTGCTACAGAAGAATGCTGAAGATTAGATGGGTAGATCACATAAGTAATGAGGAGGTATTGAATAAAATTGGGGAGGAGTTTGTGGCACAACTTGACTAGAAGAAGGGATCGGTTGGTAGGACATGTTCTGAGGCATCAAGGATTCACCAATATAGTACTGGAGGGCAGAGTGGAGGGTAAAAATCGTAGAGGGAGAGCAAGAGATGAATACACTAAGCAGATTCAGAAGGATGTAGGCTGCAGTAGGTACTGGGAGATGAAGAAGCTGGCACGGGATAGAGTAACACGGAGAGCTGCATCAAACCAGTCTCAGGACTGAAGACCACAACAACAACACATCGCAAAAATGTTATAAAATGTAAAGACTTCTAATTTGATTTCCGAACTATACAAATGTTAACATTTATGATAGTACGTTGTATTGTGAAAAATAAAACACCCAGTTCATCGTTAAAATTCTGTTGTCGTCGAAGTCCTTATTTGACTAAGGTAGTGAAGAATTATTTTTCTGAACACTGACTTAGCTGAAGTATGTGCAGTAACTTCAGGTTGAAAGCAATACTGAGATGTATCGTGAAACAGAGGTCTACTGTAGTTGCTGAAGACAGTTCTTGTAACTAAACTGTTTTTTTCTGAGAGTTTCTCGTCACACAATTTACGAAGTTGAAGGAGGTTGAATTTTTTCATGAATTTGGGTCTGGGACAGTTTTGAGGTAAAGTGTCTTAATAACAGTGATCTCATTAATTTGAGAAAGGCAAAAAGTGATAAGTTAGAGAATTTTTAAAAGTGTTTTGTGATAATTGATTGAAGAGCTTAGTTATGAAAAAGCGCTTGGTGTCAAATTTGATCTACGTATTGACTAATTGTCGATCTCTTATAAGCTACGTACAGCAACGTTATCGTTCTTTTCGCAAAATTTTAACTATTGCAGCAAATCAGAAGGGACTTTCAAAATTAATTAAAGGTATAAACCGTTGTTTAATCATGTTACAATGATTACATATTTAAGTTAAACGATGTCTGAAAATTTGAAGTTAATAGTTACGTAACAGTGTAGTTAAACGGTATCGCTGACAGCGAGAATTTTGCTAACTCGACGCTTCATTGTTTCACGTAACATTATACAACTAGCGACTTAACGACGACGCAATGTAAGCCACAGTTTGAACATTTCCTTCTCTCTAGGTCAGAAAATAGATCCTCTGAAGTTTAATCAGCTTAGTCTGGAGTAAAATTAGCAGTTACATTTATCCCCGAGCAAGGATATAAACTTGAGTGAAGGTTCGTCCCTCTCCGATACACACGATCAAAATTGTATGCATAGAAGTGTATTACGGAAGAAGAAAGCTTCTTAACGTCATAATCCAGCATTTAACAGAGCGGGGTATCTCAGATTTAACAGAGACAATTGTTGCTAGAAAGCTACGTTAAACATTGAGTTAAATATCTGAAGCAGATTGCTTAAGGATTTTGCAACCACAAAATGACAGATATACAAGGTGAAAATTATTGAACTATATGAAGTAAAATCGTCATAACTTCAGGACGTTCAACTTGCACGGTTGGGCGCGGGACATGACAGGAATTAGTATGCGCATGATTGGTTTGGTTTAGCGACCAAGGCCTGTTTCATTTGGATGGGCTCGTCAATAAGCAAAAATTGGCATATCTGGGAGACCGAGAATCCCCATTTCGCGATCGAGAAGTCTCTTCATCCTCAACGGGTGATTACGTGATGTGCAATATCGAGTTACGGAATAATCGGTGCGATATTCCTTGATGGCACGGTGACTATCGAACGGTACGCGAAGGTTTTGAAGGACGATTTCATCCCCATTATCCAAAGTGGCCCTGATTTCGCCAAGATGTGGTTCGTACAAGACGCAACTCGGCCCAGTGGAAGCAGGAGAGCTTTAGATGTCCTAGAGGAGCGCTTTGGGGACGGCATTCTGGCTCTGGGGTACCCAGAGGCCACTGGCATAGGCCTCGATTGGCCGCCGTATTCTCCGGATCCGAACACATGCTACTACTTTTTGCGGGGCTATGTTAAAGACACAAGGTGTACAGCAATAATCCGCAAACCATTGCTGAGTTGAAAACAGCCATTCAGAAGGTCATCGACGGCATCGATGTTCCGGCACTTCAGCGGGTCATGCAAAATGTCGCTATTTGTCTGCGTCACATCATCGCCAATGATGGCAGGCATATCGAACTTATCATAAACTAACTCCGAATATCTGTACTGACGTTTACATGTTGAATAAAGTATGTGCATGCCGTTGTTTGTAACTGATTTACGTTTCTTTTCATATAGTTCCATAATTGTCACCCTCTACATGACACTACTTTTGAACATCGAAACCAAGTGTCTGTGAACAAAGTTCGGAACTTTGTACCAGTCGCCTCCTTGGTCACGGAGCCTTTCGAGAACCGCTGTGTGATCGTCCACATCGCCGGAAAATCTGATTACTGCAAATCAGAACCTTGGGTGCCTAGAATTTGTCACCTGTGGTCGATGCTGATGGGGTTACTTTCCGATCAGCATCATACACGTCTGTGCGGCATCTGTCAAATTGTTTGGCAACATTTCACTGTGGCTTGACAAGACTTTGCGTTGAGCCCATATACCTCCAGAGTGCCACGCTTAGCCCACAAGAATCCTAAAGTCCCACGTACTTCTACTCTGGAGTAATTTTTTATTTACAGCAGCATTTCATTGGCAGACCCTGATACACCTGTTATTTGCAAAACATCGCAAATGAGTCTGTGGGATACCCGAAACAGAATACCTGAAATATTTACACTCTTCTGACAATGGGCCACGCTTGTCGCACAATGTTCTTAGCGTGGGACAACATGTGCAACTTACTTTCTGAAGTCCCTATGTATCGGGTGGTAATGATTAAACTGGCGGTGTTCCGAGTGCTGCAGTGTCGGCTGTAAGCGGGGCAGGATGCTGGAACATTGCAGGTATGTTCGTTGATCGATGCGCTCGAGGAGTACGCTGAATAAGTTATAATGTTGTTGCCTTAATTTGTTCTGCAAGCGGTGGTGCTATTCAAGACCATAAAAGTGGATTAAAAGCTGTGAGCTATGTGAGGAAGTTAACCTTGCATTACTGCGCAACTGTTTCACCAGGTATCGAGTCTAGCTTACCAAATTCCCAACCAGACTAACATTAATTATAATCTTTTAGTACTCATCTTGCGATAACTGGTGATTATATATATATATATATATATATATATATATATATATATATATATATATATATGAAGTAAAATCGTCATAACTTCAGGACGTTCAACTTGCACGGTTGGGCGCGGGACATGACAGGAATTAGTATGCGCATGATTGGTTTGGTTTAGCGACCAAGGCCTGTTTCATTTGGATGGGCTCGTCAATAAGCAAAAATTGGCATATCTGGGAGACCGAGAATCCCCATTTCGCGATCGAGAAGTCTCTTCATCCTCAACGGGTGATTACGTGATGTGCAATATCGAGTTACGGAATAATCGGTGCGATATTCCTTGATGGCACGGTGACTATCGAACGGTACGCGAAGGTTTTGAAGGACGATTTCATCCCCATTATCCAAAGTGGCCCTGATTTCGCCAAGATGTGGTTCGTACAAGACGCAACTCGGCCCAGTGGAAGCAGGAGAGCTTTAGATGTCCTAGAGGAGCGCTTTGGGGACGGCATTCTGGCTCTGGGGTACCCAGAGGCCACTGGCATAGGCCTCGATTGGCCGCCGTATTCTCCGGATCCGAACACATGCTACTACTTTTTGCGAGGCTATGTTAAAGACACAAGGTGTACAGCAATAATCCGCAAACCATTGCTGAGTTGAAAACAGCCATTCAGAAGGTCATCGACGGCATCGATGTTCCGGCACTTCAGCGGGTCATGCAAAATGTCGCTATTTGTCTGCGTCACATCATCGCCAATGATGGCAGGCATATCGAACTTATCATAAACTAACTCCGAATATCTGTACTGACGTTTACATGTTGAATAAAGTATGTGCATTTAAATAAAAAGAAATAAATCAGTTTATATTTGGACATTTATTTTAACATTGATCATTGTTCCGTAAAATTTCAGCATATCAAACTTGATTCTTAACTAAACTGGTGCCTTATTTAGGATTGTGAAAATGTCAGTTTGTAATCTTACGGAACACATCAAATAGGGAGCCAAGATTGGGAGACTACATACAACACTGCATTCATAAAATAACACACGGAGAACGTTGAAACATATCCTAGAGGAAGTCAACCACAACCAACCGATTCAATTTTCACCCAAAGAAGTTACGTTCGTAGCGCAATCCTGTCCGTCTTGAAATTACCACACAGTGGTATACTAAATTCATACTAACTCTCTGTGAAATCTTCCCGAAAAGAATAGCTGAGGGCTACTTTGATGCTTACACCACATGCTTCACGTGGTCAACTTGGTTTACACAAAGAGTCTAACTCCACAATAATTTTGATAATTAAAATAAATTACATCGAAACGCAATTTACAAAAGAAAAACCTTGAACTGGTTACTATCGTCTTACTATTAACCTGATGGGTCAAACAATTGTATAAGCACGTGGTACTGGTCTCACAAAGTACACCCCACGTGAGTTGAACACAAAGAAAAGTTGCTATATTGAAAAATATTGTCAAGACGAGACGTTATAATCTCACGCACATTCGCATTAAAGATTGATGATCTTAGTTAGAGTTACTGATCAACATGTGGTTCCACTTTACTCACAAAGTAGTGACAAAGCGACTACCGGAAGATATTCTGAACTTCACACTCGAATTACACTGCGTTGCAATTTAAGATAACATTAGGTATTTTAGAGCTAAACCTGAAATAAAGGTGATTAAATTTTCAGTTAGGCTGAACTTAAGAAATCCATTGTCCTACGGACTTAGCAGAGACGCGCTTAGCCGGAGATCTTACCACTTCAGACGCTCGCCGCGGACAGACTGCCGTGGGCCCCTATCAAGGGTGCTTCACAGATACAAACGGAAGTGACCAGAGAGGCAGCTTCCTATACCAACATGACAAGGGACGGACAGGACCATACTAAGAATAGAAACCTCTCTGCTTCTAGAAAGCGTAGCTACCTGTTCCGACGTTGATCCTACTGTTCTCTAGCAGACAGGCTTGTCTGCTACCATAAAGCATTCAACCAGAAATACATATGCTCATTCATCCTTTCACACAGAAGGGAATGGGGATGACAGTATCTTATCATATACAGAGTATAAAAGAAAGCGGATGTAGGTTCCGTATCAGACTGTGTGACATGAATTACATATAAGCTGTGTTTTAAAGTGTAGTAGTGTGACAGATCGTTCTTGTTTATGTGTAAGTCTCCTCCCAGATAGTCAGAAACACCACAGTAAATTTAGAAGAGGAATTTATGCTGTAAATGACAACAGATTTAAGAAATTAACATGAAAGGAATCCAACAGAGACCTTTCAAAGTATAAGTTACGCTTTGTGATGCCAGGTGAAAATGTGGAGCTATAAGCAGTCAGAATGTGAAATGTTTGCTGTTTTGATGTTAGTATGCTGTTTGTCGCTTGGCATCAAGTGTTGTTTCCTTTTCTGAAGAGGGTGTAAAGGGCTAAGAAGGTTAAAGCTTTCCGTAAAAAAAGGCAATGGCTATTGAGAAGAAAGGCCGCTTGCTGGTAAAATCGTTTTATCAGAACGGGAGAAATAGTAGAGCATCATTGCGGGGATATTACCGACAGAGACAGCCGCGAGGAGGTCCCATGTCAATGGCCTAAAGTATATGATCAAGAAATTTGAAGAAACAGATGAATTAGGTGATGTAGCAGGGAGAGGAAGGCCGCCCATTTCCATGGCAGTTGATGAAGTTGCTGTAGCTATAGCCGACCGTGCACCACATGCTACAAGTTCTGCAGCCACTGCTCGAGCTGTGTCACAGGAATTGTCTCCCACAGGTCAACAGTTCAAAAGATTTTGTTGGGCATTTTACTCTGGTATCTCTACAAGATTCAGAATGTATACCAAATGAAGCCCCAAGATAGGTTACAATGTCATGATTTTGCCCTTAGTTTTTGACACGCATGAAAATTGATGGCATGTGGCCAGGGAATATTCTTTGGATGGGGAAGGCACATTTTATGCTTCATGGTGCCGTGAATGCTCAGAACTGCCACATATGTGGCTTTAATCCGCCACATGTTGTGCAGGAACAACGGCTACATTCAGCTTATGTGGCTGTGTGGTGTGCCTTCACAAACTCCTTCCTTCTCTTCAGTTTTTATTCCAGGAGGTGACACCTCAAGGGCCTGTTAGGTGTACGCTCACATCTGCACGTTATAGGGACGTCCTTGTGCAACGTGCGACTCCAGCTTCGCAAGAACGCATCTGTGTCCACAACACTATTTTCATGCAAGATGGGGCGCCAGCACATGTAGCTTGCCACGTGGAAGACAGACTTCGAGAAACCTTCGGTAACGATCGCATCATCTCAAGGCAGTTTCAAGATGTGTGGCCTTCCAGATCTGGTTTCGGGTTATGAGGACACGGGGAAGATCGTGTCTATTAGGGATGCACCTGGACTCTTCCTATGTGGAGGGTAACATGCGACGTGTTACGGATGTAGCAAGTTTCTGAGTCGGGAAAGTATACTGAACACATGTTGTAAATTGTGATGATATCCTAACAAGCCGGCCGAAGTGGCCGTGCGGTTAAAGGCGCTGCAGTCTGGAACCGCAAGACCGCTACGGTCTCAGGTTCGAATCCTGCCTCGGGCATGGATGTTTGTGATGTCCTTAGGTTAGTTAGGTTTAACTAGTTCTAAGTTCTAGGGGACTAATAACCTCAGCAGTTGAGTCCCATAGTGCTCAGAGCCATATCCTAACAATGCCCATCTAGGCGAATAAGTTATACGAACGCGTTCATATAAACTGATGGTGTCAGGAGAGCTGCAGTACGGCTGTAAACATAGCAGGACGCTGAAACATCGAAAGGTATGTCCTTTAATCTTTGTCCCCGCGGAATATTCTCAAACATCCTATCTTAGAAGCTAGATTAAGGAAAGGCAAACCCATGTTTCTAGCATTTGTAGACTTAGAGAAAGCTTTTGACAATGTTGACTGGAATACTCTCTTTCAAATTCTGAAGGTGGCAGGGGTAAAATACAGGGAGCGAAAAGCTATTTACAATTTGTACAGAAACAAGATGGCAGTTATAAGAGTCGAGGGACATCAAAGGGAAGCAGTTTGGGAAGGGAGTGAGACAGGGTTGTAGCCTCTCCCCCATGCTGTTCAATGTGCATATTGACCAAGCAGTAAAGGAAACAAAAGAAAAATTCGGAGTAGGTATTAAAATCCATGGAGAAGAAATAAAAACTTTAAGGTTCGCCGATGACATTGTAATTCTCTCAGAGACAGCAAAGGACTTGGAAGAGCAGTTGAACGGAATGGATAGTGTCTTGAAAGGAGGATATAAGATGAATACCAACAAAATCAAAACAAGGATAATGGAATGTAGTCGAATTAAGTCGGGTGATGCTGAGGGAATTAGATTAGGAAATGAGACACTTAAAGTAGTAAAGGAGTTCTGCTAGTTGGGGAGCAAAAATGATGGCCGAAGTAGAGAGGATATAAAATGTAGAATGGCAATGGCAAGGAAAGCGTTTCTGAAGAAGAGAAATTTGTTAACATCGAGTATAGATTTAAGTGTCAGGAAGTCGTTTCTGAAAGTATTTGTATGGAGTGTAGCCATGTATGGATGTTAAACATGGACGATAAATAGTTTGGACAAGAAGAGAATAGAAGCTTTCGAAATGTGGTGCTACAGAAGAATGCTGAATATTAGATGGGTAGATCACATAACTAATGAGGAAGTATTGAATAGGATTGTGGAGAAGAGAAGTTTGTGGCACAACTTGACTAGAAGAAGGGATCGGTTGGTAGGACATGTTCTGAGGCATCAAGGGATCACCAGTTTAGTATTGGAGGGCAGCGTGGAGGGTAAAAATCGTAGAGGGAGACCAAGAGATGAATACACTAAGCAGATTCAGAAGGATGTAGGTTGCAGTAGGTACTGGGAGATGAAGAATCTTGCACAGGATAGAGTAGCATGGAGAGCTGCATCAAACCAGTCTCAGGACTGAAGACCACAACAACAACATCCTAGCAAGCGTGCCAGAACCAACGTTATCATTTGTTCGATCGTTCCTCCTGTATTCTTGTACGCAAACCACATTCTGACTACTTACAGCGCCGTATTTTCATCTGGTGTCAGAAAGTGGAACTGTTAATTGTTTGAGAATATTCCGCGGGGACAAAGATTAATGGATATACCTACGATGTTTCAGCGTCCTGCTACGTATACAGCCGTACTGCAGCACTCCAGACACCGTCAGTTTATATGAACGCATTCGTATAACTTATTCGCCTAGATGGGCATTGGATGCACCTTCCTCAATGTGGATGCACAAGTACTTCCGGCGTTCTGCGCGCATCTCAAAATAGTGGGCGAGAAGGAAATGGACAGGGACAGCGGACAGAGGGTGGCGTTCGGTGGGAATGTGGGTCGGTCATGAGGCGTGGAGAGAGAGTCCATGCAGGTGCGATAAAACTGTGTCCCGGATGATGCAGTAGTTTACACAGCTACCTAGTAAGCAGGAGGTCCCGATCTGGCACATAGTTTCATATCCCGGATAATGCCCCGATGCAGCTGATATCAGTAACCTCTTTACTTCACTTTCCATTCTGCTCCCTCCACCTTCAATTTGCAGAGTGGCAATTATTGAACTGTACAAAAAAACAAAAAAGAAAAAAAAAAAACGTAAATTAGTTACAAAGTACGGCGTGCACACAATTTTTTCAACATGTAAATCTCAGTACAAATATTCGGATTTAGGTTATTACGTATTAGATATGGCTGCCATCATTGGCGATGATGTGGCACAGACGAATAGCGAAATTTTGCATGACCCGCTGAAGTGTCGGAACATCGATGCTGTCGATGACCTCCTGAATAGCTGTTTACATCTCAGCAATGGTTTTGGGGTTATTGCTGTACACCTTGTGTTTAAGGTAGCCCCACGAATATAGTCGCATGTATTCAGATCTGGAGAATAGGGCAGCTAATAGAGGCCCATCCAATGTGGTCTGGGGTACCCTGGAGCCAGAATGCGGTCCCCAATGTGCTCCACCAGGAAGCAAACACTCTTCTGCTTCGATGGGGTCGAGCTCCGTCTTGCACGAACCACATCTTGTATAAATCAGGGTCACTTTGGATAATAGGGATGAGATGATCTTCCAAAAGCTTCGCTTACCGTTCGATAGTCACCGCGCCATCAAGAAATGTCGTACCGATTATTTCATGACTGGACACTGCACACCACACAGTCACCCGTTGAGGATGAAGAGGCTTCTCGACCGCGAAATGCGGATTGTCAGTCCCGCAAATGAGCCAATTCTGCTTATTGACGAAACCATCCAAATGAAAGTGGGCTTCGTCGCCAAACCACACGATGTGGGCATGCTAATTCTGATCGTGCCCAGCGGCAAACCGTGCAGTTACACCGTTCTAATGCAAACCCTTCAGCAGTCATGACGATTTTTTTTCATATAGTTCAATAATTGTCACCTTGGGCGTATACCGTGGCACGGGCCTTGCCGCAGTGGATACACCGGTTCTCGTCAGATCACCCAAATTAAGCGCTGTCGGGCGTGGCCGGCACTTGGATGGGTGACCATCCTGGCCGCCATGCACTATTGCCAGTTTTCGGGGTGCACTCAGCCCTCGTGATGCCAATTGAGGAGCTACTCGACCGAACAGTAACGGCTCCAGTCAAAGAAAACCATCGTAACGACCGGAAGAGCGGTGTGCTGACCACATGCCCCTTCTATCTGCATCCTCATTGAGGATGACACGGCGGTCGGATGGCCCCGATGGGCCACTTATGGCCTCAAGACAGTGTGCTTGTACGTATACCGTCAGTTTAATTAGAAGCGCCTGGTACACTCATTAACACCTTTTGTAGTATGACAGATTCAGCGAATGTCTCTTGATTTTTCTTAAGCCTTGCTTCCATTATGGAGGCCAAGGGTCAGAGCTTCCTCTGTAGTACCTTTAACTTTGCTAAATTCAAACTGGTTGTTACCTAACAGATACTCTATACGATAAATAAATATTGTTGTTGTGGTCTTCAGTTCTGAGACTGGTTTGAAGCAGCTCTCCATGCTACTCTGTCCTGTGCAAGCATCTTCATCTCCCAGTACCTAATGCAGCCAACATCCTTCTGAATCTGCTTAGTGTATTCATCTCTTGGTCTCCCTCTACGACTTTTACCCTCCACTTTGCCCTCCAGTACTATATTGGTGATTCCTTGATGCCTCAGAACATGTCCTACCAACCGATCCCTTCTTCTAGTCAAGTTGTGCACGAACTCCTCTTTTCCCCAATTTTATTCAATACCTCATCATTAGTTATGTGATCTACCCATCTAATCTTCAGCATTCTTCTGTAGCACCACATTTCGAAAGCTTCTATTCTCTTCTTGTCCAAACTATTTATCGCCCATGTTTCACTTCCATACATGGCTACAGTCCATACGAATACTTTCAGAAACGACTTCCTGACACTTAAATCAATACTCGATGTTAACAAATTTTTCTTCTTCAGAAACGCTTTCCTTGCCATTGCCATTCTGCGTTTTATATCCTCTCTACTTCGACCATCATCAGTTATTTTGCACCCCAAATAGCAAAACTTCCTCACTACTTTAAGTGTCTCATTGCCTAATCTAATTCCCTCAGCATCACCCGACTTAATTCGACTACATGCCATTATCCTTGTTTTGCTTTTGTTGATGTTCATCTTATATCCTCCTTTCAAGACACTATCCATTCCGTTCAACTGCTCTTCCAAGTTCTTTGCTGCCTCTGACAGAATTACATTGTCATCGGCAAACCTTAAAGTTTTTATTTCTTCTCCATGGATTTTAATACCTACTCCGAACTTTTCTTTTGTTTCCTTTACTGCTTGCTCAACATACAGATTGAATAGCACCGGGGAGAGGCTAAAAACCTCTCTCACTCCCTTCCCAACCACTGCTTCCCTTTCATGCGCCTCGAGTCTTATAATTGCCATCTGGTTTCTAAACAAATTGTAAATAGCCTTTCGCTCGCTGTATTTTACCCCTGCCACCTTTAGAATTTGAAAGAGAGTACTCTAGTCAACATTGTCGAAAGCTTTCTCTACGTCTACAAATGCTAGAAACGTAGGTTTGCCTTTCTTCTAAGATAAGTCGTAAGGTCAGTATTGCCTGACGTTTTCCAATATTTCTACGGAATCCAAAATGATCTTCCCCGAGGTCGGCTTCTACCAGTTTTTCCATTCGTCTGTAAAGAATTCGCGTTAGTATTTTGCAGCTGTGACTTATTAAACTGATAGTTTGGTAATTTTCACATTTGTCAACAACTGCTTCCTTTGGGGTTGGAATTATTATATTCTTCTTGAAGTCTGAGGGTATTTCGCCTGTCTCATACATCTTGCTCACCAGATGGTAGAGTTTTGTCAGGACTGGCTCTCCCAAGGCAGTCAGTAGTTCTAATGGAATGTTGTCTACTACCGGGGTCTTGTTTTCACTTAGGTCTTTCAGTCCTCTGTCAAACTCTTCACGCAGTATCGTATCTCCCATTTCATCTTCATCTACATCCTCCTCCATTTCCGTAATATTGTCCTCAAGTACATCGCCCTTGGATAGACCCTCTATATACTCCTTCAACCTCTCTGCTTTGCCTTCTTTGCTTAGAATTGGGTTTCCATCTGAACTCTTGATATTCATACAAGTGGTTCTCTTTTCTCCAAAGGTCTCTTTAATTTTCCTTAGGCAGTATCTATCTTGCCCTAGTGAGATAAGCCTCTACATCCTTACATTTGTCCTCTAGCCATCCCTGCTTAGCCATTTTGCACTTTCTGTCGATCTCATTTTTGAGACGTTTGTATTCCTTTTTGCCTGCTTCATTTACTGCAATTTTATATTTTCTCCTTTCATCAATTAAATTCACTATTTCTTCTGTTATCCAAGGATTTCTACCAGCCCTCGTCTTTTTACCTACTAGGCTCTCTGCTGCCTTCACTACTTCATCTCTCAAAGCTACTCATTCTTCTTCTACTGTATTTCTTTCCCCCATTCCTGTCAATTGTTCCCTTATGCTGTCCCTGAAACTCTGTACAACCTCTGGTTTAGTCAGTTTATTCAGGTCCCAGCTCCTTAAATTCCCACCTTTTTGCAGTTTCTTCAGTTTTAATTTTAATTTTAAGTAAATATCCCTGAACAGCCTGTACAATCACTTTGGGAAGGAGCGCTGCGTCTTGTCTCGTGCAACTGCGGCTGTCTCGCCGTGTCAGGTACCGCCGCATCCAATTACCCGCAGGCAGCCGCGGCGAGTACCCTCCGGGCGCCGCCAGGTGGCTCGGGCCCGCTGCGAGCGGATCGCGGCGAGTGACGGATCCGCGGAACGAGCCAGCCTAACAAGTAATCTCATTATAAGCAGCAGTCGCGGTCCGATCCCTGCCCCTCAAATTGGCAGCGGGCGGGGAGCAGCCGAGCCGAGCTGAAGGCCCGGCTAACAAGGCGAGGCGGCCGGCGTCTTCTTCTTGTCGACCGCCCTCCGCCCGTCTGCCGACGTCGGAGCGGCGCAGCGGGGCCGCCGGGATTGGCCCGCCGCCGTTTGGAAGAAGCGAACCATTCAAATTGAGTGCCACCGGAGGAGCAAGTGAAGGGCGAGGAATTTCCTTTCGCTCGGCTCCTCGCGCAGAGCCGCGCCGGGCACACGGCGCGCGGGTCTATTGGAGCCGTGAAGAGGCGAGTCATCCCCAGGAGGGGTCAGGCGGGGCGCTCCGAGCGCCTCCCTCCTGGCGGCCGCGTCACAGCCCAGACGCGGCTTCGGTGCTTCCTTCTCCTGCCCCGCGGCCCGGTTCTTCTGCGCCATTCCTCCCACCCCACCCCTCTCCCACGCCGAAACCTTCACTCCCTCCCTCTGCCATGACAGCCCTCACACGCGCAACTTTTATTCGAACAACATTTTCCGCCGCGCGATTTACATGTGATTTCTCTCTTTCCCTCTCTCTCTCTTATTTTCTTGCGGCATTTACCGCTACGAGAAGTCAACGAGACGAGAGACAGGCATTGTGCTCCGCCTCCGTATATGTATAGAAATATACATACGAGCATCAAAAGGAGGCTGTGGGGAAAAACTGCCTGCAGTCCAAGCAGCGAGCGGAAGCGAAAGGGGAGGGGCGTATAATCGGAAACTAAATAAGAATGGCAAAAGTATAAATCTGTCATTCGTATTATGATGCCGACCCGAGGCCTGTCGTGAAGGAACAAGTTTGTGTACGCGTCAGGAAGTTCGCTTCTTTCTTCCGCTGTGACTTCGTTGTTGCTCTGATGTTGATATTTCCGTGCATTTTACGGTCGGAGCGCGTTGATAGGAAACGTCTCTGTCTTTTCCCTCTCGGACTTACTTTAATGTGCCTACATATTTGCTGTTCTTCAGCGACTGCAATCGTTGCGCATTTGTGAGATATTTGCAAGGCTAACGACATCCGTACCTTCACGATACGCCAATAACTATTTCTTGGAAATTAAATATTATCGCCTAAACTAAATTAATACTACACATTCTTTTTCATATGATATCATTCATTACTTTAAAAAATTCTCAGTAGCCTAGCGTAGTTTCTTAAATTAATTGTGTTTAGAATACTCGTTATAGCCGGTCGGGGTGGCCGAGCGGTTCTAGGCGCTACAGTCTGGAACCGCGCGACCGCTACGGTCGCAGGTTCGAATCCTGCCTCGGGCATGGGTGTGTGTGATGTCCTTAGGTTAGTTAGGTTTAATTAGTTCTAAGTTCTAGGGGACTGATGACCTCAGAAGTTAAGTCCCTTAGTGCTCAGAGCCATTTGAACCATTTGAACCAATACTCGTTATCCAGAGGTGAAAACGAAAACTAAAATTTCTGCGCTTACCAACGGTAGCCATAAAGTTTTAACTATCACCCCAAACGCATAATGTATCAATTTTTTTGCAGCTATATACACTTAATTATTATAAATATTTTTCAGCTTAGTATTATTTTGCGCAACCTATAATACAACGGCCGGCCAGTGTGGCCGAGCGGTTCTAGGCGCTTCAGTCCGGATCCGCGCTGCTGCTACCGTCGCAGGTTCGAATCCTGCCTCGGGAACGGATGTGTGTGATGTCTTTAGGTTAATTAGGTTTAAGTAGTTCTAAGTTCTAGAGGACTGATGATCTCAGATATTAAGTCCCATAGTGCTCAGAGCCATTTGAACCATTTTATAATACTACAAGTATTTATCCGATAAAAACTTCATATAATTTCAGTCTTTGTGAAAAGTCTGGGACTACAACCTACACTGATGAGCTAAAACATTATGCACACGCTTAACAGAGTGTTTCTCCACCTTTGGAAAGCAGCAATACGACAGTAATTCTGCGTGTATTCGACGAGTCCTTGGTAGCGTACACAGCACAAATGTGTCATGGACAAATGTGAAAAAGTGATCAGACAGGATGCTTACTTACGTGTCACCTGTCACAGTTGTATCTAGACGCATCAGGAATCCCTTATCACTTCAACCGCACACGCCCCACACCATTATAGAACCGCCACCAGCTTGAACCTGCTGAAATGAAAGGTCCATGGATTCATGAGGTTGTCTCCATACCTGTATACGTCTATCCGCTCGATACAATTTGAAACGAGACTCGTCCAAGCGAGCAATATGTTTCCAGTTATCAACAGTACCAATGTCGGTGCTGACGGGCCCAGTCGAGGCGTAAAGCTTTGTGCTGTGCAGCCATGAAGCGTACACGAGTGAGCCTTCGGCTCCGAAAACCCATATCGATGACGTTTCGTTGAATGCTCCGCACGCTGACACTTGTTGATGGCCGAGCACAGAAATCTGTAGCAATTTGCGGAAGGGTTGCACTTCTGTCAGCTGAACGATTCTTTTCAGTCGTCGTTGGTCACGTTCGTGGAGGATCCTTTTCCGGCGTCAGCGACGTCGGAGATTTGGTGTTTTACCGGATTCCTGATAGTCACGATACACTCATCAAACGGTTGTATGGGAAAATCCCCACTTCGTCGCTACCTCAGAGATGCTGTGTCCCATCGCTCGTGCGCCTTCTTTAACACCACGTTCAAACTCACTCGAATCATGGGAACCTGCCATTCTAGCAGCAGGAACCGATCTAACAAATGCGCCAGACACTTGTTGCCGATAGCAGCGCCGTATTCTGCCTGTTTACAAATGTCTATATTTAAATCTGCATGCCTATACCAGTTTCTTTGGCGCTTTAGTGTATATGGTAGGCTGGCCGCGGTGGCCGAGCGGTTCTAGGTGTGGAGTCGGGAACCGCGCGACTGCTACGGTCGCAGGTTCGAATCCTGCCTCGGGCATGGATGTGTGTGCTGTCCTTAGGTTAGTTAGGTTTAAGTAGTTCTAAGTTCTAGGGGACTGATGACCTCAGCTGTTAAGTCCCATAGTGCTCAGAGCCATTTGAACCATTTTTGTATATAGTACATTCCTACTGTGTCATCTGTCCGCAAAGATATTAGGCAGGATTCAGTCTCACAGAGGGCTGTGATCATAATGTTATGTTTTACATCTGATGACAAACTACAGCTTCAAATATTGAATTTTATTCCTGAATTTCAACTTAACCGTAATAGGTACAGTTGTACTACCTTAACCAATATGAAAATTCGTGCCAGATTGCAACTCGAACCCCGATCTACTGCGCGTGATAAACGGCATATCTGGGTTCGACTCCCAGTCCAGCACAAATTTTCATATGTCACTTCAGGTAGTACATCTACAGGGTGCACCAGAAATGCTGCGACAATCTACGAGGGATTGCAGAGAATGTTTGGAGAAACAAACCGCGGATAGGAAATCGTGTCTGGAAACGTCATCTAGCGAGGCTACGGAGAGTTGAAGTTACAGGCGCCTGCCACTAGGCCACCCACTCGGCAGAAAATGAGACTTTATAAGCTGACGGACTGTAGGCGGAAAGTCCCGCAGAGTTGTTTGTTATTCAGTGAGCGCGTCTGATTGCCACGATCGCCAATGGAGAAGATGGAGCTGGTTGCTGTGCAGACATGCCTTGCCTCGTTATGAATGCTATGCTCTCTTGCTTTTGTGCATGACGGTTATGGACACAGGTTACATCTGCAGTTTTGTTTTTCTCCTGTTCACAGAAAATCAATGGAGATTTTAGAAGATTCCAGGAGAAAAGTAAACTGAGGATGGAAACCTGTCTCCGAAACCATCATTCACTGAGGCAGTAAAGAATAGCGTTCATAGGAGACAAGTCATGTCTACCCACTGGCTAGCTCCATGTGCTTCACTGGCGATCGTGGCAATCAGTCGCGATCAGTGAAAAACAAACAACATATCGAAACGTTCCGCCAACAGTCCGTCAGCGTACAAAGTCATATTTGGTGCTGAAGGGGTGCCTAGTGACAGGCGCCAGCGCCTATAACTTTGACGCTCTGTAGCGTCACTGGATGACATTTCTGGACGCGGGTCCTATCCTCGACTTGTACCTCAAGACACCATGCACAACCCCTCGAAGTCTGTCGCGACATTTCTAGGCCATCCTGTATACCTGATACAATTAAGTTGAATCGCAGGAGCCGGCCGCGGTGGCCGAGCGGTTCTAGGCGATTCAGTCCGGAACCGTGCGACTGCTACGGTCGCAGGTTCGAATCGTGCCTCGGCCATAGATGTGTGTGATGTCCTTAGGTTAGTTAGGTTTAAGTAGTTCTAGGTTATAGGGGACTGATGACCTCAGATGTTAAGTCGCATAGTGCTCAGAGCCATTTGAACCATTTCAGTCTCGGGACTAAATTTTGTAATGCTTCGACTTTATTACATATCGCTGTGTTATACCCGAAATTACACCTGTGTTCCATAAATGACCTATCCCGGGTACTATTGTAAGCTCTGCGCATTATGGAGTCCTCATGCAATAGTTACTTTTCTAGATATCCTATGCAAACATTATTCCGCAAATAACTGAATATTCCGGTCAAAAATTATTATGGAAACTAGTCCCATGGCAGACAGACAAAATTGGATGTCCCAGTATGAGGTTTCTTTCAAATAAAATAAAATTTAGCTTAATATCTCCATTTCATGTATCCATGCCTCGGCTTTCTCGTAGGTCTGTCATTCTGTGAAAGATAACGCGTTTCAGATAGGGGAAAGAATAATTTAAGGTAAATCACAGGAACGGGTTCAAATGGTTCAAATGGCTCTTAGCACTGTGGGACTTAACATCTGAGGTCATCAGTCCCCTAGGCTTAGAACTACTAAAACCTAACTAACCTAAGGACATCACACACATCCATCCGCGAGGCAGGATTCGAACCTGCGACCGCAGCAGCAGCGCGGTTCCTGACTGAAGCGCCTAGAACAGCTCGGCCACAACGGCCGGCGACAGGAACGGGGAGAGAAGCTATAGGAAATAATGTATTGAGTGTATTGGAAGACACAGCAGCTTGTTTAATAATAATGATGTACCTCTGGTCAGAGTGATAAAAGAAAAGCAAGATCTCTATCTTCACTATCTGAACGTATTTAAAAATGTATAGGCCTACTTTGTCACGCAATTCTATATAATCTGTGTAATTTATCGCTATAAAGGATTTGCGTGAGCGGAAGTTTATGATAGCTTTATCAGGTACGGCTAGGGCATTAATGCCAATAAATAATGGGACGCTCGTGATGGTGATGTAATCAGGAGAATATTATACACAAACGTAATTACGTTTGCTTTTCTTCCACGCTTCATTGAACGAGGTCGTTGTACACATCTATTAACTACTTGTATGGATTCGTACTGTGTCCTGTATTGTCAACGGTTTTACTAAAAGCGTATCGGAAAAAGTTTCCTTTGCTATAAATGAAAGAACATTACAGTTTTGACCGGTTCTGATAAGATAGTGTGGATTAAACACTTCAAATGGTTCAATGCAAAAAAGAAACAATAATAATTAAATTCGCAATCGGGAAAGCTAAATAGTTCCATCATCTTGGTCTCCATGGAACCTTGCCTCTCACACATGTGTCTGCTGCTCTTGGATACAACACTGCTGTGGTATGAGAAGGTATGCTATCGAACCCGTCTCTTGCCTCTTGTAGAAATTATGAACGCCTATACTACATTTAATTTCGTTTTAATCGTAGCAGGTAAACGGAATATCCAGGGACATTGGTCCATACCCAAAATGTTTTCTAAATTACGAACCACCGAATGAGGTACAGGAATTGTGAATCAGCAGATAAACTCATTCAAAGGATAGAAAGTAGTTTGTTAAAACACCTTCTGTGGTATTTAAATGAAACGTTCCCGAACATGGTAAGATTAAATAAATTAACTTGTCAGTTCACGTATACATATTGCTGATCATAATAATGTACAAAACTATGGAAAAGAAGTGGAATTCTGGCAAATAACGATCCGCTTGGCTTTAGGCAAAGTAAAGGACCACAATAAAAGCGTCCCGAGAGATCCCCTCTCTGTTTCGACCAATAAAATTAATTTTGTAAGTTGCGATCGAAATAGCAGAGCATGTAGTAAATGTGCAACCTAGCAGAAAATCAGCCTCAACTGTATTATACATCGCTCCATTTATCACCCTTTGACCAACGTGATTGTGGAGTTGTTCAATTTTTACTGAGTATACTACCAACTGAGGAGATTTGCCAAATATGGCAGGCAGCATTTGCCAATAAAACTATGAAATGCGGTGGTTACCTTGAGTAAATGAAGGCGACAACGACTTGGAATTGAAAATAAACAGAACAAATTTTATTAAATGTAGTTGAAATATTCTGCGAATGGTGGCCTCACAATAGAGACAGAAAATAAAAGCGGTCAGCTGCAAATTTCATAAAAGCGTGTTGTAGGAAAACTAACAGTATATGATATTAACTTGGATTTCGAGAAATGCAGGAACACACATGGCAATGCTGATCCTACGACTTATCTTAGGTTAAGGAAAGGCAAACGTACATTTATGCCATTTGTGGACTTAGAGAAAGATTTTGACAATACTGACTGGAATACACTTTGAAATTCTGAATGTAGTAGGGATAAAATACAGGTAGCTAAACGCTATTTACAATTTGTACAGAAACCAAGTGGCATTTAAGAGTCGAGGGGCATGAAAGGGAATCAGTGGTTGAAAGGGAATGAGGCAAGGTTGTAACCTATCCCCAATTTTACTCTGTATGTACACTGAACAAGCTGTAAAGGAAACCAAGAAAAATCTGGCGTACGAATTAAACATTAGGAAGAAGAAATGAAAATTTTGAGGTCTGCCGATGACATTGTAATTCTATGAGAGACAGGAAAGGTCTTGGAAGAGCTGTTGAACGGAATGGGAAGTGTCTTGAAAGGAAGATATAACACGAACATCAACAAAGCAAAACAAGGATATAGGAATGTAGCCGAATTAAATCAGCTGATGCTGGGGTAATTAGCGTAGGAAACGAGACACTTAAAGTAGTAGATGAGCTTTGCTATTTGGACAGCAAAATAACTTACGATCGCCAAAATAGAGAGGATGTAAAATGTAGACTGGCAGTGAGAAGGAAAGCATTTCGGAAGAAGAGAAATTTGTTAACATCGAATATGGATACAAGTGCTAGGAAATCTTTTCTGAAGGTATATGTCTGGAATGTAGCCATGTAAGGAAGCGAAACACGGACGATAAACAGTTCAGACAAGAATAGAATACCGAGTTTCGAAATGTGGTGCTACAGACGAATGTTGTTGATCAGTTGGGTAGGTCACATAACTAATGTCGAGGTACTGAATAGAGTTAGAGAGAAAAGATATTTGGGGCATAACTTGACTAAAAGAAGGGATTGGGTGATGGGCAAATCTGAGACATCAGGAGGTGACCAGGTCAGTATTGGAGGGAAGTGTGGGGGCAAAAAATCGTAGAGGGAGACCAAGAGATGAAAACAGTAAGCAGATTCAATAGGACGTAGGCTGTAGTAGTTATTTGGAGATTCAGAGGCTCATAAAGGATAAAGTAGCATGGAGAGCTGCATCAAACCAGTGTTCGGACTGAAGACCGCCACCACAACAACAACAACATTCTATCTGAACACGGCGAACTGCCATACTACCATAGACGGGCGCCCAATTTTAGAGTCCATAAGTGTCTTAACTGTAAGAAAACAGGAAAATAAAGAGGTACTATAGTCATTCAATAGCAGTAACGAGACTGCCCAGTAGGAACTATTTAGTTTCTTATGAACGCTAATAATTTACGAGGAAATAATTTAAATAGTCTCGCATTCACTGCGGTACATTGTGGCACTTCGCGAAAGGTAAAATTTTAGCTCGCTTCAGAATCGAACATTCATCTTAAGTAAAAGCACTCTCAGTCCACTAACACCTGCGACTGATGACATGAAAGGGAGACCAACATCACTCTTTTTTATACATGCCGTGACTGACATGCGGCACTGCCTCCTGGAGAATTCTCATTAACCCATTGCCGGAATGAAGATGCTGCTGGAACGTCAATCTGCGATCAAGGGTCCTCAGCACTGGTGAATCTCATTTACATATACAGAGTGGACATTAATAATACCGACAAACTGCAGGGACGGGTTCCTGAGTAGAAATGGAGGGAAAAAGTCCTATCAACATGTGTACGGAAACGCATCGTTGCCACGGTAGATAGCGCCGACGAATGAAAGTTCCTCTGTTAATTGTGTGTTGCAGGATGTGAGATTGATGTATCGTGCTGTAAGCAGCAGAAAGGTCCGCCGTTCGTGTCGGGAACAAGCCGAGATAGTCTCTTGTATACGTCCAAGCAGATTTAAACGATCGAGAGACAGCGTATCTTGTAGAACTCGGTCCTCCAAATCTGCTGAAGGTACAGTCCGCCGTCTCCCTGTACGTTCGTCTGTCTGAAAGGACTCAGGATCACACGAAAGTCCAAAAAAGGGCTTCGAATATTGTGTGATGTGGTTGGCGTCTATGAGGCAACTTGTTTTGGTATAGCCGTGCTGCTTCTCGACTGTTTCCATTTGCTCGGGCGTACACACCAACACCATCACGGCTTGTTGCCGACATGAACAGCGGACCATTCTGCTGCTTAGGTACGCGTGGTCAACCACACAGCCTGCAACACACAAGGAACACATGACCAGAGAACCTGTCATTCGTCAGCGCCATCTGCCGCGGCAACCGTGCATTTCCGGACGAATGTTCAAAGGACTTTTTTTCCTCCATATCCAGTCAAGAATCCGTCCCTGTAGTTCGTCGGTTTTACTAATGTTCATACCGTATAGTGTTGCTGATACCACTATCCTGTTCGTTACACTGAAAACTGCTTTTCTGATCACCACAAACACTTCACAAAAAAGGCATTAAAACCATGTTGTTGTTGTTGTTGTGGTCTTCAGTCCCGAGACTGATTTGATGCAGGTCTCCATGCTACTCTATCTTGCACAAGCTTCTTCATCTCCCAGTACTTACTGCAACCTACATCCTTCTGAATCTCCTTAGTGTACTCGACTCTTGGTCTCCCTCTACGATTTTTGCCCTCCACACTGTCCTCCAATGCTAAATCTGTGATCCCTTGATGCCTCAGAACATGTCCTACCAACCGGTCCTTTCTTCTTGTCAAATTGTTCCACAAACTCCTCTTCTCCCCAATTCTATTCAATACCTCCTCATTAGTTATGTTATCTACTCATCTAATCTTCAGCATTCTTCTGTAGCACCACATTTCGAAACCTTCTATTCTCTTCTTGTCCAAACTATTTATCATCCATGTTTCACTTCCATACATGGCTACACTCCATACAAATACTTTCAGAAACGACTTCCTGACACTTAAATCTATACTCGATGTTAACAAATTCCTCTTCTTCAGAAACGCTTTCCTTTCTACATTTTATATCCTCTCTACTTCGACCATCATCAGTTATTTTGCTCCCCAAATAGCATAACTCCTTTACTACTTTAAGCGTCTCATTTCCTAATCTAATTCCCTCAGCATCACCCGACTTAATTCGACTACATTCCATTATCCTCGTTTTGCTTTTGTTGATGTTCATCTTATATCCTCGTTTCAAGACACTGTCCATTCCGTTCAACTGCCCTTCCAAGTCCTTTGCTGTCTCTGACAGAATTACAGTGTCATCGGGAAACCTCAAAGTTTTTATTTCTTCTCCGTGGATTTTAATACTTACACCAATGTTTTCTTTTGTTTCCTTTACTGCTTGCTCAATATACAGATTGAATAACATCGGGGAGAGGCTACAACCCCGTCTCACTCCCTTCCCAACCACTGCTTCCCTTTCGTGCCCCTCGACTCTTTTAACTGCCTTCTGGTTTCTGTACAAATTGTAAATAGAATTTCGCTCCCTATATTTTACCCCTGCCACCTTTAGAATTTGAAAGAGAGTATTCCAGTCAACATTGTCAAAAGCTTTCTCTAAGTCTACAAATGCTAGAAACGAAGGTTTGCCATTCCTTAATCTTTCTTCTAAGGTAAGTCGTAAGGTCAGTATTGCCTCACGTGTTCCAACATTTCTACGGAATCCAAACTGATCTTCCCCGAGGTCGGCTTCTACCAGTTTTTCCATTCGTCTGGAAAGAATTCGCGTTCCTATTTTGCAGCTGTGACTTATTAAACTGTTAGTTCGGTGATTTTCACATCTGTCAACACCTGCTTTCCTTGGGATTGGAATTATTATATTCTTCTTTAAGTCTGAGGGTATTTCGCTTGTCTCATACATCTTGCTCACCAGATGGTAGAGTTTTGTCAGGACTGGCTCTCCCAAGACCGTCAGTAGTTCTAATGGAATGTTGTCTACTCCCGAGGCCTTGTTTCGGTTCAGGTCTTTCAGTGCTCTGTCAAACTCTTCACGCAGTATCATATCTCCCATTTCATATTCATCTACATCCTCTTCCATTTTCATAATAATGTCCTCAAGTACATCGCCTTTGTATAGACCCTCTATATAATCTTTCCACCTCTCTGCTTTCCCTTCTTTGCTTAGAACTGGGTTTCCATCTGAGCTCTTGATATTCATACAAGTGGTTCTCTTTTCTCCAAAGGTCTCTTTAATTTTCCTTGGGCAGTATCTATCTTGCCCTAGTGAGATAAGCCTCTATATCCTTAAATTTGTCGTCTAGCCATCCCTGCTTAGCCATTTTGCAATTTCTGTCGATCTCATTTTTGAGACGTTTATATTCCTTTTTGCTTGTTTCATTTACTGCACCATACCTCTACAAAAACAGCCAACTTTCTTGTTCCCAGAATGAGATTTTCACTCTGCACCGAAGTGTGCGCTGATATGAAACTTCCTGGCAGATTAAAACTGTGTGCAGGACCGAGATCGAACTTGGGACCTTTGCCTTTTGCGGGCAAGTGCTCTCCCATCTGAGCTATCCAAGCACACCTCACTCCCCGTCCTCACACCTTACTTCTGCCAGTACCTAGCCTCCAACCTTCCAAACTTTATAGATGCTCTCCTTCGAAAGTTGCAGTTTCAATTTTCTTGTTGTGAGTCTAATTCTACTGGTTCTTTCGTTAATTATAAATGCTATTTGAACCTCTTTACGTCGTGTTTTATGAATTAACAGTAAAATTATGTAGGCAGATATTCCGATTCGTCTTTCGGCGACGTTTCACATGTGAATTTTAGAATGGCTACTCCTTCTGACCCTAAAGGCCAATCGACACCGACCGACCGCCACATCATCCTCTGCCAATGGCGTGACTGGATGCTGTATGGAGGGGCGTTGGGTCAACAAACCGCTATCCCGGTCGTTGTCAGTTTTTATGACCTTGAGCCGCTGCTACTCCGTCAAGTAGCTCCTCAGTTGACATCACTAGGGTGAGTTAACTCCGTTCCAGTCCACCCACCAAGAATAAATCCCTGACAGCACAGAGAATCGAACTCGGGTCTTAAACACAGTAGGGAGACAAGCTGATCACTCAGTTAGGAAGGCAGACTGATGCTTTCAGAATATATGCACTGTATTCATGTGCCAAAAGTCAATTTGCACAATTTTATATTAGTGTTATATTACCCAATGTACAACAAAAATATGGCTCTGAGCACTATGGGACTCAACATCTGATGTCATCAGTTCCCTAGAACTTAGAACTACTTAAACCTAACTAACCTAAGGACATCACCCACATCCATGCCCGAGGCAGGATTCGAACCTGCGACCGTAGCGGTCGCGCGGTTCCAGCCTGAAGCGCCTAGAACCGCTCGTCCACCCCGGCCGGCCAATGTACGACAACCAAGTGAGTACCATAAGAGTGGAACATGAAGAACGAAGTCCTCAGAAAAGAAGGAATGTAGTCTTTTTCCACTGCTGTTCAGTCTACACATAGACGGAAATAAAAGAAAGGTTCTATAGTGGGATTAAAGTTCACGGAGGAAGGATATCAATGTTAAGATTCGCTGATGACACTGTTATCTTCAGTGAAAATGAAGAAAATATACAGAATCTGTTGAGTGGAATGAACAGTCCAATGAGTACAGAATATGGATTGAGAGTAACTCTAAGAAAGACGAAAGTAATGAGAAGTTGCAGTAATGTTAATAGCGAGATACTTAACATCATGACTAGTGATCTCGAAGTAGATGAAATTAAGGAATTCTGCTACCATGGAAGCAAAATAACCCATGACGGACGGGCAAGGAGGATAAAAAGAGACTAGCACTGGAAAAAAGAACATTCCTGGACGAGAGAAGTCTGCTAACGAACATAGGTCTTTATTTGAGAAAGAAATTTCTGAGAATGCGCGTTTGGAGCACAGCATTGTCTGAAACTGAGACATGCACTGTGAGAAAACTGACCACAAACAACCACCGTTTGCGACTTCACTGAGGTAAAAAAAAAAAAAAAGTTCAAATGTGTGTGAAATCTTATGGGACTTACCTGCTAAGGTCATCAGTCCCTAAGCTTACACACTACTTAACCGAAATTAACCTAAGGACAAACACACACTGGTGTCAAGCGAGAGCTCATTGGAGACCAGGGTGGAGCTCTGCTGTGTTTTATGATGAAAGCTAGTTCTGCCGTGGAGCCAGAGACGGCCATGAGTTAGTTATGAGGAGGCTAATTGAAGGCCGGCAACCAACCTGTCTGCGTGATGGACACACTGGAACTACACCTAGAGTTCTGGCCTGTGGTGCGATTTCGTATGACAGTAGGAATACTCTCGTGGTTATCCCACACATCCTGACTACAGATTTGTGCGTCAATCTGGCGATTCGACCTGTTGTGATGTCATTTATTGCTAGCATTCCAGGGGGTGTTTTCCAACAGAATAACGCTCGCCCAAATACAACTGTTGGAGCCCAACGTGCTCTACGGAGTGTCGACATGTTGTCTTGCCCTGCTCCATCGCCAGATCTATCTCAAGTGCAGCACATACGTGATTTCATGGAACGACAACTCCGGTGTCATCCACAAACAACATTAACTGTCCGCGCAATGAGTGACCAAGTGCAACAGGCATGGAACTCCATCCCACAGGCTGACATCTGACACCTGTAAAAAACAATGCTTGCACGTTTGTTTGCTTGCACACAACATTCTGGCTGTTATACCGGTTATTAATGTACCAGCATTTAACATTTGCAATGACTTATCTCGCACTTCCATTAACCTGCGATCTTGCAATCTTAATTACTTCAATATGTTGGCTGAAATGGCTCTGAGCACTGTGTGACTTAACTGCTGAGGTCATCAGTCCCCCAGAACTTAGAACTACTTAAACCTAACTAGCCCAAGGACATCACACACATCCATGCCCGAGGCAGGATTCGAACCTGCGACCGTAGCGGTCGCGCGGCTCCAGACTGTGGCGCCTAGAACCGCTCGGCCACTCTGGCCGGCGGATGTTGAATATGTTACCTAGACAAATGTATTCCCCGAATATCATTACGCTACATTAATTATTTTTGGTTTTGCAATTTTTCCTACAGTGTATATCCGGAATTTCCCTCAGAGTTATGAAGATCGTTAGGATAGCCAGCCATGAAGAAACTATTACACCTGGTGTGCAGGATATATGAGACAGGCGAAATACCATAAGAAGTGAAGAAGAGTTTAAGTAGTCCAATTCAAAATAAAGCAGATGCTGATAGGTGTGAGTATTACCGAATTGTTGGTTTAATAAATCATGGCTGCCAAATACTGATACATAATATTTATAGAAGAATGGAAAAAAACTGGTAGGAACTGACACCGAGGAAGATCGGTTTCGGTTCTGGAGCAATGTAGGAATATTTGAGGCAATACTGGCCCCTAGAAGTATCTTAGTAGGTAGATTAAAGAAAGTTAAACTTCCGTTTATAGCATTTGTAGCATAGTGATGAAAATTAGATAGATGGACCACTTAATTAATGAGGAGTTACTCAATCGAACTGAGAAGAAAAGAAATTTATGGCACAATGTGGCTAAAGCAAGGGATCGATTGACAGGACATACTCTGAGACGTCGAGGATTTATCAGTTTGGTGTTAGTGGGAAGTGTGTGTGAGAAGAGGGTGGGGGGGGGGGGGGGCAAGGTTCAAGTCGATGTAGGCTGCAGTATTACTTCGCAGATATGAAGAGGCTTACCGAGGATACACTTGCGTTGAGATCTGTACGAAACCAGTCTTCGGACAGAAGACCGCAACAGCAATGTGGTATACATTTTTTGAAAGATGTAACAACCATTTGACAGTGGAACATGTTTTATTCCACAATCTAGGTCTTGGACCATTATCAAGTGTTACAACTGCAACAGATTAAAGGACAGTAAAAGCACAAGTATCAGAAAAATAGCAGGGAAAACAATTAAATTAAGGTACGGGCTTCGTGATATGCTCTGTTACTTATGCATCAAGTGAATGTGATAACCTTTTTTCTTTTGACGAAATTGGTTTATACAACAGAAGATAATTAATATTTTGACGATGACTTGTGTTCTACTCAAGTCTAATGATTTTTTTATACGTAAGTAAGAGACCAAATCATGCAACCCACACATTAATTTAACTGTTTGTCCTGCTATTTTTCTGATACTTGTACTTTTATTGTGTTTTTGTCTGTTGCAGTTGTAACATTTGATAATGGCCTAAGGGCGAAATCTAGATTGTGGAATGAAACAAATGGCTCTGAGCACTATGCGACTTAACTTCTGAGGTCATCAGTCGCCTAGAACTTAGAACTAATTAAACCTAACTATCCTAAGGACACCACACACATCCATGCCCGAGGCAGGATTCGAACCTACGACCGTAGCGGTCGCTCGGCTCCAGACTGTAGCGCCTAGAACCGCACGGCCACTCCGGCCGGCTGGAATGAAACAATTGTACAATTAAATTGCGGTTATATCTTTCAAAATGTCATTGTGGCTCCACACCAAGGTAAGATCATTAATTGTACGAGTTGCATGCATGTATCACAGTAAGATTCATTTATGGCACTAAAGTTTTTTTTCAGTCATAAGTGTCAAAACAAATAGCAAGTACTGTCCAGTTAGGAAAAGTTGGAACATATTCATAAGAGCGATCTATTTCTGTCAACATGTGGCAACTGTGGTGTGCATTGTTGCCCTTCTAAGATCTGAGCCGCGCAAGGCTCGTGTTCATCCAGTTAATTGTTTATCATCTTCTATTACGATAGTGCCACCTCGTTTTCTTATTCCATCTACTGGCGTCACTAACTTCCTGCCCTAGTTTCCCATGAGTGGCAGCAGCAGCGCGTATCGATAAGCACACTGTCCTACCATCTCTGGAGTGACTGATAATATTTCCGGGTCGTCGTATGGCGGGTAGTGAGTGAGTGGGAGACGCACCAGCGGTGCAGATGCGACGGAGCAGCAGTCGCGGACCGATCGGCAGTCCAGTCGGTCGGTTGGCGTGGAGCAGCAAGCAAGCCCCTGTCGTCTGGAGTCAGGCTGGAGCTGCTGGCGGCGTGCATGCGCGGTTGGAGTGTGAGGTGCTGCTTGCGTGGACTTAGGAAGTCACAAATGAACCAAATATATTGGCATCTTAAATAAAAAGGCCAAAATTATAAAAATACAAAGTATGAAGTAATAAGAACCAAAATCAACCAATAAAGGAAAATACAAAGTATTAGAAAAATCGTAAACCCTACATAAAACCAACAACAAAGGCAATCTAGCAACCAAAGTATAAAAAAAATCAAATAAACACCAGCCTGCAAACGATCTTGGACATGAAAGTTCAGTCCTCACTTAACTTACTGTCTTGCCTCAACTGTTTACATTTCTTTGTTTCATCCTGGTTGTCACGTTTGGGACATTCCCACGAGCAATAACGTGAATGTATTTAAGTCGGTTAAGATCCCAGCCATCTTCCCGTGAAATTTATATTAATTTATTACCTGTTATGGAAGTTCACCAGCCGTATCTTCTGCCTTGTGGCCGTTGACGTTCCGGTTACCTACCCTGGTCGTTGACGTAATTTAGGAAGTGTATTTTCCTCGTCGTGTTGTTGCTGTCCAGCGTAGCTTATAGTTCGACAGCTGAGGTCGTTGTGGGTGCCAATATTCTGTCTGTCGTGTATTGAAATCTTGTGGTCGTTTTGATGGTTGCGTGGAGTGGAACTGATTTGGTTGATTGGTCGGTCAGGTGTTTGTTGGTGGAGTTGCCTCCAGATTAAGAAGTCGTCGGACAGGCTGCCTGTCTCACCTAAATGAGTTGGTTGTTTGGTTTGGGGATTCAAGGGACCAGGCTGCGACGGTCATCGGTCCCTACCTAAATGGGCGTCCGCAGCTCGTGGTCGTGTGGTAGCGTTCTCGCTTCCCACGCCCGGGTTCCCGCGTTCGATTCCCGGCGGGGTCAGGGATTTTCTCTGCCTCGTGATGACTGGGTGTTGTGTGATGTCCTTAGGTTAGTTAGGTTTATGTAGTTCTAAGTCCTAGGGGACTGATGACCATAGATGTTAAGTCCCATAGTGCTCAGAGCCATTTGAACCATTTGAACCTAAATGGGCGGTAGTGTTAAAATCCCAGGCTGACCCTTGGAAACTTCGGTGCGCCGTTCCTTGTGCGTTATGTAGTAATTTACCTGTTCGGATTTTAGTTATTTGGTTGAGGTGTGGCCTTCAGCTGATTATCAATATCTCTTAAATTAATGTTCTTGTCTTGTCCTTAAGGCATGAATTTGTTATATTTTTATATGGGGCCTTCAGCCGAATTTTACTGTAGAGGTTTTAAGATAAGGCCTTCTGCTTTTTAGATTGAAACTCTTTCTAGGCCTTAAGCCGTTAAACTTATTTTGTTGATATGTGGCCTTCAGCCAAGTATTAATATCTCTTAAATTAATGTCCTTGTCTTGCCCTTAAGGCATGAGATTGTTATTCTTTATTTTATATGAAATGTTTTAAGGTATGGCCTTTTGCTCTTTAAACTTTAAACTCTTCTTCTAGGGCTGAAGCCGTTAAATTATTTGTTGGTGAGCAGCCTTCAGCCGAGTTTTAATATCTCTTAAACTAATCTTCTTCTCTTGCCGTTAAGGAATAAAATTGTTATGCTTTTGAATGGGGCCTTCAGCCCAGTTTGCATGAAATGTTTTAAGATAAGGCCTTATGCTTTCTGATTGGAACTCCAGCCTAGATCCATTAACATTAAATTACTAATGCCTTGAGCCGATTATATTGAAGGCTTAGAAAATATTCTTGGGTGAAACCTCCAGAAGAACCTTGCATTTCAATTTTGCTTAAGCCTTGTGTCTTGGATTTTGAAGTTTATCAAAGGAGATCGATTAAAATTTTGAGTGTTTTACATCCTTGTTGTAATATTGTGTGTTGATAAACAAAGTTTGTATGTTGAATGCAACTGACAGCAACTCATTTTGGCCCCTTTCCACAACCTAATCCGCTCTATCCTGCTAGCCCAGGCATTTCAGAGTCCTTTATAGGGGACTACGTCTTTGTTTAATATTTATTTCAATATCGGTGGTATATAAATAATTCGTAATGGACATCACAGCACGGTTTAGGGAAAACGTTCGCTGCCAGCTTCGGCCACTGGAGACATTACGGGCTGCCCCGCGCCACGGTCTGCGTCACATTTGTTTACAAGCAGTCCACGTCTTCTTTATTAATCCGTCCTGCAGATTACACTACTTCCCCTTTTACCTTCCTTGCGAGTTCAAAGAACTAAATTACACGCACTTGGTATTCCGGAAGCTGTTGCGAGCGGCGCGGTTCCTGAGCTGATATTACAACGTCGGATCTGCGCGCAGTCGCCTTGGCTTGGCTCTACGCGACGTCGCATTATGGCGGGGGTGGTGGGTGGTTTGGGGAGGGCTGGCAATCAGGACACGGCCCGCCCCCTCGCGCCGCTACTGTGTTTCATGTTCCCTTTTTTAATTTCAAACAAAATAAGACAATTTAAGTAACTGAATTTTTGTTAATATTTTAGTCCCTTGGACGACATACACCCCCGCTCCGCCCCCTCTCTCCTTCCGCGCTCCGGCCAAGTGGAGAAGCTTGCCCGCGTCCTTTTTCGTGTTTAAGCTCGATATGAAAGTGGAGGCAGATCTCCTTTTTTCTGTCTGTCTGTTGCCGTGGAAACGCAAAAAAGTGCGCGTAAGAATAATAATAGGAACAATTTTAATTTTACCCCGTGGCGCTCACTTCCCTTCCTCCCATTCTCATTTTTTTTATTTTTTTCCCCGCCCCCTGTTGTAAATGTGAGTCTTTAAGAAACACGTCACATCCGGGGGGCTTTCCCCACGCGGGGGCGGTGGGGCGCATTTCCTCTAACTCAAAGGGGTGGCTTAGTTTCCTCATTAGGCCAGGCTAAGCTTCAGAACTCATTAAGCCGCTGCCCGGCTGCGCAGTGGCCGTCCAGCACCAATGAGTGTGTGTGTGTGTGTGTGTGTGTGTGTGTGTGTGTGTGCGCGTGTGTGTGTGTGCCCTAGGGAGGCGTGACGATTCGAATGTTGCTCACTGCATTCAAATTTGCACATCTGTATTTACCACAGTCTTCTTCTTGAGGAATCCGTTCTTTCTGGACAACATTATCCTATAGTACACAACTGAGTGTTGTTAGTTGCATACGAAGCCTTAGTAATTTGGAAGAGCGCTTGCAAGCGATATACATCGAAGGTGCGACTGTCATGAAGCCAGATATCGACTATGAGAACTGACGTAATGTGTAGCAAAGCGAGCGGCTTTTCGAATACGACATGAAACTAATATCTCGTATGAAGTTGTAACCTACCCACTATATTTGCTTTTTGCAACTAATTTGGAAGAGCGCTTACAAACGATGTATATCGAAAGTGCGACTGTCAGGGGGCCCGATATCGAATATGAGAGTTGACGTAATGTGTAGCAAAGCGAGCGGCTGTTCGATTACGAAATGAAACTAATATCTCGTGTAAAGTTGTAACTTCCCCACTGTATTTGTTTCTGTGTGTAATTTAGCTCAACTTTACTTCCCACTCTGTAGAAGTCTACGTATTACCACAAGTACGTACTCACGAACTGTTATTCAACTTAAACTCGTATGCCAACATTGACTAAACAGAACCTAATTTGAACTGAACTGTAACTGATCTGAATGAAACTAGTCTTTACATTAACTCAAGTAAAACAATTAGATGGCCCTAATCAAAATTTCTACTTGCCTCGCGACTTGACAACGTTGTTGCAGATTGCTTGAAAGCATAACAGCAGATAGCAAGCAGGCTGCGGCTGAGCTAAATTGCTGTTTCTAAATACATATTCAGACTGTTGCATCTAGTGATGCGTAATTATAAACACTGAGATATGGAGAGTAACTATTCCTATGCCATGACAACACAACGATTTTATAGTGAAATATGTATTCAGAAACACAGACTAAAAGTTCACTTCCTCTTCACACATAACACTGGTCTGAACAATACTATGCTAAACCAGGTGAACAATGATTTAAAGAGAATTCATTGTTAAAAGCGAATTTCTATAAAAGTCAAACGGCTTAATCAATTAATACGTTCATGCTTGACTAGAGGAAGTGGGGTGGTCTTTCTCTCAGCTCTGAGCGACTTAACTAGCTGACAATAATCATTCCTGGCTACCCAGTGGTGCAGTCTTACCTCAGACTTCTTCTCTTCAAAAATAATAACATTATTCAAAATTTATATCCTTTTCGCCTTCCGGCATACATCATATTCATCCTTGCTGTCCTTTACAATAAATCTTTCTTCATCACAAATCATCACAACACTACAGAATACGCCCTTCACCTACCACACTACATCTAAGAATGTAACAGACTGCACAGAGGCAAGGGCGGTGCTATGACAAGACCGAAGACTGTTTAACAGTAACATAACTTGCTCTCTCTCTCTCTCTCGACATCGGTGACATACCAAAAATTAAAATAACATGACCACCTTAATACGTTAATATCAGAACAGAGTAATAATTGTGTCGATTTGATATATTTAAAAATAGGAGCGGCTTTTACAATGTTGTTGTTGTTGTTATGGTCTTCAGTCCTGGGGCTGGTTTGATGCAGCTCTCCATGCCACTCTATCCTGCGCAAGCTTCTTCATCTCCCAGTACGTACTGCAACCTACATCCTTCTGAATCTGCTTAGTGTGTTCATCTCTTGGTCTCCCTCTACGATTTTTACCCGCCACGCTGCCCTCCAATACTAAACTGATGATCCCTTGATGCCTCAGAACATGTCCTACCAACCGATCCCTTCTTCTAGTCAAATTGTGCCACAAAACTTCTCTTCTCCCCAATCCTATTCAACACCTCCTCATTACTTATGTGATCTACCTATGTAATCTTCAGCATTCTTCTGTAGCACCACATTTCGAAAGCTTCCCTTTCATTCCCCTCAACTCTTATAACTGCCATTTGGTTTCTATACAAATTGTAAATAGCCTTTCGCTCCCAGTATTTTACCCCTGCCACCTTCAGAATTTGAAAGAGAGTATTCCAGTCAACATTGTCAAAAGCTTTCTCTAAGTCTACAAATGCTAGACACGTAGGTTTGCCTTTCCTTAATCTAGCTTCTAAGATAAGCCGTAGGGTCAGTATTGCCTCACGTGTTCCAACATTTCTACGGAATCCAAGCTGATCTTCCCCGAGGTCGCCTTCTACTAGTTTTTCCATTCGTCTGTAAAGAATTCGCGTTGTATTTTGCAGCCGTGACTTATTAAACTGATAGTTTGGTAATTTTCACATCTGTCAACACCTGCTTCCTTTGGGATTGGAAGCCTGAGGGTATTTCGCCTGTCTCATACATCTTGCTCACCAGATGGTAGAGTTTTGTCAGGACTGGCTCTCCCAAGGCCGTCAGTACTTCTAATGGAATGTTGTCTACTCTCGGGGCCTTGTTTTCACTTAGGTCTTTCAGTCCTCTGTCAAACTCTTCACGCAGTATCATATCTCCCATTTCATATTCATCTACATCCTCTTCCATTTCCATAATATTGTCCTCAAGTACATCGCCCTTGTATAAACCCTCTATATACTCCTTCCAACTTTCTGCTTTCCCTTCTTTGCTTAGAACTGGGTTTCCATCTGAGCTCTTGATATTCATACAAGTGGTTCTCTTTTCTCCAAAGGTCTCTTTAATTTTCCTGTAGGCAGTATCTATCTTACCCCTAGTGAGATAAGCCTCTACATCCTTACATATATATTCCTTTTTGCCTGCTTCATTTACTGCATTTTTATATTTTCTCCTTTAATCAATTAAATTCAATATTTCTTCTGTTACCCAAGGATTTCTACTAGCCCTCGTCTGTTTACCTACTTGATACTCTGCTGCCTTCACTACTTCATCCCTCAAAGCTACCCATTCTTCTTCTACTATATTTCTTTCCCCCATTCCTGCCATTTGTACCCTTACGCTCTCCCTGAAACTCTGTACAACCTCTGGTTTAGTCAGTTTATCCAGGTACCATCTCCTTAAATTCCCACGTTTTTGCAGTTTCTTCAGTTTTAATCAACAGTTCATAACCAATAGATTGTGGTCAGAGTCCACATCTCCCACTGGAAATGTCTTACAATTTAAAAGCTAGTTCCTAAATCTCTGTCTCACCATTATATAATTGATCTGACACCTTCTAGTATCCCCAGGCTTCTTCCATGTATACAACCTTCTTTCATGATTCTTGAACCAACTGTGAGCTGTGATTAAGTTATGCTCTGTGCAAAATTCTACCAGGCGTCTTCCTCTTTCATTCCTTACCCCCATTCCATATTCACCTACTACATTTCCTTCTCTCCCTTTTCCTACCACCGAATTCCAGTCACCGATGACTATTAAATTTTCGTCTCCCTTCATTATCTGACTAATTTCTTGTATTTCATCATACATTTCTTCAATTTCTTTGTCATCTGCAGACCTAGTTGGCATATAAACTTGTACTACTGTAGTAGGTGTGGGCTTCGTGTCTATCTTGGCCACAATAATGCGTTCACTATGCTGTTTGTAGTAGCTTACCCGCATTCCTATTTTTTTATTCATTATTAAACCTACTCCTGCATTACCCCTATTTGACTTTGTATTTATAACCCTGTATTCGCCTGAGCAAAAGTCTTGTTCCTCCTGCCACCGAACTTCACTAATTCTCAGTAATCTAACTTTAACCTATCCATTTCCCTTTTTAAATTTCCTAACCTACCTGCCCGATTAAGGGATCTGACATTCCACGCTCCGATCCGTAAAACGCCAGATTTCTTTCTCCTGATAACGACGTCTTCTTCAGTAGTCCACGCCCGGAGATCCGAATGGGGGACTATTTTACCTCTAGAATATTTTACCCAAGAGGACGCCATCATCATTAACCATACAGTAAAGCTGCATTCTCTCGGGAAAAATTACGGCTGTAGTTTCCCCTTGCTTTCAACCGTTTCCAGTACCAGCACAGCAAGGCCGTTTTGGATAGTGTTGCAAGGCCAGATCAGTGAATCATCCAGACTGTTGCCCCTGCAACTACTGAAAAGGCTGCTGCCCCTCTTCAGGAACCACGCGTTTGTCTGGCCTCTCAACAGATACCCCTCCGTTGTGGTTGCACCTACGGTACGGCTATCTGTATCGCTGACGCACGCAAGCCTCCCCACCAACGGCAAGGTCCATGGTTCATGGGGCGGCTGTTACAATATTGGAAGTATTTTTTTAATTACTTCTACAAAATATAGCGCGATAATAAACTCCGAAAAACGAGCCCACTTACGTTTGTAATAAGCTTCTATACTCTATACACCTATACACACACTGAAGGACACTCGGCTGCCGTGCCAAGCAGTCTTCATTTCAAATGATCAGCGTTTGAGTGATTTACTTCTTTAAATTAAATCATGGGGCTTGGTACGTGGACGGGTGAAGGTAAGTGACTGAGGTTTTAACTATCAAAAATAATAGCACATTTGGAAGAGAAGGAAGACTGTAAGAATGATTACCGCCTGTTGCAGTCGCAGCAATTAAAACTGCCCAACCGCATCATAGAAAATCGTGACGTATTGCTGCGACTGAATCGAGCAGCGACCAAATTTACAGTTTTGCTTCTCCTCTCAATGTGTTATTACTTTTGACGGTAGAAGCTGATCCACTTACCTTCACTTATCCATCCAACCAGTCCGATGCTTTAATTAAAAAAACTAATAATTACAAAGATCGTTCATTTGAATGGGAGATTGCCTGACAGGCTGTACACAAAATCCATATCGTTCATATTTTGTCGTAGTTGTCATCGCTGTAAACAAAATTGATATCTGGCTTCGTGACAATCGCATCTTCGTTATATATCGCTTGCAAGTGTTGTTCCAAGTTACCAAAGTGTTGCAAATTTCTTGGAAAAATGTACTACTTCTACCTCTTCTCTGACAGTCTCCACCTTACAGAAAGCTGATCGTCAACGAGTAATGTTCCACTCGGTTTTCATCTATATCTGTCTACAAGCTGCCACTGTTATGAGAAAAGTACCAATACTCGCTGAATGTAGGAAATCACTCAGAAACTTTGAAGTATTGATGTTAAACAGAAATAGTTTCAATGGCATTGATACAAATGAAATGCTATCATTGAAATAAGAAGAATAGTTACGTAAGTTCCCGCCAGTCAATAGATTTTACAAAGAAAAGAAAAAGAAAAAATAGACCTAAACTATGCACATAAAATGAGCAAAAATGAGCAAGATACCTTAAAATTTTGCTGTCGCTGCTTTCTATTTAATATTTCTACGAGGACAAATAACTACGAAAACTACCGCAAAATCAGCTTAGCGGATCATGGTGCTGAAAATAATAACCAGAAGAATGGTAAAGAAAGTTGAAGATCTACTGGGTGACGATCAGCTTCACTTTCGGATAGGATAGGGCAACTTAGAGGCAGGTCCGATGTTGCAATTGATAATGGAAGCATGGCTTAAGAAAAATCAAGACACGTTCATATGATCTGTCCACCTGGAAAAGCGTTCGATGATGTAAAATTGTACTATATAATCGAAATTCTGGAAAGAGAAAATGAGGGTAAACTGTAGAGAAAAGCGATAATATGTAACGGACACTCAAATGAAAACGAGACAGATGGAAAAAGTGAGTAAATTGTTCATTATTTTGAAAGGAATCGTGATAACTGTTAATACGAAGTACATTCAAGTTCTAAGGCCTCCGATTTTTTTCTCCAGACTGGAAAGAGATAGAAACATGCGCATTGTTTTAAAATGAGGGCGCGTTCATTGTCAATACGTCCCAGAGATGGCAGCACCGTACGGCAGATGGAATTTTACTGCCAGCGGCGAGAATGAGAACTGTTTTAAATACTTAAAATGGCGACGTTTTCCTTACTTGAACAGCGTGCAATGATTCGTTTTCTGAATTTGCGTGGTGTGCAACCAATTGAAATTCATCGATAGTTGAAGGAGACATGTGGTGATGGAGTTATGGATGTCTCGAAAGTGCGTTCGTGGGTGCGACAGTTTAATGAAGGCAGAACATCCTGTGACAACAAACCAAAACAACCTCGGGCTCTCACAAGCCAGTCTGGCGACATGATCGAGAAAGTGAAGAGAATTGTTTTGGGGGATCGCCGAATGACTGTTGAACAGATCGCCTCCAGAGTTGGCATTTCTGTGGGTTCTGTGCACCCAATCCTGCATGACGACCTGAAAATGCGAAAAGTGTCATCCAGGTGGGTGCCACGAATGCTGACGGACGACCACACGGCTGCCTGTGTGGCATGTTGCCAAGCAATGTTGACGCGCAACGACAGCATGAATGAGACTTTCTTTTCGTCGGTTGTGACAATGGATGAGACGTGGATGCCATTTTTCAATCCAGAAACAAAGCGCCAGTCAGCTCAATGGAAGCACACAGATTCACCATCATCAAAAAAATTTCGGGTAACCGCCAGTGCTGAAAAAATGATGATGTCCATGTTCTGGGACAGCGAGGGCGTAATCCTTACCCATTGCTTTCCAAAGGGCACTACGGTAACACGTGCATCCTACGAAAATGTTTTGAAGAACAAATTCCTTCCTGCACTGCAACAAAAACGTCCGGGAAGGGCTGTGCGTGTGCTGTTTCACCAAGACAACGCACCCGCACATCGCGCTAACGTTACGAAACAGTTTCTTCGTGATAACATCTTTGAAGTGATTCCTCATGCTCCCTACTCACCTGACCTGGCTCCTAGTGACTTTTGGCTTTTTCCAACAATGAAAGACACTCTCCGTGGCCGCACATTCACCAGCCGTGCTGCTGTCGCCTCAGCGATTTTCCAGTGTTCAAAACAGACTCCTAAAGAAGCCTTCGTCGCTGCCATGGAATCATGGCGTAAGCGTTGATAAAAATGTGTACGTCTGCAGGGCGATTACGTCGAGAAGTAACGCCAGTTTCATCGATTTCGGGTGAGTAGTTAATTAGAAAAGAAATCGGAGGCCTTAGAACTTGAATGCACCTCGTACATGCATGCCGCCATGAGGTGAGACGATCAAGGCCTTCATAGGAAAAATGTTAGCTGTTGCATACGGAAGCATTTTTGTACCCAACGGCGTACCTCTTCTTCTGAAGCAAGTCGGATGCGGGCGGGCTTTATCCTGCAACATAATGATGCCGCTTGTCAACATTTCTGGGCGTTTGGACTTGACGCCACGCTTCAGTTTTTGCAAAGTGTCCACGTACCGTTGTGCGGTAATTGTGGCGCAGTGTTCCAGAAAGTCTAAGGGCAGCGAGCTCTTGCAGTCGTAGAAAAATGTCGTCACGTCCTTCCCGAAGCTGGCGTGCCTGTTTCAACTACGGTGCAGCAGTTTCGCTGGGAAGTCCTTACACATCCTCCATACAGTCCCAGTTTCTTCCCATGTAATTTTCATATTTTTTGTAGCCGCTTAAGAAGACTTTCTTGGCGGTCGATTTGCTTCGAACAAAGGAATGAACGTCTGGATACAATAACGGTTCCGTAGACAACCGCAAATATTTTGTCTTAAAAGCCTTCTCTCCCACTGGTCAATATAGAATCAAAGAAGTAATATTAAAATAAAAGGAAGGGTCAAGAGTTGGATTAAAATTCAGTGCGAAAGTACATCGATCGTAAGATTTTCTGATGACATTGCGATTCCCTGTGAAAGTGAAGAAGAATTACAGAACATGTTGAATGGATGTAGATAGGGAGCAAAAACATTAAAAATAATAGTAATGAGGAGTAACAAAGATGAGATTTGCGATAAATTTAACACCGAGAGATAGGACCACGTAGTAGCCATAATTAATGAATTCTGATATCTTGGAAGCAGAATAAAACATGAAGGATAAAACAAAGGAAACATGAAAAGCAGATTAGCACAGTCAAAGAGGAAATTCCTGACCAAGAGATGTCTACAAATATCAAACACCTACTTAATCTGAGGAACAAAAAAATGGTTCAAATAGCTCTGAGCACTAGGCGACTTAACTTCTGAGATCATCAGTCGCCTAGAACTTAGAACTAATTAAACCTAACTAACCTAAGGACATCACACACATCCATGCCCCAGGCAGGATTCGAACCTGCGACCGTAGCGGTCGCTCGGCTCCAGACTGTAGCTCCCAGAACCGCACAGCCACTCCGGCCGGCTCTGAGGAACACGTTTGTAATAACATGTGTTTGGAGGACAGAGCTGTATGATAGTGAATCATGAACTGTGGGTAAACGACAATCGAAGCGTTTGAGATATGGTGCTATAGAAGAATGTTGAGCATTATATCCGTTGACAACAAAAGAAATGAGGAGATTCTCTAGAGAAACGGTAAGGATGGGACATATGGAAAACACTGACAAGAAAAAGGGACACGATGACAGGACATGTGTTACTAGATCCGGAAATCAGTTTCGCGGAATTAGAGGGAGCTGAACAGAGTAAAACTGTGGGAAAAAAAAAGACTGGAAAATTATAAACCTTTTGTTTTTGAGTCGTCACTATTCTGATAGGTTTGATGCGGCTCGCCACGAATTTCTCTCCAGCGGTAACCTCTTCATCTGAAAGTAGCACTTTCAGCCTGCGACCTAAATTACGTGTTGGACGTAACACTTTTATCCGTTATGGATGTGCAACATTGCGACCGTGATGAATAAAGGTTTCCGAAAATTATTGCAGCCATTCCTATTTTGTTTTATTCTTCCATTTCTGTTTTCTATTACCTGTTTCGAATCAAAGAGGAATTGATTTTCGTGGAGTCACAATACGCACGCCGTTCATCTCCGACGCCTACTGTCATGGTATAAATGGTCTGAAGATGGTCACATTCTTACCGAAACAGGTAACGTCTTATATAAATATTTTACTGTGCTCAAGATCCGCTTTTAATTTTAATCAGCCACTGTTTTTCTCGACGAGGAATATTTTAAGTAATTACATATTGTTTTGCTTCTTCCGAGGCAGCAGAATTCCTTAGCTTCGTCTCCTTTGTGATCGCCAAATTTGATGTTAAGTTTCTCTCTATTCTCATTTCTGCTACTTCTTATTACTTTTTTCTTTTTCCAGTGTACCCTCTACACACTATTACTTCCAAATGTTAGATATGATTACGACTCTGGCTGCGAATCTAATGTAATGATGATGGCATTGTAATCGACAACGTTCTGCTTTGGCCTAGATTGGCGTGGTTTGATTCTTCTCTTTTTTTTCTGTTTAGAAGTGAAGCTGTTCGAGCTGATTAACGTGGGTGTATATATGAAACAGTCAAATAACGTACACACTGAAACTTCCTGGCAGATCTGCTAGGAAGTTTCATATCAGCGCATACTCCGCTGCAGAGTGAAAATCTCATTCTGGAATGTACAGAGTGTTCTGTAGCTTAGCCCAAGGTTTGGCTTATGCTGGAACGTAACAATTAGGTCGTGAGGCGGCGAAGCCAACAAATGTGAAAACAAAATTTCTGATGGTGTTGACAGACTGATCTATTGGTAATGATTTCCAGATGTTACATTTTGCATTAGTGGCACAAGTTCCCGAAGAAGTAAAAAGTAAAACTAAGAACTTAGGCGAAACTTACGAAAACAGATGGAAAACGAAAGATAGAAACGAGATGGATATAATGGGAATCACTGGCGACACATAGTTCTTGTTTGGCCACGTCCAATGCGAACTCAAGATGTCTCACAAGAAACAACACGATCCACTTCCCTCCTGATCCTTGTCCTTTCACGGGTTGTGCTAGTCGTCATATACTCTTTTCCTTCTCAGTTCTGTCGCCGTATTGGATGGCTTGTAAATTCAGTTGCAAGATGAAAAGGGAAAGTATCAGAGCAGCAAATAAATCTGGCGCTGCTTTTACCTCTTTCTATTGTTGGAAGAAATAGGTGACTTATTTCTATACACGAATCCACCAAATTTTGCATAGGATCGGGGCAAACGCATCCGAAAAGGCTCCTCTGGACCACAGAATTGTATAAAAGTAACACATTGAGTACGGGAAATACTATAAATGCGTAAGTGAGAAATATACGTTAAAAACTGTGAACTTGGTAAAAAGTATACCGCCCTTTATGACCACTATAATGAGGTCAAAGTAGTTCAGCGTTACACTGTGATGCTGTGTTTGTTTTGTAGCAGTGCACCACCCAAAAATGGCACAGGAAAGTTTTCAAAAGGCATATTTCGGGCCATCTGTTTTCTGACTGGTTTGATGCAGCCGGCCACAACTCCCCATCCTGTGCCAACTTCATCGTCTTAAGGTGGATTTTCATCCAACGTTGTAAGTTATGTGTTAAATATATTGCGACAGCCGTCTTCCCCTACATTTTCTGACCACTGCAGCTTCCTACAGTATCATGGAAGTCATTCCCGGATTCTTAACACATGTTATATCGTCCTGTCCCTGCTTCTTGTCATTGTTTATCATATAGCTCTTTCCATGCTGATTTAGTGGAGAATATCATCATTTCTAGTTTTATTAACGGGACTAATTTTCAACATTCTTCTGTAACACCACATATCAAACACTCGATTCTTTTGTTCTCCTATCTCCCCACCCTCTTTGAATCACTTCCAGACTATTATGTGATCAAAATATCTTCATCAAATAAAGGCCTATGATTCATAATTAAGTACTTTTTTGCGAGTATTGCCTTCTTGCATGTGCTAGCCTGTATCTTACATCCTTTTTGTTTCATATTTCATGCGTTATTTAGCTTCCAGTGTAACAGAACTCCTTCCCTTTATCTAATTCGTAGTTCAAGACTTTAACGATAAGTTTATAACTAATCTCCTTTCTGCTAATCTTAATATGGTTTACTCTCAGTTCTGTTCTGTGGTCATTAGACGGTTCATTCAATTCGGTGTTTGCTGCAGTTCTTCCTCGTTTTCGCTAATAGCACTACAATCAGAAAATATTATCTTTGTTACTCTTCAAGATATCCTTTAATTTTAATCCTGCATCTGAAGCTTCCTTTTATTTCCTTCATTACGTCTTCGAGGCTCTTGTTGGTCATTGGGGAGGAAACTGTCTCTCTGACTTTCAACCTTTTTAATCAGAGAAACGCAAGGACACCAGAAAGGCAAATCTGACGCTGTGGTTGATAATGGAAGCAGTGCTAAAGAAAACTTGAGACACGTTCATAGGATTTGTCGACCTGGAAAGAACGTTCGACATTGTAAACTGGTGCAAGAGGTTCGAAATTCTGTGAAAACTAGGGGTAAGCTTCATGAAGAGAAGCGTAATATACAATAAGTGCAAGAGGGAATAATAAGAGTGGATGATCAATAACGAAGTGCTCGGATTAAAGAGGCTGTAAGACAGGGATGTAGTCCTTCTCTCCTACTGCTCAATCTGTATATCGAAGGAGCAGTGATGGAAATGGTCAAAATTGGAATTAAAATAAAAAGTGAAAGGAAATCAATGATACGATTCGCTGAAGAGATTGCTATTATAAGTGAAAGTTTTGGGATGCTGCCCACTCGTTTAACATAGGGAGCCTAGAAGCTGTTTCCTCGGATAGCTAGACAACATTAAAGAAAATCTTAATAATGGAGCTTATTACAGGAAATTGAATTGATGCAAATAATCGATTTCTATGCAAGAAATCACACAAGTTCATAAGTCACTGCTATAGAGTGTATATCACTGCTCGTCTTCTAGTGCGACAGAGGCGCTTATATTCTCTTCGTGTAGATGCCGCTCCTGTCGTGGTGTCGCAAGAGTCAGCGTTGTATTGGCTGACGTTGTCTCACAACCATCTCTGCGGTTACGTTCCATGTCGACGTGCCGGTGCTTGATGTTACGCCGGAACAACAAAAGTGAAGAAGAATTACGTGATCTGCTGAATGAAAAGAACAGCTAATGAGAAGTACCAGAAATGAGAACAACGAGAAACTGTTCTTGTTGTGGTCTTCAGTCCAGAGACTGGTTTGATGCAGCTCTCCTGCTACCATATCCTGTGCAAGCTTCTTCATTTCCCAGTACTTACTGCAACCTACATCCTTCTGAATCTGTTTAGTGTATTCATTTCTTGGTCTCCCTCTACGATTTTTACTCTCCACGCTGCCCTCCAATACTAAATTGGTGATCCCTTGATGCCTCAGAATATGCCCTACCAACCGATCCCTTCTTTTAGTCAAGTTGTGCCACAAATTTCTCTTCTCTCCAATTATATTCGATACCTCGTCATTAGTTATGTGATCTACCCATCTAATCGCTACAGTCGGAGGTTCGAATCCTGCCTCGGGCATGGGTGTGTGTGATGTCCTTAGGTTAGTTAGGTTTAAGTAGTTAAAAGTTCTAGGGGACTGATGACCTCAGAAGTTAAGTCCCATAGTGCTCAGAGCCATTTGAACCATTTTACCCGTCTAATCTTCAGCATTCTTCTGTAGCACCACATTTCGAAAGCTTCTATTCTCTTCTTGTCTAAGCTATTTATCGTCCATGTTTCTCTTCCATACATGGCTACACTCCACACATATACTTTCAGAAACGACTTCCTGACATTTAAATCTATACTCGATGTTAACAAAGTTTTCTTCTTCAGAAACGCTTTTCTTGCCATTGCCAGTCTACATTTTATATCCTCTTTACTTCGACCATCATCAGTTGTTTTGCTCCCCAAATAGCAAAACTCATTTACTACTTTAAGCGTCTCATTTCCTAATCTAATTCCCTCAGCATCACCAGACTTAATTCGACTACATTCCATTATCCTCGTTTTGCTTTTGTTGATGTTCATCTTATATCCTCCTTTCAAGACACTGTCCATTCCGTTCAACTGCTCTTCCAAGTCCTTTGCTGTCTCTGACAGAATTACAATGTCATCGGCGAACCTCAAAGTTTATATTTCTTCTCCATGGATTTTTATACCCACTCCGAACTTTTCTTTTGTTTCCTTTACTGCTTGCTCAATATACACATTGAATAGCATCGGGGATAGGCTACAACCCTGTCTCACTCCCTTCCCAACCACTGCCTCCCTTTCATGCCCCTCGACTCTTACAACTGCCATCTGGTTTCTGTAAAAATTGTAAATAGCCTTACGCTCCCTGTATTTTAACCTTGCCACCTTCAGAAACTAAACATCAGGATTGATGGTCACAAAGTTGATGAGATTAAGGAAATCTATTACCTAGGCAGCAAAATAACCAATAACGGACGGAGCAAGGAGGACATCAAAAGCAGACTAGTACTGGCAAAAAGGGTGCTCCTGGAGAAGAGATATCTACTACTATCAAACATAGGCCTTAATTTGAGGAAGAAATTTCTGAGAATGTTCGTTTGGAGCACGGCAGTGTGTGGTAGTGAAACATGGACTGTGGGAAAAGTGGAACAGAAGGAAATCGAAGCATTTGACATGAGGTGCTAGAACGAATGTTGAAAATTAGGTGGACTGATAAGGTAAGGGCTGAGGAGGTTCTGCGCAGAGTCGGAGAGGAAAGGAATCTGAGGAAAAGCCCGACAAAGAGAAGGGAGAAAATGATAGGACACCTGTTAAGCCATCAGGGAATGACTTCCTTGTTAGTATAGGAGCCTGTAGAGGGCAAAACCTGTAGAGGAATACAGATATTGGAACACATCAAACTAAAAAGAGAGCGAGAACTTATCTCCTCTTTTTAGATCGACGAGTACCGCCAAAGTATCTTGATGTTTCTCCAGTCTCGCCTTCATTGTCAAGTGCTGCACTTTCTGATATTTGCGGAGATCAAATACAAATGTAGACGAAGTTGATGTTGCATCTATTGCTATGAAGCTGAAAATCACGGACATAAATATGACTTGGATTAATTGTTGCACACGAAATCAGACTACTAAGAATGGAAGCCAGTAACGGTAGGGCGTTAACGCAGATAACAAAGGCAGAAGTCCTTTCATGACGGCAGTAATGGAAGGGCGGCAGGTATAACTGTGCAGGAGAAACGGCGACGGTCGATCAGCGTCCTGGATGTCAGATGCCTCTCCGTCAGGCAAAGATTGCGAGCGAAAAACCGTTTATCGCGGCCGGAGATCGGCGACGAATAAATCGCCAGTTAGCCATCTTAATGGCGGCGCTAACCCATATTAGCAAGCGGGCGCGGCCGGCACGAGAGGCAGCCGTTAAAATGCCTTCCGCTGACAGCCGCCCCCGCCGCCCCCGCCGCCCACGCGGCGTGCCGCCAGCCACAAGTGTAGGCCCGGTTGCCGGCAGCTCTAAACGAGCCGCTTCCCGAGACCTTCAGGTCCCTCTCCGATTCGTGGATTCTTGTTGACACGTCAATCTATAAACATTTAGTTGTTGTGATGTTTCTTTTCAGTTCCACCGAGCAAAGTTCTACGGTTGTGTTCCGTAATTAAGCAGTTACATCCTATGATAGTATCCCTAGTGGACACCAAAAATTTGTCCACCTTCTACCTTGGCAGCTTCCGGAAGACGAACCACCTGTGTCAGTGACCAGTAGACTTCCGGCTACAGACAAATGATGAAGGGGTTACGGCAGATGCCGAAGTTATTGCAGCATGGGGGAACAATCGAGTACCACAACGAACACCCAAGTCTGCAAGCGAAGCAAAATGACATCATGGAAGCCGACAGATGCCATCATACTAGTGGCAAGGCAGAGTGTCGCAAGGAGGTACAATGCAATAATAAGTATTCAGGTGCCGAACCAACAGAAAAGAGGCTCTAAAGTCGGAAGTCACTAGAAAAGCTAACACCGAGGGGAAAACCAGGAAACATGATGCCGTTGCCACCTCCAACGCTGCAGAGCACAGGGGACCGCCAATATAAATACTCCACTGATCTTAATTAATGGTTAATTGCTGAGTATTGACTGCTCACTGCCCAGGGTGTAGCCTCAGCCCTTGGGTCAGTTGCAGCTATCCAGTGAGAGAGGAGGCTGTTGAGATCGACCCTCAGCATGCCCAGCTGTCTTCGATCACCTATGGAGTCACAAATCTGGCAGGAAGGAAAATGCTGCCAGGCATTGCTGTTTGGATGCGGAGGCCACCATCACCCCGCAGGTCTAATGGAGGCTCGACCTGAGTGACTAGCACGCTGTCCATCAGCCACCTCCCAGAGGGAGGGCACTGCTGCTGCTCATCCCGATCCTGAGGCTGGCACAGATGCTGCTGGCACCTCTCTTCAACAGGGGCTGAAAGCCGACGTCTTAGAGTCAGCGAGTACTTCAGGTCGGACAGGGGGTGTGACTCCTGAGTGCAAATTTTAGTCATCAACGAAAATACGTAGAGTAGGAGGCCGCCAGAACCCACACGTCAACAACAACCCGTAACATAACTTGAAATGTACCCATAGAAAGATTTATAAATTACTGTGCTGGTAAACCTCTTACATTATTTGATTTTCACACAGCTGAGCAAAACTGAACATGCTCAGCACGACTGTTACAGTCGCAGGTTCGAATCCTGCCTCGGGCATGGATGTGTGTGATGTCCTTAGGTTATTTAGGTTTACGTAGTTCTAAGTTAAGTCCCATAGTGTTCAGAGCCATTTGAACCATTTTGAACGTTCTCAGACATTTATTCCAGGTTCGAATCCTGGCAGGGTCGCCATATGAAACGTCCCCATAGAAAGATTTATAAATTACTGTGCAGGTAAACCTCTCACATTATTTTTTTCAAACTGAACGTGCTCAGACATTTCTCTCTTTACTTATTCTGATCATCAATAAACTGACACGCAATATTTTTAGTGTAACGCAATCTGACTTCCAATAATCCCTACAAGAGAATGGCCCTTGCTAACTATAACCTGTACCTTTCATGAATCACTTACCTCACTAAAGTCTTGGTTACTCGAACTACTGCAATACTGCGAGCGCCAATATTGTCAGCTAAATAAAAGATTCTAACTATGGAAGGCACTAACTACTGATAGGCATAGTTAGCAAATGAAAGATTTTGGTATAGAACAAACAATGTATTGTAAGTAGGCTGTTTAGGTTTTTATGTTGGTAACGCCATGTAGTGCTGTGTATCAAAATCACTGGCTGTACTGTGTGCAGTCTGTGGCAAGTTGCATTGTTGTCTGCCATTGTAGTGTTGGGCAGCTGGATGTGAACAGCGCGCAGCGTTGCATAGTCAGAGGTGAGCCTCCAGCAGTGGTGGATGTGGGAAGAGAGATGGCGGAATTTTGAGAGCGGACGATCTGGACATGTGTCCATCAGAAAGAGTGAATTTGTAATATTGGATATCACGGACTGATATACATATTATCACTTTTGAACACTATTGAGGTAAATACATTGTTTGTTCTCTATCAAAATCTTTCATTGGCTAACTGTGCCTATCAGTAGTTAGTGCCTTCAGTAGTTTGAATCTTTTATTTATCTGGCAGTATTGGCGCTCGCTGTATTGCAGTAGTTTGAGTAGCGAAGATTTTTGTGAGGTAAGTGATTTGTGAAATGTATAGGTTAATGTTAGTCAGGGCAATTCTTTTGTAGGGATTTTTGAAAGTCAGATTGCGTTGCGCTAAAAATATTGTGTGCCAGTTTAAGCACAGTGTGTATAATTTTTCTAAGGGGACGTTTCAGTATTTACCTTAATAGTGTTCAAAAGTCATTTTATCAGTTCATGACAACCAGTCTTACAAATTTCCTTTTTCTGGCGGACACACGTCCAGATCGTCCGCTCTCAAAATTCTGCCATCTCTCTCCCCACATCCACCACTGCTGGCGGCTCACCTCCAACTGAACAACGCTACACTCTGTTCACATCCAACTGCCCAATACTACAATAGCAAATAATCCAACAATGCAAAACAGCCACAGACGGTACACAGCACAGTCAGTGATTTTCATACAGAGCGCTACGTGGCGCTACCAACATAAAAACCTAAACAGCCTACTTACAGACTGTCACCACACAACGCTCCACTGCACTGGTGGAACCATCGATCGTGGCGTGGCGCTTTGGAAGTCAATATGCTTAGTAAACGTGTTACTGTCGATGATGTTTTCTTAGCGCTCTCGAGCGTAGCTAGGTCATCATGACATCATCCCATTCGGCTCTCTCCTGTCACCTTTAGCAGTCTGAAACAGGACACCTGTAAAGCAGTTCAAATCACCGTCAGACACCCCTCCCACGCAAATGAATTTTTTCCGTGATTTCCTTCAATCACTTAAGGCGAAAGCAGCGTGAGCTCCTTTGGAAGGGCACAACATATTTCCTTGCCCATACCTTGCCATAGAAAGAACCTGAAGCACACAGGAGGGAACGAGATGAATCATCACGATCTGAGAGTGTATGTGATGTTATTTTAGTGGCTCACAACTGCACACATTTGTCCTTATTTTTGAGTTGATAGCTCTATGAGATCTAATCACTAGGTGGCTATGACTGGATATAACACAGACTCTCTCAGTTATCCAACAGAGGCCATTATCGAGGGTAGAAATATCGCCAAGCGGCATTTGGATGCTGTCTCCTAAGGTGGTGGGGGGATAACAAATTTTTATGTGGTGTGCTTGCATTGCCACATGCGCGTAATATCGTGTCGAAAATGATAAGGAAGGAAGCAGGAAGAAAGACTAAGATCTAACGTACAGGTGACAACATGGTCATTAAAGGCGGAGCACAGGATCAGCTTGGATACTGGTGCCGGGACGGAGTTGACGTCCGGAGTGGTCCTCGCATGTTTTATGACGGGGACGGATCTGGAGATCTTGCTGGTGACGGCAGTGCCTCAAAATCTCGCAGGCAGTTCATAGAGGCACGAGTAATTTGTGGTCGAGCATTGTGTTGAAAAGTGACGGCATGATACTATCTCGTGAGAGGTAACAGATGCGGACGCAGTATGTCCGTGACGTACCACTGCGTTGTCAGACTTCCCTGAATCACTGCCAGCCGTGATCTGAAGTGATACCCACTCTTCCCAGTCCCTGACGTCAGGAGAAACACAGCTGGCCCTCTGCAAAACATTTGAAGAATATGATCTCTCCCTAGGTCCTGTCGCCGTAAATGTGGATGGTGGTCACCCGAGGGAGTGCAGAACCACCATTCACTGAGGAACACAATGCGATACCATTGATCAGCAATCTGCTCTTCCCGGCCACGACACAACTGTAGGCGATGCCATTCCTATTGCGGTGTTAACGGTACCCTACGCATGGGATGGCAATTACCTAGTCCGGCTGCTGCCAGTCCCTGACATAGAATGTTGCGTGGAGTCCATTGTGAAAGCAGGCGCAGTTGAGAAGGGACCACGCCGTGCTTGCTGCACAACATGGCGATCTTCTTTTGTGTTGCTCAGACGTTGTCGATCGGAACCTTGACGAACCAGACATATGGAGACCTCTTATGAGGCCCCTTATAAACTCTGTCTCGTGCTGATAACGCTGTCTCTTACGAGTACGTATCATCCCCGTATCCTTCTCAGCTGACACTGTTCTCGCCTGTTACACAGGGTGTTCAGAAAATCCCGTTACAGACTTCTAAGACTTGTAGAGGGGAGTGAGTCCATAATATTTTGAGTGGGAACCAATGTCCGGAAACGTCATCCAACGACGCTACATTGTGTCAAAGTTACTGGCACTGGCGCCTTTAAATATGTGTGTATACAGGGTGATTCCTTGAACGTGTTACAAACTTTCAAGGATGATGGAGACGGATAAATGTTGTAACGCTGTTGCTTTAATTTTCTATGAAAGCAGTGCTGATTGACAATAAAAGCGGGTCAAAAGCTGTGAGCTGTCTGGGGAAGTTAACCTTGCATTACTGCGCAACTGTTTGACCAGGTATCCAGTCTAGCTTACCAAATTCCCAACCAGACTAACATTAATTATAAACTTTTAATAGTCATACGACAACCGGTGATATATATATATATATAAGAGAATTTAAATAAAAAGAAATAAATCAGTTTATATTTGGAAATTTAGTTTAACATTGATCATTGAAATTTCAGCATATTAAACGTGAGTCATAACTAAGCTGGTGCCTTATTTAGGATTGTGAAAATGTGAGATTGTAATCTTACGGAACACATCAAATATGGAGCCAAGATTGGGAGACTGCATACAACACTGCATTCATAAAATAACACACGAAGAACGTTGAAACATTTGCAAGAGGAAATTAACCACAACCAACCGATTCAATTTTCACCCAAAGATGTTACGTTCGTAGCGCAATCCTGTCCGTCATGTAATTACCACACACTGGTATACTAAATTCATATTAACTCCCTGTGAAATCTTCCCGAAAAGAGTAGCTGAGGGCTACTTTGATGATTACACCACATGCTTCACGTGGTCAACTTGGTTTACACAAAGAGTGTAACTCCACAATAATTTTGATAATTAAAATAAATTAGATCGAAAAGCAGTTTACAAAAGAAAAACCTCAAACTAGTTACTGTCGTCTTACTATTAACCTGATGGGTCAAACAATTTTATAAGCACGTGGTACTGGTCTCACAAAGTACACCCCACGTGGGTTGAACATAAAGAAAAGTTGCTATATTGAAAAATATTGTCAAGACGAGACGTTATAATCTCAAGCACATTCGCATTGAAGATTGATGATGCTAGTTAGAGTTACTGATCAACACGGGGTCCCACTTTACTCATAAAGTAGTGACAAAGCAACTACCGGAATATATTCTGAACTTCACACTCGAATTACACTGCGTTACAATTTAAGATAACATTAGATATTTTAGAGCTAAACCTGAAATAAAGGTGATTAAATTTTCAGTTAGGCTGAACTTAAGAAATCCATTGTCCTACGGACTTAGCGGACACGCGCTTAGCCGGAGATCTTACCACTTCAGACGCTCGCCACGGACAGACTGGCCTGGTCCCTTACTGAGGGTGGCTCACAAATACAAACGGAAGTGGCCAGAGGGGCAGCTTCCTATACCAACATGACAAGGGACGGACAGGAGCATACTAAGGATAGAAACCTCTCTGCTTTTAGAAAGCGTAGCTACCTGTTCCGACGTTGGTCCTACTGTTCTCTAGCAGACAGGCTTGTCTGCTACCCTCAAGCATGCAACTAGAAATACATTTACTCATTCATCCTCTCACACAGAAGGGAAGGGGGATGACAGTATCTTATCATATACAGTATATGAAAGAAAGCGGGTGTAGGTTCCGTATGAGACTGTGTGACATGAATTACATATAAACTGTGTTTTAAAGTGTAGTAGTGTGACAGATAGTTCTTGTTTATGTGTAAAAGTAACACGTTCCACTACTCAGTCTCCTCCCAGATAGTCAGAAACGCCACAGTAAATGTAGAAGAGGAATTTATGCCGTAAATGACAACAGATTTTAGAAATTAACATGAAAGGAATCCAACAGAGACCTTTCAATGTGTCTATTTGAAGTATGCGTCCCAATACCGCAGCCGAACGAGTCGAAAGTTGTAAGCGCAAACCTTTCTGATACTTCTGACGATGGAATACCTGTACCGGGACTGTTATTGCAAGGATTGTACTGTAGAAACCTTCAGACGCTGTATTATGGAGAAAAACAAGAAAAAGAAAGTCTAGTAGACATGGGCTATAAATGGCATCTCGTAAGAGCTATGAGCGCTTGTTCAGTAGAGTTGTGTTTCACACTAGAGAAGGTGAACAAGTGTTCATAGCTCCTCAGGTGTGCATTGCAGAGCCCATGTTTACTAGACATTTTTCCTTGTTTTGATCTACACTATCACCTCTGAAAGCTGCATACCCTACCTCCTTAGCAACGACAGCACCGGTACATGCATCCCACTGTCAGAGATCAGAATGATTGTAGATTGTAACTTTCGACTCGTTCGGTTCCGGTACAGGGACCCTTACTTCAAACTGATGGATTTATCCGTCACCATCTCCCCTGTAAGTTTGTAAATTCATCATGGTATCACCATTTATACACACATATTTGCAGGCGTCAGCAGCAATAACATTCATGCACTGTAGCTCTGGTGGAAGACGTTTCCGGACATGGATTCCTATTCAAAATATTATGTACTCACTTCGCTCTGCAAGCTCTATAGTTGAATTCTTTTATCTTGGCGGCTCGCGCATGCCCGCCCAGACGCTGGAGATTGCTGCGTTGCCAGTTGCACACGACGCACGCGCCAATAGAAGCAGCGCCATAGTATAGCATAATTCGCAAGCTTACGTGTAGGGGGGAGCGCGCAGTTCATGAAGTAAAGCCACCACGGCCGCATTAACCCTTTCGCTGCTACAAAGACGTGCTCCCTGCATTCCGCGCTGTGGGCGATTTTGTCACTGCACTGCTCGCCTGTGCAGACACACGGTGTTCCGACTGCTTTGACACTCTCTATCATTCGATTCCACAAAAACTATTTGGCTCAAAAATTAGATTTTTACCTTTCTCTTGACTGATACCTTCCCCCCATAAATGACTTAATTTTGTTTCGATGTTCAACGCAGTTATTATGCAGCATTAAATATAGTAAACCTTTGCACGAAATTTTGAAGAGTTTGCAGAGAGTATACTTTCCGTATGGTCGATTTTAGTTGCCACAATGTTGAGAATGAAATGTGGACAAGATACCTATATATTTCATTTAATTTAAGTACCACATAAGTGTTGTATGTAATATTGAGAAATATTCCACCTTTCGCGACTGTAACAAAAGTTTTATTTACACTGGGCACGTTTGGCTTTATTTTAAAGCACTTCAATCAATCAAAAGGAAGTAGACAAAATACATTAAACAAAACTGTGGACTTACAAAAACATTAGGACTTGAATATACCGTCTGTCAGTGAAGTGCTCAGAGCTATGTCAAATATAATTTTGTGTGTGGCACACACAAACTGTAAGTAGGCTGTTTATGTTTTCTCTATGTAAGTAGGCTGTTTATGTTTTCTTATTGGCAACGTTACGTAGCGCTCAATATGAAAATCACTGGCTGTGCTGTGTGCAGTCTGTGGCTAGTTTGCATTGTTGTCTGCCATTGTAGTGCTGGGCAGCGGCAGCTGGATGTGAACAGCGCGTAGCGTTGCGCAGTTGGAGGTGAGCCGCCAGCAGTGGTGGATGTGGGGAGAGAGATGGCGGAGTTTTGAAATTTGTCATGAACTGGTATATTTATACATGATGATATCAAGGTAAATACATTGTTTGTTCTCTACTAATATCTTTCATTTGCTAACTATCCCTATCAGTAGTTAGTGCCTTCCATAGTTTGAATCTTTTATTTAGCTGGCAGTAGTGGCGCTCGCTGTATTGCAGTAGCTTGAGCAGCGAAGATTTTTGTGAGGTAAGTGATTTGTGAAAGGTATAGTTTAATGGTAGTCAGGGCCATTCTTTTGTAGGGAATTTTGAAAGTCAGATTGCGTTGCGCAAACAAAATATTGTGTGTCAGGTTAAGCACAGTCATGTATAATTGTTCAAAGGGGACGTTTCATATGTCGACCCTTAGCCTAGGATACCTCACTGGAATCTTCTGATTTTTTCTTGTAGTTTGTGTATTTAGTGTAGCTTTTGTTTATTGCTAGCGCGTAATTGTAGAGAGAATTTCCTTTGTAGTTGCAGTCTTTCATTGTTGTATAGTAAAACAGTTGTGGCATGCATGTAGATTTGCACCAAGTATTTCGCAGCTGCGCTTGCAATTAACTAGATATTATTTTCAGTGCTATGTTAATGTGTTCTCTCATTTTTGATCTTCAAATTGTGTTTTTCTGTGTTGTCGTGTGAAATACTGTGACAATAATGGCGTGTGAAAAACGTAACACTAGGCTCCAAACTAAACTGAGAAATAATAGTGATGACGAGCGTAGCTTATCAGCGCCACCGAGTAATGAATTTACTAATGTTCAAAGTAGTAATTTGGTAACTGTGCACAGGGAAATGGAGCGGGCGTCAAACAATGGCGTGGACAGTGAAACAATTAGTGAAGAGGGAAGCATTATCGATCGACCGGTCGGCAATAGCTCGCCTCAGGAAGCCGAAATGACACGACACGATCTCGCAAATACTGTAGATTCAGGTTTTGGATCCTCACCGTTTTCTCAAATAAGTCAAGACACATTTTCTGCTTGTCAAAATGTGAATGTTTCCGGTGTAAATTCACTGCCGAAAAGCACTGAGGAACATGTTTCAGACACCAATGCATTGTTATTACAATTAATACAACAAATGGGACAGACACAGCAAAAGCTTCAAAAGTTAGACACAGTGGAACAAAATCTTAAAAAGTTAGACACAATGGAACAACACCAGAGACAAACACAGCAACAGTTAGACGCAATGGAACAAAATCTTCACACCACGCTTGAACAAACACGTGAAGATTTAACTACTGAGTTACATAACATTGAATCGAAATGTCAAAAAGTCTGTAATGACGTAAAAACACAAATTTGTGAGCATTTTCAACCTATTTTTTCGCGGCATGAAAATGCATTACAGAATCACGAAGCAGCCATAAAAGAACTGCAAGCCATTGTTCATGAAAATCATGAGACCTTGTGGGCTAAAATTGACTCAGTTGCATCTACCGATTCGGTTACGCAACTTGCAATAACTCAGGAAAACTTAAAGGACACAGTAGATTCGATTTCAACACAAATGGACACTCTGAAACTTGGTTCAGAAAAACACACTGAGGAAATGTGTTCACTATCGGAGAAAGTAGCCGAACTTTCGGATCAGGTCACTAACTTATCTACAAAGGTAGATGATGATCTGAATGACACAACACCTGTAGCCTTCACTGACACAGAAGAGTATGAACAAATTAGGAAATTCAAACAAAATCAGAATCAAATTAATACGCAACACCAAAGAGAAATCCGGGAAGTACAAGATCAGCTGACACAGGTAATACAAGAATTACGTATTTCAGAGGATACTCGCGCCCAAATACGGGAAGAGGGACACAGAAATACGGAACAGCCACAAAATAATAACACAGGGCGTTTCGGAAGTTATGAAAGAAATTGGCAATGTGCACCGAATTTTGAGTTGGAACCGCCGAAGCGACGTAACAATGACCGACATGCGACTCGCCGACATGATGATTTTGACTATAAGCTGTTCATTACTACACGTAAATTCAAAACGTTTAAGAATTCTGCCAACGACATTCATCCACAAGCATGGCTCCATCAATTCTCTCATTGTTTTCCTCCCAACTGGTCGTTAGAACACAGATTAGAATTTATGTGTGGCTACCTGGAGAATGAACCAGCTGTAAGAATGCGATCGGTAATTCACGATTGCCACAGTGAAGGAGAGTTTTACCATGCCTTCCTCTCAGCATATTGGTCTCAAGCTACACAAGACCGTGTAAAACATAGCATCATGATGATGAAACACTTTGAACAATCTGAATTTTCCAGTCTTGTCAAATATTTTGAAGACATGTTGCATAAGAATCAATATCTTTCAAACCCATACAGCCCCTCAGAACTCATCCGCATTTGCTTACTCAAATTGCCTGAACATTTACGACATATTATTTTAGCAGGACGTTGCAAAGACGACATTGAAGCATTTCAGGGACTCCTACAAGAATTAGAAATTGACACAGACAGTCGCCGGATGCGAAAACAGGAAAACAATCACTACATGTCACATATGTCACAATTCCGTGATGACAGAAACAATAACTGGACACGAAAAGGCTATTCTTACAACGCAAATCGTGACCAAAACAGACACCACCCATATGACAACCACTGGCAGAGTAATAATAGTTACAGAGAAAGATCGCATTTCCGTAGTAATGAATATGACAGAGATAAACACAGAAACAGACAATATGGGAACCAAAACAATTATTACCAGGGGAGACAGAATAACTTCAGACGCAACAGTTCAGCGCGGAGTTACGATTCAGGGAGAAATTCTCCACCACGTGACCGACAAGGAAGAAACTACGGATTCTACCGAAATGACGACAGACGATATGATCATAACGACAGACGTCAATTGCATCAGAACTGGCGGGATTCAAACAGAGCGGGGCCCTCTCGGCAAGGCGAATTTGTAGAAGTTAGGTCTCCTAATCCCAATAACGACGCGCGCCAACAAAGAGACAGACAATGACTCGCACAGCAGGCAGCCGCGTGCGCCAGGTGGCTCAGAGAAAAATAACATAGACGCTAACCTTGAGAAAAACTCCAGTATTCTTTACCGACGTATACCGCCTGACAATTGCATTCAAGTTCAAACTCTGAGTACTATGAAGAGTAAAGGTTTACACCACATTTCACATGTAAAACCGTTTATTGAAAGATAATCTGATTTTAACTTTGTCTTTGCCATAAAACGTTTCACTTCACGTTACTAGTATGCTTAAGAAACTGTTAACATACAACAATGTTTGAAGTACAATATCCAGTCTAGAACCTAGGGAACATTTTTAAACAGAAATTACGAATGCATTGTTATAGTGAACAGACGACACAGCGTTGTATTTGTACATTCTTGCTTGTTTGTTGCACGATTACATAACGACTATAAGGCTCACATACTTAGAACATTTACCAGTACTGCTAATGAGATTTTAAGGCAACATTTTGGTTGACCTGAAAATATATTCTGGATTTAAAGTACTTTCTGTGAGATACCAGATGACACAGTGTTAGTTTATGTGACAGTTACACGATTTTGTCACGACGCTACTAATGAGTGACAATTTACAATGTTGCTTTTGCGGTGTATCTGTTTTATATCTGCACAGTTTTCTGAATTCTTCTGGAAAGAAAAACATGTTTTAGTAGTAACTTTTGTGGTATAGCAACAATGAGACAGCCTTTTTCGTGGCACAACATTACGTTACTGTACAGTACTTTCTTCATCACGCCAATAAGCATAATAACTACGATATCTATACGCAAAGCATTTCACTTTTGTTTATCATGTGGTAAGTACATTGACTTCTGCAGAACTTAGCTTTCGGAGGATGATAACTACGACACTTTCACAGAGATTATCTTACAGCAAGACGCACATTTAGCGCTACAGTACATGTGTTTGAGTGATTAATATTGTACTTAATTCATTTATTTAAAAAGATATTTGAAGGACAATGATACAAAGGTTTTCCGTAATACATTTCATTCCATTGTTGTAATCTGTAACACCTGAGGGTATAATTACAATAATCCTCAGGGGGGTACACGCTTACTTTGTGTACCATGTGTGTGGCAACCACAAGGAACCCTAGCTAATATGGTATTTTGCTTATACAACTTTACACATCGGTACCATATTTCTCTAAAACACAGAATTACACAGCTATCTGATTATTTAACTGAGAGAGACAAACATTTATTTTACTACATCAGTGACACATGTTTACGCAATTATACAGTTGGATAACTTCACACTTATGAAACTGTATTTTGTCTGTACTTTGTAAACTGTTCATATTTTTTCGGAATCATTGTGATACTATGAGAGCTTTGAATGATGTATTTGGTATGAGATCATGATTTTTAAAGTACGTTTGAGGCAGCTGACACTTTTGACATGAGCAGAGAATTTTTTTAGGCTTAGAAATTATTGGAGGAAGTTACGACGATTTTGAGATTTGACTGAAGTGTTATGATGTTATTATTACGACGACGATGTGTATTATGTTGTTGAGGAATGTTTATTATGCTACGTATTTCTCACGATGAAATATTGAAGAAGTGTCGACGAATATGTATATATATAATGAGGTAAGGAATAATGAGTAGTGTTTAGGGACTCTGATTTACACTCCTGGAAATTGAAATAAGAACACCGTGAATTCATTGTCCCAGGATGGGGAAACTTTATTGACACATTCCTGGGGTCAGATACATCACATGATCACAGTGACAGAACCACAGGCACATAGACACAGGCAACAGAGCATGCACAATGTCGGCACTAGTACAGTGTATATCCACCTTTCGCAGCAATGCAGGCTGCTATTCTCCCATGGAGACGATCGTAGAGATGCTGGATGAAGTCCTGTGGAACGGCTTGCCATGCCATTTCCACCTGGCGCCTCAGTTGGACCAGTGTTCGTGCTGGACGTGCAGACCGCGTGAGACGACGCTTCATTCAGTCCCAAACATGCTCAATGGGGGACAGATCCGGAGATCTTGCTGGCCAGGGTAGTTGACGTACACCTTCTAGAGCACGTTGGGTGGCACGGGATGCATGCGGACGTGCATTGTCCTGTTGGAACAGCAAGTTCCCTTGCCGGTCTAGGAATGGTAGAACGATGGGTTCGATGACGGTTTGGATGTACCGTGCACTATTCAGTGTCCCCTCGACGATCACCAGTGGTGTACGGCCAGTGTAGGAGATCGCTCCCCACACCATGATGCCAGGTGTTGGCCCTGTGTGCCTCGGTCGTATGCAGTCCTGATTGTGGCGCTCACCTGCACGGCGCCAAACACGCATACGACCATCATTGGCACCAAGGCAGAAGCGACTCTCATCGCTGAAGACGACACGTCTCCATTCGTCCCTCCATTCACGCCTGTCGCGACACCACTGGAGGCGGGCTGCACGATGTTGGGGCGTGAGCGGAAGACGGCCTAACGGTATGCGGGACCGTAGCCCAGCTTCATGGAGACGGTTGCGAATGGTCCTCGCCGATACCCCAGGAGCAACAGTGTCCCTAATTTGCTGGGAAGTGGCGGTGCGGTCCCCTACGGCACTGCGTAGGATCCTACGGTCTTGGCGTGCATCCGTGCGTCGCTGCAGTCCGGTCCCAGGTCGACGGGCACGTGCACCTTCCGCCGACCACTGGCGACAACATCGATGCACTGTGGAGACCTCACGCCCCACGTGTTGAGCAATTCGGCGGTACGTCCACCCGGCCTCCCGCATGCCCACTATACGCCCTCGCTCAAAGTCCGTCAACTGCACATACGGTTCACGTCCACGCTGTCGCGGCATGCTACCAGTGTTAAAGACTGCGATGGAGCTCCGTATGCCACGGCAAACTGGCTGACACCGACGGCGGCGGTGCACAAATGCTGCGCAGCTAGCGCCATTCGACGGCCAACACCGCGGTTCCTGGTGTGTCCGCTGTGCCGTGCGTGTGATCATTGCTTGTACAGCCCTCTCGCAGTGTCCGGAGCAAGTATGGTGGGTCTGACACACCGGTGTCAATGTGTTCTTTTTTCCATTTCCAGGAGTGTATGAAAAGGATGTTGGAAACCAAGAAACGTACTTTAAGAGTTATGAAATGTGTGTGTATATACGTGAATGTATTACAATGCAGACGAAAATTTTTTGGACACTTATATTTATAGGATTTTGTTTCTACAGATTTGCAACGCTAATTCTTGACCTGTGAAATATTTTTATATGAGACTGCCACGGTAGCAGAAACTGATGTCGTAATTATTTCCGTACAAAAGTTAAGTGACCACCTGCACGTAATGCGTCGAGGGCACCCAGCTGTGTCAGACGCCTGGAGAAAAAGCCATTATTGCGAGCCCTTTTCAGCGGCACAGGTAGAACAAAAAAAAAGGGGAGGCCATTATCCTTGGAAATATTCTTACATCTGCAAACCTGATAATGACAAGTGTCTTTCTACGAGAATTGAGAGCTACTGACTTACGAAATGCCACATAGCTATTGAATGATGTTTTTATGCTTTGGTTTGTGTAATTGCTTATTTCATTTGATATCTGGTTTCCAGCTGTGTTGCAGCATTGCTTTTATAAAATAAAATGCATTTGCTAATGTGAACACTTTCTGTCAACAGATCTATTAAATAATTATTTTATGATCCACATTCTTTAAAAAAGGAGCACTTGGAAAGGAAAGAACAATAAGAAGGAACTAGTAACTGCATTCATAATTTTCTTTTCAAGTAATTGGTAACTTTTTGGTAGAATAACTTCTTGTGGTGCACCACTTTAATTACTTAGACATTAAGATGTGATTATACATTTCCCTTATCTGCATTGTTATCTTTAGTGTACTATTTTTTTTGCTTGAGCTATGTCATGTTTTGATATAAGTTATTACATTTGCTGCTGCTAGCTTTGCCAATCTGTATTTTTTGTCATTGCTGCTTGTGTTAATTGTTTTGTGCTGCTACATTGCCTCGTCCCTTAGTTTAGCATCTGAGCTCAGTAGATTTAAGTTAGCTTAAGAGGGGGTAGCCTCTAAGAGAATGAGTTGCGATGAATTGGAAGAAATGCATTGAGAAAACAGGTTTAGGTAGGATTTTCTTGGAAATAAATGTTGAGGTAAGAAATGTGTGAACATATAAATACAGAAAGCATGCTTAGATAGAATTTTTTTGGTGGAAACAAAGGATGAAATAAGAGGAAAGATATATGAAGTTTTGGGTTGGACTGCAGTACCAAATGTTACACTGAAAACGAACCCTGTCCTTTCCTATTGGTGTTATCCCACTATGTGTTTGTGTACCCTTGAGTATTTGTTTTCTTCCTGTCTCTGTGTAGTTTCATAGAATTTTTTCTTCTTTTAATATTAAGCTACATTCACTATGATGAGGAATACTGTTATCCTCGAATATAATTGGCATTAATAATATGTTATTTACTTTGTAAATTCTGTTCTGTTCAATGCTCATGTGTGAAGTTGATGTTTCAAAAGTTATTGTGATCCTTTATGTATGTACTCATGTCATAATTCCTGGAACACTGACGTATATGTTATTTCGATTCTTTTGTAAAGCTTGTACTACAAATGTTCTCTGTATTGTTATGTTCTTTAATGATATATTTGTTATTGTATTCTTATGTTATAAAATTGTAATTGTCACCAGTTCATGATATTATTAACTTGTTAGTTACATTTCACTGCACACGTTTCTGTTGGTCATAGTATATGGACAATATGTGAGAAGTAGGGATTGATAGTGTTTGCACGTGTGTTAATGATTCAGCAAGGGACTGGATAACAGCATTGCTGGTTCTAAGGACAATTTCAAAAACTTTGTGAGTGCACAAGTGGTGGTTTATGCACTTGCTACATTATCCGCAAGACTCTTCAACGGTGATTGTGCACCTGCACAGTCACAACAGATGGCTGCTGGCTATCTCTACAAGGACTACAGTGGGTCTGCATCTATGATGACCCACCATGCCATTATTTCTACAAGGACTGCAGTGGGTCTGCACCTCTGGTGGCCCACCAATACCACAATCTCTACCAGGACTCCAGTGGGTCTGCTCTTTGATGACCTACCTACCAATATTCTTCAAAACTTCGAATGACTCTGCTGTGGGTTTGCTCCATTGTGGCCCATTCCCTGTCAGCATGTCAAGAGTCAGCACTGTCTTTCCGTTGGAAGGACATCACTACTTCTTCAAGACTGCATGGAAATCCACTACTTCCGTGTGCATTTTCTTTTACTGCTCAGACTGTGAGAAATTTTTAGCTTTTGACCAACATTGTATCAATAAGTGTGTGCATTTGATTTCTTTGTTATTGTAATTATGAAAAATTTTATCAAATCATTATTGGCCACTGCCCAAAAAAAATTTGTAAAATTTTGTGTGGGGAGCATGGGGGCTATGTAAGTAGGCTGTTTATGTTTTCTTATTGGCAACGTTACGTAGCGCTCAATATGAAAATCACTGGCTGTGCTGTGTGCAGTCTGTGGCTAGTTTGCATTGTTGTCTGCCATTGTAGTGTTGGGCAGCGGCAGCTGGATGTGAACAGCGCGTAGCGTTGCGCAGTTGGAGGTGAGCCGCCAGCAGTGGTGGATGTGGGGAGAGAGATGGCGGAGTTTTGAAATTTGTCATGAACTGGTATATTTATACATGATGATATCAAGGTAAATACATTGTTTGTTCTCTACTAATATCTTTCATTTGCTAACTATCCCTATCAGTAGTTAGTGCCTTCCATAGTTTGAATCTTTTATTTAGCTGGCAGTAGTGGCGCTCGCTGTATTGCAGTAGCTTGAGCAGCGAAGATTTTTGTGAGGTAAGTGATTTGTGAAAGGTATAGTTTAATGGTAGTCAGGGCCATTCTTTTGTAGGGAATTTTGAAAGTCAGATTGCGTTGCGCTAACAAAATATTGTGTGTCAGGTTAAGCACAGTCATGTATAATTGTTCAAAGGGGACGTTTCAAAACAGCATTTATTTGCTAAAACACTGATGAGCCAACACAAACGTTGAGTGTTGTGCTACCGCAGCACAAAACTACGAAAGGTGACTTGGCAATGGAGGATACAAAATACAGTCCTCTTATGATGCTTCAAAAGAGAGAAACGCGTCTGGTCTAAATAAGTCGCTTATTACAGTTGCAGAAGAGGGATATATTTCAATACCATTGGTAAAACTGCGACTGTGGAACAAAAACAAGAAATTGAACATGAATACCATTGTGTATGTGCCATGCCTTTCACCGATGGAAGTGCTTTAAAATAAAGCCAAACGCGCCGTGTGTATATAAAACTTTTATTACAGTCGCGAAAGACGGAATATTTCTCAATATTACATACGACACCTATGTGGTACTTAAATTAAATGAGATATTGTTATACAGTAAATATTATATGAAATTTAGGTAACTTCTCCACATTTCATTCTCAACATTGTGGCAACTAAAATCGACCATACGGAAAGTATACGCTATGGACTTTTACCTCTGCAAACTCTTCAAAATTTCGTGCAATGGTTTACTACATTTTATGCTGCACATCAAAACAAAATTAAGTCATTTATGGGGGGAAGGTATCAGGCAAGAAGACGTGTAAAAATCAAATTTTTTGGCCAAATAGTTTTTGTGAAATCGAATGATAAGTGTGTCAAAGCAGTGGGAACACAGGCGAGAAGTGCAGTGATGACAAAATCGCGCACAGCGCGGAATGCAGCAGCGAAAAAGTTAATGAAGAGGCAAAGCACTAGAAATTTCATTCAAACGAATAAAATTCGTGAAGTAAGGCACTCCAATATTGTTTTTAAATAAAGAAAATGTTAAGCACCACACAAGGTTTGAACTCATAACCTTTCACTTGGCAGCCCAACACCTTAACCGTTACGCTACCTCAGCTCATCAAACAATCTAACTCCATAAGGACTCTAACACCTCACGCAACTACTTATAAACACTGTTGGTGTGATTATGAATTACTCACGCTTCGTCGAAGTACAATGGGAAATAAAGAATTACCGCTGTTCTTTATTGTGAAAAAGCAGTTCGTGACATTGAAACAAACACCTTTCCTTGCTATCGCCTGAATTAGGAGTCTTATTGCTTGTTTGGTTTAATTAATTAATAGAATATGAAGCAATTGGTATAAAGAATGTTTTTTCCAAACTTTCTGTAAAAGAAAGTCTGCTATCAAGACATTGCTTTTGTTCTATTACTTTATTTATGACTGAACGTTTGTAAAACTGAAGACACTCGTCCGTGCTCTGCACTGCTGTCGAGATCTGGCAACGTCATTCTCTGTTCATTGGCTGACTGTGTTTTGTGACGTCAGATGCGCAGAACGAACCTAAACTCGGCCGCCAAGATATATGACGCGCACTTTAGCTGTCTGCAACGGATATTTTTGAACAACCTGTATAACCTACAAGGCATGGTAACAACGCTCAAACAGGAACAACAGTAATGCACTCTGGTGGCCGTTCTACCTGTAACAGAGAACTGTCACTCTAAACATTTACATACTCATCAATGTCGTATACATATACGAAGTTACATAGACATCCGATGGTGTCTTCTGGGTGCTTCAATTTTTTTTTTCAGGCAGTGTATTTCCACAGGCTGAACATGTGCTTCATCCCTAATGACCAAGTTGCTGACTGCACGTTATATCGTAGTCTTGCCCGCCCCCGGTAGCTGAACGGTCAACGTGACGGATTGTCAGTCCTCTGGGCCCGGATTCGATTCCCGGCCGGGTCGGAGAATTTTCCCCGCCCAGGGACTGGGTATTGTGCTGTCCTCCTCATCATCATCATCCTATCATCCTCATCGACTGCAGGTCGCCGAAGTGGCGTCAAATTGAAAGACCGGCACCCGGCAAACGGTCTGCCCGACGGGTGGGCCCTAGCCATACGATTAAATAAATGGAATCCTAGTCTTCCTTCAAACTTCCTTCCTTATCGTTTACAAGTTGTTATGCACATGTCGGAATGTAAGCAAAAAACCCAAAAAAATTGTCACAACCCAGGAGACAGACCTCGTGACGGTATTTCTAGACTTGATAATGGCCTCAACTGGGCCAGTGAGACAGTCTGCGAATGCCATATCCAACCTCAGTCCCTCATTAGTGATTAGATGCCACAGAGCTACCAGCCGCAAACTAGGGGACGTACAGGTGCACTTCTGTGAACTCAGCTGTTCTCCTCTTGGAAGATGGGAGTGATCACAGCGTAATGTACAGACGGTTACGCGATGAACATTGGGGTCTTATATACAGGTTTATGTAAGGGAAGCCGATGTTAGTGGGAGAGTTAAAAACGCGAGTCAGGTTTATTTTCCTCGTAAGACGGAAAGAAATTGCTATGTAAAACCTTATCTACTAAGTGTAAGGTTGGTACGTAAGTCCGTCGCGTTTTTATATAAGTTAATAAATACGGCACATACACATAACAGAGACTTTGATCACCAATAACATGTTATTCTTCACCATTTACAACATTCTGCCAACGCCATGGTAACTTTTCGACTCCGCGACTGTAGAAACCACTTAATTTTGAGACGAAGAACTCGTCGAGCCATGTTGAGGGCACATTTCCATCTGGAGAGGGAGTTCCTTGAAAGTTGTTCGATAGAGAGGGGGAAGGTTAAAAATCCGGGGGCGTAAGATCATGTGAGTAAGGTGGGTGCAGAATGACTTCCCAACCCACTTCTTGCATAGTGTTTTTGCAAGTCTAGCAGAATGTGCGCGGTCGTTATCGTTGAGTAGTCTTCCTGGTCGTTGTTCTTGGATTACGTCTGCAAGACATTTCAGTTGTTGACAGTAAATGACAGCAGTGATGGTTACACCTCGGTGAAGCAATTCGTAGCACACCAAACCGTCACTGTTCCACCAGATGCATAGCGTTATGTTTTGTGGATGCACGCAGGTATTTGTATTGGGAGTTGCTCGTTTGCTTGGGCTTAACCACTCTTTTCTTCTCCTTACATTAGCACAAAGACGCCATTGCTCGTCAACAGTAACGATACATGATAGGAATGGTCGGCGTTGTTCACCAGCCCATTGATTACTAGAGATACACATATGCCCGCTGATTTTTGTGATTTTGGCCGGCCGCGGTGGCCAAGAGGTTCTAGGCGCTTCAGTCCAGAACCACGCGACTGCTACGGTCGCCGGTTCGAATCCTGCCTCGGGCATGGATGAGTGTGATGTCCTTAGGTTAGTTCGGTTTAAGCAGTTCTACACTGCTGGCCATTAAAATTGCTACACCAAGAAGAAATGCAGATGATAAACGGGTATTCATAGGACAAATATATTATACTGGAACTGACATGTGACTACATTTTCACGCAATTTGGGTGCATAGATCCTGAGAAAACCACCTCTGGCCGTAATAACGGCCTGGATACGCCTGGGCATTGAGTCAAACACAGGTTGGATGGCGTGTACAGGTACAGCTGCCCATGCAGCTTCAACACGATACCACAGTTCATCAAGAGTAGTGACTGGCGTATTGTGACGAGCCAGTTGCTCGGCCACCATTGACCAGACGTTTTCAGTTGGTGAGAGATCTGGAGAACATTTACTGTATCCATAAAGGCCCGTACATGACCTGCAACATGCGGTCGTGCACTATCCTGCTGAAATGTATCGTTTCGCAGGGATCGAATGAAGGGTAGAGCCACGGGTCGTAACACATCTGAAATAAAACGCCCACTGTTCACAGTGCCGTTAATGCGAACATGAGGTGACCGAGACGTGTAGCCAATGGCATCACCGGGTGATACGCCAGTATGGCGGCGACGAATAAACGCTTGCAATGTGCGTTCACCGCGATGTCGCCAAACACGGATGCGACCATCATGATGCTGTAAACAGAACGTGGTTTCATCCGAAAAAATGACGTTTTGCCATTCGTGCACCCAGGTTCGTCGTTGAGTACAGCATCGCAGGCGCTCCTGTCGGTGATGCAGCGTCAAGGGTAACCGCAGCCATGGTCTCCGAGCTGATAGTTCTTGCTGCTGCAAACGTCGTCGAACTGTTTGTGCTGATGGTTGTGGTCTTCCAAACGTTCCCATCTGTTGACACAGGGAACGAAACGTGGCTGCACGATCTGTTACAGCCAAGCGGATAAGATGCCTGTCATCTCGACTGCTAGTGATACGAGGCCGTTGGGATCCAGCACGGCGTTCCGTATTACCCTCCTGAACTCACCGATTCCATATTCTCCTAACAGTCATTGGATCTCGACCAACGCGAGCAGCAATGTCGCGATACGATAAACCGCAATCGCGGTAGGCAACAATCCGACCTTTATGAATGTCAAATGGCTCTGAGCACTATGGGACTTAACATCTATGGTCATCAGTCCCCTAGAACTTAGAACTACTTAAACCTAACTAAACTAAAGACATCACACAACAGTCAGTCATCACGAGGCAGAGAAAATCCCTGACCCCGCCGGGAATCGAACCCGGGAACCCGGGCGTGGGAAGCGAGAAGGCTACCGCACGACCACGAGATGCGGAGAATGAATGTCGGAAACGTGATGGTACGCATTTCTCCTCCTTACACGAGGCATCACAACAATGTTTCACCAGGCAACGCCGGTCAACTGCTGTTTGTGTGTGAGGAATCGGTTGGAAACTTTCCTCGTGTCAGCACGTTGTAGGTGATGCCACCGGCGCCAACCTTGTGTGAATGCTTTGAAAATCTAATCATTTGCATATCACAGCATCTTCTTCCTGTCGGTTAGATTTCTCGTCTGTAGCACGTCATCTTAGTGGTGCAGCAATTTTAATGGCCAGTAGTGTAAGTTGTAGGGGACTGATGATCTCAGATGTTAAGTCCCATAGTGCTCAGAGCCATCTGAACTGTTTTTTGTGATTTTGGTTTAGAGCATTTTTAGACGTTTCTCGTTGCTTGCAAATGTCGCGCGATGGTGGAATGATCACAGTTCGTCACATTTGCCATTTCTCGATTACACTGACGTGGATCACTGTGGGTTAATACGTTCAGACAATCTCCATCAGACACCGAAGTGCTTCATGAACGTGGACAGTCTCTAACGTCAAAACGATCTTCCGTAGAACGAGAAAACCATTTTCTTGCCGTGATCAGCCCAATGACATTATCCCCATATTGAGTGCAAATATTTCCGGCTGCCTCCGTTGCTGTCATCTCTCTACTGAACTCAAACAGAAGAATAAATCGGAAATGTTGCGATTTCTCCATTTGACAGTCCCTTTTCCAGCGTTCACAGCTTCACTTGGTGTTCCCAAATGACAACATGACAATATGTAGCCTCAAATAGCAACAGTGAACTACAAATAAAAAAAAGACAGTCGATAAATAAGCCCATAGCAATCGGAATACCAACATGCAAAACAAAAACGCTACGATCTCATGCACCAACCTAATGCATTTCACTGTCTTTACAAATATGTAATTGAAATATGAAACAGTTCCATACCGTGTTGACCAGAATAGAGGCCGCCCTTTTTTCCAAAAATACGATCGTTAGAAATTAGGGTGCGACTCATCTGTGTGTTCCTGCAAATACCTGTACGTTTCGGCATCATAGAAAGTTCACCTGTAGTGCTCGTTCCTTAGATCAAAGAGGACTGATGATGTCGCTAGTGTTAGGAAATTAATTTTTGTGTAGGGTGTAACAAAATAATCATCTTTGGCTGTTGACATTGCATTTAGATAGAGACAATTTCGTGCTAACAGTTCAGTTATGTTATACGACAGGAGAGGCAAATTTTTTCTCTAACTGAAGAGTAAAATTTAGTCTTCATAGTTAGTGGTAACATCTAAATAAAATCAACAAACTTTGGAATTATGTGCAGATATACCGGAAATTTCACACTTGCATTATTCAGTATATGGAGACGACAGCTAACAGAGCAGCTGGCTAAAAGTAGGGTATAGGGAAAGTTAATTTGCGGCACAAAGTTGCGTTGTGCAATAAGCTGAAAACTGCCGTTTCGTCAAGGCAACAATACAGAGGGACGAGCTCGGTGAAATATTCTGTACTTGAAGTCAGGATTATTTCGTTTCAATTTAAGGAAAGACATGTACGCAGCAATCAGTTGCAATCCCATTAGTTTTGATTAATCTTGCATAATCAGTTTTCAGCTACATATACCCACTTTCAGTGCTAAAATGCGTGGAAATTACGGAATCACAACTGATTTACATAAAAAAATAAGTAAAGAACCACGTTATGTAATAGGAATGATCCTTTGTATTCAACATACCATTTGAATGAGTTACCATACAACAAACTTGCAACAGTACGCCGGCCGGAGCGGCCGAGCGGTTCTAGGAGCTACAGTCTGGAACCGCGCGACCGCTACGGTCGCTGGTTCGAATCCTGCCTCCGGCATGGATGTGTGTGATGTCCTTAGGTTAGTTAGGTTTAAGTAGTTCTAAGTTATAGGGGACTGATGATCTCAGAAGTTAAGTCCCATAGTGCTCAGAGCCATTTGAACCATTGCAACAGTACAATGTCACCATACGACTTTACTGAGTATAGGTAGAAAGAATCTGAGGTAGTTGCTTACAAGTACAGTAGCTTTCTGTCGTATAATATAAGTACCGCTCTCAATATTACAAAAATAACTAACCCAGTTTCATTTTACTATTTTAGTTCAAAATCCTTTTCTTAATAAATAAAATCAGTAAGTATATTTCCATATCCATTAAAATACAAGTTATGCCTTTTACGTGTTTGTCCATGTATTAGTGGTGAAGCGATTCAATAAATATTATGCGGAAGGTCATTAATAGATTCAGACAAGTGTCCCATCACATTAAAAATGAAAGTTATAAACTTTTTGAAGATTATCTTGCAAAAATTCGTCAGAAACTAGAATCTAACTTAGTCGCTCATATAATACTTCTCAAGTGATCTACTTAATAATTAACATAAAAGAAATATAAAAAAGTTCACACCAATTGTTTTTATCAAGAGCTGTTAGCATCGTAGTAAAATACTGATCAATAATGCGAGGCTAATTTAACCAGGTGCATTTAATAAAAGCCTACAAATGTCCTCTACTGACATAAAATTCTAATGGAGCGTATGGTGTAACTCCAATTGCGGTATGCTGCTTGCAAAGAATAATGTAACAAATTGCCTTATGTCTATACCATAAGGTTAATAGCTGAATAATATTTTACATGCTCGATGGTAAAACCGATATACTGAATACTGCCAACAAGCTATTGCTGTCATATTAAAGGCAGGCCAGATTTTCCGTGTTGGATATCTGACATATCACTTTGATTTCTCGCTCTTCCCTACCATCCACGAACGCACAAATATCGCTGTCAAGCCCAGCTCCGAGCACTTCGACAATATACCTCAAACAGAGTTAAACAACCCAGTCATAGCACATGACGACGAGCAAGCATTTCACTGAAAACACAACGTCGGTATCAGTAGCCGAGCGGTTCTAGACGCTTCAGTCTGGAACCGCGTGGCCGCTACGGTCGCAGGTTCGAATCCTGCCTCGGGCATGGATGTGTGTGATGTCCTTAGGTTAGTTAGGTTTAACTAGTTGTAAGTTCTAGGGGACTGATGACCTTAGAAATTAAGTCCCATAGTGCTCAGAGCCATTTGAACCATTTTTTGAAAACTCAACACATCCTCTGGTCACGACCGCATCACCTCTCGACACCTTAAAGAATGCCTCCTCTCCTTTGTAGCCACTCTTGTAACCCTTTATACTACTATCCTCTTCACAAGTTACTATCCTGAGGTATGGAAAACTCCCAAATTCTACTTTTCCTCAAACCGCATAAACCCCCCTGCTGATTCCTCCTCGTACCGCCCCGTCTGCACCCCAGTATTCGGCCAGGTCTTGGAATCCATCTTCTCCTCACGTACCCATCAACGCCACCTCCTTCCGATTAACCAGTGTGGCCTCCCTCCCGCCCTTTCCTCTGACGACCAGCTCCTGCGCCTCACCCACCTCTTATCCCTTCAGCTCAGCATCTGTAAATCAGCTGTCTCCGTCGCCCTCGAATTGGAGAAAGCCAACTGCCGTGTATGGCGTTCCGTTCTCCCCTTCAAACTCCAGACCAACGCACTTCCAATTAATTATGTCGCCCTAATTGCGTTCTTCCTCTCTAATTACCCATCTTTTGTCACCGTAAACAACCCTAATTCCCGTACCTTCTATCCCACTGCAGGTGTTATTCCGTCCTCTCTCATCCAATGGCTCCTGAATATCAATACTTCCAAAACTCAGGCGATAATTATACGACGCACCACCTGCACATTCCATCTCCATGACTTATGTGTCACAATTTACGACCGTCCTATCCAGTAACCTAACACACTAAAATATTGTGGACTAATCACTGACCGTCAACTAGAGTGGAAACCTTATCTACTGACCATCCAACAGAAAGCCCACAATATAACAAAACCACAAAAACTTCGCAATGGTCGAACGTGGTGATTGCACCCTTCCGCTGTCCTTCACACTTACAAAACCTTGACCTGACTCATACATTGCTATGGAAATTTTGCATGGATATCTGCTCTCCACCTCCCATCCCAAGTTCTGTAAACGCCTCGAGATCATTGAGCACCAAGCACTCCACCTCGCCTTCTCTATCCACTTACCTTCTCCCACATTGATCATTTTCTAACTTATCAAATTCTCACCTCTCCTCAATCACAACCTCCAAAAAATTCAGCTCCAATAATCTTATAGTTTCCCATCTACTTTCTAGTCCCAGTACGCTGCCGCACCTCTAACAACACATCCCAACAACCCTACTGACACACTCCACATACACTTCCAGAGGAACTTAACCATCAGGTGTGTACAGGATGGAATGCCCAAACTGTAATGCCTGCTGCGTGAATAGGCATCACGTAGGCAGAAAAGGTCAGGTCTGGTGAGTATGTAGCTTTGGACAGGTGGGACCTAGATGCGAGATCCAACTTCGTTGCCCACTTGGTTCAGAGTGGACCCACCGACCTCTTTCTGAGAATGGACAGATACTGCCATTTGAGGTCAACTTTATTGTTATTTCATCCCCGTTCTTCCATATGGGCGGGGAGCGGGTGTGTCAGCGGCACAGTCAACCCGCTCTTCAGCCAGTTGACAAGCAAATTTAAATGAGAGGAAAGAACAATAAACGGAAGATGATATATTTCAACGAATTTAAAACTTTTAAAGGTGAAAATATAATACAAGTTTTTATCTATAAGAGCCATGACTTCCTTCGCTTTTAGTTAAAAACAGTTGTAATAAAAAGGTACAAATCAGAAACATAATAAGATGGCATTTAAAAATACTGTTAAAAAACTGTGACACAGATCACCGATCTTAAAAAGATGCACTTCACTGGCACTAAAGCAGGAAGGACCTGCCCTGTGGTAGGTAATGTGTTGTTGAAGGAGAAAGTTTGGCCATTGAGAAGGGGATAACGTATATGGATGGACGATTGGAGCAGATGTATCGTTGCGTCAGGAATGGCTTTTGGGATGCAAGAGGACTTTAGTAGAGGTGGTATTAAAAAGGCAAAAATTTGATGAGGAAAAGGGGCTAGGCAAGGAAGGATGAAAGAGGAAGAAAATGGGGTTAGGAAAAATATTGGGGAAGGGAGGGAGAGGAAGCCCCGACGACAGATGGAAGAAATGTTAGATGATCTAAACACAAAATTAGAAGAATATGGAATGAAGATTAACAAGAAGAAAACGAGAAGCATGGTAACTGGAGGAAAGGGGAGAAAATGCCGTGTGAAAATAGGGGGAGAGGAAATAGAGCAAGTGAATACTTCAATTACTTGGGAAGTGTACTAATGGATGGTATGTATTGCTCAACAGAAATTAGGAAAAGAATTGGAATGGCAAAAGAAGGATTCAAGTGGAAACAGAAATTACTTTGTGGACCACTAAACAAAGATCTGAGGAAAAGACTTGCCAAATGTTACACCTGGAGCGTTGCACTGTATGGTGCGGAGACCTGGACATTGAGGAAGGAAGATGAAAGAAGATTGGAGACACCAGAGATGTCGATATGGAGAAGAATGGAAAAAGTGAAACGGGAAGACAGAGTAAGGAATGGAGAAGTATTAAGAAGAGTTGTAGAAGAAAGAAACATGCTGAAAGTCGTCAGAAAGAGAAAACGGAACTGGATGGACATTGTTTGAGGAGGGACTGTTTATTGGAGGAAGGAATGGAAGGAATGGTGGGGGGAAAAAGGGGAAAAGGAAAAAGAAGATATCAAATGCTGGAAATGCTGGACAATATCAAAGGAGGCAAATATTCAGAAATGAAAAGACTGGCTATGGCAGACAAAATTGGAAGAGGCTTAACCCACGACAAGACCTGCCGTAAGGTAGAATACCATACTGCTACTACTACTCATCTGAGTTGAAGCACCAGAAGCTGCAAATTTAATTTGCGAAACCGGTCGTGTTCTCCAATACGGAATTCCAGCAGTCACAGGGGCCTCGTTCATTCAAATCGTACGCTCAAGTTAACTGCGAAAACCTCATGAAGATTTGTCTAGTAGTTTTGGACATTGCTCAGATAGACAAACAGAGAGACACGACGGTTTTAGATAAAATTTTAAATTACGATATCTTTTGTTTCGTGATTCGATTTTGATGAAATAAAGCTTGTGTGTTGCCTCAAGCTAAGCTGAAGTTACCAGTGGAAATCACATGAAAATTTGTCTAGTGGTTTTGGAGATTAGCGTGTACAGACATACACAGCTACAGTTTTACATTTTTATTATTGGTATAGATTTTTCATAAGTTAGTATTTGAAGTGATATTAAATGGAAATCCAAGCATCAAAGAAAAGGGCATCGAATGAGAACCAGACAGGCAGACAGAGTCACGGAGAACCGGCCGTTGTGGCCGAGCGGTTCTAGGCGCTTCAGTCCGGAACCGTGCTGCTGCTACGGTCGCAGATTCGAATCTTGCCTCGGGTATGAATGTGTGTGATGTTCTTAGGTTAGTTAGGTTTAAGTAGTTCTAAGTGGATTGGGTTGGGGTGGGTTGTTTGGGGGAAGAGGCCAACCAGCGAGGTCATCGGTCTCATCGGATTAGGGAAGGATGCGGAAGGAAGTCGGCCGTGCCCTTTCTTATTTATATAAATGATATGCCTTCTAGTATTACAGGTGATTCAAAAATATTTCTGTTTGCTGATGACACCAGCTTGGTAGTGAAGGACCTTGTGTGTAATATTGAAACATTATCAAATAATGTAGTTCATGAAATAAGTTCGTGGCTTGTGGAAAACAATTTGATGCTAAATCACAGCAAGACTCAGTTTTTACAGTTTCTAACTCACAATTCAACAAGAACTGATATTTTGATCAGACAGAATGGGCATATTATAAGCGAGACGGAACAGTTCAAGTTCCTAGGCTTTCGGATAGATAGTAAGCTGTTGTGGAAAGCCCATGTTCAGGATCTTGTTCAGAAACTAAATGCTGCCTCATTTACCATTAGAACAGTGTCTGAAATAAGTGACAGTTCAACACGAAAAATAATCTACTTCGCTTATTTTCATACGCTTATGTCATATGGTATTATTTTTTGGGGCTATTCTTCTGATTCAAAAAGGCTATTTTTGGCTCAAAAACGGGCTGTTCGAGCTATATGCGGTGTAAGTTCGAGAACCCCTTGTCGACCCCTATTCAATAGTCTGAGAATTCTGACATTGCTCTCACAGTATATATTTTCCTTAATGTCGTATGTTGTTAGCAATATTAACTTATTCCCAACAGTTAGCAGATTTCACTCAGTTAATACTAGGTAAAAATCAAATCTGCATGTGGAATGCACTTCCTTGACCCTTGTGCAGAAAGGAGTGCACTATTCCGCTGCATCCATTTTCAATAAGCTACCACAAGAACTCAATAAATCTTAGCAGTAGCCCAAACACTTTTAAGTCTAAACTGAAGAGTTTCCTCATGGCTCTCTTCTTCTGTTCTGTCGAGGAGCTCCTGGAAGAGCTTAAAAATTAAGCAAATTCCAGTGTTACGTTGTTGATTTTCTTTATTTAAACTTACGAATTGTCGCCTGAATACGTTTCTTGTATTTGATTTTATCTGTTTCTACTATCGTGTTATAATTTCATGTAGTGACTCGTTCCATGACCATGGAGACTTCTCCTTAATTTGGTCCCACGGAACAACAAATAAATAAATAAAATAAATAAAGGAACCATCCCGGCGTAGTTCTAAGTCTAGGGGACTGATGACCTCAGATGTTAAGTCCCATAGTGCTCAGAGCCATTTTCACCATTTTTGAGAGTCACGCAGAACATGCAGAAAATGTGCTTTTGGGGGTTGGAGACTCGAGCATTAGATCGTGATAGCTGGTGGAGAGGTGTCGCCGAGGACAAGGTTTGCAATGATCTCTAGAGCCACAGAAGAGGAAGAAGAAGAAGGTAGTTTGCCCTGCGGTTTTGGTGGTCCTAAATGGACGTGTGAGGACAAAGTAGTTTAGGGTGCCATCGTCACAACAGCCACAAGAGCAATTCTGCCCGGTTTACACGCGCAGTAGGTGAGCGGTCCGGTACTGTGGACAGCGTCGATGGCGCGCAATCGCTGCGTACGATCGCCACATGAGCCGACGCACAGTAGCCAAGTTGGCCTTGGCGCCGTGGAGGAAGCGCCGGCCTCTGGCGTCGCTGATTAGCCGCGGAGCAGGCGAGGCGGTGTCGCGCGGCGGCCGAGATCAATAGCAGCAAGTGGCGGCCGCTATCTGGCCGCGAGCGCCACTCGTTTGCATACAAATCCGATTCCTCGAGCCGTCAGCGTTCCCAGCACGGCACACCACGGGCTGCCCGTCTTATCGCTCGAGCGCGCGCCGTGGTGACCTCCGCGCTCCGCTTGTCTTGCAACTAACCGCTGCCACCGTGTAAGCCCGAGCGGAAGAGGTGGCTGCTACCACTGTGTAACACTGCTGCAAATCATACTTTTTTTTCTGAATGAGTGGCGCTCTACCATGCATGTAGTCCATCAACAAAGGAGGTGGCTTACAAAACACTCGTTCGACCTACACTTGAGTATTGCTCATTAGTGTGGGATCCGTACCAGGTGGGGTTGACTGAGGAGATAAAGAAGATCCAAAGAAGAGCGGCGCGTTTCGTCACAGGGTTATTTGGTAAGCGTGATAGCGTTACGGAGACGTTTAGCAAACTCAAGTGGCAGACTCCGCAAGAGAGGCACTCTGCATCGCGGTGTACCTCCCTCGCCAGGATTCGAGAGGGTGCGCTTCTGGATGAGGTGTCGAATATATTGCTTCCCCCTACTTATACCTCCCGAGGAGATCACGAATGTAAAATTAGAGAGATTCGAGCGCGCACGGAGGCTTTCAGTCAGTCGTTCTTCTCGCGAACCATACGCGACTGGAACGGGAAAGGGAGGTAATGACAGTGGCACATAAAATGCCCTCCGCCACACACCGTTGGTTGGCTTGCGGAGTATAAATGTAGATGTAGATGTAAATGTAGATATCCATGTATATGACAAAATGGATGTAGGTATATACATTACCAGAAAAAAAATCACTCAAGATTTATTGTTGCAACTATGCATATGCAGTACATGAAATGATTACATTTTGTAAGGAGTCAGTCAAATCCAACACCTTCCATGAAAACCCTGACATGATAGCAAATCCGACAGTATGTCACATAGTTCTGAATAAATCCTGACATCAAATTAACCAAAGTAATGCGATCAACGAGTGAGCAAATGGAATACCACAGACTAACACAAGAACGCCTAAATGCATGTCATACCTTCCCACCGTGAAACAGTCTCAGTTCCGAGAGGAGAAACGAGAACAGAAGCCGAGAGCAGAGTCATGTAGGCTAGGAGGCCCTACGATAAGGGACGGACACCCACGTCGCCAGCCGACCGCCAAGACAACCCCCCAGCCCATGTTAAAAGATAGAGCCCTCCAGAAGAGCAGTATAGATCTTACGATAACACTAAAAGGGCCACACCAGCTGCAAGTTTTAGCGTGAGACTTTTTCGTGTCTCTGTTACGTAGCAAACATTAAAAACACTGCCCCACTACGAAAAGTATAACGTTTCTCATTGGATAGACAAAAATGGCTCTGAGCACTATGGGACTCAACTGCTGTGGTCATAAGTCCCCTAGAACCTAGAACTACTTAAACCTAACTAACCTAAGGACATCACACACATCCATGCCCGAGGCAGGATTCGAACCTGCGACCGTAGCGGTCGTGCGGTTCCAGACTGTAGCGCCTTTAACCGGTCGGCCACTCCGGCCGGCTTTGGATAGACAGAATTTTTGTAGGCGGAGCTTAAGGTTAACATTGAGACCCTGATTGGTCAGTTGAAAACACAGCCAGATAGCTTTTCTTAAACCAACTTCAGTAAATTGTAGTAAGGAGAAGTTAGAGGAGAGTTGCTTCCGAGACGACGAGGTGTTTGGAGCTGCGCCGTCCACTGCCCCCTGACGCTGCCTAACCAACGACAAGGTAATGAACACACGCGATGCCACCCACATAAGGCTTCACCCAGAACTGCAGAAGTCTCATCTGTTACACCCCCTTTTTGCATAATACTAATATCGATCGTCAATTAAAGCTCATGGTATTCACATTTGCTAATTCAAGTTAAAATCTGAAACGCGATGATTTTTCTGTTACATAATTATTGAGAAGCCACATCAGCCACTGTAATTTACGACAAGTTAAATAAATAATTAAAGACAATTGAGGGTCACTGTAGACCATTTTTGATAGTTTTCTCTTTTACGAAACTTAATTTAAACCTAGATTATAGATGTGATATGCCATAGGTCATCATTCGATCCATTGTAGAACTTGGAAACCCATTCATGGAATATTCGTTCACATTTTTGTTGAACACAGTTGGTTTTTATCATCCTGTATTAAAATATTTCCTTTTATCAATAGTGCAATTTATAAACAATGTTTTGTGAGTAGAATAAAATTTCCAATGGTAAACTTAACTGCTTTTTCGACGTTATTTTACCATCTAACTAAAAATAGGAAAGCCTTGAACCCCTTCCACTAAATTTAGTTAGTATTAAGATTCTTTTACAGGGAGTGCAGTGGAGCTGACGCTGAAAACATTAAGTATTTGATTATATCATCGCTAGTCTCACTGAACTCTTCTGAACTCTACATGTCATGTGTGGTCTGGCGTCTCCTTACCAGCAGCAGGTCCCAGGTTCAAACTAGTCAATTCCCTAAAAAACACGCTCAGAGCGTCGTTGCGCGAAAGTTTCAGGGAGACACGACTTAGAACAAACAGCCACCACGCAGAATGTTACAATTTTCAGATCAATAGCACAAGCGGTTCTGAGGTACCAGGTAACGACCCATGCTGAAACACCTGTATTAGTATGTGGTGTAACCTCCATGGGCGGCAACGCAGGCGCTGACTATGACATGCAGCATATGGCGAATACTGTCTTGGGATACGTTATGCCACGCCTGATCGACCTGTCCACGTAGATCTAGAAGGGTTGTTGGTTGACTGTCCACTTAGTTCTAGACGGGGTTATTGGTTGACGAGTCGCACGAGTCACTTCTCGTCGCATCATAACCTACACGTGCTCCATTTCAGACAAGTTCAGAGGTCGTGCTGGCCAGAGAAGTTACTGCACGTCTTGCACAGAATCTTGAGTTTCACGGACAGTGCACGGGCAAGCATTAGCCTGTTGGAATAAAACATCACCTTCCCTTTGCAAGAACGGCAAAAGAGTGGGTCTAACAACATTCTGTACGTACCAAGCGCTGGTTGGCGTCCCCTCCAGAAACACCAAAGGTGAACGAGAGTTGTAGCTTATCGCACCCCAGACAATAAGATCTGGGATGGTGCCAGAGGGTCTTGGACGAATGCGCTCAACAAGACAGCACTCATCAGGTCTATGTCGTATGCGCAGATGACCATAACTTGCATGCAGGTAGGATCTACTTTCATCGATGAAGACCGCGGCGCTCCATTCCATTTTCCAAGTGATCCTCTGGCGGCACCACTCGAGCAGTACACGTCGATGCTGTGGCGTGACAGGCAGATGGGTTAGAGGTGTGCGTGCCCCTAGTCCCACGTCTAATAACCGGTTCTTGTTGACAAATCCGGGCTCAGAAGCACTCTTATCCCTGCTGTGATAGATGTACGATATGGCACTATTGCTCTTAAAACACGATGATCCTACCGGCCGCTGTGGCCGAGCGGTTGTAGGCGCTTCAGTCTGCAACCGCGCGACCGCTACGCCTGCCTCGGGTATGGGTGTGTGTGAGGTCCTTAGGTTAGTTAGGTTTAAGTAGTTCTAAGTTCTAGGGGACTGATGACCTCAGATGTTAAGTCCCATGGTGCTCGGAGCCATTTGAACCAGAATGATCCTGGCGAGCGTCTGTGCTGCGTGGACGTCCAGAACGTCGTCTACGGGTGTAAGAATGTTCACGGGACCACTGATATCAATATCGTTGCACAACTGACGTAAGACGTCCAACTTGTGTGGCAGTTTTCCGAAAGGACCATCCCACGACTCGAATCACCACAGTTTGACTCCTTTGAAACTCGCTCAGTTTTCTGTAGGAAGCACGAGTGCGTCTCAGTGACGTGGTAGCCTGCATACTTCACATGTTTGGACCACACTGAGCCTTCTGGCTGTGACCATTTCCTTTTAAAGGGTAGACACAGCAGGCACTCTTGTAGCACATAATAATTACATATGTTAAGGAAACTTGTCCTCGATGACAACCCCCCTCCCCCCATAAGGATGGAAGGAAAAAAAATCACGTATTACTTTCATGCAGTAAAACTGTATCATCAGGCATAATGTTTTAATTTACTACTTCTTTATTACTAAATGCATTCACGATAATTTTTCACAGTGTTGTCACACACCACTGAATATACTTGCAGAACTATAATTTTTTTGTCCGGCCCTTAGTTCAGGGAACATGGCTCCATATGCACTGAGATGCGTGAAAAACTGCCGCATCATGCATAACGTTTAAAATTATTACTTCTCTGTTACAAACTGTATTGGCAACAAATTTCGCAGACACCGTCCGCACTTGCCGCTGAATATACATACAATATTTTATCATTGTACGACACATACTTCAGAAAATATGAGATATAAACATTGAGAAGCGGAAGAAAGTGCCACATCATGTATAATGTTTTAATTTTGTCACGTATTTACTGCTAACTCTATTCGCAACACATTTCAGAGGGATTGAAAATGTATGCTGAAAGTACCCGCAAAATTGTATCGTTGTATGAAACATTGTTCGCGTGATATGACATCATAGAGATTGAGTTGCCTGAAATACAATCTGCGGGACGAAATTAGCTATAGATACAGATCAATACAAATTTGTGCGAAATGTGTTAAATATACGAGGGTCACTCCAAAAGAAATGCACACTATTGTTTTTAAATCCATCTTTTATTCTACATATTTGAAAGTTTTACAGTGTGTAGATACATCCTTTAGGAACAATATTTTCATTTCTCCACGTAATTTACATCCCTCTCAACTGCCTTACACCATCTTGGAACCAGTGCCTGTAAAATCATCAGTACGTAGCATCAACAGGTTAGTGTTCATCACGAACGTGGTTTTGCAGTCAGTGCAATGTTTACAAACGCGGAGTTGGCAGATGCCCATTTGATGTATGGATTGGCACGGGGCAATAGCCGTGGCGCGGTACGTTTGTGTCGAGACAGATTTCCAGAACGAAGGTGACCCGACAGGAAGACGTTAGAAGCAATTGATAGGCGTCTTAGGGAGCACGGAACATTCCAGCCTATGACACGCGACTGGGGAAGGCCTAAAACGACGAGGACACCTGCAATGGACGAGGCAGTTCTTCGTGCAGTTGACGATAACCCTAATGTCAGCGTCAGAGAAGTTGCTGCTGTACAAGGTAACGTTGACCACGTCACTGTATGGAGAGTGCTACGGGAGAACCAGTTGTTTCCGTACCATGTACTGCGTGTGCAGGCAGTATCAGCAGCTGATTGGCCTCCACGGGTACACTTCTGCGAATGGTTCATCCAACAATGCGTCAATCCTCATTTCAGTGCAAATGTTCTCTTTACGTATAAGGCTTCATTCCAACGTGGTCAAATTGTAAATTTTCACAATCAACATGTGTGGGTTGACGAGAATCCGCACGCAATTGTGCAATCACGTCATCAACACAGATTTTCTGTGAAATTTTGGGCAGGCATTCTTGGTGATGTCTTGATTGGGCCCCATGTTCTTCCACCTACGCTCAATGGAGCACGTTATCATGATTTCATACGGGATACCCTACCTGTGCTGCTAGAACATGTGCCTTTACAAGTACGACACAACATGTGGTTCATGCACGATGGAGCTCCTGCACATTTCAGTCGAAGTGTTCGTACGCGTCTCAACAACAGATACGGTGACCGATGGATTGGTAGAGGCGGACCAATTCCATGGCCTCCACGCTCTCCTTACCTCAACCCTCTTGACTTTCATTTATGGGGGCATTTGAAAGCTCTTGTCTACGCAACCCCGCTACCAAATGTAGAGACTCTTCGTGCTCGTATTGTGGAGGGCTGTGATACAATACGCCATTCTCCAGGGCTGCATCAGCGCATCAGGGATTCCATGCGACGGAGGGTGGATGCATGTATCCTCGCTAACGGAGGACATTTTGAACATTTCCTGAAACGAAGTGTTTGAAGTCACGCTGGTAAGTTCTGTTGCTGTGTGTTTCCATTCCATGAGTAATGTGATTTGAAGAGAAGTAATAAAATGAGCTCTGACATGGAAAGTAAGCGTTTCCGGACACATGTCCACATAACATATTTTCTTTCTTTGTGTGTAAGGAATTTTTCCTGAAAGTTTGGCCATACCTTTTTGTAACACCATATATATATATATATATATATATATATATATTGATGCGTAACTTAGCCACTCGCAAACTTCTTACGTGGATGATGCTGTGACGGCAGGCTACGTTAGCCAGGTGCCACGCATGAACCTGCACGTCTTTCCAACGCCGTATCGTTCCTCCATACAGACAGTAGGATTTGCTCAGTATCGAACAATTTTACCAAGTTTCAGGTACCTGTTATACCACATAAATGTTGCACCGGTCATCACACGCAACAGTCTAATATGTCTCGATGATTGATCGAACTTTCACATTCAAACTTTATAGCTAAACCACGACTAACAACAGCATCACCTTCCAAAGTTAAGCTTTTACAGATTTCTGCCTCCATCACGAGCCTCAGAAAACCGAACTAGCACTATCCACCAGTGTTATACATCATATATCCACACACTATAAATGCTCGCCAACGACGATTTTCGGACGCGGACCCAAAACTTCTCGCACTTCCATCGTTGCAACGCATCTATTGGCGCAAGTCAGAGAAGTTTATGTCTTCTTCCAACGACCTGGAGGTCAATACTGAATAGCTGTGACGTTAAAGAAGAAGGAAACGTTTGTACAGAAATTAAATACAGAGTATGACAGGTATAACTGCAGATATTCCTACTGGTGATTGAGGACGGTGTACTGAACAAGGTTACATCAATAGTTACGTCATTTGCAGACTAATGATAAAGAGCTATTAAAAGTCGTATGTTTTTAGGTTGGTTAGTACCTCGAAGTATGTCTCGCGAGCAAGCCATTAATGCTTATTTTCCTCTGGTCAGTAGGTCAGCTGATGAAGCGGGGATTTATGGATCCAAAACGGATAATCTATACTGGCAAGCGTTGTCCACTTAGTAGTGGAGGTATGCAGAAAACATCAGGTCGTAAAGTTTGTGACGTATTTGTGGGAAGAATGTTCGATGCTGAGGAAGAGCAACCAACATACTGATGTGTGTACGTACTAAGGTAGCAAATATATTTACCCTTATACCTTCTACACTCTGTACATATAAAACAAGTCCAGTGTAAGAATACAGTCTCCTCCTGCCCTGTGAACAACAGTCAGTTGTGAGGTACCCGAATCCAAATGTCTATTGTTTGCATTTGCAATTGCAAATATTCGCTTATAAACTTGTTGAGACGGTCCTGTGATCGCTGACAGTAGAAATTCCCGTCAGTTTAGGAGGAGGCTGTGTGTGACAAGGCGCGATACTCATCTTCGGTCCCTCTCGATTAGCACTTTTCTGGGGCCACTGTTATAATACTCATTTACGTATCTGCGAACATTACACCATTTCTTCTAGAGACGTTGCACAGTTCGTACTGATGCATAAAAAGATCAGGAAATTTCATTAATTTTACCTTCATTTTATTTTCATTACGCAATTATGCACATTTTATGATCGAGCCAGCACGTAGTTTCATGCGTGTAAATGCATTTGGGCTGCGCATTACAGTGTTAATTTTTAATTTCACGAAAGATCGATGTATGATCCATTCTTACATTATCTCCGTGGTTACTGGATGGCGTCCTTTACACCCGCCAGCAATTACAACTTCTTTGGTCTATAGAGAAATCGATGGAAAATGTTGTTTCCATAGTTACCACGCTGGAGTCCCATAATCTATGTCACGTGTAGAGGGCAACCAACGCTCACATGACAGGTATCATGGTTAACAAAGTTTTTATCCACATTTTAAATGTTATATATATTCGTCCTCAGTTAGCGAACTTTTATGTAATAATTGACGTTAGTGTATGTTGTTTATACACAAGTTTCTTATACTGGCAATGTAGTCTACAATTTTATTGTATTTTAGGGCTGTGTTTATGCACATTTTATGATAGAGCCAGAATAAAATTTCATGCGTATAAATGCTTTTGGAAGCATATTGCAGTGTTATCTTTTAATTTCATAAATGATCGATGTGCGATCGATTCTTACGTCATCTCCATGGTTCCTGGATGGCGTTCTTTACACCAGCCAGCCTTCGCATCCTTCGTCTATAGAGAAATCGATGTAAAATGTTGTTTCCATAGTTACTACTCTGGCGTCCCATCATCTGTCTGTCACCTGCAGAAGGTCGCCAAAGATGTCACTACGACGTTTTTATCCATATTTTAACTATTGTACATTTAGTTTTAGTTTAAAATGAATAACTATTCTCGTTATTTACTTTAGTAGACAAAATCAGTGTAATTTAGGAGTATTTTTTATTACTTTCCTGGCCGGTAATGACGCCGTGCTGGAGGCAGGAGGCGGGGCTATAAGGAATTAACCATGAGCAGCTGGGCCACATTCAGCAATCGTCTACATCTCTCTAGAGCAGCCTGCTGAGCCAGTTCAGCTCCCCTCACCATAATGGTGAACTATCCATAGTAAATATATTTTATAACTATTTCGCTTAATTTTTATAATGATTTTGTTACCTCTAAGTTGGTTTACTACTCCTTTTGCAGGGAACAAAGTCTCAAGCTGATCTAAGTACAATAGATCGAAACCAGTCACCAGTGTAAATAAAATATTTCTGCGATCAAGACTGTTTTTAGCAAAATTTTGTTGATATACTTGAGATTGCTGTTTTCTAGAACAATGTCCTACAAAATATTTTTTTTTTCATTTGTATTGTGGTCATCGGAGACGTCCAAACACAAGAACTCTTTCCTGCCATTTTGCGTCGTCTCCGTGACGACCTATTTTACGGTGGTGATTGTGTAAAGCCTATTCGTGCATACGCACCATTTCACTGTCATAACTTGCGTAAGCAAGGGAAGGTCCCATGAGCACCAGGTACCATTTCCATCTTCGGCTCTCCAAGGCGATCAGTGTGCTGTTTTAAAGGTGTGACGAATTATTAGTCTGGTGAGTTTATGTATATATTTATTCGCCTACTACACCCCATAGGCGATCTGTATCTTCAGTGAGACTAACCCATAACTCAACAGCCGCCGAATCATGTCAGAATTTTTGTGGAACTCTTGTTGGACAAGAGGGTAGTTATGTGGCCATCTGACCTGAGTCGTATTGACGGCATCTGGGACTAAAAGTAAGAGATGTGTGCACCTTGTAACCAGAGCAGACCACTTTCTGAGTTGTAGGTGGCGGTTGAGAAGTTGTAGATCGTGAAGGATTCTCAAAAGCAATCGGAGGCTCGTAGGATGCATACCAAAAACCGTGTCACAAAAAAAGTAAGATTTAGTTGAGAAAGCGATGTTGATGCTCACAATGATTGTTAGAACGAGTCAGATCGTGCACCTTCGCAAACAGCGGGATCATTACACATGGTTTGTGCAGTCTGGTCACAATGATCATACAGTAGAAGAATTTCCATATGTAGGTGGATACTTGAGGTTTTGCTGATGGCAAATCTGGTGTCCAGAAGGAACCATCTGCTGCGTGGAGGAATATAGATCACTGTACGTTAGGAAAATATCTATCACCTTTTCCCTAAAGTAGAAATGAAGTAAGAGGGCACTGAAATGCAGCAAAAATGTCCTGATGAAAATGTTCTCTTTTATTTGTGAATGTTGAGCCATAAAAATTCTATTACAACGCAGCCCGAATTCATTTCATGAATGACTTAGCATAGACAAACTTATTTCACGCAACAGTTAAATCAGGCGTCTAGATTATTAGATTCTGTACACTGCCTAAGTTTCCTATCATATAAACTAACACTTGCTCACACAAAAGTTTATGTTCTGCCTTAATGAAAAATCATGAGCTTTGAGCTTACTTGGCTCACGTCTATACTTCAGAGCATTTTCCTGTCAAAAACCTAATAATATAGAATCTTCGTATAACATTGCGTGGAAGATGGCATAGCAACTATTGGTCCGAACGTGTTTGTGAAACAAACGAAACTGCGCAGAAAGTTAAGTCAATGAAGAAGGTATTTACTCACCTCGGTTACGAGACTTACTTTATGTAATCCGGAAGAAATCTACTAAAAATGTTGTAAGCAATTTCAAGCGATCTAACTGCCTTTGCCACCTGAAAACCAAATGTTATTGAAGAGCTAGCTGCGATGAAGGCAAAAGCGAGGGATAAGATCCCATTATTGAAAAATGCACAAATCTATTGCCATACTGCACCTTGACAATAACCAATATACAGATTTGCAATTTAAGGGTGGAACAGTGCACGGATAAATGCAAGAGATTTCATATCACTCGATAACTATCGAAACCCAAAAGAAACAGTTACTGTACACGTTGCAAGAGGAACTTGGTAATTATGCCACTATATGACAAAGGCTTCATTTACAAAGTATTCGTGGAAAAAACGAAACTAAAAAGTAAGTTATACGAATGAAGGAAGGGATTTACTCATCTTGGTTACGAATCAGATACGCCGTGTATAGAATACTAATCTCCGTACACAAATCACATGTACAACTCGGTCTGCAGTCATGCATCCCTCTCCTCCTTTCTCAATATAATTCAGAGCGCACACATCGTAGCACCCACAAAAATCCAACAGAACGGAAACCAGTGCAGAATGGGCATTTTTGTTCGCGTTCAGAATCAAGGGCCATGCTTTCTAGTCAGTCGATAACGTAGTTGAGCCAGTCCGGCTGAGGCATGAGCGATTACACAGATATCGATTAGTGAGCACAGATATCATAGCAAAGACTGCTCTCGGCTATCAGATTCAAAACTTGGAAATTGACAATTACAACAGGAAACTTTCAGGTTCTGCTACAGGGCTGTCTACGGAACTGACGCAAACAACCACAGAACAAATAACAGAACAAAGAATACTTGGAATTTTCAGGGGATCCTTTTTTTTACATTTTTTTCTGAGTAGTCACCCTGTCTTAGTTTTCCAGTTTGTGGAGTTGAATTTTGACCTTCAGAAATGTTTCCACAGTGGATCACGGGAGGGGACCAAGAAATACATATCAATGAGACGCCGGTCTATCCCTTCTGAGACGAAGAGGTGGCTGGCAAGATAAAATCCTTGAAGTGGGGTAACGCCCCAGGTCCGGACGGTATCATGGCAGAGGTAGTGTGATTCCTTGCCTCTTCCCAGCTAGTTCCACCTCTTACCAAATTGTGCGACGAATTTCTCGGCGCTACAGCCCGGAACCGCTCGACCGCTACGGTCGCAGGTTCAAATCCTGCCTCGGGCATGGATGTGTGTGCTGTCCTTAGGTTATTTAGGTTTAAGTAGTTCTAAGTTCCAGGGGACTGATGACCTCAGCAGTTAAGTCCCACAGTGCTCAGAGCCATTTGAACCATTTTTTTGAATTTCTCGGAACTGGTAATTATCCTTGACTTGGTAGCCGGCAAATGGGGTAATTATCAAGAACAGCCCAGATAAGGATCCAGCGGAAGCCAATCATATAGTTCGGCGTGTCTTCTGGACGCGTTAGGGAAGCTGTTCGAAAAATTACTAGCTGACCAGACTGGCGGCACACCGAGTGCTGTGCGGTATGAGTGACAGGCAATTCGACTTTCGGCCAGGGCGATGGCCTGTGACGGAAATGCCCTTTCGGCTGAGGTCTGCGGCTCTGTCCCTCAGAAAAGACCGCAGTTAGCATCATGGCGGACACCAATGGCGCCATACCTCTGGTGACCTTCGCTGTTTTCGTACTTACGGGGGATGGAGTGCCCATGGCCGTTTTATGGTTGTCTCAGGAGTCAGGGAAGGGAAGTCTGGCTGTCATACCCTAGCGGGGCTATCAGTAAAAGGGTTACAAAGGGGTGTCCACAGGGCTCTGTCCTGGAGCCGCTCTTTTGGAATCTTAACATGGAGCCGACGCTGGAGAACCTGCAGAATAGTGAGGACGTGCTGGAGGTGATAGCTTAGACGGACGACCTCCACCTGCTTGCCTTCAGGATCTTGATCCTACACTAGAGAGGTTACTGACCCTACTTATTGAATGGTGCCAGAAAACCGAAATGAACTTTGCTCCAAATAAGTGTCGACTTAATACTTGCTATTAAAATGTCAGCTCGTAAGGAATCTAACGCTCCGAACCTATGACTCGCCATTCCTTCGGCATCGTGAGACCCTGGGCGTCACTGTTGATGAGCGCTGGAACTTGGGAGCCATCGTAGATGCAGTAACTCAGAGATCGCTCGAGGTATTACGTAATCTGATCTGGATTGGACGTAAGAGTTTCCAACTACCTCCAGGCTGTGGGTTACTGTTCTGGCGTCCGGACACACAGGTTCATGAAGGTCATGCGTATCATGACTGAGGAGAGTGAAGCTCTGTTCGGGAATGCAGAACATCTCCACAGGCTGGTTGGTATTGGGTCAAAAAGCGGAAACTGAGGAGACGGCTGAAATTCTGTGGGTTCAGGCTGAGGATAAGATAACTATCAGGAGGCGGGAGAAAGAGCTTTGGCAAGAAACTTGGGAAGCAGAGGAATGTGGGAGGAGGACCTTTGGATTGCTGCCAAACTTTGGGGAACGTTTGCGCCGCGTGGGATTAGCCGAGCGGTCTAAGGCTCTGAAGTCATGGACTGTGCGGCTGGTACCGGCGGAGGTCCGAGTCCTCCCTCGGGCATGAGTGTGTGTTTGTCCTTAGGATGATTCAGGTTAAGTAGTGTGTAAGCTTAGGAACTGATGACCTTAGCAGTTAAGTCCCATAAGATTTCACACACATTTGAAAGTTTTTTTGAACGTTTGCAATTAAAGTAGTTTGAACCAAGTAGGAGCTTGCATCATTTTCTCACAAAGCATAGACTTATCCGGGTTATTTACGTCGTTTCGGGACACAAGCTACACCTGTGTATGAATGTGGAGTGGCAGAAGTCACTCCCGACCACGTTGTCTACGAGTGGTCCACGTATGGCGCTGTAGCAGCCAAACTTAGGCAATGAATTCCTCATCATGAAACGTATCACCTACTTAGACGAGAGAAAACCTTTCATATATAGAATAGCTTGGCTAATGAAATCTCAGAGAAGATCTTGAGGGAATTCCTACGGAAAACGAAAGATGGAAGACATAGCTAGGTCACACCCTTCCGTTGCCGCTGGTGCTTAGACTGGCCGCCGTTAATGATAAAATCCGCCACGTTTCGGAAGAGGAGGAAGGTGCGATGATTCGTATGAATTTGACAGCAGTCCATAGTCACATAGTCTAGTAGTAGTGCAGAATTAGATTTAGAGTAGGAACTACATTTTTTTTGGGAAGATATCTTTTTCAGAAGACGTGCTCCCTGCCGCCGTTGGATAAGCAGCTGCCAGCAGCAAGTTGTATACTCTTAGCTTACTTTCTTGTTACATAGTTTAATTCTTAATTTCTTTGCGTGTTTTTGGGTACTTGCATTGTTTAATTCATAAATTTCGGGCGTATTATAGTATTTGAGAGTTGTAGCATCGCGCTTTAGTCTTTACTTCGTAAATTCTAACTCAAATCGCGTGTGAGTTTCGTATAGGAGGTGTAATTTCGAGTTTTAGTTACTGTAATCGTAAATTCAGGCAGATTGTAACGCAGTCGTTAGGCATTTGTACAGCTTAGTTCATACATTCTTTGCGTGTTTCCCTTGCGTTATCTAGGCACGGACGCGTGTTTCAGTAACTGTTGTTCAACATCGATTAGAATGGACAGGGACTGTGATTGCTGTGTTCGGATGAGGGCTGAGTTGGCATTCCTTCGCTCACAGCTGAAAGCGGCGCTGACTTCGGTCGCGCAGCTTGAGGCTGTTGCCAATGGGCACCACTGTGGGGAGCCGGACTTGGGTATCACGGGGATGTCAACCTCGTCCCGTCTGTCCCCAGATCGGTCTGCCGCTGTGGTTGCCCCGGTTGCTGCCCGCAGTGGGGCTGAGCCCTCGCCTGTGGTTGATTGGGAGGTCGTTCCAAGGCGTGGCAGGCAGCGAAAGACGTCCCCGGAGGCTGATCAGAGAGCCTCCCCGGTGCGTCTGACGAACAGGTTTCAGGCACTGTCTCTGGCTGAGCCAGATGCAGCTGCCTGCCCTGTTTCAGAGGATGGTTCTCAGCCTTCAAGGTCCGGGCAATGACAGAGGGTGGGCTTATTGGTAGTTGGGAGCTCTAATGTTAGGCGCGTAATGGGGCCTCTTAGGGGTATGGCGGCTAAAGAGGGGAAGAAATCCAGTGTGCTCTCCGTGTGCATTCCGGGTGGAGTCATTCCTGATGTGGAAAGGGTCCTTCCGGGTGCCATGAAGAGCACAGGGTGCAGTCAGCTGCAGGTGGTGGCATATGTCGGCACCAATGACGTGTGTCGCTTTGGATCTGAGGAAATTCCAGCGGCTATCTGATTTGGTGAAGGCTGCCGGCCTTGCTTACGAGATGAAAGCAGAGCTCACCATCTGCAGCATCGTTGACAGAACCGACTACGGACCTTTGGTGCAGAGCCGGGTGGAGGGTCTGAATCAGAGGCTCAGACGGTTTTGCGACCGTGTTGGCTGCAGATTCCTTGACTTGCACCATAGGGTGGTGGGGTTTCGGGATCCGCTGAATAGGTCAGAAGTTCACTACATTCAGCTGGCAGCTACACGGGTAGCGGAGGCTGTGTGGCGTGGACTGGGCGGTTTTTTTAGGTTAGAAGGCCTCGTGAAAGTACGGGGTGGGCTGCAATCTCAAAGGGTGCATGGAAAATACAGGACGTGCTTGGATCAAGGAACAGTCGGAATTGTAGTTGTAAATTGTTGTAGTTGTGCTGGGAAAGTCCCTGAGCTACAAGCGGTAATAGAAAGCACAGAAGCTTAAATCGTTATAGGTACATAAATATGGCAAAAGCCTGAAATAAGTTCTGCAGAAATTTTTACGAAGTTTCAGACGGTGTTTAGGAAAGATAGATTAGGCAGAATTGGTGGTGGAGTGTTTGTGTCTGTCAGTAGTAGTTTATCTTGTAGTGAAGTCGAAGTAGATACTCAGTGCGAATTGGTATGGGTGGAGGTTATACTTAACAGCCGAACTAAGTTAATAATTGGCTCCTTCTACCGACCCCCAGACTCGGATGATATAGTTGATGAACAGTTCAGAGAACATTTGAGTCTCGTAACAAATAAATACCCCACTCATACGGTTATAGTTCGTGGGGACTTCAACCTTCCCTCGATATGTTGGCAAAAATACTTGTCCAGAACCGGTGGTAGGCAGAAAACATCTTCCGAGATTGTCCTAAATGCTTTCTCCGAAAATTACTTCGAGCAGTTAGTCCACGAACCCACGCGAATTGTAAATGGTTGCGAAAACACACTTGACTTCTTAGCCACAAACAATCCAGAGCTAATAGACAGCATCATGACTGATACAGGGATTAGTGATCACAAGGTCGTTGTAGCTAGGCTCAATACCGTTTCTTCCAAATCCACCAGAAACAAACGCAAAATAATTTTATTTAAAAAAGCGGATAAAGTGTCACTAGAAGCCTTCCTAAGAGACAATCTCCATTCCTTCCGAACTAACTATGCAAATGTAGACGAGATGTGGCTCAAATTCAAAGATATAGTAGCAACAGCAATTGAGAGATTCATACCTTATAAATTGGTAAGAGATGGAACTGATCCCCCCCATGGTAAACAAAACAGGTCCGATCGCTGTTGCAGAGGCAACGGAAAAAGCATGCGAAGTTCAGAAGAACGCGAAATCCCGAAGATTGGCTAAAATTTACAGACGAGCGAAATTTGGCACGGATTTCAATGCGAGATGCCTTTAATAGGTTCCACAACGAAACATTGTCTCGAAATTTGGTAGAAAATCCGAAGAAATTCTGGTCGTATGTAAAGTACACAAGCGGCAAGACGCAGTCAATACCTTCGCTGCGCAGTGCCGATGCTACTGTTACCGACGACTGTGCCGCTAAAGCGGAGTTATTGAACGCAGTTTTCCGAAATTCCTTCACCAGGGAAGACGAATGGAATATTCCACAATTTGAAACACGAACAGCTGCTAGCATTTTCTTAGAAGTAGATACCTTAGGGGTTGCGAAGCAACTCAAATCGCTTGATACGGGCAAGTCTTCAGGTCCAGATTGTATACCGATTAGGTTCCTTTCAGATTACTCTGATACAATAGCTCCCTACTTAGCAATCATATACAACCGCTCGCTCACCGATAGATCTGTACCAACAGATTAGAAAATTGCTCAGGTCGCACCAGTGTTTAAGAAGGGTAGTAGGAGTAATCCGTCGAACTACAGATCTATATCATTGACGTCTGTTTGCAGTAGGGTTTTGGAGCATATACTGTATTCAAACATTATGAATCACCTCGAAGGGAGCGATGTATTGATACGTAATCAGCATGGTTTCAGAAAACATCGTTCTTGTGCAACGCAGCTAGCTCTTTATTCGCACGAAGTAATGGCCGCTATCGACAGGGGATCTCAGGTTGATTCCGTATTTCTGGATTTCCGGAAAGCTTTTGACACCGTTCCTTACAAGCGACTTCTAATCAAGCTGCGGGCCTATGGGGTATCGCCTCAGTTGTGCGACTGGATTCGTGATTTCCTGTCAGGAAGGTCGCAGTTCGTAGTAATAGACGGCAAATCATCGAGTAAAACTGAAGTGATATCAGGTGTTCCCCAGGGTAGCGTCCTGGGACCTCTGCTGTTCCTGATCTATATAAATGACCTGGGTGACAATCTGAGCAGTTCTCTTAGCTTGTTCGCAGATGATGCTGTAATTTACCGTCTAGTAAGGTCTTCCGAAGACCAGTATCAGTTGCAAAGCGATTTAGGAAAGATTACTATATGGTGTGGCAGGTGGCAGTTGACACTAAATAACGAAAAGTGTGAGGTGATCCACAAGAGTTCCAAAAGAAATCCGTTGGAATTGGATTACTCGATAAATAGTACAATTCTCAAGGCTGTCAATTCAACTAAGTACCTGGGTGTTAAAATCACGAACAACTTCAGCTGGAAAGACCACATAGATAATATTGTGGGGAAGGCGAGCCAAAGGTTGCGTTTCATTGTCAGGATACTTACAAGATGCAACAAGTCCGCTAAAGAGACAGCTTACACTACACTCGTTCATCCTCTGTTAGAATATTGGTGCGCGGTGTGGGATCCTTACCAGGTGGGATTGACGGAGGACATCGAAAGGGTGCAAAAAGGGCAGCTCGTTTTGTATTATCACGTAATAGGGGAGAGAGAGTGGCAGATATGATACGCGAGTTGGGATGGAAGTCATTAAAACAAAGACGTTTTTCGTCGCGGCGAGATCTATTTACGAAATTGCAGTCACCAACTTTCTCTTCCGAATGCGAAAATATTTTGTTGAGCCCAACTTACATAGGTAGGAATGATCATCAAAATAAAATAAGAGAAATCAGAGCTCGAACAGAAAGGTTTAGGTGTTCGTTTTTCCCGCGCGCTGTTCGGGAGTGGAATGGTAGAGAGATAGTATGATTGTGGTTCGATGAACCCTCTGCCAAGTACTTAAATATGAATTGCAGAGTACTCAAGTAGATGTAGATGTAGATGTAGACTGCAGCGACTGATGAAATTTTCTGGGCCATCCCAGCGCCAGGAAGATTTCCTCTCCGTGTAATGCTGGCAATCAGGCCTATGAAATGGTAAGTGTGATCTGTTATGGTGTTCAATAATAAGAGACGGTTTCTAATTACGACATGTTTCTTTGTTTCCGGTATGTCCGACTAGTTTCTAAACTACATTCCGCATCTGCAGTGTGTCTCTAATCTTTTTGATCAGTTTGAAACAGACGATACTACGTCCAGAACTGCTTATATTGAGATAAGGAACCAATGGTCGGAAATTCATATTTATTGCCTTATGGACACACGTAGTGTACACCACATAACAACAACGTAGCTCGTAGTAAATGTTCGAAGTGATGACAGAGAGTCTTAGTGCATGTATTACAACAGGGCATGCAGTTCTGCCGCACTCTCGCAGATGTCTCGGATGTCTGTTGTACACTGGAACAATCACCTGGTGATAAACAGCGTACGCCCCTGACTACCAAACAGACATACTGTACACAACTTAGCTCGTAGCACGTGTGACATGTGTCGACCGCATGCATCACACCGGCGAATTAACCTGTGCCGCACGCACACTACTAACGCTGACCTCAGTTGTCCATTGCATTTGATGGCTTGTGATGTGTCCATGGTGAGGCGTGGTACTGTGTTCAGTGCATGACGCATAGTCAAAGATAGAACGTTACTTGTCACGAGAGTTGGCAGACATGCACTTAATGTACGGTGCGGCAGGATGTAGTGCCTGTAAAGCAACACGATTGCACAGAGAGCCCTTTGCGAACCGACTTCATCCAAAGTGGAAGAAGTTTATCTCCACGGATACCAGCTTACAAGGTCGTTCACGCCACAGAGAGCTGGCCAAGGTTCTCGCCAAAGACATACCCGCACACCAGACTTTGAGGAGATGGTGTTGGATCGTGTGGCCACCACTCATCAATAAACACCCGTCAACTTTTCCGTGAAAGGCATATTTCGAAGGATACGGTGTGGAGAGTACTGATGGATTGGGCGTTACACTCTGTCATAAAGAACATATGAAATCATTGCGACCAACGGGTTTTGAGCGCCGCGACCACTTCTGTCAATGGATTATTATCGAATGGAGTGCTGTAGTGCTGAATTTCGTACAGTTTGTATTGTTCACGAATGAGGCCTCATTAACCAGTAACAAGTATAAATTGGACCAACTAATGCATTAGGTGGTGGGTTATATGTATTATGTATTTGAAGAATAAACAATTTTAAAAAAAATTAACCCGTGACGGTGTTTCCAACAGCTGCAACAGCCATGTCTGGACTGAGGACAATCCCCACGCCACCCACATTGGTGGCCACCAGCAACGATTCTCTGTCAGCGTATGGGCTTTCATTGTCCAAGATCACCTAACTGTTTGAGTCGTCCACGTCAGCTGGTGTTCCTGCGGGATTTACTACTACAGTTCTTGGAGACTGTATCCCTTGTTGTCCACGAAATGATATGGTTTCGACACGACAGTGCACCAGCTAACTTCGGCGAGCATCTAACAGCACGTACCCTCATGTTACTTTGGAAGGGGAGGTCCTGTCCCATGGCCAGCACCATCCCCGAATCTCAAATGGTTCAAATGGCTCTGAGCACTATGGGACTCAACTGCTGAGATCATTAGTCCCCTAGAACTTAGAACTAGTTAAACCTAACTAACCTAAGGACATCACAAACATCCATGCCCGAGGCAGGATTCGAACTGCGACCGTAGCGGTCTTGCGGTTCCAGACTGCAGCGCCTTTAACCGCACGGCCACTTCGGCCGGCCCCGAATCTCACAACTGTGGCCTTTCTCCTCTGGGCTTACGTCAAGACGTTGGTGGATGAAGCCCTCACAGAAACGTATGAAGACCTGCTTGCTAGGGTCTAAGCTGCCTTTCTCCTGGTACAACGGTCACCGGGGATCTTTGAAAGAGTAGGGCAGAATTTCATGGGCTGTTATCAAGCTTGCATTGAAACTATCGGTATTCACTTTGAACCATACTATGGGCTACCTTGTTGTTACGCAGTGTATGCTGTGTATGTCCATAACACAATAATTAGACATTTCCGACCATCGAACCTCCATATCAGTATAATTGGTTGTGGACTCACCATCACTGTTTCAACTTGACCTGAAAGGTCTGAGACACTGTGTAGAAACTACAGTCTGGGTTTTCAGTTTACACCGCCGGACGCTCATAGATTTGAAGGGTAAATATGGCCAGAATAATCTGGGATGCAAAAGGGGTTACTCTTTTGACTCCGTTGAAGAGGAACGACTGGCGACTATTGCACAAGTCATCCGTACCAACTGCGTGAAGAAATTAAAAGAAAAAAATCGTCGTTCATAAAGGTAAACACCTCCGAATACAAATTTGCAATGGAAATATTGAGAGATTTAATGTGCGAATTGTTCCCATGATTTAGTACCCTCTGATTTCTGGTAGTTCCAACACCTAAGGATGATTGTGGCTGGAAAATAGTTTGATTCAAATGTACTGACGACAGAGGTAGAATAACACTTCAGGTGTGAAGAGGGAATAAATGGATTGACCCTAAGCGAGAGTAAGTCAAAATGTGATTTCGTTGTTACTTACAATCTCCTTCTGTCACTGATTGACTGAGAACATTTCATGGCTTCCTGGGGTACTGCAGAATTGCAGTACACGTAATTTCTCGCGCTTTAAAACGTTTGCCGGGGTCGAGCCCATCTGCCTCATTGTAACAGGAACAGGAGCACCATTTCAAATAGTATTATGTCCAGAAAAAAAAAAAAAAATTTACAGGACAAGCAAAAAACTGATTACTCCTAACTTGGGAATTTTTTTTACAGATTTTCCAATATGAAGTTATAGTATTTGAGGCTTACTTCTAGAAACATGAAAAAGTGAAATGAATTTGCAATTGTGTTCTTCAGGTTTAATGAAAATTTATTGGACTTACTACTTTAAAAGCGATTAGTAACGTAAATTCATAACTAACCAATTATTTTTGTTGTTATTATAGAAAACATTTATCTTTTAATACAAAATTAAGTTTTTCACAATAAACATTTCTTGCTAACAACTGACTCTAATACCCTTTTATCAAATTAACATACGTTATTATTGAAAAACGTATTATTATATAATAAAAATTCACAGAAACAATTTTGATATACAATTCTCATGGTGATTTTACTAAAATTCCCCAATGATGTGCTATACTATGTAAATGCTACTATGTGTGCTTATTAAACAAAACTGTTAAGGCAAAATCTTAATCTTATAGTTAAAAGTTTTGATTTATAAAATGTTCAAAATAGCCATCCTATTGGTTTCTCTTCAAATTTTGTTCACTTCTCCTTCTTCGAAACAGTCTCAAGCTGACATATTAACTTCTTCCTCAGTGCCAGTTACCGTAGCAACTGAATCAATGATATTAGAATAGAAGTCTAAATCTTCTATCATCCTCCAATCAGCCCCAAAACGCTTACGTAGCAAATTATTCACACCAGACTTCTTTCAAAATGGCTCTAAGCACTATCACTATGGGGCTTAACAACTGAGGCCATCAGTCCCCTAGACTTAGAACCACTTAAACCTAACTAACCTAAGGATATCACACACATCCATGCGCGAGGCAGGATTCGAACCTGCGGCCGTAGCAGCAGCGCTGTCCCGTACTGAGGAGTCTAGAACCGCTCGGCCACAGCGGCCGGCTCAGACTTCTTTGCTTCAATCAGTCTACTGTACGCTGATTTAAGTTAATGTGCATGTTTGTTTTTCTTTTCCCCTCTTTTGGGTTCCTCTTGAATTGTTACCTGCAAAAATTTCTTCCTCCACAAACGAAAAAGCTGTTCCCTCACACACAGTGCATAAGTGAAAGATAACAATCTCTTTGAACACATAGCATTGTCGAAGAAAGTGCGCTCTCTGTCAGTGTAACCAATAGAGAAAAGTAACTAATGAGCTTGATATAATGTTAATGTTGGACACGATACGATTTTAAACACACATCATAGAGGATTGAATATGGTTTGAAACACAGCTAGTTTTCAGCAACTATTTGCACTGTTAGTGACTACGATCTGCTAAAATCTAACTTTACACACGAAAACTCGCTTCGGAAACTATACGAAAATGTAGCAAACTCAGTTTTGTCCATTGGCGGACATAATACGATTTGAAACGAGAATCCCCTGGTCTTCCTTCAAATAGATTCGAATAGATCGATTGTCACCACATTTATCGACAAAATCACGCAATTACATAGCTGTAACACGGCTTTATTTCGTAGAGACTGTTTTGCCATTACGTGCCGCATGCGGATGGAATATTTTCCATTTCCTGGGCACGGGAACATGATTTTATTAATGCAGGTTCCGCGTGAGACGACTCCACGGCAGAGGAACTGGAGGGTGGGAGGGGGGGGGGGGGAGGTGGATGATAAAAACACAACAGGTCCCGCCCCGAAAAGAGCGTCAGGCGCGCCCATTTCATTAGCCCGTATCAACTCCTGCGGCCGAGGCCTCCGACGATAATAAATAAACCTAATAAGCAGGAAAGACAATGCCCTTCACAACAATACCAACTTAGACAATCGCCGCTCCCGCGCAGCACGCAGAATGGCTCACGATAAAATTTTTTCGTTCCTAATTCCGGAAATACAACGTAATATGTGTAAGAACGCTGCAGGGCAGTATATCGCATTTTTGCCGACTGCGAAATAATTATTTTCCGTTTCATTGTCGACCGTTGCTTCCGAGAAATAAAAATAACAAAAAAAAAAAGGAGAGATGAGTTGGAGCTGGGGTATAGTATGAGATTGGGGAGGAAGGGAAGCTGTGGCGAATTTACTTTTGTTCCCAGTTTCGTGAATACGTACTCACATGTTTTTCGCTCTGCATTATTGTTAGTAGTGCAGTATTTTTGTGGGCGGCAGCGGAATGGTGCCTTCTTCGGGATATGTGGATGAAAATTCCGTGACCAGACATGCTTATTTCTTTTTTAATTATGCGCATTACGAACCATACGCTTCATCGTTAGGCACATGTACTGAGTAATTTTTTGTTTTGTTTTTGTTTGGCGAATAATATGTAAGCCTATTGCTGCAAACAACATTCACTAAAATGTAAGAAAAATGATGCCTTGCAATGGCAGGAAGGCATATACGAGAATTGTCGAAATGAGCCAACGTCCTTGCAAAAGAAATTACATTTGTCGTATGCGATAATAAAAGAAGCCCGATTCTGTCGTTACATCTACATCTACATTTACGTAGACACTCCGAAAACCACCGTACGGTGCGTGGCGGAGGGTACTCTGTATCACTAGCAGTCATTTCCTTTTCTATTCCACTTGCAAATACAGTGAGGGAAAAACCACTATCTATGCACCTCCGTATGAGCAGTAATCTCTCGTGTATTATCTTCGTGGTTCCTACACGCAATATATGCTGGCGGCAGAAGTTTTTGTTTCCCAATATTGAAAACATATATTACGATGTTTGTACCTATGTAAACAGAAATATATGCTTCCAACAGAGATAGAATCTTTCAATTCTGTTTGTGTATAGATCCTGAAACTAATCAACAGGAAGAAAGATAAATACTATTAATGCTTCGCCTTTTTCCTCCCATTTACATTTTGCAGTTATTTACTTCATTTCATTTGGTGCCACAATGTATTAAAAAAATCAGCGTTATTTATAGCAGCAATAAACTTCAGAAATTTCGGTTCTATGAAAACTATAATTACAAGCGGCAGACATCGTTTTCATACTATTTTGTTCCATATTTTAGTGGTATTGGCGCTCTCAGACAGTTTTATTTAGTGCTCGAATCTAAATGTTCTTCTCTTGTTTAGGCTTACTAACATCCGCTCTGTCTTATTTATGTAGTTCGTTTTCGTCACTGAAAACGTAAAGTAAAGTGAAAATTCTTTATTATGTCAAAAAATGGTTCAAATGGCTCTGAGCACGATGGGACTTGACATCTGAGGTCATCAGTCCCCTACAATTTAGAACTACTTAAACTTAACGACATCACACACATTCATGCCCGAGGCAGGATTCGAACCTGCGACCGTAGCGGTCGCGCGGTTCCAGACTGAAGCGCCTAGAACCGCTCGGCTACTATGGCCGGCTTATTATGTCAAATAAAGTCTTATCTGTCTTTAACATTTCTGATACCTGCCGACGCTACTATTACTTCCGGATAGTATATGATTAGCCAGAACAAACTTGATAATAGTGTATTATGAGGCTGTTGTTGGTATTTTTTAAGCAAATGCTTTCACGAAATTCGAAGATAGACGCCACAATAAATTTCTGCGTCATGAACACTTCATGTGTGTGAGCGGAACTGCGCCATAAAAATAATCCACACATCACTACGTCTGTGAATGAAAGTATGGACCATAAAGCAAATTTCTAATACTTTCGTCACCAAAATCAGAAATTACACGTAGAACAAAAGCTACTGAACACAAGTACTTTAGAAGATCTATAACATGTGGTTTCCAGTTCAAGTTCTGGTTAATACAAATGTACTCTTAGAAATTTTGAACTATCAGTTTTACTAACTTTATTGTTATGTAGCCTCGTACCAAAATGTATGAAGTGTGGTTTCTTGTATGTTACGTAGAGAAGACCAATCTTATCACTTTCCAATATTTTTTTTATTGCTCTTTCTCTTGTGGCGGCTCTGCTGAATTGCATCATTAACAAAGATAACAATTTCTTTCGTATCAGTGTATACACCAAAAACTACAGTGGTCACAGAACCGAAACCTGTGGGCTTTCAGTAGTAATTTGTCCCGATTCCAAAGAAGATTCATCATGACAGCTGCAATAAACACCTAACATGTCAGGCTTTCTATCATTTAAATATGAAGTATACTAATTAGCCGTAAACTTTTAACTTCTCCAAAAAAAGTTTTTTTTTGCACAGCCAAATGCCTAGATACAGGGTAGATGACAAAAAGTTTTGGTAGGTAAAATCTTATCATTCAGATAACTTAACATACACATATCAAAATGATAGATGGTGTGGTCAATGAAGAGGTCCTTTTGAAATTCAGTTGTGACCGACTAAATGTCTTACATTTACATAAACTGCAACTCGCTTAAAATATCTCTTCAAGGACTTTTGAGGATGAAGTTAATAGTGAAACTGGTTCATGGTTATTAAAATCTTTCTTAGTGAGGGTCTGACAATGGCATACTTTAGTGTGTCTCGACAGGTATCTAGTGAATGTTTAGCATTAAATATGTGGCTATTACAGTAGCTGTATGAAAAGAATATGCTTTTAATATTTTTCTGGAAAAGTTATCAACCTCACAAGGATTTTTACCTAAAAGAGAGTTCATTATGTTACTGCTTTCACCGGAAGAAGTTGGAGTGATTGCGAACTGATTGAATTATTGTGACACTGATTGTCGCTTATATTGCTATGCTTTGTGTTTTGAGCTGACTGTATTCAGTCTCTCATTTACATTTCAAAAGTGATTAGTAAACAGGTTTGCTGTAAGTTTGGTGTCATGAAACATTTGGTCATTATTTTGGATTACTGACAGACTTTTCCAGTTACCTTCTGACTATGATACACATTTTTTGATTTTATTTTCAGAATAATTAATCTCTGACAGTACACGCAACTCGTTTTTATTTTCTTGTAACTCATCACAATAAAGAACAATATATTTTATAATATGGAAGCAGTTGCACATCTGTGCTTATCTTGGCCAGTGAGTATAGTTCTCTCTTTCTGCTACACGATACTTTAACGCCTTTTGTTGTCCCCTGTTCCTTTGATATACCATAGGTGTCATCTTTCACTGTCTTCATTCGGAAACAGATGTAAAAGATGGAGAGAAATTTGTTTAGGAATGCATTAAATTAGCATTTATATCCATTGCCTCATAAAATCCAATTCAGCCTTGCTTTGCGTGTTCCTCCTAAAGGTGTTTTTTCTGAGTTCATTAACTACGCTAATGGTTTGCGTAAGTAACACATTCTCTTCATTATTAGAAACATATGCCGGATGTTCCTGATAACTATGGCAGGGGATTGGGATGTAATAAGTAACCGCTAGGATATTATATGGAAAATGATGTGGAATGTGTTTGAGGGATGTAGGTGTTAGGACTTGAGTGTGATGCCAGATGCACAAGTGAAGAGTGAGTTGGAGTCTTGTGAAAGGATATGGAGTGTTTTGACATAAAAGGAAAGTGAGATGTATCGATAGATGTGTTGCTTATGCTGGGGGAGGCTACTGGGTGCTGGGACTCACCTTCACAGGAGATTTAGGAAAGGCGAACGTGTTCCTGTGTTTGAAGAGCTGCTGCAGGATATGGATGGGAGAAAGTAATCGGATTTGCAAAGTGGGGCAGAGTGTATGTATTCCAGGATTTCGAACTTGGGAAGGGAATCCAACCACAAAGCTAAAAATAGAAATAAATTTGTGAAATCATGAACAAGAGCAGACCACTCTTCACACTTACTTTGATTCCGTTCAGTAGTCTTCTGTATAAGTAACCTGAAAATGGCTTCGTTTTCTTCTCTTAGTGTAAAGGATAAAATTTACCTCTTGAAACATTTAAACTTGGTCGTATAGTAGTTAGTAAAGATTCTGTAGCGAATTTGATCTTGGTGTTGCCTACAATCAGGGGCAGGTGCAATGACCTTTCACCTTCGACCTTGAATGCATTAAATAGCCTTTCCCCTCTCACCCCCATCCCTCCACCTCTCCCTCTCTAGCCAAACAAGGTATTAAAACGAGGCAGCCAAACAAATTGTAGCTTCAATAAATATATACATAAATAAAAAATAAAGAAATACAGGATGGTGACTCTTTACATAACCACAAGGTAGCATTAAAACTAGGCACCCAGTCGTTATGTAGTTTCCATAAATAAATAAAATAAATGTAGAGACATCCAATATAGTGGAATAGCCCAGTCATGCTAATGAGAAAATAAACAAATCGAAGGTGGTGGAAGTTGCCCATTTTAGGTTTGTAACTCCTCCTTTCTCTTCCAGTCAGAGACTAGTATTTTAATTTTCATTAAAATGGAAAAGCTAATTATCTTGTAGCATTTTAGCAGCCATTAAAAAGAAGTCACAATGTAGATCCAGAGCACCTATCTTGATTGTATTCATTAACACGCTGAATTATTTGCCAAAATATTATGTTTAATACTTTCTCATCGAATATATGGGAGAGTCATATAGTACCGACCACCTTACAGTACTGACTATCGTTTCTAGTATTAGGTGGCAGCAGTTACAAGGGATGAGCTGATAGATGCCATGATCCCACTCATGATACGTCGGAAGGTGAATCTGCAGTGACCGCTGTCTAAAGAACCTATGGGTACTTCATAGAGTTATGGTCCCTATTTTGACTCGACCAGAGGTGGGAATCTTCCTATACGTCGGTCAGGGGGCCTGAAGATGGTGTAATACGAGGGCAGTTCAATAAGTAATGCAACACTTTTTTTTTCTCGGCCAGTTTTGGTTGAAAAAACCGGAAATTTCTTGTGGAATATTTTCAAACATTCCCGCTTCATCTCGTATAGTTTCATTGACTTCCGACAGGTGGCAGCGCTGTACGGAGCTGTTAAAATGGCGTCTGTAGCGGATGTGCGTTGCAAACAACGGGCAGTGATCGAGTTTCTTTTGGCGGAAAACCAGGGCATCTCAGATATTCATAGGCGCTTGCAGAATGTCTACGGTGATCTGGCAGTGGACAAAAGCACGGTGAGTCGTTGGGCAAAGCGTGTGTCATCATCGCCGCAAGGTCAAGCAAGACTGTCTGATCTCCCGCGTGCGGGCCGGGCGTGCACAGCTGTGACTCCTGCAATGGCGGAGCGTGCGAACACACTCGTTCGAGATGATCGACGGATCACCATCAAACAACTCAGTGCTCAACTTGACAGCTCTGTTGGTAGTGCTGTCACAATTGTTCACCAGTTGGGATATTCAAAGGTTTGCTCCCGCTGGGTCCCTCGTTGTCTAACCAAACACCATAAAGAGCAAAGGAGAACCATCTGTGCGGAATTGCTTGCTAGTCATGTGGCTGAGGGTGACAATTTCTTGTCAAAGATTGTTACAGGCGATGAAACATGGGTTCATCACTTCGAACCTGAAACAAAACGGCAATCAATGGAGTGGCGCTACACCCACTCCCCTAACAAAAAAAGTTTAAAGCCATACCCTCAGCCGGTAAAGTCATGGTTACAGTCTTCTGGGACGCTGAAGGGGTTATTCTGTTCGATGTCCTTCCCCATGGTCAAACGATCAACACTGAAGTGTATTGTGCTACTCTTCAGAAATTGAAGAAACGACTTCAGCGTGTTCGTAGGCACAAAAATCTGAACGAACTTCTCCTTCTTCATGACAACGCAAGACCTCACACAAGTCTTCGCACCCGAGAGTGGCTCACAAAACTTCAGTGGACTGTTCTTCCTCATGCACCCTACAGCCCCGATCTCGCACCGTCGGATTTCCATATGTTTGGCCCAATGAAGGACGCAATCCGTGGGAGGCACTACGCGGATGATGAAGAAGTTGTTGATGCAGTACGACGTTGGCTCCGACATCGACCAGTGGAATGGTACCGTGCAGGCATACAGGCCCTCATTTCAAGGTGGCGTAAGGCCGTAGCATTGAATGGAGATTACGTTGAAAAATAGTGTTGTGTAGCTAAAATATTGGGGAATAACCTGGTGTATTTCAATGCTGAATAAAACAACCCCTGTTTCAGAAAAAAAATGTGTTGCATTACTTATTGAACTGCCCTCGTATATCACTGAAACTGGTCGATCAACAAAACAACGATTTGGTAGTTTAGACGGCTGAAAGGTGTTTTGATTTGACATTCTGTACTGAAGAGGTCCCGCAATCATTTGCAAAAAGATGGGCATACAGCGAATTTCAGTAGTTCATGCCAATGCTATGAAGGTCATGTCATAGAGGGGGATAAGTGTGGCGCTCTGCGACGTAACGTTCGGGCTCTACGACGCTTCAAACAACAAGGAGTCGACACAATGGAAAGAAAGGCCAGGCCTCAGTTCACGTGACGTGTGGGGCGGGCTGATGACACCAAACATCACCGCAAATCTGCCCAACGCAACCGTAGGCGTGTCAGACGATGGGGAGGATTTCACACGCCATCGTGCCCACATTTCACGCCTACTTTTGACGCCTCAGCGATGGAGGTCAGAACGGCGACAACCAGCGTTTAAATCAGGCATTTTGTTACAACTGGCCGAGTAAAGCATTTCAGACACCCGCCTCTCAGAATCTACAAGAAAAAAGCCTCAGGAGGTAGCATAAATAGTGTCAGTGAAACGATCGTTCGCCTCGGGCGTTGATTGCCGCACATATCGCGGTCGAAAACGGAAGATGTCACGGCGATGTACAGCAGGACGACGTTCCTGACAAACTTTGACGCCACTGACACCCCCGGATGTTTCATCCCCTCTCGAAAGACATTTCGTGGTCGCATCCCCACTGAATGCGATCGCACTCTTTCCGAGTGCAGCGCGACCGCAATTTTCGCTATCGTGTATGGGTTGAAACCATTACGGACCGTTCAAAATCATTCGACGACATTTGAACGTAATCCAGAGAAGAAAAGCGTGATCCGCATTTTCAGCTCTCCTTTTTCGCGCCCTGCTGTGTGTGATCAGAGCGGGGGGGGGGGGGGGGGGGGGGGAACTGTAATATCAACGCGTGTGAATTAAATGGCAAAGGATCCTCGTTTTAGACATCACCCTCCATGGCACCAGCCCAGCTTCATTGAGAGTATTAAAACTGTACCTTTAAAGAGACAGGCTGCGTTCATAGGTACAAGAAAGGAGAAAACTCCTTGATACCCCTCCAATTCCAGGTGCCTGCCTGCAGGGGAGGTGGTCTCAGACGGACCCTTTGCCGTTTTGTTCACGCCAAACATGAGGCCCGAAGAAGCATAAGTCCCTTTGCTGCTTCGGGGCACGTTCAAATGTTGTCGAATATTTTTGAATACTCCCTAACGGTTCCACCCCTGTACTCCTTCCACTTTTATGTTTTCCTTTTTTTGCTTAGGACTGGTTTTCCATCTCAGCTCTTGATGTTCACGCAGATGGTTCTCTTTTCTCCAAAGGCCTCTTTCATTTTCCTGTAGGCAGTATCTACTTTACCCCTAGTGAAATTTGCTTTTGAATAGTTACATGTGTCCTCCAGGGTGAACACTAACGAAACCTACAAACTGAAGGGACGGGTTCCTGACTAGAAAAGGAAGAAAAAAGAGGTTCTACGAACATGTGCCCGGAAATGCATCGTTACCATGGTAGATGGTGCTGACGAATGACTGTTCCTCTGACCATGTGCCGTGTATTACCTGTGTGTTGCAGGCTGTGTGATTGACGTAGCGTACTGTAAGCAGCCGAATGGTCCGTTATTCGTGTGGGAAACAAGCCGAGATGGTGTTTGTGTACGGCCAAGCAAATGGAAACTGTGGAGAGTGAGCAAGGCTATACCAGAACAAATTTCCTTACGGACACCAACCACATCATACAACATTTCAAGCCCTTTTTGAGCGTTTGTGTGATCATGGGTAGGAAAATTGAAAATTTGTGGTAAGTTCATATGGGAGCATACTGCTAAGGTCATCGGTCCTTAGGCTTACACACTACCTAATTTAACAACACACACACCCATGACCGAGGGAGGACTCGAACCTCCGACGGATGGAGCCGCGCCGGCTAGGGTGGCCAAGCAGTTCTAGACGCTTCAGTCTGGAGCCGCGCGACCGCTACGGTCGCAGGTTCGTATCCTGCCTCGGGAATGGATGTGTGTGATGTCCTTAGGTTAGTTAGGTTTAGGTAGTTCTAAGTTCTAGGGGACTGATGACCTAAGATGTTAAGTCCCATAGTGCTCAGAGGCATTTGAACTATTTGATGGAGCCGCGCGAACCGAGGCAAGGCCCCTGAGACCGCACGGCTACCCGGCGCGGCAGATCATGGGTCCTTTCAGACCAAGGAACGTGCAGGAAGGCGGCAGACTGTGCGTACATCAGATTTGGAGGACTTGGTTCTACAGGATATTGAAACGAAGCCTAGTACAAGCTGCAGGCAAGTGGCACGCCAACAGGGTGTAAGCCAAAGTACGATTATGTGCATTCTGCATGACAATCGCTATTATCCCCATCACCTGCAACGAGTACTAGGATTATCAGTAGCGGATTTGACTCTACGGGAAAGATTTTGTCGATGGTTTTCGCACCGTACCATCACAATTACGGCATTTCTGTCGTCAGTCCACTTTACCGACGAAGCAACTTTTACCAGAACTGGCATAATTAAACTGCGTAATCGTCATCTGTAGGCTACAGACAATCCTAAGGGAACGGCTGAGGCACATCATCATCATCGGTTCAGCATCAGTGTGTGGGCAGGGTTTCTTGGCGACGACATATTTGGACTGGTAACTATTCCACAACGCCTCCACGGAGGAACATACCCGGACTTCCTGCGAAATACCTGTGCTGCTTGAGAATATGTCTTTGGCAGTATGACAGGTTTTGTGGCCCAGAATGATATTTTCACTCTGCAGCGGAGTGTGCGCTGATATGAAACTTCCTGGTAGATCAAAACTCTGTGCCGGACCGAGACTCGAACTCGAGACCTTTGCCTTTCGTGGGCAAGTGCTCTGTCATCTGAGCTACCCAAGCACGACTCACGCCCCGTCCTCACAGCTTTACTTCCGCCAGGCTGTGGCTAAGCCATGTCTCCGCAATATCCTTTCTTCCAGGAGTGCTAGTTCTGCAAGGTTCGCAGGAGAGCTTCTGTGAAGTCTGTAAAGTAGGAGACGAGGTACTGGCGGAAGTAAAGCTGTGCGGTCGAGGTGTGAGTCGTGCTTGGGTAGCTCAGTTGGTAGAGCACTTGCCCGCGAGAGGCAAAGGTCTCGAGCTCGAGTCTCGGTCCGGCACACAGTTTTGATCTGCCAGAAAGTTTCAGGTTATGTGGTTTGTGTATGACGGAGCACCACCCCACTTCCGAATTACAAAAAAATGCCTCTGAGCACTATGGGACTTAACATCTGAGGTCATCAGTCCCCTTGAACTCAGAACTACTTAAACCTAACTAACCTAAGGACATCACTCACAGCCATGCCTGAGGCAGGATTCGAACCTGCGACCGTAGTCGTCACGCGGTTCCAGACAGACGCCCCTAGAACCACTCGGCCACACCGGCTGGCTTCCGCATTACACTTTGGCAATACCTCAACATCTTGCCCGGACATTACATAGGACGTGGAGGCCTTTTAGCTTGGGCTTATTATATCCTGAGTTCATCAATCTAAAGTCGACTCAGATTACATAGTCATTACACTGTTTACATTTATCATCTGAGTTGCACGCGGGGTAGCCGCGCGATCTTAGGCACGTTGTCACGGTCCGTGCGGCTTCCCCGTCGGAGGTTCGTGTCCTCCCTTGGGCATGGATGTGTGTGTCGTCCATAGCGTAGGTTAGTTGAAGTTAGATTAAGTAGTGCCTATTCCTAGGTACCGATGATCTCAGCAGTTTGGTCCCATAAGGCCTTACCACAAATTTATAAATTAAAAGAAAATCACCTGAGTTATCCCGCTGACATTTAAGATATTTTTCCATTGCCGTAAAGAAGAATATACTGCTTAATACAGCACAATATAAAATCGTAGAATAATTACTTCGCCCCATTTCGCGCAAAAGTTTCCGCTCCAAAACTAGTACTTGTTAACTCCGTAAGCTGACCCCGCAGACTAAATATCTACGCGGTCTGCAGTCACGAAAATTTCACCTGTCTGCCTTGCCGAATAGGCATCCACGCGTCACTTGAGATGTTGTGCCCAGCAGATATGGATACCGGTAAAAGTCGATACCTCGTGAGCGGTAACGACGTCCGTATCCTTACAATCGAGACGCACAGGCACGATGGCGCACTTAGAGATCCACTGGATACATACTTTTTATATGCAAGCATTTCAGTGTACATTATAGAACACAATGTTTTGATCCAGGAGTACACGGATATCTCGGAAACAATGTTGATGCAGCGACGGGAACATAGGGATCACTGTGCATGCACCATGTGAGTAAGAGTATCCGAAACTCTACTGCGTAATGCGGTGAAAGGGTCCTGTAGCCACCTTTCATTAGTCCGGTAGCCCATTTTCACTAGCATTTCTCTTTCTTTTCCTTGTTTCTCTTTTCTCATAACTCTCATAGTGGTGTGATTGAATGTATGTCGTTGTGTGTCACGTTGCTAGACGGTGGCGTAGTCTGCTGCAAAAAGTCTGCGATAGTCATACAGATTCAGTAGCAGTTGTACAGAATAGCCAACTCTCGTAGTGGTCAAATAGGCAAAGAGGTTTGCGCTACTTGTGAGAAATCCACCTGCGTTAGGTTGGTGGTGGAAATGGCATCTTTGGGTTTTCCGGGCCACGAGGAGCGTGGAAGAGGCTGGAGAAGAAAGCGTGAGGCAGTCTGCCGCCGGTACGGGAAGCGTCCACAGCTGTGCTCCAGTCGAAGAAGGGTGAGTTCGACTGACCGCGTGGCGCATTGTTACTTGGCGAGAGGAGAGCTGTTAGCTTTTGGTCTCGCTTTTCAGCTCTGAAAGATTGCTTTGCCTTGTCGCAGCAAGGAATGCAAAATTTTGGCAGATTTTTCTTTTGAAAAATTTCTATAGCAGACTTGGATCCGCCGGAAGAGTGCCACACAAAGGTATAGATAAGAAGTGAGCACTCGCTCCTGTATGAATGTCTGTTTGCCTTCAGCTGTGCCTGTACGAGCTTTTATTTTCCTAAATGTCAATAGCTTTGCCTTCTCGTAAATTTTCCTTGCTTTATGTATCTTTCGTCCGTATGGAGCCAACCACCTGGTTGAACATTAGAGTTCGTTGGTCTACCGTCATCAGTAACTGTCCAATCTCATGTTTGTTTTAAAGAATGTTAACTGTTCATGATTGTGTGATGGGATATTGTTGCAACTTGGGCACGATACCTAGAAATTGCGTCTACACAAACCACGTGATCACGCGGGTGTACTGCGAAACGTGTAACGTTTCACGAGTTATTGCGATCAGTTATCAGGCAACAGCAGTTGTATGAATGATTCACACCAGTGATTTTAGGTGTAGATTATAACGGTGAATGTATCGATGCTTTTCTTTAATGTTTTAGGAATTAATGTTATCAGGAATTGTGTACATGCCTCACAACCATGTCTTAGGAATAAATGATTTTATCTACAATTTTCTCTTGTGTTCCGAGGTTACGTTTTTACACCTAAGCCACTCACCTCGTAGCTTTCCCGTTAGCACATCCAACTCGTTTCCTTATGCACAGGTTCAGTGATTTATTTTAAAACAAATGCTTTAGATTAAGTCTTATTTTCAGGTGTGTTGCTGGGAGCTGATCTTATGCACAGTGTTGATGCATTTTCTATTTTATTTTAAATGTTTGATTCTTGTCAACAGTGCACGGGCAATACTATTAATTACATCGCATACCCCATGAGCGATATCACGACGTATACATTTTTATGAGTTTTTGGACTGTGATCAAATTAATTTATTTTCCGACTCTGCCAAACCTTTGATTAGTTGTATGGCTAGAGTCGGTGGCGACCCTAATCATAACGTAATAACCCGTCGAAACAGGTTAGTTACAGCGGAACTGCCCGTTAGGTACCATGAGAGGCAGATCCGCCTGTATAAAACACGACAAGAGGTTTTTTGTTGTCATTAGAGAAGCATTAACAGCAGAATGTGTCTTGTCAGGAGAGCTGAGTGACTTTGAACGTGGAGCAGTCGCTGGATGTCACCTGAGCTACAAGTCAATCACGAACATTCCAACCCTTATAAAGCTGCCCATGTGGGCTGTTGGTGATGTGACGGTGAAGTGCAAATGAGAAGGAACAACCACAGTTAAACCACGACCATTCAGACCTTATCTACTGACGAATAGGGAGCGTCGAGCACTGTGGAGGGTGGTTGTAAGAAATTGCATGAAATCAGCGGAAGGAATCACTCGTGAGTTTCGAAGCTTTACCAGCCGTCCAGCTAGCACGATGACATGGGAAAGGAGTTGAAAACAGTGGGGTACAATGGTCAAGCACCTCTTCATTAGCCACACGTTTCAGTGGTCGATGCTAAGCGATGTTTCAAGTGGTGTGAAGTCCGAGGCACTGAACAGTGGATGACTGTGAAGGGGATTTTTTTTTCTTGGCTTAGTCTTTTATGTAGTTCCGGGGTCGTTACTTGTAGTCCAGCCTGAGTCAGAGCACTTCATGAGATCTGTCACCCTACGTAATCTTTGAAGTATTTACCTTTTTCTTTTTATCTAGCCGCCGTAGCTGATTCTCTTTAAGTAGAGGTCCTTCTAATCAGTAACTCTAAAATCCCCTGCGTAACCGACGAAAGGCTCGACTTCTTCAGGTTCTGCAGCTGTTATTGGAGCAAAAGAAGAATACTTCTGCTCGTATAACGAGAAAGTACGTCCACTACTTTACTTTTACCAATATATCCACTGCAGCGCCAAAGAAACTGGTATAGGCATGCGTATTCAAATACAGAGATATGTAAACAAGTAGAATACGGCGTTGCGGTCGGCAACGCCTATATAAGATAACAAGTTCAAATGGTTCAAATGGCTCTGAGCACTATGGGACTCAACTGCTGAGGTCATTAGTCCCCTAGAACTTAGAACTAGTTAAACCTAACTAACCTAAGGACATCACAAACATCCATGCCCGAGGCAGGATTCGAACCTGCGACCGTAGCGGTCTTGCGGTTCCAGACTGCAGCGCCTTTAACCGCACGGCCAGACAACAAGTGTCTGGCGCAGTTGTTAGATCGGTTACTGCTGCTATAATGGAACGTTATCAAGATTTAATTGAGTTTGAACCAGAGATGGGACATAGCATCTCGGAGGTAGCGATGACGTGGGGATATTCCCGTACCACCATTTGACGAGTGTACCATGAATATCAGGAATCCGGTAAAACATCAAATCTCTTAGATCGCTGCGGCCGGAAAAAGATCCTGCAAGAACGGGACCAACGACGACTGAAGACAGTTGTTCAACGTGACAGAAGTGCAACCCTTCAGCAAATTGCCGCAGATTTCAATGCTGGGCCGCCAACAAGCGTGCGAACCATTCAACGAAACATCATCGATATGGGCTTTCGGAGCCCAAGGCCCTCTCGTGTTCCCTTGATGACTACACGGCACAAAGTTTTACGCCTCTCCTGGGCCCGTCAACACCGACAATGGACTGTTGAAATGGTTCAAATGGCTCTGAGCACTATGGGACTTAACTGCTGTGGTCATCAGTCCCCTAGAACTTAGAACTACTTAAACCTAACTAACTTAAGGACATCACACACATCCATGCTCGAGGCAGGATTCGAACCTGCGACCGTAGCAGTCGCGCGGTTCCGGATTGAGCGCCTTAACCGCGAGACCACCGCGGCCGGCTGGACTGTTGATGACTGGAAACATGTTGCTTGGTCAGGCGAGTCTCGTTTCAAATTGTATCGAGCGGATGGACGTGTAGGGGAATGGAGACAATCTCATGAATCCATGGATCCTGCATGTCAGCAGGGGACTGTTGAAGCTGGTGCAAGCTCTGTAAAGGTGTGGGGCGTGTGTAGTTGGAGTGATATGGGACCCATGATACGTCTAGATACGGCTCTGACAGATGACACGTACGTAAGCATCCTGTCTGATCACCTGCATGCACTCACATCCGTTGTGGATTCCGACGGACTTGGGCAATTCCAGCAGGACAATGCGATGCTCCAGACGTCCAAAATTGCTACAGAGCGGCTATAGGAACGCTCTTCTGATTTTAAACACTTCCTCCAAACTCCACAGACATGAACATTATTGAGCATTTCTGGGATGCCTTGCAACGTGCTATGCACAAGAGATCTCCACCCCGTCGTACTCCAGCGGATTTATGGACAGCCCTGCAGGATTCAAAGTGTCAGTTGCCTCTAGCACTACTTCAGACACTAGTCGAGTCCATGCCGTGTAGTGTTGCATTACGTCTGGGTGCTCAGTGGGGCCCTACACCATATGAGGCAGGTGTACCAGTTTCTTTGGCTCTTCAGTGTATTTGCTCGAATGGGTGGACAGATCATACTGCTCGACAACGGTTCCATTTCCAGTATTAAAGTGTGTGCTTCTAAACTAGTTTACCATGGGAAATTCAAATATGTACACAAAATATCGTTGTCAGGATACTTTATATATATACAATTCATGGCAAACACAGGGACGTTATAGAGAAATACGGGTATGTCGACGCATCCAGCAGTGATGGAACGTGACAATTTCTTGTTCAGTAGACGTCTTTGCTTTATCCGCCGCCACAACTATGTCATTAAGACCACCTGCAATATCTCATTAACACGAACGGCGACATCCGGTCGCTCGCTCGGCAGTAGAACTTCACGCTTCCGAGAGGCAGGTGCATCGAGATTACAACAGTGGTGTTAGCCCTATTTTGTGTCAGTCGTAACGAGTGGGTGTTTTGGCTGACAAGAAACCGTCTCTGTCTTATTTCCGAGCACAGTTAAATTTATAAGTTTCTGTGTTTAAACTGATGTAGCCTGCTGCTCAAGGTAAATTGTCTGCTTGCATATCAGCATTTCTCTAGTTCCCTAGTATTAATGTAGTACAGGTATGCTACTGAAGAGGTATTTTTAATTTTTCAAAAATGCCACATCATCGTGGATGTCGATATAAGCCAGGCAACTTCTGTCATATCTGTCGCAAGTTCACTTTTGTCAGAAATAGTAAGAAAATTTCAGCAGTCATAAAGAAAGCACATAAACATTACTTTGGAGTATAGGTAGGAGACCAAGATAAGGAGCGGGCAGCACATCTCTGTCTGCTACATGTTACAGCAAACTAATCAGTGGTGGAAAGGTAAAGAGAACGTGGCCTTGTTCGCGGTGCCCGTGATGTGGAGAGAGGCCAAGGACCATGTTACAGATTGTTATTTCTGTCCAACAAAAATTCAGGATTTTACAAACGAGAAATCGAAGATGTGCATTGTTTACTCCGATCTGCCTTCAGCGAGAATGCCAGTTGTGACTTAACGAGTACTGTGCTCTCATTTAAGTATATGGCCGAAAGTTTCAGCCTACAGGAATTGTGAAACGAACCCTGTCGTCCAGGACTGGATGCCCCAAAGGGTGCAGATTCACCACGAAATGGGGAAACTCACAGGCGTCTGCTGTCTATTGAGGCCTAGGCGCTGTAGTGTGCGAGTGACACTGACGAAAACCTACGTTATAGCGAAACCAAATAGAAGGCTTTTGCGGCCAGGGATACGTAGCAATGTTGAATATGGCGGACCTAAGATCGGCCATAAAGGGAAACATTTATGAAAACTATTTAATTCTGTAGTAATGCAGGGAATCAAGCCACAGTAATTTTAATCTGCCATCCTCCATAAATTTTCATAGTGATCTCAATAAAACTTGAATACTGATCGTATCTATAATAGTTTAGGATATATTGTTAAAGTGAAATTTACAAGTTTTCTAACAAAGGCCTGATTGCTAAAATCTGAATGCTTTAGTCGATCTTAACGATCTACATTTCATGTAGAAGCGCATCATTAAAATGACGAATGCTGCAAATATCATCTCTGTAACTTCATTTGTTTAAAAGCTACAGTAAATTTAGATTATCAGTATTCTCAGTTTAGCATCAGATCATCATTTCCTCCATACAAAGCACATTGAACGATGACAGCATAGACCATAATTGAACCATTATGTAACAGAATATGTGTTGTAAAGTTTAGTGCATAATAGTTACTTTCGCTTTTTATTTATTTATCAGAAAGCACATTGGCGCAAGGCTACTGGCCGTAACAGTCAAAGTTAAGAAGAAAATAGTATTGTTTTATGTAAAAGAATTTAACGCTTATTATGTAATGGATATTATTGTTGCTTTATTTAAAATGTAAAAGTGGTCAAGCTTTGATTATTTAAATAGTTTAAAATGTAAAATAATGTACAATAAGTTGTAGCCAATTAGATGGACAGTTTCAGGAAAGGGAACTGCCCTAGTCAGTTGAGCGAGGACATTCGTCGCGCGAGAAACGCTGCGGGGGACGGACAGAAGACAGTGCTGCGCCGATGCCGACGCGGAAGCGGACGGTTCGGCTGGATCGGTCTTTAGGCAGCTAGGAAGTGAAACGACTTGAGTGGTATAGCGGGACTTTGTCTCTGAGCAGTGAGCAGCCGCGCGCCTGGAGTGAACTCTTTACTTTTGGTGTAAATATTGAGGTAGAGAGCGGAGTTTCGCGATGAGATTGTGAATGATCGAACTGTGTCAAATGGATATGCGCTCGACTGTAATAGTAATTTTAAATTCGACTACTCTCGCTATGAGTTTGCTTTCTGAATACACATTATTCTAACCAAATCGCAACTGTGTGGCCTACATCATTTAAGGGTGGTTTATTTAGTTCTCGATGTTATTATTACTGTTATTATATGTGTGGTGTCGCCGCCAGACACCACACTTGCTAGGTGGTGGCCTTTAAATCGGCCGCGGTCCGTTAGTATACGTCGGACCCGCGTGTCGACACTGTCAGTGATTGCAGAACGAGCGCCGCCACACGGCATGTCTAGAGAGACTTCCTAGCACTCGCCCCAGTTGTACAGCCGACTTTGCTAGCGATGGTTCACTGACAAATTACGCTCTCATTTGCCGAGACGATAGTTAGCATAGCCTTCAGCTACGTCATTTGCTACGACCTAGCAAGGCGCCACTATTATTTGCTATTTATCTTGTGATGCATGTACCGCCAGACCGATGTTCACCAATTATGGATTAAAGTTAAGTATTCCAACAGATACGTACTATTTTTGCTAGTCTCATATCCCTGACCTGTTCCAGACCTCACGCCATCCTGCGTGAGCTTAAACGCGTGCCTTTCGGCTTCCTCTCATAGTGACTTGGCTGTCTTGCCAAGTCACAACAATATGTTATGGATGGAAACCCAGTTCTAAGCAAAGAAGGAAAGCAGAAAGGTGGAAGGAGTATATAGAGGGTCTATACAGAGGCGATGTCTTGAGGACAATATTATGGAAATGGAAGAGGAGGTAGATGAAGATGAAATGGGAGATATGATACTGCGTGAAGAGTTTGACAGAGCACTGAAAGACCTAAGTCGAAACAAGGCCCCGGGAGTAGACAACATTCCATTAGAACTACTGACAGCCTTGGGAGAGCCAGGCCTAACAAAACTCTATCATCTGGTGAGGAAGATGTATGACACAGGCGAAATTCCCTCAGACTTCAAGAAGAATATAGTAATTTCAATCCCAAAGAAAGCAGGTGGTGACAGATGTGAAAATTACCGAACTATCAGTTTAATAAGTCACAGCTGCAAAATATTAACGCGAATTCTTTACAGACGAATGGAAAAACTACTAATGAGGAGGTATTGAATAGAATTGGGGAGAAGAGGAGTTTGTGGCACAACTTGACTAGAAGAAGGGATCGGTTGGTAGGACATGTTCTGAGGCATCAAGGGATCACCAATTTGGCACTGGAGGGCAGCGTGGAGGGTAAAAATCGTAGAGGGAGACCAAGAGATGAATACACTAAGCACATTCAGAATGATGTAGGCTGCAGTAATTACTGGGAGATGAAGAAGCTTGCACAGGATAGAGTAGCATGGAGAGCTGCATCAAACAAGTCTCAGGACTGAAGACCACAACAACAACAACATATGTTATGTTAACTTTGTATTTCACAAACTTGCTATCAGCCAGACAATTTAATCAAAGGGTCATAAGTGTCTAATTTAGGGCGGGTAATGCGACACATGCGGTTCAACCCCTAGACGCGTTTGAGGCAAGACATTTCGACGAAGAACCGCATGTGACCCCGAACATCTCTGGGATTATAGCTCGCACGGTGCAGCATTCTGACAGCCTTCCAGTACCTTCAAGAGCTCCAGGTCAGAATCGGAGTGAAATGAAGCAAGTAGTACTGAAGAAAACACAGATGATGATACTTTATATCACTGCACAAGTGAGTCATCGCCACATTTGTTAACACAAGCAGATTTAAATAATTTACTACTTGATCTAGAACTAAGGAAAGAAAAGGCGCAGCTGCTTGGTTCAAGATCACAAGAGTACAATCTACTCCACCAAAGTACTAAAATCAGTTGTGTTCAGGCACAGAGAACATGCCTTTATTTTCTATTTTGCAACTGACTGCGCATTGACATTTTGCAATGACGTTGCTGTCCTAATGAAAGTGCTGAACTTCACCTATATTTCACAGGAGTGGAGACTTTTCACGGATTCGTCGAAAAGAAGTCACAAGGGTGTTTTACTCTATAACAGAAATAAAATACTCTCTGTTCCAGTAGCTTACGCCAGCTTGACAAAAATAGAATTGTGAATTCGTACAAAGGATGCTAAATTCATTACAATACAATGAATACAAATGGAAAATATGTGCAAAGTTCAAAGTAATTGCTGTGGTAGTGGGAATTCAACAAGGCTACACGAAGTATGTCTGGTTTCTTTGTGAGTGGGATAGGTGAGACAGAAATTCTCACTACGTGAAAAAGAAGTGACCTAGGCGAAGATGGAAAGTGGGCGGAAAGAATGTACGACGTGAAAGTCTGCTCGCTCCTGAAGATATACTACTTCCACCGCTTCACATCAGACTTGGCCTAATGAAACAATTCGTAAAGGCCATGGATCCAACAGGCAGTGGGTTTGCATATCTAGCTACCATATTCCCCCGTCTTTCAGCTGAAAAAATAAAGGAAGGTGTATTTGTGGTCCTACAAATTAAGGAGCGGCAGAAAGATGCAAATTTCGAAGCACATTTAACTGACATAGAAAAGACAGGATCTGACTCTTTCAAGATGGTGTCAGAAAACTTCCTCGGAGGAAGAAGAGCTACTAATTATAAAGAAATGGTGAATGGCATGATCAAAGCATATCAAGATCTGGGGTGCAACATGTCTTTGAAAGTACGTATGACGGACTCTCATCTGGACTTTTTGACAGAGAGTTTGGTGGCGTATCGGATGAACGTGGCGAAAGATTTCATAAAGACATTTCTACCATAGAAAGGCGTTATGAAGGGAAGCGGGTACCTTCTACGTTAGCAGATTATTGCTGGAATATCATTCGTGAGAAGAAAGATTCACAATACAAGGGAAAAAAAAGTGATGTGCATTACAATACAGTGGCTCATTTTTTTGTCAATTTTCTGTAATTTTTCATGTCAAATAAACGCTACGAAGCGTATGCAAAAAGATTACTGTGTTTTATGTTAGATCTCACCCTCCACTATTGTGATGAACTTACAAAAACATAAAACAGTGATTTTTTATCGAATTTCACCTCATGTTTGCTGCACTATACCAGAAACAGAAAGGAGAAATAAAATTGCGATCACTCATAAATTACCCCTGGCAGAAAAAAACTAAAAACGGTTTTGAATTCAGCACTCGAAGTACAACTAGGATTACAATGTATATTTTCAGAAATAGAAAAAAGTTATTTATTTATTTTTTTATAGAACAGTGATCAATAGTCTGACTCATGAATTTGAGTAGAACACATCTCTACATACGATATGCACCTCGGAAGCTCAAAATGACAATCAAGATTACAATATATTCCGTCTGTCACGGGAGCATCTTGAGTGTCGTTTTCATTCTTGGACAGTGTGGTTGCTCTTTGGCGGTCAAGCCACGACGTCAAAACGTAAAAGGCCCCGCCCTCAGTAGGCGAAACAGTTTATTTGTCGTCACATCTTGCCGTTTTCTCGTATTCCACACCTTTTGTTTAATGTCTGTACATACGAAAACAAACACTCACGCACAATATATGTTCCGTAACTTACTCCCTACTTAATATTATTCTGTCACGAACACCTTTCCTTATACTACACAATGAGTGTGAAATATCGTTTTCCTAAACGGCATTTAAAGCTTCAACTGGAAATTGGAGCTATGGAGCGATGAGTCGCACTATACGCTGTGGCAATCCGATGGAAGGGTTTGGATTTGCCGAATGCCTTGAGTGTAGCCCCAATGTGATTCCCTTCTTGCGCTTAAGAAAATGTGAATTGCGGAAGGATATGAACAAGTTTTAGAGAACTATGTGCTGCTTACAGTACAGGAACAGTATAACACAGCGTGTTACGAACCCTCCGAAGAACACCGTGAAGAGCGCGTGGGTAGAGGTGCAAAACTGGAGACAAAGGATGACTCCAGGAGTAATCACTGAATATGAAATCAGGTGAGACATTCGGATTCTTCCGATGACGAACAAACTGCTGCTCTTTCCATAATTTGCATATCAATTTTATTTCGATTTCTTAAAATACTAGGCCATGAATTAAAGCATCAAAATAGTTACTGGAAGGAAAGAAACCGTACAATAATATTTTCCTACACACAGAGGAACCGAATTTGTAAACAGATTTCGGCTGCTGCCGTGGTTTTGAGAGCAATTAATGATTTGTTCAAGGTGGCGGCGACTGTTAAAAAGATACAAGTGCAAACGGAGCGTCTTCTTGATCTTGAGACGCGCACAAACTCAGAGAAGCCCACCGTCCCAACGGACGTGTCTGCACCAGGTTGGGAAACCTTTGATACAGAAAGGAAGCGGCCAGTTCTGTGATTCAGCAGGCGACAGCTAGCCGCTTGGTCACCCAAAAAGATGGCACCAGCAGCCAGCAGCCGTAGGCACAGTAATGTGAGGTGCCGGCCAGTTAACGAAACCCCTGAGCATCGCTGCTCCATCACATTCTGCAACGTCTTCTTCTAAGGTCCACCAGGCACCGTCTCGCCCGCGACTGTCTCTTGTCTACAGATACACTCCGCCATGCCACAGCAAAGTTTAAGGGTTCGCTACTTCGGCACAGTCTAGTAATGGTTGCTCGGATTCGATCGCCGTTTCGTTTGCTTGGCGATCACGAGAATTGCGAGATACTACGGGAGAGCAGCGGCGCCAGCCATGCAGTAAGATTCACCAAAGCCTTTTGTTGGCGTAACCTGCCTCGTATGGCTCAGTATTCTTTCTCCGAAGTATCCTCAGTTAAACTAATGTAGCTACAGGTGAATGCTATTTCTGTATGTCTGTCTGTGAATTTGTCTACGTCAGTGGAGGCGGCCCTCGATTAAGAGTTCATTATTCTGTGCTAATGTCAGAACGTATCTCTCTGCGCTAGTTTCTAAATCTTTTATTTGTGTTGCGATTTCTCCCACCTTTTCTCCAGTATCAATTCAAATCAGTGGCTCCCTGGAAGTTAGGTTGTAGTCCATGCCCTCCCACGGTCCAATACTGCAAACAGTAACGACACGAGACCCCGGCGGCGTATCAGTATTTACATCGGCCGCAAACTGGGCTAACTTTTCATTCAGGCCGCCTAGGATACGAAAACTGTAGTAAGCAGCTTAGGCGAGATAGCGCAACAGTTCGTAGACAAAGACTGCTCCAGCATGATAACGCATCGTGCCACAAACCAGCATCTGCGAAATAGTGACGAGGAAAACCAAATGGTTATAACCGATACCAGTATTTCTGTTCTGAATAACCGGTATTTTTGGTATTTTTTTGCTCTCGGTTATAAAAGATGTTTAGTTTTTATTAATAACCGAGTAAAAAAACGAAACCTTAATTATTCATAGTAGCTGTGCGAAAATGTTTCGGTTTTAAGTAAACTTGTTTTCAAGATGGAGTAATTTTTATCCTTAAAACTGACATTGAAATACTGCGTTATTATAGAAAAGGAGAAAGCGATCAATGCTATTTTAATAACAACGCCGACGGAAACGAGCAACAAACACATGGCTTAGGAATTTGTATAACATTGCTGGGACAATAATGTTATTGTTGCCATGTGTCTGAACTGAAGATACGCGTTTACGTTCAGTATGCAGGACTTGTCCCACCTGGTTTATACGACAGTTTCTCACTGTAATAGCCGGACACCCGTTATATTGCAGAATTGCACCAATCGTAGTTTGGAAATATTTTTAATGATGTGACGTACCAATAAAAGTACACTGCTTCACTTGCTTTAAGAGATTAAAGACTTGTCTGCCGTTTATATCAAACAATAAAAGAGGAAGTAAATTATGGTAACAGATGTTTACTCTGTTCTTCACAAAATCAAATGGCTCTGAGCACTATGGGACTTAACATCTGTGGTCATCAGTCCCCTAGAACTTAGAACTACTTAAACCTAACTAACTTAAGGACATCACACACATCCATGCCCGAGGCAGGATTCGAACCTGCGACTGTAGCAGTCGCGCGCGTCCGGAGTGAACCGCCTAGAACGCTCGGCCACCGCGGCCGGCCTCTGTTCTTCAGCCAATGACTGGTTTGAGGCAGCTCTGCATGCTACTCTATCCTGTGGAAACCTCTTCATTTCCGAGTAACTTCTGCAAGCTACATCCTTGTGAATCTGCTTACTGTATTCATCTCTTGGCCTCCTTCCACTATTTTTAATTCCCACGCTTCCCTCCAGTACTAACTTGGTCATCCCTTGATTTCTCAGAATGTGTCTACCATCCGTTCCCCTCTTCTAGTCAGGTTGTGTCACAAAACTTCTTTTCCCTCCAGTTCTATTCTCTTCTTGTCTAAACCGCTAATCATCCACGTTTCACTTTCCTACGCGTCTACACTCCGTACAAATACTTTCAGAAAAGACTTCCAAACACTTAAATCTCTATTCGGCGTTAACAAATTTCTCTTCTACAGAAACGCTTTTCTTGCCATTGCTAGTATACATCAGTTATTTTTCCGAACAAATAGCAAAAGTCATTTTCAACTTTAAGTGTCTTATTTCCTAATCTAATTCCTTCAGCAGTTCCTGACTTAATTCGGAGGCATCCCATTATTATTGTTTTGCGTTTCTTGATATTCATCTTATACCATTTTTTCAAGATACTGTCCATTCCGTTCCTTTGATCTTCCAAGTCCTTTGCTGTCTCTCACAGAATTACAATGCCATTGGTAAACCTCAAACTTTTTATTTCTTCTCACTGGACTTTAATTCCTATTCCAGATTTTTCTTTTGATTCCTTTACTGCTTCTAGTCAAAAGCTTTCTCTAAGCCAACAAATGTTATAAACGTAGGTTTGCCTTTCCTTAACCTATCTTCTGTGAGAAGTCGTGGGGTCACTCGCGTGTCCTACATTTCTCTGGAATCCAAACTGATCTTCCCCGAGGTCTGCTCCTACAAGTTTTCCATTCTTCTGCAAAGAATTCGAGTTAGTATGGTGCGATGGTGACTTATTATACTGATATTTTGGCAATTTTCACACCTGTGAGCATCTGCTTCTCCTATCGACTTGGAATTATTACATACTTCTTGAAGTTTAGGGGTATTTCTCGTATCCCATACACTGAAGCCCAGAGAAACTGATATAGGCATGCGTATACAAACACAGAGATACGTAAACAGGCAGAGCACGGCGCTTCGGTAGGCATCACCTCTATAAGACAACAAGTGTCTCGCGCAATTGATAGATCGGCGACTGCTGCTACAATGGCAGGTTATCAAGATTTAAGTTAGTTTGAACGTGGTGTTGTAGTCAGCGCACTAGCGATAGGACATAGCATCTCCGTGGTAGCGATGAAGTGGGGATCTTCCCATACAACCATTTCACGAGTGTACCATGTATATCAGGAATACGGTAAAACATCAAATCTCCGACGTCGCTGATGCCGGAAAAGATCCTGCACGAACGTGGCCAACGACGACTGAAGAGAATCGTTCAACGTGACAGAAGTGCAACCCTGCGGCAAATTGCTGCAGATTTCAATGCTGGGCCACCAACAAGAGTCAGCTTGCGAACAATTCAACAAAATATCATCGATATAGAGTTTCGGAGACGAAGGGCCACTCATGTATTCTTGATGACTGCACGACACAAAACTTTACGTCTCCTTGGCCCTATCAGCACCGTCATAGGACTGTTGATGACTGGAAACATGTAGCCTGGTCGGATGAGTCTCGTTTCAAATTGTATCGAGCGGATGGACGTGTACGGGTGTGGAGACATCCTCATGAGTCCATGCAGCCTGCGTGTCAGCAGGGGAATGTTCGAGCTGGTGAAGATTCTGTAATAGTGTGGGGCGTGTGTAGTTGGAGTGATATGGGACACTTGATACGTCTAGACACCACTCTGACAGGTGCCACGTACGTAAGTATCGTTCTGCATCCATTCATGTCCATTGTGCATTCCGATCAACTTGGGCAATTCCGGCAGGACAATGCGACACCCCACACGGCTACATTTTCTACAGAGTGGCTCCAGGAATACTCTTCTGATCCGAAACACTTCCGCTGGCCACCAGACTCCGCAGACATGAACATTATTGATCACATCTAGGGTTCATTGCAGCGTGTTCTTTAGAAGAGATCTCCGCCCTCTCGTACTCCTACGGATTTATGGACAGCCATGCAGGATTCATGGTGTCAGTTCCCACCAGCACTACTTTAGACATTATTCGAGTCCATGCCACGTTGTGTTGCGCCACTTCTACGTGCTGGCTGTGGCCCTACACCATATTAGGCAGCTGTACCAGTTCCTTTGGCTCTTCAGTGTATATCTCGCTCACCAGATGGCTCTCTTTTTCACGCAGTATCATATCTCCTATCTGATGTTCATCTACGTCGCTTTTTCTTCTTTGCTTAGGAGTGGTTTTCCATCTGAGCTCTTGATAACCATACAGTTTATATTTTCTCGAATGGTGTCTATAACTACCCTGTGGGCGGCATCTATCATACCCCTACTGATATATGCTTCTACATTCTTACATTTGTCTCTAGCCATTCCTGCTTAGCCATTTTGCGCGTCCTGTCTATCTCAGTTTTAGAAGTTTGTACTCCCTTTCGCCTGGTACTGGTAACAGTAATAAATTAAAAATTTAACAATAATTCATTCATAGTATATAATGAAAATAAAAAGTAGCTGATATTCTGCCTGTGTCTACAAAATATGCCTTTGTCTGCTTATAGCCTTTGAAAACGGACAAATTAACAGAAAAAAAACAGTGTTCTTCAACCTCAGTTTTCACCCTTTGGCACTGACTATTCGCTATATAGAGGTATGACACCGAATAACAAGATGATTTTTGAACAGAATCAAAAAATTTGATTCAAGAGGAGGATACTGGTGATTTTTTTGTGGTATTTAACTATTTATCACTTTTCAAGAGAAGTAGCGAACGGTGAATGCACTAAGTTTTCGTTTATTTGCCTCTTTGTTCAATATTTTGATTTTACGTACCTTGAAACTGAGAGAGTCTTAATCACAATAAATGACAGGAAGAAACCGAAACTCGGTTACTTCAGAAACGGATTATTTTGAGCGGTTTAACAGGCGGGTTAATCTGGAGTGAAAAAACTGGTTGTTTCAGCGATAATCACCATCCCTACTGTGAAGCAGTAGTTTGTGGACAGTAACATTCCTGTAATGGACGGGACTGTGTAGGATCCTGACCTGAATCCAATGGAACCCGTTTTGGATGACCGAGCGAGGTGGCGCAGTGGTTAGCACACTGGACTCGCATTCGGGAGGGCGACGGTTCAATTCTGATTTAGGTTTTCCGTGATTTCCCTAAATCGCTCCAGGGAAATGCCGGGATGGTTCCTTTGAAAGGGCACGGCCGACTTCCTTCCCTATCCGTCCCTAGTCCGATGAGAGCGATGACCTCGTAGTTTGGTCTCTTCCTCCAAACAACCCAACCCAACCCCCCCGTTTTGGATGAATTAGATCGGTCCAGACTCCAGCGTAGAGGATCACTACCTTCTCTTGCTCTTGGGCAAGAAGGGCTTCCATTCCTCAACAGACACCTCACTAAAAGTGTCCTTCGGAGAGTTAAGGCCGTCATAAAGCCAAAGGGCGGATACGTCTACTGTTACTGTCCTCTATGGGGTGTGTGAATGCTTTCGATCAGATAGCCTAAGCCGCCATATCGATATGACGTTTCTTGGTACGGGTTTGACCAAAAGTGCCAGCCGTCGCTTATGTGACACAGTTTAACAGCGGAAGCGCCGGCAGTACATCGGGAGACCGTTCGCCCCCACCGGTTATTGCGCTCGTACGACGGGCCTCGGTAGTCGCCGGCACGAATTGAATTCACGGGAAGGAGCTGGGCGGATCGCCAGCTCTGACCGACGGCCGCCGGTCACGCACCTCTGACCTCCCCCCATTCCCCCACCCCCGCCACCCCCACCCACCCTCTTTTTCCGCGTCCACTGTGCTGCGGCTCCGTTCCGATCCGGCCGCCGCTGGCGTTTCCGTGACCTGTTGGCCGCGCGATAAGGCGGGCCGCCTCCCGCCTTTGTTTCTGGCAATGAGTTGTGCGATCCCGGGAGCCGGAAGATGGCCGGCAGATATATTAGCAGCAGCTGATAATGGCCGACCGCGGCGCTTATCCGCGCCAGAAATTATGTAAATCCGCGCCCCCTATTTCATCCGCTCTGCCTCCGCCTTCCACCTTCCCTTTCTGATAGAGTAGGGACAGAGGGGCGCCCGATAAAGGAGTGGCGGGCGAACGAGCGACAAATGCCGAGGCCACGAGGAAAGAAGGATCACAAGGCTCCCACCCTGACGCTGAAAGACTGTGTATATCACTGGAACTAAAAAGTTGCACTACTTCTCACTGAAGTGTAGTTCGTGTCCATGCTTTTCCTAGAAGAACTACACTACTGGCTATTAAAATTGCTACACCACGAAGATGACGTGCTACAGACGCGAAATTTAACCGACAGGAAGAAGATGCCGTGATATGCAAGTGATTGGCTTTTCAGAGCATTCACACAAGGTTGGCGCCGGTGGCGACACCTACAACGTGCTGACATGAGGAAAGTCTCCAATAGATTTATCATACACAAACAGCAGTTGACCGGCGTTGCCTGGTGAAACGTTGTTGCGATGCTGCCTCGTGTAAGGAGGAGAAATGCGTACCATCACGGTTCCGACTTTGATAAAGGTCGGATTGTAGCCTATCGCGATTGCGGTTCATCGTATCGCGACATTGCTGCTCGCGTTGGTCGAGATCCAATGACCGTCAGCAGAATACGGAATCGGTGGGTTCACGAGGGTAATACGGAACGCCATGCTGGATCTCAACGGCCTCGTATCACTAGCAGTCGAGATGACAGGCATCTTATCCGCATGGCTGTAACGGATCGTGCAGCCACGTATCGATCCCTGAGTCAACAGATGGGGACGTTTGCAAGACAACAACCATCTGCAAGAACAAATGGTTCAAATGGCTCTGAGCACTATGCGACTTAACTTCTGAGGTCACCAGTCGCCTAGAACTTAGAACTAAATAAACCTAACTAACCTAAGGACATCACACACATCCATGCCCGAGGCAGGATTCAAACCGGGGACCGCAGCGGTCGCTCGGTTCCAGACTGTAGCGCCTAGAACCGCACGGCCACTCCGGCCGGCCTCTGCACGTACAGTTCGACAACGTTTGCAGCAGCGTGGACTATCAGCTAGGAGACCATGGCTGCAGTTACCCTTGACGCTGCATCACAGACAGGATAGCCTGCGATGGTGTACTCGACGACGAACCTGGGTGCACGAGTGGCAAAACGTCATTTTTTTCGGATGAATCCAGGTTCTCTTTGCAGCATCATGATGGTCACATTCATGTTTGCGACATCGCGATGAACGCACATTGGAAGGGTGTATTCGTCATCGCCATACTGGCGTATCATCCGGCGTGATGGTATGGGGTACCATTGGTTACGCGTCTCGGTCACCGCTTGTTCGCATTAACGGAACTTTGAACAGTGGACGTTACATTTCAGATGTGTTACTACCCGTGGCTCTACCCTTCATTTGATCCCTGCGAAACCCTACATTTCAGCAGGATAATGCACGACCGCAGGTTGCAGGTCCTGTACGGGCCATTCTGGATACAGAAAATGTTCGACTGCTGCCCTGGTCAGCACATTCTCCACATCTACCACCAATTGAAAACGCCTGGTCAATGGTGGCCGAGCAAGTGGCTCGTCACAATGCGCCAGTCACTACTCTTGATGAACTGTGGTATCGTGTTGAAGCTGCATGGACAGCTGTACCTGTACATGCCATCCAAGCTCTGTTTGACTCAATACCCAGGCGTATCAAGGCTGTCTTTACGGCCAGAGGTGGTTGATCTGGGTACTGATTTCTCAGAATCTATGCACCCAAATTGCGTGAAAATATTATCACATGTCAGTTCTAGTATAATATATTTGTCCAATGGATAGCCGTTTATCATCTGCATTTCTTCTTGGTGTAGCAATTCTAATGGCCAGTAGTGTACTACATCCCTTCATCCTTTACTCGACACCACTTTAAAATTTTAAGAAGAAAATTAGGAAATTATTGGTAAGGTCTTTTGGGACCAAACTGCTAAGGTCATCGGTCTCTAAGTTTACACACTACTTATCTAACTTAAACTAATTTACGCTAAGGACGACACACACACCCATACCCAACGGAGGACTCCGACGGGGGTAGCCGCGCAGACCGTGAAAATACGCCCTAGACCGAGCGGCTAACCCGCGCGGCTGAGAAAACGTATTTTACCGTGTTGTGCATTTCTCAGTTACTGGTGCTTCTTGATTGTAATGCATTGTTTATATAACTTTATTTTACACTGAAGAGCCAAAGAAACTGTTACCCTGCCTAATATCGTGTAGGGCCCCCGCGAGCACGCAGAAGCGCCGCAACACGACGTGACAGGAACTCGACTAATGTCTTAAGTAATGCTGAAGGGAACTGACACTGTGAATCCTGCCGAGCTGTCCATAAATCCGTAAGAGAACGGGATGGATGGGTGGGCGGTGGGAGGAGGAACAGCAAGTTGCAAGGCAATTATTCAAAAACAGTCTTAATCGCATTTATTATTGTTATAACACCGCCAGCTGGTTTGAACCCGACGTAGGGGTCATCTTCTAGGCGTTTACACCATTGGTCGACTGCTGGTGGGGTCACTCCTGTCTACAAAACGGCAGGAAACTATCAGACATGAGTGACACCACCTGCAGACGACCAATGGTGTAAACGCCCAGAAGATGACCCCTACGTCGGGTTCAAACCGGTTGGCGGTATAATAATAATAAATGAGATTAAGACTGTTTTTGAATTATTGATTAATCATACTAACCGCTGCTTCATCTCCACAACCATGTTGTCCAAAGGCATCTCAGATATGATCAATAACGTTCATATTTGGGGAGTTTGCTGGCCATCGGAAGTGTTTAAACTAAGAGGAGTATTCCTGGAACCACTCCGCAGCAATTCTGGACCTGTGGGGTGGCGTATTGTCCTGGTGGAATTTCCCAAATCAGTCGGAATGCACAATGGACATGAATGGATGCATGGGATCAGACAAGATGCTTATGTACACATAACCTGTCAGAGTCGTACCTAGACGTATGAGGAGTCCCATATCACTCCAACTGCATACGCCCCACACCATTTCAGAGCCTCGACCAGATTGAACAGTCCACTGCTGATATGCAGGCTCCATGGATTCATAAGGTTGCATCTATACCCGTACACGTCAATTCGCTCGATACAATTTGAAACGAGAATCGTCCGACCGGGTAACATGTCTCCAGTCATCAAGAGTCCAATGTCGGTGTTGACGGGCACAGGCGAGGCGTAAAGCCTTGTGTCGTGCAGTCATCAAGGGTACAGCAGAGGGTCTTCGACTCCGAAAACTCATATCGAGTACGTTTCGTTGAATGGTTCGCACGCTGACACTTGTTGATGGCCCAGCAATGGAATCTGCAGCAATTTGCGCAAGGGTTGCAGTTCTGTCACGATGAACAAGTCTCTTCAATCGTCGTTGGTCCCGCTCTTGCAGGATGTTTTTCCGGCCGCAGTGCTGTCGGAGACTTGATGCTTTACCCGATTCCCGATATTCACTGCACACTCGTGAAATGGTCATAGGGGAAAATCCCCACTTCACCGCTATCTCACAGATGCTGTGTCCCATCGCTCGTGCGCCGACTACAACACCATGTTCAAACTCACTTAAATCTTGATAGCGTACCATTGTAGCAGCAGTAACCCATCTAACAACTGCACCAGACACTTCTTGTCTTCTATAGGTGTTGCCGACCGTAGCGCCATATTCTGCCTGTTTGTATGTCTCTGTATTTGAATACGCATGCCTATACCAATTTCTTTCGCAGTTCAGTGTATGTAACGACAGTAAGTTTCTTACAAGCAATTAAGTCCTTTCAGTGCTTAAAAATTCTTTTATTTTTACGAATAAAATGTGCAGAATTTTAAAAGAGAAACATCAACAACAGAAAAACGAAGATAATGAAATGAAGTCGAATTAAAGCAGGTGAAGCTGACGGAGTTAGATTAAAAAACCAGACACTTAAAGTAGTAGATGTGATTTGCTGTTTGGATAGCAAAATGACTGATGATGGCCGAAGTAATGAGGATATGTAGACTGGCAACGGTAAGAAAAGCGTTTCCTCACAAAAGAAATTTGTTAACATCGATTATAGATTAAGTGTTAGGGAGCCTTTTCTGAAAATATTTGTACGAAGTGTAGCCATGTAGGAAAGTGAAACATGGATGATTAGCGGTTTAGACAAGAAGAGAATAGAACTGGAGGGAAAAGAAATTTGTGACACAGCCAGATTAGAAGAAGGTATCGGTTCATAAGAGACCTTCTGAGACATCAAGGGATCACTAATTTAATACTGGAGGGAAGTGTAGGTGGTAAAAATCTTAGAGGGAGACCAAGAGATGAATACATTAAGCAGATTCAGTGGGATGTAAGTTGCAGTAGTTACTCGGAATTAAGTAGCTTTCACTGGGTAGAGCAGCATGGATAGCTGCGTCATACTAGTCTTCCGACTGACGACCACAACAAAAACAACATAAAAATGGAGTGACAAAGCCTGTGAGAAAAGGGTTCTTCATACGCAATTGATCTGTGCAAAATAGAAAGTGGACTGGTTGTGACATGTCGCTGTACATTGCATAGTCCGAAATGGTAAGCCATAAGTACTGTTCAGAAAGTAAAGTCCGATTGGGTGTGAAATGGATACAGCAGTGAAAAATTCGATGTAGCTTTTCAGAGCGTGTTAGGCCCTGTACCTATTATGCTTTTCGATCGCTTAACGTCACTCTTTTCAGTTCTGAGCGCAGCCAGCTCCTAAAGTTGCCTGGAAAATATTGTAACTTCCTTTGCACGCTTTGTGGTTCTTTACTGGATGCAACAGCGAGGAGCAGATGCTGTTCGTGGACGGAGAATTGTAACATCAACTTAGTCTACATCTAATATCAAATAGTAGAAGTAATACATAACTTTGTTTGCTGTAGTTTCTGCGTCAGTGGCTAATAGTGGGTCTCAATGTTGAAATATATACTGATACAAAAGTTTAAAATTCAATTAGTCTTCACTACAATGACTGACGAGGCCCGACCACTATGAATCCTGTAATGTTATGAAATGGTGAACACACAAAATGGACTCTGTACGTCGATCTTTGAGCTCAAGTAGAACCGCCGCTGGGGCTCCTGAGAGGTGATGCTTGGAATCATTGGCAGCAGCGTAAGCGTTCGTGGCAGCGAATTCACGCCGTGTTCATGACTAAAACGACTACAGTTCCATTTCCAAATCACACGTATATTCAGTGGTAGTCTAGGTCTGTGGCTATGTCGAATTGGTGCACAATACTGCACTGTAGCTCCTTCTCTAGATTGTCGCCAGATGACAAAATGGTAGATATCGAAATAGATGACAGAGGGATGGAGAAACAACTAAAATCGCTCAAAAGAAGAAAGGCCGCTGGACCTGATGGGATACCAGTTCGATTTTACATAGAGTACGCGAAGGACCTTGCCCCCCTTCTTGCAGCTGTGTACCGTAGCTCTCTAGAAGAGCGTAGCGTTCCAGAGGATTGGAAAGGGGCACAGGTCATCCCCGTTTCCAAGAAGGGACGTCGAACAGATGTGCAGAACTGTAGACCTATATCTCTCCCTAACGTCGATCAGTTGTAGAATTTTGGAACACGTATTATGTTCGAGTATAATGACTTTTCTGGAGACTAGAAATCTACTCTGTAGGAATCAGCATGGGTTTCGAAAAAGACGATCGTGTGAAACCCAGCTCGCGCTATCCGTTCACGAGAGTCATAGGGCCATAGACACGGGTTCCCAGATAGATGCCGTGTTTCTTGACTTCCTCAAGACGTTCGGTACAGTTCCTCACAGTCGTTTAATGAACAAAGTAAGAGCATATGGTCTATCAGACCAATTGTGTGATTGGATTGAAGAGTTCCTAGATAACAGAACGCAGCATGTCGTTCTAAATGCAGAGAAGTCTTCCGAAGTAAGAGTGATTTCAGGTGTGCCGCGGGGGAGTGTCGTAGGACCGTTGCTATTCACCATATATACGGGGTGTTACAAAAAGGTACGGCCAAACTTTCAGGAAACATTCCTCACACACAAAGAAAGAAAATATGCTATGTGGACACGTGTCCGGAAACGCTTACTTTCCATGTTAGAGCTCATTTTATTACTTCTCTTCAAATTACGTTAATCATGGAATGGAAACACACAGCAACAGAACGTACCAGCGTGACTTCAAACACGTTGTTACAGGAAATGTTCAAAATGTCCTCCGTAACGAGGATACATGCATCTACCCTCCGTCGCATGGAATCCCTGATGCGCTGATGCAGCCCTGGACAATGGCGTATTGTATCACAGCCGTCCACAATACGAGCACGAAGAGTCTCTACATTTGGTACCAGGGTTGTGTAGACAAGAGCTTTCAAATGCCCCATAAATGAAAGTCAAGAGGGTTGAGGTCAGGAGAGCGTGGAGGCCATGGAATTGGTCCGCCTCTACCAATCCATCGGTCACCGAATCTGTTGTTGAGAAGCGTACGAACACTTCGACTGAAATGTGCAGGAGCTCCATCGTGCATGAACCACATATTGTGTCGTACTTGTAAAGGCACATGTTCTAGCAGCACAGGTAGAGTATCCCGTATGAAATCACGATAACGTGCTCCATTGAGCGTAGGTGGAAGAACACGGGGCCCAATTAAGACATCACCAACAGTGCCTGCCCAAACGTTCACAGAAAATCTGTGTTGATGACGTGATTGCACAATTGCGTGCGGATTCTCGTCAGCCCACACATGTTGATCGTGAAAATTTACAATTTGATGACGTTGGAATGAAGCCTCATCCGTAAAGAGAACATTTGCACTGAAATGAGGATTGACACATTGTTGGATGAACCATTCGCAGAAGTGTACCCGTGGAGGCCAATCAGCTGCTGATAGTGCCTACACACGCTGTACGTGGTACGGAAACAACTGGTTCTCCCGTAGCACTCTCCATACAGTGACGTGGTCAACGTTACCTTGTACGCTGACATTAGGGTTATCGTCAACTGCACGAAGAATTGCTTCGTCCATTGCAGGTGTCCTCGCCGTTCTAGGTCTTCCCCAGTCGCGAGTCATAGGCTGGAATGTTCCGTGCTCCTTAAGACGCCGATCAATTGCTTCTAACGTCTTCCTGTCGGGACACCTTCGTTCTGGAAATCTGTCTCGATACAAACGTACCGCGCCGCGGCTATTGCCCCGTGCTAATCCATACATCAAATTGGCATCTGCCAACTCCACATTTGTAAACATTGCACGGACTGCGAAACCACGTTCGTGGTGAACACTAACCTGTTGATGCTACGTACTGATGTGCTTGATGCTAGTAGTGTAGAGCAATGAGTCGCATGTCAACACAAGCACCGAAGTCAACATTACCTTCCTTCAATTGGGCCCACTGGAGGTGAATCGAGGAAGTAGAGTACATATTGACGAAACTAAAATGAGCTCTAACATGGAAATTAAGCGTTTCCGGACACATGTCCACATAACATCTTTTCTTTATTTGTGTGTGAGGAATGTTTCCTGAAAGTTTGGCAGTACCTTTTTGTAACAACCTATATAAATTACCTTGTGGATAACATCGGAAGTTCACTGAGGCTATTTGCGGATGATGCTGTAGTATATCGAGAGGTTGTCACAGTGGGAAATTGTACTGAAATGCAGGAGGATCTGCAACGAATCAACACGTGGTGCAGGGAATGGCAATTGAATCTCAATGTAGACAAGTGCAATGTGCTGCGAATACACAGAAAGAAATATTCTCTCTCATTTAGCTACAATATAGTAGGTCAGCAACTGGAAGCAGTTAATTCCATAAATTATCTGGGAGTAGGCATTAGGAGCGACTTAAAATGGAATGGCGAAATGAAATTAATCGTCGGTAAAGCAGATGCCAGACTGAGATTCATTGGAAGAATCTAAAGGAAATGCAATCCGGAAGCACAGAAAGTAGGTTAGAGTATACGTGTTTGCCCACTGCTTCAATATTGCTCACCAGTGTGGGTTCCGCACCAGATAGGGTTGATAGAAGAGATAGGGAAGATCCAACGGAGAGCAGCGTGCTTCGTTACTCACTGCAAATGATAAGAGCTGGAGACATGCGGTTTGAAAAAGTGAACACATTTAAGTATCTAGGCGTGGACATCACTTCGAGAATTGAGATTGAATCCGAACTGAAGAAGAGATTACGGGCAGAAAATGCGTGCTACTTCTCACTGAATAGATTACTTTCATCACGGATATTGTCTAGGAATTTAAAGATTAGAATATACAAAACTATTATTCTATCAGTTATGCTGTATGGGTGTGAGACTTGGTCTCTCACTGTGCAAAATGAAAAGCCGTTTCGAGTATTTGAAAACAAAATTTTGAGGAAAATTTTCGTAGCAGAAAGGGATGACATTAGCGGAGAGTGGCGAAAACGGCATAACGAAGAGGTTCACGAACTCTGTTCAAGCCCTGACATAATCAGTATTATTAAATCACGTAGGCTGCGATGGGCGGGTCACGTAGCTCGAAGGGGTGAGGGCAGGGCAGCGCGCAGAGTACTGGTAGGGCACCTAGAAGGAAAACGTCCTGTGGGGAGACCGAGGCGTAGATGGGAGGACAAAGTGAAGGCTGAATTGAGGAGCCTAGGTATTGATGGTGAATGGAAGGAAATAGCCCAAGACAGGGACAGACGGCGAAAATACGTTGCTGCGGTAATGGACTCTCGAGTCCGGTATGACCAGTGAGTAAGTAAGTAAGTGAGTATTGTTCTACTGATAAACGATGTTCGAACTAGCGCGAGAAAGTTTTAAGACAGTATGAATGCAGACGACAGGGAATTTTGTATCATAATAAGTTAAGTAATTTTATGGTAAAAGGAAAGCTAATTCGAATGCAAATGAAAATAGTTAATAACGTAAAGTATAAACAAAATATCAGAATGTTAAATATTTATTTCGGGAAAAGTACAGTTCGAAAGTGTGTTATTTGTTGATTGCTTAGCCATGAAAAGTGCGGACTAACGCGGGAGAATAATGTTTTTCTATTAGCCGTAAAGAAAACTGACAAATCAGAACGTCTTTTCTCTTGGAAATGGAGAATGTTGACAGCAGTCTAAGGCGTCGGAGTCCAGCCTTTCAATGGTGCGTTCGTGTGTAGTTTGAGCTCCGAAGGAAGTTATAATTTGCCGGTTTTAGTTATGCTTCATGTTTCAAAAGTCTTTTTTTAGGATGTAAGGATTTTTAAAGTATTTCTGTGTACGAGAAAAGACAGTAACGATCCGTGTTATTAGCTGCACCGTACTCTGACATGCACCAACACACCTCTGCGTATGTGGACTGCTGCCAGCGCCACCATGCGACGACCGCAGGCCAAATGCACCGCATGGTTATACCCCGAGGTGATTTAAACCCACAAACCGCCCACCAGAGCGTTATTTCACCATGTATCAGTATTATCCTTAATTTATGAGCATGAGCGTAGTTAATAGTGTGCTTTACTGCATACTGTGTCATTTTAGTTTAATTTTTTGGTTAAAATCTGGTTTTTATTTACCATCCAAGCCACAGTGAGATGGCGGTAACTGTCATCTTCTCAGCTGGAGTAATGAAGTTACATCTTGGACTTCTTTAACTTAAACCATAGAGAAAAGAGGAACAGTTGAATAAATGTCAAATGCTCAGAAGGCAAGCCATACTAAGTGAAGAAGAAAAAGCTGAAATCAGAAAAGAGTATATAGATGCAGGGAAAAAGAACTCCAAGACATTATTATAAAAAAAATGGACAGTATATGATGATATGTGAATTTGCCAGAGCACTGAGAGACTTAAGCCAAAGCATGGCACCTGGAGCACACGATACTCCCTCAACTCTATTGACATTCCTGTGAGAATATATGATAACAAAATTATTCCATCTTCTATGCAATGTATATGAGACAGGCGAGATATTGTGAGAGGTCCAGAAAAATCTAATAATACGAAGTCCAAAGACGTCAGGTGTTTACAAGTGTGGGTATTACTAAAGTAATAATCTGAGAAGACACATTTGGAGAATAATGACATCAGTTATGTATAGAAGATTTGGAAAAATGGTAGTGGCATTCCTTGGAGAAGGTCAGTTTAGTTTCCAGAGAAGCCTAGGAACACACGAAGCAGTACTGACTCCACAATTTATCTTAGAAAAAAGGTTTGCGGGAGTGCAGAATTGTTTACTAGGAACAGCTGAGTAAAACTGAGGCACTTGCCAGGGCTGATGCAAGATATCGCTGGAGTAGGTCAGACCAGAGCCGACCAGACGAGGCCGCCTGCTTATACAGCGAGAACTGGCGCTACGCTGCGAGGCCAGCTGAGGGACCAGAGTTGTAATATCAGCGCTATGCAGGAGAAGGGCAGAGCAACTGCAGTAATGGTGGCCTGATCAATTCGGAGCCTGGTTTTGTTGAGGCTTACACGATAGAAACTGCCGCTGCAGCAAATCAAAGACGAGGCAAGTCATTGTAAATACTCGTCATTTTTCGTCAAAACGATCACTGTCTGCCAGCTACCAGTCCCAAGGAGGGGCCTATAACGATATAATACTCTACGAGTCTACTAGATCAATCACTGAGCACCCTGCTGCTGCTAGCTGCGACTCTACTGCTTGCATAAAGCCGGTGCTGTGGACTGAGTGCTCTCCAACCAACTGGCCACCTGTGGGCTGATCCAGCTGCTGCCAGCCTCCTACACTGGAGGTGAAGAAGGAAGAGCTTTTTTATATTTTTGTAGGGCATGGATAGATGCTGATGCTTTCATGAAAATTGTAGTTACGTGTGGCCGGCCGGTGTTGCTACAGTCGGAAACCGTGTGACCGCAACGGTCGCAGGTTCGAATCCTGCCTCGGGCATGAATGTGCGTGATGTCCTTAGGTTAGTTTGGTTTAAGTAGTTCTAAGTTCTAGTGGACTGATGACATCAGATGTTAAGTCCCATAGTGCTCAGAGCCATTTGAAACATTTGTAGTTACGTGCTCAGTCCAGTTTAGATTTTCATCCATTACGCTTAAAGATAGTAGGGATCTCCGATGTTTCGGGCTAATGAGTCTAGAATGACCAACCAGTACCACCTGGTTTTTGTGTGGTTTGAGCTTTAACCTGATAAAAATGGTTCAAATGGCTCTGAGCACTATTGGACTTAACTTCTAAGGTCATCGGTCCCCTTGAACTTAGAACTACTTAAACCTAACTAACCTAAGGACATCACAAACATCCATGCCCGAGACAGGATTCGAACCTGCGACCGTAGCGGTCGCGCGGTTCCAAATTGTAGCGCCTAGAACCGCTCGGCCACGCCGGCCGGCTTTAACATGATGTCCTGTGCCCATTTTCATAGTGCAGATAGGTCGGTATAGAGACACTCGATAGCTGTCTTCAGCTTAATTGGTTTTGCCCTTAGATACAACTGGAGATCATAAGCGTAAATGTGGTATTTGCAATAGAACAAAACTACTGATACATTACTGAAGTACAATGAAAAGAATACAGGACCTAATTTTGAGCCGGCCAGGGTTGTCGAGCGGTTCTAGGCGCTCCAGTCTGGAACCACGCGACCGCTACGGTCTTAGGTTCGAATCCTGCCTCGGGCATAGATGTGTGTGAAGTCCTTAGGTTAGTTAGGTTTAAGTAGTTCTAAGTTCTAGGGGATGATGACCTTAGAAGTTAAGTCCAATAGTGCTCAGAGCGAAGCCAACCTAACTTCGAACCCTCGGGGGACGCCGGATACTACCTGCCAATTGCGACTTATGTGGTACCGGATATGACGCTTTGCCGGCGAGATGTCAGGTATGAGCGAAACCATTGCAGTGCACTCGGCGGGAAATGTAGTCTGATAAGTTTGGCAAATAAAATGTCGAAGCTGACAGCGTCAAAGACCTCGCTGAAGTCTAGGAAACACACGATTGTCACCTCTTGCGAATCCATGGCAAATTTCATTTCATCTGTTACCTTCATTAAGGCAAAAGTTGAACTACGATGTTTACGGAAGCCTGATTGGTATTCGCCTAGTAAGCTGTTTGTAGTTAGGTAGTTTGTTAGCTGACTATACGTTCTAAGGCCTTGGAGAGCGCATGAGAAGTGCAAATAGATTGGTAATAAGAGGCTGCCATTGCAACGGTCTTTTTAGGCTGTAGCTTAACTAGTCCCTGTTTCCAAGCCTCAGGGAAAGCACTTGTGGTTAATTTATAGTGGCCACTAGACGGTAATAATAAGCTTCAATATTTGGACTGCTATGACATCGTTTCCAGTAGATGCTGATAGGATAGGCACGAAAGCTTTTCTGACATTGAAGCAAATGCACACATAAGATACTGACTTGCCACAAAGCTCCGTTAACGTAAAGAAGAAGTCACATGGCCATCTGTTTACTCTGAAATACTCGAACGATACAGACATAACCCTTTCGTGGGTTCAAATGGTTCAAATGGCTCTGAGCACTATGGGACTCAACATCTGTGGCCATAAGTCCCCTAGAACTTAGAACTACTTAAACCTAACTAACCTAAGGACATCACGCACATCCATGTCCGAGGCAGGATTCGAACCTGCGACCGTAGCAGACCCGCGGTTCCTGACTGAGCGCCTAGAACCGCTAGACCCCTTTCGTGGACAAAATTATTGAGCAGTTTTTTTTTTTAATGGATTGAGATCAGATAGTAGTTAACAGATAGGTATATTTATCATACAGAATATCATATTTGCTCCATCTGTGAAAGTGAGGTCACACAACAATGTGGGAAATATTCTTCCCACTGCCCTTCCTTGGAGTTAAATGACAAAAACAACTTTTCAATATATGTCATATTTACTTGATAAATTTACTTCACTTGTTACAATGATTGTTCACAATTACTTGCCATGAAATTTTCTGAAACATCGGTCTATGCAAAGTGGTATTTGACAATATGTACCAACCCAGCGATTGCTCTTTTCCGCAACTCTGGTACTACAATGACGGCACGTCCAGTAGGTTTCTTCTAAAATGGGTTGATGCTCCCCTATAGCCACATGACGAAAATATTCAGGTACTTTACCCCTTTTTGCCAGAAAGACAGGTTTTTATCCACGCCTTTTTTGGGATGAGAAGCCAGCGATCAATTGTCTGGCTAGATGGATCCTGTATGTGAGCTCATCATGCTGTCCACTTTCTCTTTTACTAATTTTCCACAGGATAAAACTGTTCACTGCAGCAACGTCCACGAGGAAATAAAATATTCTGTGCCACCATTTTACAGAACGTCTGCCAATAGCATACCTTTCACGTAATTGATCAAACTTATCGACACCACCCATTATTTTGTTGTATTCTGCCACAGCTTCAGGACCATCCATGTTTTTCCTTTTCACTGTGGCTGTTTCTCATGGGTCATGAATTGAGGACAGGAAAGTGACTGGATGGTTATCCATCCATTTTACTGCAGATATGGCTCCTGTTGTTTCAAACTGGAATTCTCCTCGTTCCAGTTTTATGTGCTGTTTCATAAATTTGGGTAAATCAAAAGTATTTACCTTATACTATAGCTCTGAGCAAAAAAAAAATCACAAAATGTCACGCAAACAGCACTGAAAGGCTCCTCTGCAGAGCAGCACTCAGCTATACAATGTCTCTGCGCGAAGGTACAGTAAAAATGGCGGGAACTTTCGATTGGAAATAGTACCCTATACTGTTCACTAAGGCCGGCCGCTGTGGTCTAGCGGTTCTAGGCGCTCAGTCCGGAACCTCGCGACTGCTACGGTCGCAGGTTCGAATCCTACCTCGGGCATGGATGTGTGTGATGTCCTTATGTTAGTTAGGTTTAAGTAGTTTTAAGTTCTAGGGGACTGATGGCCACAGATGTTAAGTCCCATAGTGCTCAGAGCCATTTGAACCATTTTGAACCGTTCACTGGGTAGTAACACCGTACAGAGGTGAGAACTGTGAATCCCACGGGACTAGGAGCGAGTTCATTGTAGTGGGAAGCATGTTTTCCCACGGCTCACTAACGGGGTTAACGCGTCGGCGAGCGTCTGCTGATGCCACTATAGAAGCGAATGTACCCGAGTCGCCATAATATTTTCTTCCATCAGGTACGGTGGAGGAGGGGATGGGAGAGATGTAGACGGAATCTGTCCGCTAATCTTTATCGGAAATCAATGCTTGTCCCATCACGGCGCAGAGCGAATCATCAGCGCAGTGGCTCACCGCCACCCTAAGGGCCCGAGACGCCGCGAGAAGAAAGAAGGGCCGGGAAGGGCCGCGCGCCCCTCCCTGCCTACGGCCTTCGTGCCAGCCGGCTATTACCGGCAAATACAAAAATTTTAATTCGGCCCCGCAGCGCGCCGGGCGCTCCGACGAATAATGGGCCCGCGATTTAGCACTCACGACCCGATAAATCACTCCTAATCTGATTTCTTTAATTTTCCTATCAGAATGAAATTAGTCTGCGCGTGACATATTAAAATACTGGCCATTTATTCCAAATAAATCCGGCGCGCTCTTAATTCGCGCCGGCTGCGGCGTTCCTAATGATTCCTTCCTCCGTCCGCTGCGCCCGTATCGGGCCGCCGGCCGTCTCAGCCGTTTCGCCGCTAATGCCGACCAAAGGGACCAAAGGGTGAGTGGCCGACTGGCGTTCGCTAACATTAAGGCGACTGCAAATTTCCCCGTCCGAATAACTAAGATATAGGCAATGCAGAATACGTCAGCGCCGAATAATTCTATTGTACCATACACAGGTAAAAAAGTGGCTATTTTTAGGTTTCCGTACCTCAATCGATAAAAACGGAACCTTATGGGATCACGTTGTAGTCTGTCTGACGGTCTGAATGTCTGACAGCTGAGACGCGTTGTTCCCACGAAGGGGTAGAGGTGTCAGTTTGAAATTTAAGGCACATTACATGGCCCGCGGCCTATATATATGCTCTGAGCATTATGGGACTCAACATCTGAGGTCATCAGTCCCCTAGAACTTAGAACTACATAAACCTATCTAGCCTAAGGACATCACGCACACACGTCCATGCCCGAGGCAGGATTCGAACCTGCGGTCGCGCGGTTCCAGATTGAAGCGCTTAGAACCGGCCGGCTCCTGCGGTCTCTCGCCGATACGAAAAATTTTAAGCTTCTTGGTCAATACAATCAAAGGGTACGGCCATTTACCTAAAATATTGTGATACTCGCAAACCCACTAATCAAAATCGTGTAAGGTACTTTACGTTCGCCTAGTATCATGAAATTTGGCAAGAAGAAGGTTTCACAGTAAGAGTAAAGAAAAATGTCCGAAAATATGGTTAGCACACTGGACTCGCATTCGGGAGGACGACGGATCAATCCCGCGTCCGGCCATGCTGATTTAGGTTTTCCGTGATTTCCTTCAGTCGCTCCAGGCAAATGCCGGGATGGTTCCTTTGAAAGGGCACGGCCGACTTCCTTCCCTAATCAGATGAGACCGATGACCTCGCTGTTTGGTCTCTTCCCCCAAACAACCCAAACCAACCCGAAAATTGTTAATATTTTTTGTCATTTGTCTGTTAAGATATTTTCTCAGGAAGGTATGAAGTTGAAATTTATGTCAAATGCTAATATCTACAGTCCCTTCTGGCGTGAAAAATTTGAGCAATCTAAAGATACGGCCATTTGTGTCACATATTTCGACAGCCGCAAACTCATTCATCAAAACCTGAAGGGTACTTCTCCTTGACCTAGAGTCATGAAATTTGACAAGAAGCAAGGTTGCACAGTAAAAGTAAAAGAAAAAAATACGAAAATTGTTAATTGGGAATTATATCACAAAAAAATATTTTTTTGTCTTTTGTTGTTCGCCTGTGTTTCCGTTCGTCTGTTAAGATCCATTTTTGTCAGGAACATGTGGAGGTATCAAATTGAAATTTATGTCAAATATCAATAGTATCCATGGTCTCCTAGCTATGAAAATAATTTAAGCTTCTAGGTAAATTTTGGAAATTTGTGGTAAGACCCTAACAGGCCAAACTGCTGAGGTCATCGGTCCCTAAGCTTACACACTACTTAATCCATCTTTAACTAACTTACACTAAGGACAACATACACACCCATGTCCGAGGGAGGACTCGAACTTCCGACGGGGATAGCCGTGCAGACCGTGACAAGACGCCCTAGACAGCGCGCCTACTAGTGCAATAAAAAGATGCAGCAACGTTAATGTTGTGGTCTTCAGCCCGAAGGCTGGTTTGACGCAGCTCTTTACGTTACTGTATCCTGTGCAAGCCTCTTCATCTCGAATAACTGCTCTAACTCACATTCTTCTGAATCTGCTTAATATAAGTCTCCCTCTATGATTCTTAACCCCCCACACTTACCTCCAATACGAAATTCGTGATCCCTTGATGTCTCAGAATGTGTCCTATCGGCCGATTCCTTCTTTTCGTCAAACTATGCCACAACCATCTTGTCTCCCCAGTATTCAGTAGCTCCTCAGTATTTCCGTGATCTAGGCACCTACCATTCGGTAATATACGTCACATACTTCGATGCTCGCAAACTCAGAGTTCGGAAAGCTATAGGTGAACTATCTACATACAGGTCGATCTTGGGAATCTCGCGGTAAAACGCGTGCTTGTAAACCGAGAGGTTGCGGGGTTGAATCTCGGTCGGATCACGGTTTCTTCAGTATTCGTTTCAACCTAGTCTTCACTCCTCAACGATGTGAGGAGTTGCAAGAACAACACGTGTTTCTTATTCCACAATGAACTGTAGATCCCGTTTCCGCTGTTGGATCATGTAATGTTATGTGTGCCTCACCGTTTTTTTTTCTTTAGCTAATTTGTGCCTGATTTTATTCTGAGAAGCTCAGTAATGTATGTAAATACCGTAAATCTAAATGTGATTCAAAAAGTACTTGAAGTGAAGTGAAGCGCAGCTGGACCGCAAGAAACTCTTTAGCGCGCAATCCCCGCAACGATAGTATTAGAGAATCTTTGAGTATGGACTAAAAAAAAAAAAAAAAAAAAAAAAAAAAAAAAAAAAAAAAAAAAAAGAGAGAGAGAGAGAGAGAGAGAGACTGTTAATCTGTATCTTGTGGAAAGAGGACGTGTTGCTAGGCCATCGCTCAGAACGTATTGTTATATTTAATGAAAATTGATATTCTAGTGATAAAAGCGAGTGAAGTATGTGTAAGAGTTGCCAAACATTTATGTGTACAAATTTTTTGGAAGTGAAGAATAGAAATATCTTGTTTTTGGGAAAAGAGGTGAAGTTCATTGTCGTTGCCATCTGTCAATCGACAGAATTGTAGGTGTACAAAGTTCACTAAAATACAGGAAAAGAAATGCATTCTCTGTAGTTTTCATTCAATAAATAACAACCTCTCATAATTTCTTAATTACAGTAATTGGATTATGTTCTTGTACAATAGTATGGTGCTGAACTCCAATGACCAATTTTGATGTAGCAGGACGTGTAGTTTGAAGGAAGTTAGTGTGCCAAGCAATCTCCTTTTCTCACGAAAAGCAGATTCCTTTTTCATCTTACTTACAAAAGTGGTCCCTTAGGTATGAAAAGCTACGAAAACTTGGGCTTAAAGCTATCCGCAATACGGCCAAGTAACTAACAGAGTCGTATTTTAAACTTAAACGAACAATAACTTCCTCCAAATTGCAATACGTCAACAACTGGTGCAGAAGCTGATCATTCAAGGAGGCAGCAACCAAAATTCAGGTACCAGTTACAACTTAAAGTAAAAATCTCAATCAAAAATCAATCTCTCTCTCCAAACAAATGGTTCAAATGGCTCTGAGCACTCTGGGACTTAACTTCTGAGGTCATCAGTCCCCTAGAACTTAGAACTACTTAAACCTAACTAACCTAAGGACATCACACACATCCGTGCCCGAGGCAGGATTCGAACCTGCGACCGTAGCTCTCTCCAAACACATATATAAATATTGATATTATTATTTAAAAAAAATTCATTTTACAATCACTGGGTTAGGTTAGGGACATCCATGGCGTCCAGTAAAAACAGTTGCACGAGGCCATTGAGCCACACGAAATTATTATTATGTATATACTTCATTAAGTTTGCGCGTAACCCTCAGACAGTGAGTTATACTTGCGCTTGCCGGATTTTTTTTGATTTTTTTAAATGCAGTGTATAACAAAAACAATCATCCTATATCATATGAATGAAGATAAAAACTTGGGGTGGATTTACCTTCGCATCGGCTGTAAGTTGTTGGCTCACGTGGCTGCCAGTAGCGGTCTCCCTCGTTGGGTTACGTGGCTCGCTGCCGCTTTCATTATCTGTGCACGTCGAGTCGACATGGCTACGGCGACGCGCACAACAGAAAACATTTTGTTCGCCAATCCAACAGATGAAATTCAGTTACAACTGAGAAAGTGCGACCGTCGTCTGCAGTAGGGCCTCACTATCAATCGGCTTAACACGTGTAGGACCTAGTGTTGTGGTTGGCAGGAGAGCCAACACCGTGTTACTAGAGAAAGCCGAAAGGCACGCGTTTTAGCTCACGCAGGCTGGCGTGAGGTCTGGAACAGGACAAGGAAATTAGACTTTAGAAAAAACGGACGTAGCTGGTGGAATACTTAACTTTAATCCATTAATGGTGAACGTCGGTCTTGACGGTACACGATTCGCAGTATCAATAGTAACTGGTAATGGCGCCTTGCTAGGTCGTAGCAAATGACGTAGCTGAAGGCTATGCTAACTATCGTCTCGGCAAATGAGAGCGTATTTTGTCAGTGAACCATCGCTAGCAAAGTCGGTAGTACAACTGGGGCGAGTGCTAGGAAGTCTCTCTAGACCTGCCGTGTGGCGGCGCTCGGTCTGCAATCACTGATAGTGGCGACACGAAGGTCCGACGTATACTAACGGACCGCGGCCGATTTAAAGGCTACCACCTAGCAAGTGTGGTGTCTGGCGGTGACACCACATCTAGCATTGCACCGTTGAACTCCAACGTCGCCAGATCCCATGGTACATGTTTTCTCTTCGTGTGTGGGGTTATGAAAGATTCCGTCTATGCGCCTCTCCTTTCAACAACTTCTGGCGCACTGCGACGCCGCATAGCAACAACAGTAAATGGACTAGATCTACATCTGCATCTCGTGCATGACTACAAGCGCTTGGTGAAAATTAGCACTTACGTCTTTCTTTACGAGCTCTGATTGCTCTTGCCACTTTTCGTCGCATGTTACAGAAAACGAGTCTAAGTTATGATTTGAGTAGGCGATGAAAGACTGTATCGTCTGTAAACAATCTAAGAGGACTGATCAGATTGTCTCCTACATCGGTCATATAGATTACTTACTCCAGACATGCTCGCAAAAGTACGGGACGAGTTTGAATATGGTCTGGACGTTTGTCGAACGTCTGGTGTAGGGAAAGTTGAATATTTGTAGAGGTAAAACTTCGATCCTAAGTGTAATTGTAAAATGTGTGCCAAGGTTCTACGTTCTTGCATGCAAAAAAAATATCTTCGTAAAGACGGATAGTACTTTTGAGAGTAAGATTGTTGTTCTCCTATAAGTTAAAAATCATCAGAGGTGTCTATCTTGTTTTATGTAGAAGACATAGTTCTGTGAAATCGGATGATAGATTCGACCACAAACTACGTTAATGTTGTTGTACACTACAATGCGATGACTGGACTCAAGCAGTTCTCCACTGTTGCCTATTCTGTGCAAGTTTCATTATCTCTGATCACTTCTCCTAACCACATCCATCTGGACCTGCTTACCGCACTCTAGCCATAATCTTTCCACTTTGTTCTTTCATTACCATATTAACTATTCACTGACGCCTCAGTGTGTGTCCTGCAAACCTATCCCCTTTTTTTAATGAAGCTGTGTCATAAGCACAAAGAAAACAGCCAAAATCAATTTCGAATTAAAATTTTAAAATATGTCATTGAGAAAAAAAATTTAGTAAACTACATGCAGCTGGCCGCGGTGGCCGAGCGGTTCTAGGCGCTTCAGTCCGGAACCGCGCTGCTGCTACTGTCGCAGGTTCGAATTCTGCATGGATGTGTGTGATGTCCTTAGGTTAGTTAGGTTTAAGTAGTTCTACGTTCTAGGGGACTGACGACCTCAGATGTTAAGTCCCATAGTGCTCAGAGCCATTTGAACCAAACTATATGCATTTATTCAGTATGTTTGGTTATTCAGGTGTTCCAGCTGTTGAGGGGTTTCGCTTTGACTTTGGTTTCCACAGTGCCAGGATGATGAAGACTTCTTAAGTAATAGAACCCAGCAAGTTGTCCTCGACGGGGAGTGTTCATCAGAGACAAGGGTATCGTCAGCAGTGCCAAGGGAAGAGTGATAGGACGGCTATTATTTTCTGTATACATAAAAGATCTGGCGGGCAGGGGAGGCAGCAATCTGCGGCTGTTTGCTGATGAGGCTGTAGTCTACGGGAACTTGTCGAAGTTGCGTGACTGTAGGAGGATAAAAGATCAACAAAACTCAAGTTGGTGTGATGAGTGCAGCTGGGTCGAAATGTAGAAAAACGTAAGTTGATGCGGGTGAGTAACAGAAACATGTTCGGATTCAGTATTAGTAGTGTCCAGTTTGTCACACTCACGCCTTTTTACAGGGTGATCACTATTATTGGACTACTACTGAACGGTTTTCGTTAGGACTTTCAAACTGCATGGTTGGCTCGGGTCATACAGGAATTAGTATGCACTGTATGGTTTGGTTTAGCGACGAAACCCACTTTCATTTGGATGCGTACGTCAATAAGCAAAACTGATGCTTTTGGGGGCTGTGAACCCGCATTTTGCGATCGAGAGATCTCTTCACCCTCAACGGTTGACTGTGTGGTGTGGAATGTCCAGCCACGGAATAATCGGTGAGATATTTCTTGATGGCGCAGTGACTACCTAAAGGTACGTGAAGGTTTTGGAAGGTGGTTTCATCCCCATTATCCAAAGTGACTCTGATTTCGACAAGATGTGGTACATGGAAGACAGTGCTCGACCCCATCGAAGCAGGAGACTGTTTGATGTCCTGGAGGAGCGCTTTGGAGACCGCATTCTGGTTCTGGGGTACCCAGAAGCCACTGGCATGGGCCTCGAATGGCCACCACATTCTGCGGATCTGAACACATGTGGTTCTTTATTGTGGGTCTATATTAAAGACAAGACGTATAGCAATAACCTCAAAACCATTTCTGAGCTGAAAACGAACATTTAGGACGTCAACAACAACATCGATGTTCCGACACTGCAGCAGGTCATACAGAATTTCGATATTCGTCTGCTCCACATCATCGCCAATGATGGCAGGCATATCGAAAATGTTATAACCTAAATCCGAATATCTGCAGTGACGTTTACATGTTGAATAAAGTTTAAGCACGCCGTAGTATGTAAATAATTTACTTTTTTATTCATGTAGTTTAATAATTGTCATCCTCAACATTTGGGCGTTACGTTGCAAAGCGATATGGAAGGAAGGTGTGAGGATTGTGGTAGGGAAGACGAATGGTTTACTTCTATTTGTTGGGCGAATTTTAGGAAAGTGTGGTTCATCTTAAAGGGAATGACATGTGAGACGCTAGTGCTGTCTGTTCTTGAGTGCTGCTCGAGTGTTTCGGATACATACAAGGTCTTATTAAAGGAAGACATCTAAGTACGTAATTCAGAGGCGAGCTCCTAGATTTCTTACCGAAAGGTTCGCACAAAAGCAAGTGTGGCGGGATGCTTCGGAAACTGAAATGGGAATCCCTGGAGGGAAGGCGACATTCTTTTCGACAAACACAAATGAAAAAAATTAGAAAAACCGGCGTTTGAAGATCAGTGCAAAATGGTTCTACCGTCGCCAATATATATTTCGAGTAAGGGGCACGAATATGGGAGACACTAGGGATCATACGGAGGCATATAGATAGTCGTTTTTCCATCGCTGTCTTTACGAGTGGAACAGGAAAGGAAATGACTAGTCGCACACACCGTACGGCGGCTTGCGGAGTAGTCTATGTACACTACTGGCCATTAAAATTGCTACCCCAAGAAGAAATGCAGATGATAAACGGGTATTCATTCGACAAATATATTATACTAGAACTGACATGTGATTACATTTTCACGCAATTTGGGTGCATAGATCCTGAGGAATCACTACCCAGAACAACCACCTCTGGCCGTAATAACGGCCTTGATACACCTGGGCATTGAGTCAAACAGAGCTTGGATGGCGTGTACAGGTACAACTGCCCATGCAGCTTCAACACGATACCACAGTTCATCAAGAGTAGTGACTGGCGTATTGTGACGAGCTAGTTGCTCGGCCACCATTGAGCAGACGTTTTCAGTTGGTGAGAGATCTGGAGAATGTGCTGGCCAGGGCAGCAGTCGAGCATTTTCTGTATCCAGAAAGGCCCGTACCCGTACAGGACCTGCAACATGCGGTCGTGCATTATCCTGCTGAAATGTAGGGTTTCGCAGGGATCGAATGAAGGGTAGACCCACGGGTAGTAACATATCTGAAATGTAACGTCCACTGTTCAAAGTGCCGTCAATGCGAACAAGAGGTGACCGAGATGTGTAACCAATGGAACCCCATACCATCACGCCTGGTGATACGCCAGTATGGCGATGACGAATACACGCTTCCAATGTGCGTTCACCACGATGTCGTCAGACACGGATGCGACCATCGTGATGCTGAAACGGAACCTGGATTCATCCGAAAAAATGAGGTTTTGCCATTCGTGCACCCAGGTTCGTCTTTGAGTACACCATCGCAGGAGCTCCTGTCTGTGATGCAGCGTCAAGGGTAACCGCAGCCATGGTCTCCGAGCTGATAGTCCATGCTGCTGCAAACGTCGTCGAACTGTTCGTGAAGATGGTTGTTGTCTTGCAAACGTCTCCATCTGTTGACTCAGGGATCGAGACGTGGCTGCACGATCCGTTACAGCCATGCGGGTAAGATGCCTGTCATCTCGACTGCTAGTGATACGAGGCCGTTGAGATCCAGCACGGCGTTCTGTATTACCCTCCCGAACCCATCGATTCCATATTCTGGTAACAGTCATCGGATCTCGACCAACGCGAGCAGCAATGTCGCGATACGATAAACCGCAATCGCGATAGGCTACAATCCGACCTTTATCAAAGTCGAAAACGTGATGGTACGCATTTCTCCTCCTTACACGAGGCATCACAACAACATTTCACCAGGCAACGCCGGTCAACTGCTCTTTGTGTATGAGAAATCGGTTGGAAACTTTCCTCATGTCAGCACGTTGTAGGTGTCGCCTCCGGCGCCAACTTTGTGTGACTGCTCTGAAAATCTAATCATTTGCATATCACAGCATATTCTTCCTGTCGGTTAAATTTCGCATCTGTAGCACGTCATCTTTGTGGTGTAGCAATTTTAATGGCCAGTAGTGTATACAGATGTAGTGATAGATGAAGACAAATTTCGCCAGTGAAAAAGATATTAATTTTACGGCCGCAGCTACAGGTGAACGGGTATATCGCATCCAGAACCGCAGGAAGTGTGAAAGTGCGTGAAAAATTTGCACTCGTGAGTATGTGAATCAGAGGGACCTATCTAGTTGCGCGTAGCATCCCCTTTCCTCGTGGCGTGGACTCCACGAGACAAAGGTTGGGGAATAATTTGGAACCATCACCTGCAACACACGGAGACCATTGGTCATTGATCGGTTCACGGTTCTCGCGTCTCACTCGATGGCGAGACCACGTGACCTATGGGGACACAAAAAAGCACTACCACGTTTTAATATTGTCAGAGTAATCGGTCTGTTCATCAAAATATTTCGAGACGGGTAGGTACCGATTTGTTCATCTATTTATTGGGACGGGGGATATCTGTCAGTCCATTTATAATTTTGGGGAGGCGGGACATTACGTATTCCTTAATTGAATGTAGTTCTATCAAATTCAAGCCAGTTTTGTGACATAAATTGCAAATGATAATTGTTTACAACGTACCACAGTGGTGTTGAGGAGGTAGAGACGAATAATTTGATAAAAGCAGTTGTGGTCACTGCATGGGGGCTTAATTAAATAATTATTATGCAAATACTTTTAATTTTCAGTAGCTGAATGTCCGGCTACGAAGTCTCGTAACCGGTTGGCCCTGACTAGTATTAGTACGCAATCTGACTGCATAGAATAACAACAAGCAATGAAAGGAAATTTCCGTTAACACAATTAATTAATTAAGTCCCCAGCAACTATAAAACCTACGAAACAACAAAGCACAAGTGTAACTGTTCTGTGTGTGGAAGTGTGATTCAACGTACTCATCTGGCACGGTTCCTCCTCAACAAGACCAAATATTTTAAACACCATTTATAATGAAGTAATTAAAAAAAACCAGAAATACTGTAATTGCACATAGAAACCAGAAATACAGTGTAATACAAGAACACGAGCCAGATGCTTTGTTGACTGAACCTGTGACCAAGAGGCATTATTGTTTAAGACATTGAAATAATAAAAAAAAGGAATTTTTTACCTTCATATATATTGACGAAAAGCACACTCTGATCATTACAGCATCCCCAATCCAACAATATCTAGGGTCTAGCCCATCAAAACAATATGACAACATCTGAACAAGCACTCTCCATGGGAACTTTTCAACAACGACTCACCACTGCTACATCTCAATAAGCACTCTCCACGACGACTTCTCGACAAGAACTCTCCACCACCACATCTCAACAAGCACTGCCAGTGGAGGCGGCTGAATAAAACTCTTTGGCGCAATCTCTGGCGCTGTGGCTCAGTGAATCCACCTTTCATCACTCAATTCGGGAAGCTACTAGGAACTGGCCTATAGAAACCACCTAAGCTACAGCGGTGTGCGAGATTTTCAATATTATCTGTGTCTCTGCGCACCAACTACTGGTACAAAAGAGAAAACCGCTACAGGCTGCGCTTTTCGCGTTATTGAAAGTGGTTTTCAAACGGTGGTGGCCCCACACTCAAATGCAACCTGTCAGGATTTTTAGTGTGTTATTCATGGCACTCCCCCCTGTCACTGTACAAAATTTTGCGACTACATGAGGTGTTTCCCATAATCGAAATTTTTTTTATCTTCATTTACTGCGTTATTATGCCACCAACTTAGTGGGCTATTTCGTTATCATTGTTAATTTAAACATTCCCGTGAGGGTGCTGAAAGAAGGAAAGACTTCTGTAAACGTGTGTATAAAATAATTACGTTTGCGAGACAAACAAAATGATTTAATTGTTATTTTTATGCTTTTAAAAATTACAAAATTGTGAGGTAAAGTTCACAGGAACGTCTGTTTTACAATTTCTGAGTGGACAATGAAGTTGGGGCGCAATAACAGCCTTGAAAAGGCTCAAATGGCTCTGAGCACTATGGGACTTAACATCTATGATCATCAGTCCCCTAGAACTTAGAACTACTTAAACCTAACTAACCTAAGGGCATCACACAACACCCAGTCATCACGAGGCAGAGAAAATCCCTGACCCCGCCGGGAACCTTGAAAAGGAAGACCAAAGAAGATGAATATGGGAAATACTTCGTGTAGTGGCAAATTTTTGTACAGCGGTAGGAGGGAGTGTCGAGAAAAGCATAATAATAATTCCGACCGGTAGCGGTAAACATCCCACAAAAAAGGTCCTATCAATGTATTCTCTAGGACCAATAGTTTGTGTGCAGAGAGCGACAGGTTATTGAAAATCTCGGATACCGCGCATGTGCTTAGCTTAAGTAATCGTCGTAGGCCAATTTCAGGTATTTTTCCGATTTGATGGACCACATGTGTCATATATCTAATTGTTCGTCTCGATTTCTCCTACACCAGTGTCGTAAGTTGTAAACAATTATCGTTTACACCCAATACATCTTTGTTGAATTGTAATTCGTTAAAAAAACATATATTTAATGGACTACTTTCTTCTGTAACATCATATATTTGACGGAATTTTTTTCTAGATGGATAGATCACATAACTAATGATGAAGTATTGAATAGAATTGGGGAGAAGAAGAGTATGTGGCACAACTTGACAAAAAGAAGGGACCGGTTAGTAGGACATGTTCTGAGGCATCAAGGGATCACAAATTTAGCATTGGAGGGTAAAAATCGTGTAGGGAGACCAGGAGATGAATACACTAAGCAGATTCAGAAGGATGTGGGTTGCAGTAAGTACTGGGAGATGAAGAAGCTTGCACAGGATAGGGTAGCATGGAGAGCTGCATCAAACCAGTCTCAGGCCTGAAGACTACAACAACAACATCACATATAGTTTGAAAAATGTATTTTTTAGGTCAGTTGTGTTGTAAAAACTTCGAATTATATAGTCATTTCTGCATTAACCCTATCTTCGGCAGACGCTTGCTTTGTACAGTTACGTTTCAGAATTCAAGGAGAGTAGAAGCGCTATGTGAGATGTCATCTGGAGGTCTTTTATATTCGTAAATAAAAAAGTCATTAATGAAAAATATGTTTCAGAAAAACTTATTCATTGAAATACCTGTGCCCCTTATATAACAGATAATGTGAATGTAATGTATATGGGACCGAATTTTAATGGATCTTCAAAAAATATATGTCACATTGGATGACTTCAAAAAATGTCTGTTTTTTTTCTGGTACTCCTGATTTCCGTAGCTAATATCTTTTATTCAACGTGCTGTAAATCCTTTTAACTCACGAATACAGCCACAAAGTTCATTACTGGCGCGATGACTGCAAACTGGGAAATTTCGATTGCCGTAGAGCAAGACATAAAGCATTATCACAGTATTCTGAGACGATGGGGCGATGCATTATCTTTCAGAAGGGACATGCCACCAGTGGGTTTCTGTAGATTGACAAACGGATGAACAAGACGCGACTTAAATTGAATTGAAATGATTCGGATGTGTTGTTACAGTAATATAGTCTACAATGCTTATTTTTATGGTGTCTTCCTTAGAATAGTTTGCAATTTAAAAACTACTGTAGATCGTATTTCTCTAAATACGTAATTGATTTCTCATGCACAAACAGCAGTTGACCGGCGTTGCCTGGTGAAATGTTGTTGTGATGCCTCGTGTAAGGAGGAGAAATGCGTACCATCACGTTTTCGACTTTGATAAAGGTCGGATTGTAGCCTATCGCGATTGCGGTTTATCGTATCGCGACATTGCTGCTCGCGTTGGTCGAGATCCGATGACTGTTACCAGAATATGGAATCGATGGGTTCGGGAGGGTAATACGGAACGCCGTGCTGGATCTCAACGGCCTCGTATCACTAGCAGTCGAGATGACAGGCATCTTACCCGCATGGCTGTAACGGGTCGTGCAGCCACGTCTCGATCCCTGAGTCAACAGATGGAGACGTTTGCAAGAGAACAACCATCTGCACGAACAGTTCGACGACGTTTGCAGCAACATGGACTATCAGCTCGGAGACCATGGCTGCGGTTACCCTTGACGCTGCATCACAGACAGGGGAAAAGAGAAGCAACTGTATGAATATCGAGAGGTCAGATGGTAAGCCAGTCCAGACAAAGAAGGGAAAACAGGAAGGTGGTAGGAGTATATAAAGGGTCTATACCATGGAGATGAACTTAAAAGCAAAATTATGGAAGGGAAAATGGACGTAGATGAAGAGGAGATGGGAGATATGACACCGTGAGAAAAATTTGAAAAAGCACTGAAAGATCTAATTCCAAACAAGGCCCCGGCAGTAAGACGATACTCCGTCAGACAGATAGTCTTCGGAGAGACAGCCATGGCATAACTCCTAATATCGTGTCGGAACTCCTTCCCCCTCTCTAGTGCAGCAACTCAACGTGGCGTGGACTCAACAAATCGTTATAAGTCCCCGGCAGAAATATTGAGCCATGCTGCCTCTACAGCCGTCCATAATTGCAAAAGTTTTGCCGGTGCAGGATTTTGCGCAAGAACTGACCTCTCGATTATGTTCCATAAATGTTCGATGGGATTATTGTAGGCTATCTGGGTAGCCAAACCATTCACTCGAATTGTCCAGAATGGTCTTCAAACCAGTCACGGACAATTATGGGCCGGTGACATTGTCCATCGTCATCCATAGATATTCCGTTGTTGAATGGCTGCAAAGGGCCTCCAAGTAGCCTAACATAACCATTTCCAATCAATGATCGGTTTAGGTGGCCCAGAGAACACAGTCAGTATAAATACAGTCCACACCATCGTGGAGTCACCTACAGTTTGCACAGTACCTTGTTCACAACTTGATTCCACGGCCTCGTAGCGTCTGAGGTCTGAGCAATGCTCTGACCCTCCCATCAGCTCTTACCAATTGAAATAGAACCTCATCTAACCAGGTTACGGTAGTCCAGTTGTCTAGAGACCAACTGATGTAACGACACTGTGGATCTCATAATACAGGGCTATTACAAATGATTGAAGCGATTTCATAAATTCACTGTAGCTCCATTCATTGACATATGGTCACGACACACTACAGATATGTAGAAAAACTCATAAAGTTTTGTTCGGCTGAAGCCGCACTTCAGGTTTCTGCTGCCAGAGCGCTCGAGAGTGCAGTGAGACAAAATGGCGACAGGAGCCGAGAAAGTGTATGTCGTGCTTGAAATGCACTCACATCAGTCAGTCATAACAGTGCAACGACACTTCAGGAACAAGTTCAACAAAGATCCACCAACTGCTAACTCCATTTGGCGATGGTATGCGCAGTTTAAAGCTTCTGGATGCCTCTGTAAGGGGAAATCAACGGGTCGGCCTGCAGTGAGCGAAGAAACGGTTGAACGCGTGCGGGCAAGTTTCACGCGTAGCCCGCGGAAGTCGACGAATAAAGCAAGCAGGGAGCTAAACGTACCACAGCCGACGGTTTGGAAAATCTTTCGGAAAAGGCTAAAGCAGAAGCCTTACCGTTTACAATTGCTACAAGCCCTGACACCCGATGACAAAGTCAAACGCTTTGAATTTTCGGCGCGGTTGCAACAGCTCATGGAAGAGGATGCGTTCAGTGCGAAACTTGTTTTCAGTGATGAAGCAACAATTTTTCTTAATGGTAAAGTGTTTAAAGCTCCTCTACCAAGAAACGTGCCAGAACTGCGAGCTCGCATCAACGATGCTTTCGAACTCATTGATGGGGACATGCTGCGCCGAGTGTGGGAAGAACTTGATTATCGGCTTGATGTCTGCCGAATCACTAAAGGGGCACATATCGAACATTTGTGAATGCCTAAAAAAACTTTTTGAGTTTTTGTATGTGTGTGCAAAGCATTGTGAAAATATCTCAAATAATAAAGTTATTGTAGAGCCGTGAAATCGCTTCAATCATTTGTAATAACCCTGTACTGAACTCCCCAACGATTTCCGAAATGGAATGACCCACGCGTCTATCTCCAACTACTATTCCGAGTTCAAAGTCTGTTAATTCCTGTCGCGCGGTTCCAGTCATTCGGAAATCTTTTCACATGACTCACCTGAGTGCAAACGACAGCTCGGCCAATGCATTGCCCATTTATACCCCGCGTATTCGATGCTATCGCCATCTGTACATGTGTACATAGCTATGCCATGACTTTTGTTACCTCAGTGTAAACACTTAGCGTGTGGTCATTATTTGAACACGACGATCTGCATCATTGATTGTGCGCTTTGAATGAAAGTCTGACCCCTCGTAATAATTATCATGATAAGCTCTCCTGTGTGATCGAGCTATACGTACAAACAGACTCATCCAGCTTAACCCTTATGTACACGTGGCTATCATGAAGCGGCTACCACACCTATGATTTTCTAATCATCAATCTGATATCGCAAGAGTAATTCGGAACATTATAATTCCACCCTAATCATATTTAAAAATATTGAAGATCGTGGCTCGCGCAGAAGCATCCGCACACTTCAGCTGATGTAGCACGCAGAGGGCAACCGGCACGGTGTTACCACGATCCCCTCCAAGCAGCTTCCTGGAAGCTACCGTATGCCCTCGCCGAATTCTGCCTGTTCGTTAACTTCGTCAGAGCAACCTACGACATTAGCTATAATCAACATCCGTGCACATACAAAGCACATTGTCTGAATTAGCAGACAATAGTTAAAGCCGTACTGGCGAAAATGCATTCGCAAATAAAACTACAGTCACCTCTGAACGTTTCTGTTACCTGTTTATGACACAAGACCAATTGATAATTGCTGTTGATGTGTTGCTGTGGTCTTCAGTCCGAAGGCTGGTTTGATGCAGTTCTACACGTTACTCTATTCTGTGTGAGCCCCTTCATCTCCGAATAACTACTGCAACCTACATCCTTCTGAGTCTACTTACTGTATTCATCTCGTGGTCTCCCTAGACGATCGTGATCCCTAGATCTCTGAGAATGTGTCCTGTCAACCGATCCCTTCTGTAGCTCAGTCTGTGCCACAAATTTCTTGTCTCCCCATTTCTAATCAGTACCTCCCTATTAGTTACGTGATCTACGCTACCGATTTTCAACATTCTTCTCTAGCTCCCCATTCCTAAAGCTTCTATTCTCTTCTTGCCTAAATTGTTTATCTTCCATGTTTCACTTTCACACATGCCTTCGTTCCAGACAAATACTTCCAGAAAAGACTTCCTAATACTTAAATCTATATTCGATGTTCGTAAATTTCTCTCCTTCAGATATATTTTTTTTGCCATTGCCAGTCAACATTTTATATCCCCTCTGCTTCGGCCATCATCAGTTATTTTGCTAGCAAAATAGCAAAACTCATCTACTACTCTAAGTGTCTCGTTTCCTAATCTAACTCCATCAGCATCGACTGATTTAATTATTCAACATTCCATTATTCTTAATTTGCTTTCTTTCATGTTCATTTTATATCCTCCTCTCAAAACAGTGTCAATTCCGTTCAACTTCTCTTCCAAGTCCTTTGCTGTCTCTGGCAGAATTACAATGTCATCGGCAAACCTCAACGTTTTGATTTCTTCTCCCTGGACTTCAGTTCCAACTCCTAATTTTTCTTTGGTTTCCTTTACTGCTTGTTCAGTGTACAGATTGAACAACATCGGGAGTAGGCTACAACCCTGTCAACGCTGTCTCACTCCCATCTCAACCACTGCTACCCTTTCATGCCCCTCGACTCTTACAACGGCGTGTGGTTTCTGTACAACCTGTAAATAGCCTTTTGTTCGCCGTAATTGACCCCTGCTGCCTTCAGAATATCAAGGAGAGTATTCCAGTCGACAATGTCAAAAACCTTCTCCAAATCTATAAATTCATAAACGTAGGTTTGCCTTTCCTTCACCTATCTTGTAAGTTAAATTGTAGGGTTAATATTGCCACTCGTGCTATTGCATTTCTCTGGAATCCAAACTGATCTTCCCCGGGGTCGGCTTCTACTAGTTTTTCCGTTCTCCTGTAAAGAATTCGTATTAGTATTTTGGTTGGTTGGTTGTTTTGGGGAAGAGACCAAACAGCGAGGTCATCGGTCTCATCGGATTAGGGAAGGAAGTCGGCCGTGCCCTTTCAAAGGAACCATCCCGGCATTTGCCTGGAGCGGTTTAGGGAAATCACGGAAAACCTAAATCAGGATGGCCGGAAACGGGATTGAACCGTCGTCATTCCGAAAGCGAGTCCAGTGTGCTAACCACTGCGCCACCTCGCTCGCTAGTATTTTGCAACCGTGATTTATTGAACTGATAGTTCGGTAATTTACACGCCTGTCAACAACTGTTTTCTTTGGAATTGGAATTACTTCGTTCTTCTCGAAGTCTTAGGGTATTTCACCTCAGTATAATGTCATCAAAGCTAACTGATGGCCAGTGATTTCTCGCCACGCATGTTGGCAGGAAGTTGTTGTCTCATCTCCTTACTTCTAAACAGTAAACGTAAGTCACGTAGGAATTTTTTGACGAATATTTGTGTTGTTGTACCGGGTGGTTTTAATTAAACTGCGGCTACTCACTGAGATCTAGTGTGAGCTGTAATTATCGTATGACAGCGAAACCTGTTAAATATGACAATGCGTTAATGTGGAACCAATGTATGCTAAAAATGGTTCCAGTTTTGGCGTCTAGGTGCAAATATGGCGCTTGATGATTTCGTCGACGTCTTCGCTGCTCAATTGAACAAAATATGAAAGTGGCAATCAATAATAATATATCGACATTACGCCTATCTTAGAAGAAAGATTAAGAAAAGGCAAACCTACGTTTCTAGCATTTGTAGACTTAGAGAAAGCTTTTGACAATGTTAACTGGAATACTCTCTTTCAAATTTTGAAGGTGGCAGGGGTAAAATACAGGGAGCGAAAGGCTATTTACAATTTGTACAGAAACCAGATGGCAGTTATAAGAGTCGAGGGGCATGAAAGGGAAGCAGTGGTTGGGAAAGGAGTGAGACAGGGTTGTAGCCTGTCCCCGATGTTATTCAATCTGTATATTGAGCAAGGAGTAAAGGAAACAAAAGAAAAATTCGGAGTAGGTATTAAAATTCATGGAGAAGAAGTAAAAACTTTGAGGTTCGACGGTGACATTGTAATTCTGTCAGAGACACCAAAGGACTTGGAAGAGCAGTTGAACGGAATGGACAGTGTCTTGAAAGGAGGATATAAGATGAACATCAACAAAAGCAAAACAAGGATAATGGAATGTAGTCAAATTAAATCGGGTGATGCTGAGGGAATTAGATTAGGAAATGAGACACTTAAAGTAGTAAATGAGTTTTGCTATTTGGGGAGCAAAATAACTGATGATGGTCGAAGTAAAGAGGATATAAAATGTAGACTGGTAATGGCAAGAAAAGCGTTTCTGAAGAAGAGAAATTTGTTAACATCGAGTATAGATTTAAGTGTCAGGAAGTCGTTTCTGAAAATATTTGTATGGAGTGTAGCCATGTATGGAAGTGAAACATGGACGATAACTAGTTTGGACAAGAAGAGAATAGAAGCTTTCGAATTGTGGTGCTACAGAAGAATGCTGAAGATAAGGTGGGTAGATCACGTAACTAATGAGGAGGTATTGAATAGGATTGGGGAGAAGAGAAGTTTGTGGCACAACTTGACTAGAAGAAGGGATCGGTTGGTAGGACATGTTTTGAAGCATCAAGGGATCACAAATTTAGCATTGGAGGGCAGCGTGGAGGGTAAAAATCGTAGAGGGAGACCAAGAGATGAATACACTAAGCAGATTCAGAAGGATGTAGGTTGCAGTAGGTACTGGGAGATGAAGAAGCTTGCACAGGATAGAGTAGGATGGAGAGCTGCATCAAACCAGTCTCAGGAATGAAGACCACAACAACAGTGCCTTTCTGACTTGTTTGAACTTTTCTGCCCATGTTTCTTTCCTAATACGTTACATATGGAAACATTTCTATAGGCCGCATTCACAGTCCCACATCTGCAGCTGGTGGCCGAAATTTGAACTAAAATCCTTCCAGCGGGAATCAGTTCCGCGTTAAGGCACTAGCATATCTACCAAGTTCCGCTGCCATACCGTAGTTACAACCCTAACTGGAACTCCTTGAGTTGCTGCACTTTAATTATAACCACCTGGCATTACCATGGTTTCTGTACTCCAGGCTTGCCTCACGTAGTCGTAGCTTGTCTAAAGGGGCATAAGCCTTACAATGTAACTGGGTACCGTTAACGACGTTTTTGCCTTCTGTATTCAGCTTAAATGTTGTGATGAAGTAGTCATTAGTTCACATTAATTTAGTTCACACTCCCAGTTTACTACTGGAAAACAACTTTGCGCAAATAAGCGCAATAGATTGCACAGAAGCGTGAATTATTTCAGATACAGCTGCAGGCGATTATATTTCAGGTACTGTTGCAGAGCGGATCTTCCACTGCGCAGGCAATATTTTCACTTTAAGGGCCAAGAGGAGTAATTTCTTTTGTGTGTTTTAAGGGGGGAGAAGATATATTAAGTTCTTTGTAAGTTTAAAGTTGAATCATTAACTGTTCGACGCTTGGATTAATTTACGAAGCTGATTTTGGATATGTTGAGGGCTTGACCCACAGTGTTACATAATTTGAAGATGAAGAAAGTTACAGTCGAAATTTCAGCATAAAAACATCTGCACTGAAATTTTCAGCGTTCATAACTATTTTGTTACAAAAGCGTGTAATCGCCAACATTTTTCACGAGGAAGAAATTGATAGCAACAGCAAAGCAGGCGAAAGACTAACCACTTCATAAATGAAACACAAAAAACTTGCTTGTGATTACTCTCTCAGGCACGAAAAGCGTTCAGGATCGTTGGGAGCGTGTTAGTTCATCTTTAAACAAGCACTCAGACCATTCCGGAAGTGCGATTTGGGACTTTGGATGTTTATCGTTGTTCAAAAGATGCAGAGACGACATCTGCGATTACAACAAAGTGTAGGCTTAACATTAAATAGTACAGCGTTTAATTCCAAGGGAAGACTGTCCACTACTAACAATGAATTTGTTATGGCAGCATGGCACTGATTGGTGTGTAGAAAACAGGCTGATATCCTCGTTTACAGCGTAACTTAAACAGACGTTGCCATCAGTGGAGATGCGAGGCGAGCTCCAGCTGGGATAGAAAGTGACAGAGAGAGAGCGAAGGCGGGAGAGATGGAGGTGGAGAGGGAGAGAGATAGAGAGAGAGAGAGAGAGAGAGAGAGAGAGAGAGGGAGAGAGGGAGGGAGAGGAGAAGTAGGTGGGGAGGCTGAGAATAGTGGAGCAAGGCGAGCGACGGGGAATCATCTTGTTGATCGCGTAGCGACGGAGCGCGTATCGACAGCTGTGTGCTGTCCCACGCATTAGTAACGGTCGCGACGTGACGACCAACTTCGATAGATCGATACGCCTTTCAGCGGGGCTCCCCCGCCTCAGGTCATTACAACCGCCGCCGGCGCCGCCGCAGCTGCCGCAGACATCCATTTCCATCATTGCCGAGGATCGGGGCGCACTCGGTCGTCGCCCGCCATTGTCGCTGGAGAACGCGTGATTGAAAGGCTCCAGCCGGTAGCTCCAGCTTCAGGTATGCGATTGTCAACTACACGCGCCCGCCGCGTCTTCCTTTCCGGGGGCTGTACATCGATGCGTGCGTCAAAGGCTCCGGAGTGGGAATATACGCTCGCACGTGCTTTCTTTCTCCAGCGCTACCTGTCACCGCGCGCGCTTTGCCGGCACTGGAGGGGTCCGGGCATTCAGACATCGGTCCCCGCGTCCTGTGCGGGCGGTCCTCGGTGGATTTTACTCCATTACCGTTTATTACAGTTTTCCATTTGGAGCCGAGCGAGCGGCGGAAAACCTGGGTGGGTGTCCGCTTAGCGGAAGACAGTCCTTACGAACAAAAAGGTATTGATATTGTATCCAAGAGTGAGAAAGGAGGGATGTGAAAAAAAAAGAAGAAAAGAAACAGCGAAGCGGGGACAGTTCTCTCGGAGCTCTAAGCAACTCCTGAGCAAAAAATGTAATCATTTCTTCGACGGAAGTAACTCATCTGATGAGAAGCGCTGTCGTTTGAAATACGCCGTATTTTGTCAAACTGGCGTTCCGTAAGAGAAGTGCATTACCAGAACGGATTAGGAGCGGAAACGCAACGAGTGTAGCTCTGCGTTACGTTAGAAACATTTATTTACACAGCTCCTACGTACGTAAATATTTCGTCCTTCTTCCTTCCATGCTGATGAAGAAAGTGGTGCATTTATCTGCTTTTTGTGTATAAAAATACTTTTAGCTGTATTTACTGATGTTAAATGTGGTGTCACCGCCAGACACCACACTTGCTAAGTGATAACCTTTAAGTCGGCCGCGGTCCGTTAGTATACGTCGGACACGCGTGTCGCCACTATCATTGATTGCAGACCGAGCGCCGCCACACGGCAGGTCTAGTCTAGAGAGACTCCCTAGCACTCACCCAATTTGGACAGCCGACTTTGCTAGCGATGGTTCACTGTCTACATACGCTCTCATTTGCCGAGACGATATTTTAGCATAGCCTTCAGCTACGTCATTTGCTACGACCTAGCAAGGCGCCATATTCAGTTACTAACAGATAATATTGTGAATCATGTACCGTCAAGAGCGACGTTCATCATAAATGGATAAAAGTTAAGTATCAACTAGCTACGTCCGCTTTCTGAATTCTAATTCCTTGTCATGTTCCAGACCTCACGTCAGTATAGTCCTTTCCTCCTCACGCCAGCCTGCGTGAGCTAAAACGCGTGCATTTCGGCCTCCTCTAGTAACACGGTGTTGGCTCTTCAGCCAACACAACATTAAAACTAATATACATACAATTGCGAAGCTCAAGCGCTTTATCATCAGCAGGCACTTTTATTTGACTAAATCGACACCCGCTCTCGTGAGCAGCTTGTATACGTGGACATGTAGTTCAATCCTGTTTACGTCCCCAACTGACATACTGTATCGAGCTACATTACCCGACATCGGATGTTGTGCAACTCTCGACTTAATCCAACAAAAGAGGCTCACGATGAAGAGTATTTGCTTCTAAATCGATTACTTATAATACATTTACATCATTAAACATTTAGATCATCTGTTCCCAACTTCATAGCCTCATTACTCAATTCTTCAGTATTTCAAAATTATTTTAAATCGAGGTTTAGCATTTGCAAAAAAATGGCTCTGAGCACTATGCGACTTAACTTCTGAGGTTATCAGTCGCGTAGAACTTAGAACTAATTAAACCTAACCAACCTAAGGACATCACACACATCCATGCCCGAGGCAGGATTCGAACCTGCGACCGTAGCGGTCGCTCGGTTCCAGACTGTAGCGCCTAGAACCGCACGGCCACTCCGGCTGGCTTAGCATTTGCAGAGGCGCCGGACGAGTTATGTTGAGGATCATTACGGGTAAGTAGGCGCATCTTGAAAAATATACTCAGAACACCTTGTAATAATCTATATTTCGAGAAACACTCCAGACAGTCATTGCTTTTTGTTTAAAAGATGCAAATGCGGCAACTACGATTACAATAACGCTTAAGATCTGCTTTATATACCATCACAACTTTCACCTTTGGCAGAAGACCTTTGGCTGCTGATGTACTGAATGTAATCACAATCTTCGTCAAAAACTTTCGTATTGCTATTGCTGAGATTCTGAGCGAATTGAGCTGACGCGGACTCTGTTGTTAATTCATATCGGGTTTGCGCTCGGGGTGTAGCGCAAGACGATTCTTACAGTCGCCTAGATAGGATATTATCACGATCGCTATCAGTTAAACAATTTTATGCGCGTCATAGTGCAGTTTGATCCATTTCGTGCCGTCATAACTGCACGAAGTGTCTATCGGTTGCTGAATTAATGCGCAGTGACACTTGAGATCTACGAGACGTGTTTTTTAAGTAAATTAAAAAAAAGACGTTCTAAGATATCTCAATAATTTTATTTTTACATGAAAGCCTGTACCTTAATCTACTTTTCTACATAATTTCCGTCGATGTTGAGGCACTTGTCATGACGTTGTACCAGTCTTTGAATACCATCCTCCTAGAAGTCTGCTGCCTGACTTGTTAACCACTGCATCACCACTGTTTTTACTTCGTCATCGTCTTGAAGACGCTGACCGCCCAGGTGTTTCTTCAAGTGCAGGAACAGATGGTAGTCACTGGGCGCAAGATCGGGGCTGACCGGAGGATGATCTAGAGTTTCCCATCGAAAAGATGCGATGAGATCTTTGGTCTGATTCGCCACATGTGGACGGGCATTGTCTTGCCGCAAAACGATGCCCTTGCTCAACTTCCATGGACTGTTGCTTTGATTCTGGTGTGACGTAGGCCACCCATGTTTCATCGCCCGTAACAATTTGGCTTAAGAAATCATCACCGTTGTTGTGGTATCGCTCAAGGAAAGTCAATGCACTGTCTGAACGTTTGGATTTGTGCACATCCGTCAACATTTTCGGTACCCAACGTGCGCACAATTTTCGGTAATTCAAGTGCTCGGTCACAATGCCATATAAAACACTACGAGAAACAGTAGGAAAGTCATCCCGCAAGGAGGAAATCCTAAAGCGTCTGTTTTCTCTCACCTTATTGTTCACTTCCTGCACCAAACTTTCATTAACGATCCAAGGACGCCCACTCCGATGTTCATTGTGTACATTTGTGCGGTCATCTTTAAATGCTTTCACCCACTTTCTTATCATTCCATCACTCATAATGTTTTCTCCGTAAACTGCACAGATCTCACGATGAATATCGATCGCTTTTAGGCCTTTAGCACTAAGAAATCTTATAACAGCCCGTACTTCACAGTCGGCTGGACTCACGATTATCGCAGGCATCTTAAACACTCAGTACACAACGTAAACAAGGATGAATCAAACTGTAATGACGTCAGTGCGTAGATTAAGGTACAGGCTTTCATGTAAAAATAAAATTATTGAGATATCTTAGCACGTCTTTTTTTAATTTCAATTTCAAAACGGTACTTAAAAATCACCCCTCGTACTTCACCTTTCTTGGAAGGTATTTGGAGCCCCCATGAATGTAAATCTTTAGATAGACAAACACATGGCTTTCGTGCATTCAGTAGTTACCTTTTAATTCTTCAAGTTCGTTTGGCGATGATTTCATGTCTTTGGTTTCTCTTCAGGTTTTGAGGTTTTTTGGTTGGTTTGTCCAACCAGTAAAATGAAAGACAAACTTTGTGTATAATGTTTTACCGTCTCCAGACGACAATATTAGATTCCATTGACATACAACGTAAAATCCAATGTGGCTGAGACCAGTGTTGCCACATAAAATCAGTGGCATACGCACACTTTGACAGTAACTCGTACGTGTGTCTATACCTGCGCCTTACACACAACGCTCGGTTTCAGCTGAGGTACGTTTTTATGGCCAGTGACTCGTGACATCAATGTCTGAGAGTCAAGCGAGATACATCTTGTAATGACGGCGCGGTGTGGCTATTATACGCGCAAGCATATCATGTTTATGAGATAACGACTGAAGAAGCAGGTAGTGCTAGACACGTAAACAAACAAAAGTTGTCGTAACATTGTTGTTGTTGTTGTGGTCTTCAGTTCTGAGACTGGTTTGATGCAGCTCTCCATGCTACTCTATCCTGTGCAAGCTTAATCATCTCCCAGTACCTACTGCAACCTACATCCTTCTGAATCTGCTTAGTGTATTCATCTCTTGGTCTCCCCCTATGATTTTTACCCTCCACGCTGCCCTCCAATACTAAATTGGTGATCCCTTGATGCCTCAGAACATGTCCTACCATCCGATCCCTTCTTCTGGTCAAGTTGTGCCACAAACTTCTCTTCTCCCCAATCCTATTCAATACCTCCTCATTAGTTATGTGATCTACCCATCTAATCTTCAGCATTCTTCTGTAGCACCACATTTCGAAAGCTTCTATCCTCTTCATGTCTAAACTATTTACCGTCCATGTTTCACTTCCATACATGGCTACACTCCATACAAATACTTTCAGAAATAACTTCCTGACACTTAAATCTATACTCGATGTTAACAAATTTCTCTTCTTCAGAAACGCTTTCCTTGCCATTGCCAGTCTACATTTTATATCCTCTCTACTTCGTCCATCATCAGTTATTTTGCTCCCCAAATAGCAAAACTCCTTTACTACTTTAAGTGTCTCATTTCCTAATCTAATACCCTCAGCATCACCCGACTTCACTCGACTACATTCCATTATCCTCGTTTTGCTTTTGTTGATGTTCATCTTATATCCTCCCTTCAAGACACCATCCATTCCGTTCAACTGCTCTTCCAAGTCCTTTGCTGTCTCTGACAGAATTACAATCTCATCGGCGAACCTCAAAGTTTTTATTTCTTCTCCATGGATTTTAATACCTACTCCAAATTTTTCTTTTGTTTCCTTTACTGCTTGCTCAATATAGAGATTGAATAACATCGGGGAGAGGCTACAACCCTGTCTTACTCCCTTCCCAACCACTGCTTCCCTTTCATGTCCCTCAACTCTTATAACTGCCATCTGGTTTCTGTACAAGTTGTAAATAGCCTTTCGCTCCCTGTATTTTACCCCTGCCACCTTTAGAATTTGAAAGAGAGTATTCCAGTCAACATTGTCAAAAGCTTTCTCTAAGTCTACAAATGCTAGAAACGTAGGTTTGCCTTTTCTTAATCTTTCTTCTAAGATAAGTCGTAAGGTCAGTATTGCCTCACGTGTTCCAGTATTTCTACGGAATCCAAACTGATCTCCCCCGAGGTCGGCTTCTACTAGTTTTTCCATTCGTCTGTAAAGAATTCGTGTTAGTACTTTGCAGCTGTGGCTTATTAAACTGATTGTTCGGTAATTTTCACATCTGTCAACACCTGCTTTCTTTGGGATTGGAATTATTATATTCTTCTTGAAGTCTGAGGGTATTTCGCCTGTTTCATACATCTTGCTCACCAGATGGTAGAGTTTTGTCAGGACTGGCTCTCCCAAGGCCGTCAGTAGTTCCAATGGAATGTTGTCTACTCCGGGGGCCTTGTTTCGACTCAGGTCCTTCAGTGCTCTGTCAAACTCTTCACGCAGTATCGTATCTCCCATTTCATCTTCATCTACATCCTCTTCCATTTCCATAATATTGTCCTCAAGTGCATCGCACTTGTATAGACTCTCTATATACTCCTTCCACCTTTCTGCTTTCCCTTCTTTGCTTAGAACTGGGTTTCCATCTGAGCTCTTGATGTTCATACATGTGGTTCTCTTATCTCCAAAGGTCTCTTTAATTTTCCTGTAGGCAGTATCTATCTTACCCCTAGTGAGATAAGCCTCTACATCCTTACATTTGTCCTCTAGCCATCCCTGCTTAGTCATTTTGCACTTCCTGTCGATCTCATTTTTGAGACGTTTGTATTCCTTTTTGCCTGCTTCATTTACTGCATTTTTATATTTTCTCCTTTCATCAATTAAATTCAATATTTCTTCTGTTACCCAAGGATTTCTACTAACCCTCTTCTTTTTACCTACTTGATCGTCTGCTGCCTTAACTACTTCATCCCTCAGAGCTACCCATTCTTCTTCTACTGTATTTCTTTCCCCCATTCCTTTCAATTGTTCCCTTATGCTCTCCCTGAAAATCTGTACAACCTCTGGTTCTTTTAGTTTATCCAGGTCCCATCTCCTTAAATTCCCACCTTTTTGCAGTTTCTTCAGTTTTAATCTACAGGTCATAACCAATAGATTGTGGTCAGAGTCCACATCTGCCCCTGGAAATGTCTTACAATTTAAAACCTGGTTCCTAAATCTCTGTCTTACCATTATATAATCTATCTGATACCTTTTAGTATCTCCAGGGTTCTTCCATGTATACAACCTTCTATCATGATTCTTAAACCAAGTGTTAGCTATGATTAAGTTGTGCTCTGTGCAAAATTCTATCAGGCGGCTTCCTCTTTCATTTCTTAGCCCCAATCCATATTCACCTACTACGTTTCCTTCTCTCCCTTTTCCTACTGACGAATTCCAGTCACCCATGACTATTAAATTTTCGTCTCCCTTCACAATCTGAATAATTTCTTTTATTTCATCATACATTTCTTCAATTTCTTCGTCATCTGCAGAGCTAGTTGGCATATAAACTTGTACTACTGTAGTAGGTGTGGGCTTCGTATCTATCTTGGCCACAATAATGCGTTCACTATGCTGTTTGTAGTAGCTTACCCGCATTCCTATTTTCCTATTCATTATTAAACCTACTCCTGCATTACCCCTATTTGACTTTGTGTTTATAACCCTGTAGTCACCTGACCAAAAGTCTTGTTCCTCCTGCCACCGAACTTCACTAATTCCCACAATATCTAACTTTAACCTATCCATTTCCCTTTTTAAATTTTCTAACCTACCTGCCCGATTAAGGGATCTGACATTCCACGCTCCAATCCGTAGAACGCCAGTTTTCTTTCTCCTGATAACGACATCCTCTTGAGTAGTCCCCGCCCGGAGATCCGAATGGGGGACTATTTTACCTCCGGAATATTTTACCCAAGAGGACGCCATCATCATTTAATCATACAGTAAAGCTGCATGCCCTCGGGAAAAATTACGGCCGTAGTTTCCCCTTGCTTTCAGCCGTTCGCAGCACCAGCACAGCAAGGCCGTTTTGGTTATTGTTACCAGGCCAGATCAGTCAATCATCCAGACTGTTGCCCTTGCAACTACTGAAAAGGCTGCTGCCCCTCTTCAGGAACCACACGTTTGTCTGGCCTCTCAACAGATACCCCTCCGTCGTGGTTGTACCTACGGTACGGCTATCTGTATCGCTGAGGCACGCAAGCCTCCCCACCAACGGCAAGGTCCATGGTTCATGGGGGGGGGGGGGGGGGGGGGGGGTAACATAGCCAAAACTAAAAACTGAATGGTAAGTAATCTTCTCACATATCAAACGATAGCATTTGAGATAAAGAACAGGAATCTGCAATCAGATTTGGTCTAGACAACTTTTATGAAAAAATCGATGTTTTAAGTAATTCATGACAGTTAAAATTCCATCTTGTACCTTGTGTCTTAACCAGATGATTTTCAGCTTCTACTTTGATCGATATAGCTCAGTAACTTCAAAAATCTGTTTCCAAAAGGTGTGTAAAACCAAATGTAGCGCTGCTCTTGCACAAAGCTTTGTGGTATTAACTCAAGGAAGGTATCCTCCGCAAAATCTGTATGTAAATGCAAGGGAACGAAATAATTTTAAAAAATGAAGGGAAGGCCCAAGAAATATACTAACTTCGTCCCGTGATGGATCACGAACCGTAATTGGACTAGCTGTCTAAAGGCATTTAGGCCGGTAAAGACTATAGAAACATGTTTTTTTCATCTAGGACAGAAAATAAAGCTATTTTACAATAGTAAAAATTCAAATATTCGTGTGGTTTATGAAAATAGCTCGCACCGCAGGGCAGACGACCGTATTTAATTGTAATCTCAGAGTTAGTATGCGTTTTCCAGAACTTCATACGCAGTTTTCTAGGTCTCGTTTGCGTCTAAATTATGTAACATAAGTTTGAAGTTTACATATGAGCTATTAGTAAATTCCCCTCCTTTCTTATTAGACGGAAACAAGTGTCGTATTTTTCTGCCTGCCTTTCTATTAGGCAGCCAATGGCCTTGTCGCAGTGGTAACACCGGTTTCCGTTAGAGCACTGAAGTTAAGCGTTGCCGGACTTGGTGAACAGTTGAATGCATGACCGTCCGGGTCCGCCGAGAGCGGTTGGCTAACGGAGTGTACTCAGGAACTACTTGATTGAGGAGTCGCGACAAATTCTCCAGGAGGAACCCGGGTACTGTGCGAACAAGTACAGCCAGGGCAGGACTAGGCGGCCCAGCAAGATAAGTCAACAGCCGCACTGCCCTGCACGGAGAACGCCGACCGCCAACTCTCACACCAAGAAAACTGTGCTCGGGCAGTCCTGAACCAATTGCTCTGCAGGAAGTCCCTACTTTCCACAGGACGCACCATCCACCATACCCACCCATTTCCAACTGCTCCATTGCGTTTTGCACAGTCCACTTTGAAATATTTCTGGCTTAGTCACCCATCATATTAGGCTCCAAGAAGCTGTGCCCAGAGCAGTGCAGATGCAAAAAAATGGTTCAAATGGCTCTGAGCACTATGGGACTCAACTGCTGCGGTCATTAGTCCCCTAGAACTTGGAACTAGTTAAACCTAGCTAACCTAAGGACATCACAAACATCCATGCCCGAGGCAGGATTCGAACCTGCGACCGTAGCGGTCTTGCGGTTCCAGACTGCAGCGCCTTTAACCGCACGGCCACTTCGGCCGGCGCAGATGCAAGAAGAATAAAGATGACGAAATGTGGTGTGACGTACCTGTGACAGATGTTAGATTCGATACCATTCCGCCCGCATCTCGTGGTCGTGCGGTAGCGTTCTCGCTTCCCACGCCCGAGTTCCCGGGTTCGATTCCCGGCGGGGTCACGGATTTTCTCTGCCTCGTGATGGCTGGGTGTTGTGTGCTGTCCTTAGGTTAGTTAGGTTTAAGTAGTTCTCAGTTCTAGGGGAGTGATGACCATAGATGTTAAGTCCCATAGTGCTCAGAGCCATTTGAACCATTTTGGTACCATTCCCGTGAGAAAGACCGCCTGCATAATACTACTGCTCTGTGATTGGCTGCTGTGTTCGGAGCAAGGGCGCCAAAACGCTAAAGTATAGTTATTATTATTAATTAAACTACTCATTGGAATGACTTCACTTTTTAATACAAATGTCTCTCAACAGCTGACTATCAATTAGTCATTTTAGAATTATTAAAAACAGTTTAAATCAAAAACAAAAGACTGATGAAAGCGCAGGCGAAGCGCTTCGGAAGCGTTCGGGTCACACCTTTTCTGGTGTGGCGCGCGAAGTGTTTCGGGCTGTTCGTCACTCTGGATTAGGCAGTCGAGATGTACAGTCATGTTGTCTGTGGCAGGATGTGTTTTCCACTATTCAGTATTAAAAGATTCACTGCGGCAGTCATGAGGCAAAGACACATGCCACAAATAGTGTAAAGATACATTTTCGTAAACATTGTGTTTGATCATGTACTTTGATGTATCAGAAGGTGTTGTATTAAGATCACGAAGTCCTCTCGTGTGGCTATATTAAAATATGCGACTGGCATCCCAAAGAAGTGATACATTATTTCAGAACAGAACCTCGCTAAAAGTCAGATTCAGCCTTAAGATATATAACCTACGACCTGCGTGCTGTTTTCTGCGCTGGGGACATCAACTTGAAGACAGCAGGTTAGTGAACTGTAACAGAACCTACGTATTCCACACAGTGCAGTGGAAACAACTAAGCGCCTCACGTGTACTGCATGCACAGAACAAATGTGCTCAGTGACACGTCACCTGCAGCAATGCAGAGGAGGTAAAGGAGGATGATCGTTATTAACACCAACAATCAATTTATTCTTCCTTTCTTGCCGTAACTTCCTCTCTTCCACCAGGGAGAAAAACCAAAGACCATCCAAACGGAAAAGACAGTGCTCAACCCTCCGAGATTGGAACACGGCGAGCGGCTCACCACTCGCAGACAAGTAACACTGTGTAAGAACAGTGACCGTAATAGTAGAAGTGTGTCACGTCTTCACAGTGGCAGTCAGTTTCAGAGCCAGAGGAATTGCTTCTGTCAGTGAACGGACATCCATCTCAACCCTTTACCGAACGAATATGGAGAAGAAACTGTCTGCAGCGAACGTTAAGGGGTCGGACATCTCGCGAAACGCCATTGCCAACCGTGGCACGTTTAGCTGCACTGCTTTAGTGGGCCAGACAACGCAGAAAATTCGCAGCAGCTGAATGGAGGCCTGCAGTGTAGTCGCACGAGTCGTTATTTTGCTCCTCGGTTAAAGGCGCTGCAGTCTGGAACCGCAAGACCGCTACGGCCCCTGGCTCGAATCCTGCCTCGGGCATGGATGTTTGTGATGTCCTTAGGTTAGTTAGGTTTAACTAGTTCTAAGTTCTAGGGGACTAATGACCTCAGCAGTTGAGTCCCATAGTGCTCAGAGCCATTTTATTTTTTTAAACGACGTGACGTGTCGAGTGCAGCAACGTCCCAATAAGGCGTTTCATTCTCAGTGTGGGGCTGCTGCAGTTCAAGCCGGATGTAATTCTGTGACGCTTTGCGGGTGTCTATCGTACCGTGACTTAATCCCACTCATTTCAGTCACCGAGAACAGGAAGCAGGTTGTTTATTTCAACTCTCTTGGCTACCTAGTGTTGACCTTTCTTCCATTTATTCATTATGAATTCGCAGTGGACACTCCCCACCTTTCAAAATAGCAGCTGCCCTCACAAGACAGCGAGCGTACGTTCCTGGTTTGACGAACACTCTTCACCGCATGGCAAATGTCTGTGACTATTCTGAACAGCAGGTAAAACTTATCAGTTAACATCTCTGCAATTTGATGGCTCTAGGACTTCTGGCCCCGAAGAGTGGCTTCAGCTGCATGTGAGACACCTGAAGAAACTTGCCAACTCTCTTCTTTGCCGAACTGATGGGATTACCGATGGCAGAGATGGCGTCACACTATTGTAGCGTTATGACTCCTGAAGGTGGTGAATAAACTCCTCCTTACTGGCTGTTAAAATACTTTTATTAAGCAGTCACGACTGGTTTCGCATCAGTGGAGATGCATCCTCAGGTGATAAATTTCTTTATTTTTTTTAACAGTCATGACGCAACAAAGCAAATGCTGGCACAATTTACTTTGATGCGCCATGATTGTTTTTTTTTTTTTTTAAGCAAAGAAATGTATCACATGAAGATGCATCTCCAATGATGCGAAACCAGTCATGACTTGTAAATAAAAGTATTTTGACAGCCAGTGCGGAGGAGTTTATTCACCGTGTGCAACATTGGGTGCGGTTACCCGGCCTCTAAAATAATAAGTCCTGAGGGTGTCTAATTTTTGTGCTTCCTTAGTGAAGAATTTTCTGCATGTAATTTCATTGACGTTCAGTTGCACTTGTTTCTTGACGTTTCTCTACAAGAATGATCGAAGCTATCCACACATATAAGATATATGCGATGTTCTGGCATATTCCTTATCAGGAAAATTCTACAGAGAGAGAGATGCGCCAGTACAGTGGTAATCTACATCTACATGGATACTCTGCAAATCACATTTAAGTGCCCAGCAGAGGGTTCATCGCACCACCTTCACCATTCTGTATTATTCCAATCTGGTATAGCGCGCGGAAAGAACGAGCACCTATATCTTTCCGTACGAGCTCTGATTTCCCTTATTCTATCGTGGTGATCGTTCCTCCCTATGTAGATCGGTGACAGCAAAATATTTGTGAATTCGGAGGAGAAAGTTGGTGATTGTAATTTCGTGAGAAGATTCCGTCGCAACGAAAAACGCCTTTCTTTTAATGATTTCCAGCCTCAATCCTGTATCGTTTCTATGACACTCTCTACCATGTTTCACGATAATACAAATAATTGGCCGGCCGGAGTGACTGCGCGGTTCTAGGCGCTACAGTCTGGAACCGAGCGACCGCTACGGTCGCACGTTCGAATCCTGCCTCGGGAATGGATGTGTGTGATGTCCTTAGGTTAGTTAGGTTTAATTAGTTCTAAGTTCTAGGCGACTGATGACTTCAGAAATTAAGTCGCATAGTGCTCAGAGCCTGCCACAAATAATAGAGATAATACAAATAATAGAGATAGTGTTTGATACTGCTGCGCGCAGGGACATAATCAACTCAGGGAAGAAATACGGACCTCACTGTCCCCACCACCGATCACAAAAATCACTGTGTCGCTCTCTGTCGCTGCAGACATTCCCGTACAGTGCCAGACATCCGGATAACTTCGGGCGCCGCCGGATACGTAATAATTCATTCGATGTCTTCTTCGAAAAATACAATGAAGTATTGCGTTTTGATTATTGAACGGGAGCAGGACACAAAAGCGGCGTCTCAATATCGGGACGGAGTGGAATATTCACTTTTTTTCCCCGTTCTTTCGTTTTTTCATTTTTTATTTTGCTTTTTTTTTTCTCGCTGCTGGCGTTGTCGCAGTGCTCCAACTCCCGGCCAACTTCCTCCCCCCGCCCTCCAATTCTAAAGAGGAGTAATGTGTCCCGATATTTGCGACTCCCTTTCTGTAACTTATAAATAGAAATATCGCAAGTGGAAGTCCCTGAGGTTTATTGAAATATTGCTCCGGGCTGAGGTGTGGGGCGGCGGCGGCGACGGCTGCGACCAGCTCTTGGGGGAAATACCTTAATGTTCCGGCGCGGCCCAATAGCGCAGGCGGCGGGCGAAGGGAATTCCAATATCCAAATGTTTATTCATTGGCGGCGGCCGATAGCTGCGCGCATTGTCGGGGCGAGAGGGATATGACGGGTCTCCAGGTGCGGCTGCCGAGTCTGGAGTCTCTGATGAGCGCTCGCTGGAGCGATGGTGGTTCCAGGAGGGGGGCGGAGGGGGAACGCCAGTAATATTTCTCACCTGAGTTTCCAGCATTCTCGCTGATGTGACACGCGGCGCGAGGGCAGCTACTGCCGAAGTTGATCAATGCCAAGTCCTTTCCATTGGAAGTGCGTCCCGACAGCAAGTTCTCCCAACTGTTTCAAGCCAAAAGCTGCACCTGTCTGTTTAGACATCGGTCAATACTGTGTCATGCAACTGTTAATTAAAGAGTAAAACATAATTAAAATTCTGCTTCAGACGCAGAGTTCCTATTTCATCGCCTAAGCCTTTCGCTGGTTAAATCAGCAATAGGTAGAAGACTTTTTTTACATAGTTGTGTTTAGAGGCAAGAAGTGACGATTTCTTTCAACAGCATGTCAGATAGCCATGAGGTTAGCTTGCGTCTTGCAAGGGAAAGAAAATTACGTTCTTTGCATCACATTATATTTAACAAACCCAAAATGCAGAGTGGAAAGTAGTTAAACCGACAACTCTGGGAGGATTTCTTTGGCGGCAAATCAATTAAACCAACAAACACTTTTCCATTTTTTTATGACCAAGAGACAATAGATTAACACAACCCTGTTTCAATTACAGTAGATTTTCAAAAATGCCTCCATTGACACGTAAACAAAGGTTTCACCGTCGGACCACGTTCTGTCTGACACGGGCAAAAACCCCAGGAGTATCCTGAATTGTTCCTGTTGCTGCTACTATCCGGGCAACCAGATCCTCTTCTGATGCAACAGGAGTTGCAGAGACAAGGTTGCGCATCTCTCCCCACGCAAAGAAGTCCAGAGGGGACATATCTCGGGATCGAGCATGGTACAGGACCACCTCTGCAAATTCACGTTTCTGGGAACCGTCGGTCCAGGAATTGACGCACACGACGGCTGAAATGTGCCGGCGCCCCGTCATGATGGAACAACATGCGTTGTCTTGTAGGGATTCTGGCAATGCTCTGGCGAGAAAATTGTAATAGTGCCTGCCATTTAATGGCCTAGGTAGCAGATTCGGACCAATTAAACAGTCCTCAACAACGTCGACCCACACATTAACGAAGAACCGCACTTGATGAGCGCTAGTAACCGTGGAATGTGGGTTATCCTCACTCCAAACATGCGAATTGTGAATGTTGAAGACTCCATCACGCCAGAACGTTGCTTCATCGGTAAACAACACAGAGGATGGAAATGTAGGATGCATTTGACACTGTTCCAGGTACCACTTCGAAAACCGTGCTCTGGGTGGATAATCAACTGGTTCCAGGTTGTGGGCACGCTGCAAGTGAAATTAACGTAACAATTGCTCTCGAAGGACTGTTCTTACATTCGTCTGATCCGTCTCCATGTTACGTGCAATTGCACGAGTGCTGATTGAAGGATCGCGCTCCACATGCTGCATGACAGCTTCCTCAAATTGCAGCGTCCTTACCGTGTGACGGCGTCTGTGTCCAGGTAATCTGCTAAATGACCCGGTCTCACGCAGACGTTGGTACACAGCAGCAAAGGTCGTATGATGCGGGATACGGCGATTAAGATATTGTTGTTGATAAACCCGCTGTGCAGCTCGTCCGTTGTGGTGCGCTACGTAGTACGCACGAACCATATGAGTGTACTCACTCCGGGTGCAACGCTCCATTAGTAAACAGAGACAATGCACTACTACACTGGTAGACAGCAGTTGCCTACAACTGAAGAAGGTAATACGCCCTCTAACAACTGAAGAGCGTAATACGGCCTCCACCGGATTAAATAATCCTCAAAAAATGACATTAGGGAAAATATTTGTTTTGATGTCCCCTACAACCTCCCAGAGTTAGTCGGTTTAAATACTTTTCACCCTGTACGTAATGTTCTTCCTCACTTATGTAACGCATCATTAGTTCTAGATATTTTCCAAGGCAGATTAAAATATGTCATTGTTAAGTATCTGCATGTGACGGGAGATTCCACAGACATCAGTAATTACTGTAGTGTGACCTTTACATCATTTTCTAAAATTTTCGAAACGGTAGTGAACTCCAGGTTTTCACCCACCTGTTTAGTACCGGGATACTAATTCAATCATATCTGCGACTCCAGCTGTGATTTAGCAAAGGAGTTTAATTGCTTCAGTCATAATATTCTATTACAGATGATACGGTTTTATGGGAAACTAATTCAGCAGATGTTCGGTTTAGTTCTTATTTAAGAAACAGTGTGCAGAAAACTGCCCTAGACGGACGGCACATTATTTGCGGGGGGAGAAATTGCAAATGAAGTCCCACAGTGTTCGATCTGCTATTTTATTTGAGTCAGGAAGAAGAATTAGTTCTGCTTGCAGATGATTTGGACATTGTTTTGGATCTGAGAAAGAAAGCATCAACGGAGAAAATATTAAGTCATGTTTTCGTCAAAGTTACTGTTTTTTCATAGATGAGCTAACTTTAAATTTTGAAATAAAAACGTAGCTGATCCAGAGTTGTGCTGTCAAAAATATCCCACCTCCTCTTGAACTGGTATGCCGATATAAATAATAAAGAGTCTAGTAAGTTTTAGGTTTTAGGTGTCCGCTTTGATGAATTAAACTGCAAAGTCACGTAACGGACCTGCTGAAACATTTATGTTTGGCTACTTTTGTTATGAGATTAATTTCCAACTTGGTGAATATAGAAGTCAGTTACTAAACATATTTTGTATATTTTCAATCACTGGTGTCTTACGGGATAATATTACGATATAAGTCTTCCTTTAGGCAAAAAGTATTCATTGCACGAAAGAAAACGCTTCTTGCGAACGTCTCTTTAAACTGCAGTAAATATTAACCACGTCCTTACGGTACATTTACTCACTAGTGAAATTTGTTATCGACAAATCATCTGAGTTTGAGAAAGACAGAGATATTCACAAGTACAACATTAAAAGGAAAAATTGTCTTCATTACCGCTTAAAGAAACTAATTTTGACACATAAAGTGATAACTTAGGCAGCTATGAAACTCACTGACACCCTACCCATGGAAATAAAATGCCTGACAGATAGAGGAAGAAGTCTTTTCAACTACAGATCGAAGATGTGTCCCAATGACCATTCTTTCTACGTTATCTAGGGATTCTTGGTTCAGATGGTTCAAATGGCTCTGAGCACTATGTGACTTAACATCCGAGGTCATCAGTCCCCTAGAACTTAGAACTACTTAAACCTAACTAACCTAAGGACATCACACACATCCATGCCCGAGGCCGGATTCGAACCTGCGACCGTAGCGATCGCGCGGTTCCAGACTGAAGCGAGTAGAACCGCTCGGCCACACCGGCCGGCTAAGGAATTCTTGAACTTAAATAAAAAAATGCAGGAAAAATCTATAAATGGCTATTTATTTTATTTTTCTCAAAATTTGTGTTCTGTGTTTGTAAATCTGTCACGATTCACATCTTATCCTAACGTTTATAATGAATATGAAGCATATGGCTTGTTTAGGGAAAGCCAGATACCTATTCGTCTACAATGGCAGAGGAAACAGAAGGTGATGGTGTCACGACAGTAAGTAGAAATGTTCATTTTATTTGTGGTAGATTTCGGAAATGGCAAATAAGATCAGGTCAGCTGCCCAGTGAGCGCAGAGGTTTCTTTCTTTCAATAGCTGTCACTGCGGAGATATAAGAGCATGTAAGCTTTCAGACAGCAATCGGTAAATAACTGTTTTATTTAGTTTGCAACTGTCTTACAACAGAAAAATACACGTAAAACAGGATACACAAACGATAAATTACATAGTTCACTTATTTAATTTGTAATTAGTTGATATAGTTTGCGAACCTAAGTTACTGTGAATGAGCACCTGTTACATTTAAATATTTACTGGAACGACATGATTATTAGAGTAGATTCACCTAATAGCTGTTTGTAATAAGTAGTCTTTGTTTAAGACAGATGTTTCGGCTTTATCGCCATTTTGAAGTACCTGCAATTACAAATTTGGTCCGCAGCTCGTGGTCGTGCGGTAGCGTTCTCGCTTCCCGCGCCCGGGTTCCCGGGTTCGATTCCCGGCGGGGTCAGGGATTTTTTCTGCCTCATGATGACTGGGTGTTACGTGATGTCCTTAGGTTAGTTAGGTTTAAGTAGTTCTAAGTTATAGGGGACTGATGACCATAGATGTCATGTCCCATAGTGCTCAGAGCCATTTGAACCATTTGGACAACTTTGGTGAGAACAGATATGAATGCCAATGCCATTTATATTAAAATAACTGTTGTACTTACGTCGAGTTTGATATTACTACCATATTACGTCTTTAGTGGAGTGTTTTATAGCTGTCACAGCTTTAATAAGACGGTAAATGATGTCAAGATGTTTAAAATAAAATCTTAATTACGACGTGACAGCTGTTTGACAGTTCCATTCTTTCTACGCTATATATTTACAAAGATTTTGCAGATGACCAGCGATATTATTTTGCTGACAAAATTTGTTGCGATTGTCTTTGTTGCATATGTTACTTTCGATTTGTTCATTTTCTTATTGTAAAATATCAATCAGGTTTTTAAGGTAGTGTGTGGGTATTTCGTAGTGAACCGGGGACCTAGGAACGACGGAGAGGCTTCACGCCGCCGTAGCCCTCAGTGAGTCACAGCTCCACAACAGGCTACTGCATTCCACCCACCTCACCTCCGCCCCACACCGAACCCAGGGTTATTGTGCGTTCGGTTCCCAGTGGACCCCCCATCCCCACCCCGCTCCCTCCACCCCAGTAACGTCTCATACCAGACGAGTGTAACCTCAATGTCTGCGTGGTAGAGTAACTATGGTGTAGGCGTACGTGGAGACAGTGTTTGCGCGTCAATCGCCGACATAGTGTAACTGAGGCGGAATAAAGGGAACCAGCCAGCATTCGCCGAGGTAGATGGAAAACCGCCTTGAAGACCATCCACCAGCTGGCTGGCACACCGGACCTCGACACTAATCCGCCCTCGAATTCGCGCCGGGGACCGGCACGCCTTCCCGCTCGGGAAGCAGCACGTTAGACCTGGCGGATATCCGGACCGCCTTTTTACGGTAGTACTTGTGTCTAAATTCTGTATGTATACCCAGAAGAAATACACTACTGGCCATTAAAATTGCTACACCAAGAAGAAATGTAGATGATAAACAGGTATTCATTGGACAAATATATTATATTAGAACTGACGTGTGATTACATTTTCACGCAATTTGGGTGCATAGATCCTGATAAATCAGTACCCAGAACAACCACCTCTGGCCGTAATAACGCCCTTGATACGCCTGCGCATTGAGTCAAACAGAGATTGGGTGGCGTGTACAGGTACAGCAGCCCATGCAGCTTCAACACGATACCACAGTTCATCAAGAGTAGTGACTGGCGTATTGTGACGAACCAGTTGCTCGCCAGAAAGGTCCGTACAGGACCTGCAATATGCGGTCGTGCATTATCCTGTTGAAATGTAGGGTTTCGCAGGGATCGAATGAAGGATAGAGCCACGGGTCGTAACACATCTAAAATGTAGCGTCCACTGTTCAAAGTGCCGTCAATGCGAACAAGAGCTGACCGAGACGTGTAGCCAATGGCACCCCATAACATCACGCCGGGTGATACGCCAGTATGGCAATGACGAATACACGCTTCCAATGTGCGTTCACCGCAACGTCGCCAAACACGGATGCGACTATCATGATGCTGTAAACAGAACCTGGAATAATCCGAAAAATGACGTTTTGCCATTTGTGCACCCAGGTTCGTCGTTGAGTACACTATCGCAGGCGCTCCTGTCTGTGATGCAGCGTCAAGGGTAACCGCAGCCACGGTCTCCGAGCTGATAGTCCATGCTGCTGAAAACGTCGTCGAACTGTTCGTGCAGATGGTTGTTGTCATGCAAACGTCCCCATCTGTTAACTCAGGGATCTAAACGTGGCTGCACGATCCGTTACAGCCATGCGGATAAGATGTCTGTCATCTCGATTGCTAGTGATACGAGGCCGTTGGGATCGAGCACGGCGTTCCGTATTACCTTCCTGAACCCACCGATTCCATATTCTGTTATCAGTCATTGGATCTCGACCAACGCGAGCAGCAATGTCGCGATACGATAAACCGCATTCGCGATAGGCTACAACCCGACCTTTATCAAAGTCGGAAACGTGATGGTACGCATTTCTCCTCCTTACACGAGGCATCACAACAACGTTTCACCAAGCAACGCCGGTGCATTGCTGTTTGTGTATGAGAAATCGGTTGGAAACTTTCCTCGTGTCAGCACGTTGTAGGTGTCGCCACCGGCGCCTGCCTTGTGTGAATGCTCTGAAAAGTTAATCATTTGCATATCATAGCATCTTCTTCCTGTCGGTTAAATTTCGCGTCTGTAGCACGTCATCTTCGTGGTGTAGTAATTTTAATGGCCAGTAGTGTATGAAACGAACATACAGAATTTAGGCACAAGTACGACCTTAAAAACTTTACTGAACTTTTAGAACACGAAAATGGATAAATCTGAAGTAAGATTTTACTCGAAAACTCGCCCTACTGCGTGTACCACTTAGCAGCATCAGCTGCGATCTGTTGCAGTGCGGACAGTGATTATAGCATGTAGAACATCTAAAGGTGAGTGATGTGTTATGGTTAGCCATTAACGAACATATGCCCACCTCGCACAACTTTAAATTCCTAATGTGTCCTGTAAGCGTACAGGCAACACGATTAGTACACTGGCGTGAGATAGCTGGTTGCTTGCGCTGCTCTGCGCAGTTATCCCTTACATTATTTTCAGATTTATTCACTAGAGATATTTTTGGACTGCACTTCATCTTATTAACGTTACTTTCTTTGTTCTATTTCACACATCTATGCAGTAACTCGTGGGAATCAATATCCTTTTTCTACTCAGTCGTACAAGTTTGCTAGTAGTTTATAAATTTGTTTTTCCACTCATTAAAATCTGTCATGGGCGTTAACATGAATAGGGGATAGTTTTCTGGCTTTTGTAAATGTGTGGTGGTTTGAAGTTATTTTGGCTTACTTCCGTTGATCCTCCTGTCGTTATTAAGTTGCGCTGTGAGAAAGTTTCTGCTGACTGCAGCGTGTTCGGTAAAAGGTTAGTCAGGTCGTGTTGGTCAGATTTCATGTAAAATGGAATGTTTCGGGGCATTAAAACCGGAGTCATAATATCTTATGAACTCATAGATTAAAATTTTCGGTAACATTTTTGGGAAGCAGCGATCTTGTAAGGTACATAAAGTCAGTGAAGAAACAATCTGGATCGCGATGGTTATTTTATGAGAGTGACCGGTTTCGGCTTAATCTTAGGCCATCTTCAGAACAGCACCGTCAGCTGAAGTTGATGGCGATGTCCAGAAAAGTCAGCAGACCTCAGTAGCTGAAACTGCTCGTAGGCAGTGACCGACTTTCATCCTGAAGTAATCGCCAGGGAAAGTCAGTGACTTCTGTCCACCACATCATGTAAGATTCAGCCCATATGGTAAGGAATTTCTCAAAAGCCACACTACTCTTGACGCTCAAGTAAACTGAAGCAGTAAATTATATTTCACACGATTTTAATTTTGTTTCATTGATCAATTACGGATAGAGCAATCCCTTCTTTTCCTTAGGAAAAGTGCTTCTGTCGGCCATATCCAATCTGTGACACCCAAATTACAGATTTTTCGCTCTGTATTGTATCCTGGCACGCAGAAAATCACAGCTAATGTGTCACATGCGGATGTCCGAGAGACCTCTAGAGAGATCTTTTAAAGCTGAACTGCATGTTAATTATTAATTGTAAGTTTTATTTGATTTCATTTGTAAATCATGTTACTACAATTCGTATCATGTCCGTTCGTTACCACAACAGTACTTTACAAGAAATTATAAACTTTTGTCATCTTTAATTCTTTATTTCTTGTGCATCTAAATACTGTATAAATGTTGTTGATCTGGGATAAATGTGTCTACTTTATTAGACCTTAAGAAGCTGGAGTCTAGGTTGAAAATAAAAAAAGGAACATTTACATTTTCTTCTTTTACAGATTTATAGAAGAGAAAAAATAGCGAAAGAGCATTAAAACATTCTCACTTTCCATGAGGATAAAGCCATTAAGTGAAGCACAGAACTGTGACGACAGTTTCGGTACTTACAATTCCATTTTGACGACAATTAAGTGCCGGCCACTGTGGACGAGCGGTTCTAGGCGCTTCAGTCTGGAACCGTGCGACTGCTACGCTCGCAGGTTCGAATCCTGCCTCGGGCATGGCTGTGTGTGATGTCCTTAGGTTAGTTAGGTTTAAGTAGTTCTACGTTCTAGGGGACTGATGACCTGAGATGTTAAGTATCATAGTGCTCAGAGCCATTTGAACCATTTTTTGAGAATTAAGGTATTTAAATGCATTTGGTGAAGCCATTCTGACCACGCTACTAGGATAGGACTCCGATAGCAGTGACGTGTGATTCATATCAATTGCTTACATGGACCTTGCATACAGCAAAGGACTTTGATTGTTTGCATGTCGACCATCGCTTGCGACACCATTGTAAATTCAGAGTTAAGTATTGTCTATCTTCTTTATTGTAATAAAACTATTAATGTGATTTTCTTGAATTGTTGTATAGCATTACGAGAACGCAACATCCTTTAGGCACCCTACACGAGACGAGTGGGCAGCACCCCTCATAGGAACCATCGGTACAACAGTTGTAAATTATCACAGCCGTGTTGGGGAAAGTACCAGAGTGACAAGCGCAAATAGAAAGCACTGATGCTCAAATCATTATAGGCAGTGAAAGCTGGAGACAATTTCAGACAAAATTTTTGCGACGAATCTAACAGTGTTCTGAAAGGATAGGCTAAACACAGTTGGCGGTGGTGTGTTTGTTGCTGTCAGAAGTAGTTAACCTTGTCGTGAAATTGAAGAAGATAGTTCCTGTAATTTAGTATGGGCAGAGGTCATTTTTGGCAACCGCAATAAATTAATGGAATCCTTTTAGCGACCTCCCAATTCAGATGATACAATATCTGAAGGGCTCAAAGAAAACTTGTGTTTTGGTTTCAAACACATACCCGAAACATACAATTATTGTTGCTGGTGACTTTAATTTACCCTCGATATGTTGACGAAAATACACGTTTAATTCCGGAGATACGCATAAAACATTATCCGAAATTGTGCTAAACGCATTCTCTGAAAGTTACTTCGGGCAGTTAGTTCACGAGCCCACACGAATAGTAAACAGTTGGGAAAACACACTTGATCTCTTAGCAACAAATAATCCTGAGCTGAGCTAATAACAGGCATCAAAACTGATACAGGGATTAGTGAACACAGGGCTGTCGTAGAGAGATATAACATTGGACTCTCAAATCCTCCAAAATTAATGAAAAATATACCTATTCAAAAAAGCAGATAAAAATTCACTTGACGCCTTCATGAGAGGTAGTCATCACTGCTTCCAAATTAACAGTGTAAGTGTAGACCAGAGGTGGCTTGAAGTCAGAGAAATAGTATCGGGAGCCGGCCGTAGTGGCCGTCCGGTTCTGGGCGCTACAGTCTGGAGCCGAGCGACCGCTACGGTCGCAGGTTCGAATCCTGCCTCGGGCATGGATGTGTGTGATGTCCTTAGGTTAGTTAGGTTTAATTAGTTCTAAGTTCTAGGCGACTGATGACCTCAGAAGTTAAGTCGCATAGTGCTCAGAGCCATTTGAACCATTTGAAATAGTATCGGCAGCAATTGAGAGATTTACACCAAATAAATTAACAAACGACTGAGCTGATCCCCCTTGGTATACTAAAAGGGTCAGAACACTGTTGCAGAACCAACGAAAAAAATAAAAAAATAAAAAGAGATGCCAAATTTAAACGGACGCAAAATTCCCAAGATTGGCGGTTTTTTAGGTCTTTTACAGAAGCTCGAAATTTAGCGCGGAATTCAATTCGAGATGATTATAATAGTTACCACAACGAAAATTTGTCTCGAAACCTGGCAGAAAACCCTAAGAGATTCTGGTCGTATGTGAAGTATGTTAGTGGCAAGAAACAATCAATGACCTCTCTGGGCGATAGCAATGGAGATACTATCGAAGACAGTGCTACAAAAGCTGAGTTACTAAATACAGCCTTCCGAAGTTCCTTCACCAAAGAAGAAGAAGTAAATTTTCCAGAATTTGAATCAAGAACAGCTGCCAACATGATTAACGTAGAAGTAGTGAAGCAACTTAAGTCACTTAATAAAAGCAAGTCTTCTAGTCCAGACAGTATACCAATTAGGTTCCTTTCGGAGTATGCTGTTACATTAGCTCCATACTTAACAATCATACACAACCGTTCGCTCGACGAAAGATCTGTACCCAAAGACAGGAAAGTTGCACAGGTCACACCAATACTCATGAAAGGCAGTAGGAGTAATCCACTAAATTACAGACCCATATCGTTAACGTCGATATGCAGCAAGATTCTGGAATATATATTGTGTTCAAACATTATGAATTACCTCTAAGAAAACTGTCTATTGACCCACAGTGAACATGGGTTTAGAAAAGATCGTTCCTGTGAAACACAACTGGCTCTTTATTCACATGAAGTGTTGAGTGCTATTGACAAGGGATTTCAGATCGATTCCATATTTCTGGATTTCCGGAAGGCTTTTGACACTGTACCACACAAGCGGCTTGTAATGAAATTGCGTGATTATAGAATATCGTCTCAGTTATGTGACTGGATTCGTGATTTCCTGTCAGAGAGGTCACAGTTCGTAGTAATTGGCGCAAAGTCATCGAGTAAAATAGAAGTGATTTCTGTCGTTCCCCAAGATAGTGTTATAGGCCCTTTGCTGTTCCTTATCGATATAAACAATTTGGGAGACAATCCAAGCAGCCGTCTTAGGTTTTTTTGCATATGACGCTGTCGTTTACCGATTAATAAAGCAATCGGAGGATAAAAAAAGTTGCTAAACGATTTAGAAAAGATATCTGACTGGTGCGAAAATTGGTTCAAAATGGTTCAAATGGCTCTGAGCACTATGGGACTTAACATCTGAGGTCATCAGTCCCCTAGAACTTAGAACTACTTAAACCTAACTAACCTAAGGACATCACACACATCCATGCCCGAGGCAGGATTCGAACCTGCGACTTTAGCGGTCGTGCAGTTCCAGACCGTAGCGCCTAAGACCGCTCAGCCACACTGGCCGGCGCGAAAATTGGTAATTGGCCTTAAATAACGAAAAGTGTGGGTGATACATATGAGTGCTAAAAGGAATCCGTTAAACTTCGGTTACGCGATGAATCAGTCAAATCTAAAGGCAGTAAATTCAACGAAATGCGTAGGAATTACAATTACGAACAACTTAAATTTGAAGAAACACATAGAAAATGTTGTGAGGAAGACTAACCAAAGACTGCGTTTTATTGGCAGGTCACTTAGGAAATATAACAGATCTACTAAGGAAACTGCCTACACTACGCTTGTCCGTTCCCTTTTAGGATACTGCTGCACAGTGTGGGATCTTTACCAGATGGGATTGACGGAGTACATCGAAAAAGTTCAAAGAATGGCTGCACGTTTTGTACTATCGTGAAATAGGGGAGAGAGTGTCACTGAAATTAAAATGGATTTGGGGTGGACATCATCAAAATAAAGTCGTTTTTCGTAGCGGCGGAAATTTTTCTCACGAAATTAAAATCGCCATCTTTCTCCTCCGAATGCGAAAATATTTTGTTGACACCGGCCTACATAGGGAGAAACGTTCACTATGATAAAATAAGGGAAATCAGAGCTCGTTCTGAAAGATATAGGTGTTCGTTCTTTCCGCGCGCTATACGAGATAGGAGTAATAGAGAACTGTGAAGGTGGTTCGATGAACCCTCTGCCAGGCACTTAAATGTGATTTGCGGAGTATCTATGTAGATATAATGTAGATGTAGATATCATAGCAGGACGAAAATTATGAAATGCAGAAAGACTTGAACGAAATTTACACACCTTGTAATGAAAAGCTGCTCGCTTTAAATCTTGATAAATGGGAGATGGTACTTATTACAAAGAGAAAGAACCGTATAGTGCCACTTTATGAGCTTTGTGAAGAGCATCTTGAGCACGTCACATCATACAAGATGCGATATTAAAGAGAACTATCATCTTAAATAATTTTATGTAATGTGAATGGAAGGGTTCAGTACATCTGTAAAGTAGCTTACGCACAAGATGCTAATGCGACCAATTGTAAAGTGTTGTAGCGTCTGGAGTAGTTACAAAATAAATGAAAACTAAATCACCGACCATTGGGTTTGGGATCCGACATTTATCTGCTGAGTGACCGAGTCACGTTTCCCGATGGTCCACCTTCCCACTTTTGCTACTGTTACTTATTACTCACACACTAGTTGAAATTTGAGAATAATGTATGAGTGGAGCTAAAGATAAATACTGATTCAACGACACTGGCTCGCATTTACTGTACTTCTCCAAGAAGTGTTCCAAACCAAAGTTTTCGTAAAGGACACCATCTCTCCGCCCCTTGAAACTTCGTTCTCGCAAGTACAAGTTGCATGAGGAGTATAAAATGGATTGAAACACCTTATTGATTTTCTTTTCCTTTGGCAGGAGTTTCATCTGAAATGAGTAGAAGCTACAAATCAACTAACAATTTCTTTCTACCATGACTCACGGAGGTCTCAAATCTTGGGGAGGGGGAAGGGGACGGGGTGGGAAGCCCACGCCAGAAGTAATAAATTCGTTTGTAATTGAAGTCGTTCAGTCGAGTTTGGAAATAAGTTTAGTTATCGAAAGTTTTCCTCTTAAAATTGTTAAACGAAGAAAAAAAACTAACGGAAGTGTCCGAATTTTTTCACTTAATCCTGCTTCTCGTTTGGATCAGAAATAGAAGCTCATTCATAGCGTATTTCAGAATATCTAAAGAAAAAAATGTAACTGGGAGTAATGTGAAGAGAATTTGAGGGACGGGGAAATAGGAGGCGTGGGGGGCGCAGAATCAAATGGCTCTGAGCACTATGGGACTTAATTTCTGAGGTCATCAGTCCCCTAGAACTTAGAACTACTTAAACCTAACTATCCTAAGGACATCACACATCCATGCCCGAGGCAGGATTCGAACCTGGGACCGTAGCAGTCGCGCGGTTCCAGACTGTAGCGCCTAGAACCGCTCGTCCACATCTGCCGGCGGGCGCAGAATCATCCCTCAACTAAACTTCAGAATGTTTATCTCTCAAGTCTGTTTCACACATTCGTGTTGTTCCGTGCTGTTGCAGCTGTTAATGCAGCCGTAACGGACGACCGTCTTCAAGTGTGACTGCGTCGCTGGCGTTAAATGTCGACAGTTATGGTCGCATCCCTAGTAAATATTACCCGCTTCTTTATCTCTGCAAAGACGGAGATCGCCATCGATTGAGTCCGCTCAGTTCAGCAGCCTCCCCCAGAGTGTCCCTATCATGGCGGCCCTCACGGGTCGTTCACCTCCGCCCTGCAGGGGAGGGGAACCTCTTACCAACCCCGAACTGCCCCTGTCAAACAGGTACATCATCGCTGCCTTTACCCCAAATTTATGTTGGTACTAACCAACTTACAGAGTGACTACATCTGTGCCTTGCCACTACCACTAGACGAACTCCTAATACAAACTCAAAGTTAATTAACCCTAGACAACGTAGAGGCATTAAGGAAAGAAGTGCATTTATGTAATTATGAATTAAACAACAGGTAGTCTATTTCTTCACTCGAGTTATAACATTTCTTAAATTTGGAAAAATGATGAAAGTATCACAAACGTGTATAGTACCGGTATTCAATATAACGCGGCGAAACAAGCTAATTGTAATGAGATGGAATATACTGCTCCCTCTCAAGAGATCAGTAGGATCGTGGTGCTGATGACGTCTGATAAATTGTTTATGTATGTCTGGGTGGTAATTAAAACAACATTCGGATTGGTGACAACTTTTTTCAGTAACGAAAGGGAAACTGTGGTGTTGGCAAAAAAAGGGGGGGGGGGCGGAAGAAAATGGATGACAATGAGATTACCGAAAAGAAGCTGCCTCAATGACGGATTTAAACACCATGGTAAATTAACTGTAGCAGTTGTAAGAGTCATCACCACGATCATCTTCATCATGAGTTTGATCTTTTGGTCCGTTCCGGCTCCTTCATAATTGGTCAAGCCATCTTCTCATTCGTCTTCTTAAAGACCTCATTCCTCTCTACTTATATTGTTTTATTGCTTTAGAGATTCTCACGTCTGTTGTACCGTTTATGCTTTCTTTCCATCTTATCTGGTATTGCGTTATTGTGTCAGTTACTTTTTGCATGTACCATTTAGCTCGAACATTGTCATTTCTCTTTTGATTCATAAAAGTATATCCAGCCACGTGTCTAAGGAAGTTCATTTCTCTAGTCATCTCTCTTCCTAAAGGTTCAGTTTTTGCGCCCGCTGAGCAGCTCAGGTATAGTCATAATCTAAGAGATCTACAGGAGCGTTTCTCTGTGGACTTTCTTTCTGCATAGAGTCCCACAAAAGTACTTGAATATTCCAAATATTTAAGATCTGGAGCAGGTGACAGAGGATTTAGGATCACTTTGCAAAGATTTCACTAAGGAAGACACCTTGGTTATAGTGGGTCGGCCAGGTAATAATACTGACAGAGATCCTGGGTACAGTATAGAGTGTGACCTGGCAAAGATTGCATCAGCATCGAAGCATACTAGTGTTGAGTTTGTATCTGTTCTTGGGCGCCATGACCGACATCATTTGAATTCTTCTGTCAAGAGAGTTAACCTGGAGTTGGAATGGCTGCTTATGTCAGGTGCAGGGTCACACATTGGTGTGGTTCCTGTTCATTCTCTCAGTAGGTGGGATTATACTAGGCATGAATTTCACCTCAATAGGAAATGGAAGGGTAAACTGGCTGGGAAAATAGCAGGAAAGTCATGAGTGATAAAATATCAGTGGTACCCTTTTTTACGGTAGGGAGGACAGAAAGAAACCAAGTTTTAAGAGAGGTTAGGATTGAGACAAGCCTTCTGTTTGAGAAAGAAACCAAAAAACATAATTCTAGCTTATTACATCAGCATAAACAGCGATTGGTTAAGAATTTTCAACAATCAGCAGAAATTTCAACTCTACCCAATTTTAACTCAGTCAATGTGAAATGTCAGCTATCTTTATTGCATCAAAATATTCGAGAAGTGAGAAATAAAATTAATGAATTAATTATCTGCATAGATGAGTTAGAGACCTCAAACCCAGCTGACATAATATGTCTCTCTGAACATCATGTTACCACTGGTATAGAACTTTTAAGTGTTACAGGATTTAGGTGTGGTTCATGGTGTGGGTTCCTATAGTCATGTCCTAGTTCATAAACCACGGGTAACGTATGAGTGGCCAAGTAAGTGGTCCCGACAGTCGGGATACCAGTTACTTTGGAATACGGCTGGGCATCTCGGACATATTCTGAGTCGTGGTCACCTTTGTGCTCATACGGCAAAGAGTACCAAATCCACCGGTTAGTCCCTCAGCCGTTAGGGGTAAAGCCCAATGGGACTCGGGGCAAGTAAGGCTAGCAACCTGCTTCCCTGGCACTTTAAATATGATGCTGGCAACAATCAGAGCAAAATGCCTCGGACCTTTGGAGGTGACGGAGTCCCACCTCTAACTGACAAACCAGGGACTCCTAAGATACGACTTGGCAAACATATGGTAATGAGATGGGGAGCTATTAATATCAATGGGGGCTACTCTGGGAAGAAGGTAGAGCTGGCAGAGGCTGCAAGTAAGATGGGGCTGGACGTTTTAGCTGTTAGTGACATTCGGGTAAGGGGTGGGAAAGAAGAGGAAGTGGGAGAATACAAGGTCTACCTGTCAGGAGTCAAAGCAGGAATAGCACAATGGGGTGTAGTGCTTTACATCAGGAAAGAAATGGAACCCAGCGTAGTTGCAATAAGGTATGTAAACGAACGACTGGAAAGAAATGGAACCCAGCGTAGTTGCAATAAGGTATGTAAACGTACGACTGATGTGGATAGATTTGACAGCGTCTAGCAAGAAAATTAGGATTGTGTCAGTATATTCGCATTGTGAAGGGACAGATAAAGATAAGATGGATAGTTTTTATGAGGCACTCAGTGATGTAGTTGTTAGAGTAAAGGACAAGGACAGTGTTCTGCTCATGGGTGATTTTAACGCCAGGATTGGAAATTGAACAGAAGGGTATGAAAAGGTTATAGGTAAATTTGGAGAGGATATGGAGGCCAACAGGAACGGGAAACAACTCTTGGATTTCTGTGTCAATATGGGCTTAGTAATCACAAACTCCTTTTTTAAACATAAGAGCATTCACCGGTATACTTGGGAAGGCAGGGGAACCAGATCTGTCATTGACTATATAATAACAGATCAGGAATTCAGGAAGGCTGTGAGGGACACACGTGTATTCAGGGGATTCTTTGATGACACTGATCATTATTTTATCTGCAGTGAAATTGGGATTGTGAGGCCGAAAGTGCAGGAGGTCAGGTCCATATGTAGGAGAATAAGGGTGGAGAAACTTCAGGATAAGGAAACCAGGCACAAGTACATAACAGCGATCTCAGAAAGGTACCAGTTAGTTGAATGTAGTCAATTACAGTCACTGGAAAAGGAATGGACAAGGTACAGGGACACAGTACTAGAAGTGGCTAAAGAATGTCTTGGAACAGTAGTGTGTAAAAGTAGGATGAAGCAAACAGCTTGGTGGAATGACACAGTCAAGGCAGCCTGTAAAAGGAAAAAGAAGGCGTATCAAAAATGGCTACATACTAGAACTCAGGTGGATAGAGAAAGTTATGTTGAAGAAAGAAACAAAGCCAAACAGATAATTGCAGCATCGAAGAAGAAATCTTGGGAAGGCTTTGGAAACAGGTTGCAGACTATGGGTCAAGCTGCTGGAAAACCATTCTGGTGTGTAATTAGCAGTCTTCAAAAGGGAGGTAAGAAGGAAATGACAAGTATTTTGGATCGGTCAGGAAAACTGCTGGTGAATCCTGTGGATGCCTTGGGCAGATGGAGGGAATATTTTGAAGAGTTACTCAATGTAGGTGAAAATACGATCAGTAATGTTTCAGATTTCGAGGTAGAATGGGATAGGAATGATGATGGAAATAGGATCACATTTGAGGATGTGGAGAAAATGGTCAATAGATTGCAGTGCAATAAAGCAGCTGGGGTGGATGAAATTAAGTCGGAACTCATCAAATACAGTGGAATGTCAGGTCTTAAATGGCTACACAGGATAATTGAATTGGCCTGGGAGTCGGGACAGGTTCCATCAGACTGGACAAAAGCAGTAATCACACCAATCTTTAAACATGGAAACAGAAAAGATTGTAACAACTACAGAGGTACCTCTTTAATCAGCGTTGTGGGTAAGACCTTCTCAGGTATTGTTGAAAGGAAAGTGAGAGTATTAGTTGAGGACCAATTGGATGAAAATCAGTTTGGGTTTAGGCTTCTTAGAGGTTGTCAGGACCAGATCTTTAGCTTACGGCAAATAATGGAGAAGTGTTATGAGTGGAACAGGGAATTGTATCTATGTTTTATAGATCTAGAAAAGGCATATGACCGGGTTCCTAGGAGGAAGTTATTGTCTGTTCTACGAGATTATGGAATAGGGGACAAACTTTTGCAAGCAATTAAAGGTCTTTACATGGATAGTCAGGCAGCAGTTAGAGTTGATGGTAAATTGAGTTCATGGTTCAGAGTAGTTTTAGGGGTAAGACAAGGCTGCAACCTGTCTCCACTGTTGCTCATATTATTTATGGATCATATGTTGAAAACAATAGACTGGCTGGGTGAGATTAAGATATGTGAACACAAAATAAGCAGTCTTGCGTATGCGGATGACTTAGTTGTGATGGCAGACTCGATTGAAAGTTTGCAAGTAATATTTCAGAGCTAGATCAGAAATGTAAGGACTATGGTATGAAAATTAGAATCTCCAAAACGAAAGTAATGTCAGTGGGAAAGAAATATAAACGGATTGAGTGCCAAATAGGAGGAACAAAGTTAGAACAGGTGGACGGTTTCAAGTACTTAGGATGCATATTCTCACAGGATGGCAACATAGTGAAAGAATTGGAAGAGATGTAGCAAGGCAAATGCAGTGAGCGCTCAGCTACGATCTACTCTCTTCTGCAGGAAGGAAGTCAGTGCGAAGACTAAATTATCTGTGCACCGTTCAATTTTTCGACCAACTTTGATGTATGGGAGCGAAAGCTGGGTGGATTCAGGTTACCTTATCAACAAGGTTGAGGTTACGGATATGAAAGTAGCTACGATGATTGCGGGTACTAGTAGATGGGAACAATGGCAGGATGGTGTCCACAATGAGGAAATCAAAGAAAAACTGGGAATGAACTCTATAGATGTAGCAGTCAGGGCGAACAGGCTTAGATGGTGGGGTCATGTGACACGCAAGGGAGAAGCAAGGTTACCCAAGAGACTCATGGGTTCAGCAGTAGAGGGTAGGAGGAGTCGGGGCAGACAAAGGAGAAGGTACCTGGATTCAGTTAAGAATGATTTTGAAGTAATAGGTTTAACATCAGGAGAGGCACCAATGTTAGCACTGAGTAGGGGATCATGGAGGAATTTTATAAGGGGGGCTATGCTCCAGACTGAACGCTGAAAGGCCCGCATCTCGTGGTCGTGCGGTAGCGTTCTCGCTTCCCACGCCCGGGTTCCCGGGTTCGATTCCCGGCGGGGTCAGGGATTTTCTCTGCCTCGTGATGGCTGGGTGTTGTGTGCTGTCCTTAGGTTAGTTAGGTTTAAGTAGTTCTAAGTTCTAGGGGACTTATGACCACAGCAGTTGAGTCCCATAGTGCTCAGAGCCATTTGAACCATTTGAACGCTGAAAGGCATAATCAGTCTTAAATGATGATGATGATGAGGAGGAGGATTTAGGTTAGCATCTCACTTTTGTAGAGCAGAAATGGAGAAAGGAGGAGTTGCGACATTCATCGGGGAACTGTTATAAATTTAAGAACATAGACATTCATACATTTTGCCTAGAGCAGCATGTGAAAGCATGTGCAACAGAAGCAGAATTTCACAAAAAGTTCTTCATAATATTAAGTGTATATCGAGCACCTCCAGGTAACTTTAATCAGCTCATAAACCATCTTGAATCTGTACTGGCCCATTTAACACCGAAAATCAAAGAAATAGTGGTTGCTGGTGACTTCAATGTAGACTTCCTTAAAGACTCTTCCAATAATAACTTATTTGAGTTATTAACACTATCATTCAACGTAATTCCCACTGTAACGTTCCCCACTAAGTTAGCCAATTGCTCACAAACAGCCATTGACAATATCTTTATAGAGAAGTCCAATGAACAAAATTATATTACAAAATTAGTAGTCAATGGCCTCTCAGGCCATGACATGCAGTTCCTCCTGTCAAATGTTAATACTGAACAGGACATAAAATCTGTTAACTCTGAGTTCAAGTGGGAAATCAATAAGCAAAGAATTGATAATTTCAGGACATTCCTTAGAGACATTCACTGGAGTGATGTTTACACTGGTCACAGCATGAATGAAAAATATAACACTTTTGCTAATAAAGTGCTTACCTTATTTGATCACTGTTTTCCCCAAAACTAACCAAGGTTAGAGCAAAGTTTACAATGAAGCCATGGATTACTCAAGGACTAGCGGTATCTTCTAAAACAAAAAGAAAACTGTATATGCCAATCTGAAACAGTTCTGATGTTGATGCTATAGCACAGTACAAGAAATACTGCAAAATATTAAAGACTGTAATACGGACATTAAAGCAAATATATTACAAGGAAAAGATCAGATAAAAAAATAAATACGATATTGGACATACTGAAGCGGTAGACCGGTAGAACCAGACGTGACGAAGGACAAATAGCATTAAGAGTAAATGATACATTGGTGACAGATATGTATAGTGTTGCAGAACTTTTTAACAAACATTTTATAACTGTTACTGAAAAGATGGGGTTGTCAGGTTCTGTAGATGATGCTATGGAATGCCTCAGACAAGATATTTCAAGCAGCTTCCATAATATGAATTTGACCCTCACTGCCCCAGCAGAAGTGATGTCCATCATAAAATCTTTAAAACGAAAAACATCTAGTGGGTATGATGAAATATCAACAAAGTTAATTAAAGAATGTGGTTCTGAGTTAAGTAACACATTAAGCTATCTGTGTAACCAGTCGTTTATCAGTGGAATATTTCCTGAATGGTTGAAATATATTGAAGTTAAGCCACTGTTTAAGAAGGGAGATAAAGAAATAGCATCAAATTTCCGTCCAGTTTCACTTTTGCCAGCATTCTCAAAAATTTTAGAAAAGGTAATGTACGATCGGCTTTATAACCATGTTATCACATATAACATACTGTTAAAGTCGTAGTTCGGATTTCTAAATGGTTCTGATATTGAGAAGGCTATCTACACTTACAGTGAAAATGTACTTAATTCATTAAACAAAAAATTGCCGGCAGCTGGTATATTTTGTGATCTGTCAAAGGCATTTGACTGTGTAAATCACAATATCCTTTTAAGTAAATTAGAATATTATGGTGTAACAGGAAATGCTGCAAAATGGTTCCAATCTTATATCTCTGGCAGGAAACAAAGGGTGTTATTAGAAAAGAGACATGTATTAAGCTATCAGGCACCACCCAACTGGGAACTAATTACAAGTGGGGTCCCACAAGGTTCCATCTTAGGACCCGTACTTTTTCTTGTGTATATCAATGACCTTTCATCAGTAACATTACCAGATGCCAAGTTTGTTTTGTTTGCCAATAATACAAACACTGCAATAAATAGCAAATCATGTGTAGTCTTAGAAAGATTGGCTAGTAAAATATTTTTGGATATTAATCACTGGTTCCTTGCCAAATCTTTGTCACTAATCTTTGAAAAAACACACCACATGCAGTTCAGAACTTGTAAGGGGTGTCCCACGAGTATATGACTAACATAGAATTACAAGCAGATAGAAGAAATGGACAGTGTTAAATTCTTGGGATTACAGCTTGATAATAAATTCTACTGGGAGGAACACACCACAGAACTGCTGAAGCATCTTAACAAATCTCTATTTGCAATGCGAATTATGACAGATATAGGGGCTAAAAAAATGAAAAAGCTGGCATTCTATGATTACTTTCATTCCATAATGTCATATGGGAGTATTTTTAGGAGTAATTTATCAAGCCAAGCTAAAGTTTTCCAGGCACAAAAACGTGCAATAAGAGTTATACATGGTTTGAACTCAATAACATCCTGCAGAAGCCTGTTTAGGGAACTAGGAATACTAACTACTGCTTCCCAATATATTTATTCCTTAATGAAATTTGTCATTAAAAATATATCACTTTTTCAAACCAACAGCTCAATTCATGGCATCAGTCCTAGAAATAAAAATAATCTTCACATGGGTTTAAAGTCACTTACTTTTCTACAAAAAGGAGTGCATTGTTCAGGAACACACACTATCAATAACTTGCCAGCAGCTATAAAAAGCTTAAAAACCAATGAAATTCAGTTTAAGAGAAGCCTAAAGGATTTATTGGTGGCCAACGCCTTCATTCCATTGATGAATTTCTCAGTAGAACATCAGATTTGTGTATATGTGTGTGTGTGTGTGTGTATATGCATATAAGTACAATCTAACTTCTGCACCATTTCAGTGCAGTAATGTGTTCGTTCTAAATAAGTATTGTAGTAGTTATATGTTTATTACCATATAAATAAAAAAAACAGTATTTTAAATTCAGTGCATTAATGCTGTCTTAGTAAATGAGTATTTGCAGAATGATTCTTTCATATAATGTTCATTAAAAAAATAACGATGATTCCACTTGGGACTGGTGGAATGTACATTAGCTTATTTGTTTCAGTTTTAAATATTTTTTATGTATTATTATTTTTCTGACATGTTCTACATCCTGGAGGACCTCCTCACTACAGATCAACTGGAATGAAAGTAAATCTAATCTAATCCCTAAAACACCATTATTGACTGTGAGTGTGGAAGGGGACATCAGTGTCTAACGCCCTGGTTTAGTTCAGCTGTAATATAATATTTGTCCACTATTTTTATTTTTACCTTGTTATTCAAACGCCAACCCTTATAACATTCCTGAGTTTGTTAATATTTCCCACAGTTTATTTCGGTTTACTTCATCAAACGTCTTTTGGTAGTCAATGAAGGGAAGGAGAGTTGGTATTTTGAAGGTGTTTTTCTATTAGTTGTGTCATAGTGAAGAAAAAGTCATAGCGTGATTCTCCGTTTTCTAAAACCAGAAATCCATGCTGGGCATCTCCTAATATAATTTCAGCGATTGACGATAGTCGCTGTATTAGATTTCTAGCATACAGTTTATAAAATGTAGTTAGACATGTTTTTATGACATTAATGTCTATTTCCTTTATTTTATTATATTTTGGCTGTATTGAATTTTTCTGGTATGTAACCACTTTGCCAGCACATATTCATGAAATCAAGTATTCTTATTTCCGATATATTTATGAACTCTACATTGACTTTGTCACGTACTGGAGTTATCCTGTTCTTGCTACACACAGTACTGCCAACATTATGAGGTCTATAGTCCTATCTACTTCAACTAGAACCATCTGTGTATTTTGCACATCTGTCCAGAGTGTTTCATACTATTGTAACCAGTTACTTTCAGATATTGTGTTTATTTTTAGACTGTCCTTATCTTCTTTGTTCAGGTGTACATGTGAATAGAGAAACCAATTGCTTTATTGCCAACTTTTTACTGTTGATACCGGGTAACAGTAGCGGCTCGGAAGCGGAAAATTCGCCGTGAGATGAAGCGAGTGTCTCTCCCCGGCTGCTCCCTCCCCCGCTGCCCGAAGTCTCTGGGTCTCCCCCCCACCCCCCACCCTCCAGCCTCTCCCTCCCTCAGGTCACGACCTACCGCACTCCAGTGAATATTTAATGTTTCATTACGTGCCCTATGTGAATGCCTTTTGAAATGGCTCCAATAGCTTGGCGTGGCGTGTTTGATCGCTCCAGTGTCATTGATACGAAGCAGTGGTGGCGAGGGCTCCACCTCCGTACACTCGACTTCTCCTCAAAAATTCCATACACTTCGTCCTCCACCTCCTCGTCATTCGCCTCACTGGCAGCTATTCACCCTGCGATTGGCTCAGGCGCGTCAGGAATAGGTAATAAGAACAACGTAAATAAAGGAAATAATAACAGTTTCCGACTCTAAGGGAATATCACACAAAGGTCTGCTTGTGTAAGATACAGAAAATCGATAGGTACAGCAAACAAACCAAAAAGGCGGCAAGAATTTCAGAATGACTAAGAAAATTGGATAAAATTATTGACAACCGAGAAAAGCTTGACTCATCATATTCAATGGCTACTTTTAAATTCTTTCCGCCCCTTGAGCACACCGGGAAGATAATCAGTCATCCGCAGAAGTCATGACGATAATAGCATGTAACAGCGCTTGTAACCTCGATAATTTTTTATAAGATCCCGCAGAGCTACTAAACTGAAGTGGTAGGCGGGGTAACTGATAGTTACAATCCAACCACTTCAGCGACGCTCAGGTGCCAGAAAAATATTTAAAATACAAAAAAGAACTCTTGCAATACTCAAGCCGCTGAAACCGAAAGACGACCCCTCAAGCTTTCTTCCAATTGCTGTTCACAGTGTCTGTTATAAACTTCTAGAACGGTTCATTTACAACGGGCTTTACCGAACAGTTAACAGTAAAGTGGCTTCATACCAAGCAGGCTTCAGGCAAAACTCAGCTGCTCTGAGCAAGTACTGGCACTCACTTCTTACATCGAAGCTGGTTTCCAGAAGGGACTACAAATTTCAGTAGCGTTTGTAGATCTAACTGCTGCTCACGACACGGTCTGGCTGGATGGACTAATGCTAAAGCAAAAGCAAACAGTATCTTGCTTTAGACTAACAACACTATTGTCCAACACTTTGAAAAACCGGTATTTCCGAGACTGCCTTCATGTCAAAATGATTAAGTCATATACGATCAAGAACGGTCTACCACAATGATCTGTCCATACCCCACCGGTATTCAACCAGTATAGAAGTGACATTCCAGAAACTGTACGCTGGAAGTTATTCTGCGCAGATGATACTGCCATTGCGTTTCAAATCTAACACTTAGAGGATGGAGAAAATATGCTGACATAAGATCTAAGAGTGCTTGGTGATCATTACAGCCTTTGGAGCTTGTGCCCTACCCCTTCAAGAACTCAAGTGACAGCTCTCCATTTCTAGAACCGCTTAGGAAACTAACCGCTAAGATTCAACTTCTATAACAGAACTGTTAACGATAACGTCCACTCTAAATGTCTCGGGATCACACTGGATAGTTCACCATCATTCAGGATTCACCTCACGTCACTTCCAGGAAAGTTAAAGACTAGGAGCAACGTTATCCAGAAACAGGCTGGAATCTCTCAGTGGGGCTGAAGCTGACATTCTCCGCACAGCGGCATTGTCTATTGTACATTCTGTGGCTGAATACCTGTATTGTACAAGAGTGTGCATGTCAGTAAGATGGATTTTCATTGGAACAATACCATGAGAATCATAACTGACAAATTAAGATCAACTCATCTGACTTGGCTGTCTGCTCTCAGTAGCACTGGTCCAACACATTTGAGACGAACAGAAGAAGTGACCCTTGAAAAGGGCAAAGATTAATAACTTATTGCTTCCCCAAAGGCTACCTGTCCACGAAACGGTGTTCAGGCCACCCAGCACGCGTCTCAAACCAAGGAAACCATTGTAGACAAAATGGCTCTGAGCACTATGGGACTTAACTTCTGAGGTCATCAGTCCCCTAGAACTTAGAACTACTTAAACCTAACTAACCTAAGGACATCACACACATCGATGCCCGAGGCAGGATTCGAACCTGCAACCGTAGTGGTCGCGCGGTTCCAGACTGTAGCACCTAGAACCGCTCGGCCATTGTAGACAGCTCGTGACATCCAGCCTCTCAAGATTTAAGATGTGTCGAAGGACACTTGAAGAAACAACACCAGCTTATGTAGTCATGGCCTCGGAGACCCTCCCACGTGTATCAGGCTTGCAATTGCCTAGAAGAACCTGCTTCAACTAAGCAGAATCCGATGTGGACACGTAAGAACTAAGTCCTTCGTGCACAAATGGGGATCCTTGGACTTCCTATTGTGTGACTGTGAAGATTCAGGCAAGGCATCTGACGACATCGTAGAGGAATGTTTCAGAAGAGACTGGAAAGGTGCCTCTCCAACAACTGAATTGATGTATTGTCTTGACATCGCTCTGTAAAGTCGATTGAGATCAGAGATCTTGCATATTCCTTTCGTACTTCATTATGCAAAAACTGTTATGAACCGTACATGTATATCCATACGATAAATAAATAGAAAGTAACCCCTTGCTACAAACAGTTCCAAACATTTTCTATGAAATTAAAGTCCGGTTTACCGGGACAGGCGAAGAGCATTAGGGTGTCTGAGTGGTCGCCAAACCTTTATTGTTCTCTTGGTATCGTTCAAATGAGCAAATACCTCACTGACATGCTCACTCTTGAACAGTATTCAGCCACTAAACATGCAAGAGACAAGACTGCTGTACGGAGAATGTCAGCTACAGCTCCCCCGAATGTTCCAGATACTTTCCGTATGATGTTGTTATGTTGTTCCTAGTCTTTAACTTTCCTACGGTTGACGTGACATGAATCCTGAATGATGGCGAACGATCCAGTTTGATTCAGAGATACTTAGGGCCGTTTTGTTACAAAAAAAAAGGTTCACATTGCACTAAGCACTACGGGACTTAACATCTGAGCTCATCAGTCCCCAAGACTTAGAACTAATTAAACCTAACTAACCTAAGGACATCACACACATCCATGCCCGAGGCAGGATTCGAACCTGCGACCGTAGCAGCAACGCGGTTCCGGACTGAAGTGCCTAGAACCACTCGGCCACAGCGGCCGGCGCGTGTTGTTACAGAAAGTCAGTCTTAACGTACAGTCCTGTGAGCATGACTGTTCTCATCTTGCTAGAGGGGAATGCTCATACCATACTCATCATGAAGATGGACGAGAAAGAGGGCTTTGACTCAGTCAGAGCGTTCAGGTAAATATCGTGGTTCATGTTCTTGGTAACCCTAATGAGTGGCCCATCTGGTTCGGAAACACCCCCAAAATATCACAGAACCATCTTTGTGGTATGGTGCCCCCCCCCCCCCCCCTGCCCCCAACATGCTGCGGATTAAACGTAATGTCGATCCATCAGCGCATGCGACTCCGTTTATAATTTGAAGAGAGACAAAATCAAGACCCGTCAGACCATTTGTTACGTTTGCAGTCAGTTGATGTCCAGTATCTGTGTAGTTCGACTCAGTGAAAGCACATCGTCTTATGTGCCTCTCTGAGAATGGGCCTTTTGCGTGGTACGTGACTCTAATACATCCATTCCGTGCAATTCCCTTCGCGATATTAGTTCGGAAACTGGATGAAATGGATCTGCGTTCGCTGACAGTAACAGTTCCTGTTGAATGTGAAGCCGACTGTACTGTCATTGGCAAGGCGTGGCGATAGGCTGTGGTCTCTAGCACTAGCGATCTTTTCACGATCGTTGTTCTTGCTGTGTGTAATATGGTTTCGAGTGGTACAGCGTTGCTTGTAGAAACACTGGACAGTCAGCGTAAAATTGGCCAAATTCAGTCACAGTGTGGTCATCGACGTGGCCACTTCTTTCTGCCATTCTGTCTGTCAACCCATCTTCCTAGTCTAATTCCTTACAGCCGACTGGCAAGTGACATTACTTACTGGACAAGACATAGAGGTGGAAGGGCTTAATGCCGCGATCTGTGCTGCGTCCAATGAGGAGTAGCGGCTGGCGACGGCGGCTGGTGTGCTACGGGTCGCAGGATCAAATCCAATCGCCAAAGTCTATTGTTGTTTAACATTTACCATTTCTAGAAGGTTCTCGGAATTTCGTATATCTGTAATATTTGTATGTTCTGGAATATTCAATGTTTGTATAAATAGCAGCACTGTCCGTCCACAGAGAAAGCTCTGTCGTAATAAACTCACTTTCAGTGCAAAGCGTTGTACTTCTCTGACGACCCTGTTTTCTAATTTGGACTATAGTGCGTTTACGACGTGACATTGTTTGGTGGAGACACGGGTGCCTCCCCAAGACCTCGATTCCAATCAGGTGGAATGGCGGTGCCGCCGGCGGAATTGGTATCCGATGCCCCGGAGGTAATTGCGTCATTGGCCAGGGCTCTGCTGCTTCTTTAGACACTGTGTGAGACACTGTAAGGAATGCCAGCCACGGAAGGAGGTGCCGCAATTACCTCCGGGACATCTGATGCCAATTTCGCGTGCAGTAGCGCTATTCCGCCGGATTGGAATCGACTCTTAGGACGATTCCCGAAGTCGACAAACGAGAATCGATGGATAATTGCCTGCACTGACTACCTTACCCGCTGCGCTGTCATCAGAGCTGTGCGAACTGCCGAAGCTCCGGAGAAGGCACCATTTAGAAGCATGGAGAAAGTTTTTAAAATTTCTTTTGTCCGTAATGATCGCTGGTGTTCGAAGACAAACAACAATGCGGAGAAGAGACGGAAACCAGTAGTGTCGGTAACCATAGCGACCATACAGCCAAGGGATGGCGATGTATGCGTTAGGGACTCTCGGCAATCTGGTTAAGGAAAAAGAGAATGTTGCAAAACCCATGTTGGAAAATTATTAAAATGTTAAACAAAAATGTCGAGGTCAAAAGAAGAACAGGACAAGGGTTCAAGATAAGCACTCTATGGCTTTGGATACCCTCGAATCATTTGCCTCATATTCCTAAACCTACAAGACGTGTGGGTAAACCATTACTTACTTACCAATCTTTCGTACTCTCCATGGGCAGGTGCGTGTCTTCAAGGCACATTTTGTTGCATGACAAGCGGAAGCGATGTGGGACTCACGAGCAGTGAGAAAATTTCCTGTCATAAGAATTCTGTAGCAGAGAAAGTTGAGACGATGAGACGACAGTATTTACTGTCAACAGTAACAACATATTAGACTCTATTAGGAAGTAATAATTCTTTTGTGAGAACATAATTCTTCCAGTCACGTCAGAGGTCAGGTTTGGCAAACCAAACACAACGTTTCTATGTGTCTGAGTGCCATGATACGTGACAGCTATAAAGCAAATACCATTTGCCATTGGACTGTCTATAAAGCATCTTTGCGGCCAATAGACGTCGATAATTTTTTCGGTGACTCCTATTAACCATCTGCCATCAATCAGACTCTAAACTATCAAATATAAGTACACTGAAGAGCCAAAGAAACTGGTACACCTGCATAATAACGTGCAGGGCCCAAGCGAGCACGCAGAAGTGCCGCAACACGACGTGGCATGGAGTCGACTAACGTCTAAAGTAGTGCTGGAGGGAATTGACATCATGAATCCTGCAGGGCTGTCCATAAATCCACAAGAGTACGAGGGGGTGGAGATCTCTTGCGAACAGCACGTTGCAAGGCATCCAGCACGTTGCAAGGCATCCCTTATATATGTTCGTGTCTGGGGAGTTTGGTGGCCAGTGGTAGTGTTGAAACTTATAAGAGTGTTCCTAGAGCCACTCTGTAGCAATTCTGGATGTGTGGGGTGTCGCATTGTTCCTGCTGGAATTGCCCAAGTCAGTCGGAATGCACAATGGACATGAATGGATGCAGGTGATCAGACAGGATGCTTACGTACGTGCCACCTGCCAAGTCGTATCTCGACGTATCAAGAGTCCCATATCACTCCGACTGCACACGCCCCACACCATTACAGAGCGTCCACTAGCTTGAACAGTCCCCTGCCGACACGTGGGGTCCATGGATTCATGTGGTTGTCTCCACACCCGTACAGGTCCATCTGCTCGATACAATTTGAAACGAGACTCGTCCGACGAGGCAACACGTTTCCATTCATCAACAGTCCAATGTCGGTGTTGACAGGGCCAGGCGACGCATAAAACTTTATGCTGTGTAGTCATCAAGGGTACACTAGTGGGGCCATCGGCTCCGAAAGCCCATGTCGATTATGTTTCGTTGAATGGTTCCCACGCTGACACTTGTTGACAGCCCAGCATTAAAATCTGGAGCAATTTGCGAAGGGCCGCACTTCTGTCACGTCGAACGATTCTCTTCAGTCGTCGTTGGTCCCGTTCTTGCAGGATCTATTTCCAACCACAGCTATGTGGAGATTTGATGTTTTACCGAATTACTGATATTCACTTGACACTTCATTGCTAACTCGGAGATGCTGTGTCCCGTCGCTCGTGCGCCGACTATAACACAACGTTAAACTCACCAAAATCTTGATAACCTGCCGTTTTAGCAGCAGTAACCGATTTAACAACTGTGCCAGACACTTGTTGTCTTGTAGAGGCGTTGCGACCGCATCGTCGTATTCTGCCTCCTGTTTACTTATCTCAGTCTTTGAATACGCATGGCTATACCAGATTCTTTGGCGTTTCAGTGTAATATGTACTGAGACTTGGCAAAACACCTTTTATAGAACGTAGAACTACTTAAACCTAACTAACCTAAGGACATCACACACATCCATGCCCGAGGCAGGATTCGAACCTGCGACCGTAGCAGTCGCGCGGTTCCGGACTGAGCGCCTAGAACCGCTAGACCACCACGGCCGGCCGATAAAAGGAAGAAAAGTGAATTAAAAGCAGAGAATAACATTGTATGTGACCACTGTGATTAATGGAAGAAAACTGCTGCGTGCTCGCGTTGGTAACAATACCTGCTTGTCATTAAACTTCTGTGTACTTTGTATCACTTCGGGTTCAGCTGCATCCCGCCAGAGGCAACCTAGCTTTGCGCTGAGTAGATTTAATCGCACTGGTGCTCTCTCGAGAGTTCAATGTTTTCTTGCTGTTCCGCTTAGTAATTAGGGTTGTTCAAATGGTTCAAATTACTCTGAGCACTATGGGACTTAACTTCTGAGGTCATCAGTCCCCTAGAACTTACAACTACTTAAACCTAACTAACCTAAGGACATCACACACATCCATGCCCGAGTAGGATTCGAACCTGCGACCGTAGCGGTCGCGCGGTTCCAGACTGTAGCACCTAGAACCGCTCGGCCATAGAGTTGTTCACCGAAGAGTGAGGTCGAGTTCTTCATGTTATGGATGGTGATCCGTAACTGTAAAAAGTGTGCTTACGACATTCGAAGATTACTGCTTCCCTCTGCCTTCGTGGTCACGAGTGCACGTCTTCAGAGTCAGAACGTTTCTCATTTCAACAGCTTCGACTTGTGGATGCCCATCTGCCAGTATTTGCCGTATAGCCAAGGACCAGCATAGAAAGAGAACTCTGAGCGCTTCTTGTTATGTGTCGTTAAACTACTGGTTGTGATCCGCGAAAATTCCTGTTCTTCCTACGAGGTCTTTTTACAGAAATTTAATTTGACTTCTGACCTACAATGCTGTCTAACATTGATTAGTGTCTGGCAAATTTGTCTTACGAACATGCAGCACGCTGTAGGTGAAAAGTAGGTCCGCAACTTGTCTTACGAACATGCAGCACGCTGTAGGTGAAAAGTAGGTCCGCAACTTGTTTAATAATTTAAATAAATGAATGTAACTCAGTCGTAAGTTTCGTTCAGAAGAATCTTTTTATTTCTTGATGGTGACGGATTTCGGACACCTAAGTCCATTTTCAAACCATCCGTAACGTGTGACAATACAGGCGAAAACATATGTACAAGAACTGTGCCACTTTGATCACCACTGTAAGGACAGTTTTTGTACATAGATTTTCGCCTGTATTGTCACACTTGCGACACGGATGGTTTGAAAATGGACATAGATGTCCGAAATTATTCACCATCAAAAAGTAAAAAAAAGAGATATTTTTAATGCAACCTATGACGGAGCTACAACTATTTATTGCAAATTTGTCTCTGTCCTCAATCTGGATCAACAATGCGAGTTACCAGAATGTACCTGAATTATTCTTAAGCAACTTATATAAAGCAATACCTAGCCTAACTGAAATTTTTTACTGTTTGGTGCAATCAAAATTAATTAATCTTTTCTAAATTGTATGTTTACTTTTAAAGTCCATTTATCAAAACTGCTATGAAAGAGTAATTCTTTAAACTGTTTATTACCTTTTAAAAATCATGTGTTAAAACTGCCACAGTTATTATTTTCAAGATTACTGAGCCGGAACTTAAAAATTATATATGGTTTTAAATTTTACCTTGTGTGTGTTTTAGAATACGTAATCTGAGCTGAATGAAGGGACCGAGCGATATCTAGCCTAAGCTCAAGCTGGTCACCACCTGATTATTAACCGACTGTATTTGTTTTCATGTCCTTGAATTGTGATTCAATACTGTTAATGTTTTTATTGTTTAAATTCTGTTAATATTCATTCTCTCACTGTTTATGAGATTTTAAACTCATAAGCACAAAACTTTAAAATTTTCTTTAAATATTTAAAGCAATATCTTGAAGTTTTATTTTTATTGTGGGATTCATTAAAAACTTTTGGTGGCCCTTTTAACACCTACTTTTGTGATTGTTCATTGTTGTCAATATCATTTAAATGCTGCTGAAGTGAATACATTTTGTGGGTTTGTTAAATCCAGTACCTAACATTTCCAGCTGCATGGTATCTGCTATTTCAAAAACTCAGAAGAAAAAAAGTAATACTGACAAAGATGAATCACAAGTGAAGCAACTGCATAAAGGCAAATACTGTGTACAGCTTTCTTAAACCTTACAAGAATTTGCTGGTTAAAGTCAGATCGTCGAAATGCCTGACTTCTGGCATATTTCTGCAATACTTTTTAGTGACAGATGAAATAAGTTCTTAGAAAAGGCATCCGCTTGAGCAGTCAGGAGATCTTCTGTCGATAGAAGTGAAAACTTTACCCGGTCAGTACTCCCATAAAGGTTTATTAAGAGATGTGTGTTGAATAGAGACGGTTAAGAAATTAACATCTGAGAAGTAGAGGCATTTGGAAACCATCACTCAATGGAGTGAAATGTTACCTGGATCATGGAGTTGTCGGTGAAGAAGAAACGTGAGGATTTCTAACAGCGCTGAAAATTTAAATAAATAAATATATACTTAAAATTATTAGAAGGAGAAGGAGCTTACCCAAATGTAGTTCCAGAAGAAGGGCAAATGTTCTGTAACATACAGTAACAATTGCTTTGCTGCTGAACGGAACAACAGATTGTTTAAATACTAGGTGAAATGCTAGGGCAGAGTATGTGATACAAATTTCCGAGTATACGACAATAGAAAGAATAGGACACTACAAAAAGAGATTTTAGCCTCACGTCAGTCGAAAATAGATGACTGCAAGAAAGAAGTCAATAAAATGCGAACCATAAATTCAAGTAACAAGTATAAAAACTTACTGGTTAGAAAGTTTAAATCACCACAATGAAATACAAAAGAATGCTTAGCGGTGTATTAAATATGGATCAGCCAAACGCATAAAGTAGACGGAGCATGAACGGAATAGTAGGATCATTGACAGTGTCTTGAGGAAACTGAGACACAATGATAAAATATACTGGAACAGTAAGGATAAGGGAAACAATTTGAAAAAAGAAGACTGCTATTAAATATTTACATATTTTTTGAGATTATTTCAACGAAATAATTTTTGAGTTCTAAAAAATAAGGTAACAACCTCTTCAGTTCATGATGCTAAACAGGATTACAATAAGAAAAAAAAATGTCAGTTTACATAAGAAGATGTTTTCAGAAATGAATTTTGAAAAAATAATTGATTTTAGTGTAATAGTCAGAAGTCAACGAGTCAAGGAAGAGACTAAGAATTACAAGTTAAATGGTTCAAATGGCTCTGAGCACTATGGGACTTAACTTCTGAGGTCATCAGTCCCCTAGAACGTAGAACTACTTAAACCTAACTAACCTAAGGACATCACACACATCCACGCCCGAGGCAGGATTCGAACCTGCGACCGTAGCGGTCGCGTGTTTCCAGACTGTAGCGCCTAGAACCACTCGGCCACTCCGGCCGGCTAAGAATTACATAAGGCAAATATCAAATGAGGGAATGTTTTGCATGTAACATCAACAATAATTGATTAGATGGAAAAGCCTTCATTAAATTTCACTAAGTTTGTTCCACTATCCTTGCCAATGAATGGGTTCCACAGAGACAACAGTGTAACGCTAACCAAACACTCAGTCTCACGATTTTACTTTAAGAAAAGGATTTTAGAAATCTTTGTAGCAAGAAGGCTTATGTGTACAACCAAAAACCTTTGTAAAATTAATACTATACGTAATCACTCTGTGACTAACGGAAGACACAATTCCAACACTATGTTGCCAGCAACTCAATATACTTCTTATTTATTTAGTTTTCTGTCACATTTGCATACAATATTCAATGGCGACTAGTTTCGAGCAATTTCGTCATTTTCAAACCATATGCTAACCTGGTGTATGAACAAGTCTTCAGAATGTCCCACTGGAATTATATTGCAATGAAATATTAGAGATGCAGGCAATAATTTGAAAATGAACGCAATCGTTGGAAACAGGTCACCATTAAAGATTATATACAACTGGGTCAGAAAACTAAATAAATAATAAGTAAAGGAGGAAATCTTGGCCCTGCTAAATCTTCACTAATTTGGTAATTTATCTGTCATTTGTTGAGGGCCTTTTAGCGAGTTCGTTCATACGTATCTATTAACAAAAATTTTTCAGTTGGTTAGGTAAAATCGTATAGCCTACAGAGATTTGAGAACCTATCCGTAGTTTGCCTTCCCTTGTCTAAGTCAGATCGGCAATAAGAGAAGTTGACATCATCTACATTGATATCTATGCTCCGCTAGACACCCTACTCATGAAACAACTTCGAAATCTCATATATTCAGTTCGTCTTTCACGAACCAGCCTTTCCTTACTACGCTCCTTTTCCCGTCCTGCATTTTTCGCACTGCTGTATGTGTGAAGACGAGGGAACTTTACGTTTCGCTATTACAAGAAAATAAAATTTCATTTGACCGTAGATAAACTGATTATTGATAAAATTTTACACGAAATTTGCTACATAAAAAGTATATTGTAAAAATGGCATTGTTAACTTGAAAACTTCTTTCAGTTGTCTTAGGACCGTTAGGTGCAGATGTTTTGAGGGAAAATTTTTGGAAATTTGTGGTGAGTTCCTATGGGACCAAACTGCTGATGTCATTGGTCCCTAGGCTTACACACTACTTAATCTAACTTGAACTAACTTACGCTAAGGACAACACACACACACACACGCACACACACGCACACACGCACACACACACACACACACACACACACACACACACAAATGGGCGAGGGAGGACTCGAACCTCCGACGGGGAAGCCGCGCGAACCGTGGCAAGACACACAAGACCGCACGACTACCCCGCGCGCCTTTTTCAGGGAAATTTATGTGTATATTGTCGGTATCAGATTTTGTTATCAGGGAAACCGATTAGTTTCTAGGGTTTACTTTATCTCTTTATGCTTCAGTTTTCATTCATCTACATTTTACAATCTAGAGAGACAAATATCTAATGTGTCTTGTTACGGCGACAATAGTGACCGCTGAACTTCACCAATGGGATTCTTTAGTAGGTCACGTGATCTCAGGAGCTAAGCCACGCTGAATAAATATTCCCATTCTCGTCACCGAAAGTTCCTCTTGTGACAACAGCGCCGATTCATTGTCATAAGAAAGCAGCAAACGTAGCGACTGTGGAACCATACGGGTGGACGAGTCCTGCTTATCGGTGACACATATTTTTACGGAAAAGATGCTGAAAATTTGCCTCCACAAGTATGTCAACTTTCTTTGCTCAACAGACATTGTTGATACCGCCGCTAACGAAAACAGGTCCATCGTTGAATGATATGAACGGAATAAACCAGAAAATAGTAATTACCCTTTGCCAAAATTCTAGTCGCAAAACTTCAGCGTCTTGCGTGAAGGTGTTACAACAGGCGATGCGGAGAAAAAACACGAACTATGTTAATGTAGTGTGGAGTTACGGAGAGCGTTTTTGCTTGTCGTGGAACTACGTTCAACGGATTAAAGAATGTTTTCATTTTATGCACATTTTGCTCGATTAAACCTTTAGAAGAAATGTGTGCCAGTCTCACTAAGCTTATCGGAGGCAGGCCACGTGTTTTGTTGTGGTCTTCAGTCCAGAGATTGGTTTGTTGCGTCTCTCCACGCTACTCTATCTTGTGCAAGACTCTTCATCTCCGAATAAGTACTGCAACATACATATTTCTGAATCGCTTACTGTATTCATCCCTTTGTCTCCCTCTGCAATTCTTACCCCTCACCCTTCCATCCAATACTAAACTGGTGATCCTTTGATGTCTCAGAAAATGTCCTATCAACCTACTCCTTCTTCTAGTCGGGTTGTATCACAAATTTCTCTTCTCCCCAGTTCTGTTCAGTACCTCCTCATTAGTTATGTGATCTACCCATCTATAGCACCACATTTCAAAAACTTCTATTCTCTTCTTCTTTAAACTGTTGATCACCGATGCTTCACTTCCGTACATGGCTACACTCTTCGGTTAGGTTAGGTTAGGCACAGACACTTTCGGATAAGATTTCTTAACACTTAAATCCGCATTCGACATCAATAAATTTCTTTTCTTCAGAAACGCTGATCTTGCCATTGCCATACTACATTTTATACCATCTCTACTTCGCCCGTCATGAGTTATTCTGCTGCCGAAATAACAAAATTCATTTACTACTTTAAGTGTCTCATTTCTTACAATAATTCCCTCAGCATCACGCGATGTAATTCGACTAGATTCGGTTATCCTTGTTTTGCGTTTGTTGCTGTTCATCTTATATACTCCTTTCACGACATTGTCCAGTATGTTCAACTCCTCCTCCAATTTCTTTGCTTTTTTGACAGAATTACAATGTCATCAGTAAACCTCAAAGTTTTTGTTTCTTCTCCCTGAACTTTACTTTGTACTCCAAATTTTTCTTTTGTTTACTTTACTGACTGCTCAATGTACAGATTGAATAATATTGGCGATAAGCTACAACCCTGTCTGACTACCTTCTCGACCAGTGCTTCCCTTCCATGCCCTTCGACTACCGTCTGGTTCCACAGAGCATAACTGAATCATAGCTAACACTTGGCTTAAGCCACGAGTGAACATCCTTAGATATGGAAAGCATCGACTTAGAAATCGCCTACTGGGTTCCTGACTAATAAGAGGATCTTTTTATTACAAAATATGTAACTACATAACATCTCACCATGCAACACATTATTTTAAATGCTTATTATAATACAGTCAGCTTGAAATTGTATTTTCATTGCATTCGGGCATGTAAATCTTGAGTACTTGTCATTTATTTTATCTCGATTGCATGCCTGTCAACTTCAGGGAGCTACATAGGTACTTTAAAAGAAAATTACCATTAGAACTCTCTTTACTGTAATTATCAACGGGCATATTGCCCCGAGCAGTGCTTCAAGTAGTCTAGCGTGACAGCCAGCATTGCTAGGGGTGTCTCTGTCAGTGTCACGCCGTAAACAGAATCAAGTCGAAAATCGAAAGGAGTCGTCGTCAATGGAGCACATCACTCAGCACTGAACGCACGTTTAGGTCTACAGTCAGAACACAACTGAACTTCTGCGAGCAGAGTGCTCTGTCTATATAAAAATCGATTGTTCCACGATATACAGACTAAATGAATACAAGAAATTTCGAGAACCTTCGAGCAATTACAAATTCTATATGACAGGTCATGATCGGTTTGAACTGTAGACGCACGGCATATTATATAGCGATGCTAATCCTTACGCGACCATGAATGGTGTTAAAATGGTGTATTCTCGAGATTCATGACGACTTTTCGTGATGATCGTTGGTGTAAATTCTTGACAACGACAGCCAGTTAAAACAAAAAAAAGTTCTTTTTAAAACTTTTCGCACTTCACTGAGTGCTTGCCTAAGAATCCTACAATTTAAGATCATAACCAAAATGCAATAACAAATATAATGTTCTGTGGTAGGTTAAAAGCTTTGACCGCACTTTCAGTGAACAAATCTCGTTTGACATATGGGTGTGGGTGTGATAACGAGGGAAATAATGCCAGACACCTTCCATTACTGAGCTGCCAAACATAAACCAACCTTCATCAGGGGTGAACAGGAATGGCGACAATTCCAACAATTACTGGTCAGTGACATTTGCTCTGCTTGTACCCCAAACTGCAGTATTCGTGGAGTCCACTGCTGTTCGTCGGTAACTACATATAAAATGTCGACAACGTGACGAAATGGTTATAACTGTTCAACAAATTTTTATATGAAACTGAGGTTTTTCCTAAAGTTCAAAACAACAACACCATCAGAAAGGCATTCATTTTGTCTACCCCACGCTGCGACCAACGATGCTTTGCTACCAAACTGGCAAATTGTGGATAACCATAACTAAACAGAGCACACAATGTCTTGAAAAGATAAAAGCTGTGGCTAACTTCGAATTATCGTACAGGTTCGCTAATTCAAGAAGACTTCCAAGGAAATCATTACTGTCGGCAGTCATACGTGGAGTGGCGAGCAAGCCGGTGACGATTTTGACATCATTTTGACATTAAATCGTAGTGCGGTCCCAGGAATTAAAAACAGAGCAGTTGCCTGCATAAAAAGGTTGTCAAATTCGTTCATTCGATATTCTAAGTTTCACGTAAGTTGTACAACTCATTATGGTTGTTAAGGAGCGAGTGACTGGTACTAGCCATGTCCGAAGTGTCGTCTTAGTTTGCGAATCAAGATGACTGCCCCTCTCTTTCCCTCAGGAGAAAACGGACATCCAAACACCAGCATTTCCACGTTTAGGAATTTCGCCCCTTTCTAGCGTGAAACGTCTCATATTTTGTGTGATTTAGGGCTATTTTATTTTGACAGGGAGTGAGGGAAATTTGGAAAAAACTCAAAGTTACTGGACATAAATTACCATTTCTTCATGTCTCAGCCTTACGGCATACATGCCTGTCGTAGACTACCTAAAATTTAGAAGATTTCTGCCGCAATATACCTGCTGTGGTGTCACCGTCAGACACCACACTTGCTAGGTGGTAGCCTTTAAATCGGCCGCGGTCCGTCAGTATACGTCGGACCCACGTGTCGCCACTATCAGACCGAGCGCCGCCACACGGCAGGTCTAGTCTAGAGAGAGTCCCTAGCACTCGCCCCAGTTGTACAGCCGACTTTGCTAGCGGTGGTTCACTGTCTACATACGCTCTCATTTGCAGAGACGACAGTTTAGCATAGCCTTCAGCTACGTCATTTGCTACGACCTAGCAAGGCGCTATTTCAGTAACTATAATTACTATCTTCAAGAATGTATTCTGAACAGATAATATTGTGAATCATGTACCGTCAAGAGTGACGTTCATCATTAATGGATTAAAGTTAAGTATCAAACTAATTACGCCCGCTTTCTGAATTCTCATTCCTTGTCATGTACCAGACCTCACGTCAGTATAGTTCTTCCCTCCTCACGCCAGCCTGCGTGAGCTAAAACGCGTGCATTTCGGCCTCCACTCGTAACACGATGCTAACACAAAACCTACATTATTTTATATGAGCCTGATGCGAACAGAATCACTAAAGCAGTTTCAAGATTGTGTCAAGATACTTCAACATAAATTTGGCTGCCACTTCAAGCTTTTATCGACAGGATGTTATAGCAAAATGATGCTCTGAAATTATTTTTCAGGAAAGCAGGTTTTGAGGATTCCTATAATACTAATGATAGTATCTAAGACAGCCTCTCGAACAGTGCTAACAACCTGTTTAGTAATGAATTACACTTCATAAGTTGAATCCTCTCTGTAAGCAATGATTTGAATATCTTCTTTCAATAGTTCGGGAGACATTGCACTAAATCAGAATGTCACATAAATGACGACCATATTTATGTTGGAAGGAAGCATATGCGATATTGGAAGATTTAGAGATAGCCCCGCCCCCCCCCCCCCCCCCCCCCACACAGCAGAAGAAATGAACAAAATTTATGCAAGTAGCTGGGAGTTTTTTTGTGAAAATAATACTGCAGATACAATAGCTGTTCGACTTTTCGATTTATTGAAATATGTAGACTCCCAAGTACCATGAAATCTGCAGTGAATGATGTGTTTAGCCATTTTCTTATTTTGGTAGGATAAAGCAGTATTCAGAAAGCAGACATTGTGTTCTTATCGAAACCAAGCATCTTGGAGTTGAAGGTGAGGGAAAATAAAAAAAAAGGTCAGCTGAAATTTACTGGTATAGGGTAGTAAGCTTGAAAGATCATTATGTCAGTTTTATTTACGAAAACATAGAAGTGGTCATTTCACTTTTACAAGCAGTTCCATCTTTTAATGCTGAGATAAAAATGTTAGTCCGTGTTCTCAAAAATGTAAGAACAAACAGGAGAAATAGAATTACGACGAAACACTTAACGGTTTGCTTCATAGCAAACTGGGAATGCTAGCAAACTGTAGCTCAATCTTAGAACCCAACATTGCCATGCTAAATGCTACGAAAAACTGTAGAAATAATGTTTCAGATTCTGTCCCTGTACATCTATGAATGTTTATTATCGTGCACCATATGTATTTTAAGTTATTAAATATGCCAAATAAAGTGTTTTTCTTTGTTATATGCCATAAATCTAATGATTTTTAAGATTTTAGGGGTATTTTAGGCATAATACCGAAAGATACTAGCGTTAAACCAAAATCGTACGTGGAAACACCGCCACACACATTGAAATAAGATACCAAGCGAGCTCGTAACGCTGTGAAGCGGGTTCCATTTGGAAATATTTGGAAAGGAATTTCCAGTTCTACAACTAGTGGAAATCTCCCGAAAACCTTGCTCGGAACCAGGCATATGGAGTTATCTTTCATTTGTTTCTGGTGCAACATTGTTCATTGTCCCAGATGTTCGTTGTCGCAGACGAAAATCAAAATATGTATATGAATTTGTACTGGGTGTTAAAGAAATTCACGTATTCCTATAGGTAACGGTATTTGTCAAAACCAGAAAAAAGTTCCAGTACTGATATGCCCAGAAACGAATACGTGTTGAGATACGGGCAGCATCATTGAAGTTGGTAACACTCAATCCGCGTTACACAACACCTGTAGCGTGTAACTGGCGTGAAAGACTATTGTGCCAGTACCACATTCGAAAACATTTCATCCTCTCGAAACTTCGTTCCATGAACGCTTTCTTGGCGATGACTTTCGAAAGCAGCTACAGTTCTCCGAATGAGGTATAGTAAAACGTAAAGTGAAGAGGCATTTCTATACAAGATTGTGTTTTTGGTTGAAGTATTGGTTACAAAGCATGGGCAAAACACACAACTAATCAGGCGAAGATTCAGCATGACTAAGAGAAGTGGAGACTATTGGTAACCAGTTAATTAACCAGCCTGCAAATAGCCGCAGCAGACATGCTGCTGCAATTATTAGAACACATCCCATTGAACTCACGAGGTACCAAATAATAAGTGTCACGTCCGTTCTGTACGGATGATTACATAATTTCTTAATGGAACGTCTGAAGATGTGTGCTTTGACCAGTCGCTCAGGAAACACAAAAGGCTTGCGCGAGCGCGCTGGATTATCACTTGTGGAATTTTACCTATGGGGGAAAATTAAAACAAGTTTACAAGGAAACACTAACAGATACCTAAATCATGTAATGACGCATAATACGGGCTTCTGTTGCGGTAAGTATTGCCTGTCCGGAATCATTTTGTTGGACGCATCACTACTCTAGCTCAAGATTTTGAGCACTTAACGTGACAACCATAATACTAGGAACTAATTTCCACGTTGCAATAAAGTATAGGAGTGTGGGTAACATGGAGTTCATGAGCTAGATACACGATAACACTCTATTGGTAATATAATGAACACAAGAAAGTTGAATATATCAAAGGGAGGGCCACTCCACACAATGATAACGCCTACCAGAAATGCTCACAACATCATTTCGTCAGACGCTTCAAATCCGACTTGTTGAGGGCACAGTCATGCGACTCCAACACATGCAAGTCGTTCAGTTTTGTGTAAAAAGCCTACCGCCTACATGAATATAGATCTTTCGGTGAGCTGATTCCACTGGTTGCCTCCACAGTCCATTTTAACTAGAATTCCCTACAATCTTTGCGTTTTCTCACATTCTTTCGTTCTTGGTTCGTATCTTCATCTGAACTTCCTGTGAAATACAACAGTAGCGCCCGGTCTTCTGCCATCTTTCTTTCCTTGTTTCTGTCGGAGAAATTAAAGCGAACAATTCGTCGCTATATGGCGATCTGTATGAAGATCGCACATGAGCACGAAAATAGCAGGTCGCAGCGATCGGTTATTGACCGCTGGTAAATTCGAGGCAGTTCGATCAATCGCTTGCGCCAAGTGGCTTTTGTGTAGAAATATAGCTTCCTGCTTGAAACCCAATGTCTGTTTATTGCATTTACAAAATTTGGTTGAAATAGCTCCATACTTCCTGGAGTCTTGTAGCTTCTGAAATTTTGTTCCGTTTTGCTATAACCATCTGGAGTAAGGACTTTTATGATACAACCGATATTTCTTCAAGGAGCACGAACCAGTCCGGAAAGTGAAGTTGGATGCTGAATTGCCGCTTACATTAAGCAGAAATACAAATGTAAAAAGGAATGATACTCTCAGATTTTGTAGTGAGTAACATTTTGAAGCTTGAGCTGTAATAGTAGTAATATATGTTAAGTTGATAGTAACGACCAGAGTCACAATATGGGCTGCAGCTATTAGTTGAGATATTTATGAAACAACAGTAAGCATTATTAAGCGAATGAGGTAACATTAAGTCAAGATTTTAATTTAAATGTATAAGGGGTATAGCTTTAATTACGCCCTTGCTTTTTCATATAATCTAACTCACCGTGATACAAGTTACATAAAGAGGTGCAGTTGATAAGATTTCTATAGATACAGAGATTTCAGAGCCATTGCATGAATACTTGTAGTTAAAACATCCAGTCTAAGAAATGGTAAAGGAATTAAAAGAATTAACAGCTTCTAAGACTATATAGTTCCAAAGAGAAGCTTTCCATAAGAAGTTTAATGAATAAGATTTTTTTGCTAGTTTTACCTGAAATATGCAGACGATCTTCCCCTGTCGCTAAACATAGCACTTCACTTTTAGTTCATTTTCCACAGTAGACCCGGTGGCGTTCGAAATACTAGTTGAAATTTCTTGACATATCGCTCGTGTCTGGCAGGTCGAAGTGGGCAACCGATTACAGCCGACAGGTTATCGCTGGCGAGATCGCCAGTGATTTGTTGCTCATGTACCTGGAGCTTAACGTTTCAATAAGTAACTCTGTTGTACGCTGCAAAGAGGCTTTCTACAGATCTGTCTCATTCCATTTGCCTTACATGGCAGCCATGAAAAGAATCCTCTAGTCCACTGTCCATGAGAAGAGAATTAGCAAGCAACAGAAATAGAAATCGAGCGAGGTCGCGCCGACGTTAATAGTGTTTTCGCACTAGGGAGCAGCCGAGTTCTAACCGCCCTATCCTCTCTCATTACCCTAGTTAGTTTAGCCTTCCCGTGCCTTCTCTAAACCATGTTAGGCGAAATTTGGAAAGACTTCTTCGAAAATGTCGTGGTCAATTTCCTTTTCAGTATTTGTCCAATTAGAGCTTCGAGCTGCGTCGCTAATGACTGCATCGTCGACGCGACGACACATCGAAATTTTCCTGTTTCCAAGAAGTAAAAATAAAAGTAGCTAATATATGTACCGCGAAGGAAGCTCTAATTATTTTTAGTGGAGTATGCGTGTGTGTGTGTGTGTGTGTGTGTGTACTAGGGTGACCAGCTCTCTTGTCTCCCGTATCATAGCAAATTTCTTTAATCCTCCCAGCTTCATTATTGAACGTCTGTTCCTCCCAAAAATTTCATCAGTGATCAATGTCATAAACGTTAATGCCACGAAATACTACCGGGAGATCGAATTCCCAGGCCGACAGAACTTGAATATTTTTGATGTGACAGTCGATACTATTGTCGACAAATACTCTTTCTTCTGTTCGTTATTTTACGGAAAGAAAACGGTTCGCTTCAAGAGAATCGAGGAACCGAGAAAGAATGACTTAGCCTTAAGTGTCTAGAGGGATATAAGAGGAGAAATGTTTGTTTGTCGGTTAGTACCGGCAAGTCACAGATTCACGATTTCGTACCTATTAGGAGCTGTGCCATAAGAACATGAATGTAACAAGGACTTGTGAAAGTGGACTATATAGATGTTCATGTTTAAACACACTCACTACATTTTTTTTCAATTGACTCACACATCACAACCCAGCAAGGGTAATTGACTGTCTACAAAGATTAAGAAAATTTCTGTTTTATATTTGAATTCCTATTGTCACCCATTCCAAGAACATGAGATGCACTCGAAATTTATTGGCACTAAATCTATCTTAAATCTCCCTTAAGATCATGGTCAGATATTAGTCGTCTCGCTTAAAACCATGACCAAATTTTGGTGGCTCTAGTGCGTACTTGATGTAGTTATCTGCGTACCTAACTACACGCTTTCATAATTCACAGACAAGAAACCCTCACGCACTGATTTTGAAGTATACCACTGCTTACCTCGCGACAGCGACGACTACGTGATCACGCGCCGCATGGTTCCACCTCTTACCGTTTCGTTTCTTCCCCTCTGGGCCGACTCTCTTTCTCTTTTTCCCGTGCCCCTTTTTTTACCCCCTTTTGAAACTGGAGCAAGGAGAGAAGCGGCCGAGGGCGGTGGGCGGGCTTAAAAAAAGAATTGATGCTTTGTGTCAGGCACGCAGCGCCGGCCGCGGGATCAACTTATCAATTATTAATTGCCTTCGTTTCGCGGCAGATGTCTCTGGCGTCGCAGCCCTCGGTGCAATATCTAAACTTGGCGGGCTGTTCCCCCCAGCCGCGCGACCCCCCAAGGATTCACTCCGCTGTTCAAACCGGCGCGCCGGCCCTTCTGCTTCACATAGTCGCACCCCGGCGTACCCCCTTCAGCATCCCCCCAGCGCCGCTCTCGATCCGCTCTTTGCATACGTACCACCACCCTCTTCTCCCTTCCTCCGCGCACCCGAGCACCATTCCATCTCTTCGTCTCTCTCGTCTGTGCTTTATGTATTTTTGTCAGAGGAGATGTTTTTAAGTCTTTCATCTCACTGGCCATTTTGAACTCCTAAAAAAAAGGGAGGTAAAAAAAGAAGCGAGAGTGAGTGAGGACGGGCCGAGAGAGGAAGAGAGGAAAAAAGGAAAAAAAAAGGGCCGACTTGCAGAACACCGTGCCAATTTATCCCGGGGTTTCTGTCTGAGCAGCTTTGCCTCTAACTACTCATAAATTTTTATACCTTCGTAAATCGTTCGCCTGGCAGTCTGAATTTTTTATAATGCATAGGACGGACATTAAAGCTGACTTGCAGGGAGGCGACCTCAGGGACCGGCTCCTCATTACGGTGAAAAAAGACCGCTGTTTGTGACGGACCTACGCAGCGGGCGAAACTTGTATCCGGGCAACTCAAAAACAGGTACGCTCTCTCTGTAATTGGAGCGGTAATATATTACTAGATGTGGCAGTTTCCAGGCTTTTTTTACACAATGTTTTATTTCTCCACCGCGCAAAAAGTGCATAAAACCCTTCAGTTTAGTAAACGTCAGTGTCTGATGTAATCGAATCGTAAGGAGAAAGATTTTTATTTCTTATTTTTTTATTTTTTTGCTGGAGTGCTCTCTTGTTAGTTCTTCAGTTGTTCCCGTCTGTTCAATACCTCTAACTCGTTCCAATAAACGTTGTGAAAATAATGAAACAGTCAGGAGATTCACCACTTCAGCATTTACTTATTCATGCGATGTGCAGCAATGGATATTTCAATTGTTTTTCAGGTGTTGTTTGCTTTTTGTGCTGTTTAAATGTCGTATGCGAAAAATAAGCAGTCTTCATTGATTTGCTCTCTGACAATTACAGCCTATTAGATACGAAACTAATTTACATAATATGATCGTCGTATACGTGATCTTACCGGTTGTATAACTAATGATAATGGTGGTATTTCCACATCACTGCTTCCATTAGCACAAATACCCTAATGTGATCAAAAGTACCCGGACACCCCCTAGAACATATGCTTTTCAAATTAGGTGCATTGTGCTGCCAGCTATTGCCAGGTACTCCATATCAGCGACCTCAGTTGTTACTAGATATCGCGAGAGAGCAGAATGGGGTGCTCCGCGGAACTCACGGACTTCGGCTGTGATCAGGTTACTGGGTGTCACTTGTGTCATGCGTCTGTATGCGAGATTTCCACACTCCTAAAGATGCCTAGGTCCACTGTTTCCGATGTGATAGTGAAGTGGAAACGTGAAGGGACACGTATAGCACAAAAGCGTGCAGACCGACCTCGTCTGTTGACTGACAGAGATCGCCGACAGCTGAAGAGGGTCGTAATGTGTAACAGGCCGGCATCTATGCACACCATCACACAGGAATTCCAAACTGCATCGGGATCCATTGCAAGTACAGTGACAGGTAGGCGGGATGTGAGAAAACTTCGATTTCATGGTCGAGCGGTAAATGCCAAACGACGCCTCGCTTGGTGTAAGGAGCGTAAACATTGGAACAGTGGGAAAACGTTGTGTGGAGTGATGAATCACGGTACACAGTGTGGCGATCCGATGGCAGGGTGCGGGTATGGCGAATGCCCGGTGAACGTCATCTGCCAGTGTGTGTAGTGCCAACAGTAAAATTCGGAGGCGGTGGTGTTATGGTGTGGTCGCGTTTTTCATGGAGGGGGCTTGCACCCATTGTTGTTTTGCGTGACACTATCACAGCACAGGCCTACACTGATATTTTAAGCGCCCTCTTGCTTCCCACTGTTGAAGAGCAATTCGAGGATGGCGATTGCATCTTTCAATACGATCGAATACCTCTTCATAAAGCACGGCCTGTGGAGGATTGATTACATGACAATAACAGCCTTGTAATGGACTGGTCTGCACAGAGCCCTCACTGAATCCTATAGAACACTTTTGGGATGTTTTGGAACGCCGACTTCGTGCCAGGGCTCACCGACCTACATCGTTACCCCTTCTCAGTGCAGCACTGCGTTGAGAATGGGCTGCCATTCCCCAAGAAACCTTCCAGCACCTGATTGAACGTACGCCTGTGACAGCGTAAGCTGCCGTCAAGGCTGAGGGTGGGCCAACACAATACTGAATTCCAGCATTACCGATGGAGGGCGCCACGAACTTGTAAGTCATTTTCAGCCAGGTGTCCAGATAGTTTTGATCACATAGTGTATCACATACATTATGTTATGTTATGCAAAATGACAATTACTCTCTCCCAGTACTGCTTTTACAAAGCCCTATTTGCTGCTATGATGCTATTAACCTCTACCCAAAGTGACAAATACTAGAACAACTATCACCGTTATCAATAGTACTCTCCTAATCCTACTATCACTGACACTATCCATCTTCTTTCATTAGTTCGGTCATTTCCTCCCTAAAGTAACATGAATTTTTTGTCGAAATGAATGGCAAGGTTGTAGAAGCTTGACAGTATGTAGAAACAAAGTCGCTTAATTTACCAACAAACTTGTATCCCTTGGCTAAAGAATAATTTCGCAATGTTTGAAAAGCTACTGAAAACTGTGACGTAAAGGTTCGTATCTGAAACTAATGAAAAATTGATGCCACATGCCCTTTAATGTAATGCTTTAGAACAGTACGACATCACATCAGTTTCGCACGAGGGCAAGCTTAGTCTGAAACAAGAGAGCTTTAGTGAGGTAAGTAAAACAACGTTCTTCCCCTGCCTGACCCAAGCTTAAACCTACACCAAAAGATGATCCTGCCTAGGACGTTACACGTTTGAGTCCTCGTATTGTTTTTTCCAATTTTCACTAATTCGAAGTGTTAATTTCCTTTGTCTCAACTAATTCATGCATTTACGTGTCGAGGTTCATTCATCAAGCCATGGAGGAGATATTTTCTCAAATATTTTTCATCATTTTTTAAATTATTTCTGCACTTAACGTGTACTAAACAATATACAGTTTTACCCATTTTTCACTGCCTTGGATGGATTTTGCTAAGAATTTTGCTTATTTATTCTCTGTGTATGAACATGTACAGGCTAAAATATTGTTATAACTTCAGAAAAATTGGGTGATTTACTCAAGAGAAGGAGCTTCTCAAACTGAGCAACTCAATAACACGTTGGTAAAACTCTTATACAAGCACTATCCGACTTGACACTGATTGAAAGCGTTTTTGGATGTCCTCCTGAGGGATATTGTGCCATTTTGTGATCAAATGGTGCGTTAGATCGTCGGAATCCCGAGCTGGTTGGAGAGCGCTGGCCATAATGCTCCATCTTACTGGCCAAGGTAGGGTTTGGCAAGCACCAAGACAAGTAGCAGGAACTCTCTCCGCGTGCGGGCTGGAGTTATCTTGCTGAAATGTAACTACAGGACAAGAAAACGGGACCCAGAAAATCGTCGACGTACGGCTGTGCTGTAAGGCTGCAGCAGATGACAACCGAAGGAGTTCTGTTATGATAAGAAATGGCATCCACGACCATCACTCCTGGCTATCGGTCCCTATAGAGGGCAACACTCAGTTTGGTATCCCACCGCTGTCTGGAGCGTCTCTTCAGAAAAGTCTTTGTCCTGGAATCTCACTGACTGGAATAGAATTGCCTTCAGTGATGGTGTTGTCCCGCCGCGAACTGAGCCCCAATGACAGCGAAGACGTGTCTGGAGATGCCCCAGACAGTGGTGGGATATCAAGGGATATCAACCTGACTGTCACCAGCCATACGGTCCTACAGTGATGGTTTGGAGTGCCATTTTATTTCATAGCAGGGCCTCTTTGGTTGTCATCTGCGGCACCCTTCCAGCACAGCGGTAAGTCGACTGTTCTATGCCTCGTTTTGTTGACCTTCATGGCGAGCCAACAGGGCTCTCTCCCCAACTGAGAACGTTTGCAGCATTATGGGCAGGGCCCTCTCACCAGCTCGGTATTTTGATATCTGAATCGCCAATTGGACAGAATTTGGCACAGTATTCCACAGGAGAACATCCAAGAACTCTGTCAATCAACGCCAAGCCAAATAACTGCTTGCATAAGAACTGGAGGTGTACCAAAGTGTTACTGACCTGGTGAAATTGCGAAGCTCTTTCTCATGGATAAATACTCATATTTTTATGAAATTCTGATCATTTGTTTGTCTGTACACATACGCAACATCTAACGATTCCCGTCCCATTCTGATAATTCCTTCATTGTACGTCGTATTTTTTGTCTAGAGTGTATGACATGGAATTGAGTTATCTACGAGAAGGCCTTCACCAGTATGCCACTTCCCAGTTGTACAACTTACCGACTAGGGGTGTACTACAAAACCACGTGGAGGTGAAATGTCCAACAAATTTGGGAAAATAGTAGTAAGATATTAAGCAACAATATCCTCACGTTAGAAGTAAAATCTGTATGGCATGATATTGTCCATGAGAAATCTCTAATGGAGCATAAACCGTACAAGATAAAACTGAAGACTGGCCCATGTTGTGACCACTGTCAACTATCAGACACCCTAGAACATAGCTTCGTTTGCATCGATCGCTCTATGATCAGGAACTGGACACACAAAAAGTAGCAGTTATCAACAGGACATTGGAAACCACAGGATCTCTACAGGAGGTGCTCTATCCGGACTGGAGCTTATACATCAACTCGTAATACAAGTTATGCCTGGCTGCTTGGAAATTTCTGTACAAATAGAAACAAAGTTGCAACGTCAAAAAAAAAAAAAAAAAAAAAAAAAACTGGAATTATTTATTTAACGGAAAATACAGCTCATCTTTATTCAAATTCCATGACAGACTTCAGAGTAATCTTCCTCGGACCCAGTACAACGATTCAAGCGTTCAAAACACCCCCTGAATCCCCATTTCGATAGTCTGTTGAGTACACCCGAAATTTGATTACTTAGCTCTCAGCCACTCTGAAAATAACCACACCAAAGATCTTTTTCGCTGCAGGAAATAGGTGGAAGTCACACGGCTCAAGGTCCAGTGAATAAGGTGGCTGTGGCATCACCTCAACGCCTAATTCAGTGACTGTTTCTTGAGTCTCGATCGCGCGATGAGCCGGTGCATTATTCAGATGAAGAATCCATTTCAGCTGAGCAAGATGTGATCTTTTTGTTGCAATTTTCCTGTTTAATGTCCCCTTCAGTATGTCACAAAAGTAATTCACAGTAGCATTGCGTTTCTCATTCATCACGTAATCATACACAATGACGTGCTGATCGAAGAAGATAAGAGGCATGACTTTTCCTGCACTTGGTTGAACTTTGGCATTTTGGGTCTTGGACTTGAAGGAGGTTTGCATTAGGCGCTATCCTGTTTTGTCTGTGGGTCATAACGACGAAAACAGGATTCGTCGCATGTGATGATTTGTCCAAAGCATCTGATTCTCCCTGAACCTTCCCTTCCACTACTGACATACCAACACACAGTGAGTCTACTGTTTGTCACTGATCATACGAGGCACCCACTTTGCTGCAACTATTCTATACCCAACAACGTTCCGTAGAATGTCTTCAGCTGATCTGTAGGATATAATTTCTGCAATCTTTGTTGACGGTAAACGATGATCTTCCCGCAGCATGACATCAGTTGTCTTGACACTGGTTTCAGTCTTCGAAGTTGAGGGCCTTTCGGGTTGTGGTGCATCCTCAAGGTCATTTTTATCCTCGCGAAATCGGTTATGCCTCCCAGAAACTTATGTTTCCCCCATGGCTTACTCTTTGTAGGCTTGCTGCATCATTTCCAACGTTTGTGACGGAGTTTTGTCAAGAAGAACGCAAAATCTAATTGACGTGCGCTGTAGCAAGTAGAGATCGATGTTGGGTACAGTAAACACGGCCGTAGACTTTCTAACAATACCACCACTTGCAAAGTAGGTTAGAAATCAGATTAATAATATTGCTTACGCAGCATATGTTCGCTTTATCGGGCAACAACAAAGTTATTGACTGTGGATGGTATCGTCAGAATGGAAATAATGAAGTCACTGTAAAAAAGTCATTAATTTTGGCACTTATCTTGAATGGATTCCCACCTAGATTTCGTCGAAGTTGTTATGGTTCATCCTGTTGATTCTAGGGTGATTCGACTTTGACTGCTAGAAGGTCCAGGTCTGTATTTTAGCAATATTTGAAGACCTAACAAATGCGTGTTTCAGGAAATTCTTAGTGATCAAACAATCCCAGATCAGAGCAATGGTATGGCAGAAATAATTTTTGACTTGGTGGTCACGATCCACATTTTTATTAAACTTCTTGTAAATTCACATATACTTCTTCTTAATTGTCACATCATCAAGAAAACAGTTTTGTATCAATCTTCATGTATTTAATTTCCACTTTAACCAAACACAAGACTTGACTGTTATTTTACAAAGCGAAATAACAACTTAACTTCTACAAAGTGAAACAAAGACTGCTCTGTGCGCATTCGCTCCAAAACGGTTACAAGTAAGTCAAAGATTATGACAGTCTCACATAAATGAAAACACACAAGAACCAAAATGGTTCAAATGGCTCTGAGCACTATGGGACTTAACATCTGAGGTCATCAGCGCCCTAGAACTTAGAACTACTTAAACCTAACTAACCTAAGGACATCACACACATCCATGGCCGAGGCAGGATTCGAACCTGCGACCGTAGCGGTCGTGCGGTTCCAGACTGAAGCGCCTAGAACCGCTCGTCCACACCGGCCGGCCACACAAGAACCATATCACTGTAATATATCGATACATCGGAGTACCTATATATTAATAAAACCAAATGTGAATATTGTCACAAAAATATGTCTGTTACTTCGCAGAAAAGTAGTACGATATTACTGGTATCGAGAACTGGGGTTGGAGTGCCGTAATGGTCACGTAAATAAAGAACCATTACAACTTTCCGTGCTTCCCTCAAACTACATACCTCCAGGCGACTGACACGTATGGTATCATGTCACTCAAGGTCAGATCTCTCTGATACTGCCAATACCAGTCTCAAGAGTGGGAGCAAAAAAAAAGGTCCGGTTATTTTTCTGCACCCCCTCGTAACTTACGTAGGAGCAGAAGACTTTAATTTTTGAAAAAATTCCACAAATACAAACACGGTTTTCAGAACTTTCTTGCTCATATTTTGGACTAAGATTGTCAAAAATAAGTTACAATGACCTACGTTAGCAGACACTTACTACGCTTATACTCAGAAGAGTATGTTCACAAATATAAGAGGAGGTTTCTGCCGAGAAATAATAAAATTTTATTTTTATTACTCTTCTTAAGAAGAACTCAGTTGTCAAGTTGATTAATAGGGTTTCTGCCGTTTATTAGCGTCTTTCCTGCGCAATCTACAATCTGAGTTCTTCAAAAATGGACGCTCTACTCGAGATATTCAAAAGGCGCTGCGCCCTGTTTCGCCACCAGAGATTCCTGAAGAGATACTAGAAGAAACGCAAAAGGTTGCACGTTTGCCATATATTGGGTCGATATCTGCCAAAATCAGCAGTATTCTCCTCAAACATAACATTAAAAGCGTGTTCCATCCACCCACCAAGATTAAGCCTCTGCTAGGGAGTGTGGAGCATGACCTGCTTCTACAGAAACCGGGCGTCTACCACGTACCTTGTGAATGTGGGATGGCATACATCGGCCAAACGACCAGGACCGTTGACATCAGGTGCAAAGAGCACCAAAGGCACACCAGGCTGACACAGGCGACCAAGTCAGCGATTGACGAGCACTGATTAGAACTCAATCATTCTATGAAGTACAATGATGCCGAGATTTTAACACAAACGTCGAGATAATAGGACAGCGTCATCAAAGAATCTATTGAGATTAAGGTCATAGAGAATCTCATTAACCTGGACACCAGTTTCCAGCTGAGCTCGGCTTGGAACCCAGCACTCGATCTTCTGAAGACGCAACGTAGGCCACATCCAGACCCTTAAGGGACACAAGTATAAAGATGGAATTAGGGATACGAGCCCAGTACATGTAACAAAGGACGTACGTGAAATGATACGTCAGACAACATATACAATATCTGAGGGCGTTCTTCAGAGTCTCGAGTGACAATTTGAACAGAATCGGCCCGCAAATGACATTGTAGCCGCTCCTGGGGTGCAAGAACTTCGGACGGAACACCCGACACGGCACACCACGGTAACAAACCGTCTCAATTCCTCGAATGACTACAATGACGACAATCGGCTGATAAGATGTCTAGCACAACTTGGACGCTATTCAGAGCTTAATTCAGCTATATTGACAACGGATAATAGCCTAAAAGTACGCTCACAGCCTTCGGAACAGCCACGGCTAGAAGAAAACTTTACAGCCGTTGCTATTGGTCGGCGCACACCACGGACAGAGCGCCAGATACGGCGCGGGGGAACTCTTAGTACAACGTAGGCATAAATACCGGACTCGTTCCACACTGGAATCTAGCTAGGGCATAGCCACCTACGGTAAACTAACATACACTAACAAGCGACAAACGTCGGCAAGCCCCTGCATATCACCAACACTGACTGGCAACTACCAGCTGCTATTAGAGCCTAGCCTAGCAGGCCACAGCAGGGACACCGACGAGCTCGCCCACTGACGCACAAACAAACCGCCAACATTACCTCACACTGTGCATCCGATATATAACCTATCGGACACAAGAACGATAATAAACCTAACTGTTGCAGGCTGCCAACGCTGAACGAGAGCTCTACACCGGCACCCAGCGCCAGCCTCCGAGCGACACAACCGCACAACGTCAAAGGTGATACCCACTACTAACAAAGCCTACCCTTGCACGACCTATCGCAGGCAGCAAGACATCCGCTACTGCTCTTACCACCCGACCTAACTATCGCAGAGGTTTTTTTCCCTTGGCTCTTGCCTTGGCACTTTTTTTCCTCTGCCATTCAAACCGTTGCCCTTCGTTCGACTTCGACCCAATCTATCTCAAAAATGGTGCAAATGGCTCTGAGCACTATGGGACTTAACATCTGAGGTCATCAGTCCCCAAGACCTAGAACTAATTAAACCTAACTAACCTAAGGACATCACACACAGCCATGCCCGAGGCGGGATTCGAACCTGCCACCGCAGCGGTCGCGCAGTTCCAGACTGAAGCGCCTAGAACCGCTCGGCCACTCCGGCCGGCCAATCTATCACCAGATGAGCGCGTATTAATGGTTAACCTTAACCAGACGTACGCAAACATCGCAGTACCCACAAAATATATATATATATATATATATATATATATATATATATATATATATATATATATATAAACACTGGAATCAGTGTCGGACAGCACCTGAAGAAGACTGCGAGTAACGCAGTTGGAATATCGTGCAGGAAAGACGCGAATAACTGGCAGAAACCCGATTAATCAACATGACGGCACTTCGCCGGGGAAGCCTGAATAATTAAATAAGAACTCAGTTACTTTCAAGGAGGTTATTTTATATGAATCCCATTCTTTTGCCATTTCTTTCCCAAATAAGCGGTCAGTGCGGAGTATTTGGCGAGCGGTGCATCACAGTTAAGAGAAACAGAAATCAGGCAACCAATAAAGCGGGCAACACACCTCTCAGAAGGTGAACGTTGAATCCGTCATAGAGCTGACCTCGGTCACAATTTACGCTTCAGAGGAAAGAAAAGGTTTAGTTCATTTTCAGACGAAGAATTCAAGAAATTCACAATACACGTTGTAATGGTACTTGAATTACGTAACCATTACGGCACCTCACCTCAACCTCTCGATACCAGCAATTTCTGTAAAATAGTTAACATATTTCTGTGACAACATCCAGATTTGATTTCATTAATGTAGAGGTACATTTATACATCGATATGTATAAATTGCAATGATATTAGCCTCTTTGCATCCGAGTTTGGAATCATCACTACCTAGATTTTCGGCAATTGGGCCATGAATTCACAACGAGACCAGCGTGGGAAACACGAAGAGATGAGTGCCTAGTTTACCCATTATTTCAAGAAATGACTTTATTAACTGTGCTCTAATGACACCTGCCAAATAATATAACTTTGTTGTTGCCAGAAAATGCAATAGTTAGCAGCGTGAGCAACACTAGAATCATAATTAATTTTTGACCTTTGTTGCGGTAGGGTTGTTAGAACGTGTAGATTGCTAGCGGATGAAGGCATATTCCGGCGAGGGTAAGGACAGCTGTAGGGGCTGTGGAGGCATGATTAAAAAATATAAAACATAAACAAATAAATAAATAAAAATAGAAAAGCGGATAGCGTCTTTAATAAAAACAAAAAAAAAGAGGTAGCGTCTTAGATTACTAATCAAAACGTCCTCTGTCCCGGCTTCGAACCCCATCACTGCTTAAATTTTGAATGAAATTCAGCAGCAACGGCGACCGAACACTTCCTGTTAACGGTCTTGTTAAAAAGGCCAGAGGAGTGAAAAGAGGTTTAGGGCACTCTCTTGCCCTGGGGGTGGGAAACTGCCCTTAATGGTGTAAGTAGGCTGTTTGGGTTTTTATGCTGGTAACGCCACGTAGCGCTCTATATGGAAATCACTGGCTGTGCTGTGTGCAGTCTGTGGCTGGTTGGCATTGTTGGAACATTCGCTATTGTAGTGTTGGGCAGTTGGAAGTGATCAGCGCTTAGCGTTACGCAGTTGGAGGTGAGCTTCCAGCAGTGGTGGATGTGGGGAGAGAGATGGCTGAGTTTTGAGAGCGGATGATCTGGACGTGTGTCCATCAGAGACAGCAAATTTGTAGGACTGGATGTCATAAACTGACACACACACACACACACACACACACACACACACACACACATATATATATATATATATATATATATATATATATATATATATATATATATATTATGACTTTTGAACACTATTAAGGTAAATACATTGTTTGTTCTCTATCAAAATCTTTCATTTGCTAACTATGCCTATCAGTAGTTAGTGCCTTCAGTAGTTTGAATCTTTTATTTAGCTGGCAGTATTGGCGCTCGCTGTCTTGCAGTAATTCGAGTAACGAACATTTTTGTGAGGTAAGTGGTTCATGAAAGGTATAGGTTATTGTTAGTCAGGGCCATTCTTTTGTAGGCATTTTTGAAAGTCAGATTGCGTTGCGCTAAAAGTATTGTTTGTGAGTTAAGTGTTTATCAGAATAAGTAAAGAGAGAAATGTCTGAGTACGTTCAGTTCTGCTCAGCTGTTTGAAAATCAAATAACGTAAGGGGTTTACCAGCACAGTAATTTATAAATTTTTCTAAGGGGACGTTCCAGTGATCAATGGTATAAGGTTGCAAAAGGCAATGATGAGAACTGCACTGAATAGACATAAGATGTCTCCGCAGGACATGGTCCTTGTAACTGAAATAATATCATGATGATCTCTCCATTGGCAAAAGATTCCGGGTTAGTCCTCATTTGGATCTCCGGAAAGTGGCTGCAAAGGGGAAGGTGACAAAAAAGGAATAAACAACGATACTATTTGGAATTTCTGTATATTGCAATACTTAGATACACACTTATGCGTATTTTCCTTCATTAATTTCCTGTACACTTGATTCCACAGCTTCAGTCTCATGATGAAATTTTGAAATGCATAACGCTTAATAGAGAATTGTGCGATCAGAATCGTTCTGTATTTCAAGTTTTGCCAAATCTGAATGGTCGCCTGCCTCCACTATGGAAGTATTTCTACATCAAGTAATAGTTCCACCTTTCGTGACATCTAAAGACCAGCTGCACTTGCGTATTGTCGACCGGATGTATTTGATCAGATAATGTACACATTTATGAAAAACAGTTTATTACTTCATTTGCCATTTGTCCAACAGCTCCGTGAGTACCACCCGCCTATATGGTTGCGGTGCACGCCATTCTGCCCCCACGCCCGTTTTTGCTGTTCCTCCGAGGATATCTCGGGCGCAAGCCTCCGTTCACCACAATCGCAAGCGAGGCGGAATGCTCCCCCGAATTTAGCTGCAGAGCAACTAGCAGTGCCGCTTTTACGCTTCCAGACTAACGCATTTAATTATGCACCAGATAAATCTGCGGGTTTTCTCCCATTTTCTTTCTTTTGGTGCCCACGGTAGCGGTGGCGGTGGATGCGTTCCTCGCTAATACAGCGGCCATTCGATTTCTCCGCCGTCGGGGGATGGGGAAGGGGGGGAGGGGGTGGGGGAGGTTCCCGCAGGGTGGAATCGCAGTGGTTCTGTTCTTATCCTCTTATAACAGATTAGCCGAGCAGCAGTCTTCGCTTTGTAGCGACCCCTCTGCGTTCTCGTGTTGGTTGGCTGACCTGTGGTCACGCGAACGAAGTCTCCCGACGGCGTGCTCAAAAAATCCCTGCAGCTCCGTTCCAGAGGCAAGAATACCTGTGTGAAATAAAACGCAATTCCCATGCGCGAAGGATGCTTGCGGAAAAATGGTTGAAAGTTGCGTGTTGAACGGCCATTTTCAATTTACAATTACGAGGGCCGTTCAGAAAGTAAGTTCCGATCGGTCGCGAAATGGAAACGACTATGAAAATCCGATAAAGCTTTGCACAGATGTGTTGGGTAGTGTCTCTAGTATAACCCCAGTTAGCATCACGTCGCTCTTCTCATTTCTGAGCTCGCAGTGAGTGCGTAAAGATGTCTAGAAAATAGTGTCTGCCGCCAAGTACGAGGGCCTGGTGAGAAATTTCGCCTGAAGCTATGCAGCTAACATTACATAACTGTCGTGCTGTTTCTTCTTCAAGACAATTCTCAGCCGCATTCTGCAGGGGCAATGAAGATGCTCCTGCATCGTTTTCAAATGGAAATGTGAGATTACCCACAATACAGTCCGCAATTGTCTCCCCCTGAGTTTCATCTCTGGTCACATAAACCGCTGTCTTTGAAGACAACATTTTGACACAGACAACGAGGTGTAGGCCAGCGTGCAGAATTATTGGAAAGCACTGGCGGCTGCCTTCTATGATGAAGCTATTGAAAAGTTGGTACAACGCTATGACAAAAGTCTAAGTCAGAACGGCGACTACGTAGAGAAGTAGCTGAAAGGTGTAGCTAATTGTTACAAGTAAAACATTTCTGATGTTCACTGTGGTTTCAATTTGGCAATCAATCGGAGCTTACTTTCTGAACAGGCCTCGTATATCATGACTTCACTTGGGGAACTAGCCATTCCAGAACCTAAGCGAAATTTAATCTTTACCAGTATCGACTACAAAACAGTCACTGTCTTTGAAGGAAGCATGGTCACACGTTTCCAGATGCTGCAGCAAATGTGCGTTTAGCTGGTTCACGAGCGTTCGGTGTCGGAGCATTTCAAACTACTCTCTTCCCTCATTCCTGAAGGCGTGTACTCGTTTCATTTTCTCGGCACGCTGTGGTTCATTGATGAGTGATGTTCAATGCTTATATATGCCTGATATTGTCGATATGGGTGGTATCCGCAAAGTATGGTAACTGAAAAAACTTCACAAGCCAGTATTGCTAAGAAGTGATCTTCATGATGCTGGGAAGCGTATATGCAACATGAGACGGCTTAAGTACTATATGGGCAGTATGTTGTAATATTTTAAAGCATAAGATCCGATGATGACAGCATAGCTCTGTCGAAACCGGACGTCCAATAATATACTTCTTTAGCAGTCTTGGCTTGTGAAGTTTTCTTCAGTTATCATGATGATGAATGCGGCTTCGCATTCTGGCAGTTTTGGTAAGACGTTTCGTGTTACTGGGATTATCTGGAGGCAGGGCCTATTCACAAGGTGATTTCGTTAGGCGTGCGCTAGGTATCTTATTAAATGGTCAGACTTCCATTGATTCAAGACGCTATTTTTGCCACAAGCGAAAGCACTAGTTCAGTGTCTTACGACGTTTGTAGTTACGACCAGTGGTACAGAATCCGAAATCCGTCATTCAGTCCGAAGACTGATTCAGTCAAATCAATATCTCTCACATTTAATTTAGTTTATTAAGTTCTCTGTATCGTGCATAAACTTTGGTTCATTTGTTGTGGGTGTATCTGGTTTACTTGCTACGTGTCTGTAAGTTGTTAATAGGGCTGTGTATTATTCTGTGAACTTGCTTTGGAGTTAATTGTACAATATGGAAATCACGTGCCTCTTCTCATTTAAACTGCAGTAACGTACAAAGATTGCATTACCACACCTAATTCGGCAACGTGAATCGCTACCACAGACGTTAACAAGGACTCGCTGCAGTCCACAACGACGTATGGGTGGCACTCCTGAAGACCACACCTCCCCTCTCATCACAGCAACGCCCTCACGCTGAGGTCAACATAGTGTCGATCTAGCACGAGCTCTCCCCAGTTCGCGACCACAGTTACAGCAGCCAACATCGCCGAGTAGGACAATGACCGTTTAACAGAATGAGATTTTCACTCTGCAGCGGAGTGTGCGCTGATATGAAACTTCCTGGCAGATTAAAACTGTGTGCCCGACCGATACTCGAACTCGGGACCTTAGCCTTTCGCGGGCAAGTGCTCTACCATCTGAGCTACCGAAGCACGACTCACGCCCGGTACTCACAGCTTTACTTCTGCCAGTATCTTGTCTCCTACCTTCCAAACTTTACAGAAGCTCTCCAGCGAACCTTGCAGAACTAGCACTCCTGAAAGAAAGGATATAGCGGAGACATGGCTTAGCCACAGCCTGGGGGATGTTTCCAGAATGAGATTTTCACTCTTCAGCGGAGTGTGCGCTGATATGAAACTTCCTGGCAGATTGGTAGAGCACTTACCCGCGAAAGGCAAACGTCCCGAGTTCGAGTCTCGGTCCGGCACACAGTTTTAATCTGCCACGAAGTTTCAGTGACCGTTTAAGTTTATGACCTTGCTAAATGTTGCATTTTGCACTGCAAGAGAACAGGTTATTAATTACTCCAGCACTCCTGTGGAAAAGAAGTGGGTCAAAGTTAAGTTAATCTTTTAAATTAATGTACGTTTATGTAATAAAGCGAACAAAAATTTCGCGTGTTCTAGTGTGATGAGCCTTGCCCGAAAGCAATCAAAGAACCCACAGTTGCAACTGGACGAAAGGAATTTTTTCTACTCACAACATAAACTTCTTTCGTCACTGCCGACAGGGGTGGCCGAGCGGTTCTAGACGCTACAGTCTGGAACCGCGCGACCGTTACGGTCGCAGGTTCGAATCCTGCCTCAGGCACGGATATGTGTGATGTCCTTAGGTTAGTTAGGTTTAAGTAGTTGTAAGTTCTACGGGACTGATGACCTCAGAAGTTAAGTCCCATAGTGCTCAGAGCCATTTGAACCATTTTTCTTTCGTCACTGATTTAGTGTATGCACATGACCACCATTACGTTGTCAAGGGTTGCAATAATGCAACCTTATCCCTGTAACTGATGCATTTGGTGTATCCCGTGCAACATTTCTTATCACAGATAGCATCTCCCGTTCTTTGCATGGATCTTACAGCCAGTAAGGTAAGTTCCTATGTAATTACCGAATGAATGAAATAAATAAGAAGTTCAGAGAGGCTAGGGCGAAATGGCTGCATGAAAAATGTGAAGAAATCGAAAAAGAAATGAACTGCGGAAGGACTGACTCAGTCTATAGAAAAATCAAAACAACCTTCGGTGAAATTAAAAGCAAGGGTGGTAGCATTAAGAGTGCAATGGGAATTCCACCGTTAAATGCAGAGGAGGGAGAAGGTAGGCGGAAAGAGTACATTGAAGGCTTCTGTGATGGAAAAGACGTCTGATGAAGTGATAGAAGATGAAGCAGGAGTCGATGTAGAAGAGGTAGAGCATCCAGCTTTAGAATCAGAATTTAGTAGAACTTTGGAAGACTTAGGCTCAAATAACGCAGAAGGGATGGATAACGTTCTATCAGAGTTCCTAAAACCATTGGGGGAAGTGGCAACATAACGACTATTCACGTCGATGTGCATAATTCATTAATATTGACATATATCATCTGACTTTCGGAAAAATATCAACAACACAGTTCCGAAAGTTGATAGAGCTGACAAGGGCGAGAATTATCGCACAATCAGTTTAAAAGCTCATGCATCCAAGTTGCTGACAAGAATAATATACAGAAGAACGGAAAAGAAAATTGAGGATGTGTTAGAGGACGATCACTTTGGCCTTAGGAAAGGTAAAGGCAGCAGAGCGGCAGTTCTGACGTTGTGGTTAATAATGGAAGCAAGACTTAAGAAAAATCAAGGCACGTACATAGGATCTGTTGACCTAGAAGCGTTCGACAATGTAATATGTTGCAAGATGTTCGAAATTCTGAGAGAAATAGGGGTAAGCTATAGGGAGAGACGGGTAATACACAACATGTCCAAGAGCCAAGGGGGGATGAAAAAACTGGACGACCAAGAACGAAGTGTTCATATTAAAAACGGTGTAAGACAGAAATGTAGTCTTTCGCTCCTACTGTTCAATTTGTACATCGAAGAAGCAATGACGGAAATAAAAGAAAGGCTCAGGAGCGGAATTAAAATTCACGGTGAAAGGATATCAATGGTACGATTCGCTGTTGACATTACTATTCAGGAGTGAAAGTGAAGAAGACTTATATGATCTACTGAATCTAATGAACAGTCTAATAAGTAGAGAATATGGACTGAGAGTAAATTCAAGGAAGACGAAAGTAATGAGAGGTTGTAGAAATGAAAACAGCGAGAAACTTAACATCAGGACAGTTGATCAAGAAGTAGATGAAATTAAGGATTTCTGCTACCTAGGCAGCAAAATAAGCCATGACGGGTGGAGCAAGAAGGCCTTGTACCGGAAAAAAGGGTATTCCTGGCCAAATGGTCAAGAGAAGTCTGCTAGTACCAAACATTGGTCTAAATCTGAGGAAGAAATTTCTGAGAATGTACGTCAGGAGCACAGAATTGTATTGCAGTGAGACATGGATTGTCCGAAAACCAGAACAGAAGATAATCGAAGCATTTGAGATGCTATCTACAGAAGAATGTTGAAAATTCGGTGGACTGATAAGGTATGCAGTGAGGACATTCTCTTCAGAATCAGCGAAAAAAGCAGTATGTAAAAAACACTGACAAGTTGGAGGCATAGGTTGATAGGGCATCTGTTAAGACATCAGCGAATAACTATCATGATATTGGAGGGAGCTGTAGCGCGAAAACTGTCGAGGAAGACAGAAACTGGAATAACCCGGAAAATGACTGAGGACGTATGTTCCAAGTGTTACTCTGCCATGAAGAGGTTGGCAGGAGGAGGAATTCTTGGCGGGCCCCATCAAACCAGTCAGAAGACTGATGACTCGGAAAAAAAAACCGTCTCGAAGAGATGATGTACGTATTTTTGTAAAGTGCATTTATCCGGTGCTTTGCAAACAGTCACTAACAAACAGCTTTTCGCACTATTTTCAGAACACATTGTCGAACCATGGCTGTTTAACCTCGCTAGGATCTTGTAAAAGATTTTTAGGTTAACTTATGTTGAACTAATGACGGTATGGCTGCTATTTTTTCGTTGTGCTATTTTGTGTTCTGCTCAATCAATTTTCAATTACTGTTTTGTAGTCAGTCAGTTAAGAGTTGTAAACAAACTCAAATAAACAATTGAATGAACGCATCAATTACAGATGCAGCATGCAGAATTAATTAATTAATGTGATAGTTTTGAAGTGAGTGGCAAAGGATGCTTGTGCTATTTAACTGACAAAAGGCTATTGTACCAGCAGCCTCTGTTCTGTCAACAGGAGTAAATCTAACACAATCATTACTGAAATACACGGAAAAATGAATGCAAGTGAGAGACAGAGAGAGAGAGAGAGAGAGAGAGAGAGATAGAGAGAGAGATTCTATCAAATAGCGCTATGGCGGCAGTAGAGGATTTTAGCTTGACCTGGGCTGAGAATGGCCGATTTTGTACTTCGATTGTAGCTTACGAACTAACATTGTAATGTTTATTAATGAAATTGTCACACCTGCCGAGCAACCAGATGCTTACACGGTTTTTATAGTCAAAATCCGGCAACATACTCACACCTCTTAGGCTTCATCTCTCACAAACGTTGCTACTATATGCCATCTTAACTGTTGATCCAAGGGGCTGACTGCACATACCGCGGAAGTGGCGTGTTGACCTCTCCAAAGTAGTTCAAAAAGTAAGAGACACATTTCGTCTTAGGTACTACTTAAAGCCTCAGTTTTTAAAGGAAACAGTCGACAGAAAAAAGTGGAACTACTTTTCATGACTAGAATAAGTTCATACTTAGTATCATTTCTAAAAGGTCTACTCGAAAACGCTAAATTACACGGTACTGGTGTTATACATTTTTCGTCTTCACAACGCACGTCTATCCCTGTGTATTAAAGGGTTGAAGTTCACGAAAAGGCGATTATAATGGAAATCATTGTTTCTGGCGAGAATTAGTAGCTTTTCTATATCTACAGCTACATCTAATCTGCAATTCACAATTTGTTGCGGAAACTATTAAAAATATCTCGCATTGAAGTCTGCTCTGAATTCCGACCTTCCGTAAAACATCGCCAACCTTGGGGATTTTGCGTTCTTATAAATCTGACACGCTTATTTACCTACCTCTGCAGCAGTATTTTAACCTGTCGATCCCGTGTGGGATCGGTTCCGTCTCTTATTAATTTATTTGGTACGAATCTCTCAAGTGTCGTCGACACTATTTCCTCGAATCTAAGCCATATTTGCTGAACGCTTACATAATTAGCTCAGAATAATTGGAAACTATATGTTAGGAAGGCGCCACGCGAATTTTTATCTGCTTATTTTAGAGAGATATATTTTGCGTTTGTTTTTGGTGTATTTAGATGTTATGGTATGCTGTCTCGCTACAACTGCTTTGTGGTCACTAGCCTCATATTCATCGTGGAGCTCCCTATTTGCTCAGGACTATTTTTTACTAAGAGGTGAAGAACATTTTCGCAACCATTTAGACTCCGAGTGGGCTCCTGAACTAATTGCTGAAAACAAATTTCTGAGAAAGTACTCGTATTTATTACGATTTGGGCCGTGATTTGTACATATCACCGACTTTAAACATGTATTTTCGCCAGTATAGTTGTGCTATCAACTATAATGGTATGAATAAGATGCTTATTTGAAAAGAGACTCAAGTTTTCTTTGAGCCTTTCACTAACTGAATCAGGGATTCAGCAAAAGGGACCAATTATTAATTTATTCCAGTTGTCAGGTATAACCTCTACAAGTATTAACTGATACATTTCAGTTTCACTTCAAGATGAGATATTTTTAACAGTAACAAAAATATGACCAACTGTATTTCATCTATTCCTTCTGAGTACCATTAGGTCCTTCGTAAGAATTTTGGCTAAAACTGTCTGCGACTTCATCCAACTTTCAGTATCTGTAATGATTTGAGCTTCAGTGCCTTCTATTGGCGCTTGGAGCTCTGGATTTTTCCCAGTACAGATACGACAATTTACAATTATAATACCGATGATTCCGAGGTCAATCCACGTCCTCTGTTTGACCTGCAACCATTGAGACAGAAGCCCTTTTTGTGCTTTGCCGAGGCATTCTAATCTACAGTGTAAGTAGGCATAAGCTCACATAAATTAGGAAAAAGTACCTTTATAATTGTGTTTCAACATTGTCTACTTATCTTTCGACAACCCTCACACATTAAACAACTATTCACACTCATTAATTACCAAAGTCTCTGAATTATGTTTTAACCACAAAATGTTGTTAAAAAATCAGCCAATTTGTTCAGCCTCTTCACATGTACACAGCTGCTGATTCGCAGCCGTGTTTAAGATTTTGGTTTAATCATAGGTCGTTAATTTTCTCTCATACAAGCATCACACAGTGATTATGTTTCACACCTGAAAGCTATGTGTTTGCGAAAGCATTCCTTCTTAAACAGGAAAATCTTTTTGATATATTCGAGTACCAGCTATCACGTATACCCATGCATTCTCAGTTCAATGATTCTGACGAACTGAAACCGTAGTGCGTCCGGGAGCAATGGGCCCATAAATTTATCGTTTGGAAGCAATGCTTTGAGAAACTGAGCCTGCCCAGCATGGCTATACTGGAATACTATTCAAATGTTCTACGGACTCAGTAACGCATCAGTTTTATTGTGATTATTGCTGTTAATAGAGGAATTAATTAAGTTCCACTTGCAGGTAAAACTGTTAAAAAACTGTGCTACGAAAACATTCCCAAATTTGCACTAGTTGCTCAAATACTCACCGTTCTGCATTTCTCCTTTATTGTTATTTGTTAATAATAGTTCCTTAAGCTTCACATAACCAAATTCTGCTTTTGAAAATGTTGCCTATTTTCATAAGGAAAAAAGTATGCCACATTACAAAAAAATGGTTCAAATGGCTCTGAGCACTATGGGACTCAACTGCTGAGGTCATTAGCCCCCTAGAACTTAGAACTAGTTAAACCTAACTAACCTAAGGACATCACACACATCCATGCCCGAGGCAGGATTCGAACCTGCGACCGTAGCGGTCTTGCGGTTCCAGACTGCAGCGCCTTTAACCGCACGGCCACTTCGGCCGGCGCCACATTACAATAACTGTATTTATACACTTGCCAGTACAACCAATATCACCTAATATATTTTGTAATATCGCGGATTATTTATTTCTCAGAGCTAACGAGATGCGACTCAAAACGATACGAAATCTAGTCTAGGATATTTTAAGTGAAATGCTTGTCAGAACATCGCATAGCGTAAGACGTAAAAAGTTTATTTTGACGTTAAGTATCAACTTACGTTGGGCTTGCGATATTTACACACGACACGAAATTTCAATTAATGCGTTTTGCTTCTATAAAAGAATACAAAGAGAAAAGTGACTATGAACGGTTGTTGGATGAGGGGTGCCACCTTCACTTTGTCTCCTTTGTCTCACGGATGTGTGCGAATGTAGTGCTACAGAACTGGGAATGACACTTGGTTGCAGGAAGACATATAACACTAGGGGCATGCTGAAAAGTAATTACTCCAAACTTTTTATGTGAAAACTTTTGAAGCTTTATAAACAAAGCAAACGTTATTAACATTCTACATCTTTATTCTTCATGCCTACATATTTATTTCTCAACAGTCACTCTGGCTACGAACACATTTCTTCCAACGAGAGGCCAGTTTGTTGATACCGTCACTGTAGAATGTTTGTTGGTGGAACCACAACCTCACCTCAGCTTGTACCATTTCATAACTACCAAGGTGATGTTCTCGAAGTTTTGGAAAGAGCTGAAATTCGGATGCGGCCAAGTCGGATTGTAAGCACAGAAAGGAAGTCAGCATCGTCGTAATGCAGTCTGCCGTTTTTATTAAACTACTGATCTAGATTTCAACTGACAGAGCAGCTACCATCAGTGCGTTATAAGTGTGCATGTAGACTGAACGTAGTTATAACGACACATATTCCAATCTAACTCAAGCGTTAGTCCAACTAATCTTCTTTCTATTCTGGACAGTCGCTAGCCACAATGTTACATCAGGATATATTTTTAGAAAACAGATCTGAAGACGGTCATTATAGACCGAAACCGGTAGTCTGATGACAAAGAAATTTGTGACCATCGACGTGAAGTAAAGGAAGTTCATTCTATATTCGGGTCACTGTTTTTTTCGCAACGATGTCGCAGCTCGTGAAATTACTTTAAAGCATCTCCTAGTATCCCTTGTAAGACTGCCAACTGTTCCTTGTTAGATACTTTAAAGTCGTCGAAGCCTTCCGAAAACGGAGTAGATTTAGTACTCCGTGGCAGTGTGGCGCGTCATATGTTGAACACAAAATTTCAACTGTCAAGATGGAAAGAAAACATCAGCGACTTTTCCAGATTAAGCGGCCAGGTTCATCAGCTGTCGCCGGACGCTACCAGGAGCATAATCAAGCTGTACGATACTGAGTGGTAAGCCGACATGAGTGACAGTTTTTTCTAGGGATCACGAAGAATTCAGTAAGCGTAGAGAAGACAGACGCTATCAGGAGTGAATATTACTGAACCACCAGCTCAAATAGTCATGGCTACAAAATACTGACAGGAATTATTTATGGAAGATTGGGAAAAGGTAGAAGCTGACAACGCAGAAGATCATTTTGGCTCCGGATAAATATACGAACACACAAGGCAATACTGACAATGAAGCATTTCAGAAGATAGGTTGAAGAATGGCAAACCTAGGCCTATAGCACTTGTATGGTTAAAGGAAGCTTTCGAAAATATCTTCTGGAGTCCACTATTAGAAGTTCTGAAGGTAATACGGATAAAATGAAGACTGGCAATGGCAAGAGAGTCATCTCTAAAACAAAAATTTGTTTAACATCGAATACAGATTTAAATGTTAGAGAATAACGTACTATCATGAGGTGTAAGTATACATTCAAAAAGACTATAATGAGGCACACTGCTAATAAAGGAAAACAATCGTCGTATACCATACAACATTCGTCATATAATGTACTCTTACAAAACGACAACAATTAGTGGTCATACGGCAAAATCATAATTTGTGTGCAGACAAATGTTTAAGACCAACTGCTTAAAAACCATAGAAAGCAGGAGGCTATCCAGTTCACATGTATCAACTTAAGTGTTGGTGTTGAAAAGGAAGAAGATGACGTCCCATCGACGAAGAGGTCATTAGAAACGGACCACAGACTCTGAGGAAGGATGAGAAATAAAGGATCAGAAGTAAACCTTTCCTATGCGTTGCGCGCCCGTCGGCCCTTCGCGTGGCGGTCACATAAAGAAAAAAAAAGAAACAGCTGTTACGGGACACTATGTAAACGGTGGAACTGGATGGCCAGACGAGAGTATTAACCGCCGTCCTCCACAACGCTAGTCCAGCGTCTCAGTACTGCACAGTCTTGCTCCCTAGGTGCGGCAGTGGGACACTTGGTAAGGGAAGGATCGTGATTCCACTGTGGACTACACGCTAGACATGCTCTGAAACCGCGCCACACATTTTGTCTGCACACATTTCAGAGGAGCAGAGACGTTATATAGAGAACCACAGAGAAAACCCTGGTAAAATTTGACAGGTGTGTTCACCCGTTTCGTGTTACATATATTTCGGTGCTAATATCTATGAAAACCATGATATTTTCTTACTGATAGCATTCTAAACACTGCATCATATAAATAAAATATATGTATTTCGGCATATCAATTTACATTTTTTTTTGTAACCAAAGTATACATAACACCACCGCGCGGTATTAGCCGAGCGGTCTAGGGCGCTGCAGTCATCTAGTCATCTAAGGCGCTGCAGCCATGGACTGTGTGGCTGGTCCCGGTGGAGGTTCGAGTCCTCCCTCGGGCATGGGTGTGTGTGTTTGTCCTTAGAATAATTTAGGTTTAGTAGTGTGTAAGCTGCGGGACTGCTGCCCTTAGCAGTTGAGTCCCATAAGATTTCACAGACATTTGAACATTTTTTTATACGTAACAGCAAATGACCTGGACACGACCGTCGAAGTTTACAGTTATTTCATCTGTAACCTGTAAGTAATGTGTTTGCACCTCTAACGCGTATGTAAACAAAAGGTGCCACATCGGTCCGATTGCATGATCTGTTGCGTAGTTTACAATGGAATCATGATTCCTGCTTAAACATTTGCCTCAATACGTGTTAGCAATAACCGATACAATCCTTCAGCATAAAAACAGTTAAGCCAATTCCTTTCCTGATTTGCAGCCTGAAACGGTAAAGCGAGCGCCTGGAAACGCAAACGTCAGAAGGTCGAATCCCAGCAGGACCACGGAATCTTTCCGTCTGCCTTTAAACTAGTCTTCACCTCTGAGCGATGTGAAGTTCTTCAGTAACGACACGGCTTTCGGATTCCGCGTTAAGCTGTAGGTCCCTTTCCCCAGTGGATTATGGGGGTAGAATGGGGTCACGCAGATCACCGAAGTAGCGTCCAATTGAAAGAACTGGGGCACACGGGACTGCTGTTATTGTCGTAACGCTATGACAACATGATGCTCCAAATAACTGCAACAGACTATAAGTATTTACGGCTGTTGAATGAACTGTATAAGGCAATGATGATGGGCGGTGCTCCCAAAACCAATGTCGCAAAAAAGTAAATAAATAATTCAAAAAATAAATGAAAAATCGTTACCTAGAATTTGATTGCTATTCTTAATCAATTACCTACATAAGACAGGTAACTTTGATGTAATAATTACATGAAGATTTCAAAGTTTTATTTCAGGCTCCAAGTATTCGTCATTTATTCTCTTCTAATTTATAACATTCGCTTTAATTTACTGTTCTGTATGATTTCTGTATCCGAATAATACAGGGTGATTCAAAAAGAATACCACAACTTTAGGAATTTAAAACTCTGCAACGACAAAAGGCAGAGCTAAGCACTATCTGTCAGCGAATTAAGGGAGCTATAAAGTTTCATTTAGTTGTACATTTGTTCGCTTGAGGCGCTGTTGACTAGGTGTCAGCGTCAGTTGATGCTAAGATGGCGACCGCTCAACAGAAAGCTTTTTGTGTTATTGAGTACGGCAGAAGTGAATCGACGACAGTTGTTCAGCGTGCATTTCGAACGAAGTATGTTGTTAAACCTCCTGATAGGTGGTGTATTAAACGTTGGTATAAACAGTTTACAGAGAATGGGTGTTTGTGCAAAGGGAAAAGTTCTGGACGGCCGAGAACGAGTGATGAAAATGTAGCACGCATGTTGTGAGATGTTAGAGAATTGGCTGTTCCCTCAGCTCGAACAAGAAGCACAACAATTCATATTTCAGCAGGATGGAGCGCCACCACATTGGCACTTATCTGTCCGTAAGTACCTGAACGTCAACTACCCGGGGCGATGGATCGGCCGCCAGGCAGCCCGTGACAGAGCACTTCATCACTGGCCTCCAAGAAGCCCTGATCTTACCCCCTGCGATTTTTTCTTATGGGGGTATGTTAAGGATATGGTGTTTCGGCCACCTCTCCCAGCCACCATTGATGATTTGAAACGAGAAATAACAGCAGCTATCCAAACTGTTACGCCTGATATGCTACAGAGAGTGTGGAACGAGTTGGAGTATCGGGTTGATATTGCTCGAGTGTCTGGAGGGGGCCATATTGAACATCTCTGAACTTGTTTTTGAGTGAAAAAAAACCTTTTTAAATACTCTTTGTAATGATGTATAATAGAAGGTTATATTATGTTTCTTTCATTAAATACACATTTTTAAAGTTGTGGTATTCTTTTTGAATCACCCTGTATTTTTCTCCTTTTTTTTTGTACTCTAAGCGTATGAAAAATCTGATATGAAGGAACTGCTTTTCAGAAAAAGTGTTTTGCTTTACTCGTGCATGCTGTACTGGTGGTGGTGGTTTGCTGTTATGTGGAGACATCCGTTATGTGACCTTCAGCTAAGTGTCGAGTCATATCGAAACCCTACTCTGGATTCTTTGCGCGTTCCACAGAATATTTCTTGCAGTAAAAAGTACCTTTCGCCACACACGTTACAGTGACCTGCAGATGAGAAATGCATTGCACGACCACCCCCGCCGTCTCGGTGCGGGAGCCCGTGCCCCAGTTTGTCGGCGAACGGACGGTACGGCGGAGCGCGCCAGCCCGCTGAGAACACTAAACCAAAATCCAATGAATTCCTAATGAACGATCAGCCAAAGGAAAGACCAGAGACAATGTTTCGGCAACACAATGCCAGGCACGGGGCGCACCTACAGCAGGCAGCCGGCCGCACGTACGAACGCACACAGAGCGGCGCCGCCGCCTCACAAACGGCATTTCTAATGAACATCTCGACACGGCAAATAGAAGCCTTTATAATTGGGAGGTAGGCGCTCCGTATTTGGACGGAGCCTTGGAGGGAATACCAAATCATCGGCGTCGTGCCGCCCGGGGACGCAGGGGACCCATCGGCAGCAGCGGCGAGAGGGTGGGGCCACCAGCCAACAGACAGCTCTTGACGGTCGATCGATCACCCTGCAGCGTCTTGGACCCGCGGAGTGGCTTTTGGGAGAGTGGTGTCATCTCCACCGGCTCAAGATGCCTTCGACACTCAGAGGTCATTGCCATACTTCAGCGGACGTAAGGACCACATCGTCAATTGCACACTTAACTAACTCCGTCAGTTCTACATCCTCTCCTTCTACTTCCTAACCTCTTTCTCCTTTTCTGTCAACCCTTCCTCCTGCTCTTTCTTTCCTCCTCTTTCTCTTTCTCTTTCTCTTTCTCCTATTTCTTCTCCTTCTTCTTCTTCTCCTTCTACTTCTCCATTTCCTTCTCCTTCTCCTTCTTCTTCTCCTTTTCCTTCTCTTTCTTCTCTTCCTACTCATCCTCTCTTCCTCTTTCTCTTCTTCGACGCCATCGTCGTCTTCCTCTTCCACCTTCTGCTCCTCCTCCTTCTCTTCGTCCTCCTCTTCCTCCTCATCTTCCTCCATCCCCTTGTTCTCCTTCTCTTCCTGCATGTCAACCTCCACATTCCCAGTCTCTAATGACACACTTTCACGGGACGTTAAACTCATTAAACTCTAATCTTCCTTCCTCCATTCCTTCGCCTCACGCTCTTCCTTCTAACCGCGCGACCGCTACGGTCGCAGGTTCGAATCCTGCCTCGGGCATGGATGTGTGTGATGTCCTTAGGTTAGTTAGGTTTAAGTAGTTCTAAGTTCTAGGGGACTGTTGACATCAGACGTTAAGTCCCATAGTGCTCAGAGCCATTTTAACCATTTCTTTCTTCTTTCTACTCATACTTATTCAGCCTTATCCTTATCTGTATTGTTATCCTTGTTGTTCTCATCATTGACCTTTTACTTGTCTTTGTCCTTACCATTTTCCTTATCCTTATGTCCTTGTCCTTGGCCTTTCCCTTGTCTTTGTTCTTACCATTCATATTATCCTTATTAACTTTGTCTTTGTCATTGCCTTTTTCCTTGTCTTTGTCCTTGACCTTCAACTGTTATAGTAACATCTTTTCACATGAATGTAACTTTGAATTCAGAACCAATATTAGGTTTTTGTCTACTGTGTTCACCTGTAAGCTGTGATATGGAACGAGAGTCCCGAAAGCCAGAAGGTATAACTGGAAACTAAGTAATTTTAAATTTGTGCATGACTGTCTGCCGCTCGTGGTCTAGTGGTTAGTGTCGCTGTCTCTAAACAGCGAGGTCCTGGGTTTGATTCCCGGCTAGGCCGAATATTTCCTTCACTCGGAGACTGCGCATCCTAACCATTTCATCAAATTTTCATCGACAAGCAAGAAGATTATGAAACAGACTTACTTTCGTATGAAGAATGTGTTAATGGTCTAGGTAAAGAAAACTGGACAAAGGCAATAGCGGAAGAAAAGTAATCACTTGAAAAGAATGACACACGGTAGTTAGTAAATTCAAACGAGGCAAAGAGAAAAGAAATATTTACACCCAAATAAATTTAGGTGATGTGCGATATGAGGCTAGGGTGATTGTCGGAGGCTATGAACAAGGAAAGGATTTGGATTTCAAGAAATTATTCAGCCTAGCAGTATGTGTCTCTTCACTATGAGAAAAGTTTCCAAATGAGTTTTGAAGTAAAAGTAGCTGTGCTTGTGGGAAACTGGACAAAGAAATTTTAATGAAAATACCTGAAGGATACAAAGGAGCTGGAAATATTTGTATTTTGAAGAAAGCTCCATCCAGATGGAACAAAAAACTGACATATTTATATAAATCCTCCCACTCTATGGCCATTGTGGAGCAACCGTGATACATTTTCAGTAGGAAAAAAGTAGCATTGGTTGCAAAAATAGCTTTATTGGCACTTTTCGCCTTTACGAGACACCTTCAGAAATCCTACTAGGGAAAAAAATAAATTAAAGCAGATTAAGGGTATTGTCCTTTGTATCATAAGAAGGTGGTAAAAACATTTTAAAATACTATAAAAACTTCAGACATAAGGGGTCTTACGTAAAGAAATATCGAAAACGCAATAGTCATAAGTAGTCGAAATTTTGGTGCGTACGTAAAATGCAAAGGCAAAAGAACTAAAAAAAGAAGATGCACTCGATTCGCAATGAAGAGCCAAATTGGAAATTGGTAGTGGAATCCTGAAAGGTAAGGATAGGCGCCTTTTTAACGGTTACGCTACAAATTTACTATCTGGATCTTTGTTGCGAGACTAAGGGAACCATTTTAAAAGTTCTTTTACTTTTGCATTTTAAGTACACACCATATTTTCGACTTCTTGTGACTAACACGGACCCGTTAGTTTCTGTACGTTAGTCCCCCTTCACTCTGATGTTTTCATAGTATTTAAAAAAATTATCACCTAGTTGCTGGATAGGACCACACCCCTCATCTGCTTTTATATATTTTTTCCATCTGCGGTTTCTGTAAGTGCCTCAAAACAGTGTAACCCATCAATAAAGCTTACGCTATTTTTGCACTGTTTTTTACTTCTGACAGTTTTCTTAGAAACAGAAAGAATAATTTAGTTGAAGTCAAATCAGTGCATATTTAAAGATGTAACTGAAGAAGTGTGTATGACTACACATGTTGATGATGGACTCATAATAGGAAAACTTGGAGAAGCTGAAGAAACTTTTTTGATTATCTGTGGTAGAAAATCGTGATATGTACGTAGGGGTAAAGACAAAGAATGGAGTATTTCTAGATAAAGAACAGTATGTGAAAAAGGACTATACGAAATCATTATGACTTACTGGAGCATAGCAAATTTCTTTGACTTGAAGCTATAGAAAGTCTGCTTTATTTATCATGTAAAACCAGGCCAGATCTTGAATTCACAGTCAGTTATGACAACTAGTTCAGAGGTCTAAAGAGAAAAAGCCACCAGAATGTCCAAAGGGCTCTGAATATCTGCAACATATCAAGAATTGTGGCTTTATCTGTAAGAAGAAAGATGATGAAGAAGATAACACTATTCAACAAAATTTTTACTAATTATGCTTACGATTTAAGAGACAGGAAGACTGTATATTGTTTTTTATAAAGTGCCATGAAATGTAATGTGGTAGATACTTCATACGTTTCAGCAGCAGAATGTGCCAAAGAAATAAAACGTATAAAGACACTGCTACAAGAGGTATCCTTAAGAGAAGTGAAGACTATTACTCATGTAGACGATCGAAGTACTACCCAAGTGATCAAATCACGATAGCTAGTTTGACGAAGCAAACACGTAGATGTGAAATCCCACTGTGTTAGTGAACATTAAAGAGAAGGTTTGTTTGAGATAATGACCTGTAGTACAGACTAACAGTTGGAAGATATACTTATGAAAGTTCTACAAAATTCAAGTTCGAGAAATTTAAAAATGCTGTTATGAAACAATGAATGCAAAACATATGACTAAGATATATTGAAAACAAGCATACTTTAAGGAGGGCGTTGAAAATGTTAGAGTTGGTAAAACACAATACTCGCTAAGTTGATTTCAAAGGTTGGCAATGAGTAATAAGTGAAGGCGAATTATTAGAGACTGTGTGTACTGTCCGTGTCTCTGTGCTGTTGCTGTCGAATAAAATACCTACCTTATTTAGTGCAATCAGCGTGTACCTTATGAAGTGCATAATGAAATCAGAGATAACTATTTGTAGTATCGTTCCCAGAACCGATCGCGGTCCTCTGGTTTGGAGCCGAGTGGAAGGCTTAAACCAGAGGCTCAGACGATTCTGCGGAGATCTGGGGTGCAAATTTCTCGACCTCCGCTATCGGGTGGAGAAATGTAGGGTCCCCCTGAATAGGTCAGGCGTGCACTACACGTCGGAAGCGGCTACAAGGGTAGCGGAGTACGTGTGGAGTGCACATGGGGGTTTTTTAGGTTAGAGAATCCCCTCCCTAGGTCCGACAAGACGCCTCCTGAGACGCAGAAAGGTAGGAGTAGGCAAAATGCAACAGGGAATAACAATATTAATGTGCTAATAGTAAACTGCAGGAGCGTCTACAGAAAGGTCCCAGAACTGCTCTCATAAATAAACGGTCACAACGCCCATATAGTACTAGGGACAGAAAGTTGGCTGAAACCAGATGTAAATAGTAATGAAATCCTAAACTCAGATTGGAATGTATACCGCAGAGACAGGCTGGACAGTGAAGGGGGAGGCGTGTTTATAGCGATAAGAAGTGCAATAGTATCGAAGGAAATTGACGGAGATCCGAAATGTGAAATGATTTGGGTGAAGGTCACGGTTAAAGCAGGCTCAGACATGGTAACTGGATGTCTCTATAGGCCCCCTGGCTCAGCAGCTGTTGTGGCTGAGCACCTGAAGGATAATTTGGAAAATATTTCGAGTAGATTTCCCCACCACGTTATAGTTCTGGGTGGAGATTTTAATTTGCCGGATATAGACTGGGAGACTCAGACGTTCATAACGGGTGGCAGGGACAAAGAATCCAGTGAAATTTTTTTAAGTGCTTTATCTGAAAACTACCTTGAGCAGTTAAACAGAGAACCGACTCGTGGCGACAACATATTAGACCTTCTGGTGACAAACAGACCCGAACTATTTGAAAAAGTTAACGCAGAACAGGGAATCAGCGATCATAAAGCGGTTACGGCATCGATGATTTCAGCCGTAAATAGGAATATTAAAAAGGGTAGGAAGATTTTTCTGTTTAGAAAAAGTGACAAAAAGCAGATTTCAGAGTACCTGTTGGCTCAACACAAAAGTTTTGTCTCAAGTACAGATAGTGTTGAGGATCAGTGGACAAAGTTCAAAACCGTCGTACATAATGCGTTATATGAGTATGTGCCAAGCAAGATCGTAAGAGATGGAAAAGAGCCACCGTGGTACAACAACCGAGTTAGAAAACTGCTGCGGAAGCAAAGGGAACTTCACAGCAAACATAAACATAGCCAAAGCCTTGCAGACAAACAAAAATTACGTGAAGCGAAATGTAGTGTGAGGAGGGCTATGCGAGAGGCGTTCAATGAATTCGAAAGTAAAGTTCTATGTACTGACTTGGCAGAAAATCCTAAGAAATTTTGGTCTTATGTCAAAGCGGTAGGTGGATCAAAACAAAATGTCCAGACACTCTGTGACCAAAATGGTACTGAAACAGAGGATGACAGACTAAAGGCCGAAATACTAAATGTCTTTTTCCAAAGTTGTTTCACAGAGGAAGATTGCACTGTAGTTCCTTCTCTAGATTGTCGCACAGATGTCAAAATGGTAGATATCGAAATAGACGACAGAGGGATAGAAAAACAATTAAAATCGCTCAAAAGAGGAAAGACCTCTGGACCTGATGGGATACCAGTTCAATTTTACACAGAGTACGCGAAGGAACTTGCCCCCCTTCTTGCAGCGGTGTACCGTAGGTCTCTAGAAGAGCGTAGCAATCCAAAGGATTGGAAAAGGGCACAGGTCATCCCCGTTTTCAAGAAGGGACGTCGAGCAGATGTGCAGAACTATAGACCTATATCTCTAACGTCAATCAGTTGTAGAATTTTGGAACACGTATTGTGTTCGAGTATAATGACTTTTCTGGAGACTAGAAATCTACTCTGTAGGAATCAGCATGGGTTTCGAAAAAGACGGTCATGTGAAACCCAGCTAGCGCTATTCGTCCACGAGACTCAGAGGGCCATAGATACGGGTTCACAGGTAGATGCCGTGTTTCTTGACTTCCGCAAGGCGTTCGATACAGTTCCCCACAGTCGTTTAATGAACAAAGTAAGAGCATATGGACTATCAGACCAATTGTGTGATTGGATTGAGGAGTTCCTAGATAACAGGACGCAGCATGTCATTCTCAATGGAGAGAAGTCTTCCGAAGTAAGAGTGATTTCAGGTGTGCCGCAGGGGAGTGTCATAGGACCGTTGCTATTCACAATATACATAAATGACCTTGTGGATGACATCGGAAGTTCACTGAGACTTTTTGCGGATGATGCTGTGGTGTATCGAGAGGTTGTAACAATGGAAAATTGTACTGAAATGCAGGAGGATCTGCAGCGAATTGACGCATGGTGCAGGGAATGGCAATTGAATCTCAATGTAGACAAGTGTAATGTGCTGCGAATACACAGAAAGATAGATCCTTTATCATTTAGCTACAAAATAGCAGGTCAGCAACTGGAAGCAGTTAATACCATAAATTATCTGGGAGTACGCATTAGGAGTGATTTAAAATGGAATGATCATATAATGTTGATCGTCGGTAAAGCAGATGCCAGACTGAGATTGATTGGAAGAATCCTAAGGAAATGCAATCCGAAAACAAAGGAAGTAGGTTACAGTACGTTTGTTCGCCCACTGCTTGAATACTGCTCAGCAGTGTGGGATCCGTACCAGGTAGGGTTGATAGAAGATATAGAGAAGATCCAACGGAGAGCAGCACGCTTCGTTACAGGATCATTTAGTAATCGCGAAAGCGTTACGGAGATGATAGATAAACTCCAGTGGAAGACTCTGCAGGAGAGACGCTCAGTAGCTCGGTACGGGCTTTTGTCAAAGTTTCGAGAACATACCTTCACCGAAGAGTCAAGCAGTATATTACTCCCTCCTACGTATATCTCGCGAAGAGACCATGAGGATAACATCAGAGAGATTAGAGCCCACACAGAGGCATACCGACAATCCTTCTTTCCACGAACAATACGAGAATGGAATAGATGGGAGAACCGATAGAGGTACTCAAGGTACCCTCCGCCACACACCGTCAGGTGGCTTGCGGAGTATGGATGTAGATGTAGATGTAGATGAAGTGAATCACATAAAAAAAAAAACACAACAGGGGCTTTGTCCCTCGTTTGACCATCGCCTCAATATATTCGTCACAAATGCAGTCAGTGGACATAACAGTACCAAAATATTTAAAATTTTCGCATCTTTAATTTTTTTTTTATCTTTGAGAACTAAATCCGTTTCTTGTTTACCAATGCACAATGCACATACTATGCCATTTTGAAATTAGTCTTCTTTCAGTTTCTTCATTTATTTGTTCGTTTTTGTCTCAGAACCTAAACCTTCTGTGGCGGCCTTGGAGACAAAGCTCTTCAAGAAGTGATCATCAGTTCTGGTGTACCCTTCCTATCAGAAGTCTCTGACGACCTCGGTTTCGACGGGACGTTAAACCCTGTAGTGGATGTGTTCATTGCGCCTCTCTCTCTCTCTCTCTCTCTCTCTCTTATCGTCGAATGCGAAAATCACACCCAATTTATGATACGATCCAATACAAGTTATTTTTGTTACCTAGAAACCAAAAATATTCTCATATTTTTTTCATACATTCAATTAACACACAAAGGCAACACAAGTTTTATTACCAAATTAATCCGAAATAGTAGTTATAATTTGAAACCGTTATCATTATTCATACGTGTTTGATTTATTCTGGAAACATTCGACTTTTGATGGAAAGGATCGATGCATTTTATGACCTCAGAGCTGTGAGCGACTGTTTCTATGTTGCTTATTGCTATCAGTCAGTAGTAATCTGTCAGTCAGTTATGGAGTTTCGGTGCAGTTACTCGGAAGATATCTGTTTTGTAAGTTAGAAGTCTATTATTGCTTAAAATATTGTGAAGTATCTGTCATGAAATCAGTTATGTCAAAGAATGGAAACCAAATTGCTAAATTATACTGAAATGTGGTATGAAGAAAACAAACAGAAAGGATACAATATAATCTCGCAGAAGAGTCGTTATTTGTCAGATACAGACCCTATCACACGCACTAGACGACAATGACGACATTGAGCCGTAATTTTGGCGAAGGTCTGCGAGACCCAGACGAGGATATTTTTTAGTTTTTAAGCATTATTTCGAATTTCCCTCTCGCTTAAAATGGTAGCAAAACACCTAGTGATAGAATTCCTAAACAGTGCAAGAGTAAAATTTATTTATGTTTTTAATAGCAATAGAGGGGTTGGGGGGTTGCGTAATAATCCTAATCTTTCTTCCTTTCTGTCAGAAGTAGCTTGTTCACCAGCCTATTTTTCGGTGTAACATCTTTATCCTATACTGCTGAACTCGGCAATGTTTTGCAATTTTTAAATATGTACGGGAATTGGACATATGTCCTAACCTCTTTCTTCCGTCCTCCCCCTATCTCTCTCGTCCTCTACCGTAGCAATCGCCAACAACGTCTCAAAAGCAGAACATGACATATACAGACAGACTCATCAATGCAGACGGATCAGAAGACGAAGGCAGGCCGACATAAATACCTCGAGTACTGACGATGATACGAGTGACAGTGACAACACTGGCACAACACAGACACAAAATATACATAACATAAAATACCTGAAACATGTACAACTACTCACATTAAGCAAAGATTCCAATTTATATCTTATTATGAATGAATCTAGTTAAAAGTAGGAGTAACTAGAATAGTCGATTGATAGATATTGTTCTGGAATCCACGTTAAAACTGTACCGAACACTGTTACTTAGTTACATAAATGAAAACATAATTGCAAATGTAATAATATGAATGTAATATAAATTTAATATAAAGTAATAAATCAAAATCAATGAGTGTAAATATATCTTAGTCTACAAAAATGTACACACATCAAAACAAGTTTTGTATCACCCTGATTCCCAGAACTCCTGGAGATAAACGCTGGCTGTGGATATTGTATCACAGACACAGTCCCTTTGACTGTTCAGAGATGTCACTAAAGCCACCCAAAGATGTAAACAACCATTTATGAGCAGCGCCTATTAGACGGACGGGGTTCGACAGCCGATCAGTTCCAGTCATTCCACCAGGAAGGAGATACACGGCTCGTGTTGTCTGTAGTTCAACCATGCCTAGACGGTCAATACCGGGGTTAGATCGCGTCCGTATTGTTACTTTGTGCCAGGAAGGGCTCTCAACAAGGGAAGTGTCCAACCGTCTCCGAGTGAAACAAAGCGATGTTGTTCGGACATGGAGGAGATACAGAGAGACAGGAACTGTCGATGACATGTCTCATTAGGGCCGCCCAAGGGCTACTACTGCAGTGGATGACCGCTGCCTATGGATTATGGCTTGGGGGAACCCTGACAGCAGCGCCACATGTTGAATAATGCTTTTCGTGCAGCCACATGACGCCGTGTTATCACTCAAACTGTACGCAATAGATTGTTGATGCGCAGTTTCAGCTCCGACGTCAATGGCGAGGTCCATCTTTGCAACCACGACACCATGCAGCGCGGTAGAGATGGGCCCAACAACATGCTCAATGGACTACTCAGGATTGGTATCACGTTCTCTTCACCGATGAGTGGCGCATATGCCTTCAACCAGACAATCATCGGAGACTTGTTTGGAGGCATCCCGGTCAGGCTGAAAACCTTAGACACACTGTCCAGGGAGTGCAGGAAGGTGGAGGTTTCTTGCTGTTTTGGGGCGGCATTATGTGGGGCCGACGTACGCCGCTGGTGGTCATGGAAGGCGCTGTAACGGATGAACGATACGTGAATGGCATCCTCCGACCGATAGTGCAACCATATCGGCAGCATATTGGCCAGGCATTCGTTTTCATTTACGACAATTCGTGCCCCCATCGTGCACATCTTGTGAATGACTTCCTTCAGGATAACGACATTGCTCGACTAGAGTGGCCAGCATGTTCTCCAGACATGAAACCGACCGGGGTGGCAGAGCGGTTCTAGGCGCTACAGTCTGGAACCGAGCAACCACTACGGTCGCAGGTTCGAATCCTGCGTCGGGCATGGATGTGTGTGATGTCCTTAGGTTAGTTAGGTTTAAGTAGTTCTGAGTTCTAGGGGACTGATGATCATAGATGTTAAGTCCCATAGTGCTCAGAGCCATTCTAGGGCACTGATGACCTCAGAAGTTAAGTCCCATAGTGCTCAGAGTCCTTTGAACCATTTGAACCAGACATGAAGGCCATCGAACACGCCTGGGGTAGATTGAAAAGGGCTGTTTATGGACGACGTCACCCACCAACCACTCTGAGGGATCTACGCCGAATCCCCGTTGAGGAGTGGGAAAATCTTGACCAACAGTGCCTTGACTAACTTGTGGTTAGTATGCCACGACGAATACAGGCATACATCAATGCAAAAGGACGTGCTACTGGGTATTAGAGGTACCGGTGTGTACAGCAATCTGGACCACCACCTCTGTACGTCTCGCTGTATGGTTTTACAACACGCAATGTGTGGTTTTCATGAGGAATAAAAAGGGCGGAAATGAAGTTTATGTTGATCTGTATTCCAATTTTCTGTACAGGTTCCGGGACTCTCGGAACCGAGGTGATGCAAATTTTTTTGATGTTTGTATTTGCAAGATAAATAGTAAGTTAATGGTGACTTGTTCTATCTCCTACAGCTATGTAGGTACAGCATACAACGTAATTAGATTACATTGAAGCAGGATATTCTTGCAAAGCCAGGATTTGTTTGCTACCTAACCCGGTTATGTAACCTAAAACACGTCAGCTCACATAGCACTCTAACAAACAACACCGATATAGATTAGATCCACATGAACTGAACAAATTGAGTTTCCCCGAAGAGGGATGTTCGTGTGACTAATACTGTGAGGGTTGCCCAGAAAGTAATGCACCGCATTTTTTTTCCTCACCAATTCTTTATTGAACATAGTGAAAATTATACACACGAAATAATGGCGTTTTATCTACACACTCTATTTTACCACGTAATCTCCAGCCTGTTCTATGGCCTTCCTCCAGCGCGAAAGAAGGGCGAGTGTGGCCTGTCGCCACCAATCCTCGTCGTGGTGGCAGAGGCAGTGCATCACCGTGTGAATCACCTCCTCATCGCCCTCAAAATGTCTTCCACGAATTGCATCCTTTAATGACCCAAACAGGTGGAAATCCGAGGGGGCTGGGTCAGGTGTGACAGCAGTGGATGGTCTCCCCGACCGCTGCAAATCTGGAGCTCCGCCGAACCGCCTTCTGATGACCTCACCCTCCATGCCCAGCGAGTAAATGTACTTCTGTCGACAGCAAATGCTCCACAGACTTTGCGCAAGCGTTTCTTTCTCTGTAATGAGAAATTCAATTACGGCACGTTGTTTGTAATGTACATTACCTACAGACGCAATTTTGAAACTGTCGTGCAGCTGTGCTGTCTGTCGGACGTGACGGAAATTAGGCACGCTCACTCAGGAGACTTCAAGTAATATATAAGTACCGTTTCGCATTCGTAGCATTTTTTTTCCAGTGAGAAAAAAAGGCGGTGCCTTACTTTCTGTGTAACCCTCGCAAAATGGGTAGCACGATATGTGGATACTGGATTTGAAGTTCAGTACCAAGTTCCCTACCCCACATGGTGTTGGTCAAGGGATATCTGTATTTGCTCTTTGCCATCTCATTTATAGTTTGATGCATCCATTTCCTGTAATTTTTTTTAAAGTAAGTGTACTTGCTGTAAGTAAATAAAGCAAAACACCATACTGTAGAAAAAGAACTCCACACAGCCCCACCTCCACTTGGTGGTGTGTGGACAACAGGGCCCATGGCCTCAACTGCGTAGCTCAATTTTTCTGCACAGTGGTGGTCACAGGTGCTGGCTTAAAGGTCTGTGTGGAGCACTACGACCTGCATAAGGTAATAAGATGGCAGGCTCTAGTAGTCACAATGCAGCTCGAAATTAAAAAAAAAAATTGCAGCAACTCCCCCTCCCTTCGTCCATCTCCTCTTCCTCCCCCCCCCCCCCCCCCCCCCCGCCTCCTTCCTTATCTCTGTCCATTACCTTCACCTGGCCCCCTTTACATATCTTATTCCACACTATCTATCCAGCTACTCTTCCCTCGTTTCTCTCTGTCCATCTCCTCATTCTCCTTCGCTGTATCCATTTCCTCCCCCCTTCTCTGTCCATCGCCCTTCTCTCTGACCTTATTTATTGTTACTACAAATGGAATCTTGATTAGGGATGGAACTCAAAATGAATGGGTAAATTGGTTGGAACCATTATTACATGAGGTGTGAGAGAGACATTTCCAGTTGCTGGATCTGTGAAGATAGTAGTTTTAATGGCAGTATATCTCATTGTGTTTGTGCTGGTGTAAGCTGTCACCAGCACTCCGATCGGCAGAGACGCTGCGAGAAGATCGGTAGTGTGGACCGGACTAAGCTAGCCTGTCAGGAGAGAGGCCAAGGCAAACTCGCAAGAAACGCGCCGACAACGCCCTCTCAGCCGCCAGTATATGGATCGCCGCCGCGGACCGGAGGGCTCAAATGGCTCTGAGCACTATGCGACTTAACTTCTGAGGTCATCAGTCGCCTAGAACTTAGAACTAATTAAACCTAACTAACCTAAGGACATCACACACATCCATGCCCGAGGCAGGATTCGAACCTGTGACCGTAGCTGTCGCTCGGTTCCAGACTGTAGTGCCTAGAACCGCACGGCCACTCCGGCCGGCTGGACCGGAGGGCCTAGTCAGTCATCCAGTGAGTCAACGAGTCGAGTCATCGGTCGCAGCCCAGTGGGAGTCGCATTACCAGTTAGCTCAGCTTCAGGCTCAGAGTCAGTCAGTACCTAGTGACCAGAGATGCGTACATAGTGGACTTGTCTTCACCAGCAGTGAGGCTATCGTGGACTATTACAGAATAGCTTTTGCTATCTCACCTGGACTATCTTAAGTAACGTTTTGTTCTTATGAATAAAGAACCCTGTCACACTAACGGCCATTAAAATTGCTACACAACGAAGATGACGTGTGACACCTACAACGTGCTGACATGAGGAAAGTTTCCAACCGATGTCTCATACACAAACAGCAGTTGACCGGCGTTGCCTGGTGAAACCTTGTTGTGATGCCTCGTGTAAGGCGGAGAAATGCGTGCCATCACGTTTCCGACTTTGATAAAGGTCGGATTGTAACCTATCGCGATTGCGATTTTCGTATCGCGACACTGCTGCTCGTGATTGTCGAGATCCAATGACTGTTAGCAGAATATGAAATCGGTGGGTTCAGGAGGGTAATACGAAACGCCGTGCTGGATCCCAACGGCCTCGTATCACTAGCAGTCGAGATGACAGGCACCTCATTCGCATGGCTGTAACGGATCGTGCAGCCACGTCTCGATCCCTGAGTCAACAGATGGGGACGTTTGCAAGACAACGACTATCTGCACGAACAGATCGGCGACGTTTGCAGCAGCATGGACTATCAGCTCGGAGACCGTAGCTGCGGTTACCCTTGACGCTGCGTCACAGACAGAAGCGCCTGCGATGGTGTACTCAACGACGAACCTGAGTGCACAATGGCAAAAGCCATTTTTTCGGATGAATCCAGGCTATGTTTACAGCATCATGATGGTCGCATCCGTGTTTGGCGACATCGCAGTGAATGCACATTGGATTCGTGTATTCGTCATCGCCATACTGGAGTATCACCCGGCGTGATGGTATGGAGTGCCATTGGTTACACGTCTCGGTCGCCTCTTGTTCGCATTGACGGCACTTTGAACAGTGGACGTTACATTTCAGATGTGTTACGACCCGTGGCTCTACCCTTCATTCGATTCCTGCTAAACCCATTTCAGCAGGATAATGCACGACCGCATGTTGCAGGTCCTGTAAGGGCCTTTCTGGATAGAGAAAATGTTCGACTGCTGCCCTGGCCAGCACATTCGCCAGATCTCTCACCAATTGAAAAAGTCTGGTCAATGGTGGCGGAGAAACTGGCTCGTCACAAAACGTCAGTCACTACTCTTGATGAACTGTGGTATCGTGTTGAAGCTGCATGGGCAGCTGTACCTGTACACGCCATCCAAGCTCTGTTTGACTCAATGCCCATGCGTTTCAAGGCCGTTATTACGGCCAGAGGTGGTTGTACGGGGTACTGATTTCGCAGGATCTATGCACCCAAACTGCGTGAAAATGTAATCACATGTCAGTTCTAGTATAATATATTTGTCCAATGAATACCCGTTTATCATCTGCATTCTTCTTGGTGTAGCAATTTTAATGGCCAGTAGTGTAATGTAAGCGTCCAATTGTGTTATAGAAAGAAGATGCCGGCCATCAAATAACATCCTCTCCTTGCTTCCCATGGTACAAGCCTACAATGACAACGAGACGACACAAAAGTTTTAATCTACGAAAGCTTCATAACAGCGAGTCTTGTTTCACTGGATAGTTTCTGTTGGTTTAGATTGCGTATAGCACGATTATCACCGAGCCGACCCTGAGCTGCAAATATCAATCCAGTCTTTGCAACACACCAAAGATATGATCGCCACCGACAACACACTGAAATATCTCTTTCAAGTATATTCTTTTTCGCAAAATATCAATATTCTATGCGGAATTTGCTGTCGTTATGAAAACATGTGAGAGCAGAACTGTCAAACCGGCTGTCACATTTATTTCATTGAGATTTTCATTCAAAAATATGATCCAAAATTCCGGTTGAATTTTCAAAAAAATTTCTTTTCTTAGAAAGGTTGTCCTGACAATTACGAAAAAAGAAAGAAGAGCCAAATCGGTCGAGGCGTTCTCAAGTGAAGAGTTGTTTTTATTTATGCAGATTTTCATCTGTTTTGAATATGGATTTCTGCAGTATTGTTTCATTTCTGAGTTTTCTTACAGTATATCTCATTACTTCGAAGGCGTTACGCAATACGGAGAGGTTTCTTATCGAAATTACGAGAGAGCACATTCCGGGAAGAGATGGGCAACATATTACTACCGCCCACATATATCTCGCGTAATGATCACAACGAAAAGGTCCGAGAAATTAGAGCAAATACGGAGACTTACAAGCAGTCGTTCTTCCCACGCACAATTCGTGAATGGAACAGGGAAGGGGGGATCAGATAGTGGTACAATAAGTACCCTCCGCCACACACCGTAAGGTGGCTCGCGGAGTATAGATGTAGATGAAGGGATAAATGATTTTCCCTATTACGATACGGTGGCTACTTGCGTACTCACGTTATCTAAATACTCACCATTTGTAGATGTTTGTAAATGGTTACGGTCCTGCAGCAGTCCCTGTAACATTGACCGGGCGAGGGAGATTTACACGGTGATAAGAGACGACGGCTTTCGGTCTCACCTGGTCGGTATCGGGTGGCGTGGCGGAGCCGTGTTCGTGCAGGGATTTATAGGAGCGCGGCGACCATCCCTTTACGTGCGCTGTCAGCCGTTATTGATGTGGGAAACGGAATTACTTTTTCGCCCCGGGGCACGTCGCAGTCGAAGGGAAGATATCGAGCTCAAATTAGACTTTTGCATGCGAAGGACGAATTCTTCGTGGTGACGTCTAATTTGTATCCAAATATACGTTTACCCGTAATACAGAGGGGAGGGGTGCGGCGCAAAAAGAAGAAAAGCAGAGGGGAGGGAAAAGATGTATATTCACAATCAGCGCACGGCTTTCAGAACTGCCTCCGGTAACAGTAGCCGCGCTGCAGTTGCTTCCATAAGCGAGTGTGAGAACGGTGCCAGAGGGGGGTGGGGTGGGGTGCGCCAGTTGATGAAAGGGTGGAGCTGCCCGGAAGGGGATGACGCGACGGCCGTGTGTTATTACTGCGGGACTTCGAACCCCGGGCAGCGCGAATCGTTTCCCGCTGTCGCTACAGCGAGGGGCCAAACTGCTGCGGGGGTGATCTGCGAGGGGTGAAATCGAGCGCGCCGTCCTCTCCCTAAGGCCTGTGTTACGAGTCGTACTCACGAGCGGCTACGTTTTTACTATCGAAAGTCATTCAAAGCAAGTCTGCGGTCAGTATCGAGTAGATACCAATAGTATGACTGGAAAGTTGCACAAGTCACATCAATATTCAAGAAAGGTAGCAGGAGTAATCCACTAATTTACAGGCCCATATCATTAACGTCGACCTGCAGCAGGACTTTGGTACATATATTGTGTTTGAGCATTAAGAAATACCTCGAAGGGAACGGTCTGTTGACACACAGTCAACACGAATTTAGAAACCGTCATTCTTGTGAAACACGACAAGCCCTTTACTTACAAGAAGTGTTGAGTGCGATTGACAAGGGATTTGAAATTGAGTCCGTGTTCCTAGATTTCCAGAAGGCTTCTGGCACTGTACCACACAAACGGCTTGTGTGCTTATGGAATATCGTCTCAGTTATGTGACTGGATTCGCGATTTCCTGTCAGAGACGTCGCAGTTCTTACTAACTGACGGAAAGTCATAGAGTAAAACAGAAGTGATTTCTGGCGTTCCCAAAGATAGTGTTGCAGGCACTCTGCTCTTCCTCATCTATACAAAAATTTTAGGAGACAATCTGAATAGCCGCCTTAGATTATTTGTAGATGATGCTGTCGTTTGTCATCTAGTCAAGTCACCAGAAGATCAAAACAAACTGCAAAACGATATAGAAAAAGATATCTGTATGATGTGAAAATTGGCAATTGACCCTAGATAATGAAAAGTGTGAGGTCATCCACATGAGTGCTCAAAGGAATCCGTCAAATTTCGGTTACGCGATAAATAAGTCAAATCGAAACGCTGTAAACACAACCAAGTACTTGTTGTTGTTGTGGTCTTCAGTCCTGAGACTGGTCTGATGCAGCTCTCCGTGCTACTCTATCCTGTGCAAGCTGCTTCATCTCCCATTCCGTACTGCAGCCTACATCCTTCTGAACCTGCTTAGTGTATTCATCTCTTGGTCTCCCTCGACGATTTTTACCCTCCACGCTGCACTCCAGTACGAAATTGGTGATCCCTTGATGCCTCAGAACATGTCCTTCTTCTAGTCAAGTTGTGCCACAAATTCCTCTTCTCTCCAATTCTGTTCAGTAACTCCTCATCAGTTACATGATCTACCCATCAAATTTTTAGCATTCTTCTGTAGCACCACATTCCAAAAGCTTCTATTCTCTTCTTGTCCAAACTATTTATCGTCCATATTTCACTTCCATATATGGCTACACTCCATACGAATACTTTCAGAAACGACTTTCTGACACCTAAATCTATACTCGACGTTAACAGATTCCTCTTCTTCAGAAACGCTTTCCTTGCTATTGCCAGTCTGCATTTTATATCCTCCCTACTTCGACCATCATCAGTTATTTTGCTCCCCAAATAGCAAAACTCATTTACTACTTTAAGCGTCTCATTTCCTAATCTAATTCCCTCAGCATCACCTGTGTTAATTCGACAACATTCTATTATCCTCGTTTCGCTTTTGTTGATGTTCATCTTATATCCCCCTTTCAAGACACTGTCCATTCCGTTCAACTGCTCTTCCAAGTCCTTTGCTGTCCCTGACAGAATTACAATGTCATCGGCTAACCGTAAAGTTTTTATTTCTTCTAGAAGGATTTTAATACCTACTCCGAATTTTTCTTTTGTTTCCTTTACTGCTTGCTCAATATAGAGATTGAATAACATAGGGGAGACGCTACACCCCTGTCTCACTCCCTTCCCAACCACTGCTTCTCTTTCATGTCCCTCGACTTTTGTAACTGCCATCTGGACCAAATACTTTGGAATTACAATTACGAACAACTTAATCTGGAAAGAACACATAGAAAATCTGGTGGGGAAGGTAAACCAAAGACTGCGTTTTATAGGCAGGACTCTTAGAAAATGCTACAGATCTACTAAAGAGACGCTTCTTCGTCCTCTTTTGAGGTATTGCTGCACGGTGTGGGGTCCTTACCAAGTGTGATTAACGGAGTACATCGAGAAATTTCAGAGAAGAGCAGCACGTCTTGTATTATCGCGAAACAGGGAAGAGAGGGTCACTGACATGATACAGGATTTGGGGCCGACATCATTAAAACAAACGGTTTCGTAAACTGACATAAGGGTGGGAGAGTGGTTTGATAACTACATGCCCCACCACATCCGCATCCAGTGTAGTATAAAACTTAGATACTTGCACAGGATACAGTATTTCAATAAACAGGTAAATTCATCAAATTATAATTATGTAAAAATCGCAGATAAAGGAAACCAACTGAATCAATTTCTTAACAACATTGGTCTGAAGCTACCTAAGAATCTTTCGTTTCTCAGTTCCAGCTCATCATTCAATAGCTTATGAGGAGATTTTCTTACTTCACTGTGTATATTTCAGTTTCTTCAAGGGTGTACAATTTCTTGCTTTTAGGCAAGATGCGTAAGATTTTTAGAGCTTGATTTATTTTCTTTAGTGGCTGGTTACTACCTCTTGGGTGCTTGCTAAAAGTTGAAGTACTGTTTTCTGTTCTGTCTTTGAAGGTGTATCTTGTCTGTCTGATGTAATGTTTGTCACAAATGTCACACAGTATCTTATATATGCCTCATTTTCTCGCCGAATTAGTTTCGTGTGTGCAATGCTTAAGGCTATTAACTAAGTTGTTATTTGTATATAAACTCATCTGTACGTTAGTTTTGTCGAATAGTCTTGCAATTTTCTCTGAAACAGTACCAATGTAATGGTTGGAAGAGAATCCATTCTGATTTATTCTGTCTTCTCTCTATAATGTGATTTTCTTCATATCATGATGGTTGTAAGCCCCAGTTCTCATAGCATAGATTTTTGTAACTATGTGTGGCCTATAACCATTTGCGTGCACCACCCTAGGTGAGTGGACAGTGCGCCAGCTTGTCATGCTGGGGGCCTGGGTTCAATTCGAGGCTGGGCTGGAGATTTTCTCCTCTCAGGAACTTGGTGCTTGTATCGTCTTCATCAGCATCATTTCACTCTTATCGATGTGCAAGTCACAGAAGTGGCGTCATCTCAAAAGACTTGCAACAGGCGTTCAGGCCTACCCACTTGGAGGCCCTCACCACATGACGTTTCATTTCATACCCATTTGTAACTGCAGTATATTTTACAAGCTGTAACTCTTTCTCAGTTTCATTATTTTGCAAGGGGAGATTAAACAGGAAGAGAACCACAGAGTTGAAATATGCTTTTTTTTTGCAATTCACTGAGTGAGTGGTATAATTATTAATCATATCATCTACTGTTGTGGGTCTCTTGTAGATTCCAAAAGTGTTTCTGAAGAAGTGAAATTTGTTAACATCAAGTATAGATATAAGTGTCAAGAAGTTTTTTCTGGAAGTATTTGTATGGAGTGCAGCCATGTATAGGAGTGAGACATTGATGATAAATAGTTTAGTCAAGAAGAGAACAGAAGCTTTCGAAATGTGGTGCTATAGAAGAATGCTGAAGATTCTAGGAGTAGATCACATACCTAATAAGGAGGTAATGAACAGAATTAAGGAGAAGAGGAATTTGTGGCAGAACTAGACGAGAATAAGAGATCGATTGGTAGGAGACATTCTGAGGCATTAAGGGATCACCAGTTTAGTATTGGAGAGAGCATGGAGGGTAAAAATCTTACAGGGAGACCAAGAGATGAATACACTTAGCAGATCCAGAAGGATGTATGTTGCAGTAGTTACTTGGAGATGAAGAAGCATGCTGAGGATAGAGTGGCATAGAAAGCAACATCAAACCAATCCCTGGGCTGAAGACCACAATAAAACAACATTGATGATTTTCTGATCAAGGAAATTTATGGTTCTCTGTTCTTTAGTCTGTTTGTAAATTGGATTTTATTATGGATGCTGTTTAATTTGCTGTCATTACAGCTATTTCCTTTAGAGAACCATCAACTACTTCAATAAAATCTTCAACATATCTCTTATTATAGCAAATTTTGGTTGTTGACTGTTCAGATTCTTTAAAAATTGGTGTTACAAACTGTTAATGAGGATGTCAGCTAGAGTCCCTGTGAAACAACTGCCCCATAGCTAGCCCATGTTCCTGGGTATAAGTTTAAACTCGAGAAGTAAAATAATTGTTAGCTCTAACTCTAAAGGCTCTATGGGGTCAGTGATTTCGGCTAGTGATAGATTTTTTTGCTTAATCTTACTTCTCCTTATTAGGTCAATAGTTTGTTACAGTTATATTAACATACATGTTTGATATGCCAAGAGAAACAGCTTTACTATTATCAGGGATTATCAGATCTTTCATTTTATGTGCTCCCGTGTATTCTGGACTGTGTAACAGTCTTCTTATTTATAGAATTCTTTGAGTAACCTATCAAGTTTTTTGGTTGTTTCATAGACTGAGCAGTCTATGTAGTTGACAATTGGTGTAATGGAGATATTTTGCTTGTGTGTATTAGGTTGAGTTCTGAAGTTTAGTACATTTATATTCATATTGATACATTACCTAATCTCCTTATCTGTAAAGATGAAATTATAGTCTTTGAGTTTCTTGTTTAACAAATCACTAAGGTTGGTAGTGGGGATCTTAGTTTAATTTTCTAATTTCATTTATCTTAAAGAAATCTTGTATTTTTTAGCTACATACTCAGCCTTTTTCAGAATAATAGTAGTGTTGCCTTTGTAAAGGTTTATTTAATTACCGCTACCAGTCACAAAGTTTGTTAACTGATGTATTATTTATTTATTGTGCGAAATGTTTCGAGGGAATACCTCACATTCAGGCTAAATGGCATTACAAAAACTATTTCACAATATAATCATAGAGATGTTATACAGTCTTTTCATAAATGCTGTGGTTATCTTTGTTCTTATGGCGTGGCAGTTTCGTTGTGATATGAGGTGTTTCCATCTCCATGGCTTTCTTGGCTTATTTGATCACTGTTCATAAATTTTTACAAACGTAATAGTAACTTGGAAGCACGATCACAAAAAATAATCTGTAGTGCAGTGGACAAGATGGTGACAAAACACAGCTGGTTTCGATTTGACTATCGATCTGTCGATCTATGTGAGGTCAGACGTTTACACGTCTTCTGCATTTCTTGTTATCGTATTGCAGATATTGGTTGCCGAAATACATCTCAAACTGAGAACCTGTTCCAATATTATTGTACAAATGATGATATAAACTATTTATTTTACTCATTTCTAAGTTATTGCTGAGGCTAGCGTCAGCAATAACTTTGATGTTATGTATCTTTTATTCTGAGAGTACGCTAGTGAAATTGGAAAAGAAATGTGAATTTTTGAAGTCTGTCGTTTCATTCAGGATCTCGTTATTTACCATGTGGTCATGGATGAATATTTCCATTTCTTCCAAGATGTTCGTTTTCCAGCTCGTTGTCTATTGTAACACAGTGTCCTGTTTCATTCATATGTTTTGCTGTAGCTGATTTATTCGGTTTGCCAAGTCTGAAACAGTCAATGTGTTCTTTAAAGTGGGTTTTAAAATTTCATCCCGTTTTATTGCAATGACTGCATGTAATTTTACAAATTTCTGATTTGTTCAATTTCTTTGTGGGATGTGAAATGTCATGTATCAGTTTCTTTTTTAAGTTGTTGTTGGTGGCAAAGGTGATCCTGATGTCTGTTTTTTAAAAGGTTTGCCTATTTTGTCTAATATGACACCTAAATATGGTAATGTTATATACTTAGGTTTTTGGATGTTGTGTGAGGAAGCTGTGTCACATTGTTTGTTGCCATTTTTAGTTGTGCATTGTGATAGTGTGTCTATTTCATCTTCATGATAGTCATTATTATGTACAATGTATTTGATAGTGTTCATTTCTGTCTCATAGTCGACAGCATAAAGTGGGAATTTCTGTGCTCTGTTTAAGAAGGATCTGAATGCAGCTTGTTTATGTGAGTTGGGATGTGTGGAAGATTTGTTAATGACTTTGTTTGTGTATGTTGGTATTATGCATACATTGATATTTAGGGTTTGGTCTGTGTTAGTTATTGTCATGTCTAGAAAATTTATTTTGTTATCTTTCCCATGTTCTACAGTGAACTGGATGTTGTTGTGTAAATCATTGAATCTGTTTGACAGAGTTTTTGTTTCTTCATCCGTTCCATTGGATACAATGAATGTGTCTTCAACACAGCTGCAGTAGTGTTCAATATTCTGGGTTATGATGTCTTTGTCGATGAGAAGTTTATTTTCAAGGTGGTTAATGAAAATTTCTGCAGTGATTCCACTTAGAGTACTCCCCAGTGCTAGGCCTACATCTTGATTGTTCATTTTACATGAAATGTGAAATATTTGTGTGTAAGGACAAACTTTAGCAATTCTATTAATTCAGCTATTTCAGCTGTGTACATGGTCTGACATTTTAATAAGTTATATTTGATCATTTCTATGGATTCTTTGATGGGTTTACTGCTAAATAAGTTTACTACGTCAAGGGAGATGAGCTTTCCATTGGATGGGATATGATAACCTTTAATATTTTTAGTTGCTTGTTAGCTATTTTTCACTGAAAAAGAGGTTTTAAATTAGTATTATTTTTGTAAAATTGAATGCAGCTGATGCATAACTTTTTAGCCTGATAATTTATGGCATTGTCAGTTGGTCTGTTAGGGATATTAGGGTTATGGATCTTAGGCTGGGCTCGTAACTTTGGGGCTGTTGGGTTCACAGTTGTTTGTCTCTGTGTTTCTTCCCTTGTTAATAACAAGCATGTTTTATTCAACTGTTTCTTTAGTTTAATGTTGAATTTCTGAGTTGGATCATGAGAGATTTCTTGTATATGATTATTCTGACAGAGGCAATATAGTAGTTATCATTGACAAACATGAATATATAAATAAAACACTTAAATTCGTTCAGAAAACCTCATGTTTGAATCAGAAAGCATTCTAACACAGGAAAACGGGAACGAAATAAGTGAGAGAGCTAGTCCGTAATGAAATCAAAAACATAATCACACAGATGAAAGAAAATAGAAGAAACTGAAACAATACAGATTCTATAACACTGAAAATACTTAGAAAGAAACTACTGGAACACAGCACCATCGTCACAAAGGCAGGTTAAGGAAACACAGTGGTTCTCATGGATAAAGAGCAATACATCAGTAAGAGACAAGATTTCATCACAAAAAATAAAATTATAAAATTAAAATCAGATCCAACAAACAAATTCCAAACGAAGCTGAGAAACACTCTGAAAGACATTGAAAACAATGAAAAAGGAAACCTGATACAAAGAAATCCCACAGCACCTTCTCTCCAATGCTGACAAAGCTACACAAGAAAGATCTCCCCATCAGAGCTATTGTGTATTATAGAAAAATTCCCACTTACCCACTTGCACGATATGCTGAAAATCTAATCAGACAACTACAAATTGCAAGAAGATAGGACTATAAGAAACACCACACAGTTGATTCCATACATAAAAGACATACCAGTTCCAGACACAACCACCCTTCTGCCATTTGATGTAGAGAATGTTTATTCGAATATACCGATAACTGGAACAATAGACATTATAGAACAAAATCTTGAGATACACAGTACACTTCCACATGAATAAATTAAAGAAACAGGCTTCTAGAGGTAATAACAGAACAGACTTATTTTCAGTTCAATAACGAATTCTATTTACAAAGTGAAGAATTACCAATGGGATCTCCAGTGTCCTGATCCATAGCAAATATATTTATGAACCATGTAGAACAGATCATCTTTAACAAAATAGTGCCAAATAGAGACAAAATCCTATACTGGATTAGATATATGGATGACATCTTGTTCCTGATAGATGAAACAAACAATAAAACTGACCAGTTACACACAGCCATAAATTCTGTTCATGATAAGATATATTTTACAATAAAGAAAGAGCAAAAAGACATTTAAATTTCTTGGACATCACCATAAAGATTCAAAACAACCAACACACATTCACTATATGCCGAAAACTGACAACAATGGACACAATTATACATGAGACACCACAACACCCTAATTCTCAAAAGCAGGCAGCACTTAGATACATGCTCCACAGAGTAAACATAATGCCATTAGATACAGATAGTTACTAAAAGGAAGTGAATATTATTAGACAAATAGTCACAAACAATGGATACAAAGAGATCTTAGTAACGAAACTGAACAAGAAAACCAATAAATAGAATAGAACAAACACCCACAAACAAATAAACAAAATACAAGAATAGAAACAACACAAAGTGTGAAAGAAACAGAAAGTAAAAGATTGTACACAATGACATACAACCACACATACACACACACACACACACACACACACACACACACAGAATATCCAATATTCCAAAAAAAAACAAGGCATAAAAATAGTACACCAAACCAACAGCTCAATTCAGAAATACTTCCCAAAAACATTAGGAAAAACTGACCTGTATCAGAAATCAGGAATATACCAACTGAAATGCGATGGAAGATACATAGGTGAAATGGGGAGGATATTTGCAACTAGATACAAAGAACATGCAAGAACATGGAAGTATAGGACAAATCATTCAACTTTTGCTGAACACTTACACCAACACCAACATAAAATTACAACCAGAGACACAGACATGGAAATCATAAGGATAAACAACAACAAAAATCACATCCTCACCTTACAATATTACTACCACATCCAAAAAAACATAATGGAAAAGAAATAACTCATAAATGATCAGATCAACTTGGCAAACCACCTACTCTTTAAACTGACTGACCATTTAATACAACACATAATCACAGGCCCCATTTAACACTATAATTTCCTCAGAGGTATCGTTTCATAGTTGGCAACACTCACAACGTGAATGAATGCAAACGAATAGGCACGAACACTGTGGCAATGATGACTGAAAAACAGTTACGAAACTTAATTGTAAATAGTGCAATGTAGGAAATAACGCAAAATGCCAAAAACTTCCACGTGCAGGTATGAAATGAAGCCAGTCGACACCAGCGACTGCTAATAAGGAGACATGGAGAAGATTATGTAAAGAAACACTGTAATATTTTAACACTGTAAGTAGCTTGCAGACCAACTTTATAAAGAAACACCTGTTTTTAACCTAAAACAATAAAAAAAACGTACATGTGTATCCCATTCACCGAATACCACAGAAAATGCTTTGTATATAAAAGCGAAACGCGTCTTGCGTAATTATTTTGAATTCGACTGCAGTTAGCTCAAGACAGACAACCTATAATAACAGATGCTAAGAGCTGCTGCGGAAGATGGTCACACAAACAAACGTATCATCTTTGTTTGTGGAAAATGAAATACATTTCCATATGTCTGGCTGGACAAACAATTGATAATATTTGTTTTGGCTGGAGCAAGAGACATGGCGAACATCGTGAAGTGTCTTGTCACAGTATATATGTGTAACAAACAGGGAATTTCTATGTAGTAACGCATTTAATTAAGTACTAGATGACGCATTATATAGGAGAGTAGTAATGAGTATCATTATAAATTGCAATAGCAGTATGCAAATGCTCTCAAAAGTTCCTCACACCAATACAGTAAACCAACAATACAGCAATGGTGACGAAATAGTGGGGAAGGAACAGAGATGCAGCTTGAAACATTGTAAAGGTGGCGGCGGTGTGGGTGGTAAGGAAGGAGGGAAACTGATTGGGATGGGGCAGTTTGTAGAAATGGATCTCCAAAGAAGGGGCAGAGTAAAATATGAGTTCTTCTATGTATAACGTGGACTCTAGATAAGATTTATTAATGTTCGTCAGGTAGTATGGATCTGAGTCCAATAATCATATGAATTTTGGTTGCTTGCCTCCTCCCTCAGCATTGGGGATCCACTTCAAACTACCCCCCCCCCCCCTCGACTCTCCCTCTTCCTCGCCAACCAAACCAATACCACCCACCACCCCTATCCAGTCTGAATAATATCTTAAGTTTTGTTGGCTGCACAGTTGCATCCATGTTCGTACCTGCTCCCCACCATTTCGTCACCACTGTGGTGTGGTTTTCTTCGTTGATTGAGCTGGTTTGAGCGACTTTTGCGAGCATTTGCTTACTGCCATTGCAGTTTGTAACGGTACATATTATTACTCATCAACACAGTGCACCATATTTTAAATAATTAACTGTACTATGAGGCAGGAATTAGATGCTTGTTACAAATATATTATGATAAGACACTTCACGATGTTTACATATGAAATGTAATAGTGAACCTTCATGACATATACTGAAACATTGTTACATACCAAGGTGTATGCAAAAGTAATATAATTATCACGAAAAACAGTTCAGTTACTTATTAGCTAACACACCACAGATTGCGTTGTTCAGACTCTAATGTCTCTCAGGTGATATCTGGAAGATTGTTTTATCTATGTCCATGTTAGTTGTTGTTCAGACGCAATAGCATTGCACATACCCGTTAATTGGTTAGCAGTTTGCTATAAGCCTCTGTAGGGCCAGAAACAAAAGTCTGCAATATATTTAGCCGCTTTAGATGTTTTTCTCAGTTTTACTAATGGCAGATCTGGCCTGTATGACCAGATATGCTTTTTCGACAAGTACTAGTATTTCATATCAGTCTGATGGCTTTTGACATATAAATAAGGTAAAAACTCATGGTATTTATACACTATTTTTTATGGTTTCCCTGTTTCTTGTTTCTGTGTTTTGTACTTCTATTGCTTATTCCAGCTTTTCTATTTGAAAATTGCCTAATGCCGAAATGTGGAACGTATAATAAAATAAAAATTATTACAGTAAAACGGTCACAAATCACCATCGTTTTAGAAAGCATAGCTTGTATGAAGCTCAGCTTGCCCATTTCTCACATGACATACAGTGAACTATGAATGAAAAAGACCAGGCAGATTCCGTATTTCTATATTAATGAAAAACATTTGACACAGCGCGCCATTACAGTATGTTAACGAATATAGAAGTGTATGGAGTAGGTTCCCAGGTAGGTGAGTGGCTTGAAGAGTTCTTATGTAAGAGAACCAGTATGTTGTCCTCGATGGCGAGTGTTCATCAGAGACAAGGATATCGTCAGGTTTTCAAGGTTAACTAACAAGTGCACTGTTTTTGTTCTACGGATTTGAGTGTAATTCCAAATAGTTTTCAGCTTATTAGGCTATCTTCAGGAAACAACGGACTAGCATCTGGAAGGGACACTGGTTTTTAGGTCATCAAATTATAGGCGAAGGTACAGTCACTTCAATAGTTTTGTGCGTCAAACTTGATTCCTAACGTTGAAGTACTCTTTCGACAACAGACAATGTTAAACACAATAAATAATTAAACTGCACAATATTACAGGTTTATTGGCTATAAAGCATTTTTGTGGTCTTGATACTGGTTGAAAAATTGTTAAATTGAGTACTCTTCCTTTATGTTGCGCAATAATCATGTTTTTTTATCATTGTAAACTAAACTTTAGGGAATGAACAGTATTATACACAATAATTACAATATATGAGCTTACATTATCACTGGCTATATAGTTGTGATGCCATAGTTTGTGATGCCATGACATTGGTTGAGAACTATCTAAGTGAGCAGTAATACACTATGTCGAGTGACAAAGTATGTTTAATATTGTAAACAACATTTTTATTAAATGGGTAATATTTAAATGTATTACATGGTTAAAATATACAATATTAAAGTCTTACAGTTTGTACTGTTGGCGTTTGTGGGGTAAGGAGCAGGAAATTCTATTACGGTTAGTTTTGTGTAGCAGTATGTGTTAGTGTGGAGGTATGTGAAGCTTAATAGTTGGTGTGTGCTCAGCATGTTAGAAGGACTTGAAGTAAACAGGCATTTATCTCAAAATCCCCAGCTGGTTCTAAATGATCAGTTACAGCTGAGCACATCACCATTATTAAGCTTCACATAACGCTATCAAGATGTCATATACCCACAAACCACCACACTGACGCATACTGCTACAGGAACCCAAAAATTAATAGGCTTTCCTGTTTCTTACCACACAAACATCAACAATATAACCTGAAATATTTTCATATTGTATATTTTAACCATGTGCTACAGTTAAATATTACCCACTTCATAAAAATGTTATTTACGATATTAAACAAATTTGTTGCTCAACATAAGGTGCTAGTGCTCGCTTAGATAGCGCTTAACCAATCTCACGACATCACAAATTATGGCATCACAACCATATAACCTCCGATAGTGTAATATTATGTATTATAATTATTGTGTATAACATTTTCATCGCATGAAGTTCAGCTTACAATGATAAAAAACATGATTACTGCACATCATAAATGAAGAGTACTCAGTTTAACCATTTCTGAGGTAATTTCAAGACCAAAAAAAAGGATTTATAACCTATTAACCTGTACTATTTACTGTGTTTAACATTGTCCATTGTGTAAAGTGTAATTTGAACGTTAAGAAACAAGTTTCATACACAGCCCTCTGTGTGCAGGATTTATAACCTATTAACCTGTACTATTTACTGTGTTTAACATTGTCCATTGTGTAAAGTGTAATTTGAACGTTAAGAAACAAGTTTCATACACAGCCCTCTGTGCAAGTGATTGTAATGTTTAGTTACCTAAGAAGCAGTGTCCCTTCCAGACGCTAGTCAGTTGTTTCCTGAAAATGGCCAAATAACCGACAAGTAGTTCCATATAAACAAAACTCCGCAGAACAAAAACAGTTTACTTGTTATTTAACCTTAAAAGTGGAAGTGTTCTACCAAGAAGTAACGGAAGAATCGATTAAGAAGTATCGTCAGGTGTGCCGCAGGGAAGTGCGTTTGGACCAGTATTATTATCTACGTACGTAAATGATCTGGCAGACTGGGTAGGCGGCAGTCTGTCAAAGCTGAGTGACTGTAGGAGGATACAAGACTACTTAGAAAACATTTCTAGGTGGTGTGATGAATGGCAGCTAGCTCTAAATGTAGAAAAAAATGTAATTTGATTTGGATAAGTCAGAAAAACAAACTCGTAATTTTTGGATTCGCATTAGTAGTGTCCTGCTACAAGTAGTCGTGTCGTGGGCGTCACGTTGCAAAGCGATGAGAAATGGAACGAGCATATGAGAACTCTGCTAGGGAAGGCGAATGGTCGACTTCAGATTATTGGCAGAATTTTAGGAAACTGCGGTCATCTGTAAATGAGACCGCATACAGGACGCAAGTGCGTCCTGTTCTTGAGTACTATTCGAGTTTTTGGGATTCGTACCAGGTCGGGACGAGGGAAGCCTTCAAAAAGCTATTCAGAGGCGGGTTACTAGATGTACCGGGAAGTTCGAACTACAAGGAAGAGTTACGCAGATGCTTTGGGAACTCAAATGGGGATCCCTGGAGGGAACACCAAATTCTTGTCGAGGGACACCATGGAGAAAATTTAGAGAACCGGTTTTTGAAGCTGACTGCAGACCGATTCTACCTCCGCCAACATACGTTTCTCGTAAATGCTACGAAGTTAAGATCCAGCAATTAGGGCTCATATGGAGGTATGTAGACAATCATTTGTCCCTCGCTCTATTTGCAAGTGGAACAGTAAAGGGAACGATTAGTAATCGTAAAGGATGCCCTCCAGTACGCACCGCATGGTGGCTTGCGGCGAATGTACAGGGTGTTTCAAAAATGACTGGTATATTTGAAACGGCAATAAAAACTAAACGAGCAGCGATAGAAATACACCGTTTGTTGCAATATGCTTGGGACAACAGTACATTTTCAGGCGGACAAACTTTCGAAATTACAGTAGTTACAATTTTCAACAACAGATGGCGCTGCAAGTGATGTGAAAGATATAGAAGACAACGCAGTCTGTGGGTGCGCCATTCTGTACGTCGTCTTTCTGCTGTAAGCGTGTGCTGTTCACAATGTGCAAGTGTGCTGTAGACAACATGGTTTATTCCTTAGAACAGAGGATTTTTCTGGTGTTGGAATTCCACCGCCTAGAACACAGTGTTGTTGCAACAAGACGAAGTTTCCAACGGAGGTTTAATGTAACCAAAGGACCGAAAAGCGATACAATAAAGGATCTGTTTGAAAAATTTCAACGGACTGGGAACGTGACGGCTGAACGTGCTGGAAAGGTAGGGCGACCACGTACGGCAATAACAGAGGGCAACGCGCAGGTAGTGCAGCAGGTGATCCAACAGCGGCCTCGGGTTTCCGTTCGCCGTGTTGCAGCTGCAGTCCAAATGACGCCAACGTCCACGTATCGTCTCATGCGCCAGAGTTTACACCTCTATCCATATAAAATTCAAATGCGGCAACCCGTCAGCGCCGCTACCATTGCTGCACGAGAGACATTCGCTAACGATATAGTGCACAGGATTGATGACGGCGATATGCATGTGGGCAGCATTTGGTTTACTGACGAAGCTTATTTTTACCTGAACGGCTTCGTCAATAAACAGAACTGGCGCATATGGGGAACCGAAAAGCCCCATGTTGCAGTCCCATCGTCCCTGCATCCTCAAAAAGTACTGGTCTGGGCCGCCATTTCTTCCAACGGAATCATTGGCCCATTTTTCAGATCCGAAACGATTACTGCATCACGCTATCTGGACATTCTTCGTGAATTTGTGGCGGTACAAACTGCCTTAGACGACACTGCGAACACCTCGTGGTTTATGCAAGATGGTGCCCGGCCACATCGCACGTCCGACGTCTTTAATTTTCTGAATGAATATTTCGATGATCGTGTGATTGCTTTGGGCTATCCGAAACATACAGGAGGAGGTGTGAATTGGCCTCCCTATTCGCCAGACATGAACCCCTGTGACTTCTTTCTGTGGGGGCACTTGAAAGACCAGGTGTACCGCCAAAATCCAGAAACAATTGAACAGCTGAAGCAGTGCATCTCATCTGCATGTGAAGCCATTCCGCCAGACACGTTGTCAAAGGTTTCGGGTAATTTCATTCAGAGACTACGCCATATTATTGCTACGCATGGTGGATATTTGGAAAATATCGTACTATAGAGTTTCCCAGACCGCAGCGCCATCTGTTGTTGAAAATTGTAACTACTGTAATTTCGAAAGTTTGTCCGCCTGAAAATGTACTGTTGACCCAAGCATATTGCAACAAACGGTGTATTTCTATCGCTGCTCGTTTAGTTTTTATTGCCGTTTCAAATACACCGGTCATTTTTGAAACACCCTGTATGTATATGTATATGTATATGTAGATGTACATGTACATCATCAAATAAAGTTGCGGGCGTGGAACTTAGTGGCGGTCTTGGTCAACCTCTGTATAATCATTCTTCGGAGCCTGATATTTTTCCAACAGCGAATGCCTTGATGGAATCCCTGCTTGTAATTATCTGCATTTTGGCTGTTCAGAAAACGATACGCCCTGTGCCGAAGATTGGTACCATCGCTGAATAGCACCGCTGAAGCAAAAAGTCTGTGGAGCGGTCGTGTGCGTGGAGTGAAAAGAGTTACGACACACGGTTGATGCTCTTGACTGCTGCGGCTGGGCAGTTGTTCGTATTTCGACTACGTTTCACAAGTGTCTGAATGGGACCCAGTGACAGTTCTCCGCGCTGAAGGGCAGCGATTCTGGGCAGTCGGACGGTACTGTTGGCGCTCTCCATTGCGGCGGCTGTGCAGTTGTTCATACGAGTTGCCTATGTTTCAGAAGTCACTGTATGGTACGCAATGCGATAGCTTCCGGATGGGAACAGTGTGGCACATGAAACGCCGTGAGCACTAAACCTGTTTGCTCTCGAGCGGAGACTTAAGCAGTATCGGCACACGGACCGTGCATTCGAACGTCATCGTTGAACATACCGAGTTTCTGAAGTCATAACGTGGAAAGAGGACACTGGTGAGTCTTTCCGAATGTGTAGCGCAATATCAAGCACGACAGGTATTCTGAAAGTGCGTCTGAACGTAGATCAATGAGATGGGAGAACGCCATCTACGTCCTATGCACGCTATCTCTTTGCAGTACAGAGTCTGGAGGCAGTGTATTGGCTTTCAGTTGAAGCCAATATTGGTGGGTTTATATTATAACTTACATGCTATCAACATACACCGTTTCAACGCACCAACAAGTTAATGTCTCAGAAACCCGTCGTTTACTGGTACTATTGATGAGATACAATGGTGAGAAATGTCATATTGCTAGTCAAAAAAAAATTCAAATTGCCTCTTGCGTGCTATGAAAGTACGGCATTTCAAAGCAAAGGCACACTGATGATTCATCAAAAACACTTCTTTGTACGGTGTGTTGTAATTAAATTCCAGTTTGTAGAACATCCGCGATTAAAGAATTCAAGACAGTAAGATAGGAGACAAGGTCATCTATTGAAAAAGTTCGGGGTAACGTCATGAACACAGACGCAGAATTACAGAGTGATGAATGCAGTGTTGTAATTTCGCATCGCACTGCATCAATTCTTTCTTAATTACTTTCGCGTTTCCCATTAGGTTCTAATAATTTATTATTAATTTAATACAAATATATTTATAAGTGCCCTCTCCCTCAAAAGTGTGTGTGTCTGATTGGCTTTATCTACAAGATAACTTACACTACTTGCAGTAAGATATTTTGCACTTTCTTGCTTAGTCTTATAATTCACATGTTGTAAACATACTGCTACTGAATAGAAACTGTGATGAAATAAGAATGAGCTTAGGATTTACGAAAAAGTGAGCATGTTGAAATAATTTTTATCTTATGTGGAAGACTATTGTAAATTTATATTGCATTATTTGTAATGGAATTTTTGGAAGCTGATGTCCATATGTAATACACATGGAACTTCCGTTTTTGTCTTAGAACATGTTGATGGGCACTGAAGTTTTTATTTACATATACTACAGACAGAGTAACACGACTGGCATGTGGACGAGGGAGGAAATGTCCATTTTAGTAGAGCTGCCCCAGCGATTTTACGCCCGTCCACTTCGTTAACAAACTTTATGATTTGCGAGTAAGTCACTGCCGACAACTGCCGCTGGAGAGCCCTGCGATCGGGTATGAGACACACGATACGTATGCACAAGCCGCATCGTTTCTGACGTCCATCAGCACGTTGAACTCGGCACGCTCAATGTTGACGTTCCATTGCTCGGTCCGTGTGCTGACAGGTTCAGGAGCCACGGTCGAGCATAAATGGTGTGTCCAGCGTCGTGTGGCGGATGTAGCTGTATGTATGCTCATTGCTTCACTCCGTAGCGACGTATCTTATAGTGAAGTGGATCCTACGTGATCCCGTATTTTCATGGCACGTTCCGTTTGTTAAGCATTGGTGGTATTTTATGCATGGGCGCAGGGCTGTGCGAGTTGTGGGCTTTTTTCTTTATGTGGATGTCGCATTGTTAGACTAGAATATTTACTAATTATATGCGGTTGCTTCATGACCATCTACGTGATTTTACTGTCGCAATGGCGAGCAGTTAGTGGGCTATGATATCTTGTTTGAGAGTACTTGCCGCGAAACTGTGTTGTGAATATTTGTAGCCGGCCGATGTGGCCGAGCGGTTCTAGGCGCTACAGTCTGGAACCGCGTGACCGCTACGGTCGCAGGTTCGAGTCCTGCCTCGGGCATGGATGTGTGTAATGTCCTTAGGTTAGTTAAGTTTAAGTAGTTCTAAGTTCTAGGTGACTGATGACCTCAGAAGTCCCATAGTGCTGAGAGCCATTTGAACAATTTTTTGTGAATATTTGTAACCAAATCATTTGATTTGCTGCTGAACTATTTGTTTCGAGGGAACACTCTGCACTAAAGTAAGAAAATTTGTCCATGTGTATAAGTGGCATGACCATGGACCTGACTTGCTGTTGGGTGGATGACGAAATGAAATAGATCCGAACCTGACAAGCTTGCAAAGTGAATCGGTGTAATTGCTTTAAGAGGGAGCTGCTACACTTTTGTTGTCGATGTTGTTAACCCTTTTATATACTGAAGTCTAACTATTGTGATATTTTATTCCTTTTAGAAGATTTCAGTTTTAATTGAAAGGTGTTTTAAAGAATTGGATCAGCATAAATAATATCTCGATTATATTCTTGTATATGGTTGACTTATATAATTCATTTCTTTAAAAAAATTTTGGTGAACTGTTGATTATAAAGATTTCATTTCTTATATTTTAGCAGCGTTCCTTGTATTTTTTGGGTTCCTTAACTCAATCGACAAAAATAGAATCCATATAGGATTACTCCTTGCCTGTCTGTCCGTCCGCTTGTTAAAACCAAGTTTCCTCAGGAACAGGTTATGGCATAAAGTAGAAATTTATGTCCCATACTGAGGTCTACAGTTTCTTAATCGTGCGAAAAATTTAAGTTTTTAAGTCAATGCAATTAAAAAGATATGGCTGTTTAAATCACATATGCTGATAGTCGCTGTAGGTGAACAGCACCTACAGATAAACAATATACGTACACGTCAGGCCTGATAGGCTAGTAGTAAAGTGCATACCTGGCGAATGAGGATCGAATCTTGGTTGGATCAAGGATTTTTCTTTTTTTGGTCTTAGTTCTAACCCAGTCTCCACCTTTCAGCGATTTGAGGAGTCGTCAGAAATAACACGTGGTTCGATTCCACGTTAAACTGCGAGTCCTCTTTCGCTGCCCGCAGGACAGCGGTAGTTCCGGATACACAAGTCGCCGAACTGGCGTCCAATACAAAGGCTTGCACCACGCCGATGGCCCACACCAATTATTATTATTAACATCATCTATAACCATAACTGTGTTTGTTTGGAACTGTCATGGCGTAAGTCCTACTAACACTTGTCTGATTTTATTTTAAACACAGCTTCTGATCAGTTGCTGATATAAAGATCTCATTTGTTAACTTTCAAAATAGGTCTTTGTCTTTTAAAAACTAATTCTGGCAAATGTAAGATAATAAGATATGTTGCCATTCTGCAGGGGTTATTGTGTTACAAAAGAATAAATTTTTTGTAAGAACATAGTGCTGTAACTTTGGTTGCGTGTCTCTGTCCTTTTCCCTAATCAGCCACCGAAAATAGGGTCTAGTATCAACAGCACCTCAACCCCAGAAGTCACCTTGCCGTCATTCTGGAAATGCTCTTCATTTGAGGGAAGGCGAAGAAGTTAGTGAGCCGGCCGTGGTGGCCGAGCGGTTCTAGGCGCTTCAGTCTGGAACCTCGTGACCGCTAAGGTCGCAGGTTCGAATCATGCCTCGGGCATGGATGCGTGTGATGTCCTTAGATTAGGTAGGTTTACGTACTTCTAAGTTCTAGGGGACTGATGACCTCAGATGTTAAGTCTCATAGTGCTCAGAGCCATTTGAAAAAGTTAGTAAGAGCTACGTGAGGGAATACTAGGGTCCAAGAAAAAATTGTTAGCTGAGAGGCCAACATGTGTGACTGTGTACTGTACAAACAAACTGCAGCGCTGTCGTGGAATGAACGCATCCTCTTGGAGAGCTTCCTGTGATGCGTTGTTGGCAGCCTTGCACAAACATGTCTGGATATTCCAGTAGTATGCTCCTGTCAGTGGTTTGTCCCTTACAGCCATATCCTTAGCACAAGGGTGGCATCACGTATCGATACCACCGCAAGGGTCTCTTGAAGATGGCAACAAAATGGTTCAAATGGCTCTAAGCACTATGGGACTTAACATCTGAGGTCATCAGTCCCCTAGAACTTAGAACTACTTAAACCTAACTAACCTAAGGACATCACACACATCCATGCCCGAGGCAGGATTCGAACCTGCGACAGTAGTAGCAGCGCGGTTCCAGACTGAGGCGCCTGGAACCGCTCGTCCACAGCTGCCGGCAAGATGGCAACAAAACTGCCAGTTTCCGTCAGACGCCGACAACAGTCGCATGGCGTCTGGTGGTCCCAATGATGTGTGCCCGCTGAGCCATGCCTGCAGTGGCTAAATACAGCGTGCGGCAGAATCGACTAAGCAGTTTTAAGGAGCAATAAAAAATAAATCTGGATGTATGCAGAAAAAATGATTTTTTTTCTAAATTAGTACTATATACCATTTTACATCCATTTAGTTTTGAAAATAATGTCCTCAAGATGGCTGCTGTTGGCATCAATACGTTGTTGTAGACGATCCCTGAGTTTCGAGCAGCTCTTGCACACATATCACTGGGTATGGCATTTACTTCGTCAATAATCCACTCTATTAACTCTGGTAAGGTGTGAGGGCGGCTTTTGAAAGCCTTTTCCTTCAGATATTCCCAAAGAAAGTAGTCATAAATGCTCAAATCTGGTGACCGATCAGGCCACCCGACATCACCCCTCAAAGAGACGAGGCGTCCCGGAAACATTTCTCTCAAAACATCAAGTGAAATTCGAGATATGTGAGCAGTAGTTCCATCCTGTTGGAACCACAAGTCCCCCGGTCCATATTCTTCATCAATCTCGTCCATTTTATCTTGCAGAAAATTTTGCAACATTGAAACATAACGTGTGGAATTCACTGTCACGGTCACTCCCTCCTCCTCAAAAAATGTAAGGGCCTACCGCGTAATATGGCACACCACACTGTGACTTATGGGGAATGTTGCGGTCTTTGCGGTTTTTCATGAATAATTTTGGGGCTATTTTCAGCCCAGTAGCAGAAGTTTTGCTTATTCACGTATCCACTAAGAAGAAAATGTGCCTCGTCACTACTGAAGTAAGCTGCATTCGTCGGGATCTGAGCAAGCATTTGCTCACACAGGTTTTGACGGTTGGCGTAGTCTGCGGGGCGTAATTCTTGAGCAATCTGTATTTTGAAAGGATCGAACTTCAAATCGGATTAAAAAATCCTTCTCAAACTGCGGTCTGAAATCCCCAATGGAACAACATGACGTCAAGCAGAACGTTGCGGCATTGTGGAACTGCTGTCCTCACCCGCTGCACGTTTTCTGGCGTTCTGATGGATCTGCGTCGGCCATTTGTATCTATTGCTAGTGTGCTACCAGTTTCCTCCAACTGCCGAACCCAGGCCCGAATTGTGTTGCGTTGGAATGTTGAATGTCGTCGAAAAGCTCGTTGAGTGGCCATCACAGCTCTGTTGTTTTCATAATAAGCGCGAACGGCAAAACCACAATGTGCACCGGTGCAGACTATGCTGGCTACTGAAACGGGGTCAACAACTGAACAAAGGCAGACCATGTGCAACTGCCTACCCCCCCCCCCCCCCCTCCCTGCCTCCACAGCCCCACTGGTAATCGATAGAAACTGCTTAGTCGATTCTCTCGCACCCTGTACCATGAGCGCCATATGCCGCCGCCATACAGGACAGCCGGCAGCGGAACTCACCCCATTCACACTTCGAGCCTCTTCGCTATGCTGACGCCACCCAGTCGTGGCTCCAACAGCATCGTTCGCTTCTTAGTGAAGAGAGTCTTAGTCTAGTTGACACTGATATTGCTGGACTCTAATTCTTGTAATAGTTGTAATGAGTTCAAATGTTCGAATGTGTGTGAATTCCTAAGGTACCAAACTGCTGAGGTCATAGGTCCCTAGATTTACACAGTACTTAAACTGACTTACGCTAAGAACAACACACACACATACACACACCTATGCCCGAGGGAGGACTCGAATCTCCGGCGGGAGGGTCCGCGAAATCCGTGATTTGGCGCCTCGAACTTCGCGGCATCTAATGAGTCTTCGTACGCTTGGAGAAATACAAGTAAATCTTCTGTTTGTTGCGTTAATATGTTCACTAATCATTTCTGCTCCTGTCCAGCTTTCCTACGACGACAGTTGTCGCATCACTCTCTAGCCCACAGCACATCGCTATTGTGTGCAAAGTCGTAAACAGCAACCACACCAAGACAGTAAAAGAAAATCAGCATCGCCTTGTCTGGCGAGGGTTAATTCCTTGTCTTTTTAAGCAGTTGTGATTCAACATGTCTCCACCGGTTGCTTTGTGCTTTTGCCTCGAGGTCAAATCGGTAATGACTGGGCGGCTACAGCTGTCTCTCTTGGCCGGCCTTTTTGGATGAGTGTGAGCAGTCGAGGAACCCAGCGGGCAGCGACATTTATCATGTTCAAAATGTCACGCAGGATGTCCAAAACGATTCCGTGACTAATTATCATGTTTTGCAATTCCGCCTCGAGGATGAGCACTTGTTCCGTTGCGATTCCCATTGCTTCACAGAGAGATGGTCTGCCGCTTCGTTCTCGACATTTAGACCTGTTTGACCACAGTCGAAGCACGTACACCATCCTGTCGCTATCTCATACGATAGTCCACTGTTGCCGGAATTTCCACCAACTGAGGATGAGCTGTTGCAGCTTATCTCGCCTCAAATGCGAAAAACAAATTACCGCGGGATACTACACGTTATCAATGGGTGCACCGTTTTACTGTAGCTCCACAATTTCTACAAATAAACAAGAAAATTAATTTAAAACTATACTTTTTTCGATGTGATGATTGGTACTATATGGCTGTCCCGCGTTGGACTTCTGGCCCTTATGCAAGCAGTCATTCGCTTGGCAGGGCGTCGCCAGACACGTCTATGGCGGTCGATGTGTATCAGTTCGAAGTGAGACTCAGTCTGGTTCAGTCAACGGGATTTCAGGCCGAAGGAGTGTCTGGAGACGTCCCTGACGGCGGTGGGGTACCAATGTGACTGTCGCCCGCCATATTGCCCGACAACCCTGAGAGATGGTCTGGGATGCCATTCCTTTACGTAGTAGAACCACTTCGGTTGTCATCCGCGGCACACTTTCAGCAAAACAGTACCCCCGCCCCGTGTTTTTTCCCTTCGTGGAAAGCCATCCTGAACTTACATTTCAGCAAGATAATGCCCATCCGCACACTATGAGAGTTTCTAACGCTTGTCTTCGTGCTTGTCAAAACATACCATGGTCAGCGAAGTCACCGGATGTCTCTGCAATTGAGAAAGTCTGCAGCATTACGGGCAGGGCCCTCCAAACATCTCGGGACATTGCCGATCTAACGCGACAGTTGGACAGAATTTTGTACCATATCCCTCACAGTGTCATCCAACAACTCTATCAATTAATGCAAAGCCGAATAACTGCTTGCATAAGGGCCAGAGGTGCACTAATGGTTAATAGACTCGCAGAATTAGCGAAGTTTTTTCTCTTGAATAAATTATTCAGTTTTCCTGAAATTGTAATCGTTTGTTTGTCTGCATGTGTACGTTACACCTATCGATTTCCGTCGCATTCGGATAATTCCTTCGTGGTGCGTAGTTTCTTCGCAACGTATTTACACTTTGCATTCATACTTGACATGGCGGAGGGAGACATTTCCCGAAAACTGCAATAAGGCAAGACCTAAAAAACTACAGACTAATCACCCTTCTCAACACAAAACACAATCAGTATCACTATCAGAAACAGTACAGAAAATCCGTAGTTTGCAGTGAGGCAATGGAAAAAACTGGATTTAGAGGGACATATGGTGCAGTGGGAAAATTGAACATAGTGTTGGATATTGTAAAACGGAGCGATATGTATGAATTACCTCTATATCTGAGCTCATAGGTTTCGAAAAATGATTCAGTAAGTGTCCTAACAGGTCTTGCCAACCACGAAACTGATTCAATGTCTGTCAGTATACCGAAGAATATACATACCAAACCCCTACATTTCCATTTAAACTCGTTAGTGTAGTGAAAAAGTCGGAATTGAAACAGGAGTGAAGCAGATTCTATGGCAGCAGTAGATTGCACAAAATATTTCAGTCCCTTAACTGTGAATACGAAAATGACATGCTTGTCATTTTGACGAGTTACTGCATAACGAACACAAATCATTTGATGACGACTTTCTCCAAAGTCGAAACCGGTCATGATATCATCTGAATCATCTGAAGCTGGAAAATACAAAGACGCACACTGTTCACTGAGTAATCAAAAGGAGTAAATATAGGTAGTCGATATTTTGATGAGACGGTGTTTTGCCCTATGACAGCGGCTTCATACTGAAAAAATCAATACTTTCCATTATCTACTTTCTCATAAATGCCAAGTCGTCTGAAGTAGAAGAAATATTATTTTTAGTTCCAGGTTATATCACAAAGAAAACGCGCAGCGGAAATCTAGCTACCGGACTTCATATCGACCGAAGAAGGATTGAACGTTGCTAGGTGCTTCCTAGCACCTTTGTCTTATAGAGTGCATGATAATACTGATTACTGTAGGAAGGATACCGCGCTAGTGTGCACGCTGGGGAAATGTTTAATGAAGTAAGTTGATATTTAACGGACATTTAATCACAGAGTGGGGCCTACGTCTGAACTTAATTAAACATGTAACACACAAAAATTCATAACATTTCGTACCAACAAACTGTATTAATCATCATTATTCACCGTGGATTAGGCCGCGTGAGGGAGATGTTTACTTATAAAAATTCAGTCATTCACAGATTATTAGAAGGAAATATTCCCCATTTTCTAGCGGAGGATGAGTCGACAAAACTGTCTTCTGCCTCGAAGCGGAAGTACGATGGTTGAAGTGAATCGCGATTAAGTAACGTCCACTGAGTTCTCTCCCTTCTGAATTTTGTTAAATGGAAACGAAATTATCACCCACGAGAACCCCGTAACATTTATGACAAACGACTCGAAGATTATAGTAAGTTCTTAACTCGAAAAATCTGGACTAAGTCCCATCCAAAATCGCCGCCTAAGTGTGCACGGGGCCAAAGGCCTTGCCGCAGTGGTAACACCGGTTCCCGTCAGGTCACCGAAGTTAAGAGCTGTCGGGCTGGGCTAGCACTTGGATGGGTGACCATCCGGTTTGCCGAGCGCTGTTGTCAAGCGGGGTGCACTCAGCCCTTGTGAGGCAACCTGAGGAGCTACTTGATTGAGAAGTAGCGGGTCCGGTCTCGTCAACTGACATACGTCCGGGAGAGCGGTGTGCCGACCACATGCCCCTCCGTATCCGCATCCAATGTTTGTGGGCTGAGGATGGCACGGCGGCCGGTCGGTACCATTGAGCCTTCATGGCCTGTTCGGATGGAGTTTAGTTTAGTTTTAAGTGTGCACGGGAGCGGTCCAACTTACTCACCAAAGACCAGTTCAACAACTCTTCTATGACTGACTATCTCTGTACAAAATCCGACCTGCCTACTCTCCGTGTACATAGACCGAAGAGACTATCAGGAGGACAACAAGACGAATTTTTCAGTGCTGCCAGACGCCTTCTCCAATCAGAAGACAGGAAAGGCAACGCTTGTTTCTTCGTCCTCAAACTTTTGCAGCTGTTCAACGACTAAAGTTTGAGCAAAGGCGTCCTTCGCACTTGGGTCTGTAGGAGTCAGTCAGGAGTTTGCCTGATAGAAAAACCCATGCAGATGAAGTCTCACCTGAGAGCCACCTCAAGCCAGCTTTGAAAGTTAAATTCAACTGACGTTTTTAGACCTCTGATGCAAACTCTAGCAAATAAATTCCGCATGAATTCACAAAATTTCATGCTTTTGCAGTTACACCCACATTCATCCATCCTTAGGACAGGTGGTCACATGGTACGCTGAATATCAAGTGTAATGAAAATGTAAATAAAACACATTCAGTTTCCCTGTAAGTCCATCTTTATCTAGTATAGTTGCGGGACTTTGGCTGTTCGATACAAAATGTCGGAACAAAACACGTTTACCCGTTTGTATCTCCAATCGTAATTTATTTTACTACCAGTTTCGGTGTTACAGTAAGCCATCTTCAGGCCGTCTGACCAACGTGTAGGAAGAATCCTACTGCTTGTACAATCGAACAGTCTGCAAGTGATGGTGGAAAGAAACGCGTTGTTGTAAAATAATTCTACGGATACCAGTGACTGGCTCCTGTTTCGACTGTACAAAAGATGGGATTCTTCACACACGTCGGCCAGGGGGCCTGAAGAGGGCGTAATACATTGCTGATACTGGTAGCAAAATAAAGTAAAACTGAAAATAGAGACGGCTAAAGGTGTTTTGACTTGACATTTTACACTCAACTTCGGTTCCTCGGAGTGATCTTCCTCTCTGGCATGGCAAAATCTGAGGAAACACAAGCAGAGAAGACAGTCTGCAGAAAGTGATAAAATTGCAAAAAAATGTATGAAAGGGGCATTGACTGACGCCTTTCTGTGGGATAAAGGGAGCCCAACTGACTCATGAAGCCGTTCCTCAGAGGAAGTTCTGTCTGAGGATCAAAAAATACATGTTCTTACTGTAATAAGTCTTAGAAATTGGTCACCTGATGCATGGTACAGGGCACTAGGGAAGTACAGAACTGCGTGTTTATAATCTGTTGCGGTTGATTTTGTTTGACTCATGTTGCCTGTCTGTTGCGGAACTGCTCCTTTTGTTATGACAGCACTGAGAACCATCGTCTAGTGACACTCCTCTCCTATGTGCTGGTTCTTACTAACTGCTGGGTGCCATACGGCTGGAAGTGCGTCAACAACAGTCACTTTTGTTGAACTGAAAGAAAAGTGACTGATAGGAAAAAAAGCATTAAAACAAACAAATGCATTACGAAACTGAATTTTCCAAGAAAAAAAAACCATCATTGTTTCGTATATCTTGGAACGCTTTGCCTACAACGGAATATTGTGTAATAAAGGAAAAAGAATATTCAGATTATTTACAATTGTTGACAAAAACATCTACATCTACATCTACATCTACATTTATACTCCGCAAGCCACCCAACGGTGTGTGGCGGAGGGCACTTTACGTGCCACTGTCATTACCTCCCTTTCCTGTTCCAGTCGCGTATGGTTCGCGGGAAGAACGACTGTCTGAAAGCCTCCGGAAAGGAGGAAGTTTATTATAAATTTGTTGTTGTATAGATGTTTTTAGAATCACGTTATGTATGAGAATGGATAATGGTTCTCAACCCTGCAAAACTAAACACAAAATATATCTATTTAAAAAGCAGATAAAAATTCTCTTGATGTCTTCCTAAGAGACAGTTTCCAATCCTTCTCAGCTATGTAAGTGAGGTCAGATGTGGCTTACATTCAGGGAAACAGTATCTGTGGCAATCGAGAGATTTATCGCGAATAAGTTAATGAAACATGGTACTAAATTACTGATTCCCCATGGTACACGAAACAGGTCAGGACACTGTAGCAAAGTAACGAAAAAAACATCACAAATTTAAATGAACACAAAACCTTCAAGATTGACGATCATTTAGAGAAGTTTCAACCGTAGCGCGGACTTCAGCGCAAAATGTTTTTAACAGCTTACACAACGAATCTCTGCCTCGAAATCTGACAGAAAATCCAAAGAGCTTCTGGTCGTACGTGAAGAACACCATCGACAAGACACAATCAATACCTTCACTATACGTTACCAGTGGCAATATTACCGATGACAGCATCATAAAGCGGGGTTATTAAACATAGTTTTCCGAAATTCCTTCATCAAAGAATACCAAGTAAATATTCCAGGATTCGAATCAACAACATTTGCCAACAAGAGTAATTTGGAAGTAGATATCCTCGGTGCAGTGAAGAGGCTTAAATCAGTAAAGGAAAGTCTTCCTACTGTGCGGCTGGTCCCGTCGGAGGTTCGAGTCCTCCCTCGGGCATGAGCGTGTGTGTTTGTCTTTAGGATAATTTAGGTTAAGTAGTGTGTCAGCTTAGGGACTGATGACCTTAGCAGTTAAGTCCCATAAGGTTTCACACACATTTGAACAAGTCTTCCTGTCTAGTTAGTACAACAATTACGTTTCTTTCAGGATATGCAGATGCAGTAGCCCCCTTCTTAGCAATCATACACAGTCGTTCTCTCGACGGAAGGTCCCTACCAAAACACTGGAAAGTTGCACATGTCACACCACTGCTCAAGAAAGGAAGTAGGAGTAATCCGCTGAATTACAGACCCACATAACTGACGTCGATTTTCAGCAGGGTTATGGAACATATACTGTGTTCAGACATTATGAATTACATTGAAGGAAACGGTCTGTTGACAAAGAGCACAGACTCAGGAAATACCGTTCTCGTGAAGCACAACTAGCTCTTTATTCTCACGAGATAATAAGTGCTATCGACAGTACATCTCAAGTTGATTTCATATTTTTAAACTTCCAGGAGGGCTTTGACACCATATAGTATCGACCCAGTTGTGCGACTAGCTTCGTGATTGATTTCATTTCATTTTTCCACATCATCCATTACGGTATTTGTAATTAAATACTTCATGTTTAGATACCAAATGCGCAAAGAAGACGTTTAATTATAACGAGTTACAATAGTATCGATGAAAAGTAGTCACAATAGAAGACTTCTCTATGATCGATATAAGGTGTCCAGGTAAAATATGATAATGGTATACCAATAATTATATTCCCAACAGCAAACTTCTGTTTGAGCGATATGGGGTTTTACGTTATTAAATTTCAAAATTAGTGAAATTAGTTCGTGTATAGCTTTACTAAAACTGGTTTATCGACGGGCCAGTTGCCTCCCTCCCCTGAACTGCTCTCCGTTAAGGCCTCTCTCTCTGTATTAAGTTCGTGGCACACCCATAACAGGTGCTCTATTGTTTGATCACCCTCTCCGCACAAGCAGTACTTACGTCTAGGCTGAACCGATGGTAGTGGGACATTAATTTTCCATGCCCTGTTAACACTGTCGTAAGATTTTCATGAAGTGTTTATTACAAATATGTCACAGTTGCAGTACATACATTGTGTGGACTGGTTTCGAACCGACTGATTCATTCTCAAGCCTGACCTACTGGGGTAGCACAGAAAGTGTCCTCTACAATTGGCAATACATGCATCACATAGTTATTGTAGATAAATGTCACAATATATGCGTACATATGTTCACTATAAAAGTCAGAGGTCATGGTACATAACAACCTACATAAAATCATTGAGTAAAACGGAAGTGATATCTGCTGTTTCCAAAGAATGTGTTATAGGCCCCTTTACTCTTCCTAATCCATGTGAATGATTTAGGAGACGATATGGGCAGCCCTCTTAGACGGTTTGCGGCTGATGCTGTCACTTATCGTCTAGTAAAGTCATCAGACGATCAGAACAAATTGCAAAATGATGAGCCGGCCCGGTGGCCGAGCGGTTCTAGGCGCTACAGTCTGGAACCGCGCGACCGCTACGGTCGCAGGTTCGAATCCTACCTCGGGCATGGGTGTGTGTGTTGTCCTTAGGTTAGTTAGGTTCAAGTAGTTCTAAGTTCTAGGGGACTGATGACCTCAGAAGTTATGTCCCATAGTGCTCAGAGCCATTTGAACCATTTTTTTTTTTTTTTTTTTTTTTGCAAAATGATGTAGACAAAATATCTGTTTGGTGCGGAAAGTGACAAATGTCTCCGAAGAAATAAAACAGTGAGGTCATCAACATGAGTACGAAAAGATGTCCGTTACATTTCGGTTACAGGAGAAATCACACAAATTTAATGGATGTCAATTAAACTAAATACCTAGGAATCACAATTACGAACAACTTAAATTGGAACGATCACGTAGATGTGAGAAAGTCAAACCAAAGACTGCGTTTTATTGGCACAACAGCGAGAACATGCAACGGGTGTACTAAATAATCTGCGTACATGACACTTGGCCGTCCTCTGCAAGAATACTATTGTGCGGTATAGAATCCTTATCAAATAGAATTGACGGAATCTACCGAAAAAGTCCAAAGAATTGCAGCTCGTTTTGTATTACCTCGAAATAGGGGAGAGAATGTCACTGATATGATAAGCGAGTTGAGGTGGTAGTCATTAAAACAAAGGCGTTTTTTGTTGCTGCGAGATCTTCTCATAAAGCCTCAATCACCAACTTTCTCCTCTGAATGTGAAAACATTTTGCTGACGCCAACCTCCATAGGATGAAATAGTCATCGTAACGAAATAAGAGAAATCAGAGCTCGTACAGAAATATTTAAACGTTCATTTTCTCCGCACGTTGTTAGAGAAATAATTTGAAGGTGGTCCGAAGAACCCTCTGCCAAGCACTGTTAAAATGCAAATGTACAGCGCTTGTAAGGACGACGGGGTCGACATCCTTGCCAGTGAGTTAGTTAGCAGCAGACGCTAGCTGGCGGGTCTTAGCTTCTGTGCACTCTCCCAGCCTTTCCGGCGGACGGGGCATTGGTGTGTTCCTTCGGCAATACGAGTTAGCAGCGAGCGCACGAGGCAGTACTAGCGAAAGACTCTAAAGTGAAAACTTGGTAAAAGTGCCGTTAGCGAAGTTGAATTATGAAGTGTTTAACAGTGCATATGGTGGTATAATTTGTTGGAATAGGAAGTTCGAATCGTCAGTGGCTTCTTCGGAGTGAAGTAGTTTGAAGCGCGGACACCAGTGACTGTTCATAGAGATTCGGCCGTTGAATGGGGATCAACTGTCTTTCGGCAAGTGCCGACAATATAATGAAACCTGGTTTTCCTCACCCTTTCACTTCGCACTCATCCTTGAGATCGTAGATATGACACGGCGCTTCACAAGCCCATTTCTGACATTCACCCGGCATTGTCACACATCTTAAATTGTCATCTGGTATTTTATTGACAGTGCGATGTGAGAGTGTGGAAAATCATGACTGTTGACAGGTTATGACAACGAGAAAAGCAGACAATCGAAACAGGTGTAGTGCCACACAAGGCTGTCATTAGCTAAGTAGTATGATAAGTAGGAAGATAAGAAACGAAGAGGTTCCATGCAGAATCTGCGAGGAAAATATACGTCGAAAACACCAACAATAACAAGGCAAAAGGCGGTAGAGAATGTATTAATGGGTCAGGGAATAAATTTCATGCTACTAGAGGGAGCCGAGAAAAGGCAGAAATTTTGGGGGAAGAAAGAGAGATTGGAATATGCACCAGTAATTATGGATGCTGGCTGTAAGTGCTACTCTGTGCTGAAGAAAGCAGCACAAATGACTGATAACATAAGTAGAATTCACTCTTGATGATGTTCGCTTTGAACATTTTCTAAAATTTTCGTGTATCACACCATTTTTGAAACAAAGTGCTTTAATCGTTTGTTCCAGAACATTGCACTAACCACCAACAAAAATTTTCTATTCGTAAAATCGAAGTTCAGGACTGACAACGTTAAACTGATTTACTAAGTACTGATCTAAACAAATTATTATTATAATTAAAGATCTGATACATTTTATTGTTGATAACTTTTGCAAACATTATTGGAAAATCACACCTAACTGATAGCTAATTAAAATGCTAGTCAGTCTTGATCGCATGGATTAATTAAATAAATTATGCCGGCTGTAGTGGCCGAGCGGTTCTAGGCGCTACAGACTGGAACCGCGCGACCGCTACGGTCGCAGGTTCGAATCCTGCCTCGGGCATGGATGTGTGTGATGTCCTTAGGTTAGTTAGGTTCAAGCAGTTCTAAGGGACTGATGACCTTAGAAGTTAAGTCCCATAGTGCTCAGAGCCATTTGAACCATTTTGAATTCTATCACTAGGTGTTTTGCTACCATTTTAAGCGAGAGGGAAATTCGAAATAATACTTAAAAACTAAAAAATATCCTCGTCTGGTTCTCGCAGATCTTCGTCGAAATTACGGCTCAATGTATTAGTCATTGTCGTCTAGTAGGTGTGATAGGGTCGGTATCTGGCAAATAACGACTCTTCTGGGAGATTATATTTGCTCCTTTCTGTTTGTTTTCTTCATACCATATTTCAGTATAATTTAGCAATTTGTTTTCCATTCTTTTACATCACTAATTTCATGACTGATACTTCACAGTATTTTAAGCAATAATAGACTTCTAATTTACAACACAGATATCTCCCGACTAACTGCGTCGAAACTCCATAACTGACTGACAGATTACTACTGACTGATACTCAGCAACAAAGATACAATCGTTTACAGCTCCGAGGTCATTGCTCAGAGCCATTTGAAACATTTGAATTAAATAAATTATCACACGTGGAAATGGTAACCGGTTTCGATTTTTCTCAAAAATCATCTTCAGACCATATATCATAAGATGGGGAACAGACGGCTAGAACATTGGTGAGTGTTAGAGGAGACCACTAGTAATTGCTTAATACTGCTCGATACTGATGTATCAAGTAACAGTTCTATAATATTAAAAAAACTAAATACTTGCTTGAAAGATTAAAGTAACAGTCTGTGAAATTATAAATTCTATAATCTCGGGAAAAAGTACTGGAAAGTTTAAAAAAATGATGTAACATGGTAAGAGACTGCAGCACCTAAATATCGTGAACATACCTCTCTGTTCGCTTTCCTTGCTGAAGAGTGCCGTCGCCAAAAGCAGCCTTACAGCACAGGTGCTTCGAAAATTGGAAACATATTGCAGCTGCTAAAGGAAATTGAAATTTAGTAATCTCCAATATTCGTACGAATTGGAAAACGCACGAGTACTTCCCTTTCCGTATAAATCGGATGTCGATTAAGAGCTGTCACTTCCACGGCTCCACAATAGTCAGTTAACTCGCGGGCATTCAGACGGCAGCAGCCGCAAACGGAAATTGTGACTACAGGAAAAAAAAAATCAAACAGAATTTCCCAAAGTGAATGTCTTACAGAAGGTTTAAGCTAATCTGTAACCGTAAACGGATTAGTTCTTCCCTCAGCGAACACAAATTTGCCGCCGCGGGAAGCGTCCAGACAGCGGTGCCGTTTTTTTCCTCTCTGTCAATTAATTAGCGTCACTGAAGTGTGGAACAAATTCTTCAAACATTTGCAGTTTATCGACCAGCAAGAGGCCCCGTCAGGAAAGCACCAAGCCGCACGTCTGGGTCCGCAAAGATAATACCGCTCCCTTTTATTTTCACACTTTTTTTTTGTTTTTTGTTACCGACGCGCCTGTCTTTTGGACGGTCACAAAGCTACCTAACGAGTCATTTCCTGCCTCGGAATGGCTTCCTTCAAAGCACATTAGAGCGATTAGTTTAGCTCTGGCTAAAGCGCGAGCCGCCATGTGTGATTAATCAGTTCCAGAAAATTGTTGTCCCCTCCTCGATTTTTGCGTATGTGGGCGGGTCTTTTATGCGTGTGTATGTATGTGTGATGTAGTGTGTGTGTGTGTATATTTTGCAGGTGAGAGTGTGTGCACTCTAGCGTCAAGCACTGTCTTCAGTACTGGTGTGTGTGGTCTGAGGACGAATAGAGTGTGTGTGTATATAGGCCACTGCAAAATCAAGGCCAATTGCTTATATTTAAAAGCTCCTACCTATTCTACAACGACCCAGTTCTTTTCTTTGTGTCGTCCGATGCATGGGATGCTTCTTACACTGGGATGATTAAAGTCGTGGAATATCTCCGCATCTCGTGTCTGGCCCACTTTTCCCGGGGTAGTGCAACAACTGGACGTGGGGTGAACTCAGAAAGTCGTTGGAAGTCCCCTGCAGAAACAGGGAGCCATACTCCCTCTATAGCTGAGCATAGCTGCGAAAGTGTGTCGGTCGGGAAAGCGGCGTGCTGACGACATGCCCCTCCGTAACTGCATCTGGTGACGCCTAAGTGCCGAGGATGACATGGCGGCCGGTCGGTGCCGATGTGCCTTCATGGACTCTTGGGATTGTGTTTTTTTGTTGCCGGTTCAGGATGTTATGCAGGTAGTAACTTCTCGGTTATGTCCCATAAGTCTTCGATGGCGCCACGCGGGGTATGGCTCAAATGGCTCTGAGCACTATGCGACTTAACTTCTGAGGTTGGTTCAAATGGCTCTGAGCACTATGGGACTTAACTTCTAAGGTCATCAGTCCCATAGAACTTAGAACTACTTAAACCTAACTAACCTAAGGATATCACACACATCCATGCCCGAGGCAGGATTCGAAACTGCGACCGTAGCGCTACGCGCGGTTCCAGACTGTAGCGCCTAGAACCGCTCGGCCAGTCCGGCCGGCACTTCTGAGGTCATCAGTCGCCTAGAACTTAGAACTAATTAAACTTAACTAACCTAAGGACATCACACACATCCATGCCCGAGGCAGATTCGAACCTGAGACCGTAGCGGTCGCTCGGCTCCAGACTGTAGCGTCTAGAACCGCTCGGCCACACCGGCCGGCCACGCGGGGTAGCCGTGCGGTCTCGAGCGTCTTGTGACGGTTCGCGCGGCTCTCCCCGTCGGAGGTTCGAGTCCTCCCTCGGACATGGGTATGTGTGTCGTCCTTCACGTATTTAGTTTAAGTTAGGTTAAGTAGTGTGTAAGCTTAGGGACCGATGACCTCTGCAGTTTTGTCCCATAAGACCTCACCAAAAATTTCCATTTCTTCGATGGCTGGCCAAATCATTCGCTCGAATTGTCCAGAATGCTCTTCAGACCAATCGTGGACAATTGCGACTCGCTGACACGGCGCATTGTCATCCATAAAAATTTCACCGTCTTCTGGGAACATGAAGTCCATGAACAGCCGCAGATGGTGTCCAACTAGCCGAACATATCTACCTCCAAGTCCATTCCACGTAAACACTATTATGTAGTCACCACCGGCTTGCACAGTGCCTTGTTGACGACTTGCGCCCATGGTTTCATGGGATCTGCGCCACACTCGAACCCTACCATCATCTCTCAACAACCCGGCCGGTGTGGCAGTGCGGTTCTAAGCGCTTCAGTTTGGAACCGCGTGACCGCTACCGTCGCAGGTTCGAATCCTGCCTCGGGCATGGATGTGTGTGATGTCCTTAGGTTAGTTAGGTTTAAGTAGTTCTAAGTTCTAGGCGACTGAATACCTCAGAAGTCAAGTCCGATAGTGCTCAGAGCCATTTGAACCATCTCTCAACAACTGAAATCGGGACTCATCCGACCAGTCGTCTAGGGTCGAACCGCTTAGGTCACGAGTTCAAGAGAGGCGCTGCAGGCAATGTCGTAGTGTTAGCAAAGACACTCACGGCGGTCGTCTGCTGCCATAGTCGGTCTATCCTGAGGGATACGTTCGTCGTACGTCCCACATTGAAGTCTGGGGTCATTTCACGCAGTGTTGCTTTTCTGCTAGCATGCAAACGCCATTGATCTCAATCGGTAAGTAAAGGCCGTCGGCCATTGCGTTTCCATGGTAAGAGCTAACGTCTGAAATTTGCTACTCTCGGCACTCTCTTCACGCTGTGAGTCTCTGAATATTGAATTCCCTAAGATTTCCGAAATTTAATGTCCCGTGCGTCTAGTTGAACTAGCATTCCGCGTTAAAAGCCTGTTAATTTCCATTGTGAGACCATAAGTACACGAATCGCCCGAGTGCAAATGAAGCTCCGCCATTTCATACCTTGTATACGCGATACTAGCGCCATCTGTACGAGTATAAGTACATATTCGCTATTCCCAGTCATCAACAGTCCAACGCCGTCGTTTAAGGCCCCAGGCGAGGCGTAAAGCTTTCTGTCCTGCAGTCATCAAGGTTCACGAGTGGGCCTTCGGTTCCAAAAGCCCACTCTATTTTATTAATAGGATTTAGATAAGATACCTAGACGTTGCGAAAAGTGGCAGTTGACCCTTAATAAAGAATAGTGTGAAGCTATTCACATGTGTACTACGAGGGCAGTTCAATAAGTAATGCAACACATTTTTTTTCTCGGCCAGTTTTGGTTGAAAAAACCGGAAATTCGTTGTGGAATATTTTCAAACATTCCGGCTTCGTCTCGTATAGTTTCATTGACTTCCGACAGGTGGCAGCGCAGTACGGAGCTGTTAAAATGGCGTCTGTAACGGATGTGCGTTGCAAACAACGGGCAGTGATCGAGTTTCTTTTGGCGGAAAACCAGGGCATCTCAGATATTCATAGGCGCTTGCAGAATGTCTACGGTGATCTGGCAGTGGACAAAAGCACGGTGAGTCGTTGGGCAAAGAGTGTGTCATCATCGCCGCAAGGTCAAGCAAGATTGTCTGATCTCCCGCGTGCGGGCCGGCCGTGCACAGCTGTGACTCCTGCAATGGCGGAGTGTGCGAACACACTCGTTCGAGGTGATCGACGGATCACCATCAAACAACTCAGTGCTCAACTTGACATCTCTGTTGGTAGTACTGTCACAATTGTTCACCAGTTGGGATATTCAAAGGTTTGTTCCTGCTGGGTCCCTCGTTGTCTAACCGAACACCATAAAGAGCAAAGGAGAACCATCTGTGCGGCATTGCTTGCTCGTCATGTGGCTGAGGGTGACAATTTCTTGTCAAAGATTGTTACAGGCGATGAAACATGGGTTCATCACTTCGAACCTGAAACAAAACGGCAATCAATGGAGTGGCGCCACACCCACTCCCCTACCAAGAAAAAGTTTAAAGCCATACCCTCAGCCGGTAAAGTCATGGTTACAGTCTTCTGGGACGCTGAAGGGGTTATTCTGTTCGATGTCCTTCCCCATGGTCAAACGATCAACTCTGAAGTGTATTGTGCTACTCTTCAGAAATTGAAGAAACGACTTCAGCGTGTTCGTAGGCACAAAAATCTGAACGAACTTCTCCTTCTTCATGACAACGCAAGACCTCACACAAGTCTTCGCACCCGAGAGGAGCTCACAAAACTTCAGTGGACTGTTCTTCCTCATGCACCCTACAGCCCAGATCTCGCACCGTCGGATTTCCATATGTTTGGCCCAATGAAGGACGCAATCCGTGGGAGGCACTACGCGGATGATGAAGAAGTTATTTATGCAGTACGACGTTGGCTCCGACATCGACCAGTGGAATGGTACCGTGCAGGCATACAGGCCCTCATTTCAAGGTGGCGTAAGGCCGTAGCATTGAATGGAGATTACGTTGAAAAATAGTGTTGTGTAGCTAAAAGATTGGGGAATAACCTGGTGTATTTCGATGCTGAATAAAACAACCCCTGTTTCAGAAAAAAAATGTGTTGCATTACTTATTGAACTGCCCTCGTAAAAGAAATCCGCTAAATTTCGATTACGCCATAAGTCACACAAATCTGAAGGCTGTAAATTCGACTAAATACTTAGGGATTACAATTACAAATACCGTAAATTGGAACTGTCACATAGATAATGTTGTGGGTAGAGCCAAACAAAGACTGCGATTCATTGGCAGAACACTTGAGAAGGTGCAACAGGTCTACTAAAGAGACTGCTTACACCACGCTTGTCCGCCCTATTCTGGAGTACTGCTGCGCGGTGCGGGATCGGCATTAGATGGGACTGACGGATGACATCGAAAAAGTACAAAGAGGGGCAGCTCGTTTTGTATTATCGCGAAGTAGGGGAGATAGTGCCACAGACATGAGACGTGCATTGGAGTGGCAATCATTAAAACAAAGGCGTTTTTCGTTGCGACGAGATCTTCTCATGAAATTTCAATTGCCAGTGTTCTCATCCAGTTGCGAAAACATTCTATTGGCACCCACATACATAGGGAGAGGTGATCATCACGATAAAATAGAAATCAGGGATCGCACAGAAAAATTTAAGTGCTCGTTTTCCGCACGAGAATGGAACGGTAGAGAGACAGCTTGAAGGTGGTTCATTGAACCCTCTGCCAGGCACTTTATTGTAAATAACAGAGTAATCACGTAGATGTAGATGAGAAGGTATAAGGCAAACATAAACGAAGTACAACAAGGGTAATGAAATGTAGTGGAGTTCAATCAGAGAATTAGACAGTAAATGAGGAAATCAGACACCAAGGGCTGTAGATGAATTTCGCTGTTTGGGATAACGATACAACTGACGATGGCCGAAGTAGAGAGAATATAATATGCAGACTGGCAATAGCAAGAGAAGTTCTGAAAAAGACTAATTCATTAACATCGAATATTAATTTAAGGGTTAGGAAAGCTTTTACGAAGGCGTTTATCTGAATTGTAAGCTTGAACGGAATTGAGAGATGGACGATATGCGGGGCACACAAAAGGAAAATAGATGAGCAGCTTCAGTAACCAATGAAAAGGCACTGATTCGAATTAGGGAGAAAAGAAATTAATGACACAATTTGACTCAAACGATCAGTTGATAATACGCCCCGATGCACCAAGAAATCTCTGGTAATAGGTGTGGACGGTAGAAATTGTAGAAGGAGACCAACGGTAGACAGTGAGCAGACACAGATGGTTATTGGTTGTAGGAACTCTACAAACAGAAAAAAAAGGCTTGCAGAGAATGAGCTAGCGCGAAGAGGTGCATTAAATAAGTTTTCGGACTGAAGACCAGAACAACAACAACAACAACGTCAGAGGTAAGATTTTGGCACACGAGAGGAATTTCAAGAAGAGTGGTAAATATTTCAGAAGATGACTGTATGCTTAATTTCTGCTAAAACATTCGGGCAAGCATGTGACTGCATTGACTTACACGCGTACAGTTTTGATAGGGTAAGCGTCCCAGGTAGCTCCTCCATTCCTAGTATCGCACTCACCTGTAGTGAAGGCAATATGAAGACCACCTTTCATTTCATATGGTCGTCTTCGGTGTTCGTGGTATCATCACTCACCCTTCTTCAGCTTCTTATCAGTGATGAAGTTGGCCACTTTATAAGCTGTATTCATCTTCAATTTCACCTCCATTCCGGCTGGGGAAAAACCAGGTATGTAAGACCAAATCTTTCCTCTGATGGTACCATTTGAAAACGCACTAAATAAGGAAGTCAATGCTATAAAATAAAGAAAGCTGTTTATTTTCAAGCTCACTTCCTTTTGCTTTTTGGTGAGCGAACCAAACGAGCTATGTAGATAACAACGCCCATTATCACGCACTCACTGTCGCCTACAGGCCATATAACAACATTCTTAGCGTAGATTATGTGTCTTCACAATTGTCTTACCTCAATGTTATGTCATTTCTGAAGTGGTTACCTAGTCTCCTTCTCTGTCCGATACTGCATCCAACTCCACCTCACTCAGGAAATCAGTAGCTGACCAGCCCCTTAAGAAGTTGCTAGGAGATTTTAATAATTATAAGGAAAAACATCTGGTCATGGACTGACAAGAAACGCTTCTCGACTACATGAAAACTGCCATTAAAAATCGCAAGCAAGTTAGGGGAAGGAAGCAAAAAGTAGCAAATTCTTCGAACGTTGATAATCCCGAAGGAATACTTAGAGTGTCCTACTCAGATGTCTGTCTCAACATGAATGCGGGTAGGAGACAAACTAGGTGCGTGTTTCATCATGTGAAACTCTCGAACGATTTCAGTCGATCAGGAGTGGGTAATGTTCTCTTCCAGTTTCAACTTGAACCATGCAGTTTTCGATAACATCATTGCCGAAAGAACAAAATTGTTCCTGTGGTCTCAATAACATATTTGACATCACGTTTTGTGGAATTAGTTGGTTTGAAATAAATGTGTCATAAATTCGACTGTGCTGTTAACAACTATGAACAGTAGGACTGAAAATAATGAATGATAAAACTTTGGTTGTTCTTCTCTTACATCAAACAATTTCTCTACAATATTTTGTTACAGTTCCTGGATTTAGTCAATATGCGTTACACTGCTTTCAAAAGTTTTTAAATTCTTCCAATAAATGTATTAAACCTTCTCTGCGTAGTCGTTTGAATTTAATTTGCAACATGAAACATACGAATCATTTATTTTACAATGGTAGGTGTACTGAACTAGCAATTCTTATAACAAATGCTCCCAATTTTGGCTGGCAGACGGTGTTAGGAATGGGAATATTGGAATTAGGAACACTTTTACGAAGATCTCCACTTTCAATATCTCTGAACTCGACTAAATAATTTCATATAGGGGAGGATTAGGAGGAAATGGATCCCTAGAAACCAAAGTAGGAGAATTATTTGTGATATTTATTGAGGTCCCTATTTCATCTGTGGGAGATACGACAAAAATATTTGATATAGACTGGATTTTGGAGATTCATTCAATTACTTCGTAAGACTGCAACAAATGATTAGCACTTGTTACTCGTAAATCAGGTGAGACAGCAGATTCTAGGTGACGATGTGCTAGAATAAAATTTTCATAACAGTGCATTCACTTACACACACTTACTAGAGCGTCGGTTTCTGCTTACCGTTTGTGCAAACATAAATGTCTTGCTACTTGTGAGAAGTGCTGTAAATGGTTTCCTAAATGTAAAGTATCGGGCCCAAGATACATTCTTTTACAAACTTGGTGTTCTGCAAACTTCTTCAGAACGTAGACTGAAGGAGAAGACATGCTTACATTGGCAAAAAGTTTTCCTGCATCAAACTCATGAAAATTCCAAGACATGTTGTAAGACCACAGAAAATGTGGCCATCATTACGTGATCATGATTTCTGTCCTTTTCATTGCCAGCGGTAGTAATCTATGTAGCTCGACGGTTCCTTTTTAGGTTTAAGTACCTCAATTGTCTGTCTGTTTGTCCGTTTGTTCAGAGGATTTCAAACTGAAATTCATGTCACATAGTAAGGTCTGCAGTCTCTTGGCGGTGTAAAAAGAATTTAAGCTTGTAAGCCAATGCAATGAAACGGTACTGCCATGTATGCCACATATTTCGATAGTTTCGTACTCACAAACTCACTCATCAAAGGGATGCCTGAAATGGTCAGGGGGGAGAGACAGTGGTCTGAATATGTTTCATATCAGTGCACACTCCACTGTAGAGTGAAAATTTCATTCTGAATATGGTTAATTAAATGAAAAAGTTAAATGTAAGAACTTTTAATACCTAGATCGCAATTTTCCTATCCCAATTAAAGTTCGGTAACTAGCTTCGGTTGCTATCTGCAACCATCCTCAGATCGTTCAAAATACAGGGTTATTACAAATGATTGAAGCGATTTCACAGCTCTACAATTACTTTATTATTTGATATATTTTCACAATGCTTTGCACACACAAACAAAAACTCAAAAAGTTTTTTTAGGCATTCACAAATGTTCGATATGTGCCCCTTTAGTGATTCGGCAGACATCAAGCCGATAATCAAGTTCCTCCCACACTTGGCGCAGCATGTCCCCATCAATGAGTTCGAAAGCATCGTTGATGCGAGCTCGCAGTTCTGGCACGTTTCTTGGTAGAGGAGGTTTAAACACTGATTCTTTCACATAACCCCACAGAAAGAAATAGCATGGGGTTAAGCTGGGAGAGCGTGGAGGCCATGACATGAATTGCTGATCATGATCTCCACCAAAACCGATCCATCGGTTTTCCAATCTCCTGTTTAAGAAATGCCGAACATCATGATGGAAGTGCGGTGGAGCACCATCCTGTTGAAAGATGAAGTCGGCGCTGTCGGTCTCCAGTTGTGGCATGAGCCAATTTTCCAGCATGTCCAGATACACGTGTCCTGTAACGTTTTTCTCGCAGAAGAAAAAGGGGCCGTAAACTTCAAACCGTGAGACTGCACAAAACACGTCAACTTTTGGGTAATTGCGAATTTGCTGCACGAATGCGTGAGGATTCTCTACCGCCCAGATTCGCACATTGTGTCTGTTCACTTCGCCATTAAGAAAAAATGTTGCTTCATCACTGAAAACAAGTTTCGCACTGAACGCATCCTCTTCCATGAGCTGTTGCAACCGCGCCGAAAATTCAAAGCGTTTGACTTTGTCATCGGATGTCAGGGCTTGTAGCAATTGTAAATGGTAAGGCTTCTGCTTTAGCCTTTTCCGTAAGATTTTCCAAACCGTCGGGTGTGGTACGTTTAGCTCCCTGCTTGCTTTATTCGTCGACTTCCGCGGGCTACGCGTGGAACTTGCCCGCACGCGTTCAACCGTTTCTTCGCTCACTGCAGGCCGACCCGTTGATTTCCCCTTACAGAGTCATCCAGAAGCTTTAAACTGCGCATACCATCGCCGAATGGAGTTAGCAGTTGGTGGATCTTTGTTGAACTTCGTCCTGAAGTGTCGTTGCACTGTTATGACTGACTGATGTGAGTGCATTTCAAGCACGCCATTTTGTCTCACTGCGCTCTGGAGCGCTCTGGCAGCAGAAACCTGAAGTGCGGCTTCAGCCGAACAAAACTTTATGAGTATTTCTACGTATCTGTAGTGTGTCGTGACCATATGTCAATGAATGGAGCTACAGTGAATTTATGAAATCGCTTCAATCATTTGTAATAGCCCTGTATATAAAGGCAGTGTATAAGCATTGGAAAGCATCGTTAGCTGTAGTGAAACAGCAACATGCATTCGTAAGTACCAAAACAATAACGGTACCTAGTTGAAACCATCCCCGTGAGCAAGCCAATTTGTAGACGGTAATTTCGCTCGTTGACGGTCATATAGGAAATTGTCCAGTTTCATGAAAGGAAGTTGGATCAAAAGCCCATTACTTGCAATAGTTTAAAAGCTATTATCGTGAGAGCAATATAGGCAACGGTTCCAAAAACTGTCAGCTGTTCCATAACCTCGCTTACACTAGGACGAGCCTGCGTGGCGTATAACGTGGTCATATTTATAAAATACGTACAATTTGAAGGATAATACGAGGACGCTGCACGCCACAGCTGACAATTTTTGGGATCGTTGCATATACTGCTCTCACGAGAATACTGTTGTACTATGCAGTTAATGAGCTTCTGATCCAACTTCTGCTCACGAAACTGTACAGTTTCCTGTATGACCGTCAAACAGCGAAATTGTCATCTACATACTAGCTTGCTCAAGGTGGCGTTTTCAACTACGTACCATTATTGTTTTGAACTTAACGAATGCATGTTGTTGCATGACTACAACTAACAATACTTTCAATGCTTATTCACCACCTTTTCATGTTCTGAACGATCTGAAGATGGTTGCAGATAGCAAACGAAACTAGTTATCGAACTTTAATTGATATAAGAAAACTGTGGTCTAGGCATTAGATGTTTTTACTTTTAAAAATATTTTATTGAACAAATCACTGATAAAAACCAGTAGGTGAGTGCGGAGACATACTCACACTTGTCAGGTTTTTTAACTTTGTTTTTACTATGGATGACTGTTTATCGATCTTTTCCGATCATTGGATTCAATGACAGAGCAGGTTCCACCGCTGCAGTGACGCCTGTACTTTATATTGCTAGTAATACGACACTCCACGTATCGTTCTTGGAGCACATTTTCAACTTAACCACTCTATACGGCAAATCCGTCCTTTATATGGCACTGAATAGCTTTATAAGACTGACGTGTGGACGTTTCCGGTGAGAGGAATAGCGCTTGTTATGGACGAAGTTACTGTGGTTACAACACAAGGCTCACCAGGCTTTTATTTCAGAACATTTCACTCGTCACATATCACGTCATGCAAATCCTCATTCTCTGGTCGACGAAGTGCTGCAGTTCGCATGAAAATGCTATGAGGCGACGCGGCCATTTGGATGCACTTCTAATAACTTTCCTTATACCTTGACCACACTTTTATTCTTCCAACAACCTTACGCGTTTCGACTTTCCGTCATTTTCAAAGGCAATGTTATGTTACTCATATAAATTTGGTCCTTGGATACATTGTTTCATGTCAATATTCTCGATCACGGGAGAAGTGATAATTTGTTTGCACTTGTATCGTGAGCCAGAATGTTGTCGTGATACAATGTATCAAAAGAACAGCTTTATATGACTGATATAACACTGTCTTTGAAAAATGACGGTAAGTCGAAACGCGTTTCGTTCTTGAAAAAATAAAAGTGTGGTCAAGACATAAGAAAAGTTATTAAAAGTGCATTCAGTGTTTTGCTGTTATAACTTATTCCTGTGTTTCTATACAGTAACTAATTTCTGTAGTGTAATCTTTTTTATGTTAACATACAGAGAGTTGTAGTTTCTTATCCACTGAAAATTGGAAACGTGTTTGTGCTAGAATTTTAACTCAAAACTGTCCAAACTCTCAGCTCCTAAAACATTTACCAGTACTCACATGACATAATGTAGGCTGTTATGGCTAGTCCAGACATAGCAGACGAATGTCCAAGAAATGTTGCAGAAACATTGTGATGTCGAAGAAAAACCAAAAATTTGAAGTTAAGACGCCGTTTCCGTCAATTAAGAAACATCTGATTTTTAAGAAAACCCAACACAATACCACATTCCTCGGCCACCTACACAGTTATTGGGAGTTTTAAGCAAAACGACGTTATGTTTGGAACACCATGATTGCTCCTTGTTTCAAAGAATCGTTTACTGTCCTTCAGAATCATAAATCATGTTTTATGGCTTTTTTCCGTTTCGAATTATTTAATAGTACACAGAATGAAAACTAAACATCATCGTTTAGTATGGGTGTCAGCTGATAGTGTGCAGACTGTGTGCAGTGACAGATCTTGAGAAATCAATAATGAGTATACCTGTTGCTCTTAACATTACGAAATTATATGTGTATAGAAGATAAACTAAGGAATTTCGGACTTCATCCCAGATTAATAAAAACCATAAACTTAAATCTAACAAACGTCAACTCTAACGTAAAGTCCAGAGGAAAAAATCTAAGCCATTTACCCTTAAAACGCGCTAAAACAGGGAGATGGTTTATCGCCATTACTTTTCAACTGTGGTTTGGAGTATGCGATGAGAGAATGGTACAAGAAAAATCATAAAAACATAAGAATTGGAACCAAGAAAGATCAAATAAACTTAAACTACTTGGTATTCGTAGATGACTTAGCGTTACTTGCTAATAACATTCAAGAAGCTACAAATCAAATAACAAGCCTACAAAATGTAGCCCAAAAATAGGTCTTCAGATAGCAATCGAAAGGACTGAGACAGTGGTAGCAGATCAAATGAGCAAACAGCAGAAAAGTAAAGACAGTGAAATAGTTTAAGTACCTAGGAGAAATTATAACGTACAACTTGGACGAGTAACCCGCTTCCCAAGAAAGGACTAATAAATTAAAAAAGCTCAAAAATTAACATGGTCTACAAACAATTAAAAGTGTCTGTCAGTCAAAACTATACTAAACATTACGAAACGGAAGTGAAACTACTTTCAGAGTCATCCAAAAGAACAGAATCGACAAAATCCTAAAAGTAGAGAGAAGGATAGCTAGAACATGCGTAAATAAGGAACATCAGAAAGGTGGGAAACGGCGGATATTGCCAAATGAATTGGTGTAGAGGGAAATGGAGCTCAGTAGAGATATTATACGGAAAAAAGGAACTCCTTTTTGATAACATTATGAGGACACCAGAAACCAAGTTAACAAGAAAAATTATAGAGATACTTTGTAACATGAACGAACAAGTAGGATGGGTAAAGGAAAGCAGACAGAATGTGAAAGAGCTAGAATTAACCTTGCACGATCTATAAAACAAACAGGAAATTTAAAGAAACTGCAGAACGTGAAAATAAGATTTAAACCAAAATTGACAGACAATAATCACTTAAAAGGGCATTTATGGGTGAGGAACGACAAAAAAGATAAGAACGAATGAAAAGATACTAGGCAATACGAGAGGAAAACCTAATGAAGAAGATGACTAGGAAATGATTAACTGAAGTGATCCAATGAGGTCTTAAAAGCAGAAGAAGAAGAAGAAGAAGAAGAAGAAGAAGTGGAGGTAGTGGGTGCAGTGATTGATGTTAAGCAGTATAACAGCAGCGTTTTGCGTTGTGAAATATATTCTTTGCAAGAACGTATAAACAAAACAATATTGTATACCAGGGATAAGGTGAACGAGGTGGTCCCGTTTTTATAGACTTGCCTTTTATACGGGAAGATGGAAGATCCACGTTCCAGGCGCCAGACCTCATTTAAGTTTTCCTTAGTTTCCCTAAATTCATTAAAGTAATTAATTTTACGCCGATATGGGTCTTACTGTAAGGCCACGACCGACTACAAGTCCAATCCTTGCCAGACTAGATTGTATGTATCTCTTTTCCCGTGTAAATCAATTATGACATCTGTTCTTAATCTGTAATTCCACGACGTGTCCAGTACACTTGAAAAGTAGTCCACGGATGGATATTAGTATATCATAAGATCTTATTTTATCAATACCCTAAGGACTTCGACAAGCTGAGTGACCATCTCGTATCGTAGCAGGCCTTTTTCAGAAGTCATTAGTATATTTTGTTGGCTAGTACGTTCTAGTACGACTGCTACGTTATGTCGCCGAGCAGCTGTATTATGACGTTGAAGTTACTTCAATTTTCAGAACGCAGCACGATGACTTTAGTGGGCCGAACCGAAAACGTGGTTAGAGTAACACAATAAACTAAGAGGTTATCGATATTTAGGAGTAAATAATTTCTAAGATACAGTTAGAAGACCACAGTAGAATATTTGGCGTTGAAGAGGCGTTTTATGGGTTTTTGTTACGTTTTCCATATGTCATTTGCACAATGTATCACAAGATGCAGAACGAGTCGGTTTAAAACTCATTAACGTAACCTACTTTTATACATTATTAGGTGCTATGAATAGGTAACCGGTGCGTACAGTAGTGAAGAATACCGTTGGACCCACACTGTGTAGTCTGGTACATTCTAAGAATTTGGAAGGTTATTTTCTTGGAAAAGGAAACGGGAGATTTTTCAGTCAGTCCTTGACCGGTTCGAGCTTTAGCTCTGCTGCTAATAATGCTGTTATGACGCGAAATGAAACCTTTATCATTCTTTTGTTTAGCGATACTGCAGGGTTAACCTTTTACAGTATGCACGCAGAATGTTTGTACGGATTGCTTCTGGAAAAGAAAACTTGATCAGAAAATAACTTTTTCTGTTGTGACCCTCAAATTTACTATCACTAATACGCTTCGATAATGAATGATAAAGATTAGTTTCTGAGTCAGTGTCGAAATCGTTCCTGTAACGGATTATTTTATTCAAATTCATTAGAGAATCTGTGTACTATGCAGAATTAAAAGCTGCAAATGGGCCCCACAGATTATTTCTCGACTGGCTTTTTAGAAATGAAGTTGTTATTTCTGTAAGATAAGCCATTCAAAATATTTATCCGTATAACATTACTAATAGATACAGGTAGAATATATTAGATAAGTTATTGGTTAGTCTCCGTGATTTATAACGATACTACGTCTGAAGACACGTGGTGACATCAATATACAATGGTTCAGAACGTGTTTATCTCAGATCACTTTCTGGTACAGAATAAGGAACATAAAAAAATTTTGACGTTTCTGCTAGACTTAGTAATTCCTACGTTTGTGACTGGTATTGTACCAATTGATACAAATCACGAAACACACTATTTCGTTTTTCTAAAGTTAAAACAAAGTCTGTTTGCAGAAACTGTTACAACAATTATTTGAAAATTATTTTATTCTTACTGTTTTCTTTGCTGCGGCACGTCTATTAAGACTGTGTGTAATAATAGTGTCAATGGCAAAACGTATGATATCCGACTGTTATATAACCAATGACTAATCATCTACATATACGGGTAATAATGAGCGGTTATGTAGCAAGACTGAATCTTAGGCAACCTCATCTCATTATTCATACCCCAGCCCCTTCTTCATAGTTTACCGACTGCCGTTCAGGTGAAACATGAACACACTTTTTTTTTTTTACTTTATTCCAAGCATACACAAGCATGTTATTCATCAGCACTCTACGAATAGTCACGATATGTGAGTCATAAAAATTCTCCCCGGTTTTAGTTGCCTGCAGATACGACCATTGTAAGACGAAAGGATTACAACAATTAGAGAAAAATTTTAACGCACATATTCTCTAGGCACGTCTTCTGGTCACTATCGGAAAGCGTATGGGGAACGGAATGTAATTAAAATTATTGGAGCAAAAAATTCGTAATATTCCCGGTCTCGAAAACGTTGTGTACAGTGTGATGACAATGTTGTGGAACACTTTCAAAAATTGCATCAAATAATAAATTAACGATAGCAAAAGACTAATAATTTATAAACAGTCATTAATTATTTACCTCTGGAATATTAAACACATTTTATGGGTATAGTTTCATCCATGACGTGCAGAAAATATTGTTTATAGTTTTGAGATGCTTTGATCTACCACAGAAAGATAATTAAAACAGCATGAAATCAAAATTATTCATCTTGACGAATTTTCCTCTCTGATGATGTAATTTTTGAGATTCACAACGAAAGATAACGCGTAAACTATTATAAAATCATGTTTGAATAAAAGTTCCAATTTTAAAGGGATCCTACACTTCAGGTTTGAAAATTCTTTATCATGCTTGAAGTCAGTTTCTTGTATCGTGTGTACTGTTTTGTGTCGTGTTGCAGCAGTATTTTGATCAAGGTATTTTACTTTTCATCCAATTTAGAACATTTAGTTTTAGTGTGGTACTTTCAGTACCAGCAGCTTAGAAGTTGCTTTGTCGTCATTATCTTGAATTTCTACTACTTTATACATTTTTACAAAAATACGTGAAATTTCGCGTCGTGTACTCGGTGATTCAAAAATACGCATAAATTTAAGGAGTTGGTATAGGAGTGGAAATAACACATCTTTGGTGTTGGAAGTAATTCCGAGCCACTGAAAGCCTTAGAATGTCAGGAACAACAAGAAGAATCAACCCAAATGCGCCTTAGGTTCAGAAAAGATAATGTACTATTCAGTCAGAGATGTTTTACACTGCAGAAGGTACTGAAAATGGCGACTACCACATTCGGTACAGGCTGACATGCCGATGGTTGGTTCACTCGCTCATTGTTACTTCGGAGATCATAAGTTAATGTTACGAATTTGTTATATTTCGACTCCTTTGCCATTTCCTTCAACCTGTGCGCAACATTTTGTTTCGCCCTACGCACCAAGTTTGGAACTTTTGGTTCTAGCATTCTATGTTCTTCGGAAGGAAATAACGCAGTTAAATTTAATTATGAGGAAAAAGAATTCATACTAATTACTACCGGGTTCTTAATATGTAAGCGTCTCTTTCACTTCCGTTATCCAGAAACGAAACCTCTTGGGCTTTGAGTTTGTAGAAGATGCTAAGTAATATTCTTCTCTAAATACAGGGTTATTACAAATGATTGAAGCGATTTCACAGCTCTACAATAACTTTATTATTTGAGATATTTTCACAATGCTTTGCACACACATACAAAAACTCAAAAAGTATTTTAGGACATTCACAAATGTTCGATATGTGCCCTTTTAGTGATTCGGCAGACATCAAGCCGATAATCAAGTTCCTCCCACACTCGGCGCAGTATGTCCCCATCAATGAGTTCGAAAGCATCGTTGATGCGAGCTCGCAGTTCTGGCACGTTTCTTGGTAGAGGAGTTTTAAACATTAAATCTTTCACATAACCCCACAGGAAGAAATCGCATGGTGTTAAGTCGGGAGAACGTGGAGGCCATGACATGAATTGCTGATCATGATCTCCACCACGACCGATCCATCGGTTTTTCTATCTCCTGTTTAAGAAATGCCGAACATCATGATGGAAGTGCGGTGGAGCACCATCCTGTTGAAAGATGAAGTCGGCGCTGTCGGTCTCCAGTTGTGGCATGAGCCAATTTTCCAGCATGTCCAGATACACGTGTCCTGTAACGGTTTTTTCACAGAAACAAAGGGGCCATAAACTTTAAACCGTGAGATTGCACAAAACACGTTAACTTTTGGTGAATTGCGAATTTGCTGCACGAATGCGTGAGGATTCTTTACCGCCCAGATTCGCACATTGTGTTGCTTCATCACTGAAAACAAGTTTCGCACTGAACGCATCCTCTTCCATGAGCTGTTGCAACCGCACCGAAAATTCAAAGCGCTTGACTTTGTCATCGGGTGTCAGGGCTTGTAGCAATTGTAAACGGTAAGGCTTCTGCTTTAGCCTTTTCCGTAAGATTTTCCAAACCGTCGGCTGTGGTACGTTTAGCTCCCTGCTTGCTTTATTCGTTGACTTCCGCGGGCTACGCGTGAAACTTGCCCGCACGCGTTTAACCGTTTCTTCGCTCACTGCAGGCCGACCCGTTGATTTCCCCTTACAGAGGCACCCAGAAGCTTTAAACTGCGCATACCATCGCCGAATGGAGTTAGCAGTTGGTGGATCTTTGTTGAACTTCGTCCTGAAGTGTCGTTGCACTGTTATGACTGACTGATGTGAGTGCATTTCAAGTACGACATACGCTTTCTCGGCTCCTGTCGCCATTTTGTCTCACTGCGCTCTCGAGCGCTATGGCGGCAGAAACCTGAAGTGCGGCTTCAGCCGAACAAAACTTTATGAGTTTTTCTACGTGTCTGTAGTGTATCGTGACCATATGTCAATGAATGGAGCTACAGTGAATTTATGAAATCGCTTCAATCATTTGTAATAGCCCTGTATAATAATGCTTCTTTCAGACGTATATAAATAATACGAGTGTATATAAACTGAAACGTAGCAAGACTGCAGGTTTTACTGAATTTAATGGTTCCGTCAGAAAAAAGGCTGTAACGGTAGGAACAATGAAAACCGGAAAAATGCGCAAGAAAGAACATTTTAATGGTTGTTAAAAAATCACCGAAGCTTAATCTGAACAAAAACACAAGACTGTAATTGGAGTTCCACATTTCGTGATCTTTAATAATAACATAAAACGAAATTAAAATCTTGAAAAAATCGAATAAGAAACACTGAAGAGATGACTGACTAAATTCTACTTTCGACTTCTCTACATTTCTGAACCTGCAAGATATATTTCTTCGTGTTGTAAAATTAAAACGATTCTTCTACTGGGGCACCGAAATATCGAATAATGGTATTTTTCTCCATAAACCTGTAGTCCTACGTGGTACTAGAGGCAGAGAGCGGGTAGCGAACAGTAGGAACGTCAACTGCAGGGTACATCATCAGATAAGGTCACCTGTAATCTCTAATGAGTTTCGCGGATGAAGCTAGCAGATCACGTAAATTTATTAATTCTTGCAATCAAAATAAGGATTTCCCCTAATACATGGTGCCCATAAAGTCTCGCTGTCATTTCAAAAAATTGTAATTTGCAAACTATTAGCGATAGAGCATCATGGTTTGTTGTAAAACTTTTTAATAGCAGTCGAAGTTTTTTCTGTTATTTCAGAATTTCAAGGCATGCTCCACTTGCGGCTCGTAGAACATCAAGACGATATTCGAGTCCCGATGTACTAGTCAGCATCGCTGCATCAACAGTTCTGATAGCTTAATTAATTCCTGGTAATGTGTACATTTGACCCTTGACGTAATCCTACGAAAGAAAGTCGAATGACTTGCCATCGAAACTGCACGCGGACTGTGTGATGGGACCATCAAGCCCCATCCACCTCTCTTTAAAGTTATTGAACCACCTCACTGAGCTTGTTTTTTCGGTGGTGTCCATCTATATTGGCATCAGTAATTCCTTATTACCGTTGCCACAGATTTGGATGCTGTAAACAACATACAATGTGACACATTGCGCCATCTCCTGGTCTGTCGTCATTTTGTTGCACTCCGAATCAAATCTGCAACAAAGGACAAAGGAAAAGAACTTCCAGAGCTGCTGAAAGTTTTGCAACAAACCGCGAGTCTCTAATAGTTTGGCTAAATGGTTCAAATGGCTCTGAGCACTGTGGGGCTTAACTTCTGTGGTTATCAGTCCCCTAGAACTTAGAACTACTTAAACCTAACTAACCTAAGGACATCACACACATCCATGCCCGAAGCAGGATTCGAACCTGCGACCACAGCGGTCGCGCGGTTCCAGACTGTAGCGCCTAGAATCGCTCGGCCACCCCTGCCGCCTCTAATAGTTTCCAAGACATGATTTTTGAAATGGTAGCGGTCGTTTATGGACATCGTATGGAGCACTTATAGTTAAGTGGAATTTGTTTCGCTTTATTCTAGATGTGTGTAAGATCACGACCACTGAACGGCGCGTTTTATAACCGAGATGAAGAGCTGAAAGAACTGATACCAGTCATACCCAGAGAGTCCGGTAGTAGCAAGTAGCGTTCGTTAAGGAGCCGAAGACGTTAATGGAAGAAAGGAATCACACCCGTTTATCATACTGCGCTTATTCATCCGCTATTATGGATCCATATTTTGTATTTACTTTTCAGTGAGACGACCGCAAAATTGATGAAATATGTTTCTTTGGTGCCATCAGTCTTCTGACGGCTTTTATACGCCCCGTCTGTGTCAATCACTTCATCTCAGAGCAGCATCCGACGTTCTCAATTATTTCTTGAGTGTGTTCAGATCTCTGTCTCGCCTACAATTTTTGTCGGCTACAACTCCCTCTAGTACAACGAGATCTGTTCGCTGATGACTTAACATATTCGGATCTTTCTTGTAGTTACTACGTCCTACATATTCAATAGTGTGGAGAAATACCTTGTAGACTGATGACACCCAAGGAATCGAAGTGAACGGATAATGGTATAGTTTATTTCAAATAATGATAAAAAAGGAGTTTCACAAATGAAAATGATTTCTTTCGAAAGACTTCCTCTAGACTGCGTGTACTTTCTTCAGAGAGACATCACGTATCAACGGCTTTGAGTCTCTTCTTTCCGGATTTTTCATAGTCTGTGGCTCACGTTTAACCAATGCTTAACAAAAGAAAATACTGCTCTTAACAGTATGTTGCTGTTAGAGGATGATCTCCGTACACTCATTAACAAATAAAGTGAAGCAGTCTATGTTCTGAATATAACTGGTACAGTGGGCTTACAAAAGGACATTTTGCTCCACAATTTAACGAAACATTTGAAGCATCTTAACAATCTACAACGCTGTAAATGACGGCTTCAATAATAGTCTACAATATTGCGCCACCTTTCGCATGTGAGACGCCCAAATGTCCTGAGATAAAAATTCTTAGTGGTGGCCACTTATCGGTCTACATGTACATCTACGTACTTTATTATCTGCTGTCAGTGTGTGGCGGAGGGGTTCTTCCTACGATTACTAGTCATTTCTTGTCCTACTGCACTGGGGAATGGAGATAGGGAAAAAGAACTTACCTGTGAGGGCAACAATCCCTCTTATTCTGTCCTTGTAGTCCTTACGCCAGATTAATGTTAGAGGTGGTAGATTCGTTCTTTAGCGAGTTACAAATACTGTTTCTCTAGACATCCTCTATAACATTCCACAGAAAGATCGTCCGTTTACCTTCATAAATTCTCACGCTTTTGGATCATTTCTGTGATCAACTGGTAACAAATCTAGTAGCTCGCCGCTGAACCGCTTCGAGTGTTTGTCCTCTACTGGACTTGGTGGGGATCCGGAAAAAACTCGGATACTACTCAAAAATCTTCATGCGTTCTCTTCGCGGTCTTCTTCAAAGGCGAGCTGCACTTACTCGGAACTCCTAAACTATAGGCTGCCATTCGCCTTTCCTACAAGTGACATTACGTACTAGTTCTATTTCATATTTTTTACACCTATATGTTAAGTTCCTGTTTAAGATAACGGACTGTCGGAATCATTTTACATAAAATTGGTTGGATATGCTTTTCTCTTCCTCCCACGAGTATTAATAACGTAAGTTGAAGAGAAGTATGGGCTAGGCCGTACGCACAGCCTCGGACGCACGTCCGCCTGCCTGCGTGGCATTTGGACGAGTCGCAGCTGACGGCGGCTGGCGAGAGCTGTCGCCGAGTTTCAGGAGGTGCGCGCGCACCGGGGTGGCTCCCGTACGGTGCTGCCACCTGGGCGGGCTTTGCTGTAACTACGCAGCGTCGGCGCCGCCCCTTATGGCCGACGCACCAGTCGCCCATCAGACGTCGCCGTGGAAGGAGCTGCTTGCACCGGCTCTGTTACCTCGACTATACGCTGCCCAACTAAAGTCCCATTTATTATCAGTATTATTCTCTTTACCCAAATTCGAGTTTACCCTTTCAGAAGACACAGAAAGAAGGCAATGTCGATTAATTATGTAGCTTAAGTGTCCATAGTATACAATTAAAACATCCAATGGAATATGTTGTCTAAAATATTTAATAGTTAAACGCATACTTATGTTGGAACTACGGCACATGAGAATGTGCATACATGGAGCTTATCCATTCGAAAAGGCAAATATGAGCCTCAATAATATTACAAAGCTTACTTCACAATACTTTCAGGGAGTCCTTACAATGTCGTCTAAGAGATCTTGTTTCGGAGAGTGATAATGTTTCATTTGTTTCGTAACTACTCAGAAACTTTATGTAGAATTGCTAGACACGTGTAAGTATAAGTTGCATATCGTTTTGGCACTGTGAAGTATGATTTCTGTTCTACTGTCGACATGAAGCTACGCCGATAAAACTGCTTATCATTGGCGCGAAACCTGTTATGTTTGATTACTAAATGCTTCGCGACAGCGATCGGAGGTTCATAACTTTGATTGGTGTATGGGACTGGTCGGTTATTGATTCAGTGAAGGCTTCAGTTTTACATGTCTTTCACTGTGTACTGTAACTGCTGTAAAGACCTGAGACTGGAGAAGGACTTACGTGCTATGTGTTTGGCAACAGTGCGAGGCCTATGGAAGTTAAATGTTACCTCGAAAAGCGTCCATGTTTCACTAATAGTTGTTCCAAGCATGCTATCATTTTATAAGTTCTGATTTTCTTTTTTTAATTTGTACACCAGTGCTACGGTATAAATTTAGTCACTTGATGTTAAGCAGTGCACCTTTATTTACAAGTTTCGAATAAACTCATAATCAGAATCTCTGCATAAAGGTTACAAAAGTCGTGAGTAACACAGTTATTTAAAATAGTTAACAAATGATAAATTGACCAAAATTTAAAAGAAGATGAATTGAAATGGACATATCAAAGGAGATAAGGGGCTTCATACACACGGTATGGCCACATGTACAAGAAACCGATTTCAGAGTACAACTGAGTAAGCAAATTTGACGTTACGTGTATGATATTAAAATATGCTTCGTTTTTTAAACATTTGTATGTCTGTATTTGATCTGTCGAACGCCTTCAGCGCTACGATTTGCTAGCATTCAAGCCGCTTCGTGGACATTTTTGTTACCTCGAAACATCTAAATAAAGTTGAGCTAATGTACATCAAATGAATCAATTTTTCTCCAGTGATCGTAACAGTCATTATATTTATATATATTCAAAAGCACACATCGTTCCGTATGCAACTACGAAGAGTCTGAGATTACTGAAACACTTCTTTATGTAGATATTAAGGAAAAATGGATGCTGAAGTGGTAACACTTTGTGGCTAATTCAGAGAGCAGACTGCGAACTGTGATTTTTGCACTGTGTGGGGCATTGGTTGTCTGCAATCGTCTATAGTGTAGCAAAACTGAACATAGTGTGATGATTCTCAGTGGTACGAAAACCTCGTAATGGAAGGTCTGCTGAACGAAACTGTTTACCGAATTAGAGAACATTGTCAGCTTATATTTAGCTATCACTCTGATGTGACGAGATTTGATGTTTCGCTGTTATACGAAAAAAGTACCACATATGAGACTGGGTTGTTGAAAACGATTTTTTCTGACCAAAAGAATGAACTCGAACTACACCGAAAAAAATTCGAAATTTTTACAGGGATATTTTCTGGCTACTTTGGTACAAAGGAGCCATGGTCTCTAGGTTTCATTACACGATGTTTGCATTTAGTTTGATTTGTTAGCCCCATTTAGCTTTGTAAGAGGTTTGTACTGAATCGACAGTGTGTATGTCGATATCACGCGCTGTGTATCATCTTGCATTCGCTCACGGTGCTTCTGTTCACGACACCAAAGGCCACTTTACTCTTCATTCTCGATCTTACATTCAGTACTGCTCTAATTTGCCTCGGGTTTGTTATTCCGCTGGAGTCGGTTTTACGTTAAGGGTGTACACAGCAGTATGGACAGATTCTCTGATGGCGAGTTGACCGATATGCATGCCGCTTGTGGGTGCACTGAATGCAATGCTGGAGCGGAATGACATGATGAGATGATTCAGCAGGAATAGCAACCACTTCATAGTAAAGGCGCTTGTAAGAGGGTCATCTCTACACACTTTGAGGTGATCAAGCTGGTCAGTATTGTGAACAATATCTGTAAGGGAACAGTTCTGCTTTGGTTGCGTACTATCGTGTACACTGACAGAACAGACTGAACGTAGTGTGATGTAAGTGTAAATTGTTAGTAGTTGACACTTCCACTGCAGTGGTACAAAATTTTTATTACTGACATCTTGGAAGACCCGGTTTCGGTGACTCATCCCCACCTTCAATTGCAACTGTAAGTTAAAAATTGAACCATACAGTAAGACCCATAAGAAGATACCAGTAATACAAAGGCCCATAAAGTTAAAAAAGGAACAGAGCAAATGAACAGACCTAAAATCAGTACAAAATATTCTTATCAAAATTAAGTCAAAAGACACCGCAGTTACAGGGAGTGTATGGAAGTGACCATGCTACAACCACTTTTTAACGGAAGTTAACCATATGTCCAAGCGCATGCGAGGATCTGGAGTCTAAATAAATCCAAATAGAGCCGCATTACAGACTACACGAAAGGCCAGGAGCTTGAAAATAAGGCGAAAATTGAGCCATAAATAGCTACACCTACGAAAGGCCACCCGATGCCAAGTTTGCAATGTGCTGATACGCAGCACGCAAACTGACGTAAATGTATGTAACAAAGGAAAACATTCTTCAAGTTGCCGTAACTAAGCAACTAAACGCCTGAAAAACGACCGCAACGTCTGCTACGTACCAGTTACTCGTAGAAAGCGGGAAGGTGTCCTGTGTACCAACGGAACTGGAGCACAGTAGTGTGACTACAAGTTTTACTAAAGTAAACGCGATGCAAGCAAAAGAGAAAGTAAGATAAAGTACAAAGTAGCAAAAATAGTAATTAAGGCAACTACACATGTACGAGACATGAGCATCCCACAAAAAAAAACATAGTGGATCAAGTCCAAAGTAACTTGAAAAAGAATAAAAAAGCCTGAGGTAAAATCAGCAAAAGCGATAAACACAAAATCGAACACAGATCACATCTAACATCAAACCAGCGCACTGTACAAGACGCATATGGAAGTAAAAAAAAAAAAAAAAATAACAGCTATAATAACGGCGCAGAAGCAATTGTGACATCAAAAACACAGGCCAGAAGGATTAAAAATGTAAACATCGGTAAAAGTACATAAAATGCTGAATAAACCACTACACAAGTACATACATTGCTGAATAAACGACTAGATCAAATGATTACAAGATAAGAAATAGTAAATACCAGAAATGAAACTGTAAAGGAGGCAACATAAAAAGTACTAATGACATATTCTAAAACCCCATGAAAGGAGGACAGAAAATGTACAATCTGCGATGAGCGACCAAATCAGTACACACGCAGCCAGACACTGAACGCCAAGAAACATGAAAAATAGATAAAGAACACTAGGAACAGGGACGTTGTAGGACTATGGAACAGCGCTAACAAGCGCACGTGCGGTAGCGTTCTCGCTTCCCGCGCCCGGGTTCCCGGGTTCGATTCCCGGCGGGGTCAGGGATTTTCTCTGCCTCGTGATGACTGGGTGTTGTGTGATGTCCTTAGGTTAGTTAGGTTTAAGTAGTCCTGAGTTCTAGGGGACTGATGACCATAGATGTTAAGTCCCATGGTGCTCAGAGCCATTTGAACCATTTGAACAAGCGCAAAGTAGTTAAAAAATTAACTAACTACTCCAAGCACTGTAAAAAATTACTCAACATATTTTTATTTTTATGTTTACGTTCTACCCGTTTGTTCAGGACAATATCAGGATTACTGATTCTACCTTTGAACATCTCTGTCTCTTCTACAGCCGGCCGAAGTGGCCGTGCGGTTAAGGGCGCTGCAGTCTGGAACCGCAAGACCGCTACGGTCGCAGGTTCGAATCCTGCCTCGGGCATGGATGTTTGTGATGTCCTTAGGTTAGTTAGGTTTAACTAGTTCTAAGTTCTAGGGGACTAATGACCGCAGCAGTTGAGTCCCATAGTGCTCAGAGCCATTTGAACAATTTTTTTGTCTCTTCTACAATGTTCAAAGTGAGGCCCTTAGAACAGAAACACATTATTGAAAAACCGTCTGCGATATTACCTATCCTCTGATTATGTTTGGTCTGAGAGTTGTTGTTTTGCTCTGTGTTGTACGTCGCATATTATAGTGCTTGCTTAGTACAGGCCTTTCCACTACAGTCAAGGTACTTTTACAGAGAAAAGGTTATTTATATTACTAAAGGGCTAACCTGGGGCATGGCGCATCTTCCAGTTGTAGCTTGCCTATTTAACGGCTTCCACGGGCAACGCATCTGGACTACATCTACATGATTATCCTGCGATTCACAATTAAGTGATTGGCAGACGGTTCATCGAACCACATTCAAACTATTTCTCTACCATTACACTTTCGAACAGCACACGGGAAAGATAAACACTTAACATCTTTCCATGCGAGCTCTGACTTCTCTTACTTTATTATGATGATCACTCCTCCCTATGTAGTTGGGCGCCAACAAAATATTTTCACGCTCTGGAGGCAAAGTTGGTGATTAAAATTTCGTGAGACGATCCTGCTGCAACGAAAAATTTGGTTTTCAGTATTTCATACAATTATTGACCAAAATTAAAGATTTTAAATGCTGTCATAACCTACTCATTAAGAGTCATAACTTATAATCTTACTATAAAGGTAACACAATACGTCGAATATTACAAATAGAAGCTGTAAATATATTTGGAGACAGTGTAACACGTGGCGCGAAAATTACCTAGACTATATTCATCCAGTATTTGAGAATAGAACTTAGCGACTTCCAGCAAACTTTATATATAATTTCAAACCTTTGCGAAACTTTTTCACGCTGACATTTCCAAGTAAATGATGAAAGGAAGGAAGTTTATAGCTTGCTTCACTTTCGATGTTCATGTAGTAACACTGCGGCATCACGTACGACGTTTTAATGTATTACTTCTTTATTACCGACTCTATGCCAAACGAATTTTGCAGGCAGTATCCACATGCACCACTGAATGTACTTGCAAAATTGTATCATTGTACCGCACGTAGTCCGGGAGATACAAAGGTTTATACATGGGACTTCAAGTCTTTAACGAATAGGGGCTGGTAATAAAACCGAATAAATCATAATTACATTAGTACTCTGTAAAGAGAGGCGGGAGACCACGGATACCTTATAGCAGAATACTCAGATGAATATACCTGAAGGACCTCCGAAATGCCGTCGGTGGAGTTCGCGTTCACCTGGTATAAGTATTAGAACTGCAGTTAATCTAGAAAAGAAAGTTTTTGCGATGTTCTATTGCCGTAAAGAGGATAGTGAACTATAATAGTGAACTCAGTGAGAAAACTATTTCATCTGATTCATTTTTAAGGACATTAATTAGTTATATAACGATGTTTTCCAGTTGGTAGTGTTTCAAAGATTTCCTAGAAGCCCTCCTATACCTCTTCGCCGGTGAATGCTATCGTCTGTTGTGTAACTGATATTTACGAAGCTTCTCTTCGCCATCCTCATTCCATGTAGAGTCTTAAATAGCTTTTTCTAGGTCGTGTGTCTCATCTACGTAACAACGTTTTCAGAAACGTTAATTTTTGTGAATATTTACGTTGGTACCTACGACTTTCTGCTACCTCCTGCACTAACGCTTCTGTAACTTGTGTATGACTCTCATAGCGTAAAAGCACTTTATCCACAACGAGGAAGAATAAAAGTACTGTAATAGAAAAATCCGTTCTATTAGATAGCTGTAAGAAAATGAAGACTGAATGGACCAATTTAATTCAGTTTTCCTTTGCATAAGTACAATTTGACATAAAACAGCGAAGCTTGCAACACTATATTCCGTATGTGAATCGAGTTACGCATGGTTTTAGAGAACTTAACACAATTTAGGAATAGCCAGAAAAAATGTTCTATTAATAAGAATTTTATTTGCAACACTAGATTCATCGGTAGTGAAGTGGAGACGGAAGTAATGATTTGTCACAGAAGATTGAAAATAATTTCTATTGTAAATAGCGGTACATATTTTTTTCAATACTAAACTAAATCTACAATTTTAATTTGTTACAGAAACGAAAAACATAAGAGATTAAAAAGTTACTGCAACTTTCTCCCCAGTCTATACCACATACTGATTTGTAACACAATGATGAAACTATGGACCCAAATCCTGAAGGAAGAAAGTTCATATTTTCATCAGACCGAAGTAAGTCTTCGTTTTCCGATGACTGTTTGCATTACTAAAGACGAATGCTAGGTAATTTCATTTATAATGTCACGACTGATTCATCTTCCATTCTTAACCAGCTGAAGAGGGAATACTGCTACTGACTCGTCGTCACACACGTTAAAGGGCAACATAGCGAGTAAAACTTCGATAGCGTCTTGATATTAAGAAGCGAGGATGAGCGATAGCTGCAATTAAAAAAAAAAAAAAACACAAATGAGGAAAATGAGTAACTGGACCAGAGAAGTACACGAGATAAAAGAAGATACAGCAGAATAAAAAATCTACATGAAGATATTAAACCAAGGCGAATTTTTGGATAAAAACAATAGCATAGCAATAGTGAAGAAGTGTGAAGTAACAAAAAATACGTGATAGAAAGATGAAATATTATTATTGCAGACGACATAGAATTGAAATTGACACTTTGTCTTCAAATGGTTGCAACAGCAATAGAAAACGGAAAACATTCCGCGGTAGGTAAACAGAATGGCGCCTAATGCTACTTAGGCCATTCTCATCTAAGTATTACCGATGCACTCATAATAGTGGCTGTAGGAAATGTATTTGAAAACTATAATTTTATTTAATATTATTGATTCCTAGAATGCATCACTTAGAGGCCTACTGAATTCCTTGGCAAAGAAAACAGGGCAACATTTAGACACTGTATTTGACAGTACTTACCTAATGTTGGAGGAGGAAGTATGTTAAATAACGTTACTTAATATTGCTTCACCCACTTTTATTACCTAAAATAACCCACTTTCATTACCTAAAATAATAAGCACTACGACTTTCGACAATACGCCACCGTTTCCAAGTAACTCTGCCTAGTAATCTTATGTTTAAGGAAAATAAAAAGAAACCTTTGTTTAATGAAACACTGCGCAGTTGGCATCACTATGCCTTTGATTTCGTATCGAAAATGATGAATAGTCTCATAGATGTGGCAAGCTCAAAATAATGGTTTTGCACCATTCAAGCGTAAATAATATCAAATAATACAAATGTGGAGAATAAAGTTTACCACAAAACGATAAACAATGTCGCATTGTAAACGATGTTCAGTATGTCATTGATTATCCGTTAATAAATCTATATCAAAAACAGAAGTCAGAGGCGAAATGTGACAAACAACCAAAATCACTGATAATTAGGTAAGTGGTTCTCACCGTGTAGCCACTAGAAAGTGTCTCATACGCAAGCATCGCATCATGATGATATACAAGCAGAAATGTTTTCCCAGCTGCAACCGTCCTCAGATGTTTGTCAGCCATTACTGGCTGAAGGTCTCCTATACGCTTTTCCATATATTACGGTCTTCTGCTACACGTAAGACACACATGTCGCTCCTGCATGAATGTACCTCTTCCACTGCGTTGACGTCACGATCTTTCTTATCACTTGCAACCGTGATAACAGCGCCTGTGGCCCACCCGCCATTCGTTGCACTGGTGATGTCTCTCACTCAACTCCCATTTCATTTTCATTACAGTCATAATTTACGCTCATCACTTCTCTGACCGGTGGTCTTGTTTTCCCATCTCTCATTCATAGCAATTCACAACATGAATACTTCCATTGGTTGCTGAGAAATCCTAATCTCGCAAATAATTACAGCTGTAGAAGTAGATGTCTAAGTGCCAAACTCCAAAACTAGTACCGTAATATACATTTATTCTAAACTTACGTTTTGAGACATATCAGAAGATTCATATAAAAATTCTATTTATTTTTCGAGAAGCTTTGCAGACTGTTTGTAACTTCCTGGTCATTTCTTTTGCTATCACGCCATTGTCTTCAGGTATCCTAAATACTAAAGCTCATAAAATGCTTCTGTGACCTCATTAATTCGTAATTTTTTCTTTTTGATGTGTTAAATGCACATTATTTTAGTCAAATTGTATTTGATTTTCACTGTTACTTTCAAGTTTGCTCTAATAAGCTCTTCTATTTGTTTTCGTTCTCGTAGTTCATTTTCGCTAGAAACAAACACTACAGTGCCAATAAGCAAAAGAAGTGTGGTTAAAGTATTTTCCAATAAGCTGTGTTTATTCTTCGTTTGCTCAGCTGAGAGATATTAATGCTGTCTACAGGCGTTCAGAGAATAGCTCTAGCGATATGAGACATCTTTGCCGAGCTTCTCTTTCAGTTCTGAATTTCCCGTTATCTCTTTGAAATGTGGTGGACGCTCTAGAACGAAGCTCTACTCTCATCGTGGAACTGCACGAAAACGTCATGTTTTTGATCGAATGAAGTATCATTCTCAGTAAAAAACTGAGTTCAGCAGTGCGCAGTTAAACTCTTTTAAAAGCTAAGCATTTTACATGTACTGTGAGATATAAAACATGACTGCTTCTTTATAAATATTGTTTAAAATCATAAATGGAACGATATGAATACAAAGCGGTTACTTCTGTTTATAAATTTCCAGGATGATAACAACTATTCACGTTATACCTGGAACCACCTACGTGATAAAAAAATAAACTACGTCAGTTGTTTTCCTCTCGTGTGGGCCTTCAGAGGACAATGTACCAATTTCAGTTCTTGGTATCCTGCGATTTTCTCTTTATTTCCCTCCAGTATTCTTTCATACTTTCACTGAGTTCATTTTTCCTCTTTTCACTCCGTTTTGAATCTGCTTTCTTTTCCGTACCGCCTTGAAATCCCAGCATCTGTAACACTTTAATTTTAAAGCTGTCCCCATTTGTTGTTTCTCTTAGTGTCACGTTCTTTCCTTGTAAATCTTTCTTGACATCTTGAAACTAGCTTGCAGTCGACCCACATTGCAAAGGTATTTGAGAGTTTATTTAGTTAATGTGTTGTGATCCACTGTCTATGAACGACCAAAGAATATCAGTCTTGTCTCTCTTATTGTTTGTGTTACATTTTTGTTGATTGCGATATATTTCAAGATTCCTTCTTAATTTCTATGACACTGTCATCTTTGGTGAAACTAGATTTTTCCTACAATTATTCTCTCTATTCCCTTCAATCTTCTTAGGAGAGATATTTTTTTAACCTCCAATCGGTAGCGAAATGTAAACCGAGTGAAAATAAAAAATGTTTGAGCATTTCGCCACACCTTGCAGCTACTTCTCTGTACAGTTGCCAATCTGATTCAGACATTTGTCGCAACATGGCTTAAAATTTCTAACACCCTCGTCTTAGAAGGCAGCCGCCTGTCATTTCCGCTACTTTCCCACGCTGGCCTGTAGCTCGCTGTCTGTGCCAAAATGCTCATAGCTGGCAGTTCATGTGAGCGAAGAGATGCTCAGAGAGAGCCAAGTCCAGGCTGTATGGAGGGTGATCAAACACTTCCCATCGTAAACGCCACAGGAGCGTCGTTGTTGCACCTGCAGCGTGGGGCCGAGCATTGCCACGATGAAGGAAACACTTGACAATTGTGTTAGGTGGGTTGCATGAAATCAGGCGGAACCCCTCAGCAGGCACTTCACACATGGCAGACTATTATCCTAAGCGCTCTTGTGTGCTCACTGCACGCTAAGAACTGAAAAAATGCTACATGATGAGATCGACAGCATGCTAGAGACACTGTGAAACACTCTGCACAAAACTTCATCGCATTTTCACTCTTGTTTTAATTTCGCGACCGACTGAAGGCTGGAAAAAAAGGTTGCTCTAGTATTTTATCCAACTAGTAATTAATTGTTTGGCATTCACTGGTATGTAGGCAACCTGGTAGTAGAAGTATTGTACTGTAGTACTTTATTTTAAGGTTCGTGTATAAGCGTATTTTGTTTAAACATTCTTCATGATACCATAAACCATTTTCATTGTGTGGATCCTTTCAACTATAGCAGACTTTTCTAAACCATTTCCCATGTTATTTTTTCCAAATGCTTGGATTTTTTTAGTTCTTGCATTGGAGATATCTGCTACTAAAATTTCTGAATACTTTCTCGTAGCAGATTTTTCATTTTTATTTTTTAAAGAGCTCTTCAGCCAGTTTTGTTGTTTATCTTCCTTTCAAAGTAAGATGTCAAAAATTAGCTTGAACAGTGCTCTCACAATAGGCTTTTCAGGATAAGTCCATGGAGGACATCACTCTACAAAAGCTATTATGTCACTGTGAACAAGGAGTGGTACTGGCTTGTGGTGCATGTTAGTAATTTTGCCGATAGTTTCTAATCACACAAAAAAATTTGATAAAGTAGACACGAGTAAACAATCGATATGGGAAGAGACGGAAAATGTCAAGCAAATTTATATAGCAGCCGAAAGTGTTAGTTATGTTACATCAGAACAAATTTCTATTACGTGAAAATTTAGGTTATGATGAAAAAAGATGTTTCCTTCTGAAGTAATACATAGTACGGACCTAGTCTTTTCAAATGAACGTTGGTTAACTAATTATAAATGAGAAATCAAGATAATTACAGATCACAAGTCGATGGTGACTCTCTACACCTATAGCCCGCAGTTTACCTCAGGTACTCATGGCCACTCCCAGGCACTCTGGAACTTAGAAAACTGAGTACAACGCCGGAGATGGAGTTAAAAAATCAATCACGAAGGCTAGGAGAGTATTTTTCCTCGAAAGAGCAGAAAGCAGTTGCTAGCATCACGTTTACACGATGAATGGACATCATTCAGCTCTTGTATGACAGACATAGAGGAATTAGGGGCAAAGTTTAAACGGACTGTAAATCGCGGTGTTGACAGTATGTGCCTGCTAAGTGGATTAAAAGACCCACATTTGTTCAGAAAAAAAATAGGAAAATGGTGAGGAAGCAAAGAGTATTACACTTCTAGTTAGCCGCCAGCTGTGGTCGAGAGGTTCTAGGCGCTTCAGCCCGGAACCACGTTTCTGCTACAGTCGCAGATTCGAATCCTGCCTCGGGCATGAATGTGTGTGATGTCCTTAGGTTAGTTAGGTTTAAGTACTTCTAAGTTCTAGGGGACTGATGACCTCAGATGTTCAGTCCCATAGAGCTCAGAGCCATTTGAATCATTTTTGAACTTCTGTTTCAGAAGAGAACCCTCTAGTGAGGACAGACAAAAATTAATAGAGATTCTTGCGTCTACAAAAGATTGTGGTGCGAAGCTTACAGGTACCACCGTCATACCTTAGCAAATCATCTAGCCTAGAACACGATAAAATACTGTAAATAATAATGTAAAATAGCTAAGCGGGTCGAAGGTTTCCATCCAGTCCGTCAATGACCAATCTGGTGTGGCAGGAGAAGATAGCAAACGAGAAACGGAAGATTTAAATTTTGCGTTTAAGAAATCGTTCACATTGAAGGACCGTACAAACATTCCGTCGTTTGAGCATGACACACTCTCCCGTCTGGAGGCCATAGTAATAGGCACCCGTGGGGTACAGAAGCAACTGAAAGATCTGAAAACAAATGAGTCTTCAGGTCCAGATGGAATAAGGTTTTACAGAGAGTACTCTACGGCAAATCCCCTTACTTAGGTCACATTTATCGCGTATCTCCCGCCCAGCATAAAGTCCGAAGCGACTGGAAAAATGAGAAGGTGGTTCCTACATATGGGAAGATTCATTGGAACCCGTGAGCTAGGTTTCTAGAACTTTAAAATTGTCTTATGCAGAAGTTGTAACGGAGCTTGGTATATAAGATGCTGATTAAGTACTCTGAATAAAGCGTAACAGCTCTTGTCATTTCGACATCCATATTAAGAAAAGAAATAATCAGAAACCTTGACTTAGGATGAATGATACAAGTTTGTAGGTACATCCAGTGATATACGCCGCTACTATCTGTCAAACATGTTGTGAACAGAGTTCGTAGTAAAGAAGAAATAAAATAAAACGTCATACACGGCGCGGCACTTTTTCACACACCTCAGTGTGTGACATTGTGTCTCCTGAACCGTGTGTCGTACAATGACGTATTTTTTTAGGTATATTGAGTGACATATTCAGATGCTGTCTGCCAGATGTGTTAGTAGTAAACAAGTACAAAATTAATACGTCATGCTGCATGCGGCAGCTTTACTGCACCAACATCAAAAATGCAGTAAGTGATAAAAAAAATCGTTTCATCATTTTGTGGGTATTGTCAGCGAAATAAGTTTTGTGAAGGTTTGAAATTAAGTTTAATGTTTGTTACAAGTCACTAAGTGCCCTAATTACTAAATACTGGATAAATAGAGTAAGGATATTCGCACGTCTTAGGATACACTTCTTTTTCGGCCTCCAATCCCACCCTTTGATTGGCAGATGGTTCTCACGCTCACAGCAATTCTTTCCAGACAGTAAGTGATGTGCATACCAAGTTTGGTTGAAATCAGTCCAGTGGTTTAGGAGGCGATGTGGAACTGACATACATAGGTAAAGGGTGCCCATAATTAAAGACAAAACAGATCAATGTCCTTACGATCGGTCCGATGCAGAATTTTTGAACATATTTTCAGCTTGGGTATAATAAAGTTGCTTGAGATGGAAAAACTTCTTGGGAAACTCAGCATCCCCTTTTCTCACATTATATCCCGAACTGTAGATGAAGGGCAACAGGGAGATTCCATATTCCTGGATTTATAAAAAGCGGTTGACGCGGTGCCCCATTATACAGAGTTAAGAAAAGTACCAGCATACGGAGTAGGTTCCCAGACATGTCAGTACTCGAAGACTTCTTAGGTAACGGAACTCAGTATGTTGTCCTCGACAGCGAGCGTTCATAAGAATCAAGGGTGCCCCATGGAACTATGATATGACCCGCTGTTCTTCTCTACATACATTGATAACCTAAGGAACAGGGTGAGCAGCAATCTGCGGCTCTTTGTTCATCATGGTGTGGCACACAGGAGTGTGTCGCCATTTGTAGGCGGATCAGGATGACTACAAGGTTTGTAGTTCATGTGATGAATGGCAGACAGCTCTAAATGTATAACTGAGAATCCCTATGCCCACGCCCAGCCTATATATATATATATATATATATATATATATATATATATATATATATATATATATTTTCTTTTCTTCTGAAACAGTATGCCTATCTTTGATGAATGGAGGACGTAAAAAAAGAAGAAGGCTCTTTACACTGCGCTGTTAATTGTTTGGTGTAGTGTAGTTCCATGGGAGAAATAATTATTTACGTAAAATGAGATTTTAATAATATAAATCGGATTAAAAAGTACAAAAAAATTTCTCCTTGCTCCGTACGGATTCCTATTCCAATACAGGTAGTGTTTAAAACTTATGACTGCGAATTTTTTAAAAGGTTTGAAAATACCTATAAGATTTGACATTAAAAACGTAAGGTGCATATAACAGATAATGGTAAGGGTGTGAACTATTCATGCATCAGTTACTAAGTGTTGTAAGGAGGTGAACCATTCAAGTAAAAACTGTGTTTTGCATCCGCCCTCTGTTTTCATTTTAAATCAAGTATTTTTATAGCAATTAAAAATTCACAATCACAAATTTTTAGGACTATCTGTATCGAATTAGAAACCGTATGGGATTAGGAGAAATTGTTTTATGCATGTTAGACCTATGTTAAAACTTAGTATATTAAAAATTCATTTATTTAAATAATAAATTTCTGCTTTTAAATCTTGTGAGTTTGAAATTGTTCAATCGACTTCAAACATTTTGGTGAGATTACAAACAGAGCCATGCGGTAAACAACAGGTTTAATTCCGTTTCCTTTCGCCTGATTCAAACAATATTTTGCTTCCGCGTATGTGTATCTCGCGAATACATCGCGAGGGTAAAAATTGGTGAGATTCGAACTCACAAGGAGTCTTACCGGCTATCGTTCTTCCTGCCAAACCCTGCAACAGGAAAACGGGGAATGGCTGTGGTACACAAAGCTACCTCCGCCACACACCAGTCCAGAAAGTGAGCTAATATTGCATTGCCACCCACTTGCGATTTATTATTTAAATTTCCAGTTCTAACTCATCGGAAAGTTAGTTTAATATCAACTACAAAATTTGTATCGAACAGACAAACGAGAAAGCGCCCTCATAAAAACATTGTAAAAATTTGTCAAAATGTACAGAATGAGGTTTGCGCTGTAATTCAGTACGGAAGAAAACCACTCTACAATTCTGTATTAAGTGAGCGTACAGTCGTAACCTATAATGCAGTCCTCACATATTGAATACTAATATTCTTTGAAATTTACACAAGATGACAGCATTTCCTTTATTTTGGACTGAGCAGACGATGATATACCTAATAAATTCAACTCATACTTGTTGATCAAAAGGTAAATGATACGGTTTCGTAAATCATCAGTTTGAAAAGCATCACAGCTCACAGGGACTTTGCGACATTTTCTGCTGTGTGTTTATCATCCTTTTTTTTATTTAACTAACAGTATGGTAGGAACAGCAATCTATTGTTTGCCTCTCATAAATTTTAGAGTTCGATTCAGACCAGCTGTCTGGTGCAGATGTTAACTATTTACTCCTCGTAAAGAACATCCATGGTTAAAATTAACGAAGTTATGTGGTTGTCATAATGTGTATTTCCTTTTGTTAATCTATTATTGAAATTATAACGGTTGTGGCAACCAGGGAGTTGAAACTTGTATATGGACTTCCGGTAATATGACTTTTGTTCGCTGCCACACCGATTGGAGCGTTGAAAGTTAATCTCACCCTTTTATTACTGGTTGACAAAAATTTAATATTATTGGTCGAGGTAAATTTGTTTCGTACAAAACAGAATTTGGTGCTCTGCGGATTCACGCACATTTGTTCCTGCTTACGCCTTCGTGTATATATTGCGCTTTATAAATTACGTTACAACATGTTGCTCGCGTTCTCCTAGACTTTTGTTCGGATCCATAATAATCAGTAGGGTAAAAAAATCCGTACTAGTTTTGTTTCGTATAAAATAGACGCTGGTTTCTTCACTTGGTGTTCTGTGGTCTCATGTATATTTGTGCTGCTGTCGATACTGTATGATGTTATAACTGTATTGATCGTATTGTGTTTGATATATGTTCGCATTCATCTTTCGTACTCTTTCACATTTCACGGAGAACTCCATTTTAGCAGCTTTTGACGGAACTGGCATTTAACTTTATTACATCTCCTCACGGCGTGAGCACGTAATTATACTTTGAATGAAATTTCTTCTTGCCACCGTGCTTTGTAGTCTTAGTGAGAGAGTAAAGATGTTACTACGCATTAAGGACACTCTAAACATTTGTTCATCAGAAGGTACACCAAAACACGTAAGTATTCCCACCGTACTGAATGCAACTACATTTGATACTCTTAGATATACAGAATTTACCAGTGCAACCAACGCTGAAAACACAACAACGGTGAGGAAAAATGCTATATAATGTTAATGTACTATTCGTTCTGAAATTTTCGTTACAGTACGACCATAATACCACTATTGTTTTCACTACCTGCTAGTAACACGTAAACATGTTTCTTCTTTACTATTTTCCGTTACACTGCACTCTAAGTGGGAGCTGAAATGCACTCCATCAAACGTTTTCCATGTTACACTCGAATTAATCTGTAATTCGCTTTGAGCGTTATTTTAGTTGTTTTTTTTTTTGTATTTCTGCTTTTATAGACTTGCTTCGCAGTACGTGACTGTCTTTCTAGTTAAAAAATGTTTGTTACTGGCGCATTCATATAGGTTTTATTCTTATTTAACGGGTCAGTAACCTCTTATACTCTGTTCCAAAGTGGCACAAGGCAGATCTCTCTATTAGGACGACAACTGAGAATCGTGTTGGTGGATAGAGTATGTCTTCTTTTTGACTCGCGTTGCATATCACTGCAGTTCACAGAAGTCGCTGACACGATGTGGCTGGGAAGAACTGAGAGCAGCCCGCTTTATTGATCTGTTCTCTGGGTTGCGTATCATCAGGTGTGAGCTAACTCAATGCAACAATACACTAAGGAGACAAAAGTCATGGGATACGGACACCCACGTACACATACAGTGGCAGTGTCGTCTACACAAAGTGTAAAAGGGCGTTGCATTGGCGGAGCTGTCGTCCGTAACCAGGTGATTCATGTGAGGCCGGCCGGAGTGGCCGTGCGGTTCTAGGCGCTACAGTCTGGAGCCGAGCGATCTCTCCGGTCGCAGGTTCGAATCCTGCCTCGGGCGTGAATGTGTGTGATGTCCTTAGGTTAGTTAGGTTTAATTAGTTCTAAGTTCTAGGCGACTGATGACCTCAGAAGTTAGGTCGCATAGTGCTCAGAGCCATTTGAACCATTTAATTCATGTGAAAAGGTTTCCGGCGTGACTACGGCCGCAGGACGGGAATTAACAGACCTTGAACGCCGAATGGTAGTTGCAGCTAGACGCGTGGAACTTTCCATTTCGGTAATAGTTATGAAAATTCAATATCCAAGATCCGCAGTGTCAAGAGCGTCGAGATGCCTTTAATAGGTTCCACAACGAAACATTGTCTCGAAATTTGGTAGAAAATCCGAAGAAATTCTGGTAGTATGTAAAGTACACAAGCGGCTAGACGCAGTCAATACCTTCGCTGCGCAGTGCCGATGGTACTGTTACCGACGACTGTGCCGCTAAAGAGGAGTTATTGAACGCAGTTATCCGAAATTCCTTCACCAGGGAAGACGAATGGAATATTCCAGAATTTGAAACACGAACAGCTGCTAGCATGAGTTTCTTAGAAGTAGATACCTTAGGGGTTGCGAAGCAACTCAAATCGCTTGATACGGGCAAGTCTTCAGGTCCAGATTGTATACCGATTAGGTTCCTTTCAGATTAGGCTGATACAATAGCTCCCTACCTAGCAATCATATACAACCGCTCGCTCACCGATTGATCTGTACCTGCAGATTGGAAAATTGCGCAGGTCGCACCAGTGTTTAAGAAGGGTAGTAGGAGTAATCCATCGAACTACAGACCTATATCATTGACGTCGGTTTGCAGTAGGGTTTTGGAGCATATACTGTATTCAAACATTATGAATCACCTCGAAGGGAACGATCTATTGATACGTAATCAGCATAGTTTCAGAAAACATCGTTCTTGTGCAACGCAACTAGCTCTTTATTCGCACGAAGTAACGGCCGCCATCGACAGGGGATCTCAAGTTGATTCCGTATTTCTAGATTTCCGGAAAGCTTTTGACACCGTTCCTCACAAGCGACTTCTAATCAAGCTGCGTGCCTATGGGGTATCGTCTCAGTTGTGCGACTGGATTCGTGATTTCCTGTCAGGAAGGTCGCAGTTCGTAGTAATAGACGGCAAATCATCGAGTAAAACTGAAGTGATATCAGGTGTTCCCCAGGGAAGCGTCCTGGGACCTCTGCTGTTCCTGATCTATATAAATGACCTGGGTGACAATCCGAGCAGTTCTCTTAGGTTGTTCGCAGATGATGCTGAAATTTACCGTCTAGTAAAGCGATTTAGAAAAGATTGCTGTTTGGTGTGGCAGGTGGCAGTTGACGCTAAATAACGAAAAGTGTAAGGTGATCCACATGAGTTCCAAAAGAAATCCGTTGGAATTCGATTACTCGATAAATAGTACAATTCTCAAGGCTGTCAATTCAACTAAGTACCTGGGTGTAAAAATTACGAACAATTTCAGTTGGAAAGACCACATAGATAATATTGTGGGGAAGGCGAGCCAAAGGTTGCGTTTCATTGGCAGAACACTTAGAAGATGCAACAAGTCCACTAAAGAGACAGCTTACACTACACTCGTTCGTCCTCTGTTAGAATATTGCTGCGCGGTGTGGGATCCTTACCAGCTGGGATTGACGGAGGACATCGAAAGGGTGCAAAAAAGGGCAGCTCGTTTTTTATTATCGCGTAATAGGGGAGAGAGTGTGGCAGATATGATACGCGAGTTGGGATGGAAGTCATTAAAGCAAAGACGTTTTTCGTCGCGGCGAGATCTATTTAGGAAATTTCAGTCAACAACTTTCCCTTCCGAATGGGAAAATATTTTGTTGAGCCCAACCTACATAGGTAGGAATGATCATCAAAATAATATAAGAGATATCAGAGCTCGAACAGAAAGATTTAGGTGTTCGTTTTTCCCGCGCGCTGTTCGGGAGTGGAATGGTAGGGAGATAGTATAATTGTGGTTTGATGAACCCTCTGCCAAGCACTTAAATGTGAACTGCAGAGTAATCATGTAGATGTAGATGTAGATGTAGATGTAGAAATACCAAATTTGAGGCATTACCTCTCACCACGCACAACACAGCGACTGAGAGCCTTCACTTAACGACCGAGAGCAGCGGCATATGCGTAAAGATTTGAGTGCTAACAGAGAAGCAACATTAAATGAAGTAAGCGTAGAAATCAATGTGCGACGTACGACGAACGTACTCGTTTGCGAGTGCCTCTGACAATAGCATTGCATCCCCTGCAGCACCTGTCCTGGGCTCGTGATCGTATTTGTTGGACACTAGACTACTGGAAATCCGTGGACTGATCAGATGAGTCCCGATTTCAGTTGGTAAGAGCTGATGGTATGGTTCGAGTGTAGTGCAGGCCCCACGAAGCCATGGACCCAAGTTGTGAATAAGGCACTGTGCAAGCCGGTGGTGGTTCCATAACAGTGTGTGCTGTGTTTACACGAAATGAACTGGGTTTTCTGGTCTTGCTGAACCCATCATTAACTGTAAATGATTATGTTCGACTGCTGGGAGACCATTTGCAGACAAATAACGATGAAATTTTTATGCATGACAATGCGACATTCCAATGCGACATGCCAATGCGATATACCAATCGGTTTATCTGCAGAAACCAGCAGGTTTTAGGAAACAGCGGTCATGCGAGACACAGGTGGCCCTCTTTGTTCATGATATACAACAGGCTCTAGATACCGGCTCCCAGGTTGACGCCATATTTCTCGACTTTCGAAAGACGTTCGACTCAGTTCCGCACTGTCGCTTGCTCCAAAAAAGTGCACGCTTACGGTCTATCAGATGACATATGCGATTGGATAGAAATTTTTCTAACAGACACAGTGTAGTATGTCGTCCTGAATGGGGAAACTTCAACAGGAACAAGCGTAACATCAGGTCCGCCGCAGCGCAGCGTAATGGGTCCACTGCTTTTTACGGTTTATATAAACGATCTCGTTGATGGTATCGACAGCGGCATTGGACTGTTTGACGATGATACTGTAGTCTACAGGAAAGTAGTATCTCACGAAAGTAGTGAACAGATCAAAGATGATTTGCAGAAAATAAATGTGTGGTTTAATGACTGGCAGATATCTCTCAATATTAGTAAGTGTAACCTACTGCGTATAACAAAGCGAAAATCCCCATTAATATACGAGTACAAAGTAAATGCCCAGTCTTTGAAAGCGGTAATATCTGTGTCAAGTATGTGGATGTGACTATTCGAAATGATCTCATATGGAACGATCACATTACACAAGTAACGGGTAAGGCGAACACTAGATTGAGGTTTATTGGTAAAATCCTGAAGCGATGCAGACCTTCAACAAAGGAAATTGCTTACAATACTTGAGTTCGTCCAGTCTTAGAGTATTGTTCGTCTGTATGGGACCCTTACCAGTTGGGTCTGACTCAAGAGACTGAGAAGGTCCAAAGAAGAGCGGCAAAATTCCTGACTGGTACATTTAACCATCGCGAGAGGGTTGCAAATCTCATAGAAGGTTTGAAGTGGGACACACTTGCAGACAGACGGCGCGCTAAACGGAAGGGGATGCTTACTAAATTCTAAAATCCGATCTTCGCCGAGGATGTAGAGCATATATTATTACCACCAACTTTCAAATCGCGCAATGATCACCATTCCACGATAAGGAAAATTAGAGCTGCTACTGTGGCGTTCAGACAGTCGTTTTTCCCTCGCGCGATCCGGGAGTGGAACAGAGTGAGGAGGGAGGTGGGGGGGGGGGGGGGGGGGAAACATGACTTTGGCGCGAATAGTGCCCTCCGCCACACACCGCTTGCTAGCTAGCGAAGTATATATGCAGATGTAGAGCTGTTCCCGACTGGTTTCAAGAACATTCTGGACAGTTCGAGTGAATGGTTTGGCCACCCGGATCGCCTGATAGTAATCCCACGAACATTCATTGGTCATAGTCGAGAGGTCAGTTCGTGCACAAAATTCTGCACCGGCAAAACATTCGCAGTTATGGACGACTTTAGAACAGCAAGGCTAATTATTTCTCCTCGGGACTTCTAAGGACTTCTTGAGTCCATGCCACGCTGAACTGGTGCACCACGCCGGGCGAAAGGAGGTACGACACGATATTAGGAGGTACCCCAGTACTTTTGTTACCTCAGTGTATGAAGCGGATCACCCGTGTATATGCTCTTACGCACCTGCCCCCTAGTGCAAATACGCCACGGCGTGTATCACGAGCCCAAACTTGGAGAGACGCTCTGTCCATTGATGCCCAGAGGAACTGTCCATTTGCTCCATACTAGCTAGTCTCAGTTTCCCACGGTTGGTCGGACGTACTTGTGCGTCCGCACTGAAGTTGGATCCACTACCTATGTTGAAGAATCAGTTATACTAATGCGTAGTCCATCTAGGCAAATCAACTCTGTATATAGCCATAGAGAGTTCGTCTTAAGTGTGTTGGAGGAATGTGTGCTGGAAATAAAAAGCTCATCCAAGAGGCATCCAAACCTAAGTAAATTGATAAATTGATTAGCAATTCCTTCGATTTAAGCTTAATGTAACTATGACAGAAATACGTAAATTGACGGTACGGGAGGGGGGGGGGGGGAGAAAAAAGGAAACGAAAAGAGGAAGGGATTACTGACGTCAGCTGTATCGGGATATTACGCGGAATCAGCGGCGAGGAGTGAAAATGTGTACCGGCCCGGGATTCGAACTCAGGATCTCCTGCTTACTACGCAGGTGCGTTAACCACTCTGCCATCCGGGACACAGTATTATTGCAACTGCGCGGAATATCTCAGGAGGAGTCACGGCGACCCACATTCCCACCGAGGGCCACCGATCCGCAGTCGCAGTCCATTTGCTCCATACTCGCTAGTCTCAGTTTCCCACGGTTGGTCGGACGTACTTGTGCGTCCGCACTGAAGTTGGATCCACTACCTATGTTGGAGAATCAGTTATATGAATGCGTGGGCCATCTAGGCAAATAAACTATATGAAAACGTGGTGTTTGTTCTTTCGGATATGTCCGATAGAACAGACACCACATATTCATATGTCAGAAGTGTCTCTTTATATGATCTATAATATTGTGACGCCATCGCTACAAGGTGGCGGCTACAGATAATCCATTTTGTTGTTTGAAATGTAAAAGAGATTATTAATGAATGTGATTTTTATGAGTAGGTCTGCGCCATTGGTAGAGGAGGTGGGGATGGAAAAAACAGTAGGATTTTGAGGGTTCAAATGGTTCAAATGGCTCTGAGTACTATGGGACTTAACATCCGTGGTCATCAGTCCCCTAGAACTTAGAACTACGTAAACCTAACTAACCTAAGGACATCATACACATCCATGCCCGAGGCAGGATTCGAACCTGCGACCGTAGTAGTCGCGCGGTTCCGGACTGAGCGCCTGAACCGCTAGACCACCGCGGCCGGGTTTTGAGGGTAATTGCAGGTTTAGTAGAAGGTAAATGTTACGTGACTGTGATGGCGGGATCGTCTGGCAGAGAAGAAGGAAAAGCTGGTTGGAAAGAAGACCTCGAGCAAAGTTATGGACAAGAGAAAGAGTTATACAGAGGGAGAATGGGGGCAGTTGGCTGTGGTGTGAGGTTTGTGAGAGGTGGTGGAGGGAACACAGTATAAGGTCAAGGGTAGACCTATGTTTCAAGTCAATATTATGCAGTCTACGTCATAAACAAAAGATGACAGCAAGATTAGGCAACCAGTGGCAGAAATATAGAAACATCTACCGTTATATTTGTGACACAGACTATACTATTTCGACTTCAGACCGTTTATTGAACATTGTCTTTGATATCATGTAAGTCACTTCATTTATTCTGTAACGCTTGTGGCATTTCCTTGATTCGTGTAAACTTTTTCAATTTATTATTTTATAACAACTGATGACGGCTGTCAGTCGAAACATGTAACGCAATTCAAATTTAATAAAGTAAACGTGCAGTCTACTTCCAAATTGAAATGTGTGGTAAGAACGGTTACTCACTGTTTTTTCAAAAATGGTTCAGGTAGCTCTATGCACTATGGGACTTAACAACTGAGGTCATCAGTCCCCTAGACTTAGAACTACTTAAACCTAACCAACCGAAGGACATCACACTCATCCATGCCCGAGGCAGTATTCGAACTTCGACCGTAGCAGTCGCGTGGTACTAGACTGAAGCGCTTAGAACCGCTCTACCCACTGTCTTTTCTTTTTCCGGGTTGATATCGGTGATGAAAATTTCTTTTACTAACGGAACTAGAACGAAATGCAGCTACCAGGATATCGGTGTAAGTTAATGGGTGTTTTAAAGCCAGTGATCCACGGACCTACAGGAATGTTAACGTTGTAGCATGGATACAGAACGCTCGTAAATTCTAAGCGCAGTTCAGGAGTTAAGAAATCCAGAACTGTCTAGCTTGGCTTGCCTAATGCAGATAAGAGAGTATTACCTCAGGCGAAACAGCAGAGAATATGTACGAGGGGGAATATCGCCTCTTAAAACAATGGTATCGAGAAGATACATCAAGAAAGAAGAAAATCTATCACACTACAGGAGAGTTATAAGGGTATTCAGATGAAAACGAGATAGAAGGAAAAAAATAAGTAAACGGTTTGTTATTTAAAAAGTAATCGACATAAGTGTTAAAAAATTTATCCCACTGTGAGACAAAATGGTCAATGCCTTCATGTGAAAATGTTGCCAAGGTTGTTTCGACTACGCTGGAGAAGTTCTGCTGGAAAGCCCTTACACGTACTTCATGCAGTTCCGACATCTTCCCATGGAATGTCCGTGTTTCTGGAGTCCTGGAGGAAGACATTCGTAGCCGTCGATTGGCTTCCGAAGAAACAATGCACGCCTGGGTACAATCATTGCTCCGCAGGAAACCGCAGACATTTCTGCTGGAAGGCAATGACCGTATTGCCTCACAATGAACTGAATGTATTAACGGCTATGACGATTGGTTTTGAAATAATTAACCGCTTGCTTATTTTTTATGGTTCTATACTTCAGTCGGTAGAAACGGAACCCTCCAGGACCACTTTGTTGTCCGTCTGGCTGTCCGATTTTTCAAAACTGTCTTTCGCAGAACGGGTAACAGCTTGAGGTTAAAATTCATATCGTATGTTCCTTTGTGACGTAAAAAGGTGAATCTTAAAAATCAGTGCAATCAAAAGATATAACCATTTATGTGACATGTTATGATACTCGCAAACTCACTCATCAAAACCTGTAGAGTACTTCCGTTGACTTAGAGTCATGAAATTTGTCAAGAAGCAAGATTTCGCAGTACAACCAAAGAAAGAAATCAGAAAATTGTTGATTTGTAATTGTATCACACGATAACAATTTTGTGTCATTTGTTATCAGGTTGTTTAGACATCCCCCATTTTTTCTTTTTAAGGAGCTGGTACACGTATCAAGCTGAAATTTATGTCATCTATTACGGTCTACGGTCCTTCAATGCAGTCACAAAAGACTGCTATTCATATCACATATTTTGATACAAAACCACTCATCAGAACCTATAGGTCACGAAATTTTCCAAGAAGCAAGTCCTCTCTCTCTCTCTCTCTCTCTCTCTCTCTCTCTCTCTCTCACACACACACACACACACACACACACACACACACACACACAATCCGAAAATTGTTGATTTGTAGTTTTATCACATGAAAAAAATTTTTGTCATTTATTACCAAACAGTCTGCCTGCCTGTCAGCCTGTTAAGAGCTCTTTTTCTTAGGATCGGGTTGACGTATCAAGTTGAAATCTGTCACATGCTAAGGTCTATAGCCATTTGATGCTACAAAATGTTAATCTCTTAAGTCATTGGTACCGAAATATACACAAATGTCACATTTTTTTGATACAAACCCTCATTAAAATCTATAGGGCACTTCCCCATAAAGCAGAAGCATGAAATTTAGCAAAAACAATGGTTTCAGCCTACAAGTAAAGAAAAAAAAACAGATAACTGATAATCTATGTTTGTATGACATTGTAAAATATTTTTTGTTGTTTGTTATCCGGCTTCAATCTTGAACCGATGTCTTACGAATATAGATATCGATTACAGACAAAAATCGCCGAGATTCTCGAGTCCTGGAACGATGAACTGTCTACACTGAAGCACCAAAGAAACTGGTACAGACATGCGTTTTCAAAAACACAGGTAAGTACAAATGCAGAATACGGCGATGCGGTCGGCAATGCCTATATAAGACAACAAGTGTCTGGCGCAGTTGTTAGATCGGTTACTGTTGCTACAATGGCAGGTTATCAAGATCTAAGTAAGTTTGACAGTGGTGTTATAGTCGGTGCACGAGCTATAGGACACAGCATCTCCAAGGTAACGATGAAGTGGGGATTTTACCGTACGGCGATTTCACGTTGTACCGTGAATATCAGGAATCCGGGAAAACATCAAATCTCCTACATCGCTGCCCAGGGAAGAAGATCCTGCAAGAATGGGACCAACGACGACTAAAGAGAACAGTTCAGCGTGGCGGAATTGCTGCAGATTTCAATGCTGGGCCATCAACAAGTGTCAGAATTGCTGCAGATTTCAATGCTGGGCCATCAACAAGTTTCAGCGTGCGAAGCATTCAACGAAACTTCATCGATATGGGATTTCGGAGCCGAAGGCCCACTCGCGTACCCTTGATGACTGCACGACACAAAGCTTTATGCCTCGCTTGGGCCCGTCAACAACGACGCTGTACTGTTGATGACTGGAAACATGTTGCCTGGTCGGACGGGTCTTGTTTCAAGCCGCACGGAGTGGCCGCGCGGTTAGAGACGTCATGTCACGAATTTCGCAGTCCCTCCCCCCGGAGGTTCGAGTCCTCCCTCGGACACGAGGATGTGTGTATTGTCCTTAGCGTAAGTTAGTTTAAAGTAGTGCGTAAATCTAGGGACCGATGACCTCAGCAGTTTGATCCCTTAGGAATTCACATACATTTGAACATTTTCTCGTTTCAAATTGTATCGAGCGGATGAACGTGCACGGTTATGGAGACAAGCTCATGAATCGGTGGACCCTGCATGTCAGCAGGGGACTTTTCAAGATGGCGGAGGAGCTGTAGGGGTGTGGGGAGCGTGTAACTTGGAGTGATATGGGACCCCTGATACGTCTAGATAGGACTCTGAGAGGTTTCACTTACGTAAGCATCCTGTCTGATAATCTGCATCCATTCATATCCAGAAGGCCAATGCGACACCCACACGTCCAGAATTGCTATAGAGTGGCTCCAGGAACAGTCTTCTGAGTTTAAAAATTTCCGCTGGTCACCAAACTCCCCAGACATGAACATTACTGAGCATATCTTGGATGCCTTGCAACGTCCTGTTCAGAAGAGATCTCCACCCCCGGGAGATCTCCACCCCCCCTCGTACTCTTACGGATTTATAGACAGCCCTGCAGGATTCATGGTGTCAGTTCCATCCAGCACTACTTCAGACATTAATCGGGTCTACGCCACGTCGTGTTGCGGCACTTCTGCGTGCTCGCGGGGGCCATATACGATATTAGGCAGGTGTACCAGTTTCTTTGGCTCTTCAGTGTATATACATAATTGTGTACGGATCCCTCAGTACGCAAGTTCTCCTCGCAGCTGGCCAAAGTTTTCCATCTGACCCGTTTTTACTTGACTGCTGGTTATAGGATGGCAGAATACTCCCTAATTACAACGCTGGGAAGTACGAATAATCGAGAGGGATGTGGTGGTGCGATGGTGCACGGTATCACGTCATCTCATCAATTTTACCGCTGATCTACTATTAGAAAGTGAATCATGAACAATAAAAAAAATGTCGTTAGACTAGGGCCTCCCGTTCGCCGAGTGCAAGTCTATTTGACGCCACTTCGGTGACATGCTCGTAGATGGGGATGAAATGATGATGATGAGTAGGACAACACAACACCCAGTCCCTGTGCGGAAAAAATCTCCGACCCAACCGCGAATTTCACCCGGGCCCTTGGGATTGACATTACGTGGCGCTGACCACTCAGCTACCGGGGGTGGACATGATGAACGATCATCAAAGCGTTAGGAATGCGGTGTTACTAAAGCTTGCAGAAAAGTAACTTGATTTGCAACCAGTGAGGATGTTCCTAATAGAATAGATGTGTAAAGGAATGTTTGGAACATGTCACCTTAAAAGAAGTGACGGGATGGTGGAATATATGTTAAACTTTGGGACAGAATTTACGAGGGGTCAAGAGACGGAAAATTTTTTAGGTGTATGGGGTTGTGCAGGGGGAGTTGCTATATGTAACAAATAATGGAGGACTCTGTGTGCAAGAGCTACGTGAGAAGAATAGGTTGGTACAAGAGAGAAAATGATGGCGGGCATCAAACCAGTTAACCGAGTGATGACCCAAACTAAAAAAATAAAAAGGCCTACTTCAGAGCTTAAGGGCTTTCTTGTTGTGATGGCCTTCATAACCGCTTTAAACTACTGAGTGACGTCGTTTCTCGTTCAGATGGCACACTATGTGTAATTGAAGAGTGGAAATGGATAGCGTTTTAAGTTCTTTGTTTTTGTTTTTCGAAATGGTGTTTTCAGTGTTACTGTGTTCTCGGTACTCTGCTGCATGTTCCTAGACTTGATCCAAATGTCAAACCTTGGAGAAAATGTTGCAAACATTCATCACTAGCAGCTGCATTATCATTGTGCCACGGAGTGATTCCCTCAGGAATTCCAAACGGTATTCCAGTTCATACAAACTGACTTATTTGATTTTAAACATGCTGCTGAAACATTGTTGTCTATGCAAGCGAGTAAAATCTCAAATTGGAGTGTGATGTAGATGTCTCATACTCATCCATCTGAAGTTCATACTTATTTAAAAAAATAGATGTACTGGGTGCCCACACTTAACGTTTCAAAACACTGTAGAAAGAAAGCCTCTGCTCAGAATGACGTTAAAAGTGAACAGCATATTACTGACGCAGGGCTGGACGTCATGAAAGAAAGCTCTTTTACAACAGCGGTGACTTTGCGCCAGTTGCCCTGCAGAAGTTCCGGACACTCAAATATATGAAATAAAGCATTAGTCCGATGTCTGCTAAGGGTCTGAAGAAAACGATTGCAAAATTAGAAAAGGCATGTTATTTTGAAGTGCAGCGTCTCACGCGCGACCGCTACGGTCGCAGGACCGAAACCTGCCTCGGGCATGGATGTGTGTGATGTCCTTATGTTAGGTTCAAGTAGTTCTAAGTTCTAGGGGACTGATGACCTTTAGATGTTAAGTCCCATAGTGCTCAGAGCCATTTGAACCATTTTGCAGCATCTCAGAGGGAGGAAAGCAGCTGGTCTGACGTCTGCCGAAAATGTCGTCACAGAACTGGAAGTGGGATCGAGAGGTAGTGTGTAAACACGGAGTGCACGGGGACTCGTCCGAATGTTGTATATGCCTGCGAGCACGGAGCATAACATCGTATGAAACATCCCGCACTGTTATCCATACAAAATCACTCGTGTTCAGGAGCTGCTTCCGGCTGACCAGCCAGCGAGACAAACGCTCGCGTGGAAGTGGACTACGAATGCTCATGGAGCATTCTGTGGACAGACGAAGCCCATTGCCAAGGACATGTCAATAAGGAGAGTATGGCCAACGGAAAATCCACACGCACGTCAACCGGCACAATTCAGAAAAGGTGACCGTGTGGTGCCTGTTGACGGCATCGTTTTCGTAGTGCCGTATTTTTTCAAGCAGATGACTTCTGCTCGTCCTGTTACCTGCACCTTCACTGGTAAACGCTAAGCGCTATGAGAGCCTTTTGCACACGAACGTTATTCCAACCCATCAACAGCATAGACGTGTGGAGAGTATCATCTTTGTGCAAGATGGCGCTCCTCCACACATTGAACAGCTAGTGAAGCGGTTGCTGCAGAGGCATTTCGGAAATACTAGAATTATCAGCCGTCATTTCCCTACAGTTGGTCGTGCGCATCACCTGCTATTAAACCGTGTGACTTCTGACTGAGAGGTTATGTGAAAGATGTTGCGTTCAGTGTCGCAATTACGAACGTAGCTGATTTGAAGGCGCGTACTGTACAACGCATTCTGAACGAGACCCCCGATGCACTTCGATCTGGTGTGGAACATGCTGTTTCTCGATTTCAGCTTGTGTCAGGAAACGGTGGACAGCATACTGAACATATCTTGCGCCAATGTCACGACAGTTACAAATCGATGTAACTTCGCTTTATATGCGATTTTTCGCTCCAGGAAAATTGAAAACCGATTTAATTTTGCTTTTTATGCGACTTTTGGCCTCAGGACAGTTAAAAATACATTTTTCCCATCCGATGTGGTATGTCCTTTCCGTGGTGGTTGGGCTTACCTAACTAACGGTGTCACAACTGTTCACTGCCGAACTGGAGCAGTCATGCACATTGAACAGAACGGATGCTGTAACTTGCAACTCAAACCATAGCCGTCGTATTGCGATTCATGCACTCGTCAGCTCTTGCTGTCTTCGGAATTGTTTCGATGATGCTTTTCCGAAAGTCAGATGGAATGTCGCCAGACTCATGCATTGTACACACTAACGTGAATAGTCATTTTGTTGCCACTCCCCCCAATGATTTTAGAAATTCTGATGGAATGTTAATTATCCCTTATGCCTTATTTGATTTTAAGTCCTCCAATGCTCTTTTAAATTCTGATTCTAATACTGGATCCCCTGTCTTCTAAATCGATTCCTGTTTCTTCTTCTATCACATCAGACAAATCTTCCCCCTCATAGAGGCTTTCAATATATTCTTTCCACCTATCCGCTCCCTCCTCTGCTATTAACAGTGGAATTTCCAATTGCACTCTTAATGTTATCACCCTTGCTTTTAATGTCACCGAAGGTTGTTTTGACTTTCCTGTATGCTGAATCTGTCCTCCTGACAATTTCTTTTTCGATGTCTTCACATTTTTCCTGCACCATTTCGTCTAAGCTTCCTTGCACTTTCTATTTATTTCATTCCTCAGCGACTTTTATTTCCGTATTCCTGAGTTTACCGGAACATTTTTGTACTTCGCAGTTACCGTCTTTGTACCTATGTATTCCTTCCCAACTTCACTGATGGCCCTTTTTAGAGAAGTCCACTCCTCTTCAAATGTACTGCCTACTGAGGTAATACTTATTGCTGGACCTATCGCCTTAGAGAACTTCAACCGTATCTCGTCATTCCTTAGTACTTCAGTATCCCACTTTATTGCGTACTGATTTTTCCTGACTAATGTCTTTAACTTCAGTCTACTCTTCATTACTTCTGTATTGTGATATGAGTCTATCTCTGCTCCTGGATACACCTTACAATCCAGTATCTGATTTCGGAATCTCTGTCTGACCATGATGTAATCTAACTGAAATCTTCCCAAATCACCAGGCCTTTTCCAAGTATATCTCCTCCTGTTGTGATTCTTGAACAGAGGGTTCGCTTTTACTAGCTGAAACGTGTTACAGAACTCAATTAGTCTTTCTCCTCTCTCATTCCTTGTCCCAAGCCCATATTCTTCTGTAACCTTTTCCTCTACTCCTTCCCCTACAACTGCATTCCAGTCCCCCATGACTATTAGCCTTCCATCCCCTTTTGCATACTGTTTTACCCTTTCAATATGTTCATACACTTTCTCTATCTCTTCATCTTCAGCTTGGGACGTCGGCACGTATACCTGAACTATCGTTGTCGGTGTTGGTTTGCTGTCAATTGTGATAAGAAGAACCCTATCACTGAACTGCTCACAGTAACACATTCGCTGCCCTACCTTCCTATTCATAACGAATCCTACTCCCGTTATACCATTTTCTGCTGCTGTTGATATTATCCTATTCTCATCTGACCAGAAATCCTTATCTTCTTTCCACTTCACTTCATTGACCCCTGACTGAGCCTTTGCATTTCCCTTTTCAGATTTTCTAGTTTCCCTACCACGTTCAAGCATCTGACATTCCACTCCCCGACTCGTAGAACGTTATCCTTCCGTTGATTATTCAGTATTTTTCTCATGGAAACCTGCCCCTTGGCAGTCCCCTTCCGGAGGTCCGAATGGGGACTATTTCGGAATGTTTTGCCAATGGTGAGATCATCATGACACTTCTTCAATTACATGCCATTGCATCCTCGTACCGTTGACCATTGCTGATTCTTCCGCCTTTAGGGGCAGTTTTCCGCCCCTAGAACAAGAGAGTGCCCTGAACCTCTGTCCGCTCCTCCGCCCTTTTTGACAAGTCTGTTGGCAGAATGAGGGATGACTTCTTATGTCGGAGGTCTTTGGCCGCCAATGCTGATTATTAAATTCAGCAACGACGGGATTCGAACTCGGACCGGAATTCGAACCCGGACCGAAGACGTTTTGATTATGAATTAAAGACGCTACCCCTAGATCACGGGTAGAATTGTCAATTGATCCATGATTCACGGTTTTTCCAGTTAGCTTTAACGATGTTGAGATCTGAGTCTTTATTTCGTTCCCTGTCAAACTGTTTTAATGTATTGGTGATGTAATTTTCAGACAGAACATTTTTCGAGTAATAAATGGCTACTTCTTCTTCTTCTTCTTCTTCTTCTTCTGTATTACTCACTCCACTTTCGTCAACTCCTTCCGGGAAACAGGAGAGGATATCAGCTATGATGGTTGATGGACCAACCATGCAGGTGATCAGGAAATCATATTCCTGCAGAGTTAACATCCACTGACCTAATGTTTCTGGATATACTTTTGCACTTAACATAAATTCTAGTGCCTGGTGGCCAGTAAACGCACTGGTTTTTCCACCAAACAGGAAGTATCTGAACCTACGAAACCCCATACTACTACCAAGCCTTCCGAGTTGGAAGGATCTGTGATCGAGTAATTTTTCTCATATTTAGTAAGTACTCGACTAGCGAAAGCTGTCGTCTTTCTTATCCACTCTCTGTCTTCATCATATTGTTTAAAGAGCAGTACACCTAAGCCTTTTTGAGCACTGTCGGTTGACATATAGAATTCCTTCGTCAAATCAGGATGCCCTAAAATTGGGGCTTTACCAATGACATTTTTAGTTGTTGGAACTCCTGTTCCGACTTTTGTTGTTGTTGGAACTCCTGTTTTGCTTGGGCATCCCACACCCAGGGTATCTTTCTACTAGTTAACGAGCATAAACGTGGGTAGCAAGTTTTTCTATCAAAATGAACTTTTTGTAGAAGTTAATGAGCCCCAAGAAGCCCCGAAATGTCTTTCTGTAATACAGAGTGCCTAAATTTTGTATTGCTTGCCGTTTGCTAGGGTCTGCTTTTATTCCCTGTCCAGTAATAATATGGCCTAAAAACTCAACCTTTTTATTCCCAAAATTCGACTTCACAATGTTCACAGTTATTCCATATTCTTTTAATGTCCTTAGCAATGTATTGAGCACCTCATTATGAAGTTTCCATGACAGTTCAGCTACTAATATGTCATCGACATAACAGGTGAGATGCTTTTGGAGCTTTTTATCCAATACAGTTCCTAGAACTCTTATAAAGGCAGCAAAAGGGAGCCTTTTGAACTGGTAACTTTGTCCAAATGCAATAAAACCCATATACTTTCTGCATTCAGATGTTAGTTCTATTTGCCAAAAACTATCCCTCAAATCTAAGGGAGCGAAAATATTGACCCCAAATAACTTTTGTAAAAGCTCTTTCAATTTTTCTGGACGATAATTTCCAGGAATGACAATGGAATTTATCTGTCATGCATCAATGACCAACCTAATACTTCCCTCCTTCCTATCCACTTGCAATGAACTATTGTATGTTGAGGGTGAAGTTTTCATAATGTCATCATCTAGTATCTTGTGTAATTCTAAAAATACTTGCCTTTGGTAACACAGTGGAATTGTGTAAGGTGGTACTCCAAATGGCTTGTGATCTCTAACCTTGAATTTTATACTGAAAATTTTTAATGGCACCTGGTTTGGTAGATGTGGTGGTGGTGGTTAGTGTTTAACGTCCCGTCGACAACGAGGTCATTAGAGACAGAGCGCAAGCTCGGGTTAGGGAAGGATTGGGAAGGAAATCGGCCGTGCCCTTTCAAAGGAACCATCCCGGCATTTGCCTGAAACGATTTAGGGAAATCACGGATAACCTAAATCAGGATGGCCGGAGACGGGATTGAACCGTCGTCCTCCCGAAGGTTTGGTAGAAACACCCCGGTGTTTTGTCGTAATACTCCTCCTAATTTGGCTTTGTCTATTTCAGAAATATCGCTTACTTGTAGCAATTTTTATCTATTTCGTGATGGATTTCCTGCATTACTTCATCATCTGCAGGTATTGTTTCTGCTGCCCCCTATGCCGTGGCCCTCCTCTGATTGATACAGATCCATTTGCATAGGCAGTTGTTTGTAAGCGCCTGGCATCTATTCATGTCTAAATTTTCCTTCAAAAGTGTAACATACCTTCCCAAGCAGCATGTACCCTTCGTCCATATTGAGTGTAACATATTTTGATACATGAAACGGGCTCCAGTGATTAGGGGCAGAGACAGTTTCGGCACAATTACCATGTTCGTTTCTACACTCCTGGAAATTGAAATAAGAACACCGTGAATTCATTGTCCCAGGAAGGGGAAACTTTATTGACACATTCCTGGGGTCAGATACATCACATGATCACACTGACAGAACCACAGGCACATAGACACAGGCAACAGAGCATGCACAATGTCGGCACTAGTACAGTGTATATCCACCTTTCGCAGCAATGCAGGCTGCTATTCTCCCATGGAGACGATCGTAGAGATGCTGGATGTAGTCCTGTGGAACGGCTTGCCATGCCATTTCCACCTGGCGCCTCAGTTGGACCAGCGTTCGTGCTGGACGTGCAGACCGCGTGAGACGACGCTTCATCCAGTCCCAAACATGCTCAATGGGGGACAGATCCGGAGATCTTGCTGGCCAGGGTAGTTGACTTACACCTTCTAGAGCACGTTGGGTGGCACGGGATACATGCGGACGTGCATTGTCCTGTTGGAACAGAAAGTTCCCTTGCTGGTCTAGGAATGGTAGAACGATGGGTCCGATGACGGTTTGGATGTACCGTGCACTATTCAGTGTCCCCTCGACGATCACCAGTGGTGTACGGCCAGTGTAGGAGATCGCTCCCCACACCATGATGCCGGGTGTTGGCCCTGTGTGCCTCGGTCGTATGCAGTCCTGATTGTGGCGCTCACCTGCACGGCGCCAAACACGCATACGACCATCATTGGCACCAAGGCAGAAGCGACTCTCATCGCTGAAGACGACACGTCTCCATTCGTCCCTCCATTCACGCCTGTCGCGACACCACTGGAGGCGGGCTGCACGATGTTGGGGCGTGAGCGGAAGACGGCCTAACGGTGTGCGGGACCGTAGCCCAGCTTCATGGAGACGGTTGCGAATGGTCCTCGCCGATACCCCAGGAGCAACAGTGTCCCTAATTTGCTGGGAAGTGGCGGTGCGGTCCCCTACGGCACTGCGTAGGATCCTACGGTCTTGGCGTGCATCCGTGCGTCGCTGCGGTCCGGTCCCAGGTCGACGGGCACGTGCACCTTCCGTCGACCACTGGCGACAACATCGATGTACTGTGGAGACCTCACGCCCCACGTGTTGAGCATTTCGGCGGTACGTCCACCCGGCCTCCCGCATGCCCACTATACGCCCTCGCTCAAAGTCCGTCAACTGCACATACGGTTCACGTCCACGCTGTCGCGGCATGCTACCAGTGTTAAAGACTGCGATGGAGCTCCGTATGCCACGGCAAACTGGCTGACACTGACGGCGGCGGTGCACAAATGCTGCGCAGCTAGCGCCATTCGACGGCCAACACCGCGGTTCCTGGTGTGTCCGCTGTGCCGTGCGTGTGATCATTGCTTGTACAGCCCTCTCGCAGTGTCCGGAGCAAGTATGGTGGGTCTGACACACCGGTGTCAATGTGTTCTTTTTTCCATTTCCAGGAGTGTATTTCATGCCCCTGACAGGAAAAAGTTACACACGTCTGTCTAGTAACTACCATCGACATACCCATGATCAGTCCTTTAACATGTTTCGTCCGCAACACTGGTAGAGCATGTTGAACGTTACATTTCTGAAAAAGTTCTTCCGAAATCGCTGTTATTTCGTTTCCTGTGTCAAAGACGGTATCTATAAGCGTGCCCCTTACCTCAACTCTAACGATCGGTAGCACCTCATGAGGAACTCTAGTTTCATTTTCACGCATTAAAATGGACTAAATCCTCAACAATTTGGTCATCATCAGTTTTTTTACACCTGCATACATTAACTGTTGACAACTTTTACTGCTCATCATCGGATGATTCCCTGTAAATTGTCTCCTAGCATGCTGGCATTTGTATCTGATCATCCCCTAAACCAACTTCAGAATCTTGTTGGTCAAAGCTAAGTCTACTTACACATTTACTTGTAAAATCAACTTCATTCGATCACTGAATCTATTGTGACTTTTCTTTGTACCGTTCATCTCATCATTTATGTTTCTAACCAGGGTTCGTGGCCTCAACTCGACTTCCTGTACCGATTCATCTGGGCTGCATTGGCCTGCTGAAGCCTGACTCTCCCAAAGTTTCTGCATTCTAGGCATTCCAGTTCCACCCGAATAATTTGGGTTTTGTGGTAGAGAACCTCAAAGCCTTCCTGCTTCTTTTTCATGGTGATCATATGGCGAAATATAGTTACCACCAAGTTTCTGGAATCAAAGCCATTATTGTAAATCCGCGGCTTACCAAAACCATAGTTATTATTTGAGCTCTGCGAGTTGTAAAAATCATAGCCATTATTATTCCACGGGCGAATACTATTGTTCCCAAAACTATTACGTTTCCCAACATTACTATTGTCGTTGTAATCATTGTTAAAGGTCAATCGGTTGCTATTGTTCCCCTACCATCGATTTCTCTCACTGCACGTTGTTTTTTCGTGTCATCTTCATTGAAGATGAATTCAAGTGCTCTTAACATCCCAATAAATGCCTGTATATTATCTCCAGCGCCACCAGCTAATGATTGCTGATGACGCAAGGGTAACTTCATTGTGCACATACGTATGAGTTCCCCATCACTGTTATGACTGTCTAGACACTGATTCTTTTTCGTCATTTCTTCGAAAAATCTAACTGGCTTCTTTTCTCCCGAATTTTCAAATGACGTCTTCTGTAACGATTCATGTCTTATCCTATTTTGGGTTCCCGCCGACCAGTATCGCTCCAAGAATGCAGCCTTGAATTGTTCATGTGACTGACAGTTTGCAGCGACTCTTTGCATCGTTTCCACTATTGCTCTTTCATATGAGCACACATGAATAAAGTTTATGTCTAAGTGGCCAACGTTCTGGCAAGCCAATTTGGAATTGATAGATAAACGTACGGCGGTGTAAGTCGTTCCAGTGTTCTGTGCAATGCTGGACTCTTCTGACTGTCAAAAAATGATCGTCAAATTTCTCTATTGCACCATATGGTGTTTGTGTTTTCGCAACATTTTCCGTTCCCTTCATTTGCGTCATATTTTCCTTTATTCTATGAAACGTCCCCTTTGAACAATTATACATGACTGTGCTTAAACTGACACACAATATTTCTAGCGCAACACAATCTGACTTTCAAAAATCCCTACAAAAGAATGGCCCTGACTAACATTAACCTATACGTTTCACAAATCACTTACCTCACAAAAATCTTCGTTACTCGAACTACTGCAATACAGCGAGCGCCACTACTGCCAGCTAAATAAAAGATTCAAACTACTGAAGGCACTAACTACTGATAGGCACAGTTAGCAAATGAAAGATTTTGATAGAGAACAACAATGTATTTACCTTAATAGTGTTCAAAGGTCATATTATATATATTAGTTCAAGGCATCCAGTCTTACAAATTTACTGTCTCTGTCCAAAACTCCGCCATCTCACTCCCCACATCCACCACTGCTACGCGCTGTTAACAGCCAACTGCCCAACACTACAATGGCGAATATTACTCCAACAATGCAAACCAATCACAGCCTTCACGCAGCACAGTCAGTGATTTTGATACAGAGCGCTACGTGGCGTTACCAATAAGAAAACCTAAACAGCCTACTTACAATTCGTATTAACACATTTGGATCCTGAGACGAAATATTTGAGTCCAATGTAGTACAGTATCTACGCAATGGTGTGCAATTATCTACACCGTACCATTCCTCGTGTATCGGACTGAAAGATATGTTTAACTTTCCCGTTACTGGATCTGTGTTTTGTCTTTGTACTTGCTTCATATTGCCTGTGGTATCTGGCCTGTTGTACTGTAACTCGCAAACTGAGAATTTGGTTCGTGTGGCGCAGTAAACTGCGCTGTTGTCGCGTCATTCGGGTATGTTCGGTGGGTCGGCTGCCCCTCCGTTGGTATGTGCGCAGTTACCGCTTCTTGCACCATCGTCGGCCGTGGAAATGGAAATGAGCGTTTGGCGTCATTGGCCGGGAGGCCCCTTGCAGGGCAGGTCCGGCCGCCTTGGTGCAGGTCTTATTACGAGGGCCGTTCAGAAAGTAACCTCCGGTTGATTTAAAAAAATACACCAAGTTAAATAAAAATATTTTAATATATACATCTTACAACTACATCTTTGCACTATTTTTCTACATAGTCTCCATAGCGATTGAGGCACTTATCGTATCTCTTCACAAGCTTTGAAATTCCTTCTGCATAAAAATCACCCGCTTGTGCCTGGAGCCAGCCTGTGACCGCATCTTTGAGCTCTTCGTCGTCATCAAACCGCTGTGACCCGAGCCATTTCTTCAAATGCATGAAGAGGTGATAATCACTTGGCGCCAGGTCTGGGCTGTAAGGTGGATGGTTGATAACGTCCCACTTGAAGGACTCAAGAAGGGCCGTTGTTCTGCGAACAGAGTGAGGTCGGGCGTTATCGTGCAAAAAAACGATACCGGAAGTCAGCATACCACGGCGTTTGTTCTGTATAGCCCGTCGTAACTTTTTTATTGTTTCACAGTACACGTCTTGATTAATGATCGTACCACGTTCCATGAATTCAACCAACAACACCCCTTTGGCATCCCAAAACACCGTTGCCATCAGTTTTCTGGCAGAAAAATCTTGCGAGGCTTTTCTTGGTTTGGTAGGCGAATTTGAATGTGCCCACATCTTTGATTGTTCTTTTGTCTCAGGGTTCACGTACTTAATCCAGGTTTCGTCACCGGTCACGATTCTGTTTAACAATGGTTCTCCTTCGTCCTCATAACGTGAGAGAAAGTCTAATGCAGAGGCCATTCTTTGAGTTTTGTGGTGGTCGGTAAGAATTTTGGGCACCCATCGTGCACAGAACTTACGGTAACCCAATCTTGCTGTCACTATCTCGTACAAGAGAGTCTTAGAAATCTGTGGAAAACCAGTAGACAACTCCGATATTGAGAAACGTCGATTTTCACGAACTTTTGCATCAACTGTCTGAACGAGTTCGTCAGTCACCAATGACGGTCTACCACTCCTCTCTTCATCATGAACGTTTTCTCGTCCACTTTTAAACAAACGTACCCATTCACGGACAACTCCTTCACTCATAACTCTTGGTCCGTACACGGCACAAAGCTCACGATGAATAGCTACTGCAGAATATCCTTTGGCTGTAAAAAACCTTATGACAGCACGCACTTCACATTTGGCGGGGTTTTCTATTGCAGCACACATTTCAAACTGCCACAAAAACTAAACTAGCGCAGGTACGACGTTCACTCGACCACGGCTTGATGCCGACTGACCTGTTGAGTGCGTGAACGCACAGATGGCGTCGCTACTCCCCCCACAACCCGCACTGTGACCAATCGGAGGTTACTTTCTGAACCGCCCTCGTACATTCGACGCCACATTGGGCGACCTGCGCGCCGGATGAGGATGAAATAGTGATAACACAACACCCAGGCCCTGAGCGGAGGAAATCCCTGATCCAGCCGGGAATCGAACCCGGTCCCGTAGGACGGCAATCCGTCACGCTGACCACTCAGCTGTCGGGGCGGACATCGTCGGCTGTGAACGCATATTATCTGCTTCGCTCACCTGTCTCAACTGTACTTCTAGTATTTGTTTCTGTTTCGGATCGGAAAATACTGAAGCAACATCTTGTGGACGTACGAGTGTGATCTCATGACCTTTTTGTGTTTTCGCAACTGACACGGAAGATAGCATAACAGGCTTGGTTACATCTGGACTTTTTTTCCACTTCTACGTCAGATGATACAACCGATTCCGTCGCCTCACTGCTGCTTTCTGTACGGTTCTCAATAGAATGCTTCAGTTCTCCACAAAGCTGTTCATACTGTTGCTTATTTTTCGAGACGATATTTACAATGCGTGTATCGAATCTTTTTAACGCAGATCGCGTGACACGTTTTCTGAGATTAAGTTCTTCCACGACTTGTTGAGCCTTACCAGACGCCTGACGTGCTAAATTATCAACTCTTTGGTTGGCATTAGACACTGAATCCTGCACGTGGTCCATGTCAGTATGCATCTTTATCGATCGGCCATAAGCGACTGAATTAGTTAGCTTGAGTTTCTTGCCTCTTTCCGGATTTCAGTAAATTGTTCATTAACTTCTGTTCGCATCTTTTACTGATCTTTGCGAACTTTTTCGAACCCACAATTGGTTTCAGTACTGAGACCATTTACAGCAGCATTTGTGGCCGCTAACCTGGCGTTTGTTGCTGTTTTTAATCCTGCTAACCCTGCGCTTATCGTTTCACTTGTTTGCTTGACAACAGTAGCGAGTTGCTTCAACATGGCGCACACACTATCAGATGCTTCGCCATCGTCATCTCTGGCCATTTGGTGTAAATTTTGCCTTTAGCTTCTTTCATGCGACGTTTCACTGACTTCTGTGCATAATGCTGCGCACTTACATTCTTCCCGTAGGAAAATGTGACGTTTGGTTCAGAATTATCACATACGGTTCGACGCTCCAAAGTTGCACGTTTATCTTGTAAGAAATGGTCACTTGAAAATGGCAGCAGTGACCGAAATTACACTACTGGCCATTAAAATCACTACACCAAGAAGAAATACAGGTGATAAACGGGTATTCATTGGACAAATATATTATACTAGAACTGACATTTGATTACATTTTCACGCAATTTGGGTGCATAGATCCTGAGAAATCAGTACCCAGAACAACCACGTAATAACTGCCTTGATACGCCTGGACATTGAGTCAAACAGAGCTTGGATGGCGTGTACAGGTACAGCTGCCCATTCAGCTTCAACACGATGCCACAGTTCATCAAGAGTAGTGACTGGCGTATTGTGACGAGCCAGTTGATCGGCCACCATTGACCAGACGTTTTCAGTTGGTGAAAGATCTGGAGAATGTGCTGGCCAGGGCAGCAGTCGAACATTTTCTGTATCCAGAAAGGCCCGTACAGGACCTGCAACATGCGGTCGTGCATTATCCTGCTGAAACGTAGGGTGTCGCAGGGATCGAATGAAGGGTAGAGCCACGGGTCGTAACACATGTTAAATGTAACGTCCACTGTTCAAAGTACCGTCAATGCGAACAAGAGGTGATCGACACGTGTAACCAATGGCACCCCATACCATCACGCTGGGTGATACGCCAGTATGGCGATGACGAATACACGCTTCCAATGTGCGTTCACCGCGATGTTGCCAAACACGGACGCGAAAATCATCATGATGCTGTAAACAGAACCTGGATTCATCCGAAAAAATGACGTTTTGTCATTCGTGCACCCAGGTTCGTCGTTGAGTAAACCATCGCAGGCGCTCCTGTCTGTGATGCAGCGTCAAGGGTAACCGCAGCCACGGTCTCCGAGCTGATAGTCCATGCTGTTGCAAACGTCGTCGAACTGTTCGTGCAGATGGTTGTTGTCTTGCAAACGTCCCCATCTGATGACTGAGGGATTGAGACGTGGCTGCACGATCCGTTACAGCCATGCGGATAAGATGCCTGTCATCTCGACTGCTGGTGATACGAGGCCGTTGGGATCCAGCACGGCGTTTCGTATTACCCTCATTACCCTCCTGAACCCACCGATTTCATATCCTGCTAACAGCCATTGGATCTCGACCAACGCGAGCAGCAATGTCGCGATACGATAAACCTCAATCGCGATAGGCTAGAATCCGGCCTTTATCAAAGTCGGAGACGTGATGGTACGCATTTCTCCTCCTTACACGAGGCATCACAACAACTTTTCAGCAGGGAACGCCGATCAACTGTGTGTATGAGGAATCGGTTGGAGCCGGCCGCGGTGGCCGTGCGGTTCTGGCGCTGCAGTCCGGAACCGTGGGACTGCTACGGTCGCAGGTTCGAATCCTGCCTCGGGCATGGGTGTGTGTGATGTCCTTAGGTTAGTTAGGTTTAAGTAGTTCTAAGTCCTAGGGGACTTATGACCTAAGATGTTGAGTCCCATAGTGCTCAGAGCCATTTGAACCATTTTTTTGAATCGGTTGGAAACTTTTCTCTTGTCAGCACTGTAGGTTGTGCCACCGGCGCCAACCTTGTGTGAATGCTCTGAAAAGCTAATCATTTGCATATCACAGCATCTTCTTCTGTCGGTTAAATTTCGCGTCTGTAGCACGTCATCTTCGTGGTGTATCAATTTTAATGGCCCGTAGTGTATCTTAATGTATGAGACTTAGGCACAACAGACTTGTGTCTAAAAGGGAAATTACAAGATGTTGATCTCCGTTAGAAGAAATTACTTCACTAACTGCTAGCATAGGCGAATCATGTTACACGTACCTTATACACGACAAGAACTTCCGCACTTTTGCTAACGACAGCCGAATTTGTATTCGAAATTCCTAGAAAGGACGCGGAAGCTGCATTTAAGCGTCGAGGACACCAATGGGATATAATTACTTGGTCATGACATTCCGTAGCTGGCAGTCACAACGCAATAATTATTTAACGCGAAGGCCTGCGAAACACGGTAACTCCGAGTAACGAGCTCGCACAGCCCGAAATATCTGAGCAATTTCTTACGGCCGCCGCCTTCCGACAACGCCGCCGCGACTCCCTCATTGTCGGCTGTTTGCGCAACTTTTGCCTCGTCTGCGCGCTTTCCGACGACAATCGCGGCGCGTATGAAAGGGTATTCGCGGGTCGCCGTCGCCTGCTGTTCGGAATGCTGCGACCCTGCGCGCACGCACGTCGCGCCGTTTTGACAAGGTTTTAATGGGCGCCGCCACAATCAGTCCTCGTTACGGCGGGATATTTGTTCTTCGCGTATTATTACGAACTTGAACGAGGCAGAGTTATTGCTCGCGGGGGCGGATAGCATTATGCCGCTCCAGGGGTTTAATCAGCACCGAACAATGTTTCCGCTGCCGGGACCAGCCGGCCGCGCAATCACTACAAAACAGTTTTACTCGGGATTTGACTTCAATTAAATCGCAGTTTCCAGGGACGTGAAGGGTGAGGCGGGAGGGGAAGGGGGTGGGGGGGTGGGACGCCAGTCGCAATTGCTTCGCAATCCAATACTTCCAAACCGGTAGTGAGCGTTCGGGTCGGCGGTCAGAGACAGTGCTGAACAGGGACGCTTATAGTGTTGGTGCCTTTGACGTCAGAGTGGGGTGGTGGTGGTGCCACGTCGCTTAGAGGTGCTCTGCATATCTCTACGGCCACGAGGAAAGGTATGAAACACAGGCCTCTGACACAGTACCTCACGAGCGGCTTGTAATCAAATTGCGTGCTTATGGAATAGCGTCTCAGTTATGCGACTGGGTTCGTGTTTTCCTGTCAGAGCTGTCACAGTTCGTAGTATCTGACAAAAAGCCAACGAGTTAAAAAAAAGTGTTCCTTGCTTTCCCCAAGGTAGTGTCATAGGCCCTCTGCTGTTCCTTATCCACCGGGTGATCAAAAAGTCAGTATAAATTTGAAAACTGAATAAATCACGGAATAATGTAGATAGAGAGGTACAAATTGATACACGTACTTGTAATGACATTATTAGAACCAAAAAATACAAAAGTTCAAAAAATTTCCGACAGATGGCGCTTCATCTGATCAGAATAGCAATAATAAGCATAACAAAGAAAGACAAAGCAAATATGATGTTCTTTACATGAAATGCTCAATATGTCCACCATCATTCCTCAACAATAGCTGTAGTCGAGGAATAATGTTGTGAACAGCACTGTAAAGCGTGTCTTGAGTTATGGTGAGGCATTGGCGTCGGATGTTGTCTTCCAGCATCCCTAGACATGTCGGTCGATCACGATACACTTGCGACTTCAGGTAACCCCAAAGCCAATAATCACACGGACTGAGGTCTGGTGACCTGGGAGGCCAAGCATGACGAAAGTGGCGGCTGAGCACACGATCATCACCAAACGACGCGCGTCTAGCAATATGGGGTGGAGCGCCATCCTGCATATACATCGTACGTTCTAGCAGGTGTTTATCAGCCAGGCTGGGGATGATGCGATTCTGTGACATATCGGCGTACCTCTCACCCGTCACGGTAGCAGCTACAAAACCAGAATCACGCATTTCCTTGAAGAAAAAAGGCCCGATAACGGTAGATGTGGTAAAACCAACCCATACCGTGACTTTCTCGTCGTGCAACGGAGTTTCCACGACAGTTAAAGGATTTTCGGTAACCCAAATTCTACAGTTTTGGGCGTTGACAGACCCTCGGAGCGTGAAATGAGCTTCGTCGGTCCACAACACGTTACTCAACCAATCGTCATCTTCCGCCATCTTTTGAAACGCCCACACCGCAAATGCCCTCCGCTTCACTAAATCGCCAGGTAACAGTTCGTGATGCCGATGGATTTTGTACGGATAACATCGGAGGGCGCGCCTCAGTGGCAACCAAACAGTAGTGTATGGAATGCCAGTGCGACGTGCGACTGCACGAGTGCTGACTTCCCCGTGCATAGACGAACCCACTACAGTCTCCGTTTCTTCCTGAACTGTCGCAGCAGCAACACGCCTTGTGCTCGGTTGGCCACTACGGGTCTATCGTCAAAACAAACCCGTGGCTTCGAACTTCGAAATCATTCTCGCCACAGCTGCATTTGTCAAAGGACCTTTACCCGTTCGAATCCCCTTCCTATAGCGATAGGATCGTAACGCTGAACTACCACATTCCCCATTCTGATAATACAGCTTCACTAAAAGAGCGCCTTTTCAGGTAACGTCAACATGCTGCGACTGCTGGCGCATCTGATCCTCTCTCTCTCTCCTTACAGCTCCTTTTATACACGATTGTCATGCGCAGTCACTGGCGTTAAGCTGTCCAGCGCCATCTGTCGGACCTTTAGTGGACTTTGTTTTTTTCTTTGGTTCTAATAAAACCCCATGTCATTCCAAGCACGTGTGTCAGTTTTTACCTCTCTACCTACATTATTCCGTGGTTTATTAAGTTTTTAAATTTATACTGACTTTTTGATAACCCGGTATATAAATAATTTAGGAGACAATCTGAGCAGCCGTCTAAGGTTGTTTGCAGATGGTACTGTCTTTCATCGTCTAGTAAAGTCATCAGAAGATCAAAACATTGCAATACGATTTAGATAAGCTATCTGTATGATGTGGAAATTTGCAATTGACCGTAAGTAATGAAAAGTGTCAGGTCATCCACATGAGTGTTAAAAGGAATCAGTTAAACTTCGGTTACAAGATAAATCAATCAGATCTAGAGGCCGTAAATTCAATTAAATACCTAGGAACCAAAATTACGAACAACTTTAATGGGAAAAAAACACACAGAAAATGTTGTGGGAAAGGCGAACCAAAGACTACGTTTTATCGCAAGAACACAGAAGATGCAACAGAGCTCGTAAAGAGACTGCATACACTACGTTTGTCCGTCCTCCTTTGGAGTATTACTACATGATATGGGACACTTACCAGGTAGAACTAAGGCAGTACATAGCGAAAGTTCACAGAAGGACAGCACGTTTTGTTTTATCGAGAAAGAAGGGAGAGAGTGTCACCGACATGATACAGGATTTGGGGCGGAATTCGTTAAGACAGTGGCATTTTGTGTTGCAGTAGGATCTTTTCTCGAAATATCTATCAGCAACATTTTGCTCGAATAGAAAAAATATTTTGTTGAAGCCTACCTACATAACGAGAAACTACGATCATAATAAAATAAGAGAAATCAGAGCTCGTACGGAAAGATATAGGTGTTCGTTTTCCTCGAGCGGTTTTCGAAAGTGCAATAATAGAGAAATAGTGTGAAGATGGTTCGATGAACCCTCTGCCAGGCACATAAGTATGATTTGTAGAGTAGCCACGTCGATGTAGATGAACGCGTTCTGTAGAGCGAGGTACGCAACCTTTCGTCAACAAAGAGCCACTGGAACAATATAACCATTAGAACATCGCCGAAATAACGTTGATTGTAAAGCAAAGGGAAGAGATACACGCTAATAGAAGTGGACAGTGTTATATAACAATGCAGCAGTCCGAAATTAATCATAATATATTGCGGTGTCTGTGTTCGCAAGAAGTACGATAGGTGCAATCGTGTTTGTCCGAGGAAGAGACGCTGCGAATGTTATGAAACACGGGAACTATATTCGCAGTTACGAATTCGGGAAACATCCAACTGCAGAATGGAATTACGACATTGAAAATTTGTGCAGTAGGGGGACTCGAAATCCGATTTCCCGCTTGTCGAGAGCTGTCGCCTTAATCATTTCTGCCATCTTTTTTGTATATTACAAATATTTATTTACATTTTAGGATATAGATACAGCTATGGTTTCATAAAAATTTTACAGACTTAGGGAAACCAATGAGCCACATGGGTCTCATGTAAACAGGACCACAAAGGTTCTACCGCAAGGTCTATGATGTTACATTTGAGTCCCACACTACATATTCGTTTGGTCACTAAGCTAGTAAATATGTTTTAAGAAATGCGATTTATGGCATGTCTTAGTGCAGTAAAGGTCTACGCCCTTATTTGTAAGTACATGTTAACAATGTGCCACCCAGAAACTGCAAACAATTACACAAAAAAGAAAAGAGAAGATAGATTTAGCAGTCAGAAACAACAGGATAAACTGTACGACCACTCAATCACAAAAGGGTTCCTCAGATATGATGTGATATCCTTGAAACATTTCATTATCCAACCTACACATCCCCTATTGAATCTGTCATATCTGATAAAAGTCTGTCTGTAATTCAGATATTCAGTCGCACTCTATATCGCTCAATGCATAATACAAGCGATTGCAAATTCATTCATATATCTTTTCCCTTTTTTCAAAATATCAGAATTGTTTTACGCTTTAGGGTAGAACTAAGGCTGTAGCTGCATACAACTTTTACAAACATAAAAACCCTACAGAGGCAGGTAAATTGCTATCGTTAGGTCTCTATGGAAACAGGACCACAAAAATTTACCTTAATTCTGTGATAAAATATTTGAACATCTCGTAGTATATCTGTTTGGCCACTAGGTAAACAAAATTTATTAACGAATGTCATTAATGGCATAGCTTAGTCTTTAAATGTTCGTGCCATAATCTGCAAATACATTTAAACAATGGAGTGACCCCAGGGTGTACGCTACTACAAACAAAGAACACTCAATTTATTTTAGAATTAACTGAATAATGCTGGCGCCTGGCTCTGTTAATACCTCTTTTACCGTGATAATGACTTTTAAAAAGTCTGATTTAGCAGTCAAAATGAACACAACAATATTTATATCCACCCAGTCAACTATCCGTGCACACTTCACGGTCAGACACGAACTTCCATATGTCGTCGTCCATGTGTCATTAACATCCACAGTTCCTCCGAATATGCATGCATGCGGCACTGCTGCGACTGCAGCCGTTATGAAATACAGGAAATGTACTGGCAGCTGTGAATACGGACAACATTCACCGCCAGACGCCAATTTCCATATGCCATTGTCTATGTGCCACTGAACTGCACTCGTACACTTAATGTAATTCCCGTACAGGGGAGACATCCTAATCGATATCCGAAGAAACACTGAGTCGTACTTCTTACACACGCAGGCACTGCATTGTCGTACTTATCCGTCGATACCGGACCAGCGACTTCTGCATGATGTGTCATTTAGAAGTAACGTAACTCGATGAAAGTTGGACTAGACAGTGAAACAACTGCTACAGTGTGGCACAAAAGATAACTGAAAGAAATAAGTAATGAGAAAGAAATGAAACTTTTATTCAAAGACAATAATTACATTGAAGTCACAGCGATTTATGTTGGTACCATGGACGTTAGTAAAAGGCACGACATAGATCTTAATAGGGTGTACGATCACCATAGCCGGCAATGCATGCTCCCATTCTGACCACAATGTTGGTGAAGAGATCTTCTGGTAGGGCGTTCCATTCTCCACCACAATGGATGACAACTGCTGGATGGTCTCTGGTGCATGTCACGTGCTGCAGTACGTCTTGCAAACTTATGCCTCACGCGTTCGAGGAGATTTATGTCGGGCGGAACGGACAGCCAGTCCATTCGCAGAATACCCTCTCGTTCCTTGAACTACTTTACGTACGCCGTTCTATGCGGTTGCGCAAATGAACTCAGGGCGAGTGCGCGCGTGAAAAGACGCACATGGGGAAGGAGTACAGCGTATCGTGTTCAAAGATTTGTAGGCCAGTACAGCCATACAATATTATGCCGCCCCACGCCATAACACCCGGGTCGCTAAACCTATGATTTTCGACAATGTTCCTGGCTGCAGTACGTGTTCCCACCATTCACCATGTTGTTGTTGTTGTTGTTGTTGTTGTTGTTGTGGTCTTCAGTCCAGAGACTGGTTTGATGCAGCTCTCCATGCTACTCTATCCTGTGCAAGCTTCTCATTTCCCAGTACCTACTGCAACCTACATACTTCTGAATCTGCTTAGTGTATTTATCTCTTGGTCTCCCTCTACGATTTTTACCATCCACGCTGCCATCCAATGCTAAATTGGTGATCACTTGATGCCTCAGAATATGTCCTACCAACCGATCCCTTCTTCTAGTCAAGTTGTGCCACAAATTTCTCTTCTCCCCAATTCTGTTCAATACCTCTTCATTAGTTATGTGGTCTATCCATCTAATCTTCAGCATTCTTCTGCAGCACCAAATTTCGAAAGCTTCTATTCTCTTTTTGTCTAAACTATTTATCGTCCACGTTTTGCTTCCATACATGGCTACACTCCACACAAATACTTTCAGAAAAGACTTCATGACCCTTAAATCTATACTCGATTTTAACAAATGTCTCTTCTTCAGAAATGCTTTCCTTGCCATTACCAGTCTACATTTTATATCCTCTCTACTTCGACCATCATCAGTTATTTTGCTCCCCAAATAGCAAAACTCATTTACTACTTTAAGCGTCTCATTTCCTAATCTAATACCCTCAGCATCACCCGATTTAATTCGACTACATTCCATTATCCTCGTTTTGCTTTTGTTGATGTTCATCTTATATTCTCCCTCCAAGACACTGTCCATTCCGTTCAGCTGCTCTTCCAAGTCCTTTGCTGTCTCTGACAGAATTACAATGTCGTCGGTGAACCTCAAAGTTTTTATTTCTTCTCCATGGATTTTAATTCCTACTCCGAAGTTTTCTTTTGTTTCCTTTACTGCTTGTTCAATATACAGATTGAATAACATCGGGGATAGGCTACAACCCTGTCTCACACCCTTCCCAACCACTGCTTCCCTTTCATGTCCCTCGACTCTTATAACAGCCATCTGGTTTTTGTACAAATTGTAAATAGCCTTTCGCTTCCTGTATTTTACCCCTGCCACCTTCGGAATTTGAAAGAGAGTATTCCAATCAACATTGTCAAAAGCTTTCTCCAAGTCTACAAATGCTAGAAATGTAGGTTTGCCCTTCCTTAATCTAGCTTCTAAGATACGTCGTAGGGTCAGTATTGCCTCACGTGTTCCAACATTCCTACGGAATCCAAACTGATCTTCCCCGAGGTCGCCTTCTACCAGTTTTTCCATTCGTCTGTAAAGAATTCGTGTTAGTATTTTGCATCCGTGGCTTATTAAACTGATAGTTCGGTAATTTTCACATCTGTCAACACCTGCTTTCTTTGGAGTTGGAATTATTATATTCTTCTTGAAGTCTGAAAGCCTCGTGTATCTTGCTCACCATATGGAAGAGTTTTGTCTACCCCTTGAGCCTTGTTTCGACTTAGGTCTTTCACTATCTGTCAAACTCTTCACGCAGTATTAAATCTCCCATTTCATCTTCGTCTAAATCCTCTTCCATTTCCATAATATTGTCCTCAAGTACATCGCCCTTGTATAGACCCTCTATATACTCCTTCCACCTTTCTGCTTTCCCTTGTTTGCTTAGAACTGGGTTTCCTTCTGGGCTCTTAATATTTATGCAAGCGGTTCTCTTCCAAAGATTTCTTCTCCTGTAGGCAGTATCTATCTTACCCCTAGTTATATACGCCTCTACATCCTTACATTTGTCCTCTAGCCATCCCTGCTTAGCCATGTTGCACTTCCTGTCGATTTCATTTTTGAGACGTTTGTATTCCTTTTTGCCTGCTTCATTTACTGCATTTTTGTATTTTTCCTTTCATCAGTTGAATTGAGTATCTCTTCTTTATCCAAGGATTTCTATTAGCCCTCGTCTTTTTACCTACTCGATCGTCTGCTGCCTTCACTATTTCATCTCTCAAAGCTTGTAACCTCCCCCTCACTTATCGACCTTAATGACAGTGAAAAATTAAACCGCGTGTACCTAATGGAAATTTGGGAAAAGCAATCGTCAACGAAGTCAATTTGTCGGTAAAGAGGGAGGAAAGGGTTACATCTAAATGAAAGGAAAAATGCAAATGAAACTGGTGGAAATTAATTTTGAAAAGGGTTAAAGTTAATAAAGAAAGTAAATGTGCGGCCGTTACGTTAACAATTAACTAGCGGTAATTAGATATTTGAGATCTGGGGGAAATTACGGTCGCCAGTCCTAAGGACAATTACTATAGTAACTGAAAAAGAAGGGTTATTACACATATAATTAGCACTAGAAGCGTGGCAACTGAAGGTTGACACGTGTAGTGTGAAAACTGAAAGTTTGTCAGAAGTAATAAATTTCGCTACACTCTGACTTAATTTAGCAAACGAATTAATAAAACCGGAAAATCGAAAGTTAATTTATTGACTGAAGTTAATAGTGAGCTTTCTTTCTGAAGCACATCGAAATTCAGTAAAATACTGTTAGTCTTGGGCTACCTCAACAATCATTTCAAAAGCTACTTGAATCTACGCAATTTAGAAATAAGAGATTTAACTTTGAACTTGAATTAAATGATTCTGAACAATTAACAATAGTAAAATTTAGTACGTACCAAGCTGAGCTGCAGTCACAGGTAAGCTAAAATACGGTAACAAAACTCGCACTCTTAATTTGTGCTTGTGTAATCTAAATATTGTAGCCAGCTATGAATACCTTAACTGAACTTTGAAATTAAAGCAGTGAAATCGAATGATGCAGGCGTTTGAATTTCAACGACACTCGGGTTCATTCCGGAAAAGGAAGGGACCCTGCTTGGTAATGCAATTGGGACAATGAGCAACAAAGGTTCATGCTACATTGCTGTAATTTAGTTATGAAAATGGAACAGTTTGAAAAGCTGAGGTCTGCCATACAGTTCTAAAACTTTACGTGCTTCCAGTCTTCCTTGTTGGTTGATTGACGGTTTGAAGCCGTCGATCGAATAGGTGGCGACAGTCACTCATTGTCGGCCGTCGCTGTTGCAGAAGCTAGGTGTTGGCGTGCCTTCTTCTCGACACGGTCTCCAGCCGAAACGGGCTCTTGATGTGTGCCAGCTAACACTTCCCGTCCGCGACACCATTTCAGAGTCTAACATAGCAAGTCGAGCGCAATTACATGCTGCCAAACCCCGAAAGCGCGGCAACTCGCGGGAGCGTCACACAACACACCTGCTCAACTACCCTACCCCAGCCAGACTCACTCTGCTCTGCGCGCGCTCCACGCAGCAGAGTTAACACTACCAAAGATCCTAAACACTTGGGTTCTCCACACAACCTATCGATGTATTCGTTCGATAGCATAGTTTTGCCTAGGCCAGACCCAGCGTATAAATAGAAATAATATTCACAAAACAAACCAATTATAAATCGACATAAATGCATAAATATATACAAATGGTAAAACAATTACAATATATAAAGACACAGAAATGTCATATCTTCGGGTAACAAAATAAGGAAAAATCTATAGTACAACAGATGGAAATAGAAGGATATGCATTTCCGGTGTTACAAGCTACCCATTCTTCTTCAACTGTATTTCTTTCCACCATTCTTGTCAATCGTTCCCTAATGCTCTTCCTGAAACTCTCTACAACTTCTGGTTCTGTCAGTTTATCCATGTCCCATCTCCTTAAATTCCCACCTTTTTGCAGTTTCTGCAGTTTTAATCTACAGTTCATAACCAATAGATTGTGCTCAGGGTCCACATCTGCCCCTGGAAATGTCTTACAATGTAATACCTGGTTCCTAAATCTCTGTTTTACCATTATATAATCTATCTGAAATCTTTCAGTATCTCCAGGCTTCTGCCATGTATACAACCTTCTTTTATGATTCTTGAACCAAGTGTTAGCTATGAGGGTACATCTGCAGTTGTCGAACCTGATCGTTTTGGTGGTCTAGGCGATATGGTCTGGGGAGCCACAATGCTGCACGGGCGTACTGACCTCCAAATCGTTGAGCATGGTCCACTCACTGATCAACGTTATTGAGACACTATACTCCTCCCCCATGTGTGTTTTTTAAGGGGTGCATTCGTCCCTGACTTTTTTATGGATGACATTGAGCGACAACTGGTGGAGGAGCTATTGGCACTAGATAACATTCGGCGAACGGAATGGCTTGCCCGTTCTCCTTACTTAAATCCCATCGAACACCTGTGAGATGCGTTGGGGAGATGTATTACCGCACGTACATGTACCAGCGACCGTCCAGCACCTGTCACCCTGGCTGGTGGAGGAATCCAACACCCACCCACAAGAACTCCTTATGATTCTTGTGACCAGCATGTGAGCACGTTACAGAGCATGCAGTGTAGGCCGCGATGATCACATACCGTATCGAGAACCTTGTCTTACCCTTTTAGTGTCCATGGTACCATCATGAATTGCAGTGACTTCAGTGTAATTATTGTCTTTCAATAAAAGTGTCATTTCTGTTCCTCCCATTGGGTATTACTTTCAGATACTGTACTGTACTGTACTGTAGCAGGGCTTTCTACGTATGATCCTAGTTTCATCGAGGTATCCCATTTGGCAGCGACACACCATGCGAAATAGTGGTACCACGGATCGACACCATCACCACCGACGTCTCATAGTTGGCACTGGAAACGCACATTTCCGACAGACGCCGACAGCGCCTGGCGGATCCAATGGTGAGCGCCCACTGAGCCACGCTCTCAGCTGCTCCGATTACGAGGGCTGTCAGCTGCGGCGATGTAAGAGGCTCGGTGGCAGTTACACGTCTCTGACTTAGTCGCAGTCTATACAGTCTTCAGACTTAGTCAGCGCCGGCCGGGTTGGCCGAGCGGTTCTAGCCGCTACAGTCTGGAACCGCACGACCGCTACGGTCGCAGGCTCGAATCCTGCTTCGGGCATGGATGTGTGTGATGTCCTTAGGTTAGTTAGTTCTAAGTAGTTCTAAGTTCTAGGGGACTGATGACCTCAGATCTTAAGTCCCATAGTGCTCAGAGCCATTTGAACCAATCTTAGTCAGCCTTTGACAGTTCGCTCGTGCATTAGTAGCTGGAGTCTCACACAGTGTAAAGCTTTTCAGTTGTTCTTGTAAGACTTGACTTATAGCTATTTGTTCTTTTGTAAAGTATCTTCCCAAAACTTGAAAGAACTCTTAGTTAAATAAAACCGCTGTTTCATGTATCTGCGTGTTCGCTAATCGTTCGTGCTCCTTTCCAGCTTTCCTACGACGACAGTAGCTGCGCCGCTCTGTAGCCTACCTCTCCTTACCATTGTGTACGAAACAACAGAAAGTTACTTTCGCCGCTCGGGGTTAGCCGAGTGGTCTCAGGCGCTGCAGTCATGGACTGTGCGGCTGATCCCGGCCGAGGTTCGAGTCCTCCCTCGGGCATGGGTGTGTGTGTTTGTCTTTAGGATAATTTAGGTTAAGTAGTGTGTAAGCTTAGGGACTGATGACCTTAGTCCCATAAGATTTCACACACATTTGAGCATTTGAACAAAGTTACTTTCGTCGTTAAGTTTTGGGTACTAGTGTAGTAGTTACTCTGAGAAAAATGGACCGCTGGTAAGTAGAGTGCCAGAGTGCCAGACCTGTGATTTACCAGATGCTATGTGGTGGATAGTGGACGTTGTGGGTCATGTTATGGCGAGCGGCAGGTGGAAATATCCTCGGCTGCTGTCTCTCGGCCACTGGGACTGGCTGGGTGGGCAGAGCTGACCCTCAACATCTAGCATCAATTCCTGTTGTACATATTTTTGCACACTAGAAAAGCCTTGTACAACAATCTCTGACTAGATATTAAAGTGCCTCCCAGGAAAAGAATCACTCACGAAAGCTCACACTGAAGTTTCTACGATAGCTGGATCTCCCCCCCCCCCCCCCCTCCCTCCCGCCAGCGTTCCTTAAATTTTTAATGCGTATATCGAAATGTCTGATTGACCAGATTGAACTGTTCGTCTCTCAATTCAATTTTTTTAAATGTAAGTTTCCCAACTGTTCCATAACCAAGCCGATAGATCACACACACTAGTCAAGAAAGCTGCGCTGTACCGATGCCATGATAGCGATTATGGTATTTGTTGAAACTCTTTGGTTGCGTTGCTAAGTTACAGCTCCTTGGGCGTCCCATGAGGTGGGGCTTTTGCAGCAATGCGAGACCGATTTAAGTATGGGCACAGGTCAAAAACAGCTGTCTTCTCAAGGGGCGTTGTGTGGACGTCGGTGGAAAGTAGACCGTTGGACGGAGCCGTGCCTGGAATCGTGGCCTCTGTCAGCGTGTCTTGTTGGGACACTCCATGTGTTTGGATCGCCGATATATCCCTCGTGGGCTGCATCTTCGCCTACTATAGAGGCCTTATTCTGTCTGCGGTGTGACGAGGTCATACGCTGCAATTCGTTTTGGCAAGTTCCCTGACATCTTTTTTGGTAGACGTGACAACCCACACCATCCATGATTGGCTTAGGCCCAATGCAAGAACCATGGTGAGCTCCATATCTGGAGAACGTTAATGCGTTAGTTTCTTTTCTAGTTCTTGTTTGTTGTTCTTGCTCGATCAGTCTACTGGTCATAGTTTGGCTGATGCACTGAAGATGGATCAACATCTTGAACGTCGTTAAGCCTAACGCTCATTTAATTCCAGTTCTCTCTTTATACTGTTTGTGTGTGCCTTTATAAATTTAACTGTTTGGTGTTCCTGAACTTAAACACTTCCTCTCAAGGTTAACACTTGTACTCTATTTCCATAGTGTTTTGGAAGAGGCCTATGCGGTCTTTCACTTGCTTTCTGACTTTGTTCCTAGTGTATGTTTTAGAATACATATTGGTTCTGCACTGTTTAAGCATTTGTGACAAAAATGACTTCTATTGAATGTTGAAATGTCACTTTTATGTTTAAGGGACCCCTGTACGATTTTAAGGTTTGTCATTAGGTTGCTATGTAAATCTAATTCGTGTTCTTATGTTCTAGAATCTGTTCCAAATCAACAAACGTCTGGGCTCCTAAACGTAAAGCTCTTGTAGGCCTATTATTTTAGAGGTCGGGCAACGGTAGCCAGAATTGCACATGGTGGATAAAATTTTCCGCACTGGCTGTTAAAATACTTTTATTGAAAAACCACGAATTCTATGAAGTCCGCGACATACTGCGGCGTGATCTCAGTCAGTTTCATCTTGACGATGAAAGATGGGACTTGGCTCCTAGCATTTACTTTACCGCGCTACATTGTTTGAAATAATAAAGGAACCTATCACCTGCATCTCTTCTGATGCGATACCGTTCGTGACTTTTTAAAAAAAAATGTATTTTAGCAGTCAGTGTGGAAGATTTAATTTACTCTTGCTAGTTATAGCCTTCTGGTCCGTCCGCTTCACGGACATGAGTAACTTGTACAGAAGTACACAAAAGGTTCTCTTTTACAAACTTTGGGTTAATGGTTTCATTGTGTGCTCCATAGGCGAGTGTAGTTTGTTGTTCTTTTCAATTAATTCAAATAATTCGTATAAATGGTTTCACACATGCACTTTGGTGAGTTTTTAGTAGGTTGTTTGTGAAGTAGACCCAACTTCACAAACAAGTGTAATATTTGTCTTTAAAAATTATTTTGTGCTTGTGGTTTTGCTGTCTGCTTCACAGACGCGTGCAAGCCTATATCCAAGGAATATGTGCACTTGTCTTTTGTCAAGAAACTGTCTGCAGCCCCCTCTCATATCAACAACAAACCACAGGTTGCATCCCTTGGACAAGCTCTACAATGGCTAACTGAGTAGCGCCTGCAGGCTACTGACCACTGCTTAGTTTTGTATAGTAGGGTGAAAACACTAACTCCTTCTATGTCAGAACGATCCCTTAGTCCAGTGGGTTAGAAGGTTTCCGTGTATGGGATACAGCCTCTCTACATAGGCTGTCCCAGGTTGCGTGCCCAGTTCGAGGCAGCTGGGTTGTCACACACACAGGTGGGCAGTGGTGGGCAAAAGGCTGACTGGTACGCAGTCTTGCAGCTGGACCACAGTGTACGCGATTGTACGCACCTTACAGGTCTCCGGGCCAATAAACCATGTCTGTTCAGTCGTCTGTACACTGTGTGTCTGGAGACAACTGTTCCAGTGGCTGCAGTAAGGTCCCGAGCAAGGCTACCTACAGTACCCCATGGCCGCCTGCGGGAAATGATGGTGAGATATCAGTCTTCTTGTGGTGTTGTACACTGTGGACGTCCCGTACTGTAGCACCTGGCCACGTTTCCTGCCTGCTGAAATCGTTGCCATAATCTTGAGGTCACACTCTGCGGAACACGGAGGGCCCCGTGCTTTGACCTGCTGTGTTTGACCAGCCTCCATTCGCCTTAGTGTTCTACCCCTCATAACGTGATCAATATGTGTTCTGTGAGCCATTTTCAATACACAGTCACCATTAGCACATCTGAAAACGTCTGCACACTTACTCGCTCCACCGTACTCTGAAATGCACCAACACACCTCTACGTATGTGGACTGCTGCCAGCGCCACCGTGCAGCGACCGCAGGTCAGATGCACCGCATGGTCGTACCCCGAGGTGATTTCAACTCGCAAACCGCCCATCATGCATCAGCATTATCCTTAATTTATGAGTACTCCGTCTTCAGGCCACGAGTGGCCTACCGGGACTATCCGACCGCCGTGTCATCCTCAGTGGAGGATGCGGATAGGAGGGGCATAGGGTCAGCACACCGCTTTCCAGGTCGTTATGATGGTATTCTTGACCGAAGCCGCTACTATACGGTCGAGTAACTCCTCAATTGGCATCACGAGGCTGACTGCACCCCGGAAAATGGCAACAGCGTATGGCGGCCTGGATGGTCACCCATCCAAGTGCCGACCACGCCCGACAGCGCTTAACTTCGATGATTTCACGGGAATCGGTGTATCCACTGCGGCAAGGCCGTTGCCCTTAATTTATGAGCGTGAGTGTATATTGCGTGGGCCTGTGTGTGACTCATAAGTTGGAGTCTTTCTCACGTTTTCTATGTCACGGCTGTTCCCGGTATTGGTTCCTACATTGTTCGGATATTAACCTGCGTTCCTCAGGTGCTGTGAAAGCAGCCACACAACACTTCTTTGTAACGGCTAGCTCTGTTTAAGGTCTGGACTGTCTCATATTCGCGCTTCGTCTAAGAACCTGCTGGCATTCGTGATTTATAAGAAACGTTCTCACTGTCCAGAAAACAATTTTTTAAAGCAGTCAGACTTCATTTGCAGTTCTTTAGATTTACATGCCCCTTGCGCGAATTATTTGCTCTCTGTGTCTACGCTCCGACCAATGCTTGTGCGTGTACTTGAATTGTCGACACGCTTTCGCTTTTTAAGGCAGGTGAAAACCGCTGCTGCCAGCGAGAATATTCACACGCTTCCATGTGTGCGTTCTTGACACTTTTGCGTCTATGCTTCCTCTTAGTCTCTGCAGGGGGGCCACATTTATCTGTGCGGATACTCATTGTCCGCTAGGCTCTTTGCAAGGTGTACATTCTTGAGCGGGTTGAGGACACCCACGAGGATACCTCCTGTGTGGCTGCAGAAACTCCACTTCTCTCCCAGCCGCTAAACGGGCACTGTCTTTGCCCTCGCCATGGGCTGCAAGTGCTGGAAGTTGGCGAAAGTGGCCATCGGTTTACGTATCACAAGCGACAACACAAAATCCCTGAAGAGACTTAAAGAGGAAAATACTCGCTATTAAGAAGGACACGCCAATATGAATTAACAGTGACACTCCTTAATTTATTTCCACCAATTCCTAACAGAAAATTTTGTGTCCGCTGGCCTGCTACTGAAAAGGATTCGTTCATCCAAAAATAAAACATTGTGTGTTCCATTCAGCATTTTGCCCTTCGCTGCGAACAGTAGCACTTTCCCCAGACCCACGTAGAAATGTCACGTACTTCCATCATGCCGATTATTCACTTTCTGGAGGCTCTAGCCACAATCTACACTAGCTATCCACTTTCAGGCTGCCCGCACCAGGCTAACTGCAACAGAACCCCCCCCCCCCCCGCCCCCTCCCTAAGCTCCATTATCCCGACATATCTTCTGCTTACTTTTCCTTTAACTGACTGCCTCATCAAAATCCTTAAAACTAAGCTACCATTAGTCAGTTGACTCCCTGCCGCCAACCAGTGGCACACTAAGTCCTCCCAGGTGGATCAACGACACAGTTGTCGTCGTGAAACCAAATATATCACTTCATAAATAGGAAGCAACATCTAGAAGCTAAGGAACAACATCCACCTGACATTCACAAATAGTTTCGGAGTTCCCGAAGTGGCTACCAGTCCTGCATCTAATCCAGTATCCCATAGGCTTCGTAGCAAACATTTCTGGGAAGTATTTTGCTGTGTCCAGCGAACCTTACGCTCTTATACCTGAGCTCGTAGGTAAACCTGCCTTCCCGCTTCGCCATATCGATGAACAACACACACCTCTTTGACTGGGTCCATTATCCAGGGAGATATTACTCCTTCTGCCCTTGAGATGCGGCCCGCGTTCGTAGTACGTTTCCCTACTGACCTCTAACCCAAGTATGGTAGATACTGAGTTGAGCATTCCGATTACGTCCTCTTAAATCAACCACCACAGTACGACTACAGGTAATTTTATCCCATTTGTTCACTGTCCCATTTACCTTCGACTCCAGTAATGTGTGCCTAATAACTTCGCTCCCGTGGTCTATTGGAGTCATGCTTTGATGTGTTTGTGTAAAGAGCCACCAGGCTGCCTTGAGACAGAGAATGGCACTGGACTCTGGACCGTCAGCGACTTGTCACATCCAGAAAGGACAAAGTGTTGTTGGACTGCTGGGCTGGAGATAATCTACAAAGTGGAGGCGCCATTGGAGGAAGCTTATAAGGTTGACAGGACAGAAGATGAGGCTTGCAGATTAGTCAGTTATTTACTCAACCACAGATCATTTACAAAATTATATCAGAGATGTCATTTTAATTAAAAAAGGATTTTTTTTAATTAACTAATTCATGCACAGAGACTGCCAAAGATGTGGCGAAATAAACATTACGTAATCTGAAACGTTTCTTGGAAAAGATAATTCTTGTCAAGCTCGTGCTTTAGTCGTTACAGAAGAAAAACGAAAGTTACTGATTTCTCGTAGAGTGTCAGTCAGATTCATTGCTTCGAGATGGCTGTGTCAGTCCGACACAGGTAATTCACACACACTTGACCACTGACTTCAGAGATTGCCTTCCAGCATGCAAGGGTGTGGATGCTGTCCGCAGATCAGTCGTCTCTTAGTGATGCGATACGCCGAAACACTCCAATAAAAGTCTCCCTGCCGGTGTTCTAGTTACCACAAAGAAATAACCAGCACCTAGGAAGACAATCCAGGGAAATTATAAATACAGTAATTTTCTATAGCACTGTATGAAGGAAAAATGTTGATTATTTTTGTAACCTTTTGCAAAAGCGTAAGAAGGTCTGAAAAATATTTTGAGAAAATAAAAGCAAACATAACTTAATTACGCAACTACAGCTGGTGACCATAACCGTTTCATTTGATACTGATTACAAGTTCCGCATTCAAATCAAAAGTTCATAAATTAGTTATATATGTAACAGACTCATTTCTCAAGCTGTATTACGTAACAAATCCATCGTCACGGAATTAGCTCCCAAAGTGGTGCTAAGAGAAATCAGGGCCCGCACAGAAAAGTTCAAGATCTCGTTTTTCCCGCGCGCCGTTCGAGAGTGGAACGGTAGAGAGACAGCTTGAAGTGGTTCATTGAACCCTCTCTATTGTGAATAGCAGATTAATCACCTAGAAGTAGATACAGATGTAACAAAGTGATCGCCACATTGAATTGTGCCAATGTGCAGCCTCAACGAAAAGTTCTTGACAAACCCATATGTTCTGGTAGTGGCGTTACGGGTATTTCACAGGTATCTATGCTATCACAGTTTAGTCAATACATTGCTGCCACTGCAGAAGTTTTTTTTATGGATCTAGACTTAACTTATACGTGCCATTGTGCAATAAATGTTTTCAACAGATTATCTTGACCCCATCTCCACTGTGGCCACTTTATCACTATCACAATGAATTTTTCTACATCGCCGTCCGTGAATTGTAATTAATAGAGGTTACAGCAACGACTGAATGCAGTGGACATTCAGTTATTAGAAGCCGACCGGAACTTTCGATACAAAGAGAAACTCTCAGCGGGGAGACGACGTTCATTATGGACCAGAGCGAAAATTCCACCTAAGTCGCTTTACGCTAAGTTGACGGAGCATCAGAGAAAAATAATTTAAAATCGGACAAGGGAGGGATGTACTACCGAAGCCCAATTTCCCACCCTCCATCCATTCTCTCGTCGCAACGAAATTGAGACACGGTCCTCTTTTTAGTGAAGAATGTTTTCAGAGTTAATGAATCAATATAATCCTTGTTCTGTTGCAGACACGCAAATGAGGCTGGAATATGGAAAAAGTTCCTTTTAATTACATCCTCCACATTTCTAAAGCTGCTGTAAAGAAAGAAAGATTGCTGCAGTAATTGAACACGATAAGCAATCAACATGATTTTTCTTTCAACTGAAAACACTGTTCTCTATTTTAACAAATGGCTGAAGCTGCCTTCTGAATAGTTGTGGTTTCATTAATGACTTTACTAGTTAGCATATTATGATTGTTACGTGACTTTACTATACTCTCTACAAAGCCATCTTGCCATACAGTCACTGCTCCGAACTGCATATAGCGCATTTGAAATAAGCCACTTGACAACGTCCAGATTTAATTTTTCACTGGGGCATTGTTATACTTGACAGAAAGATGTAAAGTTTTTTATACGTTCCACTGTGATGGAACGCGGCCGGCATTGAAAATCATTTTTTCAGTGAGAGGCAAATTTATTCCTAATCTCAATGTCAAGTTATGTTAGCTGCTCGTCTTGTTTAACTACTATTTTCGCAAGTTTCTGTGTCTGTAATTATCTCCTAAGTTTCATCGTTTACTTTTATTACTTTTACCATTTACAACTTCAGTGGAGCTGATAACTAATAAAATTATGTGAAAATAACCACCAGTCGCGATGAGTTTGTCGCTGCCTAACCACCAGAGGACATTAAATTTGTGTATCACTTATCTGTACAAAGGGGCTCGGTCATGCACTGTTGCTTTAAGACTTATAGATCCATCACTCTATTATGAGATAGGTTAATTTAAACATTTTCTAAGTCCAGAACTGCTGCACTGAAATATTCATAAGTCTTGAATAGGTGCCACAGTTTCAAGTTCAGCCAAAATTCAAGCTCATGCAGTTTACCGGCCACAAATACCTTACCAAACAATATTACCCAACAGGACACGGACATCAAAAGACCATCTTACCCAAGACGTGATCATCAAAAGACCATGAACCATGATCTGCCTGCCTATTTAAAAACTTGGTCATGATACGAACCACTAAATTGAATTGAGCGACTTACAACTAGAACAACATTCTTAGAAAGGGGAGAGCGGTTGTATCTAAGGACAGTTTACCTCGTAACACACGATAGTTTTTGGTCGGTACCGTAATCTGGGGTGAAGTGATAAAATGGGGTGAGCTGAGACAAAATGCAACGTTTGTTATAAGTCTCTGTATTAGCAGCTCAAAGTAAATGTTGGCAACAACGATGTTTCTCTGACCATCTAGGTCTGTTCTAAAGCCTGTGACAGTCAACTGTTTTTTCCTGCCAATTTTGCTGCTCAGTTGTATTGTTTACTTTGACAGGTTATGCTGTGGTTTTCTTAAGGTACTGGAAACTTTGCTCAACTAACACATATCCCACATTTGAATAAAACTGAATTTATTGTTAAAGGTAAAGAATATATCTAAGATCATTCACTTGCTATAGTTATTACACATTTAGAAAAGATTTTTTAAAAACTAAAATTAAAAAAAAATCATCTTGTCCTTGGTGAAGTACATATATTACTTCACTCCAATACACCTAAATTCTACGGAATTCAATTTTTTTAAATTTTTTTGGCTGGAAAAGAGCCCCCACCCCGGGACAAAACCTTTCGAATCAGTACATTGTTAATGATTTAGATAAAGCTGTGAATGGATTAAAAAGCGGAGAATTAACTTTGCATGCTGCTTCAGAAAAGTATCCAATAGACAAGATGAAGGTATGTCAAAAATGCAAAAACATCCACCAAAAGTCTCACGGCGGGCAGATAACTTTGAGTTCTGTGGAAGAGTCTGTTTTGAAAGGTGGGTCCTATTAATTTTCTGTGCTAAAGTGCAGTACAGTACATTACGGGATTCATTCTAAGTTATTAAACAGTTACCATAGGTAATTACAGTACCACTATCAGTATCAGCATTATAGATACCGTGTTTAGACAGAATCCATATAAGCCATGTGTACTGTGCTGTAATTAAATTATTTAATAAGACAAATATACCATGTTATATAAACATTTCTAGTTTTCAGATAAAATCATTCTTCTCGGAGAATCGGGTTATCCATTAACCTACATGGATTTGTGTGTTGTTGTTAAAGAATATTTGGACAAGGAAGGCAGGACTGTAAAGTTAAAAAATAATCTACCAGGTGAAGACTGGGTCATTTCCTCTTTGACGAGGCACGAAGAGCAGCTTAGCCCAAGAATGAGCCAAAATACCAAAAGGGTCAGAGCGGACATTTCTGCGCAAACAATAAATGATTATTTTGACAATCTTGAAGGAACAGTTAGTGTCTTAGAGTCTTGCATTATCGTAAACTATGATGAGACAAATTTGAAAGACGATCCGAGAAACAAAAAAATTATTTGTAGAAGATGTCGAAGCACCCTGAAAAAGTAAATGACTTTGCAAAATCAGCAACAATCTTGATGTTTGCCTTGCAGTGGTGATGGTAAATTGCTACCAATTTACGTTGTTTACAAAGCTGAAAATTTGTGCGACTCATGGCGCATTGGAGGGTCTAAAGGCACACGTTTTGGGTGTAGAAAGTGTGGCTGATTTGACCAAAAACATTTTGGGAACTGGTATTTTACAATAGCTTTGCCTTACCTGGAGAAACAGCCCCAACCAAGAGTTCTCATTAGTGGCCATTTGTCAAGCCATTTTTCTGTAGCTGTTTTGACATCTTGTGGAGATAATGGAATCATATTTACTACGCTCCTAAAATACTCAACTCATCTGGCCCAGCCTGTAGATGTGGCCTTTTCTAAGCCTTTGAGAAGTAAGTGGAGGTCACTCCTCCGAATGTGGAGGAATCAGGGTAACCGAGGCTCTCTGACTGAGATATATTTCCACCTACGTTGAAGAAACTCACTCAAGAGCTGAGTGAAAGTTGCGGAGACAATATTAGGAGTGGTTTCCGAAAAACGGACATTGTTCCATTAGAACTCCAGGAAATACTGAATCTGCTGCCTAACGAAGGAATGGATGCAAATACTGTTGGTGTAGAAGAAAACATGGATGAATCGGTAAAAGGTCTGCTTCGGGAGCTGCGCTATGGGAATGAGACCAAGAATCAGGAGGCGGAAAAGCTCCACGTTGAACCAGGAAGAATGTCAAGAACGTTGGAGCAGATGAACAAGAATCAGAAGAAGAGTTGGAGACGTCTCATGACAGCAATGACGAAGAAGAGGCTGTCTCAGAAGAAAGTGAGAAGGGAACTGAAGTAATTGAGCCAACTACAGAAGTTGATTACATGACCCTCACTGTAGGAAACTTTTTGCTCGTAAGACTAAAAGATCAAACAACAAAAAAGGACAATCTATATAGGTCGCAAAGCTCAGGTGTGTCAGAAACCAGCAGCGGTAGTAATAGGGCGATAGAAGTAAGTTTTCTAAAACAGTACAGATGCCAAGGAGACACTTCTGTATGGTCAGAAATGGAGTCAAGTATTGTATACCCTCATGAAGTTATGGCACGTCTTCCAATGTCAGCGACTCTTCGTTATGGTAGCCTTCAGTTTCCAAAAAATGTTTTCTAAACTTTTTGTGAATTGTTTTTTAAAAACATGCTATGTGTCTCAGTTCACACCAACACAGTTAGATCATAATACAGCAACCATTTCATATGTTGTATCACTTCACCCCCTTATCTGGGGTGAAGTGATACAAGGTTCTTTTTTAAAAAAATAATAGGTAAAGAAAATAAAAAGATTAAAAACGATTATATGGACAGATACTCTTAACATAAATCTAATCAGCCGCTGGTATAACTAGATTTTTAAATAAATTATATGTGTTAATACGTTTTTAATTTGCAAACTGTATCACTTCATCCCGTTTTACAGTAAGGAAAGACTTTGATAGAGGCATGTGTAAAGAAAAAAGGAGCTAAAATTAATTTAAGAATAATGTCGATAACATCGGCATAGAAACTGTATGATAACAGAGAAACTCTTTGTTCTGTGTAATAAGAATGAAAAGTTTTTATTTGTTAATCATTGTACATGGACGGAGAATTCACTATTAGGTTCTGGAATGCACGCAATGGTCGGCCATTGGACGTTGTAAGTCTGTAACAATTTAATAATTGTTAAAATATTTTACAGGAAGAGTTATGACAGTTTCATTTAAGTAGACAGTCCTTTACAATGCGCGAAGTAGAAACTTTTCTAGTTTTCAGCGAATGCAGCAGAGCGGAAACATCGCGGCAATAAAAGTAATTGTTGGCTGCCATTACCAGCCGTACCATTTCTTTTCATATTTTCACAGCGTCGCTCAGGCGTAAACGCCTCAGAGTGTATAAATAATTTCTCTTTGGCAGGCCTTTTATGACTATGCTAGTAACTTTCAGGCATTTGCAGTCTTTATCGTTACTTGTGGCCTATCAGTTCAGTGATTCAAATAGGCAGATAGACTGCGATCCATTGCTATTTCAAAGACAATATTTTGATATAAAAAAATAAAAAAATAATTTACGTTTTCTTAGGAAGGGACGACAAAATTTTCCCACTCGACACGAACCAACAATTAAATTTTCTCATGCTTAAGTTTATCGAAGATGCATTGAGATGATGAGCTTCTAGATAGATCACGTAAACATTTTATGTGTAACATTTCAAGGTTTCTCAGGCCACGCATCCGTAGCAAGGCTGCGCGTCGTTATTTAAAAGAAAAGTTATTCTAATTAAAAAAATCGGAGCAGATTTCAATATATTGTCCCCAGTTTGTAACTGGAATTTTATCCTTTTCTGTAGTATGTATTTCACCAGAGTACATTTCAGTATAAGTTTTGCCCTGTATGATAGATATCACAAAAACCAATACATTTGGGCACCAGTACATAGTGACTGATTTTAGGATCACGTTAAAGAATGCGGCTAGAGACTGCCATAAACAGTTTCCACCATTTTATATAGCGTTTGTTGTTGTTAGAAGTGAAGTTGTGTTTTGCGAAGCATTTATAAGTATTTTAAAGCTATTTGGAATTTATTGTTAATTCTTCAGATATAGAATTTCACGGTGAGTAAAATACTGTATATTCGTAGATTATTTTATTTAACATGTAGACAGTCAAGCCATACTTCTTCGATCTTTGACTATTTTGTACCTTGAAACGGAAGAAGATCTTTTACCAGAGAACACATGATTCTTGAAAAAGAACTGAATAAATTTAATGTTTTAACAATTTTCCCTGTATTGGAAATGGGAATTTGTGCTAATGTCCAGTAACATCTGTTTCAAAATTTATTTAATTTATAACCACTTTTTTGTAATACTCCTGGGTAGTTTGATTTCACTTACTAATAATCGATGTGTAGAAAGCAACGCAACAACCATACTATTACATACAGTATTTGTAAGATTTTCTCGACTGCAACGCTTTTATATTTCAATCGAATATTTGTTCCAAGGTATGGGACCGTGTTGTACATTGGAACATGTCATCACATTTGGAAAAGCCTTATTTTCCCTGAGTAATTTATCTAATATCTGTTGAGGACTACAGCACCTAAAAAGTGAGTGCCGTCATTTAAAACTGGAATAAGGAAATATATCAAACTTCTGTTACAGGGCTAGATACAGGTGAAAGTCTAGAAAGTGTGTCAAGGTACAACACTGCCCCTATCTATTACGACCTTTACATATATCGAAGATACATTACATATTCTTTTAAGTAATCTGTAGTCTGATATTATGTTAGTAAAAGCTAAACTTAAACTTTAAACATCAAATACTAATGGCAAAAACGAATCAAGTTCAAGTCTTTCTTCAGCTTGTAGCTGCAGTACTATGTTACTCAAACAGTGGACATACAAATATTAATTTAGCACATTTTCATTACAGAAAGATAAAGAACTTGCGATAACAAGACAAATGATTCATGTTGACGTTAATCTTTAGTGTGGGTATGGAGAAGTCTTTTCTTAGGCTCTGGTTTATGAAATAGTCACTAATTTATTGATAAAAATTTGTGTCTTTAAAAACACTATAAATTTGTCGATTTTACACCTGCCTTCAAGATCTAAGCAACTGTCTGTGGTACACATAAGTAAAGTGTCTGTAGCATTTGTTACAGGTTTTGTAAACAGTTTTACATACAAATGTTAGTAACTTTATTAGGATCTAATTTATCCACAAGATAATAATTGTAATGAGTTCGTATTTTTATTGCGATTTCAACTCTGTTTGTAGGTTTTCTGTAACATGTCTAGAAGTTAACGAAAAGCTGGTTCAGTTGCTTGATTAGGACTTTATTAAGTCTATCCACGATCGGTTTCGGCCTTTGTTTTAGGTCATTATCAAATATATTTGAAAGTGCCAAATATAATATGACAGGCATAGGGATATTGTTTGACGTTATAGGAGATAGGAGACAAAGCTCATACATGTAAAGCACAGGTGCAGAAAGGATATGCAAGCTACGTTTGCCTGTAAAGGAGCAACGTCAAATGATAAAAACAGTAGAAGTCAACTGGACTGAAAAAAAGAGAAAAGATTCGCCCCCAATGATGTCCTGAGAAAAATGGGCCTATCGTAATTATAAAAACTGGTTCCTAAATCTCTGTCTTACCATTATATAATCTATCTGAAACCTTCCAGTATCACCATGCCTCTTCCACGTATACAACCTCCTTTCATGATTCTTGAACCAAGTGATAGCTATGATTAAGTTATGCTCTGTGCAGAATTCTATAAGGCGGCTCCCTCTTTCATTTCTTAGCCCTAATCCATATTCACCTACTACGTTTCCTTCTCTTCCTTTTCCTACTGTTGAATTCCAGTCACCCATGACTATTAAATTTTCGTCTCCCTTCACTACCTGAATAATTTCTTTTATCTCATCATACATTTCATCAATTTCTTCGTCATCTGCGGAGATAATTGGCATATAAACTTGTACTACTGTGATAGGCATGGGTTTCGTGTCTATCTTGGCCACAATAATGCGTTCACTATGCTGTTTGTAGTAGCTTACCCGTACTCCAATTTTTTTTATTCGTTATTAAACCTACTCCTGCATTACCCCTATTTGATTTTGTATTTATAACCCTGTATTCACCTGACCAAAAGTCTTGTTCCTCCTGCCACCGAACTTCACTAATTCCCACTATATCTGACTTTAACCTATCCATTTTCCTTTTTAAATTTTCTAACCTACCTGCCCGATTAAGGGATCTGACATTCCACGCTCCAATCCGTAGAACGCCTGATAACGACGTCCCCCTGAGTAGTCCCCGCCCGGAGATGCGAATGGGGGACTATTTTACCTCCGGAATATTTTACCCAAGAGCTGGATGCCCTCGGGAAAACTTACGGCTGTAGTTTCCCCTTGCTTTCAGCCGTTCGCAGTACCAGCACAACAAGGTCGTTCTGGTTAGTGTTACAAGGCCAGATGAGTTAATCATCCAGACTGTTGCCCCTGTAACTACTGAAAAGGTTGCTGCCCCTCTTCAGGAACCACACGTTTGTCTGGCCTCTCAACAGTTTCCTCTCCGTTGTGGTTGCACCTACGGTACGGCTATCTGTACCGCTGAGGCAAACAAGCCTGCCCACCAACGGCAAAGTCCATGGTTCATGGGGGGGGGGGGGGGGGGGAGGGTTTTTGACATAACATTTAAATTATTTGTCGTGTGATTTAGGGCTGAGATAGCCTTGATACCAAAAATTTTATTTTGTTCTTTAGGTTCAAATATTACAGCAACGTAGATCAGGTGTCGGCTCTGTCTGTGGGAATAGTTTTGATCGTACAACTTTTTTGAAGCAGCCATATTGTGTGTGCTGTGCTTCGATCGAATGGAAAACTATGCTGCTTTAAAATCCTGTGTTTTGGAGACTTTATCGCCAACGGAAAATTATCCAGGGCTGGTGAATGGTTGTAATAAACCTGCTTACTCATTGGCATCAGCAAATGCGCGACTGAGTCCAAGCCTGCCACCTTACCCTTGTAGATGAGAAACTGCGAAAGCGTTACTACGTTACATTGTAGCAAACTGAAATTTTTGGTTAAAGCACTGGATTTCTGTGTGGTTTATTTCTGTTTTTAACATGTACTGTGGGACGTCAGCTGTGTAACGGATGTATAATATGTGTAAGTTTGTACATAAGAGGTAACAAGAAATGCTATAGACACTAGAATAAAGCAGCGGATCACACGTTATAAACATCCCATATGTAACGTCATAATACACGAAAAACGCGCTTGATAACACGAAACTCATCGTGCAGCAAATAAATAATGAAGAGTCCTGACTACAGCAACAAACAAAAACTTTAAATAGGTCTGTGGTCTGGGAACATATGGTACACACTATGTATACTGCAATCATCTGAATGTATTCAGAGAAGGAAGAAGGGAAAAAAGACGGAAATAGAGATATATCAGAATAATATTGCACAGTAATTGAACAATTAGCTCATACACAACGTAATACCTCTGTCTTTAAAACTGAGTTGAATTTGAACGAATGTTTATAGTAAAGTATGTACTTTCGATGAATATATCACGAGAATTGAACATTTGCGCGCCAGAAGGGCTCGAACCCGGATTCTCTGCCAACGATAAGCAGCCACATAGATTATGCGACTACTCCTCCAGATCCGACTCAGACTTCCATTGTCACTGGCGTTTGCATCTACGACTTGTGAAAGCTATGACTAGAGGTTCTACCGCAGTGTCTGTGCGAATAGCATTATGAGGCGAATGGCTTTGTCGTGACGGTTTCACTACACTGCTAGATACTGCACTTCTGACCGTTTCTTATTGGATTCGTTTCAAGCCATAGCAAATTCTCTGATTATATCTCCATCTATCCTCTCATTTAATTTAATTGCGTTCGTACTCGAGTCTTTATGAAACATCGTATTAATGTCTTATTATTATTATTTGAGAATAAGCTCGTAATGACTACCCATAGCACTTAGATATGTGCATTTGCACTTTTTTGTGCTCATATTTCTTTCAAGTTTCTTCCTGTGGTCTCCCTTTCTCTCTTCAGATCATGTTGTCCCATTTGTCTCCTTTGTTTTTACTCTTGTTCAACCCGTCCTTTGTGACTTTTGGACCTGAACATTACGTCGTTTTCGACATCTTATGGAGTAACTCTTGCCAATTAGAAATGAGTTTTGATACCGGCAACACATTTTATCCTGTCCGTTTCGGCTTTGCTCCTGTAAAACTGCGTTTTTTAAAGTCACTCTCGGTATTTATGTATTGTTTGATTTCCTGATCGCTTTTGGTTCGGTATTTTTCATCTGTAGGTCTAGGGGCCAGACTTTTTCTGAGTGCCTTCAATGTCTGTTTTCCTATTCAGATTATTGTTTCTGATTCATAAAAAAATTCTGGATTAATTACTTTATTGTAATGTCGTATCTTTGTGTGCTTGGACATTCAAATCTTATTTTAGATATTTTTGTGGTATGTAGTTTCCATCTTTTGGCATCTGAGTTTGTTGTTGTTTCAGTTCCACTTCCCTGGATGTTTTCACTAAGATATTTAAATTGTGGAACCCATTTAATTTCGTATTTAATCTCTTTGAATTTTGGTACTTGTTTGTTGCAGGTCAGGCAGTCTGTCTTTTCAAAAAATTTCTGGTGATCGACTTTTTCTGCAGTTTCTTTTGTAGTTAAATCTTGTGTTGGGCTGATGAGATGCCTCGAGTTATTATTCAAAAATCGTTTTCAGTTGCTGGTAATCTGTAGGTAACGTGCACCTGTCTAAAGTGACTGGTCGGCAATTCTGAAAACTGGTTTTTGTTTGCGCCATTCTCATATTACTTTCTCAAGGATAGAGATGAAAGTAATGGAGACAATCCACACCCTTGTCTTGCTCAGCTTTTGATTTCGAACTAGTTCTAGTGTTCCCACATAGATTTAACCTTGGTCTTCGTATATTCCTGTGCCTCTTTTATGATTGTATTTTCAGATATACACTTTGTACTTTTAATACTCTGAAAAGTGATTCCCCGTCAAGTGAGTTATAAGCATTGTTGAAATCAAGAAATGTGCAGAATAAATTTTTGCTACAAATTCTCTGATGTCTTAAGGTTAGCTTTAGGATCAAAACTGGCCTGGTCTGTATCCTGCCTGATATTTTTCAGTTTTCCATTCAGGTTGTCTCTGGGATGCATCGAGAAGACAGTGGGATAGAATTTTATAAGCAGCTGATATCAGTGACTTTCCCTTGTAATTTTTTACATCTTTTCTGACTCTCTAGCTGCATAATGGGTGAATTAAAGCACCGTTTATATCTTGTGCAATTTGTTCTGTTTGAAAAATGTGATTTCTTTTATGTTGTTAGAGGTTGCTGAATTGAGGACTTCTGCTATGATTCTATCTATTCCCGACGATTTATTGCTTTTGAATCTTATGGTCTATCTGCCAGTCTCTTCTTCGTCTGGCAATAACAAATTTGGATTCGTGTCCTGAGGTTCTTGTGTTGAGTATCTTTGTGTTGGTTCTGGGAAGTTCCTTCGTTTTTTGTGATTGTTTAGAACCAGTTGTCCGGTTTTTTCTTGAAGCAGAGACTTTGTGGTTGATGTCCTATAAGGTTAATTCTTATAGAAATTTCCTGTGCTGTTTCTTTCTAAGTCGTTTTAGATTTTAAGTAGTTGACTCTTTTCGAATTTCCTTTTGGTCTTCCTGATTAATTTGGCTGTCTATTTGCTCACTGTCTGGGATGTTTGGTAACTGTCTTCTATCTTGCTGCTGTTTCAGTTGTTGTAAACATCGTGCAGAGATCCAATTACATACTAACATATCTAATTCCACTTATTATTACTACTATTACTTCTAATTATTACTACTATTACTATTAATATAATAATAGTAATTATTATTAATATTATTTTCGTATTCAGGACAGTAAAATACCGTTATTTACAATTTTATGACATATTTACAATATGTGTACAATGTATACAAAAGATACACTGATGAATCAAAATATTACGGTCACCTGCTTAATAGTTTATTGGTCCATGTTTAGAAAGCAATATAGCGGTGATATCGCATGGCATAGATTCGGCGAGTCCTTGCTAGGTTTTCGGAGACAAATGGCATCAGATGTCTAGGCAAAGGTCACGCAATTCACACAAATTTCGGGTCAGTGGTTTGTGGGCGCTTTGCTGGCGTTCGATTGGGTCCCGCATGTGTTCCAATGGACTATGTTCAGATTAATTTGAGAGCCAAGATATCAATTAATATCCTCCTCAAACCACTGTTGTACGATTCTGGTCTTGCGATACGGTCTGATATCCTGCTGGATGATACCATCAAGTGTGAAAGAAAGCAGGTGCTCCGCAATGATTTTCACGTAGTTCACAACTGTCACGGTACCTTCGATAACTACCGGAGGTCCCATAGAAGCCCAAGTGGGTGTCCCACGTAGCATACTCCACCCACCAACCTGCATCCCTGGAGTGGTACGTCTCTCGAGCAGCTGTTCACCTGAACGAAGGCTTATCCATGCGTGCCCACTGACTGGGTCTAACAACAAACGTCATTCAACAACCCTTATGACCCGTTTCCCAGTCTCGATGATCCAGTTCCTAGTGCATAGTTTTGAAAGGTTCCTAGTGGTGCTGTCATGTTACACTCTAAAGGAGTCAGATGACGATAACTAGGGTTGCAGCCCGACGATGTATTTTGAGAAGGGATGATGCGTCCAGCGGTTGTTAGCAGCGCCAAAGGTTGTCAAGAACATCGTCTAGTCGCTTGCCACAATTAGAACTGTCGTTTTCAATGTGTGAGAATCAACGCCCCAAGGGAAGGGATGGGCTCATTGACGCCCTTTATTCCACCACCTGAAGTCTTCTCGTATCGCTTAAGAGCTGCGGATGTCGCGGTTCTGACTTTCATCACAGAGGCATCAAGACAAGGGGTGACATGTGCGTAAGAGGAGATGTGACGACATACCCATCGTGCCACATGTCCACGATAGTGTTGGGCAGAATTGTGAAGTTTGGTGCCAATGTGACATCATCAACTCACCTTACACCTCACATGAGCTTCTGAGCTCTGGTCTTTTTTTTTCGCGTTTGTCAACACTTTGCGGTTTGAACCGTCGCCCAGCCTTCTTCTGACATCGTAGGTCGCCACGCTTTAGCAGCATTACAGAGGAAGGTCGTAGGCGTCTTTGAGCCAAAATTTTAGAAATCATTCTTGACTGGAGCAGAATGATTGTCGTACTTCTACGGACCTCGCTCCGTCTGCCGCCACCAGCAGCCATAACGGCGTTGTAAGCCAGAAGATGGTCCGAGTAAAGGGCCGAAACCGGTTGCCAGCAAATAAAAAAACCAGAAAACGCGTTCGAGACTGTTTTTATTGATTTTTAACATTTTATACCGATCGCTGTGATTTTTAACAGTCGATCTTTCAGAAGGGGATTGGGAACAAGAGAGGCGATTCTGGCACTAAGACCCGTTATCGAAAAGCGATTACAGGAAAATAAACCAACTTATATTGCCTTTGTAGACACGGAAAAGGCATCTGATAACGTTATCTAGCAAGAGATGTTGAGAGTGCTGAGGAAAAGTGGAATAAAGTACAAAGACATCCGTGTGATACTCAGTTTCTATCAGAATCAGGTGGCAGTGATTAGGAACTGTCACCAGGAACAAGAAGCAAATATTAGAAAAGGGGTAAGACAAGGATGTGATCTCTCTCCTCTTATATTCAGTGCTTACATCCAGGAAGCTATAGACCCCACCTGAGGTGGGAATCAAAATTAATGGGCAGAAGATAGCCAAGCTACATTATGCAGATGATATTGCTATAGTCACGGAGACAAAAGAATATCTAGAGGAAGTCCTCAGAACAATGGAAAAAATTATGTGCAATAAGTGTGGAATGAGAATAACCAAGAAAAAGACTAAAGAGATGGTATGCAGTACAGGAGCAGAATATGAACCTCTGAGAATGAGAATTGGAAGAGAGGAGCTGTAAGTGATAGAGGAATTTACTTACCTCGGAAGCAAAATCACAAGGGATGGTAGAAGCCGGAAAGAAATTGCGAGCAGAATACAAAAGGCCAAAATTACATTTAATCGGAGAAGGAACTTAGTCACCAGCAACGACATCAGTCTGTAAATAAGGAAACGTATCATGAGAGGTTTCGTTTGGAGTGTGGTTCCATACGGATGTGAAACTTGGACAATTGGAAGAGAAGAGAGAAGACGGCTAGAGGCCCTGGAGATGTGGTGCTGTAGAAGGATGATGAAGATCAGCTGGAGAGACAAAGTAACAAATGAAGAGGTGCTTATAAGAGTACAGGAAACCAGATATGTGTGGAGGCACATCCAAACAAGAAGAGACAAACTTGTAGGTACATCCTACACCACAACAACATCATTGGAACAATAGCAGAAGGAGTTATTGAGGGGAGGAATTGGCGGGGGCGACCAAATATATCATACATGCAACAGATCATGAATGACATTGGATGTAACACATACGTGTAAATGAAGAGGAAGGGAGACAGAAGAGAGGAATGGCGCTCTGCTTCGAACCAACCTCACGGTTGGACACTAAAAGAAGAAAGAAGAATCTTTAAGCCAAATTTCTGCGTCACGATGGGAGACAATTGTGGGGTTTCGAAAATGTAACCTTTTAATTGTGTTGCGGGGTGTATGTGTATAGATGGAGGAAAAGATACAGAAATCGGCGTAGGTTTCTACATCTACATGGTTACTGGGCGATTCACACTTCATCGTTTCGTAGATGTTAGAATCACTTTCAGGGTATCATTCCACCTTTCCAGTCTTAGAGTAGCACGTGGGAAAAACGAACATTCAGATCCTCCTGTGCGAATTCTAATATTTCTCGTTTTATCAAGTTGGTCATTTTGCGCTATGGATGTTCTCGCTGGAACGAAATATGCCCAAGTTGGTTACGGTATCCCTGACATTTCTCCCCTGTTTCGTGAAAATACAACACGAGCTGTCCTACTTTCATTTTTTTCGATGTCCTCTGTCATTTCTATCTGGAAAGGATCCCATTGCGTGCGAGAGTGCTCTAGAAGTGGAATGAAAATAAAATGATTATATGGCATTGTTGGCTGGGATGTCCCATTCGGGTTCGACCGCCAAGTGCAAGTCTTATTTCAGTCGACGCCACATTGGGCGACTTGCGGCCGATGATGAGGAGGAAAGGATGATAAAGACAACACAGCACCCAGTCCCCGGCCGGGAATCGAACCCGGGCCCAGTGCATGGGAGGCAAGCACGTTACCACCCAGCTTTTTCCTTTTTTTCATTTTGTTCGTTATTGGTCGTTGTGTTTGGTCTTTGCGGACGTCACATGACATCCGTTCAAGTTCGTTTGTTGATCCTTCCACTCAGTTTTTTATTACAGAGGCCAACCAGGTCTCTGACCGAACACGCTGAGCTACCGTGCCGGCAGCTAAGCAGGTGAACGGAAGTGGAATGTCATGTGCACTGTGATATTCTTAAGAAGGTTTCTCTTAGTGTCAGTATGTGCCAGTATGTATCAGAACGGAGATTTTTTATTGCTTTTTTTTTTGCATGGGTCGATTAGTCACTGTCCGAGAGATTCGTGATTTGCGTACTTAAGAATTATAGGAAAAAATGCGAAAATTATCGAACTATCAGTTTAATAAATCATGGCTGCAAAATACTAACGAGAATTCTTTACAGACGAATGGAAAAACTAGTAGAAACCGACCACGGGGAAGATCAGTTTGGATTCCGTAGAAATATTGGAACACGTGAGGCAATACTGACCCTACGACTTATCTTAGAAAATAGATTAAGGAAAGGCAAACCTACGTTTCTATTATTTGTAGACTTAGAGAAAGCTTTTGAAAATGTTGACTGCAATACTCTCTTTCAAATTCTGAAGGTGGCAGGGGTAAAATACAGGGAGCGAAAGGCTATTTACAATTTGTACAGAAACCAGATGGCAGTTATAAGAATCGAGGGACATGAAAGGGAAGCAGTGGTTGGGAAGAGAGTGAGACAGGGTTGTAGCCTATCCCCGATGTTATTCAATTTGTATAGTGAGCAAGCAGTGAAGGAAACAAAAGAAAAATTTGGAGTAGGTATTAAAATCCATGGAGAAGAAATAAAAGCTTTGAGGTTCGGCCATGACATTGTAATTCTGTCAGAGACAGCAAAGGACTTGGAAGAGCAGTTGAACGGAATGGACAGTGTCTTGAAAGGAGGATATAAGATGAACATCAACAAAGAAAAACGAGGATAATGGAATGTAGTCGAATTAAGTCGGGTGATGCTGAAGGAATTAGATTAGGAAATTAAACGCTTAAAGTAGTAAATGAGTTTTGCTATTTGGGGAGTAAAATAACTGATGATGGTCGAAGTAGAGAGGATATAATATGAAGACTGGCAATGGCAAGGAAAGCGTTTCTGAAGAAGATAAATTTGTTAACATCGAGTATTGATTTAAGTGTCACGAAGTCGTTTCTGAAAGTATTCGTATGGGGTGTAGCCATGTATGGAAGTGAAACGTGGACAATAAATAGTTTAGACAAAAAGAGAATAGAAGCTTTCGAAATCTGGTGCTACAGAAGAATGCTGAGGTTAGATGGGTAGATCACATAACTAATGAGGAGGTATTGAACAGAATTGGAGAGAAGGGAAATTTGTGGCACAATTTAACTGGAAGAAGGGATCGGTTGGTAGGGCATATTCTGAGGCATCAAGGGATCACCAATTTAGTATTGGAGGGCAGCGTGGAGGGTAAAAATCGTAGAGGGAGACCAACAGATGAATACACTAAGCAGAATCAGAAGGATGTAGGTTGCAGTAGTTACTGGGAGATGAGAAGGTTGCACAGGATAGAGTAACATGGAGAGCTGCATCAAACCAGTCTCAGGACTGAAGACCACAACAACAACAACAAGGAAAAAATTAAAGAGCTTTGGTAAAGGTAATTTTTTAATGACCAAATTTCTTCAGTCATGTATCACCCCAGCCGAGACTTTGAAAAAACTTGGGTCACCATCACTCTGCCACAGTCACCTCTGGCACCCTTCTCAAGCGTCACCATTCGCTCCTCGTCTGCCGCGATGTTTGCCCTTGCAGCTCCCGGTCGGCCGCCGCTCGCAGTATTTCACCGGCCGCGATTCCAGCGGCGCGTAATGAACTTGCTCAGCGTATTTCTTCCGTTCGCGGCGACGTCGGCGCGCGCGCTAAGCTTTTCAGCCCTTTTATTGGGCGAACGCTCGCGGCGGGGGCCATTTGCGTCGCTGCGCGGACAGATACATTTAATACGGGCGGCCGTAAATAGCGCGCGGCCCTCAAGTGGCCGCCGAATTCCGGCGCTGACCGGCAAAATTAATAACCATTAATAACGTCGCAGATACGGCGGAAGCAGTTAACAGCCCGTGCACGGCGTAATGACGACGCGGCCGGCGCTGCGATCGGCGCCGCTAGAGAGAGAAACACACAGAGGTCGGCGCAGCTCCGGGCGTAATGACCTGACCCCTCATTCCGTCCGACTCTCTGCGCCCCGGCTGATTTACGTAACTCAATACTGAAAATGCGCTCGCTGATCGAAACTTCCCCCGAGACCTACTCGAAAAATGCAGATCAGCTCTGTGACAAAATTGCATGTAGCAAGTTTAATAGGAGATTTTGTAAATTATATGTGGGCGGTTCAATTGAAAACCTTAATAGTGGAATAAAATTCCTAAAACTTGTATTACTGATTTAGCAGTTCGCAGGAGCTATACTTGTGCTTAGTTTACCAGCCAGGTTAGACGAGAGCGCTAATGCGCTGCTTCCTGGACTGGGGTAGGCGCACCCGCCCCGGATCGAATCCGCCCGGCGGATTATCGACGTCGGTCGGTGTGCCGGCCAGCCTGGATGTCGTTTTTAGGCGGTTTTCCACATCCCACTAGGTGAATACCGGGCTTGTCCCCACGTTCCGCCTCAGTTACACTACTCGCAGATATCTGAACACCTTCACACTACTCCATAAATTACACTGGTCACAGACAGCAGGGGTACACTAATTCCATGCCAGGGGGGGGGGGGGGGGGGAGGGGTGGCGGTAGGAAGGGCATCCGGCCAACCCTTTCCACTAACCTTGCCAAATCCGTTCCTAACAATGCCGACCCTGCGTCAGCACAGGACATGGCACCAGTGAAAGAAAGAAAGAAAGAATACTTGTGCATAGTTTCTAGCGACTTAACTGGTTGAGAGAGCTCACGAGAAATCAGAGCCCAAGCATATTTGATATTTATAGCATTGTACGGATAGACACTATACTTCTTTTTCTTTTTCAGTCTTTTGGGCCTTAAATAATAGTAGGCTATAATAACAGTGGCTTCAGAAGAGAGCTCTTGACTGCAACTGCGGGAGAAAAGTGATTCCAGCTGTTTTTTTGCTCTTCGTATCGCAGCAATGAGATCTCGACTGTAGCACCGATGAGCATCGCCTCGCACCACCATGCATATTGCTTCGTCTCAGTCACAACTTGTACTCATTGTATTATTCTTGTTCTAGCAGCACATATCTCGAAGGGGTCATTTTAAATATCTGTGGGTATCTGGTCAAAGTCAACCCCATTTTTGATTAGAATAGCACTCCCCCCCCCCCAAATGTAACATCTCTATCTTTACCAACCATATTATACCCTCGTTTTTATAAGCTCTCTTCGTTCAGTAGCCAAGTTTCTACCAACTCCATAACACATTCTAAGAAGAAAAAAAAAGAAGAAGAAAGCGAACTGGTCACGGACTGATATTCACACTGATATCGGCGGAAAATGCAAAATCGTAAACTTTGGCAGCCGACGGAACAATGTGTGAAGCTGCGATGCGGTTCCATCGCTGAGATGGCAACGATAGACACCAGAGCTTAAGGTCCTTGCGAATTCCATGTACTCAGTTCTGCAGTAACTGTGCTTTCCAGGCAGGAGCGTGAACGTTATACGCAGATGTCAGCACGTGAGAAAGGACGTGTAGTTGGGCTCGAAGAGGCCAGTTGCGGTAATCGGCGAATCGTTCGACGTTGGAATAGCAGCGATGCCACTACTGGGTAATGTTGGCAGGAATGGGTGGACCATGGCCGAACACAGCTTCAAGAAGAAGGGTAGAAGGACGGATCCTCAAAATTACAGACCAATATCCTTAACATCGGTTTGTTGCAGGATTCTCGAACATATTCTCAGGTCGAATATAATGAATTTCCTTGAGACAGAGAAATTGCTGTTCATGTATCAGCACGGCTTTAGAAAGCGTCGCTCCTGCGAAACGCAACTCGCCCTTTTTTCACATGATATCTTGCGAACCATGGATGAAGGATACCAGACGGATGCCATATTCCTTGACTTCCGGAAAGCGTTTGACTCGGTGCCCCACTGCAGACTCCTAACAAAGATACGAGCATATGGGATAGGTTCCCAAGTATGTGAGTGGCTCGAAGACTTCTTAAGTAATAGAACTCAGTTCGTTATCCTCGATGGTGAGTGTTCGTATGAGGTGAGGGTATCATCTGGAGTGCCCCAGGGAAGTGTGGTAGGTCCGCTGTTGTTTTCTATCTACATTAATGATCTTTTGGATAGGGTGGTTAGCAATGTGCAGCTGTTTGCAGATGATGGTGTGGTGTACGGGAAGGTGTCGTCGTTGAGTGTAGGAGGATACAAGATGACTTGGACAGGATTTGTGATTGGTGTAAAGATTGGCAGCTAACTCTAAATATAGATAGATGTAAATTAATGCATATGAATAGGAAATAGAATTCTGCAATGTTTGGATACTCCATTAGTAGTGTAGCGCTTGACACAGTCACGTCGATTAAATATTTCGGCATAACTTTGCAGAGCGATATGAAGTGGGACAAGCATGTAATGGCAGTTGTGGGGAAGGCGGATAGTCGTCTTCGGTTCATTGGTAGAATTTTGGGAAGATATGGTTCATCTGTAAAGGAGACCGCTTATAAAACACTAATACGACCTATTCTTGAGTACTGCTCGAGCGCTTGGGATCCCTATCAGATCGGATTGAGGGACGACATAGAAGCAATTCAGAGGCGGGCTGCTAGATTTGTTACTGGTTTGATCATCACGCGAGTGTTACAGAAATGGTTCAGGAACTGGGGTGGGAGTCTCTAGAGGAAAGGAAGCGTTCTTTTCGTGAATCGCTACTGAGGAAATTTTGAGATCCAGCATTTGAGGCTGACTCCAGCACAGTTTTACTGCCGCCAACTTACATTTCGCGGAAAGACCACAACGATCTATAAAGGAGACCGCTTATAAAACACTAATACGACCTATTCTTGAGTACTGCTCGAGCGCTTGGGATCCCTATCAGATCGGATTGAGGGACGACATAGAAGCAATTCAGAGGCGGGCTGCTAGATTTGTTACTGGTTTGATCATCACGCGAGTGTTACAGAAATGGTTCAGGAACTGGGGTGGGAGTCTCTAGAGGAAAGGAAGCGTTCTTTTCGTGAATCGCTACTGAGGAAATTTTGAGATCCAGCATTTGAGGCTGACTCCAGCACAGTTTTACTGCCGCCAACTTACATTTCGCGGAAAGACGACAACGATAAGATAAGAGAGATTCGAGCTCATACGGAGGCATATAGGCTCATTTTTCCCTCGTTCTGCTTGGGAGTGGAACAGGGAGAGAATATGCTAGTTGTTATACGAGGTACCCTCCGCCACGCACCGTATGGTGGATTGCGGAGTATGTATGTAGATGTAGATGTAGAAGAACGTGGTCGACATACAGAGACGACAGAACTTGACAAACGAACAGTCGTTACAGAGGGACTCAGAATCTCTGGATCATCATCATCATCATCGATCCGAATCGCAGCAGGTGCTATAGTGCTGACAAGTACCATTGACAGGCGGCTCATAGAAAGGCACGGCGCCCCTCCCATTGACCTCTATACACGAAGCAGACCATTTGCAGTGATGTCGGGCACCTTCAACCTAGAATCTCGTATGCTGGAGTAGAATTATCTTCCGTGATGAGCCCCACTTCGAACTGACCTCCGATGACTAGTGAAGACATGTCTGGAGACACCCTGGCCAACGGTGGGTACCACCGTGACTATCGCATGCCATAAAGGCCGACAACCAGGAGTGATGGTCTGGGGTGCCATTTCATTTCACTGAAGGACTCCTTTGGGTGTCGTCCACTTCACCCTCACAGCACAGCGGTACGTCGACCATATTGTGCACCAAGTTTTGTCGCCCTTCACGATAAGCCATCCTGGGCTTACATTTCAGCAAGATAATGTCCGCCCACACACGGCGAGAGTTCGTACTGCTTGTCGTACCACCGAGTGGATGGTCGCGGCAGGGGCGGTGGTCGGCGAGGCCGACCAGCAGGTAGCAGGCGAGGTGCTTCTGAACGGTTCCGAGAGCACATGCAACTTGGCAGGAGGTCGGGACAACAAAAGACTGGCGAAGGGGACGTGTCCTTAGCGCTAGGATTTCACCCGGAACAAGTCCCGCCCATTCACCCCCCTCCACGCCTATCCATAGTGTAAGGCCCTCCCCTAAACGGCCGCCAGTTCCGCAAACTGGAAGCTACAAAAAAGTTGTTATCGTCGCAGTCCAACACGTGTTATACTGAGATGAAATTCAGTAACGATAAGAAATTTAAGCTTTTCTGGATAGTAATGTAATATGAATCTGCATTATTAAAGAAATAAAAATATTTATAGAGAATTGAAAGATCGCCAGCAATAGAAAACAAAAAATAACGTGATGTTATTTAAGGGCAATAAGGAGAAATTTTCATTAACTAATTCACTTACTATAATACGTTTATTTGAGGGAAACAGCAGAGCAAACATACAATGAGAAAACAATGGTCTTGAATCTGTCATGTCGGCAGTAAAGCCACGGATGCACTGGAACAACTCTGTTGTCTAAAATCACCGTTATATAGAAATAAGTGAAGGTTGTTTTGTTTATGTAGGCTCTCATAGTAGCTCACGAAAATTAAAGAATATAAGAATGTCATAAAGTAGAAATGCCTAATGAAGCAGTAAGATATTTGCATGTATGACATATTTCGTTAGCATTTGCATGGGTAATGGGTGAATTTTAACTTGTAAATTCTTCCAATACCATACCTGCGCATTATAAACGAGGTTACAAAGAATTGTAGCTGTTTCTGTGTGATTAGTGACCTATATACTGTTGCAAACGTCTCAGGAAAATAATGTGTCGTTATTCTTTGTCCTCTTTGTTTTAACCAAAAGATTTATTAATTTCGTAAATGTCATTCAAACCATTAAAAAAAAAATAATGTGATGTTTATGTTTGTCACAGAGCAGTTATGGAGGAAATAAATGCTGCAGTGTTTCATGGCTGTAAAACGTCCTTCATGCTGTGCTAGTTCTTCTTTCACTCCTAAAATTTTTCAGCAAAACTATTCAGTGAATAGCACGCGAAATCAGCTTGGATCGATCTAGCAACAACAAAGTAATTTTGATGCCCTCTGGAAGTATAGTGAACATTGGTGCTTGTTTAACATATACTGTCTGAGTTCTGAAACTTCAGTGTCAAGTATACTGTGGTTCCTCTTTCTCCAAACAAATTATTCTTTGAGGGTAGGTTTATCCTGTTTTAGCTTTGGGTGCTTTTCCTCACATAGAAGTATGTTTCTTCATAGGCTATTCATCTGGATACTGAGTTCTCGTATTTAAAGAATTCAGTGCTACATTGTTTTCTGTTATGTTTGCTGTGGAAGTACCTGGCACAGCTGAGGCCAACTGTGCACTTTTCTTGTAATGTGTCTTTTAACTACCTGGGAAAATTTAAGACCTAGCAAGATATTAATGTAACATTCACTCCAAGTGCAGCCGAACGCGGTAAGCCACGTCGGTCAACTGAAACGATGCCCAGGCGCCGAACAAAGACCGGGAAAACCGGGGGTGAGTGGGCGGGACTTGTTCCGGGTGAAATCCTAGCGCTAACGATTCCTGCGAAGGGGTAGCAGCACAGCCTTGGGTACGAGCCCCCGTTTTCCAACGGCAGTGCCTGTTGGTCATATTATAAAACGCCAAGTTACATTTATTACACGTGTGCTTGTTTGTTTCGCCTGTGGCCATGGAGGAGTCCCGGCAGTTGATACATTAACGATAAGCCGTGGACCGGCTGTTGCAGACGAGTTACGAGCGCGCCAAACACTTGGCTATTCCGTCACTGGGTGATGGATCTCACGGCGTCCTGATTGGGTGCACGCGAAGGGAGGAGGAAGGAAATTTAACGCCGAGCGCGTCTGCGTGGGTCTGTCTGTCTTGGACCGTATACTCGGTAGTGTTTGCCAGATCTCGGCCCCGAAGGCACAGAGTGCGCTCCGGACGGGTTGAAATCATTATGCGCGTCACACTTGACGTGGGGTGATGGCTAAGTCGGCGGCTCTTAGCCCTTTGTGTGTGTGTGTGTGTGTGTGTGTGGCGCAGCCAATCGACGAAAGTCGACAGCCGAGCGGGTCTGAAACCGTTGCCTGTGGGTGCTCGGCGTGCTCTTTGGGGATCGATGAGAAACATTCATTTCCGATTAAGGCATGTTAGTAATTTCACGAATATACTCGGATCTTGCTAAATCAAGTGAGTCTGAATTTGTCAAATTTCAGCTAAGTGTCAGTCATCATTTTTTCCCTTTTCAGTCGTTTCTTAGCTGCTATAAAATTAATGAAGGTATGTTCCGTCTTTGTACTTAAATGAATACTTGTAAATACTACAGAAAGGCCACTGAAGATTCGTCATAAATGAAAGAAGCAAAACAAAACTGCCTTTCAAAATGGTTCAAATGGCTCTGAGTACTATGGGACTTAACTTCTGAGGTCATCAGTCCCCTAGAACCTATCTAACCTAAGGGCGTCACACACATCCATGCCCGAGGCAGGATTCGAACCTGCGACCGTAGCGGTCGCGCGGTTCCAGACTGAAGCGCCTAGAACCGCTCGGCCACACTGGCCGGCAAACTGCCTTTCATTTAGATGCAAAGACCGAACATGCCTCCATCAATAAGTGCTGAGTGTTTGCTAAAGACACATTGTCTTGTACTGCTCGTGGTCGGGCAACGGGTAAGTAAAATAAATGTAACGATTTAGAGACCACGAACACGTTTCAGTATAGGTATTCTTATGTGATGAGAACCATCTTGTATTTTGAATAGATTTCTGGAGAAATTCATAATTTCTTTAAGCGGTTGCGGACCAAGTCTTTCTTTCATACGTATCCGTTCGTGAACATTTGCAGTTTAATTTGTATAATGACCAATTGCGTGATGAGTGTGTTTAGGGTGGAATTATTTTTGCCACGAATTTTTCTTTTCTTTTCTCAATCAACCGTGTGAATTCCCATTTGTGTAATCAAATGTATTCTTGTAGTAACCCTGCTCTCTTTATGTTGTTGTAAATTACGTTGCTAGAGTGGTTTTGGAAACTGAATAGAGAAGTCGGAAGTGAAGAGTGCATCCAGCGACTTGATAGCCGCGCTTGTTATAAAGAAACAGATTGCTTGTTGACAACTGAGTACTTTCTTATATTTGTAATTTAAAAGAAAGTGCAAGTCTAATTTGGAAAATGATTGTACGTCCCTTCAAGTTCATGTATAAAATTTCTTTTAAACTGTGCCACATTTACTTTGTTAATACCCCTGAGAATTAAATAAGACTTGACAGATAATTTTACATTTTTGCGCCCTGTTTCTCACGCTCCCTGCTTCATGCACTGCTACCACTTTACAGGAACTCCCTCGAAATTGCTTTCAGTGCTGTACGGTCCGGGATATTTCGCACGTAGTATACCACTGCGAAACTGTTGTGGGTGTGACCATGCCTAAGGTTTATATAGCACCACATGTAATTCTGAACCTAAAGACCTACAGCGCACCTCCTTACCTTCTGCCTGTGACGTTGGTATGTATGCCTGAACTACTGTTGTCGGTGATAGTTTACTCTGATGCTAATGAGAACTTCTCCGTCAGTGAACTCACTTCCTGGCCCATCTTCCTGTTCGTAAAGAATCTTACTCCCGTTATACATTTTTTTTGCTGCTGTTGATATTACTCTATGCTCATGTGACCAGAAATCCCCGTATTCTTTCCATTTCACTTCACTGACCCGCACTGTATCTATTTTGACCCTCTGCGTTTCTCTTTCCAGATTCTGTACCTCCCCTACCACGTTCCGACTTCTGACATTCCACGTTATCCTTCTGGTGGTTTTTCAGTTTTTTCTTCATGGTCACTTCCTTTTGGAAGTCCTCTCCCAGAGATCCGAATGGGGGACTAGTCTAGAATGTTTTACCAGTGGAGAGATCATCATGACACTTTTTCAATTACAGGCCACATGTCCTGTGGATATACATTATATTCTTTAATGCAGATGCCGTATCCTCATGCCGTAGACAATACCTGATTCTTCCGCATTTAGGGACAGTTTTCCAGCCTAAGGGAAAGAGAATGTCCAGAACCTCTGCTCACTCCTCCTCTTCTCCTCTCCTCCGCTCTTCCTGTAAGCAGAAGATGAAGAGTTAGGGAAAGTGTATGAGAATATTGAACGGATAATTCAGTAAGTAAAGGGAGATGAAAACCTAATAGACGTGTGGGATGCGGCTGTAGGAGAAGGAGTAGAAGAAAGGGTTACGTGAGCCTATGGGCTTGGAAGGAACTGAGTTCTACAATAAATTTAGCTCGTAATAGTGAATAGTCCGTTCAAGAATCACAAGAGGAGGACGTGTACTTGGAAAAGAAAGGGAGATTCAGGAAGATTTCAGTTAGAGTACATCATGGTCAAGCATAGATACCATCAGATACCGAACTGTAAGGCGTACCCAGGAGCAGATATAGGATCAGATCACAATTTAATAGTGGTGGAGAGTTGGTTGAAGTTTAAAAAACTAGTGAGGAAGAATCGATGGGCAGAGAAGCGGGATACGGAATTGTTAGGGAATGAAGAGGCGCCTGAAGTTCTTTGAAGCTACAGATACTGCAATAATGAATAGCTCAGTAAGCAGTTCAGTTAAAGAGGAGTAGACATCCCTAAAAAGGGCAATCACAGAACATAGGTACAGGGCAGGTACCTGCGAAGAAATAACAGATAACAACAGAATCGACGAGAAAAGAAAGTACAAAAATGTTCAGAGAAATTCAGCAATACATGAATACAAGTCACTTAGGAATGAAATAAACAGGAAGTGTAGGGAAGCTAAGGCGAAATGACTACGCGAAAAATGTAAAGAAATCAGAAAAAATGATTGTCGGAAGGACTGACTCAGCATGTAGAAAAGTCAAAAGAATCTTCGGTGAAATTAAAAGCAAGTGTGGTAACATCGAGTGTGCAATGGGAATTCTACTGTTAAACGGAGCGGAGCGAGCAGATAGTGGAAACATTACACTGAGGGCCTCTATGAGGTGGAAGACTTATCTGAAGACGTGATAAAGGAAGAAACAGGAGTCGATAGGGAAGAGAGAGGGAATACAGTTTCAGAATGAGAATTTGGAAGAGCTTTGGAAGACATAAAATAAAACAAGGCAGAAGGTATAGATAACATTTCATTGGAATTTCTTAAATCACTGAGGGGAGTGGCAACAAAACGATTTTTCATGTAGAATGTCTGAAACTTTCGGTATAGCACCAGACTTTTGAAAAAAAACATCATCTACACGATTCCTAAGACTGCAAGAGGGGAAAATTGTGAGAATTACCGCAAAGTCAGCCTAACAGCTCATGCGTCCAAGTTCGCGACAAGAATAATATACAGAAGAATGGAAAAGAAAATTGAGGATGTATTAGATGGCGACCAGTTTGGCTTTAGGAAAGATAAAGGGGCCAGAGAGGCAGTTCTGACGTTGCGGTTGATAATGGAAGCAAAACTGAAGATAAATCAAGACAAGTTCATAGGATTTGTCGAGCTGAAAAAAGCGTTCGAAGGTGTAAAATGGTGCAAGATCGAAATCATGAGAAATGGCTCTGAGCACTATGGGACTCAACTGCTGTGGTCATCAGTCCCCTAGAACTTAGAACTAATTAAACCTAACTAACCTAAGGACATCACACACATCCAAGCCCGAGGCAGGATTCGAACCTGCGACCGTAGCAGCAGCGCGGCTCCGTACTGGAGCGCCTAGAACAGCACGACCACCGCGGCCGGCGAAATCATGAGAAAAATAGGAGATAAGTTATAGGGAATGATGGGTCACATACAATATCTACAAGAACCAAAACGGAGTGGATGTCAAACAACAAAGGGCACGAATTAAAAAGGGTGTCAGGGTGTCAGACAGGGATGTAGTACGTTCAATCAACACGTCAAGAAGAAATGACGGAAATAAAAGAAAGGTTTAAGTGTGGCATAAAAATTAGAGGTGAAATGAAATCAGTGTTAATTTTCGTTGATGACATCGCTAACCCAGTGAAAGTGAAGAAGAATTACACGATCTGTTGAATTATATGAGCAGTCCAATGAGTACAGAATATGGATTGAGAATAAATCGAAGAAAGACGAAAGTAACGAAAAGTAGCAGAAACGAGAACAGCAAGAAACTGAACATCATAATTGACAATCAATTGGTACATGAAGTTAAGGAACTTTACTGCCTAGGCAGCAAAATAACCTACAATGGACGGAGCGAGGAAGACATAAAAAACAGACACACACACTGGCAAAAACGGTATTCTGGTCAAGAGACAGTTACTGGTATCGAACACAAGCCTTAATCCCTAGCAGAAATTTCTGAGAATGTACGTTTGGAGCACAGCATTGTACGGTAGCGAAACATGGACTGTGGGAAAACCGCAATAGAAGAGAATCGAAGTATTTGAGATGAGATGCTACAGAAGAATGTTGGATATTGGGTGGACTGATAAGGTAAAGGATGAGTATTGGAAAGGAAAGGAATATTTGAAAAACACTCACAAGACAAGGGACAGGATGATAGGACATCCGTTATCAGGGAATAACTTCCATGGTAATAGAAGGAGCTGTAGAGGGTAAAAACTGTAGAGGAAGCAGAGGTTGGGATATATTCAGCAAATAATATAGGATGTGGGTATCAATTGTTACTCTGAGATTAAAAGGTTGGCACGGGAGAGGAATTCGTGCGGGCTGCATCAAACCAGTTAGCGGACTGACTGCGAAACGAATTTTAAATGAGTGATATGAGACATATTTAACTCCTCTCTGTCTCGAACCTTTTTCCTAAGTACGGTGAACTTCAAGAATTCTCCTGTGCAAATTCGTCTTCGGTCATATTAACATCTACGTGTCCTGACAGATTGTTCTTGCCGACAAAGAAACGGGATATGTAAAATTTTACTTACATCTACATCTACGTGATTACTGTGCTATTCACAATAAAGTGTCCGGCAGAGCGTTCAATGAACCATCTTAAGCTGTCTCTCTACCGTTCCACTCTCGAACGGCGCGCGGGAAAACGAGCACTTAAATTTTTCCTTGCGAGCCCTGATTTTTCTGATTCTGTCATGGTTATCTTTTCTCCCCATGCAGGAGGATGCCAACAGAATGTTATCACAACCGGAGGATAAGACTGGTGATTGAAAGTTTCTCGAGAAGGTCCCGTCGCAACGAAAAACGCCTTTGTTTTAATGATTGACACTTCAATTCACGTATCATCTCCCCTATTTCGCGATAATACAAAACGAGCTGCCCTTCCTTGTACTTTTTCGATGTCACCCGTCAGTCCCACCTGACGCGAATTCCACACCGTACAGCAATACTTACTCGTAGCTTCAAATAGCTGCCACACTGTTTGGCCACTGGGGCGATTTGAACTACATCTGCACGCGGTTTTTACCCTTCGTAGATGTACAGTATTTACGTGGGGCTCGTTTACCCCGGGCATAATCTCATGGACTAGTTTGGCTACCGGCGTGGGGTGCAGTCGAGCTGTGTTAAGCTCGGAAATCCTCAGAGACTCAGACATACGTTCGGCGTATTTAACAAATGGACGACAGTCGTCTAATCCCTACTGGTAGGAGTCGTGTTGATCCCCAGTGCAGTTAATTTTATTTACTCGTTTGGTTTGTAGCTTTGTCAGCTCGTGAGCATTCCCACCCAGTGCGAAAACTGACATCCACACTAATTTACATCTCGTCTGTACTATCCGAGATGCCTTGATCCAAAAATGGTTCAAATGGCTCTGAGCACTATGGGACTTAACATCTGTGGTCATCAGTCCCCTAGAACTTAGAACTACTTAAACCTAACTAACCTAAGGACATCACACACATCCATGCCCAAGGCAGGATTCGAACCTGCGACCGTAGCAGTCGCGCGGTTCCGGACTGAGCGCCTAGAACCTGCCTTGATCCAGTCTACCGTCGATACTGCCAACAGTTTCTCGACTAATGAAATTGTTGGGTTCCCCTTCACGTACTGCAGGGCTCTTAGTACGCTTAATTTTGGGTACAAGTTCAGCAAGCGGAGCTGTTAATACGTATCCACGAAACGGTCGGGTCGTGACGTCATCGGACTGCTGCCTAAGAACTTACGCAGTGGTCTGATGGTGTCACGAACCAACCGTTGCGTTGATACGTGCCAGCAGTTTGGATTACTGACTTTCTCTGAGATTGTATCTGATTTCTGTGTATTTATGGCTTCTGATGATGTCTCCAGCATTCAAAGACGACACATTAGGCAGAGAAGCACACCTCGGGCGACGGGCTAATGGCCATAAAACTAAAATCACCACAAACGTAAATAACGGGAGTACTGCAGTGTACTGTTACCGCTGTCACAAAGTAAAACTTATCTCAATGTGAAAATTTGTGTGTGTTTCTACGTAATGAAACTTATTAGTCCACATTTGAATAACAATAACAGTATTTTAGTTTGGAAATAGTGTTTTCAAGAACTACTGAAAATAGCATGCACTAGCAAATTTCAGTCACATCTCTTTTATTCGATCAAAGCGGTAAATTTTTTGTGTTTCTGTGATAACTTCTGTCGATGTACTGTTTGCCGTTTTCCAAAGTTTTCTTTCTTATTTGGAAGCATTGATATTTCAGTGGAGGAATATTGTTAATTATATTTGTGAAACTCAAAATGCTTGTCCATTAGAATTCCTGACAGTAATTGTTATTTGATTAATCATTATGTTTTGATTCTGAAGTTTGATGTAGTCAGTATTTACGATCCTTATATACAATATTTGTTTCCGCCCAAATAATGTCTGATATCACCCGAAATGGAGTGGAATGATTCTATGGCATTGATGGCCGTGTGTCCCTACCGGGCGACATTGGGCGACTTACCTGTCAAATATGAAGAAATGATGATAAGAACAACACAACATGTAGTCCTCGAGCGGAGAAGATCTCTAACCCAGCCGGGAATCGAATCCTGCCCTCTGTGTGGCAATCAGACTCGCTGGCCACTTATTCTTAATTTTTGTTCGTTGCGGATGTCCCATGACACCCATTCATGTTCGTCCTTTATCCAAACTCTCAGCTTTCTTGTTAGAGAAGGCAGCTAAACCTCTGATCGAACACACTGAACTACTGTGCCGTCGGCACTCATCTAAGGAGGCGAAGAGAACACGGGTGAGTATAACTGATTTTTACGTGAACACAATACTATTTCTAGAAAATTATTTTAGGCACAAATTATCCTCTTTAAGGGGGGTAGGACGTCAAACGGGCCGACTTGGAGCAGAAGAGGCACCACAGGACATTTTAATTTCCACTGTCTGTACTTTTACAAATTAATTCATGAAACTTTGTCAGCATGACAAGGATGGATTAAGAATTCACACTAATAGCAGTGGAAGTTCGAAAACATAGCGAAGTAATTTTTTTTACATGTGAAATTCATCATTTTTTTCACTTACTAATGGCAGCATTTGTTGCTATAGGTACCCTTTTCTTCATAAGTAAGAGAGGTGGATCGATGAATTTTGCACAGAATACAAACCATACTTAAAGGTGTATGAAACTCTAGAATTTTCCAAATCTATTAAAAACTGAGGTAAAAATTGAGGTAATTAACTACAAAATTTGTGTTTTTTCTAAACATGAAGTTTAAAATACAACAGATCATTCGTTTTTTCATAAATTAAATAAATTCTAGAGTTTCATACACCTGTAAATGTATGCTGTGCAAAATTCATCGAAGAATCTCTCTAACTTATGAAGAAAAGTGTACCTATAGCAACAAATGCAACCATTAGTAAGTGAAAAAATGATGAAATTTAACACGTAAAAAAGTTTATTTTGTTATCTTTTCGAACTTCCACTGCAATGAGTGTGAATCCTGAATCCTTGCTGGTGATGCTGACGAAGTTTTATGAATTTATTTGTAAAAGTATAGACACTGGAAATTATAATGTCCTGTGATGCCTCTCCTGCTCGAAGTCGGCCCGTTTGACGTCCTACCCCCTTTAAGACTCGTGACTGTATTACTTCGTTAATTTAAGAGTATTTGCCCGACATATGAAGCCGGCTGGTGTGGCCGTGCGGTTCTAGGCGATTCAGTCTGTGACCGCTACGGTCGCAGGTTCGAATCCTGCCTCGGGCATGGATGTGTGTGATGTCCTTAGGTTAGGTTTAAGTAGTTCTAAGTTCTAGGTGACTGATGACCACAGATGGTAAGTCCCATAGTGCTCAAAGCCATTTGAACCAATTTTTTTGACATGTGAATGGTAATCATAGTTTCAGCTGAACAAGCTCAGCTGACATTTGTAACTGCGCGTCTCTTAATTAAGTCTTTATCCAGACAGTGCAACAAATAGCCATCCTGGTTACTAGTTGTACATTTTTTAATATGATTTTGGTCGAAATACTCGGGAAGCGATGACTTAGCAGTGTGTTAGACACACGTAATCACAATCTAATTAATCTGAGCGAGTTCAGAGCTTACAATCTCTTTCACTGCCCCTCACCTCAGAATAGCCCGCCCCCGGTAGCTGAGTGGTAAAAAAAAGAAAAAAAGTCAGCGCGAAAGACTGTCAATCTTAAGGGCCCGGGTTCGATTCCCGGATGGGTCGGAGATTTTCTCCGCTCAGGGACTGGGTGTTGTGTTGTCCTTATCATCATCATTTCATCCCTATCGACGCGCAAGCCGCCGCAGTGATGTCAAATCGAAAGACTTGCACCAGGCGAACGATCTACCCGACGGGAGGCCCTCGTCACACGCCATTATTATTATTACCTCAGAATAAAACATTTCGGAGTGAACTCAGACATTTCGGAGTTCATGTTAGATCCAACACTTCTCTAATAGCCGGCCGGAGTGGCCGTGCGGTTCTAGGCGCGACAGTCTGGAACCGAGCGACCGCTACGGTCGCAGATTCGAATCCTGCCTCGGGCATGGATGTGTGTGATATACTTAGGTTAGTTAGGTTTAATTAGTTCTAAGTTCTAGGCGACTGATGACCTCAGAAGTTAAGTCGCATAGTGCTCAGGGCGATTTGAACCATTTGAACTTCTCTCATAAACAACACGGGGAAAGGCCCACTGAAAGCTTACAAGAGGAACGACAAGTAAGTACAAGTTGCTTACAGCACATTCCGTAACATGAAGTACGGGCCTCACTCTTGCGCGTAACTTACAAACGGCAGGTTAAAGGTAACATTTTTAACGTAAAATAATACTGTGTATGTGACCCACCTTCCTTAAAAATCCAGTAAGGTCCTAAAGGACCATCACATTTACGAATTTCACGAACGCGAACAACTTTTGTCTTGTCATAAACACTGACATTTTATTGCCTCAGTGTGGAACGAGAAGAGTGCTACAGAAACTTTATTGAATCGCCGGGTCCAATATAACCACAAAAGACAGCCGGTAACGACGAGCGCCGCAGGGACACGACGTCGGCCGTCCGCCGTTAGCCCGTTTATTTATTCGATCGTCTCGGTGGCTGTTTACTGGTCAGGCATCTGACGACGGCAATTCGCCGCTACTCCCAGGCCGCGTCCCCGTTTTTACGGCTTTCCAGGAAGAGGGGGGGAGTCAAGGGAAGACAGCAGGAGATTGCCAGGGCGGCGGAGAGACATAAAACGGCGGACACCGATATAGAAAAACCGCAGGCCGATTATTACTTTCTGCGCCAGGCGTGGGCCGCCACAGAATCACCGAGGCGTCTTCCCTCCACCTGCTGACATGACGGAAAGAAAGCACCGAGTATTCACGTTGGTGTGTAGAATGAATGAATCTGGCGATATAGCATCTGACTTTCGGTTAAACATCATCCACACAATTCCGAAGATAGCAAGAGCTTACAAGTGCGAGAATTATTGCAGAATCTGTTGTGTTGGCACAAGAGCCAACACCGTGTTACAACTGGAAGCCGATATGCAGGCGTTTTAGCTCACGCAGGCTGGCGTGAGGAGGGAAGGACTATACTGACGTGAGGTCTGGAACATGACAAGGAATTAGAATTCAGAAAGCGGACGTAATTAGTTTGATACTTAACTTTAATCCATTAATGATGAACGTCGCTCTTGACAGTACGTGATTCACAATATTATCTGTTCAGAAGACATAGTAACTCAATATGGCGCCTTGCTAGGTCGTTGCAAATGACGTAGCTGAAGGCTATGCTAAACTGTCGTCTCTGCAAATGAGAGCGTATGTAGGCAGTGAACCATCGCTAGCAAAGTCGGCTGTACAACCGGGGCGAGTGCTAGGGAGTCTCCCTAGACTAAACCTGCCGCGTGGTGGCGCTCGGTCTGCAATCACTGATAGTGGCGACACGCGGGTCCGACGTATACTAACGGACCGCGGCCGATTTAAAGGCTACCACCTAGCAAGAGTGGTATCTGGCGGTGACACCACAGAATCAGCGTAACAGCTGGTGCATGCAAGTTGCTGACAAGAATAATATAGAGAAGAATGGAAAAGATGATGGAGTATGTGTTAGATGAAAATCAGTTTGGCTTTAGGAAATGTAAAGGCACCAGAGAGAGAATTCTAACGTTGCGGCTGATAATGTCTGCAAGACTAAAGAAAAATCAAGATACGTTCTTAGGATTTGTCAACATGGAAAAGCGTTCGACAATGTTAAATGGTGCAAGATGTTCGAAATTCTGAGAAAAATAGGGGTAACTATAAGGAGAGAGACGGCCGGTGTGGCCGAGCGGTTCTAGGCGCTTCAGTCTGGAACTGCGCGACCGCTACGGTCGCAGGTTCGAATCCTGTCTCTGGCATGGATGTGTGTGATGTCCTTAGCTTAGTTAGGTTTAAGTAGTTCGAAGTTCTAGGGCACTGATGACCTCAGATGTTAAGTCCCATAGTGCTCAGAGCAATTTGAAATCTTATAAGGAGAGACGGGTAATAAACAGTATGTACAAGAGCCAAGAGGGAACAATAAAAGTGGACGACCAAGAACGAAGTACTCAGATTGCAAAGGGGTCAAGACGTCTATGTATTGCGAATACATAGAAAGAAGTATCCTTTATTGTATGATTACATGATAGGGGAACAAACACTGGTACCAGTTACTTCTGTAAAATATCTGGGAGTATGCGTACGGAACGATTTGAAGTGGAATGATCATACAAAATTAATTGTTGGTAAGGCAGGTACCAGGTCGAGATTCATTGCGAGAGTCCTTAGAAAATGTAGTCCATCAATAAAGGAGATGGCTTACAAAACTCTCGTTCGGCCTAGAGTATTGCTCATCAGTGTGGGATCCGTACCAGGTCGGGTTGGCAGAGGGGATAGAGAAGATCCAAAGAAGAGCGGCGCGTTTCGTCACAGGGTCATTTGGTAAGCGTGATAGCGTTACGGAGATGTTTAGCAAACTCAAGTGGCAGACTCTTCAAGAGAGGCGCTCTGCATCGTGGTGTAGCTTGCTGTCCAGGTCTCGAGAGGGTGCGTTTCTGGATGAGGTATCGAATATATTGCTTCTCCCTACTTATACCTCCCGAGCAGATCACGAATGAAAAATTAGAGAGATTCGAGCGCGCACGGAGGCTTTCCGGCAGTCATTCTTCCCCGCGAACCATACGCGAGTGGAACAGGAAAGGGAGGTAAAGACAGTGGCACGTAAAGTGCCCTCCGCCACACACCGTTGGGTGGCTTGCGGAGTATAAGTTTAGATGTAGATGTAGATGTAGTCGTTCGCACTTACTGTTCAGTCAGAACATCGAAGAAAGAGTAACGAATATAAAAGAAAGGTTCAAGAGTAGAATTAATATTCGAGGATGACAATATCAATGACAGAACTCGTTGATGTCATTGCTATCCTCAGTGAAAGTGAAAAAGAATTAAGGATATGGTGAATGGAATGAACGCTCCAATGGAGTACCGGCCAACGCGTGATGAACTTCACGCATGCATCGTGGGCGGACAGCGTGCGGGTCAAATCCCGAGCTATCACTCGTCTTTGCTCGGTCATTCTCGGAAGTAACCGGAACAGTGCGACATTTCATTTAGCACTGCGACATTTTGCAGTCGGCACAAAAAAATGGTTCAAATGGCTCTGAGCACTATGGGACTTAACATCTGTGGTCATCAGTCCCCTAGAACTTAGAACTACTTAAACCTAACTAACCTAAGGACATCACACACATCCATGCCCGAGGCAGGATTCGAACCTGCGACCGTAGCGGTCGCGCAGCTCTAGACTGTAGCGCCTAGAACCGCTCGGCCACTCCGGCCGGCAGCGATCTATCGTCACAGTCCTTTAAAGTAAATGTAAATGACAAGACGCGAGTTTTCATTTCGCATAAGCGACAGGTACTCCTTATTTACTACGAAATGACTTTACAGTGCCATGAAGAAAGAACTTAAACTTTCAGATGACAACGAAGGAGCAATAAATTACAACAGTCGACACACGGCATTCATTTTCCGGACAGCGAGAAGCACTTTGTGCTATATTTACAGACTTGGAGCACTTGAAGAAACTGGAGATACGAATAGTAAAATTTAAGAAGTCGCACCCATTATTCCATTTTCAGTTGCAACAGTTCTCAGTGGAAATGAACAAAGAGTATAGAGACTTAATGCATTACTGCAGAGGGCGTTGGTTAAGCTGAGGGGCATGCCTGAAACGATTTTCGATTCAAATCTCACTGTCGTTGAATTTTGAAGGGAAAAGAAGTGCAGGACCGAAAATTAGAACATCCGGAATGGATTGCAGATATCGCATTTTAGGTGGACTTGACTAAACGCTGCTCACAGTAAGTATTGCAAGGTAACTTCTCTCTGATTAGATAGGGATACATTTAAAAAGAAAATCGCTTTGCAGAAGGGACACATTTTGACAAAGACGAACCAGTTTCTTAAGCTCACTGCGTTGAAGAAAGCGTTGGCTTGAAGAACTCGTTGTGGTCTTGCAAGAATTACTACAATAGTTCTATAATAATTTTGACGACACTGTTAATCTTACACCTGTTTTCGGCTTTTTTTAGAGACCGTTTGGCGTTTCAGTTGAAAGTGCCCCTGGGAATGTGCAGATGTAACTGACTGACCAGAAAAGTTATTTTAATTTTAATTACAAAAATATGTACTTTAAAACTGTCCAGGATCTATGTATCTGTGTGAAAGGTCTTTTTTCGATTATGAAACTACGTAAAGACCGATTAAGTGGCAACTAGAGTCTAAAACTCTGTGAAATTGTCTGCCTCTATCCGTATGCCAACAGTTTGTACCAGATAAACTTACGACTTTAGAGCGCCGAAAACAATTAATTAATACTGACAATTAGTTTTGTTTGTGATTCATGTTATTGATAAACGTGAAATATAAAATAAGTCATTTGCAGTACGATTGTATTGCCATTTACATGCGGCGCATTCACTCTTTTACTGTCTTTCCCGTCTTTGTGCTGACACCGCAGCGTGGCTGTGGGAAAAATGTCTTTTGTAAATTTGTGGTAAGGTCTTATGGGACCAAACTGCTGAGGTCATCCGTCCCTAAGCTTATGCACTACTTAATCTAACTTAAAATAACTTACGCTAAGATAACACACACTCCCATACCCGAGGGAGGACTCGAACCTCCGACTGGGGAAGCCGCGCGGACCGTGACAAGGCGCTTCAGACTGCGCGGCTACCCCACACATCGGGGAAATGTGAACCGATGCTGAACGCTTTGGCACTCAGGACCGGGCACTGCTCGCGAGCCGAAATCTTGACCACCCCCGGTCTGATGAGTACGGAATTTGCACTTGGAGTAAATCCGAGAAAGACGAAAGTAATGACAAGTAGGAGAAATGAGAACATCGAGAAAGTTAACATCATAATTGGTGATCAGGAAGTAGGCAGCAAAACGGCCCATGACGGACGGAGCAAGGAGGACATAAAAAACAGACTAGCACTGCCAGAAAGGTCATTCCCGGCGAAGACAAGTCTACTAGTACCATCCAAATGTCTTAATTTGAGGAAGAAATTTCTGAGGATGTACGTTTGGAGAACACCATTGCATGATAGTGAAACATGGACGGAAGGAAAACCGGTAAAGAAGCCAATCGAAGCATATGAGATGTGCTGCTACTGGAGAATTCTGAAAAATTTTGTGGACTGATAAGGTAAGGAATGAAGAAGTTTTCCGGAGAATCGGCGAGGAAAGGACAGGATGGTAGCAAATATATTGAGACATCAGGGGATAACTTCCATGGTACTAGAGGAAGCTGTAGAGGGAAAAACGGTAGAGGCAGACAGACGTTGGAATACATCTAGCCAATAATTGAGGATGTAGGCTGTTAGGTCCACTCTAACATGAAGAGGTTGAAGCACTTTTGATATCGATATCTGCAGACGAGATTTTATCCAGCAACTGAATATGCTTTATGACTAAAAAGTATCCGGAGCCCTGTTAGTGGAATTTAATATGGGACGTATCCACAATTCACTCTTATAATGGCTTGAATTCTGCTGAGGACACTTCCGGCTAGGCGTATGAATGTCGAGGAGTATCAGTCCACTCGTATACCTGAAACCAGAGAAAGTAGTGATGTTGGAAGTTAGGGTGGGAGTGTGAGCCGACGTCCTAACTCGTCCCAAATGTGCCTCATTGGGTTCAGTTAGGGACTCTGGGCAAAGCCCAGTTTACAAATATTATTGTCCACAAATAATGCCTCTCAGATGCTGGTGCATGACACAGTGCTGTGTTATGCTGTTACAAACAATCACTGTCTCCAAATGCTACACATCTGTGTGCTGTAAAATGTGTTCATATCCTTCCTCTTTTAGCGCTTAAAAAAAAAAAAAAAGCTTTTGACTGCGTCAATAGACAGAAACTTTGGAAGATAATGACGAATCGCGGATATCCAAAACATCAAATAAATGCGATAAAAGGTGTGTCTCATAACACGACTATCACTCTAAATATCGATGGGAAAATGATTAATGAGATACCAACTAACAAAGGAGTACGACAAACTGCCCAACTTTGCTTAACATTTACATACATGAAATAATGCATGTATGAAAAACAGAATTTCTAAAGGTATGTACCTAAACAGGACGACTCTTTTAAAAAACTTGCTATATGCTGACGATGCAGCGATACTAGTAGATACAGAAGAGGACCTTCAGAAAGGAATAAGTATAAAAGTTGACGTGGAGATACCAATGGAAAACCTAAGACGATGGCATTCGCGAGGAAAGAACACATTAGGACAAAAATAGTGGTGCATCAAAAGATTTTAGAGCAAGTAAAGCGCTTCAGTCACCTAGGATGTGAAGTGATATACAACGATATAGCAATCAAGCTTAGTGAATTTAGGTGGGTACGTGAAACTATTAAGAGAAACCTTAAAAACAAAACTAGGGAACATACTAAAATTAAATTCTACAAAACAGCTGCAGTTCCCACACTGTTGTATGAAAGCGAGACCTGGGTGGTTAGAAAAGGGCAAGAGATCCGTATTCAGGCAGAAGAAATGAAATTCTTGAGACGAGTTAAAAGTTGCACAATAGAGGACCGACTAAGGAGTGACTGTCTCGGAGAAGAACTAAAAAGGTGTATGGTAAATGATAAAATTGTAGAGTATAGTAGAAAATGGAACGAACACCTAGAAAGAATGGAGAGTGAGAGACTCTTCTTAAAGGCTATAAAATAAAAGTCCCAAGGAAGAAGAGATGGAAGCAGACTCCAGTATCGAAGGGTACCGTAACAGCCAATTCCGTCTAATACCTGAGGAGAAGAAGACGCTGGGAAAGTGAGATGGTGAACTTGACGAAGTGGGTTGCCTAATGCTGAATGAGGAAGTGGTTAAATGGAGGGTTGAGGTATTATTTGTTGGGACGTTGTTCCAATTTCTCTGTTAACGTTAACAGTGACTTATTTGTCATACGTAGTTGGTCATTTGCGAGGATATTCCTCTTTGCTTTGGTTTACTGTATTTTATAAGTTTAGAAAGTGTTTTTATTGCTTATTTTTATTGTAATCAGGTATTCTCGGATAGATATTGACTAATGATTATAATGTCTCAGATGCTCTGCGTATTTTCATTGGTTCCAGGCCTTTATATGTCCACTGCATAGTACATCTAACGTTTTTCGTGTTTGTTCCACCTATTTCCCCTCACATGCATTAGATTTGTGATTTTTGGTATATAAAGGAAATTATGCAATCTGTTCCTCTAATATAATATCATTGTCATCAACACCATAAGTAGCAGCAGCCATTTGACCTCCACTGTTGGATAAACGCCTGCTCTAGACTTTTTTATGAATTAAATTTTGCGGGTATATGCATTCATGTTGCCTCTGCATGTTCAATAATGTCACCTCCGCACCACTCATTAAGTCGTCGTCTACGTCTGCTTGGAACCCATCAAAGAAGGTCCTTGGTTCCTGTTCCTTAAATTCGCTTGGCTACGTTACCCCTCTCACCTCCAAACCATTTTCAGTACCGTTGTGCTTACGTCTTCTACTCCAGTATTTTAAGTGAATTATTTCTTTGATTTCGTCTCTCGTCAAGTACTTCGTAACATACATCTCTCAGTTCCTCGCTGAGTAACCCTCAGCTCTTTATTATGTTTTCCATTTTATACAATTGTAAGTTAAATTTGAAAGTACGTTACCAGTGTACACCAGGACGCTTTACTCTGCTGTTTGTTTCACTATTCGTCCAGTCATTGTCTTTAACTGTGCTAAATAGAAACCTAAATAATTTTTTCTGTAGGTTTATTGTTAATGCACACTGTCCCTTTTCAAAGCGTTCATTATACAGCATTTTACTCCTACGTTAATAGGTTTCAGGCCTATTTTCAAAAATGCTTTGTTAAGTCCTTCCAGTTGTCGTTGAGATTAATGTGTATTAGACGAAAACAGTTCTAGCCGTTCAGAAACGTGTCAATCCCACGTATTTCTAATCTATAAATGTCAAAGATGGGCCAAGAAATTATTATCAAAATACAGTATTTATAGAAGTTTACTGCTGTCTTTTCTGATTATTACGTTCTAACTACTTCCCTGGTCGTATGCGGATACAAGGCTTGTGAAAAGATAGACCATGTTTATTTACGTATTCATACAGTCGTAACATGGTACGGAAGCGAGCATTGATACAAAGACCTCCTTGCTAGCAGATGTTTATAGTGTGGTGATCGACGAAGGGGATAAGGCTGTGACGTTTTACGTACTAGAAAATGTATGGATTACGGCCTCCAATAAATAAACTGAAAGGACTTTTACTGTTCTTGAAGGCTGCGTGCCTCAGGTCACAAATCAACGTATCAGCGGCTGGAAATGGTACGTGCCGGAAACCGTAAAGAAATGCGGCATGCTTTTAAAGGCGCTCAGTTCGAGAGTAAGTACTGTTGCAAATCAAACGTTATTTACCTACTACTACTTCCTGTTGTATATGTTACAGGGGTGGAATTTAATTTATGTGATCATATCAATGGTAAATGTTTTAGTCCCGAACAAAAGGGAAAATCGTGTTCCATTGGGTTTGGGGGGGGGGGGGGGGGGGGTTTGGTGAAGAAAATAACGGCAGCACATAGATGAAATGAATGTTGAGTCTGACAAGTAAAGCTTAGGACTAGCTAACAGTAACATGTGTATGAGTGTGCCTCCGAAAACGAAGAGTCGGGCACAGTCCGTATCACCATACTAAGGCAGTGTTGCATAACAGTGCAAGTCAATATTCAACTTTCTTTGAGAAAAAGATTTGTTTAATAACTTTCGAACGTAGATGTGTTTTGGGTGTATCACATGTACGAACAGAAATACCGCACGGTCGTAAACTTTTATTTTTATTTTATTATTATTTTTTATTTTTATTTTGGCCGTTTTATCACAAACGCAATTCGTTCAGTGTTGGGGATGGGACGTAAGAAGCTTGCTCCAAGACTTTCAATCGATGAAATGGCTACACGTTCCCAACCAGCTCTGTGATTGGTCACATAACTACCATACCATTTTGCCCTGTAATGTTCTTGTAACGACCCTGGTTTATATCTCTCTAAATACTGTCAATTTTTATCAGCTACTTCGCGAATGGCTAGTCGCGTCTGCTAATGCGCATGACTTTACTGCGACCTAAAGCAGTTAACGCAGCTTGAGGTCAGCGCTCGAAAAGACTAATAAAATTCACACTTCCACACTTGTGAGAATTACTTCTACTGACACTGAATTTTTAAAAACATCTAAAACTTGTTCCACTACTGCGTAGCCTGTTCTTACTATACCGAATATTTCAGAAGATTTTCCTGGGGTGTGGCCTCATTCTACAACGAAATACCCACTTTTCTATGCTCTTCATTTCTTATCTTAGTTATTGATTAAATAACTCAGTATTTTTCACCAAATAACTGTGCCAACGAAACTTCCTGGCAGATTAAAACTGTGTGCCCGACCGAGACTCGAACTCGGGACCTTGCCTTGCGCGGGCAAGTGCTCTACCAACTGAGCTACCGAAGCACGACTCACGCCCGGTACTCACAGCTTTACTTCTGCCAGTACCTCGTCTCCTACCTTCCAAACTTTACAGAAGCTCTCCTGCGAGTCTCGGTCGGGCACACAGTTTTAATCTGCCAGGAAGTTTCATATCAGCGCACACTCCGCTGCAGAGTGAAAATCTCATTCTGGAAACTGTGACAACGTCTACAACTGGGCCAGGAACCTGCACAAACTCAGCTGAAACTGAATAAGCGAAGTGCGGCCGGCCGTCCTGAGGGCGGAACTTAGAGAAAAGTTCTTCTAATTAAACTTGAAATCTATACTGAAATTTTCCTTGAAGGAATATCATATTACCTTTAGACACGACTGAAACTAGCAAGACATTTGGAATCAAGTTAATGGAGCATTTCAGATAGAAATGAAGTTACTCGTTTTGACTTATTAAATTTAGTTCGAGCTGAAGAACCTAAGAAACTCAAATTAACCAATGAATATTGCAAGGTGAGCTTTCATAGTTGTTGCATGGTTTTCTTATTAAACTATTATGCAATACTTTATTCTGTCAGAGATACATCTTAGTCAATAAAATGTATCTGAAAAGTTTCTAGAAAAATGGACTTACGGTACCTGTAAAAGATAGAAACACGTATTACTGCATTACTGCATTGTTTCCTAGAAAACAAATCACCACACTTTTCCTAACATGCCTGTCCCTCCAGTAACAATTCTAAATCTAGACCTGAAAGTCAAAACCCTGTCTTTAAACAGCAGTATAGTCGTGATTATTGTGCAGATAAGGTTTCACAGTATCTCCCCCTCTCGTATTAGACAGACAGATAAAATACGCCGAATTGTCCACATAACAACAATAAATGAGAAACGCAAATCCAGTAATCGAAAGTGGAAACACGAAGCAACAGCAGAGCCCCAAGTGGTACGGAGATGAACTAAAGAAAGCATAAACATTGCGCGTCGCATACCCTGCACCGTTTTCAATTAGCTTTTTTATGCTTTTACTTTTACTAATACCAATTTTTTGAACTTTTAAAGTAACGTTTTTGGTTAGCATCAGAATAAATCAATTTAAAAATAGCTGCGACATACTGCAATGCAGCAGTTGCCAACTCGCCTTTATCAGAATACAGTCGGTATTTGTTTGTTCATTACCGAATTGATTATGTAACCCGTACTGATTACGTAACCTACAGAAATAACTCACGAAACAGAATGGAGCTGTATATTGTCATCGGTAGAGGCAAGTTACTTCGAACAACACAGTAATATACTAAAAGAAGACATGGATTTCCATATGTTATCTCTGTATTCCTCTACAATGGTCAATCGATGGGACAAAAAACACCAATATTCCTTCCTTCGTGGATGTTCAAGCTACAGATAGCAAAGTATTGCATTTTCCTTGATGCACACATGGAGATGAATTAATACATATTACTCGCGAGCTATAGGTCTAGCTACAGGCAAACTTCTAACTTCTTTTCTTGACTCATTGTCTTTCCCACTTACCTATCGTTAACAATATGTTAAACTATCTTGGAGCATTTCTCACCAATTGCAAACATTTTTGAAATAACTGACCTTTACTATAGCTTTCCGAACAGTAACTGGTATAAATACCTGTTCATTTTACGCGTGACAACCTACTGGTGCACGATTTTTCCCAGTTGATGTTCATCACGGTAGTTACTAAGAAAGAACTCAGAACATTAATACTCTGGAATTACCCTTCAAATAACTTTCGTTTCAATGATTAGAATTACTGCTCTAGTATCAAAAAAATGGTACCATGCTTATTATGTCATGAGTAGAACTGGATCATGGCCTACTTGTCATCTAAAGTTTGTGACGAGTATATGCCAGGAAACGTGCGCTATTAACTACTGATTTCGTTTAAAATGTTCCTACATCTTAGAAGAAGTGTAAGTGCTTCAGCATGAAAGCAGACACGACACCAAGATTAAGGGAAAAGTATCACAAATAGGAGATGGGGTAAAACAGTACAATGAAGAAAAAAAAAAGAAACTACATTTTTCTTAAGCAAATGGTAATATTTATGTCTGAACGGTCTAAATGTTATTCCCTCAGAAATCTAAACAGGAAGTACATTTTATCCTCCAATTTTTCCTGATGTCCGCATTTATCTCAAACTGTATACATCTGGCTGTACCGAAAACAGCAGTTTCATCACTAAAAGACGTTTCAAATAAGAGTGCATACTCACCATCTATAGATTCATTTTGAGAGGCAACAAAAAATTTAAGAACTGTATCACTAAAGGAATTAAACAACTAGTTCTTGGTAATTCTCTAACACCAGTTTCACTTTTGATATTAACAGGCGTATAATGAAAACTTGCCACAGCACCGCTAGGGCTTGTTAATTCACTAACATCAGTTTCACCTGATGCATTTCTGGCAGTAGGAGCTGCATACGGGTCACTTGTCACATGTTTAGCCTACGCCTAGTTTTATTCATGAAGTCTTTTACGCAAAAATAGTGCCCATAAACTGAAATGCTAGTACAGCTCACATCAGGTGACTCCTCACAAGCACATTTTCAGTTCAGAAGCAAATCTTGAAATCGTTTGGAAAACCTGTAGAAATGAGTGTAGTATCCGGGTGCACAGCACGGGAATTTACAAGAGTATTTCGGGGTCAATTTTTTGTGTTGGATATTATGAAAAAAAAATCCTGCTACTTTCTTCAGATGAGCTGTCAAAAAAAACATTAAACTTATTCAGATAAACAAGCAGAAATCACATAGCTTTATTCATGCTGTAAAATAATACATTATTCGTCTTCATGTAATTAAAATACGGAGAGCGAAATATCTTACCTTACTATTAACTGTGGACTTTTTCCAGCAGACATTCTCTCCAGTTCCACAGGAAGCTTATGCAATTTAAAATATTACGTCATATTATAACAATGACGTAACCAAATATAATTCTCAGTATGGAAACACGACACAATAGAATCAGGCACCACTGGGCCATGTCTTCGACCTGGAGTCTCACTGACTGGAGCAGAATTATCTTTACTGATGCGTCCCGATGACCAGAAGACTTGTCTGGAGACGACCCGGATGGCGGTGATATGACTGTCGCTCACAACACAACCCGGCAGCCAGCAGTCATGGTCTGGGGTGCCATTTCATTTCATAGCAGGACCTCTAGGATTGTCATCCGCGACACCCTTACGACACAGCGGTACGTCGATGATATTCTGCGCCCCGTCTTGTTGCCCTTTATGGCAAGCTATCCTGAGCTTAAATTCCAGCAAGATAACACTCGCCCGCACACTGCGAGTTTCTGCTGCTTGTCTTGTTCCTTGGAAAACCTTAACTTGGCCAGCCACTTCCCCGGACCTGTCACGAGAATGTTAGGAGCATCATGGACAGGGCCCTCTAGCAGTCTCGGGATTTTGACGATCTAACGCTCTAATTGGGCAGAACGTGCGATGATGTCCTTCAGGAGGACATCTAACAACTAGATCGAAAACGACAAGCCGAATCACAGCTTAAAAGAAGCGCCAGAGTTGCATCAAAGCCTTACTTAGTTGATCAATTTGTGAAGCTCTTTCTTTTGAGTAAATCATCCAATTTTTGTCAAATTGTAATGGTTTCGTTGTCTGTACATGTACATCACACCCACTACTGACTGCCGTCTCACTTGGATAATTGCTTCGTGACGCGTCTTTCTTTCATTTTTTTCCTCTCGGAGTATATGCGTAAGCTACGTAATGTGAGTGCAACATTTGCTGAATACGGTAAAGAAGCAAACCGGAAAATGAACTTCGCAGCAGTGTTACGGCAGTTTTAAAAAGAAAGCAACAGATTTTGTGAGCCGATGACGCTGTGGGTAAGACATGGGTCGACCACTGTGTACGAGAAACGACACAGAAATCAAAGCAATAACTGTAATCTAGTATCCTCACTCTCATAAACTGCATGTCGATTTTACCTGTCAAAAGATTCCGATGACTGTCTTCCTAGGATAAGAACACGATTATTCTTAATTTAGCATTGCAAAGATATAGAAAACTGAATAATTGAATTCTTGTGGAGTAACTCAATGAGAAAAGGGAAGGTTGATCGTTAGTTGTGAGAGAAAAAAATGAATTTTCTTCATGAGAACGCACTCTCGGAAAGGATGTCTTGGAATGGGGAAACTATGGGGTATGAAGTATAAATTGTTGAATCACTCGTACTGCACCACCAAATTTCAAATTCACTGTCACCCTCCGACATCCATAAACTGCTAAAAATTACAGCAACTAATTATTGGAAGTTGCTTGGTTACTCGTTTATTCCAGTCTTACATTAGCTAACGAAAAGAAGTGAAATTTAATTATGGCGCTAAAATCTACATTTATTCACATACGTTTAGTAGTATTTGTATCTGCGGAGTGAAGCAGAGCCCCACCGACAAGTTTCCAGATGATGGTCAGGGATACCTTCTGAGTGTTTTGATATGAAGGACCCACGCTCCCGGGCGGGTAGTTTCTGGTTTCTTGTCCCAGTTACCTTCGTGTCTGTGTTGCACTGAAAACAGAGGGAAACAGTGCAGATGTCGACAATACGCGTTGTGGGTATTGTTTTAATTCGCTCACGACACCTACTGTTGATAACAGTAACGCCCTACTTACCTCGATCCCCTCAAGTTTGCATTCAGCATAGCTCGATTCTGTTTAGCTGTTCGTTGACAGTGATTCACAGCAGCACTATGCATGCATGGGTTCACTGAATGCAATGGAAGACCGACACGACGACGCTATTCTGGGCTGGTCCCGTCCTGATGATAGCGATATCACGTTACTTTTCCATCAGTACCTAGGTGTCTACCAGAATGGAAGATACTAGATGCTTGCTGTATGAGTATGATGGAACATTCGATGTGGAAGGGAATGTGTTACACGCTACTGGTGACAAACCAGCCTCTGGTAGTAAGCGCGGTGCACCATCTCCTAGAGTCCTACACGTACATCACTTTCACCTTTATGGTTGACAGAAGGCGCAATCGTTGCACCGAGCGGACTTCCCATTTCAAGCGGCATTTGAAAATTGGTTCCCACAACAATGTACAGAAAATCCTAATTTATTTTCGTGTTATCGACAGCCGAGGTCATTTACAGTAGAAGATACGTTCAAAGGTAGGAATAGCCATGTATGAGACGACGAAAATCCACTGGCACTGATGTGTCGATGCCATCAACAGATGTATGCTGTGAACGTATGACGTGGTACTGTCAACGATCTTGTGCCTGGGCCTTACTTCCTGATACACTGAACGGAGTCATGCACAATACGTTCCATCAACATGTTCTGCCACAGTTATTAAAAAATGTGCCGCTGCAAATTCGTCACCTTACGTGATTTAAAAACAACGGAGCGCCGGTCACTTTGCACTCGATATTAGGAACGACACTGAAGAGCAGTTTGGACGACATGGATAGGTCGCGGTGGTCCTCTTCCGTGACCAGCTTGGTCACATGACACGATGCCAGTGGACTTCCTCTTCTGCAGGCTGCGAAAAGCCTAGCTTAGGATGCTCTGGCCAGTACTTCCACGGACCTGATTGTTAGGATTATTGAAGCTTAGGAATGGTATGGCAAACTCGCAGAAATCTGGGATGCGTAAGGTGGTCGATGGTGCATCGCTTCAGCATTTGTTACATACTGCACTGTACACTGACAGAACAGTATGGACACACTGCGACAAAAGTCCACTTGTTTTGTTTGATGGTCGTTGCTTTACTCTGTGTTGCCTGCTATACGTTTTGGTTGTTGCATATTACAGGTTTTTACACTGTTGTAAATGTATTTTCACTGAAACCAGGGAGATTATGACAACAAACTGAAATCATAATTATATTATCTGTGTAACGAGCCGCTGGTGGCCATGGTTCCCTCGAACCAAAAGACACACCAGGTATCCTTGAACAGCTTTTGGAAGTGTGTTGATGGAGTTCTGGATCACCTTATAGACAGGAAGCTGTCTCTACGTACTAATTGCAGTTTCACAGCTATACTTACATGTGAGCCCTTTCGTTCGCCTAACCTTGCCCGAACCTCAATGAGTGTTATAGGTGTCATCGTCTCGTCTCACATAGCTTTTTGTAAGTTAGTAACAAATTTTGTATGACTGTTCTCATTATTACATAATACCTCAGGCTGTATATCTTTTCTTCCTCAAAAATAGCCGAACGGTACATGGATAACCCACAAATAAATTCCTTATCTTACCCTCGTAGTGGTTCTTGCAGCGATATATTAGTCTGTGAGGCAATCTGTCTGAGAATCCACTTAGCAGTGGAGGACAACGTAACTTAATCCCCAAGTCACATTAAATCAGTTGTTTATTTAATCTGACCTGATTAGGACTATCAGGCCTTCTCTTACATCACAGCAGAGTTTTACACACACATCATCTACTACGTCATACTTTTCTAAGAAATAACAACTGTAATATGACAACTAGTGTTAAAATGTTTGACTGTTTGAAGCGGCAGTGTGAGCAAGTTATACTGAGTATCAACTAACAACACTGGAATTACTTGTTCAAGCCGGCCGGTGTGGCCAAGCGATTCTAGGCGCTTCAGTATGGAACCGCGCAACCGCTACGGTTGCAGGTTCGATTCCTGCCTCGGGCATGGATGTGTGTGATGTCCTTAGGTTAGTTACGTATAAGTAGTTCTAAGTTCTAGGGGACTGATGACCTCAGATGTTAAGTCCCATAGTTCTCAGAGCCATTTGAACCATTTTTACTTGTTCAAAATGGTTCAAATTGCTCTGAGCACTATGATTCACATTTGAAAACACCTGCAAACAATTGTACGCAACAGGTATGGTCGTAAAACGCAAACGGGTCCGTAACAAATCCATCACAGAGAAGCAGGTGCAGTTTGTGTGTTAGCTTCTGTTGCCGTGATCCCACACATGACTTCACGTGACATCGTTAGAGGCAGTGCAATGAGTCAAAGTAGTGTAATGCGCATACTTCATCGGCACAAATTTCACCCGTATCATGTGTCGCTGTATCTGCAATTACGTGGAGATGACATCAATAATCGAGTGCATTTCTGTCAATGGGTTGGTTGGTTGGTTTGGGGAAGGAGACCAGACAGCGTGGTCATCGGTCTCATCGGATTAGGGAAGGATTGGGAAGAAAGTCGGCCGTGCCCTTTCAGAGGAACCATCCCGGCATTTGCCTGGAGTGATTTAGGGAAATCGCGGAAAACCTAAATCAGGATGGCCGGACGCGGGATTGAACCGTCGTCCTCCCGAATGCGAGTCCAGTGTCTAACCACTGCGCCACCCCGCTCGGTGTGTCAATGGGCATTAACAAAGAATGCGTCGCAGTTCTACCTGTTTACTTATGAAGCAGGTTTCACAAACTACGGTTCAGTGAATTTACGAAACATGCATTATTGGTCCGTGGACAATCCTCGCTGACTTCGATATGTAGAGCGACAGCGACCGTGGAATGTAAATGTATGGTGCGGAGTAATTGGCGACCATATCATTGATCCTCACTTCACTGAAGGCACCCAAACAGCTGCAAAATACATCGAGTTTCTACAAAATGATCTGCCAACATTGCTAGAAAAAGTCCCGCTGCAAACGCATAGACATATGTTGTATCAAAAGGATGGTGCTCCTACACATTCTGCAATGAACCTTGGCAGCATGTTCGACGGGCGTTTCATAGGACGTGTCGGACGCATAAACTGAGCAGCCCGTTCTCCTGATCGTACACATTTAGACTTGTTTCTGGGGGGGGGGGGGGGGGGTACGTTGAAGGAGAACGTGTACCGTTATGTGCCTACAACCCCAGAGGATATGAAACATCGTATTGAGGCAGCCTGTGGCAACATTACACCAGATGTACTGCGTCGTGTAAGACATTCGTAACGCGGTTGATGGGAAATGTATGCAGCAAATGATAGGCACCACTTTGAACACTTTTTGTCCTGATATGTCAGGACACACTCTTTTACATTCTGTAACTGAAAACAATAACAAATTTGTAAGTTTAACTACATTCTCATGTTAAGGCACATTTTATTCTAACAAATCAGTGCCGTGCTGTATTCTTCAGAGGAAAAGACGGATAAACTTGTTAGCATGTGGACGTAACGTGCTGTTCATGTCTGTTCTGTACCTACTTTACATCACTGTTCTTTTTGAATCTCTAATTAATTTGGTTCTCTCCGATACTCACGACTGAACTACTGAAGAGTTACTCAAGCGTCAACTTTACGTTACAAGTTACTCTGGATGTAATTAACATTTTACAATGTAAGAAATGGCATTGATTATGCATTTTTTCTGTTTTCAGTAGTGCTAAAAATAATAAGAGATTTCCATTACAAAAACCATAACTAAGTGTTGAAAATCATACTTCCGTGCATTTATGAATGGTTTTTATTAACCAATTATACTAGCCTCTCTCCTCACTTTCGGTCTGCGGAATTGGTTATTCAGTGTTCGTTATGGTTTGAGAGGTGTTTCAATTGGTAATGTTAGGTGACTCACCCTGTTTTTCTATTATCGAGTCAAATTCTTCCCAGTGTATTTTCTGGCGTACGATCTTTTCTGTTTAGTCACATTCCCATAATTAACAATTATTATTAAGCATATCAGTTCGTTGTGTAATTCACGCCTCTGCTGTAAAAAGGATCGTGTGTGATGCTTTCGAGACTGCACACAACGGAGAGTTTCTCCGTTTCTCTGGTTAGAGAAAATAATATACAGGTTTATGTACACTGTAAGAGTCACACGGAAAGGAGACCCATTCCTTGCCTTTCTGTGATTAGAGAAAATAATGTGCAGGTTTATAAACACTGTAAAAGCTATGAGCAACTGAGACATTAGTTTGAGCACTTTTTGTATAATTCTTTAGTATAGCTATAGACCGCAATGGCTGAGTACGAAGTTTAGTTACTAGGAATCATTGAAAAGTACTATCTACTAATTCCTTTCAAATCTTTAGAAACAAACAAAGCAATAGAGAGTCAGCGCAACTTTCACTTGTTCTCGACTTATTGCGGTTCTCTGAATTGCTATAGTGAGTGCCTCACACATGGAACTCCAAGGAAACATCGTTGTATCAGGCCACTTTCGAGCGATCCACCGAAGGCGGAAGTTCACTGTTTACACGCTGTAGAAGATGCCCGCTGCACACTTTCTGGAAGAAAACTCCTGAGGGAATAAGGAGCAGGGCGGCAGCAGCGGGCTCTTCCCAGGAGTGGTGTGCGCGCCCCAGGGAGGTTGCGAAACTCGGCGAAACACTTGCTGTTTCCGCGCCCAGAAATATCGGCGCAAACGGGCCGCGAAATCGCTTAACAAGAGTCGTAGCAGGCGGCGAAGTTGGCCAAATGCATAACAACGTTCGGTAGCGGGAAAAGATGAAGTGGGCGCGGGAGGGGTGCCAACAACTACCGCCTGTCTCCCTAAGAAAAGAGGAAGCGAAATATGGGAGGGAATGGAATAAAATATTCTATAGAACGATGGCCCGCGCTGTTTGTCGCTGCTGGAAGCTGGTTGGGGCGGAGGAGCGCGGAACCTATAGGAAGCGGGGGTCGGGGATCAGAGGCAGAATTTTCCCAGCCGTTTAGCACGCCCCAAGACAAATCGGCGATCCGGCGGGAGAGCGGCCACGTTGCGTTCTGAGAGATACGCGCCGCGGCTGATGGAGGTGTCCAGTGCGTAGCTGAGGCATGGAAAGCAGAGCAACAAGCGTTCTATGACACAGACGGGCCTAGTGCGCAGTACTGGTGCTTCAGACGTGGACTTTACTTCCATCCCGTTACGAGCAAGTGTTTCTTGCTACGAGATCTGAGATCGCTAAATATGACACTAGCAAGGCGGCGCAAGTTAAAATTGGGAAATGTACAGAAACGAATCGCTAATAATCTGTTTATTGTATAAGAATATACAGCCTACAGTTGCAGGTTAACTTTATCGTTTATCTAGGTTTCAACGTTAGTAATAACGTCTTCTTCATAACCTGCAAAATGTTAATATTATAATGTGCTAGTAAATAATATTAGATATGGTCATCCTACAGGATGCAACGTGCAGTACTTACATAAAATATTATTTAAATGTTTGCCTAAAACAAGCCATGTCCTAAGTCAACTTTATAAAACTTGATGCATAACCATAAGGTTTTGTCACTTCTATTAAACAAGCTGTAGCAAACTCTCCAGAAGGATTAAAGCAAATTTTTGCAACGTTAACAGTCTACATGAAAAAATAAAATTCACACAAGAACTGGAATCAGTTGTAGACCACTAAATTATCTTGATTTAAAGTTGACTATTAAAGATGCTAAAATAGAGTTCAACATATTCCGGAAGGCAACTTATAACGGCCGATTCAACCCACCCCAAAGCGCATAAAATGGCGTTTTTCTATTCTAGAATCCACCGGGCGATTTCTATCCCGTTGTCAGATGTCAACCGCGAAAAAGAATTACAAATTCTTGAGAATATGGCACAGAATAATTGCTATGATCCAAAGATAGTGAGGCAGTTATATCATAAGAAAATGCGGAAACGGACAACGTCTTTAGTAAACACAAATATTCAAAACCAAGGTCAGACCAAGAAATGGTTGTCGGTTCCATATATAGGTAATGTCTCCTACAAGATAGGGTGCCTGTTGAAAAATTCATGTTTTAAAATTTCCTTCTCGACGAGTAATAGTTTAAAGCGGAATTTGGTTCATACCCTTGAGAAAGACTGTGATAAGTCAGCGAAATCAGGTGTATATAAGATTATGTGTGATGATTGCCCATGTTATTACATAGGTCAAACAGGCAGAGCTATAGCAGTAAGGTTTAAAGAACATCTTCCAATAAAGGGCGTAGGAACACGGGGGTCAGCCTTTGCGGAACATCTGGTGCAAATGGCTCGTACACCTAAACCTTTACGTGACACAGAGCTACTACATCATGAAGTCAAGGGCTATAGACTCGACACGCTTGAGGAACTACAAGTTTATGCACACCTGATTACAGATAGAGGCAATTTACTGAACGATCAACTGTATCTAAAAAATAGGGCATACTTCGAAGGCTTCCAGCCTATATTAGGTATACAGTAATTCATAATGCATGTGACCATTACATTTTCTGTAATTACAGAACCTTTCCTACAGATGTTCATACGAGATTTGTTGGTCAGTTTATAAGGCTCTGTAGTAGAACGTAAAACGTAGTCATGCTGGATACTGTAATTAACTTACAATAGCGAAGTATAAAATTAATTCATAGCAAAAATGTTATCTGACGCGTGCGTAATAAGAGTTTGATTCTATACGTCTCGCGCATGCGCGCCGCCCTCTGTGAGTCAGGCCGCGAAGCCCTCGCGGTCCGCAGTCTCTAGTCACACGACGAGGCCCATACAACGGGCTTAAGGTGAATTTGCTACAGCTTGTTTAATAGAAGTAACAAAACCTTATGGTTATGCATCAATATTTATAAAGTTGACTTAGGACAGGGCTTGTTTTAGGCAAACATTTAAATAATATTTTATGTAAGTACTGCACGTTGCATCCTGTAGGATGACCATATCCAATATAATTTACTAGCACATTATAATATTAACTTCTTGCAGGTTCTGAAGAAGTCGTTATTACTAACGTTGAAACCTAGGTAAACGATAAAGTTAACCTGCAACTGTAGGCTGTATATTCTTATATAAACAATATCAGTTGCTGCCGCTGCATAAAAATGTTAAAAATTAAGAAAATCTGTTTATTGCCTATCTTGCTAGATCTTAAGCACTGGGTGGCTGAAGTCACTGCTACTCAAGTACTGGCTGGCTGTCGTCACTGCTAAAAACGTATAAGAATATAGAACATTAATCAAAACATTATTGTTGTAGAAGCTTTGTGGAAGAGTAGATGGCAAGGTAAGGTAGGAGTAAGATGCAAGTAAAAGCCCCATCATCGCTTGCATCTACAAATAGCGCCTACTGGACTATCCCTGTCAGCATCTCTGTTCACACTGAGGCTATCTCTTACAGTTATTACGCAGCTAACGTCGGTGTACGTTGTAATGGTGTGCAGAGCCCTCTGTGCATATTTAGTTTAGATTACTGAATTTGCTGGCGTTGTTCATACAGTGTTAGCTAATATTTTGAAAATCATCATCATAAACTAAAGGCTATGCCTTGTCGATTTAGCACGTCCATCTCTCCACTGTCATCCTCTTCAATTCTTCATACGATTTTATCCGCATATCTTCTTTGATGTTATTAAATACGTTGCTCCTGGCCTGCCTCTTGGTTTTTTCCCTAAAACTTTTCCTTCAAATACATTCTTTAGGAACTGGTTGCGTCTCATGTGCTCTATCATTTTTTATTTTCTTCTTCCTATAAAATTTAGCAGCGTTATGTTCTCATTCACTTCTCTTAAGACCTGTTCATTATTTTTCCTATCTACCCAGCTTGTTTTCGTCATTCTTCTCCATATCCACATTTCCATTGCTTCCATTCTTTTTCTTTGCCTGTCCCAGGGTCCACGCTTCACATCCGTATGTTATGACACTCCAGACAAAAGGTTTGGCAAACTTTTTCCTACTTTCTAGGCTTATATGATTGTCTGTTAGTAAATTCCTTTTATTTTGGAAATCTTGCTTTGCCAAGGCTATTCTTCTCTTTATATCTGTGATATATTTATTGTCGTCAGTGTTTGTGCTCCCCAAATAACAGAAGTTCTCAACCTGCTCTAGAACATCATCTTCTAGTTTAATATTAACTTTACCATTTTTTTTGTCTTCCCTACTACCATAGTTTTTGTTTTCTTCTTATTTATTTTTAGATTAAATTCTCATACGATTTTGGCAAATTTTAGCAACATAAACTCCATTTCCTTTATTGAGTCAGCAAGTACTAGTATATCATCTGCAAAAGGGATACAGCGTATTCGTTCCCCGTTACTTTTAATTCCTTTGGTTCTTCTTTTCAATTTTTCAGTGGTTTTTTCAATAAATAAGCTGAACAAATATGATGATAATGGGCATCCGTGCTTTCTTCTTCGCACCATTAACTTCTATCTCTGCTTCCTGCCTTTTATACAGGTTCCACATTAATCTTCTGTCCCTCCAATCAAGATTTATTTCCTTCATTGTTCGGAATAACAATTTCCAAATACCCATGTCAGATGCTTTTTGTAAATCTATAAAGGTCAAGTAGGTTTTCCTATTAACTCCAATTCGTCTTTCTAATACCATCCTCAGAGCTACTTTGAAAAATCAGATAGAGTATATAAAAACTATGCTAAAAAATCTTGAATATGCATTATTCAAAAGGCATCGCTACTTTTTGCCGATCGAGTTGCCTGGTGGCTTTTACTTGAACTAATGGTAATTTGTACATATTGCTGTTTTCGAACGTAAATAAATAATAAAAAAATACAGTTACTCTTACTTACAAGAAGAAAGCTTAAATAAAAACCATGTGTACATACTGCTGCTTAAAAGCGTAAGTAAATAATAAAAATGTACAATTATTCTTACTTACAGAAATAAAACTTCACCAAAAACTATTTATTAAAGTGTAAACAGCTCCATGTTAACGCCAGCTTCAATACACCAGAAGCTTTAAGAAGTTAGGTACTAGCAGAGGTAGGGTATAAGAAACAAGTCACATTTGCACTTTACAACGCATTCACACCCAGTTTATTGAGCGATAGATTACGCAGTCTGTTGTTGTAGAAGAAACCTTGTTACTTAATGCTGAACATCTTATGTGTGCCTGGAGGGGTACCATTATAACAGGCCAATACTGGGTGATTGCATATATTGCTCTATGCTGACCGGAAAGTTTTTTAAAAAGTTTCCAAAAAATGGGAGCTCCTTGTTGCGTACTGCAAAACGACTGCCGATGTCAGAAATTTTCCAGCTTTTTCAGCAGATCCATAAATTTGGCCTTTTCACATGAAAAGAGCATCTTCAGTTGTAAGGACATGGCTGAAATGCGAAGTTCACTTTCGAGGAGGTGGGCGGTAAAGTTATATTTTCAGCCACATTATTTCTATCCAAAGCGATATGTACGTTAAATCTAACCTCAAGTCGCCTTCCAATTTGTCCCACATTACAAGCATGGCAGTCAGGATACAGTGTCTTATAAACCTCAGACCTGTAATAAATATTACCTTTGTCAACACTATTATTCAAACTCCTGCCCAAGTTTTTCTTTTTGGTAAAAATCATATTTACTTTCCGTTCAATTTACATAATCTAATGAAGTTTAATTTTTCAAGTGAGTGGCTTGGCAATATTTATGAGTATCAATCCGTTTGATTCCACACAGCGAAACAGAATCAGACAGTCTGATACTTAAAAACTGTTTATAAGCTGGCTAGTACAGTAAATACTTTATATTTCCCTTTGTGGTATTTTAAATTACAACTGTTACCCCTCCTGAAGCAAGAAGATTAATTTCATGAAAGATGTTACGTCTGCTTATCAGCGGTATACTTTTAATGGTGGATTTAATAGTTTACTTCTGTATATTTTTGACAGTATAGTGTTGGTTAAACTTAGTTCTCAATATTTTATTACTCAGAAACCCGTCGTTCTTTGTCTACAAACCATTAGAGTATCTGGCGCTGGCTGACAACTATCTTTTTATTTTCTTGTGAAGTGAAAGTCACTCTAACGATAAAATTATGGCTGCTGAGCCGTGGTTGAGACACAGCAGTAAGAAACAGAAATTCTATGCAAGTTAGTTAAGAGTTTCTGAGTAAAGTAAGGCTGTGTTTGCTACGTTGTTGTATGTTGTTATAAGATTTTTGGTTACGCTGCCACAGTGGACTGTGAGATTAGGGTTTTGTAAAATGATTATTCTGTTAGTTAAAAATTTTCTAAATTGCTATGTTATACACAGAGAGCTGAGGAGACTGCTCCGCTGCACAGCTGGGTGCAACAAGGGAAAAGCTAAATACTGGAAACGCTATGAGAATATACTTGTAATGCACTACGCTTAGGTTCGAGACAAAGACCAAGTGAATCCAAGAAAAGCAATTTAGTAAGAACTGCCATGTTAATGTTGTGTCGCCACTTTACACAGTATTAAATAATATATTATAATAGAGGCAGTGAGTTCACAATGGGTAGTATTAATCGAGAGTTGAAATAATGCAAAGCTTAACTATTTATTTGGCTGATGGCTGCATGGTTTTCAGATGGAAAAAAACGATTAGAATTTACACGGTCATCTATTTGGAAAAGAAATTGAAAACAATAAATCACAGCAGAGGATACTGCTAAATGGAAATAAAAAAAGGAAATAGCTCAACTGCTGCCTAGCCGAAAAGCACTCTCCTATATCCCCTTTGTTCGAAACGGCAACGGCCAGAACCTGCCTAAGATGTTCGTACAGACCTTAGATATCGTTTAGTGTGCGTCGCTTGTTTCTGCTATCGGGTATCTTTTCGGCCACGGACGGATACTCAGCTAAGGTACGTATGTGGAACTAAAGCGCACGAGTTTTGAACTATTTCTCCCACGAACCTTAAGCTCTTTCTTGAACTTACGTTAATAATATACAAAAACCTAACTACATTAATGGAAACGAGGTGATCTCGTATGTGCAGAGCGGCACCCTATGGTTATACGCTGAGTGGCCCAGTAGAAACGGAATAGACGCAATGAGCACACTTAAAAACTCTAGTGTACCAGAGGAGAGGCTTGGATGCGCTGTTGTGGAGACATGACAACAAAGGTTGGTTTCGTAAGTAAGTAAACTACACAAATCAAAAAAAGTTTTGCATCACCTCGGTTCGGAGAGTTCCGGAAGCCGCACAGAAATTTGGACTAGAGATCAACATATACTTCATTTCCGCCCTTCTTATTGCTCATGAAAACCACAAATTGCACGTTGTACCACCATATAGCGAGACCTTCAGAGGAGGTGATCCAGATTGCTGTACACATCGGTACCTCTAATACCCAGTAACACGTCCTCTTGCATTGATGCATGCCTGTATTCGGAGTGATATACTAACGACAAGTTCATCAAGGCACTGTTGGTCCAGATTGTCCCAATCTTCAACGGCGATTCGGCGTAGATCCCTCAGAATGATTGGTGGGTCACGTCTCCAATAAACTGCCCTTTCCAATCTATCCCAGGCATGTTTGATAGGGTTCATGTCTGGAGAACAAGCTGGCCACTCTAATCGAGCGATGTCGTTATCCTGAAGGAAGTCATTCACAAGAGGTGCACGATGGGGGCGCCAATTGCCGTCAATGAAGACGAATGCCGATGTGGTTACACTATCGGTATGAGGATGGCATTCACGTAGCTTACAGCCGTTACGGCGCTTTCCAAGACCACCAGCGGCGTACGTCGGCCCCACATAATGCCACCCCAAAGCAGCAGGGAACCTCCACCTTGCTATACTCGCTGGACGGTGTGTCTGAGGCGTTCAGCCTGACCGGGTAGCCTCCAAACACGTGTCCGACGATTGTCTGGTTGAAGGCATATGCCACACTCAATGTTGAAGCGGACGTGATGCCAATCCTGAGCGGTCCATTCGGCATGTTGTTGAACCCATCTGCAGTGCGCTGCGTGGTGTCGTGGTTGCAGTGTTGGACCTCGCCATGGACGTCAGGAGGGAAGTTGCGCATCATGCAGCCTATTGCGCACAATTGGAGTCGTAGCATGACGTCCTGTAGCTGCACGAAAAGCGTTATTCAACATGGTGGCGTTGCTGTAAGGGTCCCTGCGAGCCATAATCCGTAGGTAGGGGTCATCCAGTGCAGTAGCCAGCCCTTGGGTGGCCTGAGCGAGGCATGTCATCAACAGTTCCTGTCTCTCTGTATCTCCTCCATGCCTCCTACTTTCTCGTAGGAAATTTGATACAGCCTACTTTTAATTTGCACAGTAACTCGTTTTCGCTAGGTTTTCGAGTTGTTCAAGAAAAACGTTCGAAAATACAGGGCTATTACAAATGATTGAAGCGATTTCATAAATTCACTGTAGCTCCATTCATTGACATATGGTCACGACACACTACAGATACGTAGAAAAACTCATAAAGTTTTGTTCGGCTGAAGCCGCACTTCAGGTTTCTGCCGCCAGCGCAGTGAGACAAAATGGCGACAGGAGCCGAGAAAGCGCATGTCGTGCTTGAAATGCACTCACATCAGTCAGTCGTAACAGTGCAACGACACTTCAGGACGAAGTTCAACAAAGATCCACTAACTGCTAACTCCATTCGGCGATGGTATGCGCAGTTTAAGGTGTCTGGATGCCTCTGTAAGGGGAAATCAACGGGTCGGCCTGCAGTGAGCGAAGAAACGGTTGAACGCGTGCGGGCAAGTTTCACGCGTAGCCCGCGAAAGTCGACGAATAAAGCAAGCAGGGAGCTAAACGTACCACAGCCGACGGTTTGGAAAATCTTACGGAAAAGGCTAAAGCAGAAGCCTTACCGTTTACAATTGCTACAAGCCCTGACACCCGATGACAAAGTCAAACGCTTTGAATTTTCGGCGCGGTTGCAACAGCTCATGGAAGAGGATGCGTTCAGTGCGAACTTGTTTTCAGTGATGAAGCAACATTTTTTCTTAATGGTGAAGTGAACAGACACAATGTGCGAATCTGGGCGGTAGAGAATCCTCACGCATTCGTGCAGCAAACTCGCAATTCACCAAAAGTTAATGTGTTTTGTGCAATCTCACGGTTTAAAATTTACGGCCCCTTTTCTTCTGCGAAAAAAACGTTACAGGACACGTGTATCTGGAAATGCTGGAAAATTGGCTCATCCACAACTAGAGACCGACAGCGCCGACTTCATCTTTCAACAGGATTGTGCTCCACCGCACTCACATCGTGATGTTCGGCATTTCTTAAACAGGAGATTGGAAAACCGATGAAGCGGTCGTGGTGGAGATCATGATCAGCAATTCATGTCATGGCCTCCACGCTCTCCCGACTTAACCCCATGTGATTTCTTTCTGTGGGGTTATGTGAAAGACTAGACTCAGTGTTTAAACCTCCTCTACCAAGAAACGTGCCAGAACTGCGAGCTCGCATCAACGATGCTTTCGAACTCATTGATGGGGGCATGCTGCGCCGAGTGTGGGAGGAACTTGATTATCGGCTTGATGTCTGCTGAATCACTGAAGGGGCACATATCGAACATTTGTGAATGCCTAAAAAAACTTTTTGAGTTTTTGTATGTGTGTGCAAAGCTTTGTGAAAATATCTCAAATAATAAAGTTATTGTAGAGCTGTGAAATCGCTTCAATCATTTGTAATAACCCTGTATTATTTAATGTGTTCTACCTCAGAAACCATTTTGACTTTTTCTTTTTAACCTACGGAGGCATGGATGGGAGGGCGGGGAGATGGTAATGGGATATCAATCGTGGGATTTTTTTATTTCTTTTTATTTTCTTATTTTTATATATTTGTAATTTGTATTTACTTTATACCACAACGAAAATAAATGTACCTAGCACCGCATCCTGCTCTGAGTAAACAAAGCAATATCTCTGTACTTTCCTACACCGAGGTAGCATATAAGGGGAAAACGAATACGTGCTTCGTACATGATGCAGAAGGGTGTGTGGCTACTCTCCTTACGCTTCATCAAATGGCTCTGAGCACTATGGGACTTAACATCTGTGGTCATCAGTCCCCTAGAACTTAGAACTACTTAAACCTAACTAACCTAAGGACATCACACACATCCATGCCCGAGGCAGGATTCGAACCTGCGATCGTAGCAGTCGCGCGGGTTCCGGACTGAGCGCCTAGAACCGCGAGACCACCGCGGCCGGCGTTCCGCTTCATCATCCAGGTACGTCTTCACGTATGTCATATGTTATTCCACCAATATGCGGACAGAATCTTGTCAGCTTAGTCAATGGGTGTCTTCTTACTTGGTGATGAACCAGCTGCATGGAGGGTCGCGTAGGGCATCCCCTAAGTAAATAGAAAAATACTGTCCATATTTTGGGTTCCGTGCGATCTTGGAATGACGTTCTTGTAGGTAGTACCAAAAGTCTAATACATGTTTAGGTCCATCATTTGCACTGTAATTCGTTTTCGCTGGGTTTTCGAGTTGCTCAAGAAAAACATACGAAAATATTATTAAATTTGTTCTATCTCAGAAAACATTTTGATTAGGGCATATGTCCATCAGCCTTTTTGTTGTTGAGAATCCCCTCAAAATGTGTACCTTGGGTAGATTATTTGAAACTGGAAACTTGACGTTTCTAGAACTCTCATTATCTGGAGACACTCGTTTAAAAAGACATAGTACCGGTATATCGTTATGCAAGCCGTCTCTCTGTCTCTCTCCATCTATCCCACAGATGCACAAATAGAGAGAGGGAGAGGGGTAGAAAGGTAGACAGGTAGTAGGAACAAAGGATCCAAGCTGAGAGAGAGACGACTTAAGGTAGGGAGTGAGAAAGCACGAAAAGAAAAAAATTATGAGGAAGCAGGAGAGGAACTGATGGAAGAGAAATAGAAAGAAGAATAGGGGGGGTGAGGGTGAGAAAAATTTGGATTGTGACAAGGAATGAGAGAGATTAGGGAGACAGAAAGAGATCTAGGGAAGAGTAGGCTGAGGGAAAAGAAGAGAGGGTATGTTAGAAGAGATCGTGAGATAGACATGTAGATAGAGACAAAGAGAGAGATACATCTACATCTACATCTACATGGGTACTCTGCAAATCACATTTAAGTGCCTGGAAGAGGAATTATCGAACCAACTTCACACTATTATTCCAATCTCGTATGGTGCGCGGGAAGAACGAACACCTATATGGACCAAACTTAAATATGCACATAAATGTGAATCTTGGTTTAAGGAATGAAGTAACTGATGAAGAAAGAGTGAAAAACTTTATTTTGTAAAATGATAAATATCTTATATACATTTATAAATGTAAGTTCAATTTATGTACTTAATACGCCAGTAACATTATGTAAATGTCACACCAAAAATCATGAACATCTCATAAGGGCATGAGGATCGAGGTAATCCTTCGGCATTCCCTCTCTCCTCATGGGAGGCGGTGTGATATTCGCTATTTTTGGCTTCATTAAAACAGCAAATATTTAATACTTTCAGCGAGAAGGCAAATACTTGTTTATAAAGAATGATTAACGTATAACAAGGCGTCTCATAGCGACGGTGGAATTTCCTAAATAAAGTAATTCGTCGTCTTTGGGCGGCAACATAAACAGAAAAATACGGATAGGTATGTGATCCTTCACTATTTTGTTCGCTGCAGAACAAATGAAGCCTTGAGCGCTAAAAGACTTGTACTATTTTTCTTAAGTAAGACGGACGCAGATTTGTGGCGGTCTGATCTAATTTTTTACTAAATAAATAGAAACGTGTTCCGTCTAAGTTTGAGTGAAGTGTAAAAAGAAGAACTGTTATAACTTACCGTGACGACGCACGAGCGACTCAAGAGGACAATGGCTACATAAAAGAGCGGTCAATGGACATGGCACGTACATAAAAATCTACCGTCATTGTAGTACTAAGCTTAAGGGACGATATATGCTTTAGTTATAATAAATATTTGTTCTGGGAATACTGAATCATTTAGCAGTGCTCATTCCTATCATATCCTCAGTACTATTTTCATTCTAATTATGCATTTTGCTAAGATTACAGACACCAAGATCAGCAGACCAATGTGCGTGTTACATTGATAAAAAGAAAACTGTTTGATCGTCTCCTTGCACCAGTTTTCATATTGAATTTCCCTTTTGTGTGATGTTACAGTTGTTTTTGCGCCCTTAAGAACTTTCTGGTCCCTTAGGAAATTGTTTTGTCATAACAATAACTTCACAACCGGGTATGATCGTACCTACGATCATGAAGTAATTAGAAAGACGATAATGCAATTTCTTAAACAATAGCACGCTAGCTGTGACTGCTTCAAGCCACGCGAAACTGCAAGTAAAAACTATTCACATTTCATAATGCAATACTTTATGACAATGGTCAATCCATGATTCTTACGCCAATTGTGATTGATAAAACAGTAAGCGAAATCTCAATTTCCAACTTTTCCATTGAATAACAACCTCACTTTTATTTTGTAACATCACAATGTGGATGACCTCACACTTTTCGTTATTTAGGGTCAACTGACAATTTTCGCACCATTCAGAAATCTTTTCTGAATCGTTTTGCAATTTGTTTTGATCTTCTGATGACTTTATTAGTCGATGAACGACAGCGTCATCTGCAAACAAACTAAGACGGCAAAGGGGGACGCCAGAAATCAATTATGTTTTACTCGATGACTTTACGTCAATTACTACGAACTTTGATCTCTCTGACATGAAGTTACAAATCCAGACACATGACTCAGACGGTATTCCATCAGCATGCTATATCACCATAAGCCGCTTGTGTGGTACAGTGTCAAAAGCCTTCTGGAAATCCAGAAATACGGAATCCATCTGAAATCCCTCGTCAATAGCACTCAACACTTCATGAGAATAAAGAGCTAGTTTTGTTTCACAAGAACGATGTTTTCTGAACCCATGTTGACTGTGTGTCAATAGACCGTTGTCTTCGAGGTAATTCATAATGTTCCAACACAGAATGTGTTCCAGAATCCTGCTACATATCGATGTTAATGATGTGGGCCTGTAATTAAATGGATTACTCCTGCTATCTTTCTTGGATATTGGTGTGAACCGTGCAACTTTCCAGTATTTGGGTACGGATCTTTCGTCGAGCGAACGGTTGTATATGATTGTCAAGTATGGAGCTAATGCATCAGCATACTCTGGAAGGAATCTAATTGGTATACAGTCTGGCCATCCCTTGTGGCCGAGCGGTTCTAGGCGCTTTAGTCCGGAACAGCGCTGCTGCTACGGGCGCAGGTTCGAATCCTGCATCGGGCATGGCTGTATGTGATGTCCTTAGGTTAATTAGGTTTAAGTAGTTTCCAGTCTTGGGGACTGATGACCTCAGATGTTAAGTCCCGTAGTGCTTAGAGCCATTTGAACCATTTGAACCATACAGTCTGGACCAGAAGACTTACTTTTCTTCTACGGTCGCAGGTTCGAATCCTGCCTCGGGCATGGGTGTGTGTGATGTCCTTAGGTTAGTTCGGTTTAAGTAGTTCTAAGTTCTAGGGGACTTATGACCTAAGATGTTGAGTCCCATAGTGCTCAGAGCCATTTGAACCATTTGAACTTACTTTTCTTAAGTGATTTAAGTTGCTTCACTACTCCGAGGATGTTTACTTCTACGTTACTTATGTTAGTAACTGTTCTTGACTCGAATTCTGGAATATTTACTTCGTCTTCTTTTTTGAAGGCCTTTCGGAAGGCTGTGTTTAGTAAGTCTGCTTTGGCAGCACTGTCTTCGTCAGTATCTCCATTGATATCGCGCAGAGAAGGCATTGATTGTTTCTTGCCGCTAACATATTTCACATACGACCAGAATCTCTTTGGATTTTCTGCCAAGCTTCGAGACAAAGTTTCGTTGTGGAAACTGTTATAAGACAGAGAGACAAAAGAAGCAAATAAAGAGACAATGATAAAAACAGAGCCCGCATCTCGTGGTTATGCGGTAGCGTTCTCGCTTCCCACACCCGGGTTCCCAGGTTCGATTCCCGGCGGGGTCGGGGATTTTCTTTGCCTCGTGATGGCTGGGTGTTGTGTGCTGTCCTTAGGTTAGTTAGGTTTAAGTAGTTCTAAGTTCTAGGGGACTGATGACCATAGATGTTAAGTCCCATAGTGCTCAGAGCCATTTGAACCAGCCATAAAAACAGAGAGGGGGAAACGAGGGTGATAGGGTTATACGTAGGTAAGAGTGATACCACAGAAATTTATAGATTCTACTCATTTAAGAAGGAACAAATGAATAACTTCTAAGAAGAGACTATAGAAATATGTACTCCTGTTATATATTTCGCGGCTGAGACTCTCATTGCGTTCGCGCAGGCAGCATCGGCTCTCGTGGCAAGCGGTGTGAGAGAACATGACAGCTGCAGAGAATGGTGGGTCGATGTGAGTTTTTGCTGCTCTATCGCCGACGGACAAGTGGAAGCAATCGGCTGCGATCTGACAAATAATCCCAGTGCGAGGGGCCCCGGGCGGCAAGTCTCGGGCTGTGAGGCGGATGGCGGCGGGGGAGGGAGGCCAGGAAACAAAGTCCGTCGCTACCACAGATTAAGCGAAAACTTGGGCCAGACTCGGCAGGGCGTCGCATCCGACTGGAAGCACCGAAGCCGGAACACCAACAAGAACTCCAAGAAGCGGGGAAGAAGCGGTGGATACACGCGGCGGGGCGTCCATTACTCACGCGCCTAGACGGCCGAGACTCAATAAAAATACAGTCCCGAGTGCGCGGGGGGCTCGGCGGAACTTGGAGAGTATTATTTATGAATCTTCTACAACTGCTGTAGATGTGGCGGTCGCTGGCTCCTGTGATTGGCTGTTGCTGACTTGTGTGTCTGTGTGGCGCACAAGTCCCTCATCATCCGTGTCGTCACTCGGGAAAGTCGCGACGAACGCAATCCCTCGATTCCCTGAGAGGAAAAACAGTCCAGAAGAATGATTTGGGATAGACATGGGTGCGGATGTGCGATTCCGGAGGAAAAAGTGTAATAAAGGAAACGAAAATTTTGTGCGGCATTCATTATTTATACTCTACCTCATGATCAAGTCCATATAACGAAGCGATGCTCGGTGATCGACGTCTCATCCTCTGTTACGTGGCATCAGCTGGATGTGGATGTTGTGTGATGGGAGATGGGTCAGCAAACCGCTCTCTGGCTGAATGAGATTTTCACTCTGCAGCGGAGTGTGCGCTGATATGAAACTTCCTGGCAGATTAAAACTGTGTGCCGGACCGGAAGGCAAAGGTCCCGAGTTCGAGTCTCGGTCCGGCACACAGTTTTAATCTGCCAGGAAGTTTCATATCAGCGCACACTCCGCTGCAGAGTGAAAATCTCATTCTGGAAACATCCCCCAGGCTGTGGCTAAGCCATGTCTCCGCAATATCCTTTCTTTCAGGAGTGCTAGTTCTGCAAGGTTCGCAGGAGAGCTTCTGTAAAGTGTGGGAGGTAGGAGACGAGGTACTGGCAGAAGTAAAGCTGTGAGGACGGGTCGTGAGTCGTGCTTGGGTAGCTCAGTTGGTAGAGCACTTGCCCGCGGCAGGCAAAGGACCCGAGTTCGAGTCTCGGTCAGGCACACAGTTTTAATCTGCCAGGAAGTTTCGCTCTCTGGCTGTTTGCAGCGTTCCAGCTCTTTGAGTCGCTACTTCTCAATCAAGTAGCTCTTCAGTTGTTGCTACGAAGCTGAATGCACCTCGTTCCAATCCTACCATCAAGGGAAAAATACCTTTCAGTATTGGTAGCTGAATACGGGTCTTCAGCATGGCAGTCAGATTAGCTGAATACAAAGCTAAGGAGGTGAACGTGGTAATTTTTCTGTCTACGTTAAATTCGAAGAGGTGCATCGTTCCTATTCAGTTTCATATCAGTATTATTGTAATTACCTTTGTTATTACTATTATTTGCGATCTTGCAGAACCTTTACATATTTCAGTCCTTTTGGTTTGCTGAAATATCTGACATTACAGACGAAAGACAGTGTCTGCTCCACATTGGTGTAGATAACATACTCTATTCATCAATATTGTAGCATTTCACTGCAGTCAGTATTTTCTGAACAGTCCACTGCTTGTACAATTAGAATTACTTCATCATTCTAGAACTTCCGTGTACTCTTATTAATAATATTCCATGGACTGCTATGCCAAGGACCCAGGTTCAATTACCGGTACTGATCTACTGCGAAGTAGACGTCTACCAGTTTTTCTATTCTTCCGTTAGTAATGCGTCTAAAACACAACACAAACAGCTATAAAGCATACAGAAAACATACACAAAGATAAAATGTAAACAAAATCCAAATTTGGCGCCGAACTCACTGGTGAACAAATGAACACAGACTGGGCTGGGACACACAACAACCACAATTACACTGCGTTTTGGTGAAGTGCAAAGTGCTTTTACGACATTATTTTTGAAAATACGTGTTATATTTACGTGTGCATCACAACACCTCAGCCGACCGTGGTGGCCGAGCTGTTCTAGGCGCTTCAGTCTCGAACCGCGCGACCGCTACGGTCGCAGGTTCTAATCCTGCCTCGGGCATGGATGTGTGTGATGTCCTTAGGTTAGTTAGGTTTAAGTAGTTCTAAGTTCTAGGGGACTGATGACCTCAGAAGTTAAGTCCCATAGTGCTCAGAGCCATTTGAACCACAACACCTCACCATGATGCTGAAAATAAAAGGGCTTGCCAAACGGAAACGTAAGTAAAAACAAATATAGGCGTGAAATATCACGACAAACTAAATTACGTTCACATAATAGGATAACTACCAACAAAATCTCTCATCTACATTGTTTGGTTGCAGATGACAAGCTAACTGTAATAAGTAATACGCAAGTGGCCCTGAAAAATCATACACACGAAGTGTAAAGGTATTAACAAAAGGAAACAAATTATTGTTTGAACTAAATACCCGCATAATTTTGTAACCATTTAGTAAAAATGTTCACATTACAAATTAAATAAAATGGAAACCTACTGATAATGGCACAGTGGTGCTGAAACATGTTTGGGAACTTGAAAAAAACGTTTTGCATAACCGGCGGACCTTACATCCTCCAATTTTAACTGCAAACACGGTAAACACAAGGAGCTGTAAATACAAATGATGAATGTTGGTTTAAGAACTTTTTGGAAGACACTCTTAATTGGCTTACCAATAACCAACAGAAGGAACTTACTTCAAAATGTGCATAAGTGTGTACAATAACTCAACTGTGAGTATCTAGTACAAGTAGATCGCTAAATAAATAACAATAGAAATGAGTAGTGTTATTGGTTCATGAGCAGTTAGTGTGATAGAGAAATGGGTGAAGCCACTAAAACTGAAAAAAGTTCCAGTCGGATTTTATACAGAATGCGGAGGTGAGTTAGTCTGCATCTTATTCACGATATACCGTAGATCACTTGAACAAAAAACTTTGGTCAGTAACTGTAAGAAAGCACAGATCACATCCGTCTCCAAGAAAGCTAAAAGAAGATATCTACTAAACTACAGTCCAGTATCACTGACATCCATTTCTCGAGCAGTCATCAAATATATTCGGAGCTGAAATGTAATGAATTTCTCAAACAAATTGTCATTCTGCACGTCAACCATCACGAATTTCGAAAACAGTTTATGTTGACAAATCGCGCTTTTCTCACATGTTCTGAAAGCCCTGTCTAAAGGTAATCGAATGGATGCTGTATTCCTTGACTTCAGTAAATAATTTTATAACTAATTCTCTCGTGCTTTTATTTTATTAAATTTTGACTCATGTCATGTTACTAATAGTTTTCTATGTAGTCGAAATAAAAATTATTTACTAATATCAGAGACACAGCATAAACAGTATATAGAAAAATGCGGATTTTGAGACTCTTTAGGCAGATCACACAGGACAGTTGTTACAAGTTGTTGCAACTCGTCAGTTTTCCAAATGGCAAAACCCATCCAATACTTTTAGTGTCTCATTTTATAATGTAATTCTACATCTACATCTACATCTACATGGATACTCTGCAAATCACATTTATGTGCCTGGCAGAGGGTTCATCTAAACATCTTCACAATTCTATATTATTCCAATCTCGTGTAGCTCGCTGAAAGAACGAAGACCTATATCTTTCCGTACGACCTGTGATTTCCCTATTTTGTCGTGGTGATCGTTTCTCCCTGTGAAGGTTGGTGGTCACAAAATATTTTCGCATTCTGAGGAGAGAGTTCGTGATTGGAATTTCGTGAGAAGATTCCGTCGAAACGAAAAACGCCTTTCTTTTAATGATGTCCAGCCCAAATCCTGTATTATTTCAGTGACACTCTCTCCCATATTTCGCGATAGTACAAAACGTACTGCCCTTCTTTGAACTTTATCGATGTACTCCGTCAGTCCTATCTAGTAAGGATCCCACACCGCGCAGCAGTATTCTAAAAGAGGACGGACAAGCGTAGTGTAGGCAGTCTCCTTAGTAGATTTGATACATTTTCTAAGTGTCCTGCCGATAAAAATCTTTGTTTAGCCTTCCCCACGACATTTTCTATGTGTTCCTTCCAATGCAAGTTGTTCGTAATCGTAACACCCTCAGCACCGCCTGATGTCATTCGACTACAAAACATTAGCCTTTTTTCACTTTGTTCGTATTTATCTTATGAACCATTCTCAAGGCTATACATGCCATTCAGTAGCTTTTGCAAGCTTCTGAAATCAACAGACATCAAAAATTTTATTGCCCCTTCTTGGACTTTAATTCTCTTTCCAAATTTCTTCTTCGTTTCCTTTGGTGCTTGCTTAATGTACAGATCTGGAACAGGGTAGAACCCTATATCATTCCCTTCTCACCCACTGTTCCCCTTCATCTTCTTCGACTATTATATCCGCAGTCTGGTTTCTGACAAGCTATAGATAACGTTTCGTCCCCCATATTTTAGCCCTTACACCCTCAGAAGTTCAAAGAGTGTATTCCATTTCATAGGATTTGTCGATCTGGAAAAAGTGTTCGACAATGTAAAGTGGTGCAAGATGTTCCAAATTCTGAGAAAAATAGGGATAAGCTATAGGGAGAGACGGGTAATGTACAATACGTACAACAGCCAAGAGGGAATAATAATGAGAATGGACGACCAAGGACGAAGTGTTCGGATTAAAATGGTGTAAGAAAGGGATGCAGTCTTTCACTCCTACTGTTCAATCTGTACATCGAAGAAGCAATTATGGAAATAATAGAAAGATTCAGGAGTGGAATTAAAATTCAAGGTGAAAGGATATCACTGATACGACTCGCTGATGACATTACTGTCCTGAGTGAAAATGAAGAAGAATTCCATGATCTGCTGAATGGAATGAACAATCTATTAAATACAGAATATGGACTGAGAGTAAATCGAAGAAGGACGAAAGTAATGAGAAGTAGCAGAAATGAGAACAGTGAAAAACTTAACATCACGATTGATGGTCAGCAATTCTGCTACTTAGGCAGTAAAATAACCAATGACGGATGGAGCTAAGAGGACATAAAAAGCAGACTAGCAACGGCAAAAAGGGCGTTCCTGGACAAGAGAAGTCTACTAGTATCTAACGTAGGCCTCAATTTGAGGAAGAAATTTCTAAGAATGTGCGAATTGGGTACAGCATTGTGTGTTAGTGAAACATGGACTGTGGGAAAACTGAAACAGAAGAGAATCAAAGCAGTTGAAATGTGGTACTACAGACGAGTATTGAAAATTGTTGGACTGATAGGATAAGGAATGAGGAGGCTCTGCGTATATTTGGAGAGGAAAGGAATATGTGGAAAACACAAGGAGAAGGGACAGGATGATAGGACATCTGTTAAGACATTAGGGAATGACTCGCATGGTGCTAGAGGAAGCTACAGAGGTCAAAAACTGTAGAGGAAGACAAGATTGGAATACGTCCAGCAAATAATTGAGGACGTAGGTGTCAAGTGCTACTCTGAGATGAAGAGGTTAGCACAGGAGACGAATTCGTGGTAGGCCGTATAAAAAAATCCAGTAAACACTGTCAAAAGCTTTTTGTGAATATACAAAAGCTACAAACATATGTTTTCCATTCTTCAGCATTTTTTCTGACATGTGTTGTAAAGAGAGTATTGCTTCCCGTGTTATTACATTTTTCTGGACACCACCCCTAACCTCGTCTCGCCTTCACTGAAGCGCGATTAGACGAAGTGCCGTCAGATAGAAAGACTTTCACCAGGCGGCCCTCGCAAAAATACTATAAGAACACTTTTTTTCATTTCCGGACCCCAAAATGACATTTTGTAAGGTCGGCTTCCACCACTAGTTTGTCTATCGTTCTGGAAATAATGTGTCTGAAACTGTTGCAGCCGAAACTTATTAAGCTAATATTCAATCCTGTCATGTGGAATTACTATTCTTCTTGAAGTCTGAGGGTATTTCGCCTGTCTGATGTATCTTGCACACTATACTTTTGTCATGAATGGCTCTTCCACCGATCTCAATAATTTTGGAGTAAGGTGATACTATGGACGAAAAGTGGATCGGTCGCAAGTCGTGCCAAGATAGTCCACGCAATTATGGCAAACACTGTGGCCGGATGGCACAGTGCTGAACGCAACTACCTACTAAGCAAGAGATCCTGGGTTCGAGTCCCGGTCCGGCACACATTTTCACACATCGTCACCGATCCCGCATAAAGTTCCGATGGAGCTGATATCATCAGTTCATTTTCTATCCTTTTCTTTTTTGCCCCATCCGCCTTCAGTTTACTTGTACATAATTCAGACAATAATTACACCAAAATCACGCGATTTATGATGAAGATCCCCTGGACATTAAAATCACGGATCATGGGGTATCGGATCACTACCGACAGGAATGCATGCTCTGCAACGTGCTCCAATGCTGATCATAGCATGTTAAGGAGTTTTCGAGGATGGGAGTTTCATTCCTCCATCAGTGTGGTTGACAACTGCTGCATGGCCATTCGTGCATGCGGACGTGCTGAAATACGTCTCTCCGAAGCATCCCACACGTGCTCCGTGCGATTTAAGTCGGGAGGGGGGGGGGGGGGGGTGGGGAGGGCAGGCCAGTCCATTTGCGGAATATTCTCTTATTTAAAGAGTTCCTCCATATGCACTGTTCGACACGGTCGCGCATTTCATGGATAAAAACTAAGTATGGGGCATACGCACACCGGAATATATACACTCCTGGAAATTGAAATAAGAACACCGTGAATTCATTGTCCCAGGAAGGGGAAACTTTATTGACACATTCCTGGGGTCAGATACATCACATGATCACACTGACAGAACCACAGGCACATAGACACAGGCAACAGAGCATGCACAATGTCGGCACTAGTACAGTGTATATCCACCTTTCGCAGCAATGCAGGCTGCTATTCTCCCATGGAGACGATCGTAGAGATGCTGGATGTAGTCCTGTGGAACGGCTTGCCATGCCATTTCCACCTGGCGCCTCAGTTGGACCAGCGTTCGTGCTGGACGTGCAGACCGCGTGAGACGACGCTTCATCCAGTCCCAAACATGCTCAATGGGGGACAGATCCGGAGATCTTGCTGGCCAGGGTAGTTGACTTACACCTTCTAGAGCACGTTGGGTGGCACGGGATACATGCGGACGTGCATTGTCCTGTTGGAACAGCAAGTTCCCTTGCCGGTCTAGGAATGGTAGAACGATGGGTTCGATGACGGTTTGGATGTACCGTGCACTATTCAGTGTCCCCTCGACGATCACCAGTGGTGTACGGCCAGTGTAGGAGATCGCTCCCCACACCATGATGCCGGGTGTTGGCCATGTGTGCCTCGGTCGTATGCAGTCCTGATTGTGGCGCTCACCTGCACGGCGCCAAACACGCATACGACCATCATTGGCACCAAGGCAGAAGCGACTCTCATCGCTGAAGATGACACGTCTCCATTCGTCCCTCCATTCACGCCTGTCGCGACACCACTGGAGGCGGGCTGCACGATGATGGGGCGTGAACGGAAGACGGCCTAACGGTGTGCGGGGCCGTAGCCCAGCTTCATGGAGACGGTTGCGAATGGTCCTCGCCGATACCCCAGGAGCAACAGTGTCCCTAATTTGCTGGGAAGTGGCGGTGCGGTCCCCTACGGCACTGCGTAGGATCCTACGGTCTTGGCGTGCATCCGTGCGTCGCTGCGGTCCGGTCCCAGGTCGACGGGCAAGTGCACCTTCCGCCGACCACTGGCGACAACATCGATGTACTATGGAGACCTCACGCCCCACGTGTTGAGCAATTTGGCGGTACGTCCACCCGGCCTCCCGCATGCCCACTATACGCCCTCGCTCAAAGTCCGTCAACTGCACATACGGTTCACGTTCACGCTGTCGCGGGATGCTACCAGTGTTAAAGACTGCGATGGAGCTCCGTATGCCACGGCAAACTGGCTGACACTGACGGCGGCGGTGCACAAATGCTGCGCAGCTAGCGCCATTCGACGGCCAACACCGCGGTTCCTGGTGTGTCCGCTGTGCCGTGCGTGTGATCATTGCTTGTACAGCCCTCTCGCAGTGTCCGGAGCAAGTATGGTGGGTCTGACACACCGGTGTCAATGTGTTCTTTTTTCCATTTCCAGGAGTGTATGAGTGTACGGTGCATCACTGCAAACGGTGGCGACGATGTGCAGGTATGAACACAGCACCACTTACTGGTGCAGTCGGCGTGCCACTGTGCAGCTTGAGATTGCATGCATTGCAGTCCTGTTAAGGGATGTTGCAATTGCATCCGCTGTTTGATGTTGGACCGCTATTGCCTGTTGCACACTGTACTGGTCACCTGCTACAGTGGATGGCCGTGGTTGAGTGAGCACCTGCTGTCCTTCGGTCAGCAGTGCCTGTGTTTCGGAACGGTCCATTGCACGTGAAACAATGCTGTGAGCAAGAGCAAACTCCTGCCCTACACTCGTCACACTTCGTCCTTCTTCAGAGTTCCTTATGATTTATCTCCGTGCGATGCCTTTGTCTCCGGGCCATGTAGTAATGTACAGCACCACCACAGTACACAGTAACAGCTCGCTGATTAATACACACTGTCTTCTCTCATTCTCTCGCGTTGTGAGACCAGCTTCTTTTGGCACTGTAGCCACTCTGACTTCACACCACGTGACGTCCAGCTTTCTGTTCTTTCTGGTAACATCACTCTGTACTTATTTTCATTTCCACTGAGTAGATAATATACTATGTTCCTTTATCTATGTCTTTTCTAAGTTTTGCAGAGTAATGTAAACGCTTAGGAAGTCGGCAGATGTGATCTACATGTACAGTCAAGCAAATGATTAAAATTTCAGAAAATTGTGTGATTTACTCGAACTAAAGAGATTCATGAATTGAAGAAGTCAAGAACTAGTTGGTCCACCACTGACCTTTATGCAAGTACTTATTTTTTAAAGAAAATGTTCAAATGTGTGTGAAATCTTATGGGACTTAACTGCTAAGGTCATCAGTCCCTAAGCTTACATACTACTGAACCTAAATTATCCTAAGGACAAACACACACACCCATGCCCGAGGGAGGGCTTGAAACTCCGCAGGGACCAGCCGCACAGTCCATGACTGCAGTGCCTCAGACCGCTCGGATAATCACGCGCGGCAGTAGTTATTCATCTGGGCAGTCATTCATAGAATTGTTGGATATCCTCCTGAGGAACATCGTGTCAAATGTGTCCAAATGGTGTGTTAAAGCGCCAAAAACCCGAGCTGGTTGGAGAGCCACGCCCACAATTTTTCAACCATTCCCGGTTACGGAGAGACCCAGGCACCCTGCTGGCCAAGGTAGTGTTTGGCAAGCATGAAAATTGGGTGTGCCGTAGGGGTGCCTCTGATGTTAACCAAAGGCTCTTGCTCGGATGTTAACCGAAGGGTCCTGCAGGGTCCTGGCTGTCAGGCCATAGGGTGGGCGACAGTCAGATCGGTCTCCCATCACTGTCTCGTGCGTTTACAGACTGGTGTTTGGCCTGGAATCTCACTGACTGGATTAGAATTGTCTTCAGTGGAGACCACTGAAGACGTTTCTAGAGATGCCTTGTACAGCAATGCGATACCAAACTCACTGTCGTCCTTCATACGGCCTGACAACCAGGAGTGGTGGTCTGGGATGCCATTTCTGATCATAGTAGGACCCCATCGGTTGCCATCCACTACACCCCTACAGAACAGCAATTCATCGACGATACACTGCGCCTTGTTTTCTTGCACTTCATAACAGACCATCCTGGACTTACCTTTCAGCAAGACAACGGCAACCCGCACACGGTGGGAGTTTCTACTGTTTGTCTTCGAATAGCCAACCCTACCTTTGCCACCAAGCTCGCCGCATCTCTCCCAAATTGGGAACGTTTTGAGCATTATGTGCACAGCCTTCCAAGCAGTTCGGGATTCTGACAATCTAACGAGCCATTTGGAGAGCCATTGTCTTCAGTGGAGACCACTGAAGACGTTTCTAGAGATGCCTTGTACAGCAATGCGATACCAAACTCACTGTCGTCCTTCATACGGCCTGACAACCAGAAGTGGTGGTCTGGGATGCCATTTCTGATCATAGTAGGACCCCATCGGTTGCCATCCACTACACCCCTACAGAACAGCAATTCATCGACGATACACTGCGCCTTGTTTTCTTGCACTTCATAACAGACCATCCTGGACTTACCTTTCAGCAAGACAACGGCAACCCGCACACGGTGGGAGTTTCTACTGTTTGTCTTCGAATAGCCAACCCTACCTTTGCCACCAAGCTCGCCGCATCTCTCCCAAATTGGGAACGTTTTGAGCATTATGTGCACAGCCTTCCAAGCAGTTCGGGATTCTGACAATCTAACGAGCCATTCCAATTCCGGTTGTCGTGTGTCGTGTGTTCGGAGTTAGTTCGGATCTGCCAGTGAGTTGGGAGGCGCTAGGAGTGCAGTTCAGACCTGGCAGTGTTCGACTTAGGCCGCGGCAGAAGTTCAGTCGGGGCGCGGCTGCAGTGAGGTCCGCAGAGCCATGACTCGCCCGACGGTTGCCGATACGTATCACTTGATACGTATCACTTTGGCACGATATCTCTCAGGAGGACATGCAAAAACTCTACCGACCAATGCCAGCGCGAATAACTGCTTTCCGGTTGTCGTGTGTTCGGAGTTAGTTCGGATCTGCCAGTGAGTTGGGAGGCGCTAGGAGTGCAGTTCAGACCTGGCAGTGTTCGACTTAGGCCGCGGCAGAAGTTCAGTCGGGGCGCGGCTGCAGTGAGGTCCGCAGAGCCATGACTCGCCCGACGGTTGCCGATACGTATCACTTGATACGTATCACTTTGGCACGATATCTCTCAGAAGGACATGCAAAAACTCTACCGACTAATGCCAGCGCGAATAACTGCTTTCATAAGGGCCAGAGGTGGACCAATGCGTTGTTGACTTGCTCAATTTGTCAAGTTCTTTCTCTTAAATAAATCATTCAATTTTTGTGAAATTGTAATCATTTGTTTGTCTGTACTGGTGTATCACATCCACCGATTTCCGCCCCAATCGGGTAATTTCTTCATGGAGCACCTTTTTTCCCCCTTAGAGTGCACTGAGCCGTGCGTGGCTCGTGTTCGCGCTATACCTCATTTGACGTCCTGGTTTTACTGTACTACCACCTCGTTATGTTAATTTCAATTACTGGTGTCACTGAGTTGCCGCCTTGGCTGCCCCTGAGCGGCAGCAGCGGCGTTAATCGATATAAGTCATGGCGTATTATCCTTGCTGACTTCTATTACTTTCCGGTTGTCGTGTGTTCGGAGTTAGTTCGGATCTGCCAGTGAGTTGGGAGGCGCTAGGAGTGCAGTTCAGACCTGGCAGTGTTCGACTTAGGCCGCAGCAGAAGTTCAGTCGGGGCGCGGCTGCAGTGAGGTCCGCAGAGCCATGACTCGCCCGACGGTTGCCGATACGTATCACTTGATACGTATCACTTTGGCACGATATCTCTCAGGAGGACATGCAAAAACTCTACCGACCAATGCCAGCGCGAATAACTGCTTTCCGGTTGTCGTGTGTTCGGAGTTAGTTCGGATCTGCCAGTGAGTTGGGAGGCGCTAGGAGTGCAGTTCAGACCTGGCAGTGTTCGACTTAGGCCGCGGCAGAAATTCAGTCGGGGCGCGGCTGCAGTGAGGTCCGCAGAGCCATGACTCGCCCGACGGTTGCCGATACGTATCACTTGATACGTATCACCTTGGCACGATATCTCTCAGGAGGACATGCAAAAACACTACCGACCAATGCCAGCGCGAATAACTGCTTTCCGGTTGTCGTGTGTTCGGAGTTAGTTCGGATCTGCCAGTGAGTTGGGAGGCGCTAGGAGTGCAGTTCAGACCTGGCAGTGTTCGACTTAGGCCGCGGCAGAAGTTCAGTCGGGGCGCGGCTGCAGTGAGGTCCGCAGAGCCATGACTCGACCGACGGTTGCCGATACGTATCACTTGATACGTATCACTTTGGCACGATATCTCTCAGGAGGACATGCAAAAACTCTACCGACCAATGCCAGCGCGAATAACTGCTTTCCGGTTGTCGTGTGTTCAGAGTTAGTTCGGATCTGCCAGTGAGTTGGGAGGCGCTAGGAGTGCAGTTCAGACCTGGTAGTGTTCGACTTAGGCCGCGGCAGAAGTTCAGTCGGGGCGCGGCTGCAGTGAGGTCCGCAGAGCCATGACTCGCCCGACGGTTGCCGATACGTATCACTTGATACGTATCACTTTGGCACGATATCTCTCAGGAGGACATGCAAAAACTCTACCGACCAATGCCAGCGCGAATAACTGCTTTCCGGTTGTCGTGTGTTCGGAGTTAGTTCGGATCTGCCAGTGAGTTGGGAGGCGCTAGGAGTGCAGTTCAGACCTGGCAGTGTTCGACTTAGGCCGCGGCAGAAGTTCAGTCGGGGCGCGGCTGGAGTGAGGTCCGCAGAGCCATGACTCGCCCGACGGTTGCCGATACGTATCACTTGATACGTATCACTTTGGCACGATATCTCTCAGGAGGACATGCAAAAACTCTACCGACCAATGCCAGCGCGAATAACTGCTTTCCGGTTGTCGTGTGTTCGGAGTTAGTTCGGATCTGCCAGTGAGTTGGGTGGCGCTAGGAGTGCAGTTCAGACCTGGCAGTGTTCGACTTAGGCCGCGGCAGAAGTTCAGTCGGGGCGCGGCTGCAGTGAGGTCCGCAGAGCCATGACTCGCCCGACGGTTGCCGATACGTATCACTTGATACGTATCACTTTGGCACGATATCTCTCAGGAGGACATGCAAAAACTCTACCGACCAATGCCAGCGCGAATAACTGCTTTCCGGTTGTCGTGTGTTCGGAGTTAGTTCGGATCTGCCAGTGAGTTGGGAGGCGCTAGGAGTGCAGTTCAGACCTGGCAGTGTTCGACTTAGGCTGCGGCAGAAGTTCAGTCGGGGCGCGGCTGCAGTGAGGTCCGCAGAGCCATGACTCGCCCGACGGTTGCCGATACGTATCACTTGATACGTATCACTTTGGCACGATATCTCTCAGGAGGACATGCAAAAACTCTACCGACCAATGCCAGCGCGAATAACTGCTTTCCGGTTGTCGTGTGTTCGGAGTTAGTTCGGATCTGCCAGTGAGTTGGGAGGCGCTAGGAGTGCAGTTCAGACCTGGCAGTGTTCGACTTAGGCCGCGGCAGAAGTTCAGTCGGGGCGCGGCTGCAGTGAGGTCCGCAGAGCCATGACTCGCCCGACGGTTGCCAGATACGTATCACTTGATACGTATCACTTTGGCACGATATCTCTCAGGAGGACATGCAAAAACTCTACCGACCAATGCCAGCGCGAATAACTGCTTTCCGGTTGTCGTGTGTTCGGAGTTAGTTCGGATCTGCCAGTGATTTGGGAGGCGCTAGGAGTGCAGTTCAGACCTGGCAGTGTTCGACTTAGGCCGCAGCAGAAGTTCAGTCGGGGCGCGGCTGCAGTGAGGTCCGCAGAGCCATGACTTGCCCGACGGTTGCCGATACGTATCACTTGATACGTATCACTTTGGCACGATATCTCTCAGGAGGACATGCAAAAACTCTACCGACCAATGCCAGCGCGAATAACTGCTTTCCGGTTGTCGTGTGTTCGGAGTTAGTTCGGATCTGCCAGTGAGTTGGGAGGCGCTAGGAGTGCAGTTCAGACCTGGCAGTGTTCGAATTAGGCCGCGGCAGAAGTTCAGTCGGGGCGCAGCTGCAGTGAGGTCCGCAGAGCCATGACTCGCCCGACGGTTGCCGATACGTATCACTTGATACGTATCACTTTGGCACGATATCTCTCAGGAGGACATGCAAAAACTCTACCGACCAATGCCAGCGCGAATAACTGCTTTCCGGTTGTCGTGTGTTCGGAGTTAGTTCGGATCTGCCAGTGAGTTGGGAGGCGCTAGGAGTGCAGTTCAGACCTGGCAGTGTTCGACTTAGGCCGCGGCAGAAGTTCAGTCGGGGCGCGGCTGCAGTGAGGTCCGCAGAGCCATGACTCGCCCGACGGTTGCCGATACGTATCACTTGATACGTATCACTTTGGCACGATATCTCTCAGGAGGACATGCAAAAACTCTACCGACCAATGCCAGCGCGAATAACTGCTTTCATAAGGGCCAGAGGTGGACCAATGCGTTGTTGACTTGCTCAATTTGTCAAGTTCTTTCTCTTAAATAAATCATTCAATTTTTCTGAAATTGTAATCATTTGTTTGTCTGTACTGGTGTATCACATCCACCGATTTCCGCCCCAATCGGATAATTTCTTCATGGAGCACCTTTTTTCCCCCTTAGAGTGCACTGAGCCGTGCGTGGCTCGTGTTCGCGCTATACCTCATTTGACGTCCTGGTTTTACTGTACTACCACCTCGTTATGTTAATTTCAATTACTGGTGTCACTGAGTTGCCGCCTTGGCTGCCCCTGAGCGGCAGCAGCGGCGTTAATCGATATAAGTCATGGCGTATTATCCTTGCTGACTTCTATTACTTTCCGGTTGTCGTGTGTTCGGAGTTAGTTCGGATCTGCCAGTGAGTTGGGAGGCGCTAGGAGTGCAGTTCAGACCTGGCAGTGTTCGACTTAGGCCGCGGCAGAAGTTCAGTCGGGGCGCGGCTGCAGTGAGGTCCGCAGAGCCATGACTCGCCCGACGGTTGCCGATACGTATCACTTGATACGTATCACTTTGGCACGATATCTCTCAGGAGGACATGCAAAAACTCTACCGACCAATGCCAGCGCGAATAACTGCTTTCCGGTTGTCGTGTGTTCGGAGTTAGTTCGGATCTGCCAGTAAGTTGGGAGGCGCTAGGAGTGCAGTTCAGACCTGGCAGTGTTCGACTTAGGCCGCGGCAGAAGTTCAGTCGGGGTGCGGCTGCAGTGAGGTCCGCAGAGCCATGACTCGCCCGACGGTTGCCGATACGTATCACTTGATACGTATCACTTTGGCACGATATCTCTCAGGAGGACATGCAAAAACTCTACCGACCAATGCCAGCGCGAATAACTGCTTTCCGGTTGTCTTGTGTTCGGAGTTAGTTCGGATCTGCCAGTGAGTTGGGAGGCGCTAGGAGTGCAGTTCAGACCTGGCAGTGTTCGACTTAGGCCGCGGCAGAAGTTCAGTCGGGGCGCGGCTGCAGTGAGGTCCGCAGAGCCATGACTCGCCCGACGGTTGCCGATACGTATCACTTGATACGTATCACTTTGGCACGATATCTCTCAGGAGGACATGCAAAAACTCTACCGGCCAATGCCAGTGCGAATAACTGCTTTCCGGTTGTCGTGTGTTCGGAGTTAGTTCGGATCTGCCAGTGAGTTGGGAGGCGCTAGGAGTGCAGTTCAGACCTGGCAGTGTTCGACTTAGGCCGCGGCAGAAGTTCAGTCGGGGCGCGGCTGCAGTGAGGTCCGCAGAGCCATGACTCGCCCGACGGTTGCCGATACGTATCACTTGATACGTATCACTTTGGCACGATATCTCTCAGGAGGACATGCAAAACTCTACCGACCAATGACAGCGCGAACAACTGCTTTCCGGTTGTCGTGTGTTCGGAGTTAGTTCGGATCTGCCAGTGAGTTGGGAGGCGCTAGGAGTGCAGTTCAGACCTGGCAGTGTTCGACTTAGGCCGCGGCAGAAGTTCAGTCGGGGCGCGGCTGCAGTGAGGTCCGCAGAGCCATGACTCGCCCGACGGTTGCCGATACGTATCACTTGATACGTATCACTTTGGCACGATATCTCTCAGGAGGACATGCAAAAACTCTACCGACCAATGCCAGCGCGAATAACTGCTTTCATAAGGGCCAGAGGTGGACCAATGCGTTGTTGACTTGCTCAATTTGTCAAGTTCTTTCTCTTAAATAAATCATTCAATTTTTCTGAAATTGTAATCATTTGTTTGTCTGTACTGGTGTATCACATCCACCGATTTCCGCCTCAATCGGATAATTTCTTCATGGAGCACCTTTTTTCCCCCTTAGAGTGCACTGAGCCGTGCGTGGCTCGTGTTCGCGCTATACCTCATTTGACGTCCTGGTTTTACTGTACTACCACCTCGTTATGTTAATTTCAATTACTGGTGTCACTGAGTTGCCGCCTTGGCTGCCCCTGAGCGGCAGCAGCGGCGTTAATCGATATAAGTCATGGCGTATTATCCTTGCTGACTTCTATTACTTTCCGGTTGTCGTGTGTTCGGAGTTAGTTCGGATCTGCCAGTGAGTTGGGAGGCGCTAGGAGTGCAGTTCAGACCTGGCAGTGTTCGACTTAGGCCGCGGCAGAAGTTCAGTCGGGGCGCGGCTGCAGTGAGGTCCGCAGAGCCATGACTCGCCCGACGGTTGCCGATACGTATCACTTGATACGTATCACTTTGGCACGATATCTCTCAGGAGGACATGCAAAAACTCTACCGACCAATGCCAGCGCGAATAACTGCTTTCCGGTTGTCGTGTGTTCGGAGTTAGTTCGGATCTGCCAGTGAGTTGGGAGGCGCTAGGAGTGCAGTTCAGACCTGGCAGTGTTCGACTTAGGCCGCGGCAGAAGTTCAGTCGGGGCGCGGCTGCAGTGAGGTCCGCAGAGCCATGACTCGCCCGACGGTTGCCAGATACGTATCACTTGATACGTATCACTTTGGCACGATATCTCTCAGGAGGACATGCAAAAACTCTACCGACCAATGCCAGCGCGAATAACTGCTTTCCGGTTGTCGTGTGTTCGGAGTTAGTTCGGATCTGCCAGTGATTTGGGAGGCGCTAGGAGTGCAGTTCAGACCTGGCAGTGTTCGACTTAGGCCGCGGCAGAAGTTCAGTCGGGGCGCGGCTGCAGTGAGGTCCGCAGAGCCATGACTCGCCCGACGGTTGCCGATACGTATCACTTGATACGTATCACTTTGGCACGATATCTCTCAGGAGGACATGCAAAAACTCTACCGACCAATGCCAGCGCGAATAACTGCTTTCCGGTTGTCGTGTGTTCGGAGTTAGTTCGGATCTGCCAGTGAGTTGGGAGGCGCTAGGAGTGCAGTTCAGACCTGGCAGTGTTCGACTTAGGCCGCGGCAGAAGTTCAGTCGGGGCGCGGCTGCAGTGAGGTCCGCAGAGCCATGACTCGCCCGACGGTTGCCGATACGTATCACTTGATACGTATCACTTCGGCACGATATCTCTCAGGAGGACATGCAAAAACTCTACCGACCAATGCCAGCGCGAATAACTGCTTTCCGGTTGTCGTGTGTTCGGAGTTAGTTCGGATCTGCCAGTGAGTTGGGAGGCGCTAGGAGTGCAGTTCAGACCTGGCAGTGTTCGACTTAGGCCGCGGCAGAAGTTCAGTCGGGGCGCGGCTGCAGTGAGGTCCGCAGAGCCATGACTCGCCCGACGGTTGCCGATACGTATCACTTGATACGTATCACTTTGGCACGATATTTCTCAGGAGGACATGCAAAAACTCTACCGACCCATGCCAGCGCGAATAACTGCTTTCATAAGGGCCAGAGGTGGACCAATGCGTTGTTGACTTGCTCAATTTGTCAAGTTCTTTCTCTTAAATAAATCATTCAATTTTTCTGAAATTGTAATCATTTGTTTGTCTGTACTGGTGTATCACATCCACCGATTTCCGCCCCAATCGGATAATTTCTTCGTGGAGCACCTTTTTTCCCCCTTAGAGTGCACTGAGCCGTGCGTGGCTCGTGTTCGCGCTATACCTCATTTGACGTCCTGGTTTTACTGTACTACCACCTCGTTATGTTAATTTCAATTACTGGTGTCACTGAGTTGCCGCCTTGGCTGCCCCTGAGCGGCAGCAGCGGCGTTAATCGATATAAGTCATGGCGTATTATCCTTGCTGACTTCTATTACTTTCCGGTTGTCGTGTGTTCGGAGTTAGTTCGGATCTGCCAGTGAGTTGGGAGGCGCTAGGAGTGCAGTTCAGACCTGGCAGTGTTCGACTTAGGCCGCGGCAGAAGTTCAGTCGGGACGCGGCTGCAGTGAGGTCCGCAGAGCCATGACTCGCCCGACGGTTGCCGATATGTATCACTTGATACGTATCACTTTGGCACGATATCTCTCAGGAGGACATGCAAAAACTCTACCGACCAATGCCAGCGCGAATAACTGCTTTCCGGTTGTCGTGTGTTCGGAGTTAGTTCGGATCTGCCAGTGAGTTGGGAGGCGCTAGGAGTGCAGTTCAGACCTGGCAGTGTTCGACTTAGGCCGCGGCAGAAGTTCAGTCGGGGCGCGGCTGCAGTGAGGTCCGCAGAGCCATGACTCGCCCGACGGTTGCCGAAACGTATCACTTGATACGTATCACTTTGGCACGATATCTCTCAGGAGGACATGCAAAAACTCTACCGACCAATGCCAGCGCGAATAACTGCTTTCCGGTTGTCGTGTGTTCGGAGTTAGTTCGGATCTGCCAGTGAGTTGGGAGGCGCTAGGAGTGCAGTTCAGACCTGGCAGTGTTCGACTTAGGCCGCGGCAGAAGTTCAGTCGGGGCGCGGCTGCAGTGAGGTCCGCAGAGCCATGACTCGCCCGACGGTTGCCGATACGTATCACTTGATACGTATCACTTTGGCACGATATCTCTCAGGAGGACATGCAAAAACTCTACCGGCCAATGCCAGTGCGAATAACTGCTTTCCGGTTGTCGTGTGTTCGGAGTTAGTTCGGATCTGCCAGTGAGTTGGGAGGCGCTAGGAGTGCAGTTCAGACCTGGCAGTGTTCGACTTAGGCCGCGGCAGAAGTTCAGTCGGGGCGCGGCTGCAGTGAGGTCCGCAGAGCCATGACTCGCCCGACGGTTGCCGATACGTATCACTTGATACGTATCACTTTGGCACGATATCTCTCAGGAGGACATGCAAAAACTCTACCGACCAATGCCAGGGCGAACAACTGCTTTCCGGTTGTCGTGTGTTCGGAGTTAGTTCGGATCTGCCAGTGAGTTGGGAGGCGCTAGGAGTGCAGTTCAGACCTGGCAGTGTTCGACTTAGGCCGCGGCAGAAGTTCAGTCGGGGCGCGGCTGCAGTGAGGTCCGCAGAGCCATGACTCGCCCGACGGTTGCCGATACGTATCACTTGATACGTATCACTTTGGCACGATATCTCTCAGGAGGACATGCAAAAACTCTACCGACCAATGCCAGCGCGAATAACTGCTTTCATAAGGGCCAGAGGTGGACCAATGCGTTGTTGACTTGCTCAATTTGTCAAGTTCTTTCTCTTAAATAAATCATTCAATTTTTCTGAAATTGTAATCATTTGTTTGTCTGTACTGGTGTATCACATCCACCGATTTCCGCCCCAATCGGATAATTTCTTCATGGAGCACCTTTTTTCCCCCTTAGAGTGCACTGAGCCGTGCGTGGCTCGTGTTCGCGCTATACCTCATTTGACGTCCTGGTTTTACTGTACTACCACCTCGTTATGTTAATTTCAATTACTGGTGTCACTGAGTTGCCGCCTTGGCTGCCCCTGAGCGGCAGCAGCGGCGTTAATCGATATAAGTCATGGCGTATTATCCTTGCTGACTTCTATTACTTTCCGGTTGTCGTGTGTTCGGAGTTAGTTCGGATCTGCCAGTGAGTTGGGAGGCGCTAGGAGTGCAGTTCAGACCTGGCAGTGTTCGACTTAGGCCGCGGCAGAAGTTCAGTTGGGGCGCGGCTGCAGTGAGGTCCGCAGAGCCATGACTCGCCCGACGGTTGCCGATACGTATCACTTGATACGTATCACTTTGGCACGATATCTCTCAGGAGGACATGCAAAAACTCTACCGACCAATGCCAGCGCGAATAACTGCTTTCATAAGGGCCAGAGGTGGACCAATGCGTTGTTGACTTGCTCAATTTGTCAAGTTCTTTCTCTTAAATAAATGATTCAATTTTTCTGAAATTGTAATCATTTGTTTGTCTGTACTGGTGTATCACATCCACCGGTTTCCGCCCCAATCGGATAATTTCTTCATGGAGCACCTTTTTTCCCCCTTAGAGTGCACTGAGCCGTGCGTGGCTCGTGTTCGCGCTATACCTCATTTGACGTCCTGGTTTTACTGTACTACCACCTCGTTATGTTAATTTCAATTACTGGTGTCACTGAGTTGCCGCCTTGGCTGCCCCTGAGCGGCAGCAGCGGCGTTAATCGATATAAGTCATGGCGTATTATCCTTGCTGACTTCTATTACTTTCCGGTTGTCGTGTGTTCGGAGTTAGTTCGGATCTGCCAGTGAGTTGGGAGGCGCTAGGAGTGCAGTTCAGACCTGGCAGTGTTCGACTTAGGCCGCGGCAGAAGTTCAGTTGGGGTGCGGCTGCAGTGAGGTCCGCAGAGCCATGACTCGCCCGACGGTTGCCGATACGTATCACTTGATACGTATCACTTTGGCACGATATCTCTCAGGAGGACATGCAAAAACTCTACCGACCAATGCCATCGCGAATAACTGCTTCCCGGTTGTCGTGTGTTCGGAGTTAGTTCGGATCTGCCAGTGAGTTGGGTGGCGCTAGGAGTGCAGTTCAGACCTGGCAGTGTTCGACTTAGGCCGCGGCAGAAGTTCAGTCGGGGCGCGGCTGCAGTGAGGTCCGCAGAGCCATGACTCGCCCGACGGTTGCCGATACGTATCACTTGATACGTATCACTTTGGCACGATATCTCTCAGGAGGACATGCAAAAACTCTACCGACCAATGCCAGCGCGAATAACTGCTTTCATAAGGGCCAGAGGTGGACCAATGCGTTGTTGACTTGCTCAATTTGTCAAGTTCTTTCTCTTAAATAAATCATTCAATTTTTGTGAAATTGTAATCATTTGTTTGTCTGTACTGGTGTATCACATCCACCGATTTCCGCCCCAATCGGATAATTTCTTCATGGAGCACCTTTTTTCCCCCTTAGAGTGCACTGAGCCGTGCGTGGCTCGTGTTCGCGCTATACTTCATTTGACGTCCTGGTTTTACTGTACTACCACCTCGTTATGTTAATTTCAATTACTGGTGTCACTGAGTTGCCGCCTTGGCTGCCCCTGAGCGGCAGCAGCGGCGTTAATCGATATAAGTCATGGCGTATTATCCTTGCTGACTTCTATTACTTTCCGGTTGTAGTGTGTTCGGAGTTAGTTCGGATCTGCCAGTGAGTTGGGAGGCGCTAGGAGTGCAGTTCAGACCTGGCAGTGTTCGACTTAGGCCGCGGCAGAAGTTCAGTCGGGGCGCGGCTGCAGTGAGGTCCGCAGAGCCATGACACGCCCGACGGTTGCCGATACGTATCACTTGATACGTATCACTTTGGCACGATATCTCTCAGGAGGACATGCAAAAACTCTACCGACCAATGCCAGCGCGAATAACTGCTTTCATAAGGGCCAGAGGTGGACCAATGCGTTGTTGACTTGCTCAATTTGTCAAGTTCCTTCTCTTAAATAAATCATTCAATTTTTCTGAAATTGTAATCATTTGTTTGTCTGTACTGGTGTATCACATCCACCGATTTCCGCCCCAATCGGATAATTTCTTCATGGAGCACCTTTTTTCCCCCTTAGAGTGCACTGAGCCGTGCGTGGCTCGTGTTCGCGCTATACCTCATTTGACGTCCTGGTTTTACTGTACTACCACCTCGTTATGTTAATTTCAATTACTGGTGTCACTGAGTTGCCGCCTTGGCTGCCCCTGAGCGGCAGCAGCGGCGTTAATCGATATAAGTCATGGCGTATTATCCTTGCTGACTTCTATTACTTTCCGGTTGTCGTGTGTTCGGAGTTAGTTCGGATCTGCCAGTGAGTTGGGAGGCGCTAGGAGTGCAGTTCAGACCTGGCAGTGTTCGACTTAGGCCGCGGCAGAAGTTCAGTCGGGGCGCGGCTGCAGTGAGGTCCGCAGAGCCATGACTCGCCCGACGGTTGCCGATACGTATCACTTGATACGTATCACTTTGGCACGATATCTCTCAGGAGGACATGCAAAAACTCTACCGACCAATGCCAGCGCGAATAACTGCTTTCCGGTTGTCGTGTGTTCGGAGTTAGTTCGGATCTGCCAGTGAGTTGGGAGGCGCTAGGAGTGCAGTTCAGACCTGGCAGTGTTCGACTTAGGCCGCGGCAGAAGTTCAGTCGGGGCGCGGCTGCAGTGAGGTCCGCAGAGCCATGACTCGCCCGACGGTTGCCGATACGTATCACTTGATACGTATCACTTTGGCACGATATCTCTCAGGAGGACATGCAAAAACTCTACCGACCAATGCCAGCGCGAATAACTGCTTTCATAAGGGCCAGAGGTGGACCAATGCGTTGTTGACTTGCTCAATTTGTCAAGTTCTTTCTCTTAAATAAATCATTCAATTTTTGTGAAATTGTAATCATTTGTTTGTCTGTACTGGTGTATCACATCCACCGATTTCCGCCCCAATCGGATAATTTCTTCATGGAGCACCTTTTTTCCCCCTTAGAGTGCACTGAGCCGTGCGTGGCTCGTGTTCGCGCTATACCTCATTTGACGTCCTGGTTTTACTGTACTACCACCTCGTTATGTTAATTTCAATTACTGGTGTCACTGAGTTGCCGCCTTGGCTGCCCCTGAGCGGCAGCAGCGGCGTTAATCGATATAAGTCATGACGTATTATCCTTGCTGACTTCTATTACTTTCCGGTTGGCGTGTGTTCGGATTTAGTTCGGATCTGCCAGTGAGTTGGGAGGCGCTAGGAGTGCAGTTCAGACCTGGCAGTGTTCGACTTAGGCCGCGGCAGAAGTTCAGTCGGGGCGCGGTTGCAGTGAGGTCCGCAGAGCCATGACTCGCCCGACGGTTGCCGATACGTATCACTTGATACGTATCACTTTGGCACGATATCTCTCAGGAGGACATGCAAAAACTCTACCGACCAATGCCAGCGCGAATAACTGCTTTCCGCTTGTCGTGTGTTCGGAGTTAGTTCGGATCTGCCAGTGAGTTGGGAGGCGCTAGGAGTGCAGTTCAGACCTGGCAGTGTTCGACTTAGGCCGCGGCAGAAGTTCAGTCGGGGCGCGGCTGCAGTGAGGTCCGCAGAGCCATGACTCGCCCGACGGTTGCCGATACGTATCACTTGATACGTATCACTTTGGCACGATATCTCTCAGGAGGACATGCAAAAACTCTACCGACCAATGCCAGCGCGAATAACTGCTTTCCGGTTGTCGTGTGTTCGGAGTTAGTTCGGATCTGCCAGTGAGTTGGGAGGCGCTAGGAGTGCAGTTCAGACCTGGCAGTGTTCGACTTAGGCCGCGGCAGAAGTTCAGTCGGGGCGCGGCTGCAGTGAGGTCCGCAGAGCCATGACTCGCCCGACGGTTGCCGATACGTATCACTTGATACGTATCACTTTGGCACGATATCTCTCAGGAGGACATGCAAAAACTCTACCGACCAATGCCAGCGCGAATAACTGCTTTCCGGTTGTCGTGTGTTCGGAGTTAGTTCGGATCTGCCAGTGAGTTGGGAGGCGCTAGGAGTGCAGTTCAGACCTGGCAGTGTTCGACTTAGGCCGCGGCAGAAGTTCAGTCGGGGCGCGGCTGCAGTGAGGTCCGCAGAGCCATGACTCGCCCGACGGTTGCCGATACGTATCACTTGATACGTATCACTTTGGCACGATATCTCTCAGGAGGACATGCAAAAACTCTACCGACCAATGCCAGCGCGAATAACTGCTTTCCGGTTGTCGTGTGTTCGGAGTTAGTTCTGATCTGCCAGTGAGTTGGGAGGCGCTAGGAGTGCAGTTCAGACCTGGCAGTGTTCGACTTAGGCCGCGGCAGAAGTTCAGTCGGGGCGCGGCTGCAGTGAGGTCCGCAGAGCCATGACTCGCCCCACGGTTGCCGATACGTATCACTTGATACGTATCACTTTGGCACGATATCTCTCAGGAGGACATGCAAAAACTCTACCGACCAATGCCAGCGCGAATAACTGCTTTCCGGTTGTCATGTGTTCGGAGTTAGTTCGGATCTGCCAGTGAGTTGGGAGGCGCTAGGAGTGCAGTTCAGACCTGGCAGTGTTCGACTTAGGCCGCGGCAGAAGTTCAGTCGGGGCGCGGCTGCAGTGAGGTCCGCAGAGCCATGACTCGCCCGACGGTTGCCGATATGTATCACTTGATACGTATCACTTTGGCACGATATCTCTCAGGAGGACATGCAAAAACTCTACCGACCAATGCCAGCGCGAATAACTGTTTTCCGGTTGTCGTGTGTTCGGAGTTAGTTCGGATCTGCCAGTGAGTTGGGAGGCGCTAGGAGTGCAGTTCAGACCTGGCAGTGTTCGACTTAGGCCGCGGCAGAAGTTCAGTCGGGGCGCGGCTGCAGTGAGGTCCGCAGAGCCATGACTCGCCCGACGGTTGCCGATACGTATCACTTGATACGTATCACTTTGGCACGATATCTCTCAGGAGGACATGCAAAAACTCTACCGACCAATGCCAGCGCGAATAACTGCTTTCCGGTTGTCGTGTGTTCGGAGTTAGTTCGGATCTGCCAGTGAGTTGGGAGGCGCTAGGAGTGCAGTTCAGACCTGGCAGTGTTCGACTTAGGCCGCGGCAGAAGTTCAGTCGGGGCGCGGTTGCAGTGAGGTCCGCAGAGCCATGACTCGCCCGACGGTTGCCGATACGTATCACTTGATACGTATCACTTTGGCACGATATCTCTCAGGAGGACATGCAAAAACTCTACCGACCAATGCCAGTGCGAATAACTGCTTTCCGGTTGTCGTGTGTTCGGAGTTAGTTCGGATCTGCCAGTGAGTTGGGAGGCGCTAGGAGTGCAGTTCAGACCTGGCAGTGTTCGACTTAGGCCGCGGCAGAAGTTCAGTCGGGGCGCGGCTGCAGTGAGGTCCGCAGAGCCATGACTCGCCCGACGGTTGCCGATACGTATCACTTGATACGTATCACTTTGGCACGATATCTCTCAGGAGGACATGCAAAAACTCTACCGACCAATGCCAGCGCGAATAACTGCTTTCCGGTTGTCGTGTGTTCGGAGTTAGTTCGGATCTGCCAGTGAGTTGGGAGGCGCTAGGAGTGCAGTTCAGACCTGGCAGTGTTCGACTTAGGCCGCGGCAGAAGTTCAGTCGGGGCGCGGTTGCAGTGAGGTCCGCAGAGCCATGACTCGCCCGACGGTTGCCGATACGTATCACTTGATACGTATCACTTTGGCACGATATCTCTCAGGAGGACATGCAAAAACTCTACCGACCAATGCCAGTGCGAATAACTGCTTTCCGGTTGTCGTGTGTTCGGAGTTAGTTCGGATCTGCCAGTGAGTTGGGAGGCGCTAGGAGTGCAGTTCAGACCTGGCAGTGTTCGACTTAGGCCGCGGCAGAAGTTCAGTCGGGGCGCGGCTGCAGTGAGGTCCGCAGAGCCATGACTCGCCCGACGGTTGCCGATACGTATCACTTGATACGTATCACTTTGGCACGATATCTCTCAGGAGGACATGCAAAAACTCTACCGACCAATGCCAGCGCGAATAACTGCTTTCCGGTTGTCGTGTGTTCGGAGTTAGTTCGGATCTGCCAGTGAGCTGGGAGTCGCTAGGAGTGCAGTTCAGACCTGGCAGTGTTCGACTTAGGCCGCGGCAGAAGTTCAGTCGGGGCGCGGCTGCAGTGAGGTCCGCAGAGCCATGACTCGCCCGACGGTTGCCGATACGTATCACTTGATACGTATCACTTTGGCACGATATCTCTCAGGAGGACATGCAAAAACTCTACCGACCAATGCCAGCGCGAATAACTGCTTTCCGGTTGTCGTGTGTTCGGAGTTAGTTCGGATCTGCCAGTGAGTTGGGAGGCGCTAGGAGTGCAGTTCAGACCTGGCAGTGTTCGACTTAGGCCGCGGCAGAAGTTCAGTCGGGGCGCGGCTGCAGTGAGGTCCGCAGAGCCATGACTCGCCCGACGGTTGCCGATACGTATCACTTGATACGTATCACTTTGGCACGATATCTCTCAGGAGGACATGCAAAAACTCTACCGACCAATGCCAGCGCGAATAACTGCTTTCCGGTTGTCGTGTGTTCGGAGTTAGTTCGGATCTGCCAGTGAGCTGGGAGGCGCTAGGAGTGCAGTTCAGACCTGGCAGTGTTCGACTTAGGCCGCGGCAGAAGTTCAGTCGGGGCGCGGCTGCAGTGAGGTCCGCAGAGCCATGACTCGCCCGACGGTTGCCGATACGTATCACTTGATACGTATCACTTTGGCACGATATCTCTCAGGAGGACATGCAAAAACTCTACCGACCAATGCCAGCGCGAATAACTGCTTTCCGGTTGTCGTGTGTTCGGAGTTAGTTCGGATCTGCCAGTGAGTTGGGAGGCGCTAGGAGTGCAGTTCAGACCTGGCAGTGTTCGACTTAGGCCGCGGCAGAAGTTCAGTCGGGGCGCGGCTGCAGTGAGGTCCGCAGAGCCATGACTCGCCCGACGGTTGCCGATACGTATCACTTGATACGTATCACTTTGGCACGATATCTCTCAGGAGGACATGCAAAAACTCTACCGACCAATGCCAGCGCGAATAACTGCTTTCCGGTTGTCGTGTGTTCGGAGTTAGTTCGGATCTGCCAGTGAGTTGGGAGGCGCTAGGAGTGCAGTTCAGACCTGGCAGTGTTCGACTTAGGCCGCGGCAGAAGTTCAGTCGGGGCGCGGTTGCAGTGAGGTCCGCAGAGCCATGACTCGCCCGACGGTTGCCGATACGTATCACTTGATACGTATCACTTTGGCACGATATCTCTCAGGAGGACATGCAAAAACTCTACCGACCAATGCCAGCGCGAATAACTGCTTTCCGGTTGTCGTGTGTTCGGAGTTAGTTCGGATCTGCCAGTGAGTTGGGAGGCGCTAGGAGTGCAGTTCAGACCTGGCAGCGTTCGACTTAGGCCGCGGCAGAAGTTCAGTCGGGGCGCGGCTGCAGTGAGGTCCGCAGAGCCATGACTCGCCCGACGGTTGCCGATACGTATCACTTGATACGTATCACTTTGGCACGATATCTCTCAGGAGGACATGCAAAAACTCTACCGACCAATGATAGCGCGAATAACTGCTTTCCGGTTGTCGTGTGTTCGGAGTTAGTTCGGATCTGCCAGTGAGCTGGGAGGCGCTAGGAGTGCAGTTCAGACCTGGCAGTGTTCGACTTAGGCCGCGGCAGAAGTTCAGTCGGGGCGCGGCTGCAGTGAGGTTCGCAGAGCCATGACTCGCCCGACGGTTGCCGATACGTATCACTTGATACGTATCACTTTGGCACGATATCTCTCAGGAGGACATGCAAAAACTCTACCGACCAATGCCAGCGCGAATAACTGCTTTCCGGTTGTCGTGTGTTCGGAGTTAGTTCGGATCTGCCAGTGAGTTGGGAGGCGCTAGGAGTGCAGTTCAGACCTGGCAGTGTTCGACTTAGGCCGCGGCAGAAGTTCAGTCGGGGCGCGGCTGCAGTGAGGTCCGCAGAGCCATGACTCGCCCGACGGTTGCCGATACGTATCACTTGATACGTATCACTTTGGCACAATATCTCTCAGGAGGACATGCAAAAACTCTACCGACCAATGCCAGCGCGAATAACTGCTTTCCGGTTGTCGTGTGTTCGGAGTTAGTTCGGATCTGCCAGTGAGCTGGGAGGCGCTAGGAGTGCAGTTCAGACCTGGCAGTGTTCGACTTAGGCCGCGGCAGAAGTTCAGTCGGGGCGCGGCTGCAGTGAGGTCCGCAGAGCCATGACTCGCCCGACGGTTGCCGATACGTATCACTTGATACGTATCACTTTGGCACGATATCTCTCAGGAGGACATGCAAAAACTCTACCGACCAATGCCAGCGCGAATAACTGCTTTCCGGTTGTCGTGTGTTCGGAGTTAGTTCGGATCTGCCAGTGAGCTGGGAGGCGCTAGGAGTGCAGTTCAGACCTGGCAGTGTTCGACTTAGGCCGCGGCAGAAGTTCAGTCGGGGCGCGGCTGCAGTGAGGTCCGCAGAGCCATGACTCGCCCGACGGTTGCCGATACGTATCACTTGATACGTATCACTTTGGCACGATATCTCTCAGGAGGACATGCAAAAACTCTACCGACCAATGCCAGCGCGAATAACTGCTTTCCGGTTGTCGTGTGTTCGGAGTTAGTTCGGATCTGCCAGTGGGTTGGGAGGCGTTAGGAGTGCAGTTCAGACCTGGCAGTGTTCGACTTAGGCCGCGGCAGAAGTTCAGTCGGGGCGCGGTTGCAGTGAGGTCCGCAGAGCCATGACTCGCCCGACGGTTGCCGATACGTATCCCTTGATACGTATCACTTTGGCACGATATCTCTCAGGAGGACATGCAAAAACTCTACCGACCAATGCCAGCGCGAATAACTGCTTTCCGGTTGTCGTGTGTTCGGAGTTAGTTCGGATCTGCCAGTGAGTTGGGAGGCGCTAGGAGTGCAGTTCAGACCTGGCAGTGTTCGACTTAGGCCGCGGCAGAAGTTCAGTCGGGGCGCGGCTGCAGTGAGGTCCGCAGAGCCATGACTCGCCCGACGGTTGCCGATACGTATCACTTGATACGTATCACTTTGGCACGATATCTCTCAGGAGGACATGCAAAAACTCTACCGACCAATGCCAGCGCGAATAACTGCTTTCCGGTTGTCGTGTGTTCGGAGTTAGTTCGGATCTGCCAGTGAGTTGGGAGGCGCTAGGAGTGCAGTTCAGACCTGGCAGTGTTCGACTTAGGCCGCGGCAGAAGTTCAGTCGGGGCGCGGTTGCAGTGAGGTCCGCAGAGCCATGACTCGCCCGACGGTTGCCGATACGTATCACTTGATACGTATCACTTTGGCACGATATCTCTCAGGAGGACATGCAAAAACTCTACCGACCAATGCCAGCGCGAATAACTGCTTTCCGGTTGTCGTGTGTTCGGAGTTAGTTCGGATCTGCCAGTGAGTTGGGAGGCGCTAGGAGTGCAGTTCAGACCTGGCAGTGTTCGACTTAGGCCGCGGCAGAAGTTCAGTCGGGGCGCGGCTGCAGTGAGGTCCGCAGAGCCATGACTCGCCCGACGGTTGCCGATACGTATCACTTGATACGTATCACTTTGGCACGATATCTCTCAGGAGGACATGCAAAAACTCTACCGACCAATGCCAGCGCGAATAACTGCTTTCCGGTTGTCGTGTGTTCGGAGTTAGTTCGGATCTGCCAGTGAGCTGGGAGTCGCTAGGAGTGCAGTTCAGACCTGGCAGTGTTCGACTTAGGCCGCGGCAGAAGTTCAGTCGGGGCGCGGCTGCAGTGAGGTCCGCAGAGCCATGACTCGCCCGACGGTTGGCGATACGTATCACTTGATACGTATCACTTTGGCACGATATCTCTCAGGAGGACATGCAAAAACTCTACCGACCAATGCCAGCGCGAATAACTGCTTTCCGGTTGTCGTGTGTTCGGAGTTAGTTCGGATCTGCCAGTGAGTTGGGAAGCGCTAGGAGTGCAGTTCAGACCTGGCAGTGTTCGACTTAGGCCGCGGCAGAAGTTCAGTCGGGGCGCGGTTGCAGTGAGGTCCGCAGAGCCATGACTCGCCCGACGGTTGCCGATACGTATCACTTGATACGTATCACTTTGGCACGATATCTCTCAGGAGGACATGCAAAAACTCTACCGACCAATGCCAGCGCGAATAACTGCTTTCCGGTTGTCGTGTGTTCGGAGTTAGTTCGGATCTGCCAGTGAGTTGGGAGGCGCTAGGAGCTCAGTTCAGACCTGGCAGTGTTCGACTTAGGCCGCGGCAGAAGTTCAGTCGGGGCGCGGCTGCAGTGAGGTCCGCAGAGCCATGACTCGCCCGACGGTTGCCGATACGTATCACTTGATACGTATCACTTTGGCACGATATCTCTCAGGAGGACATGCAAAAACTCTACCGACCAATGCCAGCGCGAATAACTGCTTTCCGGTTGTCGTGTGTTCGGAGTTAGTTCGGATCTGTCAGTGAGTTGGGAGGCGCTAGGAGTGCAGTTCAGACCTGGCAGTGTTCGACTTAGGCCGCGGCAGAAGTTCAGTCGGGGCGCGGTTGCAGTGAGGTCCGCAGAGCCATGACTCGCCCGACGGTTGCCGATACGTATCACTTGATACGTATCACTTTGGCACGATATCTCTCAGGAGGACATGCAAAAACTCTACCGACCAATGCCAGCGCGAATAACTGCTTTCCGGTTGTCGTGTGTTCGGAGTTAGTTCGGATCTGCCAGTGAGTTGGGAGGCGCTAGGAGTGCAGTTCAGACCTGGCAGCGTTCGACTTAGGCCGCGGCAGAAGTTCAGTCGGGGCGCGGCTGCAGTGAGGTCCGCAGAGCCATGACTCGCCCGACGGTTGCCGATACGTATCACTTGATACGTATCACTTTGGCACGATATCTCTCAGGAGGACATGCAAAAACTCTACCGACCAATGATAGCGCGAATAACTGCTTTCCGGTTGTCGTGTGTTCGGAGTTAGTTCGGATCTGCCAGTGAGCTGGGAGGCGCTAGGAGTGCAGTTCAGACCTGGCAGTGTTCGACTTAGGCCGCGGCAGAAGTTCAGTCGGGGCGCGGCTGCAGTGAGGTTCGCAGAGCCATGACTCGCCCGACGGTTGCCGATACGTATCACTTGATACGTATCACTTTGGCACGATATCTCTCAGGAGGACATGCAAAAACTCTACCGACCAATGCCAGCGCGAATAACTGCTTTCCGGTTGTCGTGTGTTCGGAGTTAGTTCGGATCTGCCAGTGAGTTGGGAGGCGCTAGGAGTGCAGTTCAGACCTGGCAGTGTTCGACTTAGGCCGCGGCAGAAGTTCAGTCGGGGCGCGGCTGCAGTGAGGTCCGCAGAGCCATGACTCGCCCGACGGTTGCCGATACGTATCACTTGATACGTATCACTTTGGCACGATATCTCTCAGGAGGACATGCAAAAACTCTACCGACCAATGCCAGCGCGAATAACTGCTTTCCGGTTGTCGTGTGTTCGGAGTTAGTTCGGATCTGCCAGTGAGCTGGGAGGCGCTAGGAGTGCAGTTCAGACCTGGCAGTGTTCGACTTAGGCCGCGGCAGAAGTTCAGTCGGGGCGCGGCTGCAGTGAGGTCCGCAGAGCCATGACTCGCCCGACGGTTGCCGATACGTATCACTTGATACGTATCACTTTGGCACGATATCTCTCAGGAGGACATGCAAAAACTCTACCGACCAATGCCAGCGCGAATAACTGCTTTCCGGTTGTCGTGTGTTCGGAGTTAGTTCGGATCTGCCAGTGAGTTGGGAGGCGCTAGGAGTGCAGTTCAGACCTGGCAGTGTTCGACTTAGGCCGCGGCAGAAGTTCAGTCGGGGCGCGGCTGCAGTGAGGTCCGCAGAGCCATGACTCGCCCGACGGTTGCCGATACGTATCACTTGATACGTATCACTTTGGCACGATATCTCTCAGGAGGACATGCAAAAACTCTACCGACCAATGCCAGCGCGAATAACTGCTTTCCGGTTGTCGTGTGTTCGGAGTTAGTTCGGATCTGCCAGTGAGTTGGGAGGCGTTAGGAGTGCAGTTCAGACCTGGCAGTGTTCGACTTAGGCCGCGGCAGAAGTTCAGTCGGGGCGCGGTTGCAGTGAGGTCCGCAGAGCCATGACTCGCCCGACGGTTGCCGATACGTATCACTTGATACGTATCACTTTGGCACGATATCTCTCAGGAGGACATGCAAAAACTCTACCGACCAATGCCAGCGCGAATAACTGCTTTCCGGTTGTCGTGTGTTCGGAGTTAGTTCGGATCTGCCAGTGAGTTGGGAGGCGCTAGGAGTGCAGTTCAGACCTGGCAGTGTTCGACTTAGGCCGCGGCAGAAGTTCAGTCGGGGCGCGGCTGCAGTGAGGTCCGCAGAGCCATGACTCGCCCGACGGTTGCCGATACGTATCACTTGATACGTATCACTTTGGCACGATATCTCTCAGGAGGACATGCAAAAACTCTACCGACCAATGCCAGCGCGAATAACTGCTTTCCGGTTGTCGTGTGTTCGGAGTTAGTTCGGATCTGCCAGTGAGCTGGGAGGCGCTAGGAGTGCAGTTCAGACCTGGCAGTGTTCGACTTAGGCCGCGGCAGAAGTTCAGTCGGGGCGCGGCTGCAGTGAGGTCCGCAGAGCCATGACTCGCCCGACGGTTGCCGATACGTATCACTTGATACGTATCACTTTGGCACGATATCTCTCAGGAGGACATGCAAAAACTCTACCGACCAATGCCAGCGCGAATAACTGCTTTCCGGTTGTCGTGTGTTCGGAGTTAGTTCGGATCTGCCAGTGAGTTGGGAGGCGCTAGGAGTGCAGTTCAGACCTGGCAGTGTTCGACTTAGGCCGCGGCAGAAGTTCAGTCGGGGCGCGGCTGCAGTGAGGTCCGCAGAGCCATGACTCGCCCGACGGTTGCCGATACGTATCACTTGATACGTATCACTTTGGCACGATATCTCTCAGGAGGACATGCAAAAACTCTACCGACCAATGCCAGCGCGAATAACTGCTTTCCGGTTGTCGTGTGTTCGGAGTTAGTTCGGATCTGCCAGTGAGCTGGGAGGCGCTAGGAGTGCAGTTCAGACCTGGCAGTGTTCGACTTAGGCCGCGGCAGAAGTTCAGTCGGGGCGCGGCTGCAGTGAGGTCCGCAGAGCCATGACTCGCCCGACGGTTGCCGATACGTATCACTTGATACGTATCACTTTGGCACGATATCTCTCAGGAGGACATGCAAAAACTCTACCGACCAATGCCAGCGCGAATAACTGCTTTCCGGTTGTCGTGTGTTCGGAGTTAGTTCGGATCTGCCAGTGAGTTGGGAGGCGCTAGGAGTGCAGTTCAGACCTGGCAGTGTTCGACTTAGGCCGCGGCAGAAGTTCAGTCGGGGCGCGGTTGCAGTGAGGTCCGCAGAGCCATGACTCGCCCGACGGTTGCCGATACGTATCACTTGATACGTATCACTTTGGCACGATATCTCTCAGGAGGACATGCAAAAACTCTACCGACCAATGCCAGCGCGAATAACTGCTTTCCGGTTGTCGTGTGTTCGGAGTTAGTTCGGATCTGCCAGTGAGTTGGGAGGCGCTAGGAGCTCAGTTCAGACCTGGCAGTGTTCGACTTAGGCCGCGGCAGAAGTTCAGTCGGGGCGCGGCTGCAGTGAGGTCCGCAGAGCCATGACTCGCCCGACGGTTGCCGATACGTATCACTTGATACGTATCACTTTGGCACGATATCTCTCAGGAGGACATGCAAAAACTCTACCGACCAATGCCAGCGCGAATAACTGCTTTCCGGTTGTCGTGTGTTCGGAGTTAGTTCGGATCTGCCAGTGAGCTGGGAGGCGCTAGGAGTGCAGTTCAGACCTGGCAGTGTTCGACTTAGGCCGCGGCAGAAGTTCAGTCGGGGCGCGGCTGCAGTGAGGTCCGCAGAGCCATGACTCGCCCGACGGTTGCCGATACGTATCACTTGATACGTATCACTTTGGCACGATATCTCTCAGGAGGACATGCAAAAACTCTACCGACCAATGCCAGCGCGAATAACTGCTTTCCGGTTGTCGTGTGTTCGGAGTTAGTTCGGATCTGCCAGTGAGTTGGGAGGCGCTAGGAGTGCAGTTCAGACCTGGCAGTGTTCGACTTAGGCCGCGGCAGAAGTTCAGTCGGGGCGCGGTTGCAGTGAGGTCCGCAGAGCCATGACTCGCCCGACGGTTGCCGATACGTATCACTTGATACGTATCACTTTGGCACGATATCTCTCAGGAGGACATGCAAAAACTCTACCGACCAATGCCAGCGCGAATAACTGCTTTCCGGTTGTCGTGTGTTCGGAGTTAGTTCGGATCTGCCAGTGAGTTGGGAGGCGCTAGGAGTGCAGTTCAGACCTGGCAGTGTTCGACTTAGGCCGCGGCAGAAGTTCAGTCGGGGCGCGGCTGCAGTGAGGTCCGCAGAGCCATGACTCGCCCGACGGTTGCCGATACGTATCACTTGATACGTATCACTTTGGCACGATATCTCTCAGGAGGACATGCAAAAACTCTACCGACCAATGCCAGCGCGAATAACTGCTTTCCGGTTGTCGTGTGTTCGGAGTTAGTTCGGATCTGCCAGTGAGTTGGGAGGCGCTAGGAGTGCAGTTCAGACCTGGCAGTGTTCGACTTAGGCCGCGGCAGAAGTTCAGTCGGGGCGCGGTTGCAGTGAGGTCCGCAGAGCCATGACTCGCCCGACGGTTGCCGATACGTATCACTTGATACGTATCACTTTGGCACGATATCTCTCAGGAGGACATGCAAAAACTCTACCGACCAATGCCAGCGCGAATAACTGCTTTCCGCTTGTCGTGTGTTCGGAGTTAGTTCGGATCTGCCAGTGAGTTGGGAGGCGCTAGGAGTGCAGTTCAGACCTGGCAGTGTTCGACTTAGGCCGCGGCAGAAGTTCAGTCGGGGCGCGGCTGCAGTGAGGTCCGCAGAGCCATGACTCGCCCGACGGTTGCCGATACGTATCACTTGATACGTATCACTTTGGCACGATATCTCTCAGGAGGACATGCAAAAACTCTACCGACCAATGCCAGCGCGAATAACTGCTTTCCGGTTGTCGTGTGTTCGGAGTTAGTTCGGATCTGCCAGTGAGCTGGGAGGCGCTAGGAGTGCAGTTCAGACCTGGCAGTGTTCGACTTAGGCCGCGGCAGAAGTTCAGTCGGGGCGCGGCTGCAGTGAGGTCCGCAGAGCCATGACTCGCCCGACGGTTGCCGATACGTATCACTTGATACGTATCACTTTGGCACGATATCTCTCAGGAGGACATGCAAAAACTCTACCGACCAATGCCAGCGCGAATAACTGCTTTCCGGTTGTCGTGTGTTCGGAGTTAGTTCGGATCTGCCAGTGAGCTGGGAGGCGCTAGGAGTGCAGTTCAGACCTGGCAGTGTTCGACTTAGGCCGCGGCAGAAGTTCAGTCGGGGCGCGGCTGCAGTGAGGTCCGCAGAGCCATGACTCGCCCGACGGTTGCCGATACGTATCACTTGATACGTATCACTTTGGCACGATATCTCTCAGGAGGACATGCAAAAACTCTACCGACCAATGCCAGCGCGAATAACTGCTTTCCGGTTGTCGTGTGTTCGGAGTTAGTTCGGATCTGCCAGTGAGTTGGGAGGCGCTAGGAGTGCAGTTCAGACCTGGCAGTGTTCGACTTAGGCCGCGGCAGAAGTTCAGTCGGGGCGCGGTTGCAGTGAGGTCCGCAGAGCCATGACTCGCCCGACGGTTGCCGATACGTATCACTTGATACGTATCACTTTGGCACGATATCTCTCAGGAGGACATGCAAAAACTCTACCGACCAATGCCAGCGCGAATAACTGCTTTCCGGTTGTCGTGTGTTCGGAGTTAGTTCGGATCTGCCAGTGAGTTGGGAGGTGCTAGGAGTGCAGTTCAGACCTGGCAGTGTTCGACTTAGGCCGCGGCAGAAGTTCAGTCGGGGCGCGGCTGCAGTGAGGTCCGCAGAGCCATGACTCGCCCGACGGTTGCCGATACGTATCACTTGATACGTATCACTTTGGCACGATATCTCTCAGGAGGACATGCAAAAACTCTACCGACCAATGCCAGCGCGAATAACTGCTTTCCGGTTGTCGTGTGTTCGGAGTTAGTTCGGATCTGCCAGTGAGCTGGGAGGCGCTAGGAGTGCAGTTCAGACCTGGCAGTGTTCGACTTAGGCCGCGGCAGAAGTTCAGTCGGGGCGCGGCTGCAGTGAGGTCCGCAGAGCCATGACTCGCCCGACGGTTGCCGATACGTATCACTTGATACGTATCACTTTGGCACGATATCTCTCAGGAGGACATGCAAAAACTCTACCGACCAATGCCAGCGCGAATAACTGCTTTCCGGTTGTCGTGTGTTCGGAGTTAGTTCGGATCTGCCAGTGAGTTGGGAGGCGCTAGGAGTGCAGTTCAGACCTGGCAGTGTTCGACTTAGGCCGCGGCAGAAGTTCAGTCGGGGCGCGGCTGCAGTGAGGTCCGCAGAGCCATGACTCGCCCGACGGTTGCCGATACGTATCACTTGATACGTATCACTTTGGCACGATATCTCTCAGGAGGACATGCAAAAACTCTACCGACCAATGCCAGCGCGAATAACTGCTTTCCGGTTGTCGTGTGTTCGGAGTTAGTTCGGATCTGCCAGTGAGTTGGGAGGCGCTAGGAGTGCAGTTCAGACCTGGCAGTGTTCGACTTAGGCCGCGGCAGAAGTTCAGTCGGGGCGCGGTTGCAGTGAGGTCCGCAGAGCCATGACTCGCCCGACGGTTGCCAATACGTATCACTTGATACGTATCACTTTGGCACGATATCTCTCAGGAGGACATGCAAAAACTCTACCGACCAATGCCAGCGCGAATAACTGCTTTCCGGTTGTCGTGTGTTCGGAGTTAGTTCGGATCTGCCAGTGAGTTGGGAGGCGCTAGGAGTGCAGTTCAGACCTGGCAGTGTTCGACTTAGGCCGCGGCAGAAGTTCAGTCGGGGCGCGGCTGCAGTGAGGTCCGCAGAGCCATGACTCGCCCGACGGTTGCCGATACGTACCACTTGAGTACGGACCACCTTGGTTGGTTGGCGGTCGGTCGTCTCGTCGGAAGACGTGTATGTCGGCCGGCGATCGCTTACGAGTTACCTGCGTGTGGCGACTTGTGATTCGTCCTTCTTGTTGCACAGTCGCTACCTGTCCTCTCTGTGCCCGTGTGCGGCAGTCGGTCGTTTGATGTGGATCAGCCAGGAAATCTCCACGCGGCGCAGTGGGCTGGGCACGCTGGCGGTCTCTACGCAGTGTCGGAGTGTGTGGGAGCTATTCCGATTGCTACGAGGTTCGTGGCTCTCCGACCCAGGACATCAAAGTTGAGTGGTGATTTAATTACCGAAGCCCGTCTGTTCACACTGTGCCGTTGGTCTTCATGGTTGGCTGTTGGGGTATTCCCGAGAGCAACAGCGAGTGTTCGAGTTTGCGAAAGTTTGGCCACCATTCGGTTGAGTTTAGCTGTATTTTGGTTATTTGAAGTCCAAGTGCACCAGTGGAATTTTCTGCCTCGTGGCCGTTAGCGTTTCGGTTACGTGCCCTGGCCGCTGACGTAAAATTCGGGCAGCATCCCTTCCACACAGTGTTGTCGCTGTCCAACACTTGCGTGTAGTGTTGACTGGTTATGCATGCTTGGCTGTGGGCGGCTACGTCTTTTACGTTTTGGCTATGGAATTCTTTGTGTACTGGTTGGGTGGAAAGCAAGTCGTCTTGTCTCTTAGTTGGGTTGCCGGAGGATCGGATATAGTTGAGCCGACTACCTGTCTTCCCTGAGCGAACGTTAATATTTCAAGTGCAGACCAACCCCCGGTAACTTCTGAGCATCGCTGGCTGTACTGCCTTTTCTTATTGGTGTTTGATTGTGTATTTTAATGGCTCATAGCCGATGGTTTGAATCAGTATGGTTTTAGTTGGGTTTTAAATAATGGGCCTTCAACAGTTTTAAAATTGAAAGTTCCTTACTTGTCAAGTCTTGCATTGTTTGGCCCTTCACCCTCATTTAAAATACTTTTTTCTGGATAAAACTTTGGGCCTTCTGAATTTGAAAATTTATTGTAGTTGTGTTTTTCAATCACGGACCTGCGGCCGTTTTAATATTAAAATTCCTTACTTGTTAAGTCTTAGAGTGTTTGGGCCTTCAGCCTCATTTGAAATATTATTTTAAGATAACACCTTGCGCTTTCTGGCTTTTGAAAATTTATTGTAGTTGTGTTTTAAATCATGGGCCTCCAGCCGTTTTAAAAATTAAAGAGGCTGTGACCTTAAGCCATAAGATTGTTTGACATATTCAGTCGATAGTTAAGCTAGGAAATTTGCGCTGTAATGTTTGTGCAACTAAATAAAGTTATATGTGTTCGGGTGTAACTGACAGCCGCTCATTTTTGGCCCCTTTCCACAGTTCCAACTACCTGTTCTGTCTTGCGGGTTTAGCAGGGCGTTTCATGTGTAATGTCGTGGCCTTTCAGAGATGGATAAGTAATCGAATTAATGCTCGTTTCTTTCTGAAACATGACGAACATATTACCGCAAACTTTGGCGTGCCTGTACGGGCAGAGTTGGAGAAGTGGCCATCACCTTGTGCCCTCGGCGGCTGTCCCCTAGCGAGCGGCGCGCCCGTGGTGCAGACCGCGGAGCAGACAAGCCCGCGGAGCGGCACTTGCCGCCGCTGTTTGTTCTGTAGCCTTGTCGGGCGGGCTCTGCTCTGCGCTCAGAAGGCCCTTCTCGCACGCACGCCTCGCCGCCATACACGCGCCGGCGCACGCACACACGCGGGGGATGCGGTCCGAAACGCGAGCGGGCGCCCGGTAGGCCTGCAGCGTGGAGGGGGGGTTTAATTCCCTGGGACACGCTTCGGCGGCGCCAAGTTGGGCGCGGAGCTCTCAAGACAGGTTTGAGGAGCGCCCCACGAATAAAACTGCCGGCCGCAGCCTCCGCCTACCGCCCCGGCGCGTGTATTGTTTAATTAAGACGGCGCGGCTGCCTGTTCGCTGCAATCTCGCCGGACTGGAGGGATCTTGCCGGCAAGTTCCCATTGTCTCGCGGCACATCCTGTTTCCTTTGCTCAGTCGGCCCGCGCCGCTGCTTGCATATCTCGCAGGGGCTGCGCCGTCCGCGCGCAGCGAGTATAGGGAAGCCGCGGCAAGGAACGACGCTCCTGCCGCCGCCGCCTGCTCGCAACTAATTCGCAACGTCTCGGAAGCGCGCTGCGACCTGTTATGGCGGTATCACTGTGCGCTCGCCGGAATCGCGCCAGTGGCTCTGTTTGCGTCTCCAGTCCCAGGGGGTATTACGGCGCCCGGGCCTGGCCGGCGTTTGCACGTTGGAGGCTGAACGCCGCACGGACGTGGCACATCGGCCCAGCTGCGTCGCAAGCCGCAGGTACTAGAGGTTCCCATAAATAATTACACCCTAGAAAAAATTCAATAAAATGTTGGACTCGGCCAGTGGATTAATTTATAAATCCTGCCTTGCCGCAGTGGATACACCGGTTCCCGTGAGATCACCGTAGTTAAGCGCTGTCGGGCGTGGTCGGCGCTTGGATGGGTGACCATCCAGGTCGCCAAGCGCTGTTGCCATTTTTTGGGGCGCACTCAGCCTCGTAATGCCAACTGAGGAGCTACTCGACCGAATATTAGCGGCTTCGGTCAAGAATACCATCATAACGACCGGGAGTGGGGTGTGCTGAGCCCACGGCCCTCCTATCCACATCCTTCATTGAGGATGACACGGCGGTCGGATGGTCCCGGTAATCCACTCGTGGCCTGAAGACGGAGTAACAAATGTTGTATGATGATGATGTTTGGTTTGTGAGGCGCTCAGCTGCGAGGTCATCAGCGCCCGTACAGAGTTCCAATTTTTACACAGTCCAATCTAGCCACTGTCACGAATGATGATGATGATGATGATGAAATGATGAGGACAACACAAAAACCCATTCCCTAGGCAGAGAAAATCCTCAGCCCGGCCGGGAATCGAACAGGGACCCCGTGATCCAGGTGCAACAACGCTAGCCGCTAGACGTACAGCGGACAACAAAGGTTGAACATTTCATTAGTGATTACCCAGCCTGTAAGCATCACCAACACTCCGTCTATGCCAAGGGAGTCCAACACAGAGCCTGTGGGGGCATGCGGCTCGAAGCTAGTATCAATGCGGCCCAGGAAGTGATCATCTTTTATACAGTGAGTAAAAAGAATTCATAAAATTCCGCTATAAGCTTGTGACAAACTGATTATTTTGGTACATCGACACCACACCCTCTTTTTTTTTTATTCCCCTTTCTTGTCCTCAGCGGTTATATTTAGTGTTAACTATATTATGTGGGGCCCAAAAATACCCGTCTTTTACAAATTTGGCCGAGGCGAGCTAAAAGGTTGGACACTCCTGATCTACGGAGATAGACAAGTGCACGAAATGTGATGAAACGTAAAAGTAGTTTTGTAATTTCTCGTGTTGTAGAGGATCCGGCAAAAAGACCTCCGGTGTTTCACTTGCAAACAAGCAGAGATACACAGAAAATACTTTTTTGTGAACTACAAATAGTATGCCATTTTGCATTACGTGGTTTTAAAAATTATGTCCGGTAAGTAGCGTCCTCCATTGTTGTCACATTGAAGCAGGCTTTGCTGAAAGCTGCCCATGTCATTTCCGTTGGAATGGCAGCCGCTTCCTGGGTATTTGCCTCCTTAGGTGCTTGCAGGACTGCAGGGGGCTGTTCTTTCACTTAAGACTTTAAGTATGTCCAAAGAAAAAATCACAAGGTGATAAATCGGGTGACTTTGGGGGCCAGGTAATGTGTATTCACGAAGAAAGAAGGCGTCCAGGAAACAGCTCTCTCAAAATTTCTAGACGACGCCGACAGGTGTCAGCTGTGGCTCTGTATTGTCGAAACCAAACTTCTTGCTCTTCCTAGTCCCCAAGAAACTGGTTTTACTTAGATACCTATCATGTGACAATGGTATTTCGAGTGAAACGTCATCATTACGCCATCTTTTTCGATAAAATATGTACTCCACAAATCCAGGCCCACCAAAGCGTCACACGATGACTGCGAAGTGATCTTTTATTTTTTTTATTTACACGTCAAGTTCCGTAGGACCAAATTAAGGAGAGCAAATCTGCAACGTGTCAGTAGATGAAATTACAACATAAAAGTAATAATAGATAAAAATAAAATATTTATGAACCCGAGAAAAGTCAGTCCTCGACAGAGTAGAAGGAGTGACCCATTGGGAAACTCTTCAGTTTCGATTTGAAAGCGCGTGGATTACTGCTAAGATTTTTGATTTCGAGTGGTAGCTTATTGAAAATGGATGCAGCAGTATACTGTACACCTTTCTGCACAAGAGTTAAGTAAGTCCGATCCAAATGTAAGTTTGATTTCTGTCGAGTATTAACCGAGTGAAAGCTGCTTATTCTTGGGAATAAGGTAATATTGTTAACAAGAAATGACAGCAAGGAATATATATACTGAGAGACCTGTGTCAAAATAACCAGACTCATGAACAGGGTCGACAAGAGGTTCGTGGACTTACACCACTTATTGCCCGGACCGCCCCTTTCTGAGCCAAAAGTATCTTTCTAGAATGGGCAGAGTTACCCCAGAATATAATACCATACGACATAAGCGAATAAAAATAAGCAAAGTAGACTAATCTTCGTGTCGAACGATCACTCACTTCAGATACCGTCCGGATAGTAAAAATGGTAGCATTAAGTCTTTGAACAAAATCCTGATATGGGCTTTCCACGACAGTTTACTATCTATCTGAACACCTAGAAATTTGAACTGTTCAGTTTCATTAATCGTATGCCCATTCTGTGAAATTAAAATGTCAGATTTTGTTGAATTGTGTGTTAGAAACTGTAAAAACTGAGTCTTACTATGATTTAGCATCAGTTTATTTTCTAGAAACCACGAACTTAGGTCTTGAACTGCACTATTTGAAATCGAGCCATTGTCGCACACAACATCCTTTACTACAAAACTAGTCTCATCAGCAAACAGAAATATTTTAGAGTTACCCATAATACTATATAAATAAGTAACAGGAGTGGCCCCAACACTGATTCCTGAGGCACCCCCCACCCCCATTTGACCGTCACACTCCACATCACAGCCATTCTCAACATTTTGAATAATGACCTTTTGCTGCCTGTTGTTAAAGTAAGAGGTGAACCAATTGTGAGCTACTCCCCATTCTCCATAATGGTCCAACTTCTGGGGCAATATTTTGTGATCAACATAATCAAACGCCTGAGTTTAATGAAAAAAATATGCCTTTCGTTCGAAACCTTTTGTTTAACCCATCCAGTACCTGCACAGAGAAAAGAGAATACAGCATTTTCAGTTGTTAAGCGACTTCTAAAGCCGAACTGTAAGTCTGATAGCAAATTGTGTGATATAAAATGATCAATTATCCTTACTTACACAGCCTTTTCAATAACTTTAGCAAACACAGATGGATTAGAAATAGGTCTGAAATTGTCTACATTATCCCTTTCTCCCTTTTTATAAAGCGGCTTCACTACTGAGTACTTTATTCGTTCAGGAAACTGACCATTTCTAAAGGAAAAATAACAAATATGGCAAATACAGGGCAAACATGTACAGCCCAATACTTGAATATTTTGTTATGCACTCCATCATAACCATGAGAGTCCTTAGTCTTCAGTGATTTAATTATTGATCAATTTGCCCCTTTTCTGTATCTCAGAGGAGTACTTCAGACATCAACCTCGGGAAGGCATTTGCCAAGAGAGTTGTATGGTTCCCTGTGGAAGCTACATTTTTATTAATTCAACAGCAATGCTCAGAAAATGATTGCTAAATACTGTACATATATCTGATTTATCAATAACAGAAATATTTTTACTGTGAACTGACTTTATATCGTCGACCTTGTGCTGCTGACCAGACACTTCCTTCACAACTAACCATATGGTTTTAATTTTATCCTGTGTATTAGCTATTCTCTTTTCATATCACATACTCTTTGCCTTCCTAATAACTTTTTGAAGCACCTTACAATACTGTTTGTAATGGGATACTGCAGCTTGATTGTGACTACTTCTAACATTTTGATATAATTCCCACTTTGTTCTACATGGTAGCCTTATCCCACTAATCAGCCACCCAGGCTGCCTATTATTGCTAGTACCCAGTTTAGAACGTTCTAATGGAAAGCAACTCTCAAAGAGCATGAGAAATGTGTTAAGGAAAGCATTATATTTATCATCTATCTTATCAGCACTATAAACATCCTGCCACTCTTGTCCCTCGACAAGGTTTAAAAAACTCTCTATTGCTGTTGGATTAACTTTCCTACATAGTTTGTAATTATATGTAACATTTGCTTGAGTACAAAAACGTTTTGGTGTTAAAATTTGTGCATCATGGTCTGAAAGGCCATTCACCCTATTACTAACAGATGGCCCATCTAGTAATTCTGAATGAATAAAAGTATTGTCTATAGCTGTGCTACTATTCCCCTGCACAATTTGCATCAGGTCATATGAATTTAGGACATCTACCAACATCCTTTTCCTTGCACTATCATATACAAAATTTGTATGGAAGTCACCACATATAACCAATTTCTGGTACTTCCTATAAAATGAATCAAGAACCCTCTCTAGCTTGAGCAGAAATGTTCTAAAGTCAGAGTTATGGGTCCTATAAACAACAACAATTAGAAGTTTAGTTTCACTAAATTCAACTGCCCTGCGCAGCTTTGAAATATCTGTTCAGTGCAGTGCCGTGATATGTCCATGGACTCAAATGGAATACTGTTTTTTACGTAATTAGCCACTCCCCCACCCCGCAAGGAACTCCTTGAAAAACAGCAAGCTAATCTGTATCCTGGTAAAGGAAGCCTCTGAATTGTCAAATTATTTAAGTGGTGCTCCGACTTACCAATAATTTCAGAATTAACATCTGTGAGCAGTTCACTAACTTTATCTCTAATACCTCTTATATTTTGTTGCAGTATGCTAATTCCTTCTATACTTGGAAACATGACATCGTTTGAAGGTGAGCCCTTAGTTAGAGGGACTTCCTTTAAGCAGGTATACCTATCAGCTGACTTCAATCTAAAAAAGGTGCGCCCCTAACACCAACTACTACAGGAATTTTTCCATGAGTGATCCCACCACCACCCACTACACTGTCACCTATAAGCTTTGCCAGCCTCCACATACCTATATAGGTGCAAGCCATGCCTAGTGAAACCTGATCTGCTGATATACCCAACTGGCACCACTGAAATGTGACCCATGCCCTCTGCCATCAGCGCCCTCTCCAGTCCCATGTCAACGCGCAAAATAGCCGCATTAAGATGAGGCCGTCATGACGCTGAAACAGCTGCACGAAATGCAGCAGTTTGAGTACCTATCTTTACCAGGCCACCACCTACATCAAATTCCCCATCCCTATCAAGACCGTTCCCTGCTCCACCCACTTACCGCTACATGATCCTCCTTTGTAAATTCCTATATAACTCCCCTATGCTGTCAGTCAGCTGAGCCAACCCTGCACTAGGCTTCACAATGCTGGTGACTTGGTACTCACTCCCCAACACTTACTGGAAATGCTGGCCCACACCTCTACCGTGCGAACTACCTAGCCACAGAACCTTCTTCTTTCAGTTTGACTTTGCAACTAACCAAAGTCTCCTAACTGCTGAGGACTACTGCATGTTCCCTAAATCTACGGCTACAAGAAGCTCCTCTCCACTCAACTCTGACAGTCCAATCTATTGCATATACGGAAAGTATATCTGTCTGAATACCTCCTCCTCCTAGCTGCCTTCTTGCCAACTGCCAGATCCCATTCTCCACCACCCTTCACCCTGCTCAACCTATATAGTTCCTCCTTTGCGCGTTGTAACTGCACCTGAAGGGCACAGATCTTATGCTCCTGCTACTTTGTCAACTTATTTCTACTACAGATTCTGCATTCCCAGGAGAGGATCTCTCTAGAATGCCCACTGACTTCCCTACTGCATTCTACCCCTCCACCCCCCTCCCCCAATGAAAATACTCTGAACAAATCCCACACCGTAATCCACTACTCACAAACTTACCACATAGCCCACACTTCTTACTCATGGTAAAATGTTGTAGTTACTGAAAAAAACTATACGTCTATGTTACCTAAGTTCAGTTGCACCAGTAGAACTATTTGTAGAACTAACAATAGCGGTCTCGAAATTCCCTGTCTACTACTACTACACCACAGCTAATACCAACAAAACTTCACAAAATTATTAGCTAAAACCGAAAGTTCAAGCGGCCACTGGAACATTCAACGAAGTTAAAACACTGAACGAAAATTTTATTGAAATATTTCGCTAGAAACAATAAGAAACTTCAGTTGAAAACTAAGGCACGTAATTTACTAAACGACGTCAACGCGTAGAAAACTCTAAGGAACACGGCGAGCGAACGTTTCCAAAAGTTTATTGATTTGTCTTATCGCCAAAAACAGCACGAAACACCGCTGAAAACTATTAAATTTAATAACTGTATAACAGAACACATAATTTTGTCAGTACTTAGCTTTATACCTGCTACAGATGCAACTGCTCGCCGCAAAATGTAAACACACTACTGAGGCGTGAGTCTCGGACGAACGACGTAAGCACACTCACGAAAAACAGACCACTCGAGTCAATAACACAGGAAGAAAGACTGAGATTAATGAAAATCCACTAATAAGTTACTTTACAGCAAATATTAACACAAATAAACTTTAAAATAAGTAACTGAAGACAAAACTGTACAAAATATTGACGAGCAACTTCAACAGCAATCCAACACACATAACTTCACACCAAAGACGTGGTCGTTGATGAAATTCCTGACGGTTTTCTGCTGCCCAGCAGCGGAAATTTTGTTTAACTACAGTATCAGAAAAGTGCAAGCGGGCATCATAAGAAGAAATAAAAAGAGCGGCTGGAGGAATATTCTGAAGAATTTCCTCACACAAAGCTTTGCGAGTTCAAAATCTCTCTCACTGCATTCTTGAATAACCATAATTTTGCAGGGGTGCTTATGAAGATCTCTGGGCAGATCGTCCTATCATAAAATCTCAGGGCAGCCGCATGTTTGTGTGCTGAACGCTTTGGCTATTGCTGGATCGATGTTCTCAAACGTGCCACATTTTCCAGCCTTGTTACTGTCCGATACTGGTCAGTAGATTTTCTTTTCGTTGCAGTACCCGATGCTGTAAGCTCTGATACGCAAACTCTATCAGGAACACAATTATGTCGGCCAAGATCAAACCGAGTGCGTAATGCTTGCTGAATAGTAATCACAGAACCAACAACAAGAATAGTCTCCTCCACAACAAATGCAGAATGCTCTGTTCGGTAAGCCTCTGTAAACGGCAGGAACACCGCTGTCGATCGGTGCATCCTCCACATGAGTAACTACACCACAACTCATACAGCGGCCTCTCCAAATACGGGAAATCTTTTTGTCGGACCCTGTATTAGTCCGATTCACGGCATTCTTTCGTTATTTTTCTGGGTAAATACGTCACACCAGCATGTGTACCGTTACTCGTATCGAATATCTACTCTGTTGTCAGCTGTTAAATATGTTTTGGCAGTGTTGGTTCTTATATATTTTGTACAAAGTGGATGAGAGAATTTGTATTAACTTTTGCTATATGAACGGAATTAAATGAATTTTTAGAAATATTAAATGTCGGTAGATGAAGTCAAAAACTTTGTAGAACTACTGGAACGTGTCGTAACAAGTGGTTGAACGTGGGTTCGCAAATACGACGTCGAAACTAAGCCTCAGATGTTCTTGTACTAGCATTGTGAATTCCTCAGGCCGAAAAAGTTTGCAATTGCCGCCAAATGTGAAGGTTATACTCACTGCGTTATTCGATTTTAACGTCGGTGGCCACAAGGTGAATCTATCAATGAGGCGTGGTACTCAGAAGCTCAACGCCCCGTGCGTGAAGCGATCCGAAGAGAAAGGAACACACCCGGATTTGTGATGAAATAATTCACGCCTTTTTGCACCACCATGATGCATCTGCTTATACTTCTTTGCTTGTCCGTGAATGTTTTGCCCAAAACCCGTAGTTTAATGGTGCCCCAGCTTCCGTATTCGCCACACATGGCCAAATGTGACTTTTTTCTGTTCCCGAAAATAAAGAAAGCCTTAATGTGAGCACGTTTTACAATCGTCGTTGAAATTAAAAACGCATCGCAAAGAGAGCTGAAAGCTATAATAGAGATCAAGTTTCAATGAATTTCTGGGGTTTAAGGCGCTAGGATATGTGTACAATATCTAAGGGCGACTATTTTGAAGGCGACAACGATGACGTTTGTGAATAAATAAAGTTATTTGAAAAAACAAAAAAATTGCATTATTTTTTGGGCACAATTCTTATGTTGCTATCATGCTGGTTGGGTTTCGACTGTGACTGTTACATGTTCTTAAGAGACAGCTTCCAGTTACAATTTCTTGTTAACCTGCTTAAATTATTTAAGTGAATACGCCACAGGAAGACAGGCATATTAGAAGAACAGAGTGATTTGCAGTAGACCAACAACCAAAATAAACGCTCTCATATTAAGTACGAGGGTTGGAACTTAAGTAGTGGCAACTATTTATTCACAACCGATACAAAAGAGTTACATGTTTGCGCCTGCTACTGTCCTTAAAAGTAGTCACCAGCGTTGAGTAGAACCCGTTGCCAGCGATGTGGAAGGCGTAGTATACCGTTGGCAGAGCCTGTTCTGTCGATGGTGCGAATGGAGCTGTCTACTGCCTGTCGAACCTCTCCACCGTCAGTGCAGAGAATTACTGTTCGTTTTTGGAGCATCACCTGTTACCAGCTTTGCGAAAGAAGCGGCGACACTTATTGCGCAACCCACCCATCATTTTGCGAGACAATGCGCGGACGCATACAACACAAGTTGTGGCTGCTCTGTTCTGTTGATGAAACTGGGAAGTACTGTACCATCTACCATACTCCTCGGACTTAAGTCCATGTAACTTTGATTTGATTTCGAACATGAAGGAACCACTTCGTGGCATTCGCTTCAGAACTGTTCCAAAGATTCGACAGGGAGTACACCGCTCCATTTTCACCATCAACAGAACAGGCTCTGCTAACGGTATATTACGCCTTCCACATCGCTGGAAACGGGTTCTACACAACGCTGGTGACTACTTTGAAGGACAGTAACAGGTGCAAACATGTAACTCTTTTGTATCGGTTGTGAATAAACAGTTGCCACTATTTAAGTTCCAATCCTCGTAATATCGTTAAGCAAATGGGTGGTAGCGATATTTGAAAAGCAAATGTATGTGATGTCGCAAAAATGTTGCAACAAACTTCTATTGGAGGTGGGGCACTTCATAAGGAAAGAGAATTGCAAAGCAACCCATGGTCGCAAAAATCGTCGAATGCTGCTAGTTGGTGTTGTACGCAAGACTACTGGAAAGAAACGCATCTAGGTGATGCTGAAAATCTGTGGATTTCCTCATTCTAGCACCAGCTAGCATACGAGGAGCCTGGAACTGTATACGAACGGCGAGCTTGCAGACGTGTAATAGTCTGTGGAATAGCTGAGTGCAGTGGACGAGACGCTGGACGCATTTAGCGAGAACGCTTCCCAGGCAGACATCAACCACACCATACTTGCTAGCACGTGTGCATCGAAATTTATGTGAATCCTGGTCATTAACAAGTGGCAGGGCTAGTGAGAGCAAGCCACGATTGGTGCATTGGGTCGTTACGAAAGAGACTGTGTTGGATGCCGTGGAAACCAATCCTACCACCAGCATACGTACCCTTGAGTCGGTCTTAAGAATGTCTCGTCCAGCGTTTTCTAAAAGCCGAATCCTTGCACGCCTTAATTTCCAAAGTGTACAGTTATTGCTCCCCGATGATCACCCTGAAAGTGTGCAGTGGTTTCCGCAAAAAAGTGTCCGAAACGTGCATTTACCAGCCTGTGTGTTGTTCACTGATGAAGACACGATCTCTAGGGATGAGATATTCAGTCGCCAGAATGAGCTTTTGTGGGTACCATAAAAGCCTCACGGCGAGCAGCACCACACGGCACAACATGGCTTCACTGTTAATGCGTGGGCGGTTTGGTCGGCGAGTGCTTAATCGGGCCGAACCTTTTACCATCGCGCTTCTTTTTTCTTTTTTGGTCATCAGTCTTCTGACTGGTTTGTTGCTGCCCGCCAAGAAGTCCTCTCCTGTGCTAACGTCTTCATCTCAGAGAAGCACTTGCTACCTACGTCCTCAATTATTTGCTGGATGTATTCCAATCTACAGTTTTTGCAGTCTGCTGCTCCCTCTAGCATGGAAGTCATTCCCTCACGTCTTAACAGATGTCCTATATCCTGTCCCTTCTCCTTATCCACATGTTCCTTTCCTCTCCGATTCTGGCAGAACCTCCTCATTCCTTACCTTATCAGTCCACCTAATTTCCGCCTGTAGCACCACATCTCAAACACTTCGACTCTCTTCTGTTCCGGTTTTCCCACAGTCCATGTTTCACTACCATTTAATGCTGTACTCCAGACATACATTCTCGGAAATTTGTTCATCAAAATTATGACTGATATTTGGCATTAGTAGACTTCTCATGGACAGAAATGCCCTTTTTGCCATTCTAGTCCGCTTTTGATGTCCTCCTTGCTCCGTCCGTCATTGGTTATTTTACTGCCTAGCTAGCAGAATTCCTTAACTTCATCTACACTCCTGGAAATTGAAATAAGAACACCGTGAATTCATTGTCCCAGGAAGGGGAAACTTTATTGACACATTCCAGGGGTCAGATACATCACATGATCACACTGACAGAACCACAGGCACATAGACACAGGCAACAGAGCATGCACAATGTCGGCACTAGTACAGTGTATATCCACCTTTCGCAGCAATGCAGGCTGCTATTCTCCCATGGAGACGATCGTAGAGATGCTGGATGTAGTCCTGTGGAACGGCTTGCCATGCAATTTCCACCTGGCGCCTCAGTTGGACCAGCGTTCGTGCTGGACGTGCAGACCGCGTGAGACGACGCTTCATCCAGTCCCAAACATGCTCAATGGGGGACAGATCCGGAGATCTTGCTGGCCAGGGTAGTTGACTTACACCTTCTAGAGCACGTTGGGTGGCACGGGATACATGCGGACGTGCATTGTCCTGTTGGAACAGCAAGTTCCCTTGCCGGTCTAGGAATGGTAGAACGATGGGTTCGATGACGGTTTGGATGTACCGTGCACTATTCAGTGTCCCCTCGACGATCACCAGTGGTGTACGGCCAGTGTAGGAGATCGCTCCCCACACCATGATACCGGGTGTTGGCCCTGTGTGCCTCGGTCGTATGCAGTCCTGATTGTGGCGCTCACCTGCACGGCGCCCAACACGCATACGACCATCATTGGCACCAAGGCAGAAGCGACTCTCATCGCTGAAGACGACACGTCTCCATTCGTCCCTCCATTCACGCCTGTCGCGACACCACTGGAGACGGGCTGCACGATGTTGGGGCGTGAGCGGAAGACGGCCTAACGGTGTGCGGGACCGTAGCCCAGCTTCATGGAGACGGTTGCGAATGGTCCTCGCCGATACCCCAGGTGCAACAGTGTCCCTAATTTGCTGGGAAGTGGCGGTGCGGTCCCCTACGGCACTGCGTAGGATCCTACGGTCTTGGCGTGCATCCGTGCGTCGCTGCGGTCCGGTCCCAGGTCGACGGGCACGTGCACCTTCCGCCGACCACTGGCGACAACATCGATGTACTGCGGAGACCTCACGCCCCACGTGTTGAGCAATTCGGCGGTACGTCCACCCGGCCTCCCGCATGCCCACTATACGCCCTCGCTCAAAGTCCGTCAACTGCACATACGGTTCACGTCCACGCTGTCGCGGCATGCTACCAGTGTTAAAGACTGCGATGGAGCTCCGTATGCCACGGCAAACTGGCTGACACTGACGGCGGCGGTGCACAAATGCTGCGCAGCTAGCGCCATTCGACGGCCAACACCGCGGTTCCTGGTGTGTCCGCTGTGCCGTGCGTGTGATCATTGCTTGTACAGCCCTCTCGCAGTGTCCGGAGCAAGTATGGTGGGTCTGACACACCGGTGTCAATGTGTTCTTTTTTCCATTTCCAGGAGTGTATTTCGTGACCCTCAATAAGGATGTTAAGTTTCTCGCTGTTCTCATTTCAACTGCTTCTGGTTACCTTCGTCTTTCTTCGATTTACTGTCAATCTATACTCTGTACTCATTAGACTGCACATTCCGTTCAGCAGACCATGTAATTCTTCTTCACTTTCACTCAAGATAGAAATGTCATCAGCGAATCGTATCATTGATATCCTCTCACCTTGAATTTTAATTCCAATCCTGAACCTCTCTTTTATTTGCATCATTGCTTCCTCGATGTACATTGGAACAGTAGGGGCGAAAGGCTGCATGCTTGTCTTACACCCTTTTTAATATGAGCATTTCGTTCTTGGTCGTCCACTCTTATTACTCGCTCTTGGCTGTTGTACCTACTCCATATGACCCGTCTCTCCCTGTAGCTTACCCCTACTTTTGTCAGAATTTCTAACATCTTGCGCCATCTTACGATGTCGAACGCTTTTCCCAGGTCGACAAATTCTATGAACGTGTCTTGATTTTTCTTTCGTTTTGCTTCCATTATGTACCACAAAGTCAGGATTGCCTCTCTCGCGCCTTTACATTTCCTAAAGCCAAACTGATCGTCATCTAGCGCATCCTCAATTTTCTTTTCCATTCTTTTATATATTATTCTTGTAAGCAACTTAGATGTCTGAGTTGTTAAGCTGATTCTGCGATAATTCTCGCACCTGTCTACTCTTGCCGTGTTCGAAAATGTGTGGATGATGCTTTTCTGGAAGTCAGATGGTATGTCGGCAGACTCATACATTCTACACACCTACGTGAACGGTCGTTTTGTTGCCACTTTCCCGAATGATTTTGAAATTCTGATGGAATGTTGTTTGTCCCTTCTGCCTTTTTTGATCTTAAGTCCTCCAAAGCTTTTTAAATTCTGATTCTAATACTGGAGCCCCTATCTCTTCTAAATCGACTCCTGTTTGTTCTATCACATCAGACAAATCTTCCCCCCCTAAGAGGCTTTCAGTGTATTGTCACCAGCTATTCGATCTCTGCTCTGCATTTAACAGTGGAATTTCCGTTGCACTCTTAATGTTGTCACCCTTGCTTTTAATGTCACCGAAGGTTGTTTTCACTTTCCTGTATGCTGAATCTGTCCTTCTGACAATAGTTTCGTTTTCGATGTCTTCACATTTTTACTGCACCATTTCGTCTTAGCTTACCTGCACTTTCTATTTCTTTCATTCCTCAGCGACTTTTATTTCCGTATTCTTGAGTTTACCGGAACATTTTTGTACTTCGTCCTTTCATCGATCAGTTGAAGTATTACTTCTGTTAACCATAGTTTCCTCGCAGTTACCTTCTTTGTACCTATATATTCCTTCCCAACTTCAGTGATGGCCCTTTTTAGAGAAGTCGTATTCCTTCCCAACTTCAGTGATGGCCCTTTTTAGAGAAGTCCATTCCTCTTCATCTGTACTGCCTACAGAGGTATTCCTTATTGCTGCACCTATTGCCTTAGAGTACTTCAACCGTATCTCGTCATTCCTTAGTACTTCAGTATCCCACTTTATTGCGTATTGATTCTCCCTGACTAATGTCTTTAACTTCAGTCTACTCTTCATTACTTCTGTATTGTGATATGAGTCTATATCTGCTCCTGGATACACCTTGAAACCCAGTATCTGATTTCAGGCTCTCTGTCTGACCATGAGGTAATCTAACTGAAATCTTCCCGTATCACCCGGCCTTTTCCAAGTATATCTCCATCTCTTGTGATTCTTGAACAGAGTGTTCGCTATTACTAGTTGAAACTTGTTACATAACTCAATTAGTCTTTCTCCTCTCTCATTCCTTGTCCCAAGCCCATATTCCCCTGTAACCTTTTCCTCTACTCCTTCAGCTACAACTGAATTCAAGTCCCCCATGACTATTAGACTTTCATCCCATTTTACATACTGTATTACCCTTTCAATATCCTCAATTACTTTCTCTTTCTCTTCATTTTGAGCTTGCGACGTCGGTATGTATACTTGAATTACCGTTGTCGGAGATGGTTTGATTAGATTAGATTAGATTACACTAATACTAGTTCCATGGATCATGAATACGATATTTCGTAATGATGTGGAACTAGTCAAATTCTCCAATACATGACGTAATGAAGTTAATTTAGCAATATAATTAAGTTAATATAACAACTTTTATTAATAATTTTTTGTTTGGTCTTTTATTTTTTTTTCTTAATTGATATCTAAAAATTCCTCTATGGAGTAGAAGGAGTTGTCATTCAGAAATTCTTTTAATTTCTTCTTAAATACTTATTGGTTATCTGTCAGGCTTTTGATACTATTTGGTAAGTGACCAAAGACTTTAGTGGCAGTATAATTCACACATTTCTTTGCCAAAGTTAGATGTAATCTTGAGTAGTGAAGATCATTCTTTCTTCTCGTATAGTAGTTATGCACACTGCTATTACTTTTGAATTGGGTTTGGTTGTTAATAACAAATTTCATTAGAGAGTGTGTATACTGAGAAGCTACTGTGAATATCCCAAGATCCTTAAATAAATGTCTGCAGGATGATCTTGGGTGGACTCCACCTATTATTCTGGTTACACACTTATGTGCAATAAATACTTTATTCCTCAGTGATGAATTACCCCAAAATATGATGCCATATGTAAGCAATGAGTGAAAATAGGCGTAGTAAGCTAATTTACTAAGATGTTTATCACCAAAATTTGCAATGACCCTTATTGCATAAGTAGCTGAACTCAGACGTTTCAGCAGATCATCAATGTGTTTCTTGCAATTTAATCTCTCATCAATGGACACACCTAAAAATTTTGAATATTCTACCTTAGCTATATGCTTCTGATTAAGGTCTATATTTATTAATGGCGTCATACCATTTACTGTACAGAACTGTATGTACTGTGTCTTATCAAAATTCAGTGAGAGTCCGTTTACAAGGAACCACTTAGTAATTTTCTGAAAGATATTATTGACAATTTCATCAGTTAATTCTCGTTTGTCAGGTGTGATTACTATACTTGTATCATCAGCAAAGAGAACTAACTTTGCCTCTTCATGAATATAGAATGGCAAGTCATTAATATATATTAAGATCAACAAAGGACCCAAGACCGACCATTGTTTAACCCTATTCTGGATAGTTCCCCAGTTTGAGGAATGTGCTGATCTTTGCATATTATGAGACCTGCTTATTTCAACTTTCTGCACTCTTCCAGTTAGGTACGAATTAAACCATTTGTGCACTGTCCCACTCATGCCACAATACGTGAGCTTGTCTATCATAATTTCGTGATTTACGCAATCAAAAGCCTTTGAGAGGTCACAAAAAATCCCAATGGGTGGTGTTCGGTTATTCAGATCATTCAAAATTTGATTGGTGAAAGCATATATGCCATTTTTTGTTGAAAAACCTTTCTGGAAACCAAACTGACATTTTGTTAGTACTTCAATTTTACAGATATGTGAAGCTACTCTTGAATACATTACTTTCTCAAAAAGTTTGGATAAAGCTGTTAGAAGGGAGATTGGACAGTAATTGTTGACATCAGATCTATCCCATTTTTTATGCAAACGTATAACAATAGCATATTTCAGTCTATCAGGCAAAATGCCCTGTTCCAGAGAGCTATTACACAGGTGGCTGAGAATCTTACTTACCTGTTGAGTACAAGCTTTTAATATTTTGCTGGAAATGCCATCAATTCCATGTGAGTTTTTGCTTTTAAGCAAGTTTATTGTTTTCATAATTTCAGAGTGAGAAGTGGGTGAGATTTCAATTTTATCAAGTTGCATAGGTATGGCCTCTTCCATTAACAGCCTAGCATCTTCTAATGAACACCTGCATCCTACTATATCCACAACATTTAGAGAATGATTATTAAAAATATTTTCAACTTCTGACTTTTTGTTCATAAAGTTTTCATTCAATTTGATGGTAATACTGTCTTCCTGTGCTCTTGGTTGACCTGTTTCTCTTTTAATAATATTCCAAATTGTTTTAATTTTATTATCAGAGTTGCTGATTTCAGACATGATACACATACTTCTAGATTTTTTAATAACTTATCTTAATATAGCACAGTAGTTTTTATAATGTTTGATAGTTTGTGGGTCACAACTCTTTCTTGCTGTCAGATACATTTCCCTTTTCCGGTTACAAGATATTTTTATACCCTTAGTAAGCCATGGTTTATTACATGGTTTCTTACGAGTATATTTAACTGTTTTCTTGGGGAAGCAGTTTTCAAATGCATTTACAAAAGTGTCAAGAAATAAATTATATTTTAAATTGGCATCAGGTTCACGGTACACCTCATCCCAGTCTAACTGCTAACCCTGAAATTTGCAATTGTTAAATTGTTGACTGAACGTACTACTTTGGAGGACTGTTTAGCACTGCTGAATGAAGCTATGTCATATATTGTAACTTGCTGTGCAACCTGATCAGAAAGACCATTCTCAACAAGTTGAGCATTTATCTGGTTAAACTTATCTTGGTTTATAAAGAAGTTATCTATCAGTGAGCCGCTATTCTTTACCACCCGAGTAGGAAAATCAATAACGGGTGTCAAATTGAAAGAACCGAGTAATACTTCAAGGTCATTTTTCCTATTACCCTCTTTCAGAGAATCTACATTGAAGTCCCCACAAATAATAATTCGCTTTCCCTGTCTGACAGATTGCACAACAAGGAGTCCAAATTTTTCAGAAATAGATGAAAATTTCCCGATGGGGACCTATATACAGTTACAATTGTAAATGTGCCTTTATTTAATTTAAGCTCACAGGCACATGCTTCTATATGTTTCTCTACACAAAACTTTTTTGTTTCTATACTTTTTGCACAATGATAACTTTTGACATATATGGCAACTCCTCCTTTCTCCATATTTTCTCTAATCACATGTGCAGAGAGCTTATATCAACTTACATTTGCCTTATCCATATCAGTAACAATGTGATGCTCAGACAGGCATAGTATATCTATTTCATCTTCAGCTTCTAAATCTTCTAAACAAACCAGAAGCTCATCTATTTTATTCTTTAAATTCCCAATATTTTGATGAAATAGACTTACATTATTTTTAATTATACTTCTATGAGAACTTTTCCTTATTCTAGCATTTGCAGTACTCTCCTGTCTGAGTTTCTCATTGTGCTTAGGCCTAATTCCTATACCAGTGGTCACATGGTGTTCAGAGAGGCAGATTATGTCAACTGGGTTGGGTGACTTTAATTCATCAATGCAATTACATAGGACTGAGATACAACTTGGTGGAGATAACATTTCTGGTGATTGGTGAACATTTATAATTGACAGCTGTGATTGGTGATCCAATGTGCTAGAATTGTGCTGTTTAATTTCTTTCCAAAACTGAAGATTTGTTTCAATCCTGACCTCTTGTAGAACTTGACATCTTTCTGTCTTACCTGTCCTAAAAAAGGTGCTGCTCCAACACCTGTAACCACTGGTATTTTACCATTCATGGCAGTGCCTCCCCCCTCCCCTTAAATTTCCTGCTATTACCCCAGCCAGTTTCCCCTTCCCTTTCCCGATGAGATGTAGGCCGTGCCTGGTATAGTCCCACCTACTGAGAGAATCAACAGGAACCACATCAATATGAGCCCCCGCACCCGACACAAGCAGCCATTCCAACTCCAAATTAACTCTCCCAACAGAAGAGTTCAAATGAGGTCGGTCATGGCGTCTCAGGACAGATACAAATTCAACGTTGGTGTGTCTCGATGCCGACGCAACCTTTACCAGGTCACACTCTATACAGTACCCAGGATCTCTGTCGATACTGTTCCCTGGCCCTCCCACAAATTGCTGTCGATTCTGATAAGAACAACCCTGTCCCTGAACTGTTCACAGTTACACATTCTCTGCCCTACCTTGCTGTTCATAAAGAATCCTACTGACGTTATACCATTTTCTGTTGCTGTTGATATTACCCTATACTCATGTGACCAGAAATCTTTGTCTTCTTTCCACTTCCCTTCACTGACCCCTACTACGAGGGCAGTTCAATAAGTAATGCAACACATTTTTTTTCTCGGCCAATTTTGGTTGAAAAAACCGGAAATTTCTTGTGGAATATTTTCAAACATTCCCGCTTCGTCTCGTATAGTTTCATTGACTTCCGACAGGTGGCAGCGCTGTACGGAGCTGTTAAAATGGCGTCTGTAACGGATGTGCGTTGCAAACAACGGGCAGTGATCGAGTTTCTTTTGGCGGAAAACCAGGGCATCTCAGATATTCATAGGCGCTTGCAGAATGTCTACGGTGATCTGGTAGTGGACAAAAGCACGGTGAGTCGTTGGGCAAAGCGTGTGTCATCATCGCCGCAAGGTCAAGCAAGACTGTCTGATCTCCCGCGTGCGGGCCGGCCGTGCACAGCTGTGACTCCTGCAATGGCGGAGCGTGCGAACACTCTCGTTCGAGATGATCGACGGATCACCATCAAACAACTCAGTGCTCAACTTGACATCTCTGTTGGTAGTGCTGTCACAATTGTTCACCAGTTGGGATATTCAAAGGTTTGTTCCCGCTAGGTCCCTCGTTGTCTAACCGAACACCATAAAGAGCAAAGGAGAACCATCTGTGCGGAATTGCTTGCTCGTCATGTGGCTGAGGGTGACAATTTCTTGTCAAACATTGTTACAGGCGATGAAACATGGGTTCATCACTTCGAACCTGAAACAAAACGGCAATCAATGGAGTGGCGCCACACCCACTCCCCTACCAAGAAAAAGTTTAAAGCCATACCCTCAGCCGGTAAAGTCATGGTTACAGTCTTCTGGGACGCTGAAGGGGTTATTCTGTTCGATGTCCTTCCCCATGGTCAAACGATCAACTCTGAAGTGTATTGTGCTACTCTTCAGAAATTGAAGAAACGACTTCAGCGTGTTCGTAGGCACAAAAATCTGAACGAACTTCTCCTTCTTCATGACAACGCAAGACCTCACACAAGTCTTCGCACCCGAGACCGAGAGGAGCTCACAAAACTTCAGTGGACTGTTCTTCCTCATGCACCTTACAGCCCCGATCTCGCACCGTCGGATTTCCATATGTTTGGCCCAATGAAGGACGCAATCCGTGGGAGGCACTACGCGGATGATGAAGAAGTTATTGATGCAGTACGACGTTGGCTCCGACATCGACCAGTGGAATGGTACCGTGCAGGCATACAGGCCCTCATTTCAAGGTGGCGTAAGGCCGTAGCATTGAATGGAGATTACGTTGAAAAATAGTGTTGTGTAGCTAAAAGATTGGGGAATAACCTGGTGTATTTCAATGCTGAATAAAACAAACCCTGTTTCAGAAAAAAATGTGTTGCATTACTTATTGAACTGCCCTCGTATATCTAGAGTGAGCCATTCCATTTTCAGATTTTCTAGTTTCCCTACCACGTTCATGCTTCTGATGTTCCACGCCCCGACTTGTAGAACGTTATCCTTTCGTTGATTATTCAATCTTTTTCTCATGTTAACCTCCCCCTTGTCAGTCCCCTCCCAGAGATCCGAATGGGGAACTATTCCGGAATCTTTTGCCAATGGAGAGATCATCATGATACTTTCTTCAATTACAAAAAAAATGGCTCTGAGCACTATGCGACTTAACTTCTGAGGTCATCAGTGGCCTAGAACTTAGAACTAATTAAACCTAACTAACCTAAGGACAGCACACACATCCATGCCCGTGGCAGGATTCGAACCTGCGACCGTAGCGGGCGCTCGGCTCCAGACTGCAGCGCCCAGAACCGCACCTTCAATTACAGTCCATATGTCCTGTGCGTACACGTTACGTGTCTTTAATGCAGTGGTTTCCACTGCCTTCTGCATCCTCATGCCACTGATCATTGCTGGTTCTTCCGTTTTAGGGGCAGGTTCCCACCCTTAGGACGTGAGCGTGCCCTGAACCTCCGTCCGCTCTCCCACCCTCTTTGACGAGGCCGTTGGCAGAATGAGAGTGACTTCTTATGCCGGAAGTCTTCGGCCACCAATGCTAATTATTAATCAAAACTGATGCAGCTGCGCGATTCGAATCTGGGATGGAAGACGTTTTTATTGTTAATCAAAGACGCTACCTCTAGACCACAGATGCCCTTGCATCGCGCGGTACTGTCACGAATTGTCAGAGCTTTCTGGAACAGGTTCTTTCCGGCTTGCTTGAAGAATTTCCAGCAAATGTTAGGCGCAGCGTGTTCTTCCAACATGGTGGGGCGACTGCTCATTTTGAACTGGCATGTGAACAGGTCATTTCCGCATCGATGGATTTGGCTTGGTGGACCAGTTCCCTGGCCCTCACGCTCAACGGATTTATCGAGCCCTGATTTATTTATGTGGGGTGTCATGGAATCTCTCATGTATCGCGAGTCTGAAATGGATCTCGTCGCAAGAATCGTCTGCGCAGCTGGTGCAATCAAAGAAACTCGCGGTGTGTTGGAGTGTGTCCATCAGTCAGTCAATGCTCAGTCGGTGTCAGGCATGCGTGGCATCTGATGGTGCAGACCTCGAGCATTACCCTTGTCGTACGCCAAGTGTACGCTTTATGGCCATGGAATGCTTCAAATGAATCACACTCTTGTTCCCTTCCGACGTTGTCGACAGGATTTTAAATACTGATCTCCTACTCCTCTTCCTCCTCCTCCCTTCCTGATCTTGGCCCTCTGCTACCACTTACCCCTGACGTTTCCGGCCGCAGGTTGCTATGCAGTTCTCAATCCTCACGACGGCGTGCCCCATCTTCCCTCGAAGTTTGCCGCAACTTTCTGGGACACCCTGTATTCACGTGAGGTGTAAGGCGGTCTAATGAGATCACATTGGCACCAAATTTCACCAAAATTCTGCTCAACACCACCCACCACCGAGGACGAGTCACACCGTGGGATGGTCGTCACCCTCCCCGTTACCCGCAAACCGACTGGGGTGGCCGAGCGGTTCTAGGCGCTAAAGTCTGGAACTGCGCAACCGCTACGGTCGCTGGTTCGAATCCTGCCTCGGGTATGAATGTGTGTGATGTCCTTAGGTTAGTTAGGTTTAAGTAGTTCTAAGTTCTAGGGGACTGATGACTTCAGATGTTAAGTCCCATAGTGCTCAGAGCCGTTTGAACCATCAAACTTCTGCTTTGCATTGGGGGACATCTACCTTGTTTCAAAAAAGTAGTCCTTTAGTTACGTAGCTCAGTGTAGAAATACTTAGTGTCAGTTTGACGTCTGCAGCAGGCCGCCTTCATGGTAACGAATTTTGAACGACCAGTGATAATTTTTTACAGTTATCGAATGACATCAGCGGTATCATAGCAACAGGAAACAACGTTACTGCATTTCAGAATAAGTAGCGTAATGTAGCGTTTTCTCGGGGAATGCTGTTAGCTAAGTTATTGGAGGCTCCGTCTTAATCAGCGGTAGTGTGGTCGCGTTGAGGAATACCGAGAGCGCCAGCTGCCAACTAACAACGATACGGCACGACCGTGGGATCGGGGATTTGCCCGCAATTTTGTGTGGTGAAAGAGAACCCCTAGCACCTCACGTGGTTAAAATATTAGGACGCACTACTCGGAAAATCCCGAGAAAAATCGATCCAAAGTTTCTTGGGTGCCTTATGAGTGTAAATTTCTAGTCCATTGCCGTCACGCCGTCTGGCATACTTAGTAAGCGCTCGGACCCTTACGCCAGAGATCTCGGGTTCGATTCCTCTTCTGGCACTTTTTTTTCCTTCTGTTACTTGCAAAATTTCAGCGCCTTGTTACAGAAGAATGGTGAAATTAATTCCCGGGATGATTGTATAAAAATTCATTCTATAATTCACCGTCAATTATCGTCACCAACATTCCGAGACATGATTCAATATGCCTGGTTTGCCTCAAAATTATCAGAAACTCAAAACATTTTCGTAAATGTTCATGGGACATGTTTCTGTACAGATTTATTGCAAACGCCCTGTGACCGAAAAAAAAAAAAAAAAATCCGCCTTTATATGTTGCGCAAGATGTCGCAAAAATATTGCTTTGTTTGTTTTTACGATAAATACCACTGCAGTTCTTGTTTATAATTATTATATGTCTAAAAACTAAATGTTTCCCAATCGACTTTGTTATTATGATTAAAAATCAAATGTTTCCCCTTATATAATTTACAATTAAAAATGGAAAACCCACCGCCATGAATTGTGTTGTTGGACAAAAAGACTATAATTTTTATTCAATAATGTAACTAATTTGTTAAAGATAATGTAGGTTTGGGAAACTTTCTGAATAATTGGTGGAATAACAAAAGAAAATGAAAAAGATGAAAAAAAGTGCCAGAGGACGAACCGAAACCGAGACCTCTGGCGTAAGACTCCGAAGCCTAAACATCTAGGCCAGACGGCGGCTCGGCAATGGACTCACATTTTATACTCATAGGGCACCTAAGAAACTTTGAATCGATTTTTCCCGGGATTTTCCGGGTAGTGCATCCTAATATTTTAACCACGTGAGGTGTTAGGGGTCCTCTTCCACCACACAAAATTTCGGACAAATCCCCGACCCCACGGTCGTGACGTCTCCTTGTAAGTCGCTTCTGGATCTACATCCTGGGCCTGCTCTCCCTTTTTCCGGCCTCTAACCTCTTAAGGCTCGAGAGGAGCTGCGGGACCTCCCCTTCCACCCCCCCCACCCCCCATTTACTGTTCCCGGCACCGCCGCCCTTATGACGCGGCCGCAGCACCGCCTACCGCCTTTCCAATTTCTGCTTTCCGATCCGCCAAACAGCTGAAATTGCCGAAGACTTTGATGTCGCCGTCGAAAAGATTGGAGCGCGGTTCGCTTGTCCCTTTGACGCGTCCCTCGGCGGTGGCGCGATGCTCGCGCAGTTAACCAGACAGCCGTGATTCGCCTAGTTGCTGCCGCGTCACGATCGACTGCGCGGACTTTCGGTGGCTGTGCGCCCGGGAAAGCCGGCGCGCTTCCTCGCGTGGTGCGCCCACGGCCTCGGGGAGATGCCTCCTCCTCACGCTACGTTTTTATAAGGGGCGTTCCAGTCTCACTATTAGCTCCGGGCCATTTACTTCCGTGGGTGTAGCCATTATCTTAATTTTGCGACCGAAGGAACAGGAATGCCAAAGATGAAAATGGATTGAGCAGGATTAAAGAAGGAACAAATTTTTATGATTCACGACGTCGTATTAAAACGCCAGTCTCGAAGAATGTGATGCTTTGGCTGAACTTTTTTCCGGTCGTTGGTTAAGTAAGATAGTTAGCCAATCTGTGCATTCGAAATTCAACGAGAAATTTCGGCTGACTTTGCCGGCCGGAGCGGCCGAGCGATTCTAGGCGCTACAGTCTCGAACCGTGCGACCGCTACGGTCGCAGGTTCGAATCCTACCTCGGGCATGGATGTGTTTGATGCCCTTAGGTTAGTTAGGTTTAAGTAGTTCTAAGTTCTAGGAGACTGATGACCTCAGCAGTTAAGTCCCATAGTGCTCAGAGCCATTTTCAGCTGACTTTGGTGGGCTGTGTCCTTGGCTATTCTGTATACCGTATCTAGTCTCCGGTATCTATCAAATAAAGCTTGAAACAGGTCTGGTTACGTCTCGGCTTGTTTCATCGATAAGTTAACATCACGCTATCCTGTCTTATCCGAAGAGGCACGCATGTTAATAAAGGGTATTCCTTAAATGGTGGTTAATTATTAAAATAAATTTAGCAGCAGTCCTTGAAAAATGTCAGAGAAATGAGAGGTATGCTACATAGCTGCCATGACCAAAAGAATACACAAAGAGTGCGCTTTTGAGTCGTAGGGGCATGACAGAGCCGATATCTCTGTACTCTGTTTTCGTTTCATGAAGCACGTATGATTTTTCACGGTGCAAGTGGGATAAGCAAGAATACAGCCAATTTGTTGGCACTGGACGAACTTAGTGTCTTTTTCTTCTGTAGCACTGACTATGGGATGGAATTTTTTTCAAACATCATTCTTCCTCTCAGGGAGCACAATAGTGTCAGTGTAGACTGCATCACTTACTTCCCGTCTCCTACCCTTCACTGTCTCGTCAGAGACAATCTGATCCTGAAACTCGGTTATTTTTCCCTGTCAAAGCATCTTTACAACAGCAAGATCGTGCACTCAACTTCTGTACGAGGCTCACACTCCTGCACGCTTTAAGCCCTTTTTACAGAATGTACGAAGGTCTTCACGAAAGATTACACTCTACTGAAGTGCTCAAGTGTACTGGGAAAGATCTTGTCGCAGAGCGTTTAAATGATAAACGTAAACACAGTGTACCGCTACTGGCATAACAGTGCCAAAGTAGTGATTTCACATTATCGTATCATTAATTATTTATGAAATTTAGAAAAATTTAAATCGTCCTTGGAAATATTTACGAAAAGGACACTATACTCAAGTGGTGAGAAAGTTCCTTGTGATAACGAAACGTTAATAAACAGAAAAAAAACTCAACATACGGTAAGTGCACTATAAAGCAATTTGGCGGACTCAGCACTCACGAGAGGCGTCACCGCAGCAGACACGAGGCCTACGAGAAAGACAGGACGCGGCGCGTACGTCATGAAGGTAGTCCTGCGCTCGCTCGCTCACTCAAATCAGCAAACAAACTACGTTTCTGCATCTGTTAACTCGTAACTACGCGTGTCCGTACAAACGAAAACTGAATCTACTACTGGAATCCGCTGTTATGGAATCTTACTGTTATTCCTATAATGATGGGAAGTCCATGGGCCTACTTACAATTTGTTACGGCTGTACTGGGGTACAATAAAATAAAATCATGCTAAAATGATTATCAGTTGCATGAGGCACCACTTCCAGCATGTAATGAGTACTGCTAAGCAGAAGAGACTAAATGCTATAAACAAGCCGTTCTACCATTTGTGTTGAGTATTGATTTTAAATTGCATTTTGCTGTAGTACGGTTAATCAGTAAGACTTCATAATGACAGATTACAGTGGAAGACACAATTCTCGTTAGTATTAACACGCCCAGCTGCGAGTTAACAGGTTTAGAAACGCATTTTGTCTGCCGAGCAGAGCGAGCGAGCGAGTTCAGGACTACCTTCGTAACGTACGCGCCGCGGCCTGTCTTTCTCGTGGGCCTCGAGCAGACACCTACTAGATCGCGCATGAGCAGTGAGGCCACTAGTACCGAATTGAGCACTGGCCCTACTCCTTTATCCCTAGAATCATCGGGCGTCGCTACTAACGCCATCATAATAGTGAGCCCGTTCACTCGATAAATGGCCGCCATTCACGCAACTGTTTCTCAATCAATTACAGTTTCGTTCATCGTGTTAAACTGGCGTTAGTGAGCGAGAACGAATCGGCGAGTAGGAAGCGACCGCAGCGCCGCCATCTCAGACTCGTCATACTCGCTGAACTGTAGCGGGAGGAACGAAGCCAGTATGTCACTGGCGTGAAGGCAGCGCCTTATTTCTAATTGCGTGCATCCTTCAACAAGGGACTTGTACTCTCTCCGTTTCTAATCTCTACTACACGCCACTTCACTTTTAAGACGCCACCAAGGTCGCAGTTTCTTTACTCCACCGATACTTTGATCTGCATCGGTAGAACACTACCGAGATGCTGATCGCACCCCATACATTCAAATGTGAAATTAAAATCTGTTGCATAACGAAAGTGTTAGAAAATTAACCGCCCGAACAACTGAGTACAGGGTTTTGTCCATACAAAAATCTATAGTAATAAGGAATTGTTGGGTTCGTCTAGCAACTGACCTAGTTGACCAGTTTCGTTATGATTAAAAATGAAAGCACGAACAAACATGATTCGATAAAATCACATTATCAATTCTGGACAATCAGAAGTAAAAGACAATCAAATCATACAGTATAAAAACAGACTCAGTTAGATGCCACTGTATTGCAACAAAGTCCCCAAAGTATAGGTAAAGAAAAGGATGACATTAAAAATTCGTACTTCATCATAAAGAGCAAATGTACGTTATGCCAAGGACGTGACGATTGCTTCGATCTTTCATTCACCTCTCTAATTGCCCGGCTAGGACCTAAAATGTGCGGAGTATAATCAATATCACATATGTCAACAAATAAACTGCATTTCTGTGAAGTAACCCGCTTCTGATCTGCTTTTTTTTTCATGAACAACCTATTTCAAACGGAAGGTGGGTCACATTGGTATCGGATGAACGGATATCACAAGCGAGATGTCCAAAATACCTGAATCATTGTGTAATTCTGAAGTAAGCCCGCCCCCCTTAACTTATTTAATCGCCCCTATATACTCCTGACTGCCCTCTTATCCCCTTCGGCGTTACAACAAATTCTTACCACGTTTCTTCTCCTGCCGGGCGCGTGTTAGGTGATGGACGCGAGCCCCAGCTGGAAACTACATCATCCAAATTTCCCTCCCCCAACCATCTCGATACTTCAAAGCCTTGTGTCCACGTCCCAGTCTACCGCGAAAGTAAAAGCATGTCCATTAACAAATCGACTACTAGTCTAAAAATCATGTTACTTTCTACTTATAAAGACGGAAGCAGTCCCAAGATGCTCTCTCTACTCCAAGTTCTTCACGCAAAAGCCCCCAAAACATACTCGCCTTCCGTCAAAAAATTTGTTAGTAGTTGTCCCAATGGGGCATATCACAACTTCCTCCGAGAAAGTTTATTTAAAAACTAGGCACCCTCTAATTTTTTCCCAAGTTGGCAAAGCCTTATCAGTTTAGTGACAGTCTCCCACTCTCGAGAAACGTTTCTAAGCTAGCCTTGGGCGAGTATCAGCTGCTGTGTCTTTTATCGGAAAACTGCGTCCTCGCCGGCCCCTGGGTAGCAAGTAATCCATAACCAGGTGGCTCGCCATGACTCAGCCAAATTCTCCAGCCCAGTACTGCGTGCGAACTAAGTACTCTAAGTTATTAATTAATCGAGAAAAAAAGGGAATAGGAAACGACTCACCACGAAGGAGTTATTCGAATAGGAAAGAAATTGGTAATGTGATGTACATGTTAAGAAAAACAAATAATTAATATTTCAGGAAAACTGGATGATTTATTCGGGAGACAGAGCTTCACAAATTGAGCAAGTGAGTTGGTCCACCTCTGTCCCTTGCACAAGCAGTTACTCGGCTTGGCATGGATCGATAGAGTTGTTGAATGTTCTCCTGAGGGTAAGTTGCTAAATTCTGTCCAATTGGTGCAACAGATTGTCAGAATCCCTGTAGCAGAAACTCTTGCCGTGTGCGGGTGGAGATTATCTTGCTGAAATGTAAGCCCAGGATGACTTCCAATAAAGGTCAAAGAAACGGGGCGTAGAATATCGTCGAAATACCGCTGTACTGGACAGGTGCCGCGGATGAAAACTAAGGGGGTTTTGGTGTGAAATTAAATGGCGTCTCAGACCATCACACTTGGTTGTAGGGCCATATGGCGGGCGACTTCAGGTTGGTATTCCACCGTTGTGCGGGGCTCCTCCGCTGCCAACAACGTTGTGACGTCACGCTTAGTGACCCACGTAAATTGCAACATCGCGTGGATTACTCAGTAGAGAAATACTGCAAAGAAATCGCGAATCACTGCGCTTTTACTACCCACGTTCCATTTGAAATTGGTTCTTCATGAAAAAAAAAAAAAATTAGATCAGAAGCGGGTTATTTAACAGGAATGCAGTTTTGACACATGTAATATTGATTATACTCCGCACATTTTAGGTCATAGCCGTGCAATTAGAGAGGAGAATGAAAGATGAAATTGAAAAATGTTCTGTTTTCTTACAAAACTACTTTCAGAGAGAATCAGCATGCATTACTTACTTAAAACTGACGTCATAAGTGTGTATGCTATTATCCATCACCAGCAACGCCGGGTGAAGCTTTGACAAGGCAGCCACTCGAACTGGAGAAGCGGCAGGAACTAAAGTCGGCCAAAGAACCCGAGGTAGAGCCCAACAGGTAGTTTGTCAACAAATGGTCAAGAAACCCTCAACAACTTTGAGTTTAAAAAAAATTTTGACAGTAAATTGACTTGGACTTTGCAGCTTGAAACTGAAGAGACATTGCAGTTTCCGTTGAGTATATAAGAAACTGCAAGGGTGTGGTATGCAGTAAGAAATGTTTACGAAGCATTCAAAGGGAATTCTATGTCAGAGTCTTCGGACTTTTTGTTTCTTATCGTTTTCAAGAGACTGTGCAACACTTACATTTCATTTTACATTTCTACTGAGCACAGTATGTACTGCAGTATTCATTTAAAGAGTAAAGCATTTTATTACGCGCTCGTCTGCAGGTTAGTAAAAGGGAACCATCAATGAATATTAAGCAATAAAAGAAAATGTTGTCAGATTGTGCCCTAAAAACTATAGTTTTCTAAGGTTTTAAGAGACTAGGCAACACTTTTGATTATAAATTTATCACCTAGCACAGCATATATTACAGCATTCATTCAAAGAGTAAAAGAATTTTATTATGAGTTGATCTTGACAGGTGGCTAGTAAAGCATATTAAGTAATAAAAGATAATGTTGTGAAATTGTGCCCCAAAATTATAAGTTTTCTGTTAGCATTTTCAAGAATATGCACAGTACTTAAGTTTGATTTTACACTAATCGCTGAGCAAATTATACACTGTATCAAATAGTAAAAACATTTTGCTTTGAGGATATGTGGAAGACAGTAATAAGAAATACAGATTAAGGAGACAAAAAATAATTATCCAAATTGTGGCACACTGCTTGAAGTTTTCTCTTCTTAGAGTCTTGAACAATCTGCACAGAAGTGTCATTATTTTTCTTTTGCATTCATTAAAACATTTACGGTGGCTCATATAATTTTCTTGCAAATTTATGGTCCATTGTGTTGAAGACAACGATTTTAGCACACCACGTCCTTAGCTGTAACTATTTTCAAAATGAATTCAGCTGCTGCTGCTCTCTGATTCAGCATTTTATGGAGGGAGGTGTTTCCAACAACTTTTGCAGAATCAAATAACTGTATGTAACTACAATCACAGAAAATTCACATGGGAATTTCAAACTGTCTCTGTCCAATTGTCTAATTAAATTGAACTACATATCAGCCGTCACAGACCAATCAAGTGAAAAACACTGAAGTTTCATTATCGATGAGTGGAAGCAGAAACCAGTAATGTTTGTTGAAACTGGGAGATAAGATTAAACATGTTTGAAATCATCATTCCTGATAGTGAAATTAAAAAAAAAAAATTAGTCACTAATATCACACACATTGTGCTCTCAGTACTTTCATCACAACTACGCATCTCTACAATTCTCAAATTATTTTCATTTTCCAACAGTTGGCTGAGTGACGTCCTGATAGTTGTCTACAGAGATCAAATCTTGCTTCCAAAGAACCATTCTGGAAGGTATCTGGGAGGATGTGACATATTTAGTTCCTTCCTACAGTATTCAATTACCTGCCTCAATCCATATGTAGTAAGGGGAAGTGCTGTGTGTTTTTTTTTCTTGGGCAGTTTACTACTCTCTAAGCTTAAACTTCCCCATTGAAATAACCAGGTAATAAATTTATCCAGGAAATTATAACGCATTTCTCCTGATTTGGTCAGAGAGTTTGGCATTTATTTTTTATAGTGACTTCCCTCCAGAGGTGCTCTAACGTTAAGGTTCTGATCAAGATTGTAAATTTGGCTATATCCTCCCAATTCTGTGCATAACAGGCAGAGTGGAGCACATGTCTCACTCAAGTAACGAGTACCTCACCCCGAAAGGGCAGAAAAGACGCCGACTGACTGGTTTGATGCGGACCGCCACGAATTCCTTTCCTGTGCTATCCTCTTCATCTCAGAGTAGCACTTGCAACCTACGTCCTCAATTATTTGCTTGACGTATTCCAATCTCCGTCTTCCTCTACAGTTTTTGCCCTCTACAGCTCCCTCTAGTACCATGGAAGTCATTCCCTCATGTCATAGCAGATGTCCTATCATCCTGTCCCGTCTCCTTATCAGTGTTTTCCACATATTCCTTTCCTCTCCGACTCTGCGTAGAACCTCCTCATTCCTTACCTTATCAGTCCACCTAATTTTCAACATTCGTCTATAGCACCACATCTCAAATGCTTCGATTCTCTTCTGTTCCGGTTTTCCCACAGTCCATGTTTCACTACCATACAATGCTGTACTCCAGACGTACATCCTCAGAAATTTCTTCCTCAAATTAAGGCCGTTATTTGATATTAGTAGACTTCTCTTGGCCAGAAATGCCTTTTTTGCCATAGCGAGTCTGCTTTTGATGTCCTCCTTGCTCCGTCCGTCATTGGTTATTTTACTGCCTAGGTAGCAGAATTCCTTAACTTCATTTACTTTGTGACCATCAATCCAGATGTTAAGTTTCTCGCTGTTCTCATTTCTACTACTTCTCGTTACCTTCGTCTTTCTCCGATTTACTCTCAAACCATATTGTGTACTCATTAGACTGTTCATTACGTTCAGCAGATCATTTAATTCTTCATCACTTTCAGTCAGGATAGCAATGTCATCAGCGAATCGTATCATTGATACCCTTTCACCTTGTATTTTAATTCCACTCCCGAACCTTTCTTTTATTTCCATCATTGCTTCCTCGATGTACAGATTGGAGAGTAGGGGCGAAAGGCTACAGCCTTGTCTTACACACTTCTTAATACGAGCACTTCGTTCTTGATCGTCCACTCTTATTATTCCCTCTTGGTTGTTGTACATATTGTATATGACCCATCTCTCCCTATAGCTTACCCCTACTTTTTTCAGAATCTCGAACAGCTTGCACCATTTTATATTGTCGAACGCTTTTTCCAGGTCGACAAATCCTACGAAAGTGTCTTGATTTTTCTTTAGCCTTGCTTCCATTATTAGCCGTAACGTCAGAATTGCCTCTCTCGTCCCTTTACTTTTTCTAAAGCCAAACTGATCGTCACCCAGCGCATTCTCAATTTTCTTTTCCATTCTTCTGTATATTATTCTTGTAAGCAGCCTCGATGCATGAGCTGTTAAGCTGATTGTGCGATAATTCTCGCACTTGTCAGCTCTTGCCGTCTTCGGAATTGTGTGGATGATGCTTTTCCGAAAGTCAGATGGTATATCGCCAGACTCATATATTCTACACACCAACGTGAATAGTCGTTTTGTTGCCACTTCCCCCAATGATTTTAGAAATTCTGATGGAATGTTATCTATCCCTTCTGGCTTATTTGACCGTAAGTCCTCCAAAGCTCTTTTAAATTCCGATTCTAATACTGGATCCCCTATCTCTTCTAAATCGACTCCTGTTTCTTCGTCTATCACATCAGACAAATCTTCACCCTCATAGAGGCTTTCAATGTATTCTTTCCACCTATCTTCTCTCTCCTCTGCATTTAACAGTGGAATTCCCGTTGCACTCTTAATGTTACCACCGTTGCTTTTAATGTCACCAAAGGTTGTTTGGACTTTCCTGTATGCTGAGTCTGTCCTTCCGACAATCATATCTTTTTCGATGTCTTCACATTTCTCCTGCAGCCATTTCGTCTTAGCTTCCCTGTATTTCCTATTTATTTCATTCCTCAGCGACTTGTATTTCTGTATTCCTGATTTTCCCGGAACATGTTTGTACTTCCTCCTTTCATCAATCAACTGAAGTATTTCTTCTGTTACCCATGGTTTCTTCGCAGCTACCTTCTTTGTACCTATACTTTCCTTCCCAACTTCTGTGATGGCCCTTTTTAGAGATGTCCATTCCTTTTCAACTATACTGCTTATTGCGCTGTTCCTTATTGCTGTATCTATAGCGTTAGAGAACTTCAAACGTATCTCGTCATTCCTTAGTACTCCCGTATCCCACTTCTTTGCGTATTGATTCTTCCTGACTAATGTCTTGAACGTCAGCCTACTCTTCATCACTACTGTATTGTGATCTGAGTCTATATCTGCCCCGGGGTACGCCTTACAATCCAGTATCTGATTTCGGAATCTCTGTCTGACCATGATGTAATCTAATTGAAATCTTCCCGTAACACCCTGCCTTTTCCAAGTATACCTCCTCCTCTTGCGATTCTTGAACAGGGTATTCGCTATTTCTCCTCTTTCATTCCTTGTCCCAAGCCCATATTCTCCTGTAACCTTTTCTTCCACTCCTTCCCCTACAACTGCATTCCAGTCGCCCATGAATATTAGATTTTCGTCCCCCTTTACATACTGCATTACCCTTTCAATATCCTCATACACTTTCTCTATCTGTTCATCTTCAGCTTGCGACATCGGCATGTATACCTGAACTATCGTTGTCGGTGTTGGTCTGCTGTCGATTCTGATTAGAACAACCCGGTCACTGAACTGTTCACAGTAACACACCCTCTGCCCTACCTTCCTATTCATAACGAATCCTACACCTGTTATACCATTTTCTGTTGCTGTTGATATTACCCGATACTCATCTGACCAGAAATCCTTGTCTTCCTTCCACTTCACTTCACTGACCCCTACTATATCTAGATTGAGCCTCTGCGTTTCCCTTTTCAGATTTTCTAGTTTCCCTACCACGTTCAAGCTTCAGACATTCCACGCACCGACTAGTAGAACGTTATCCTTTCGTTGATTATTCAATCTTTTTTTTTCCCATGGTAACCTCCCCCTTGGCAGTCCCCTCCCGGAGATCCGAATGGGGGACTATTCCGGAATCTTTTGCCAATGGAGAGATCATCATGGCACTGCTTCAAATTCAGGCCACATGTCCTGTGGATACACGTTACATGTCTTTAATGCAGTGGTTTCCATTGCCTTCTGCATCCTCATGTCGTTGATCATTGCTGATTCTTCCGCCTTTAGGGGCAATTTCCCACCCCTAGGACAAGAGAGTGCCCTGAACCTCTATCCGCTCCTCCGCCCTCTTTGACAAGGCCGTTGGCAGAATGAGGCTGACTTCTTATGCCGGAAGTCTTCGGCCGCCAATGCTCATTATTTAGCAAATTTTAGGCAGTGGCGGGGATCGAACCCGGGACCGAAGGCGTTTTGATTATGAATCAAAGACGCTACCCCTAGACAATGCCTCGTTAATCTAGAGCAAGCTGGCTGCGCCGACGTTAGGCCCAAGTAATGCCGACCACCGGCTGCTTGGACAATCGTGTGCCCGTAAGCTACGTCAACAGCTCACCGCACGCCTTCTTGTCTCTCTATCTCACTGACAGCGGCGGACTGCCTGTCCATGTGGTCAACAATCGCTGCAAGAAACAATAAGCAAAGAGTCAACTAAAAGGCGACCGAAGCGCCAAACGGCGATTACTGGGTGATTCGTGAAGATAGGCAAATATTTTAATATGTTATTCTACAAGTAAAACTAAAGAGAAAAGTTCATATTGTAACCCCCGTGTCACAGTACTCATTAAAGCTTGTGCTATGGTAAGTGAGTGAGATTCACCTTATGAGAAAGGATTTTCGCATCGATATCGACCGTGTGTGCCTGAATGGTAGCAAATCAGACTTGCGTCCACTCTGTAATAACTATGATCCGTCAAGTAAGTTCGAAATGCAATTACACGTCAGGATGGATCAAAAGCAACCCAGACGATGCTGCCAATGTGATAATAATACGGTCGCCAGCCTAATTAGGCATCAATTTTCTTCTCTGTACAAGTTGGTATATATTCATGCGAAACAACAAGTTGTAACACTGCATAATATAGTACAAGTTTAGAACCAGAAGATCTATTGAACTGATAGTTTCACGATCTGTACTGATATGGAAAAACATGATTACATAACACTACACTATAATGTTTACTACAAAACTTATACTGTCTATCAATCTGATGAAAATCGGACATAGGTTACCCTAGAAATTGTACTTTCATGCCACACACAAAATGTCAATTTTGGTAAAGATAAACTCTGATAAATTTTGACTTTTATATTGACTTTAACTTTTGTTGGTCATACCACTTTAGAACACTTCAAAATTCAAGTGAATTAGGGGGGACCCTGAAACTGTTATGATCGCTGTATTTAAAAAAGTGATTACTGAATTTATTATTCGTTCAAGATTTCCAGTATATAAGTTACTACTGTTTTCATCTTATTTACTGCTCATTTAAATGCCTTTAAATCTGTCTCGAAATAATAAACTTCATTACTATATCAATAATAGAGTTATCTTTCGACTTCGTTAGACCTTCGCTATTGATTTACTGGTTCATTAACAAAACATTTCTTTAAACACCATTTTAATATAGCTAGGTCTGCAAATAATTATAATTAACACAATTTTCAATTTTCATTTCGGGACACTTGGAGTGTACATTTGGAAAGGACCCTGGCTAGGTTAGTTGTGAGGATAATTAAATGATGGAAAAGTTCTGGTAAAATTTAGGTTATTATTGCACATTTCACTCTCTGATCCATACGAATACAGTACTAGAAGTTTCAACCTGCTAGTATCGATGCGGCGGCTGACGGGCGGCAAGGTGGCGAGGCACAGAGCACGCATACTACCACAGCTATGGCTCTTGACGCATCGGCACTTTAATTCTTCTTAGCGTCGAAATACTTTTCCATTTAGTCCCGATGGAATTTTGCCATGCTGTGTGGGCGTTGGAACGGCATACCCGAGGCTCAGTGAAGCTACATCTTCCAGGAGAGCCTCCTTGCTCCAGAAGGTGTTGCTCAAACCAGTGCCAAACTCCAACTACTACTGCTGAGCACGTTGTGCCGTGCAGCGCCCGAGCGTATTTTCCCGCGCTCGCCTGCCATCCACCTTTTACCGCTCCATGACAGACCCGGTATTTACCCGAGGTTTTACATTCTACATATCCTAACACATTGCCTACGCATGTACCAGACGCACAGTTACAATTTTAAACATTTTACAACAATGTCAACATTTGTTACATTTCAATTCTATTACAATATTACTTGACATTTGACATAAAAATTAATATTCACATTGAACCTTATTTACAGTTTTCTTAACATAATGGCATGAAACAAAAAGAAATGAAATCAGAACATCAATGACACAGGTGTATCGTAAAATCAGATGAACAGAATTACTTATATGTACAATAGTACAGAGTCGTTGGTGTTACAATATAAACATACGGCCGCAAATTTTTAGTTACGGAGTTACGGCTAGTAAAAGATTTTCCCTGAAATTTAGCAACTTCGCTAATATGAAGCCATTGAAAAACTGTAAAGTAAAGCACGATTTCCATTTATCTTGTTGTTACTGATCTAGTGAACCTAATAAAACATGTCCCAGACGTGTATCTACAGTAGGTTTCCAGAACATCCAGAGAAGCAGAGAAGTAATGTCGTAAAATATTTAATTTATTAACTACTTGGCCCAATTTGTTTTGTAAATTCCAGACAATCGTACAAAGTTTTCAAGTGAAATTGTAGAGAATTTGATTTTGGAAAAATGTTAGTAATAACGTTAACTGAAATTGTATGAATGTGTCGTATAATCTGCTTTTATTAATACCATAGCACACGTGAATTCATGTTAAACCGGAAGAAACAAATCTCAGTGTTAAGGAAGTTGTACAGTTTACACACAGTTTCACAATACATTCACAATAAATGTTCAAAAATGTCTCCACCGAGTTCAATGCATTTAGCTGCACGTGTGTGAACAGAATTTGTTGCCCGTTTCAGTTTCTCAGGGTTATCCTTAATTTCGTCTATTACATTCATAATGCAAGTAATGCCTCATGTGTAATGACTTGGTTCTCATAAACTATGTCTTTCATCCATCCCAATACACAAAAATCCATTGGTGTTAAACCGGGTCATCTAGGTGGCCAAAGATGTGTAGGACCACGGCCAATCCATTTCTGAAGCGAACGTTCATTTAATTGTGTAGTAACGGCGTTGGCGAAATATAAAGGCGTGCCGTCACGTCGAAAATACATTTGCAATCACGTACCAAGTGGAACATCTCCGAGCAAGCGGGAATTTTCTTCTCGAAGGAATTGTAACTACGTCTCGCCCGTTAGATTGGTTCAAATGGCTCTGAGCACTATGGGACCCAACTGCTGAGGTCATTAGTCCCCTAGAACTTAGAACTAGTTAAACCTAACTAACCTAAGGACATCACAAACATCCATGCCCGAGGCATGATTCGAACCTGCGACCGTAGCGGTCTTGCGGTTCCAGACTGCAGCGCCTTTAACCGCACGGCTCGCCCGTTAGACGTTCTGGGAAAATGAATGGAGCACTATATTGTGTGTTGATTATACCACACCAAACATTTATGTTAAATCGTTGCTGGAAATTGCGTTGGACTCGTGCATGTGGGTTTGCTGCAGGCTATACTTGCTCGTTACCTAAATTGTTTATACCGTCTCGAGTAAACTGTACCTCATAATAAAATAAAATGTATTTGTGTAACTGACGATTAATATTTAACCAGTTGCACAACTCCAAGCGAAGGGCAGGATCTCTTGAATGTAAATGCTGCACTTTTTGTTTATGGTAAGGATACAGATTATTGTACTTCTGTGTACGCAATACCTTAGATTGTGAAATGCCTAATCGTTTCGAGATACGACGTGTACTGGTACCCGGGCTACGTTGAACAGCATCCATAATATCCTCATCGTCGTCTTCAAGTATCGAGCTTTCGTACTGATGAACGTTAGATAGGGAACCTATTTCCCGAAATACTCGACTAATGGTTCGTGGATTCGAAATCCTCCGAGTTGGATAACGTACGCGACATTCGTTGGTTGCAGCCGTAGCACTACCGTCACATTTCCCATAATCAAAAGCCCATATCTGCGTATTCCTCTGTCGTAAATTAGAAAGGCACCCCTATTTCACAAATAATCTACGAACTACAACAGTTACTATAGGGTTTCACTTAAATATACTGTTGTTATTGTAGTGTCACCGCCAGACACCACACTTGCTAGGTGGTAGCCTTTAAATCGGCCGCGGTCCATTAGTATACGCCGGACCCGCGTGTCGCCACTGTCAGTGATAGCAGACCGAGCGCCACCATACGGCAGGTCTAGAGAGACTTACTAGCACTCGCCCCAGTTGTACAGCCGACTTTGCTAGCGACGCCACACTGACAAATACGCTCCCATTTGCCGAGACGATAGTTAGCATAGCCTTCAGCTAAGTCAATTGCTACGACCTAGCAAGGCGCCATCACCAAGTTATATTCAGATGATAATCCTGTATCAACAAGACCAATGTTCACCAATTGTGGATTAAAGTTAAGTATTCCAGCAGCTACGTACTTTTCTTTATAGCATTCATTACGTATCCTGTTTCAGACCTCACGCCAGCCTGCGTGAGTTTAAGCGCGTGGCTTTCGGCTTCCTCTCATTGTGTCTAGGCTGTCTTGCCTAGACACAACAGTTATTACGTTCTTTCACTGAAAAACACAGAAAACTTACTCGTTTCAAGGTTAGGAAACGACTGAAACAACTCACTAACGATTGTCAACAATGACATAAGCGTTTCTACATTCTTAATGGAAAGTAAACAAATTTACTTGTATAACAATCTTTGATTCTCTGGATGTTCTGGAAATCTACCTCACATACACGTCTGGGAGATGTTTTATTAGATTCACCAGATCAGTAACAACAAAATAAATGGAAATCTTGTTTTACTTTAACCTCGTACAGTTTTGCGGTGGCTTCATATTAGCGAAGTTGGCTAAATTTCAGGCAAACTGTTTTATTGGCCGTAACTCCGTAACTAAACATTTGCGGACCTATGTTTACAGATCTTTTTGCTTTAGTTTTACCTGTGGAATAATATATTAAAATATTTGCGTATCTTCGTGAATCACCCTGTATACAGAAAAGAACAAAGAACGAGCCAACACGGCTCATATGAGTACCTTTAAATTCTGCCTGCGCATTGGACGTGTTATACCGTCCGTGAACTACAGCTGAAATTACTTCAGTACAACATAGAACACTAGTCAAATCTGTTCGTACAGAAAAACTTCAATAAGCCTCGGACACCATAGAGAAGCAAAGAACCGTCATTCTGATTACAGAGAAACTAGTAACCAGATCCTAGTGGTGAAATCGCGCTTTGCAAATTCTAGCGATGACACGCTTCACTAACGCTCTTGTCAGTGAAGTATCTAAATCGTTCCATGCACGATGTGCCCTCTTTTGACAACGACAGGAGAGGCCATTTTACATGCCGTCCACCGGTTTCCACCAGGGCTCACAGTGTCTGCGAGAGCTCTCCGTGTAAAGAAGACCAGAGCCCGTTACAAAAGCTGTGCCTTCCACTACATGTGTCGCGAAACGGCCAGCCAGTCCCCTGCACTTCATACTGCATGTAGAACACTGTTCTAGAACATTCTAAAACTCCGTCTACGGCTAAGAACTCCACCAAACAAATTCACTTCTGTGTTTTTTGGTAGGAAACGTGGCTCACAGACTCCAGTGCGAAGATTTGCGAAGGATCAACTCACGTCCACCGTTCGTGGGCCCTGTGCACTCATTCGTACTAAAAGGATGCCCCCTTGCCTTGTAAGATGCTATCGCTCTCCATCCCTGGCTTCTAGCGCTTAGCTGTTTTCACTGATGTCTTCTAGCAGCAGGAGTGCATCTCACTAGTCTCGCCACAGGGCGACTGTATTAGGATACGTGGTGTAGAGAAACGACTGAAAGATTTGGAACCAAATAAATCTCCGGGTCCGGATGGAGCCCCAGTTCCATTTTACAACGAGTACTCTACGGCACTGGCCCCTTACCTAGCTGGCTTTTATAGTGAATCCATCGCCTAGCAAGTCCCAAGCATCTGGTAAAAAGCGCAGGTTGCTCCTGAGTACGAGCTGGGTAAAAGAACGGTTCCGCAGAATTACAGACCAATATCCCTAACTTCTGCTTGCTTCAGAATCGTTGAACTTATTCTCAGGTCGAATAATTGGCGTGGTTTTAGAAAGCATCGCTTGTGGGAAACTCAGATTTCCCTTTTCTCACGCGATCTACTACGAACTGTGAAGGAAAGGCAACAGGCAGTTTCCATATTTCTAGATTTCCGGAAATGCAGGAGCGTGTGGAATAAGTTCACAGACATATGAGATGCTCGAAGACTTCTGAATAAGTGTGGTTTCCTCAACGACAAGCGTATGTCAGAGACAAGGGTATCGACAGAAGTCCCCAAGAATGTCGTACTGGGTGGCTAGCAATTTGCGATTATATGCGGTGGTGTACGGTAAGGCGTCGAAGTGAAGTGTCTGTTGGAAGATACTAGACGACTTAGAAAAAATTTCCAGTTGCTGTGATGAACGGCAGCTAGCTCTAAATGGGGAAAAATGTAAGTTAATGCGGATGAGTAAGAAGATGAAACATGTAATGTTCGGATGCAGTATTACTAGTGTCCTGCTTGACACAGTGAATTCCTTTAAATATCTGGGCGTAACGCTGCAAAGCAATATGGCATGGAATGAGCATGTGAGAACTGTGGTAGGGAAGGTGAAAGGTCGACTTCGGTTTATATGGAGGATTTCAGGAAGATGTGGTTCACACGTAAAGGAGGCCGCGTGTTAGACGCTGGTACGACCTGTTCTTGAGTAGTGCTCGAGGGTTGGGATTTTAATCTGGTCGGGATGAGGGAGGACATCGAGGCAGTTCAGAGGCGGGCTGCTAGATATTATGAAGGCAGGTTTGAACAATAGGTGTCACAGGAATGCTTCGGGAACACGAATGGGAATCCCTGGAGGGGAGGCGACGTTCTCTTCGAGCAACATTATTGAGAAAATTAAGAGAGCCGGAACTTAAAACCGACTGCCAAACTATTCTACTGCCGCCACCATACATGTAGCGTAAGGAAATGGAGAGAGGTCTATACACGTTAAAGTAACGCATGGGAGTGTTATGAGACCATTGCTTTTCACAATATATATAAATGACCTAGTAGATAGTGTCGGAAGTTTCATGCGACTTTTCGCGCATGATCCTGCAGTATACGGAGAAGTTGCAGCATTAGAAAATTGCAGCGAAATGCAGGAAGATCTGCAGAAGATACGCACTAGGTGCAGAGAGTGGCAACTGAACCTTAACATAGACAATTGTAATGTATTGCGTATACATAGAAAGAAGGATCCTTTATTGTATGATTATATGATAGCGGAACAAACACTGGTAGCAGTTACATATGTAAAATATCTGGGAGTATGTGTACGGAACGATTTGAAGTGGAATGATCATATAAAATTAATTATTAGTAAGGCGGGTGCCAGGTTGAGATTCATTGGGAGAGTCCTTAGAAAATGTAGTCAACAAAGGAGGTGGCTTACAGAACACTCGTTCGACCTATACTTGAGTATTGCTCATCAGTGTGGGATCCGTACCAGGTCGGATTGACAGAGGAGATAGAGAAGATCCAAAGAAGAGCGGCGCGTTTCGTCACAGGGTTATTTGGTAACCGTGATAGCGTTACGGAGATGTTTAGCAAACTCAAGTGGCAGACTCTGCAAGAGAGGCGCTTTGCATCGCAGTGTAGCTTGCTGTCCAGATTTCGAGAGGGTGCGTTTCTGGATGAGGTATCGAATATATTGCTTCTGCCTACTTATACCTCCCGAGAAGATCACGAATGTAAAATTAGAGAGATTCGAGCGCGCACGGAGACTTTCCGGCAGTCGTTCTTCCCACGAACCATACGCAACTTGAACAGGAAAGAGAAATAATGACAGTGGCACGTAAAGTGCCCTCCGCCACACACCGTTGGTAGGCTGGCGGAGTATAAATGTAGATGTAGATGTAGACTATGATGATAAGATGCAGAAAATTAGGGCTCATACGATGGTACAGACAGTCGTTTTTCCCTCGCACTATTTGCGAGTGGAACAGGAAAGGAAATGACAAGTAGTGGTAGAGGGTACAAAACTGGAAATTGGTGGTAACTTCCTGTGGGACCAAACTGTTGAGGTCATCTGTCCGAAGGCTTACACACTACTTAATCTAACTTAAACTAACTTACGCTAAAGACAACACACAGTCCCATGCCCGAGGGAGGACTCGAACTTCCGATGGGGGAGCCGCGCGAACCGTGACAAGGCGCCCAGACCGCGCGGCTACACAGCGGGACAGAGGGTAGGACACCCACCGTACGGCAATGGTGCCAAGGCACTGGCGAGGTGCAGCCACCAACTCTTCTGAGAGGAGAGCGTCGCGGAGGACAAGACGCCAAGTTGAAGGAGGCGGCCGGCCGACCGCAGGTGTATCGCGCTCAATCAGCGGCGGCCGTGTGTGCTCGCTAATGACGCGACCACATATTCCGGGGCACGCCCCCGCACGCCGCGAGAGCGCGGGCAACAACCGCCCCGCCCCTCCTGCCGGCCCTTTGTCGAGCCACGGTATCTGTGTAATGACGTTCTCTCTTTCCGCTCCTCCTCCTTTTTTTCCCTTGTAAACGAGGTTTTTAGGGGGAGCTCTGTAATAAGGCGAGATCAATCGGCCCTCACTCGCGCCGTAACGCCAACACACCGCACCCCCCCCCCCCCCTTCCTCCACCACCTCCAGCCCCCTAGGAAACCTTGCTCTTTCTCCTTCGCTCCATCCGCCCACAAACGGCCCGCCGACACCGCCGTGAGGCGCTGGATGAGCATTTTCCGGGACATAAAGAACACACAAGATCAGCCCGTGCTCTGCTCGACGGAAAAAAGGGGAATATTATCAGAAAATTGATTATTCCGCCCTCGCAGCATCTTGCCGGCGTCGCCGTCCCATCTCCCGCCGGCGAGTGTCTCTTCTTCTATCGTTCTCTCTCTCTCTCTTTCTCTCTCTCCCATTCCCTTCAAACCCGGTACACCCCTCTCTCTGTCTCCTTCTATAGCCTCCCTCACCCACCGCCAAAATTCTGCCGTTATTCTCTTTAGGTCTTAATACAAGACGGTTTCATCGGAATACAACCGCGTCTTATGCCTGGCAGTTTACAGGCATCACACACAAGCCTCGCCTTTATACTGCCCCGCTCTCCGTTATACATCGTTTCTTCATTGAGAGCCTTCGCCGTTAATAACCGACCGCCCGATCTCCCTCCCCCAACTCCTAAGGCACCCTGCTCATTTTTTTTTTCTACCCCGCTCCCCTTGTTGGCCGTTTTTCTTGTGTGTGTGATCTCTTTGATCGCATTCTCTTCCCTGTATCGCCAATGAGGCTCGGCGGCGAGATACGCCACGTCTCTTCCTCTCTAATATCGTGTCTCCTCCCTCTGCGCCGCCAGACCCAAAAGGCTTGCGTGGGCGAGAGCGATCGCCTTTAACGCTCTAAAAGAAAATTTGCACCTTGAGAATTAGATTTCGCCAGTAATGAACGTTAGTAGACGTTCGACATGTCAGGCTGGCTTGCTTTCCACTCGCCTGCTCTCACACCAGCCAGACACAGTCCGACAGTTACGTCCCAGCGAGGCTTTAATCTGCAAGATGACGTGTCGGTTGGATTGCAGGCGTATTTGTTAACGTGGAAAAAGGAAGAGGGAGGGGGGGGGGCAGTAGGCGACGGGGGAAACGACTCTGATTAAAAAGGGGGCGGGGGAGGACTATTCAGAACAGCAATATTAAAATCGCAGACAATTACGATAATTAAACATCTTGTATGGGCGAACGATTTTTGCCAGTTCTCTAGGCGAGCTCTCGGCAATTTCGCGACGCGCGAGATAATGATATCTCTTTTAATTTTCAGAGCTCCCCTCTTCTCGGCCTGTACTCCGTACTAATGGTTGTCCTACACACCTGTATGTGAGGACCACAGATCCTCCCACGTCATATTATTTGCTACTGGCGGAGAAACGCAGCGTTGCCCAGGTATTACTTACAGCTGTTGGTCCACGCCCGTACTACCACTCAGCGTCTGGTCTTGTGCTTAATGTTTATGACGTCATTACTCGTCAGCTACCTGTCGTACAGTGATATAATTTTGTAAGAACGCTCAGCGACATATGTAGATACTGTCTGCAAAATGTGTAGCGGATACAGTCAGTAGAAAATCAGTAATAAATGTAAACGTAATACGCGATGCAACACTTTTCCACGCATTTCACTGATTATGAAGTTATATCTACTGATATGAGTCGTTCAATTACACAATATTGTAGGTACATTCAGCAGCATATGTGGATACTCACTGACAAGTTTGTTGCGAATAGAGTTAGTAGCAAAGAAGTAATTAATGTAGGCGCTATGCGTGATGCGACAGTTTTTCAAGCATCTCACTGCTTATGACGTTATATCTCCTGAACTATATTGCGTACAGTGATACAATTTTGCACTTACGTTCAATAGTACAGGAGCATACCGTTTGTAAAATGTGTCACGAATACAGATAATGGTAAAAAAGTAATAAATTATAACATCTTGCCTCATGCGGTACTTTTACTGCATGAACAGCGAAAAGTGGTAAGCGACAAACATTTTTCCTTTCATCATTTTGCAGGGGTTGCCAGCGACAAAAAATTTTGTAATGGTTTGAAATTATGTGGTAAGTTTGTTGCAGGGCGCTAAGTGCTCTCATTCCGTAATACTGGATCAGTGAAATTTGAAAATTCGCGCGTCGCAGGCTACGCCTATTTTTCACCCCCAGCACTTTATATAGGTAGGTGGTTCTTACCGCCGCAGCGAGTGTCACCTGACAGTAAGGGATATGTGTACCAAGTTTGGTTGAAATCGGACCATTGGGTTACGAGGACATGTGGAACATACGTAGATAAATACACACACACACACACACACACACACACACACACACACACACACACACGTACACACACATACACACACACACACACACACACACACACACACACACATATATATATATATATATATATATATATATATATATATATATATATATATATTGCCACTTTTTGTCCTTTAGTTTGATTGCATACTGAGTACAGATAGTACTGCAGCAACAGCTGGTTAAGGTGTACCCAGAAGAAGCAAAAATAATCTTTGCCTGCTGACAGTATTTTATGGATTATTGTTGTTACTTGTAATATGCATGCGCTAGTCGTAATATTCGAATCTACAATCGGCCGGCAGTGGTCCTTAGATGCATACGTGTTGACGGGTGTGTTTCGTTATAACATGAATGGGATTGCAACCATCTCGATATTATGTTCAGCTAATCATTCAAGCCGTGTTTACAGTATAATTAACCATAGGGTACTAAACGTGTAATTTTCGATTGCAGCTGCTACCAATTCTGGTATTGTCAGCATACGGTTTAGAACAGGACATTTTATATGCATTTTGTATGTGGAGCCCTTATAACTGTAAATAAGTAATGCGTAACTTGTAAATAACTTCTTTTGGACATTGCTTTAGTAATAGTCTAACATCTTCCCCTTCATGTGTTCCAGAGTTAAAGTGTCAGTAATTCGTTGTGTGTTGTACCATACGGAAATTCTCAGGATCAAAGTTGTAATTTGAAAGCCGTCTGCTATTGGCATACTACGTATTGATATGCATATCGATAAGCTCTTACATGTCTCAAGGAACGTATAGTCATTCTTACGTCTGCTACAGTGGCTTCATTTTTGGCTGAGAACCGGAAAGGCCTGTCTTAAGCACGCTAGTTAAACTCTAGAGTGCAGCTAGCCAACTGCAGTACATGCTGCGCAGAGCGGTTAGCGAGGCCCCGATTGGTTTGTATGACAGTTCAACGCTCCTTGTATTCCCCTGTTGCCATGAACACGATCTGATTTCCTCTTGTTGGATGTGTTTTGTGATATCGAGATACACGCATTGAAGTGCCATCGCCCAGATGGTGAGACGGTTGTTTGCTTGTGCTGCCTTTGCGTAATTGTCCATTATCACGCCAGATACTTTCGAATTTCTCTTCATGTGAGTAATGTTAGATTACGCACTCGGTTTTACAACTTGGCTAAAACACTTATTAGCTGTCGGACGGATGAATAAGCTATGGGTAACACCCGACAATTCGTGAGTACGCCAGTTTCATACACATGCTCCACAGTATAAACAGAACACCTCTTAAAGATGAAAACTACACATACGAACTAAACGTTATCAGACATATTGCTGCTGAAAATGAGAGCAAAACAGACATCATAAACAAAGTCAACGACAAAGAAAAATGAAAGAGAATGTAACGGCCACCGATTCAAGAGCACAACCAAAACGTCAGAAAACACAGAGGCAGAACACACAGACAACACAAGAGACCAAACTTCATCAGATAAAAGAAACAAATGATGCATTCTAACTCACCAAAATAAAATATCACACAGAATTGGAAACGTACTGAAGAAGCAAGAGATCCCAAATAACATTCAAATCAAATAACACAGTTCAACAAAGCCCAAGATCAGACACAAAGACATGAGACAAATTCAGCACTGGAGGAATATACCAACTTAGTTGCAACTCCTGTCAATCTCAGTGCATACGACAAATAAGCAGAAACTTCGGAACAAGGTAAGCAGAGAACATGAGAACTCTGCAGAGTGACGGCACACATTCCACTTTCGCAGAACAGTTAATAAATAACCCCCCCCCCCTCCCTAATATACAAACTGATCTACAACATACTGAGGTATAGTAACAGTTTGCACCGAAGAGTAACAATAGAAGAAAATTATTATGTTCAAGGGACTATAGTGCAAAGCTAAAACGTAATAAGTGGAAACATGAAAAATTGCAACAACACAAGGTCTTAAGATAACTGACAGAGGACACTGCGTGCGGGTAAATAATCAAAATGGTCGGTGTTTCGTTACGTTGTTATGATAGGCACTTACTGTCTGTGCGTGCTTTACACCTACCTTCGCCGTTTACGAGGGCGTGGAAACTACACTCCTGGAAATGGAAAAAAGAACACATTGACACCGGTGTGTCAGACCCACCATACTTGCTCCGGACACTGCGAGAGGGCTGTACAAGCAATGATCACACGCACGGCACAGCGGACGCACCAGGAACCGCGGTGTTGGCCGTCGAATGGCGTTAGCTGCGCAGCATTTGTGCACCGCCGCCGTCAGTGTCAGCCAGTTTGCCGTGGCATACGGAGCTCCATCGCAGTCTTTAACACTGGTAGCATGCCGCGACAGCGTGGACGTGAACCGTATGTGCAGTTGACGGACTTTGAGCGAGGGCGTATAGTGGGCATGCGGGAGGCCGGGTGGACGTACCGCCGAATTGCTCAACACGTGGGGCGTGAGGTCTCCATAGTACATCGATCTTGTCGCCAGTGGTCGGCGGAAGGTGCACGTGCCCGTCGACCTGGGACCGGACCGCAGCGACGCACGGATGCACGCCAAGACCGTAGGATCCTACGCAGTGCCGTAGGGGACCGCACCGCCACTTCCCAGCAAATTAGGGACACTGTTGCTCCTGGGGTATCGGTGAGGACCATTCGCAACCGTCTCCATGAAGCTGGGCTACGGCCCCGCACACCGTTAGGCCGTCTTCCGTTCACGCCCCAACATCGTGCAGCCCGCCTCCAGTGGTGTCGCGACAGGCGTGAATGGAGGGACGAATGGAGACGTGTCGTCTTCAGCGATGAGAGTCGCTTCTGCCTTGGTGCCAATGATGGTCGTATGCGTGTTTGGCGCCGTGCAGGTGAGCGCCACAATCAGGACTGCATACGACCGAGGCACACATGGCCAACACCCGGCATCATGGTGTGGGGAGCGATCTCCTACACTGGCCGTACACCACTGGTGATCGTCGAGGGGACACTGAATATTGCACGGTACATCCAAACCGTCATCGAACCCATCGTTCTACCATTCCTAGACCGGCAAGGGAACTTGCTGTTCCAACAGGACAATGCACGTCCGCATGTATCCCGTGCCACCCAACGTGCTCTAGAAGGTGTAAGTCAACTACCCTGGCCAGCAAGATCTCCGGATCTGTCCCCCATTGAGCATGTTTGGGACTGGATGAAGCGTCGTCTCACGCGGTCTGCACGTCCAGCACGAACGCTGGTCCAACTGAGGCGCCAGGTGTAAATGGCATGGCAAGCCGTTCCACAGGACTACATCCAGCATCTCTACGATCGTCTCCATGGGAGAATAGCAGCCTGCATTGCTGCGAACGGTGGATATACACTGTACTAGTGCCGACATTGTGCATGCTCTGTTGCCTGTGTCTATGTGCCTGTGGTTCTGTCAGTGTGATCATGTGATGTATCTGACCCCAGGAATGTGTCAATAAAGTTTCCCCTTCCTGGGACAATGAATTCACGGTGTTCTTATTTCAATTTCCAGGAGTGTATTTTTGTCATCGGCCAGAATTTACAGTTTGAAAGTCCACATTACTCTTGTGCTCAGTGAAAGAGAATGTTCCTGCTTGCTATTTACGCAGCAGGGTCAGGAAATATTGACTACAAATAAAAATTTTCAGTTCTAACGGACTGATCTATTCTTAAAAGTTATAATAAATATACTAATACCCGCATAGTAATAATGATATACCGTTCGGAAACGGCACTATTAGCAGTTCAGAGGTGGCCTGTACGGGAAGTTCCAAGTAAAATGGTCTCTTGCCCTGACTTGCAATCACCAAAGTTAACTGCTTGCCTTAAAAGAGGAAAATAATCTCGCCACTTGCTACCCGGTTTTGTCAACATTACGGGCGGCACAGAAACAGCTACTTCCGTGAAATCTAAGCTGTCGAGGACGGTGTAGGGTCCTCTTACTTTTAGAATAAGTCAAGCCTGCCAAGCTCTGACGTCATCCGAGGCACAGCGTACGCAGGGACGCGGACAGATAGATATGTCGGTGCGTAGTGTCTTTCTTCTAAGTGCCTCTGGCCGCATTTATAAACGGGCGCAGAGAACCGCCAAACAGAAAATGTGCTATTCACCGCCTTAGTCACAGGTAGCAGCATACAAGTGGCAGCTTTTTCGGACACGAATTAATTAATATCCGTATCGTTTAACAGTTTACAGTATTCTTAATTTTCCAATAAAGGAAGTTGCTTTACTTAGAGAAAAAATTTTAGCTCGACTTCATTTATACTTTATTAGCTACAATTTTTAAAGCGGAACTGACAGTAGAATATAACCTCTGAACTGGCTCTTTAAGACTCTTTAATTATTATTATTTACAACATAGTCTTGAAAAATTTTTAATGCTGTGTTAATTCGTGAATGTAATTGAGTGCTGTTATTACAACATTTTATTAAAAATACAAATGAAATTTAATCTATTTTAAATAGGGACAGTTTCGTTCCAAGTTTGGTTGTTAGTTACTAACTTAAAACTAATAGAGGTAGCTTACTGGTTCAAAAATGGCTCTGAGCACAATGGGACTTAACATCTGACGTCATCAGTCCCCTAGAACTTAGAACTACTTAAACCTAACTAACCCAAGGACATCACACACATCCATGGCCGAGGCAGGATCGAACCTGCGACCGTAGCAGTCGCGGGGTTCCGAACTGAAGCGCCTAGAACCGCTCGGCCATCCCGGCCGGCTAGCTTACTGGTGTAACATATTTAGTGTTTTTGTATCAAAACGAACCTACTTACGAATTTCCACCTTTCTGAGTCTAATATTTACCGCATTCAACTTTACGTAAAAACGTCGATTTTGACGGAAATAAGGCTCAGGTCAATTTGAGACTTGTAAGCTTTAATTCTAAGTCGAAACAAGGCCCCGGGAGTAGACAACATTCCATTAGAACTACTGACAGCCTTGGCAGAGCCAATCCTGACAAAACTCTACCATCTGGTGAGCAAGATGTATGAGACAGGCGAAATACCCTGAGACTTCAAGAACAATATAATAATTACAATCCCATAGGAAGCAGGTGTTGACAGATGTGAAAATTAACGAACCATCAGTTTAATAAGCCCCGGCTGCAAAATACTAACACGAATTCTTTACAGACGAATGGAAAAACCGATGGAAGCCGACCTCGGGGAAGATTAGTTCGGAATCCGTAGAAATGTTGGAACACGTAAGGCAATACTGACCCTATAGTCCAGTGAAACTGTCAGAAAAAAAAGCCTGTACCTTGCAAAAGGTGGGGTAGAAGATTTTATTTTTTTAACTCGTTCATATTGTTGGAAAGGTTAGAAAAACAAGTCTTGCCTACAAAATTTCGCTTGGGAAAACTTTCTGCAGTCAAAAAAACTTCCAAAATTTCGGACTTTTTTCAGTTTTTTCAAAATATCTCAGTTTCATTTGCTCCCATCGCTTTGACGTCTATTTTCTTTTTTAAATAGTACAAAATTCTCTACAAACTTGATTCTTACCATTTTTTTCTACTCCCAGTATCTAAGGCGCTACAGCGCGTCAAAAGTACCAATTTTTCAAATTTCGAGCAAAGAATAGTTGGTGACAATTTCCACGATGTAAAGTTCCGTAGAAAAGATAAAGTTGTGACTCTCCTTTCTGCGTTCAATTCTGTAAAAGCTGGGAGCACTAAAATTACTCCTGTTGATCCTTTTAACTCTTTTCCAAAGGATTTGTTTAATGAAACAAGCCGGCCGAAGTGGCCGTGCGGTTAAAGGCGCTGCAGTCTGGAACCGCAAGACCGCTACGGTCGCAGGTTCGAATCCTGCCTCGGGCATGGATGTTTGTGATGTCCTTAGGTTAGTTAGGTTTAACTAGTTCTAAGTTCTAGGGGACTAATGACCTCAGCAGTTGAGTCCCATAGTGCTCAGAGCCATTTGAACCATTTTTAATGAAACAAAGTGAAGAAGAGTTAAAAGCCTTTCTGAAATATGAACTTGCTCCTTACCCAATGACCCTATTCTCAGAAAAAGGCATGCGAAGAGGAACAAAATCTTCATTCTACAATGCCTTCATTCCAGTGGAAGATGTGAAGTCAGGTGGACCGAGTAAATTTTTTGTCATTGATGGAGGGTACCTTATCCACAAAGTGATTTGGACTCGAAATGTTTGCTTCAAGTCAATAGCCCAAAGCTATGTTTCTTACCTGCAACGTCATTTTGGATCTCAATTTGCTATTGTATTTGATCGGTATCCATGTGAGGGAGACAAATGTAGCACAAAGAGTGCTGAGAGGATTCGTGGGTCCAAACAACATTCTTCGGTTGACGTTGTGGTTGAATCAGAGATTGTGAACCAAGTCCCTCAGGACAAGTTCTTGTACAACGAACGAAACAATATGCGTTTGATCACACTTCTTAAAATGGAATTTCTGGAGTGTAGCATTGAAGCGCACCAGGCACAAGAAGATGCTGACGTTATAATTGTAACATCTGCCATTTCAAGAACCAAAGATTTTGGAAGTGTTGTCATTGTAGGAGATGTTGACCTGCTTGTGCTCATGACCGGTTTGGGGCAAGGCATTGGAAACCTTTTTTTCTTAAAGCCAGGAAGAGGAAATGCAGAAGACAAGTGGTTTTCCACTGTATCTTACAAGTTTGACAGTGAATATATTCTGTTCACTCACGCCTTTAGCGGATGTGATACAACATCTGCTTTTTTTGGTCAAGGAAAAATTAAGAGTTGCAATATTGTTGCGAAAAATGAACACCTAACCTCAGCGCTTTGCGCGTTCAATAAACCACATGCTACCCGTGAATAAATAATAACTGCAGGAGAACAGGTTACTATCGCATTGTATGGTAGAGGTGTCAGCAGTTCCCACACACCAGACCATTTGCGGTATCAGCTATTCGCCAAGTCTGCCACAAAAAGCACACTGAATCTTACGCGGTTGCCATCTACACAAGATGCTGCACAACATCATTCGTTGCGGACTTACCAACAACTTCAAAGTTGGATGGGAAACTGGGAACCTCCTGAGAAATGGGGCTGGAATCACAGTGACCACGGTCCAATACCCGTTATAATGAGCCAAGATCCAGCACCTGAAGGACTTCTTCACATTGTTTCATGCTCATGCAAGCTGAACTGTGGCGGAGCGTGCTCCTACAGAAAAGTGGGTTTGAAATGTTCTTCAATTTGCAAGAAATGTATTGGGGTCAACTGTGAAAACGTGCCAAAATTTTTATATGAAGACAGCGAAGAAGATGTTACGGAGGATGTTGAGGAAACCGCTGACGAAACCAACGAACTTGCTGAGGCTGACTCGCTGTTTAAAGAAGAGGTCAGTATGGGATCAACTCTATGTACAGACCCTGAATCCGTAACTCAAGGTATTCCTGGTGACACTGAGGAACCTGGCCCATCAAAACGTTGGAAGTGATGCTCATATCCGTCTCAAGTGCGCTTAAGTGCAATATCACAAATATTACACACCCAGAACTGTCAACATTTTTTAGTAACCGACAATGCATTTTAATTGTAATAAAGCTACTTATTTTTAATGTCAACTGTGTGGCTTTTATACACAAGAATAATTACCTACCTAATTAGGTTGCCTATTGCAGCTAATAATAGTTCAGTTTCCTGAGACAACTTATTTTGTGTGTGTGTGTGTTTTTACGTCTCTTAATGATGTATTTTTATATTTATAGTTTTACAAATACCAGGGCTGAACTTCAGGTAGTGATGTAAGAATCACAATAGTTGGGTGCCCAGCAATCCTCATGTTGCATACAGAGGAATTGAATACCTGAAAGTGAGGTGGTAAATTCCAACTTATAACATGATGTATAATGTATTTATACTACAAAAACAGAAACTGAAAAAATAGTGTTAAAAAATAAGGTATCTTGCCACTATGCTCAAAATTTGAAAAATTGGTATTTTTTGAGGCGCTGTAGCGCCTTACATATTGGGAGTAGAAAAAAATGGCAAAAATCAAATTTGTAGAGAATTTTGTGCTCTTTAAAAAAGAAAATAGACGTTAAAGCGATAGGAGAAAATGGAACTGAGATATTTCGAAAAAACTGAAAAAAGTCCGAAATTTTATAAGTTTTTTGACTGCAGAAAGTTTCCCCAAGCGAAATTTTGTTGGCAAAACTCGGTTTTCTAATCTTTCCACCTTATGAACGAGTTGAAAAAATAAACTCTTCTACCCCACCTTTTGCAAGGTATATCTACTATTTGACTGGACTACTAAGGCTTATCTTAGAAAATAGATTAAGGAAAGCAAACCTACGTTTCTAGCATTTGTACACTTAGAGAACGCTTTTGACAATGCTGACTGGAATACTCTCTTTCAAATCCTGAAGGTGGCAGGGGTAAAATACAGGGAGCGAAAGGCTATTTACAATTTGTACAGAAACCAGATGGCAGTTAGAGGAGTTGAGGGACATGTAGGGGAAGCAGCGGTTGGGAAGGGAATGTGACAGGGTAGTAGCCTCTCCCCGGTGTTATTCAATGTGTATGTTGAGCAAGCAGTAAAGGAAACAAAAGAAAAACTCGGAGTAGGAATTAAAATCCATGGAGAAGAAATAAAAACTTTGAGGTTCGCCGATGACATTGTAATTCTGTCAGAGACAGCAAAGGACTTGGAAGAGCAGTTGAACGGAGTGGACAGTGTCTTGAAAGGAGGATATAAGATGAACATCAATAAAAGCAAAACGAGGATAATGGAATGTAGTCGAATTAAATCGGGTGATGCTGCGGGAATTAGATTAAGAAATGAGACGCTTCAAGTAGTAAATGAGTCTTGCTATTTGGGGAGCAAAATAACTTACGATGGTCGAAGTAAAGAGGATATAAAGTACAGACTGGCAATGGCAAGGACAGCGTTTCTGAAGAAGAGAAATTTGTTAACATCGAGTATAGATTTAAGTGTCAGGAAGTCGTTTCTGAAAGTATTTGAATGGAGTGTAGCCATGTATGGAAGTGAAACGTGGACGATAAACAATTTAGACAACATGAGAATAGAAGGTTTCGAAATCTGGTGCTACAGAAGAATGCTGAAGGTTAGATGGGTAGATCACATAACTAATGAGGAGGTATTGAATGGAATTGGAGAGAAATTTGTGGCACAATTTGACTAGAAGAAGGCATCGGTTGGTAGGGCATATTCTGAGGCATCAAGGGATCACCAGTTTAGTATTGGAGGGCAACGTGGAGGGTAAAAATCGTAGAGGGAGACCAAGAGATGAATACACTAAACAGATTCAGAACTATGTAGGCTGTAGTACGTACTGGGAGATGAAGCAGCTTGCACAGGATAGAGTAGCATGGAGAGCTGCATCAAACCAGTCTCTGGACTGAAGACCACAACAACAACAACAATCTTTAATTGTGATACACCTTTACATATTATGACCAATTTTTAGCTTTCTAATTTTATTATTTAGCACCACTTATTTTTTTCTTAAGTTCGATATTGTGTATAACACATTCATTTGATCATTCTGAGACCTTACGATGTTTACATTAATATACTGAAGCATACACTGAGTTACGTTCGAAATAGTTATTTTAATTTCACTGTTAGATTACGGTGCAATCCTTTGTATCTTAAGCACAGGTGCTTTACGATGACGTGACGCTGGAAGTAGTGAACGGGTGTGAGTCCCGGCACGCTCACTCGCTTCTGTCTCTCTTACAGTGATACAGTGCTTCTTTCGCCTCAACACCGAAGTAACATACACACACACACACACACACACACACACACACACACACACACGCACGCACGCACACACACACACACACACACACACACACACACACACCCAAACACGAGATCACTCCATCCTGAAACGCAGACACTTCAATAAGGAACAGAAGTCGTCAGAACTCCCGCTACAGTATTCAAACCTTCTCGCGATATGCGATGCATCTCGCAACACGATCGAACTGCAGGACTGCGTAATCTTCTGAATTATGGAATTGTGCAAATGTTACGTTTTTCTGTGTTTTTCAAGCAACCGCTAGCTGACCAACGAACCCGAATTCACGGCAGATTACGTAACAGCGTAGTGTCCACCAAAACTGTATCCACAACACTATCACAGTTCCCAATAGTATAAGACTGACGGATGTAAGTTCACATTTTGCTATTTGTTAATTAACAGCTGAACATACACTTGCAGATGACACGTGCAAAACACAGAAAATATGCCGAAAGAACGGCAGCAAACGTAGAAACAGTCTATGACTTAAAAAGATATTACAACACTATTCACACAGTACAGTATCTGGAACCGAACAGCACACATATAATATCGTAATGTTATGTTTGGAACGATGCTAGGTTTGTATATTTTAAAATAAAAAGAAATCATCTGATGATGGCGATATTGTCGTTCAATGTAGCTTGGGGAAGAAAATAAAGTGTTTTCCGTCAGGACAGGCCCGCTATCCCATACTGTCTTTTTACAAAGACGGACCAACATCAGAGTTTTCAAGATACAGTGTTTAAGGTTATGGGTGTTGCTATGAATACATTTTTTGTAACTTTACATTGGTGTGAAGTCACATAGTCTGCTGAATGGGATTTTCATGTAAGACATGAGGCTTTCTATATTTTTGTTGCATGATATACGAGTAATTATTCTGTTTTCACACAGCTCACGACTCTTATGAAGGTATTTTTCACTTTTCTCATCTTTTTTTAAATTGTCTCATGTGCTTCCTGAAGAACCTTGTTGGAAAAACTGGAAAATTGTGGTAAGGTCATATGGGAGCAAACTGCTGAGGTCATCGGTCCCTAAGCCTACACACTACTTAATCTGACTTAAACTAACTTACGCTGCGGACAACACACACACTCATACCCGAGGGAGAACTCGAACCTCCGATGGGGGAAGCCGCAAGGACCGTGACAAGGCACCTCAGACCGCGCGGCTAACACGTGTGGCAAGAACCTTGTTCACGGAACAATTAGTGTTGTTATATTTCACGATGGAAGAGAATGAGCTGCCTTCATCAGAGTGATTATTTTATTTTTCAGAGCAATTGTCAGCAAACAAGCTCTTTTTCTGTCATGGTGTAACTTCAAGGCATGCATTTGCAGTGACGAAGGCGTTGATGCTCAGCTGCTACAAGAGCACGCTTCAGTTTATTAGGTGTTGTGGGATACGGAGTACATATACACGTCTCGTACACGAATCACTCCTGTTCACATGCACTGATTGCGAGAAGCTAGACGAGATTTGTTGAAAAGCTTATGGTATCAAGTCAACGTATTTTATCTTGTGTGAAATCCCTCTTTCATTATTCCATTGCGCTATGAGAATGTTCCTGCTCACTGCAGTACTAAAGGTAAAGTTAGTAAGATACCGTTGTTGTCCATTTATGGGTCAGATTTTATGTGGAGGAGGGTGTTTGAGGGTATTAAAACGGGGGTCATACTATCTCATGAACTCACGAATTAAAGCTGAAATGTAGTGGGGTGTTTCCAAACTTGAAATTTTTGGATAAAGAGCAATACATTTTGCGATTTGTAATTAATTAAATTCTTAATTATTTCCTTTATTGCCTGTATCGTGTTATGCTACTGAAGGAACACGTAAATTATTATTTAAATAAATGAATCTACACTTCATGACTGACTGACTAAACTAAGAGATTTGGAGAGAAGGATTAGAGTAGTACTGCTGCTAATATTGTAGTAGAACTGTTACGTGAATTATGAGTGTGTGTGGATTTGGGACAGACTCTGACATGTTGAGACTTCTATGCTAGTAACGAGACTGACCACTTAGTTGTCAGAGACCCGTGCACCAAAGAGGAACCATACGGCAGCAGACAACAGAAAAAGGAGGTTAGGGCTTAACGTCTGGGTGTCATTAGAGATGAAGAAGTAGTTTGCGCCTGAGGAGGTCAAGGATCCACACAGGTCATGTCCCTCTCAAAGGAAACGGCCTTGCACTCACCTTATTGGTTGTAGTGAAACCACAGGTAACTTAAATCTGAATGGTTATCAGAAATATGAATGGCCAGCCTCTGAATCTAGTGGCCTGCGTTCCAGTGTCCCCAGGTCCCAATATCCCAGTGCCCCCATCTCCCCATATCCCCATGTCCTAATGTCCCAGTGTCCCCATGTCCCTATGTCCCAGTGTCCTAATGTTCCCATGTCCTAGCATACCAGTGTCCCAGCATATTAGTGACCAATGCCCCAGGGTCAGTGCTCCAGTGTGCCAGTGTCCCAGTGTGCCAGTGTCCAAATGCCCCAATGTCCCAGTGTTCAAGTCCAGTAGCCCACTGTCTGACTGTTCCAGTGTGTGAGTGACCCCATGTCCCTGAGTCCCAGTGTCCCACTGTGCCAATGTTCCCATGTCCCAGCATACCAATGTCCCAGTGTCCCAGCATACTAGTGTCCCAACATCCCAGTGTTCCAATGTGTCAGTGTCGCAGTGTGCCAGTGTCTCAATGTTCAAGTCCTGTTATCCTGGAGCCGACAGTCTCGTTGTTCCAGCGTGCCAATGGCCCATTGTTCCAATGCACCAGTGACCCAATGTTCTTATGTGACAATGTCCCATTGTTTCAGTGTGTCAGAGTCCCAGTGTCCCAGTGTCATGTGCCCCATTGTCCCATTGTCTCACTGTGCCACTGCTCCACCGTCCTATTGTCCCAGTGTCCTTGTGTCCCATTATCCCAGTGTACCAATGTCATGCAACAAAAAGATAGAAAGCCTCATCTCTTACATACAAATCATGCCACAGTGTGCCATTGTCTCGGCGTACCATTGTTCCAGTGTCCCAGTGTCTCAATGTCACAATGTCCCATTGGTACTTTATTCCATTGTCCCAATGCCCCAGCGACTCGATGTCCTATTGTCCTCATGTCCCAGTATCCTACTGTCCCAGTGTTCCTTTATCCCAGTGCACAAGTGTCCCACTGTATCAGTGTCCAGATTATCGAGTTAAAAGGCACTGGAGATTAGGTATTAGAAATATGTTCCGTCGGACAAGGTTCATCAACAAGTAATGAAACGAACTATGGAGGTATTTGCGTAAAGTCGTTTAGTAGGGATGATACCTTCAGCACTATTTCTAGTCATATTTTAGATGTATCTCATAGATGGTACATAAGGTCGATGTCTGCTATGGTGAATCTTTCTCCCTACATATGGTGTGAACGATGACAGCACGTCGACAAGACTCTTGGTAGCAGGCAGTGCTCTAAGTTGAATTTGGGTGTAGGGAGATGAAGGTTTTATTTATTTATTCATTTAAATGTCAAGTTCCGTAGGACCAAATTGAGGAGCAAATCTCCAAGGTCATGGAACGTGTCAGTATATGAACTTACAACATAAAAGTAATAACAGAAAAAATAGATGTTCATGAACCTGAAAAAAAGTCAGTCCATAACTTTCAGTAAACGCTATTAGCAATACAATAAGAATCAGCTCAATTTTTCAAGGAACTCCTTGACAGAGCAGAAGGAGTGACCCATGAGGAAACTCTTCAGTTTCGATTTGAAAGCGCGTGGATTACTGCTAAGATTTTTTAATTCGAGTGGCAGCTTATTGAAAATGGATGCAGCAGTATACTGCACACCTTTTTGCACAAGAGTTAAGGAAGTCCGATCCAAATGGAGGTTTGATTTCTGCCGAATATTAACCGAGTGAAAGCTGCTAATTGTTGGAAATAAACTAATATTGGTAACAAGAAACGACAATAAGGAATATACATATTGAGTGGCCAATGTCAAAATACCCAGACTCGTGAAAAGAGGTCGACAAGAGGTTCGTGAACTCACACCACTTATTGCCCGAACCGCCCGTTTCTGAGCCAAAAATATCCTTCTAGAATGGGAAGAGTTACCCCAAAACATAACACCATACGACATAAGTGAATGAAAATAAGCAAAGTAGGCCAATTTACGTGTCGAAATATCACTCACTTTCGATACCGTTCGAATAGTGAAAATGGCAGTATTAAGTCTTTGAACAAGATCCTGAACGTGGGATTTCCACGACAGCTTACTATCTATCTGAACACCTAGGAATTTGAACTGTTCAGTTTCACTAATCACATGCCCGTTCTGTGAGATTAAAACGTCAGGTTTTGTTGAATTGTGTGTTGGGAACTGTAGAAACTGAGTCTTACTGTGATTTAGTTTAGTTTATTTTAGTTTATTTTGCACAAGCCATGAACTGAGGTCATGTACTGCTCTACTTGAAACCGAGTCAATGTTGCACACAACATCCTTTACTACCAAGCTCATCCTTTACTACCAAGCTAGTGTCATCAGCAAACAGATATATTTTAGAGTTACCCATAATACTAGAGGGCATATCATTTATATAAATAAGGAACAGGAGCGGCCCCAACACTGATCCCTGGGGCACCCCCACTTGACAGTACCCCACTCAGATCCCACATCACAGCCGTTATCAACATTGTGAATAATGACCTTTTGCTGCCTGTTGCTAAAGTAAGAGTTGAACCAATTGTGAGCTACTCCCCTTATTCCGCAATGGTCCAACTTCTGGAGCAATATTGTGTGATCAACACAGTCAAATGCCTTTGTTAAATCAAAAAATACGCCAAGCATTCGAAACTTTTTGTTTAGCCCATCCAGTACCTCAGAGAGAAAAGAGAATATAGCATTTCCAGTTGTCAAACGACTTCTAAAGCCGAACTGTACATTTGATAGCAGATCGTGTGATATAAAATGATAAATTAACCTTACATACACAGCCTTTTCGATAACTTTTGCAAACACTGATGGCATAGAAATAGGTCTAAAATTATCTACATTATCCCTTTCTTCCTTTTTGTAAAGTGGCTTTACTACTGAGTACTTTAATCGCTCAGGAAACTGACCATTCCTAAAGGAAAAAATTACAAATATGGCTAAATACAGGGCTAACATGTGCAGCACGGTACTTTAATATTCTACTAAGCACTCCATCATAACCATGAGAGTCCTTAGTCTTCAGTTATTTGATTATTGTCTCAATCTCCCTCTTGTCTATATCACAGAGGAGTAATTCAGACGTCAATCTCGGAAAGGCATTTGCTAAGAAATTTATATGATTTCCTGTAGATACCAAATTTTTATTTAATTCACCAGAAATGCTCAGAAAATGGTTGTTAAATACTGTACATATACCTGATTTATCAGTAACAGAAATATTATTACTGCAAACTGACTTTATATCGTCAACCTTGTGCTTCTGACCAGACACTTCCTTCACAATTGACCATATGGCTTTAATTTTATCCTGTGAATTAGCTATTCTATTTGCATACCACATACTTTTTGCCTTGCTAATAACATTTTTAAGCACCTTAAAATACTGTTTGTAATGGGCTACTGTAGCTTGATTGTGACTACTTCTAACATTTTGATATAATTCCCACTCTGTTCTACATGATATCCTTATCCCACTAGTCAGCCAACCAGGCTGTCCATTACTGCTAGTATCCCGTTTAAAATGTTCTAATGGAAAGCAACTCTCAAAGAGCATGAGAAATATGTTATGGAAAGCATTGTATTTATCATCTATATTATCGGCAGTATAAACATCTTGCCACTCTTGTTCCTTGACAATTTTTGAAAAACTCTCTATTGCTGTTGGATTAACTTTCCTACGTAGTTTGTAATTAAATATGACACTGGTTAAAGTACAAAAACCTTTTAGTGCTAAAATTTTTGCATCATGGTCTGAAAGGCCATTCACCCTTTTACTAACAGAACGCCCATCTAGTAATGAAGAATGAATAAAAATATTGTCTATGACTGTGCAACTGTTCCCCTGCACCCTAGTTGGAAAAAACACAGTTTGCATCAGATCATATGAATTTAGGAGATCTACCAACATCCTTTTTCTTGCACAATCATGTACAAAATTAATATTGAAGTCATCACGTAGAACTACTTTCTGGTACTTCCTACGAAGTGAATCAAGAACCCTCTCTAGCTTAAGCAAAAATGCTCTGAAGTCGGAGTTAGGGGACCTATAAACAACAGCAATTAGAAGTTAAGTTTCGCTAAATTCAGCTAATGCTGCACAACTTTCAAATATCTGTTCAGTGCAGTGTCGTGATACGTCTGTGGACTCAAATGAAATACTGTTTTTTACGTACAGAGCCACTCCCCCACCCCGCAAGGAACTCCTTGAGAAACAGCCAGCTAATCTATAGCCTGGTAAAGGAAGCCTCTGAATTATCAAATTATTTAAGTGGTGCTCTGATATACCAATAATTTCAGAGTTAACATCTATTAGCAGTTCACTAACTTTATCTCTAATACCTCTTATATTTTGATGAAATATGCTGTTTGTGTATGTTGCGTATGTTGTTTAGCAAAATAATGGCAATTAAATCTGAATCGCTGCAAAATGATTTAAACTCATGAGTTCACAACAGGTGCAGGGAAATGTATCAATTAGTGAGATACAAAACCGTGGTTTGGAAACACCTGAATCTAAATTATTTTCTTCTAGGTTGGCGCCACAGCTTAGATAAATTTAATGAACGCCATTTTTTCCACGATACTTCTATTTTAAAATGGTGCTTTACTAACTTTTGTTTCAAAATGGTACTGTGCCGAGATGAAAGTCGTCACTATTCTGATGAAGCTCTGTGAGCGCCCCTGGCGCTGGCGCTGTTGGCTGGTTCTGTGGGCAGCGCGACAGTGGCGGCCATGGGGTGACAACACGAGTTATCTTGCGCCACCAGTCGAAAACCAGCAGCGACCAACGGCGGAGTCCTGCCCACCGGAACCATTCTGGAACATGTTTGTTTTTATGGGCTCAGTGTCATCAATAGCGGCGCTGGATTCCGTAATTGTTTAGGAAGCTGATAAGTATATCCGTTTCAGCATCTTAAAATTATGTTACTTTTAAACTGAATGAAGGTTAGAATTTTCTTTTCTTTCAGTAGGAGCTTTAGAAATAAAATTGTAATATGTTTTGAAGAAAATTATCACCCCTCAACCTAGCCCTTTCACTCACTTATTCCGTAACAGGTGTTTTAGTAACCACTACTTCCAGTTTAGAGCGTACACTCATTCTCCAGTGCACCATGGGTGTGGATACAATCCGCTTAACCCTCCCATTACCAAGCTATTTCACACCTCTGTTTTACCAAGCGGGGTATTTGGACAACCCCAAAAGAGTTTTGTATTTTATTGTAATATTTCGTTATTTCCATTGAATGGGTTTATTTAGTATTGAAAAAGAACTTTTCAGGTTATTAGAAGTATTTAATCAGATCACAGATACAAAGTACAAAAAAAATTTTCTGTCTTTCACTAAATTCAGTACTCAACGAACAGAAAATTAATAGTCTATGTACCTCAACAGTCACCGCAGTAAAATAATGCAAGAATTTTTTCACCTTGTCAGTCAGGTACATTTTTGCACTGCATGCACTTCACAGTAACAGTTTATTCTCTGTGTATATTACAAACAGGTTTCTTGCACGTTACACAACAGAACCTTGTTTACCGATCTTCGTTTCTCTTGCTATCTTGACATCGTTGTGGCGTTGGTAACTTGGAACACTGGGTCTGTATCACTGCTGTAAGAATTGCAATACCACAAGCTTTTAGTGCATCTTGTACATCTTTATGAAAACATTTGATATTTTTGGCTCTTTCTTCGATGTTACCTTTGCTGAGTCCAAATGCCAGTTTAGTCGTGAAGAATGTACGTTGGCTTCGGTTATTCTTCTGCCATTCAGGAAATCTCTGAGTGTACAGAATATATGCATTCAGTGCTGCAATATCTATCATTTCCTTGAGGATTCTTAGTGGCCACCGCCTCGTTCTTCTAACACAACTGTATTCTCTTGTCATTTTGTCACCATTATCTACAGCACCTTTGGTTTGTTGTAGTGCAGTATGATTTCGGGTTTGTGTTCACTTTCTTCACCACTCGCTTGTCTCTCATTATTCTGAGTAAAGAGTAGTATTATTGTCTTCCTTGGAACATAGGAAACTAGGGTCAAGTCATTTGTGAAACCAAACATTGAAGAGTGAATTCCTCTCTTTCTGTTTGGCAAGAATTCCTTCGGAATCTCTTTCTTATTGGAACACAAGGTAGCAACCAATGTCGTGTTTCGTTTTAGTGGTTCAGCAGCCAATGGAAAACTGGTGAAAAAATTATCAGTTGTTACCCCATGACCGTTATTCAGAAATTGTTCCATCAGATCCAAAACAACTCTCTGTCCTTGAGTCACTTCCCGAGTATTGTCCACCATTCCTGTCTAAATTTGAATCCGTAATAAGTAAGATGTCTTCACATCAGCACAAACCCAAATTTTAATGCCATACTTGCCGGGCTTGCTCTTCATATAAACCCTAAAAGGGCAGTTTCCTCGGTACGTTGCTAATCGTTCATCAATAGTCACGTATTCATAAGGATAGAAGTTCTTGCACAAATTAGATTGAAATTTGTCGAACACTACCCTGATGGCTTGTAGCTTGTCCTTGGTTTCTTCAATTCTCTGTGCTCTTGTGTCTCTGTTGTCAAATCGCAAGAATTTCAATATAGACAAAAATCGGTTTCTTGACGTGGCAGCAGAAAAGAATGGTTGCCGAAAGGCAACATTACCTGCCCACAGATCGGAAGCACTTGTGCGATGTTCATGAGTTCCACCAGCTGCTATTAGAATTGCTAATACAGCGTACACTTCAGTTGCATTTATATCTCTCCATGTCATTTTGTTCAAAGAATGAGCTGCATTCCACAAAAAAATTACTCGTTTGGCTTCCCTGTTCGTTTCTTCTACAATGATGCTCATGATTTCGGGTGAGATAAATAATAAAAATGACTCTGTTATTGTTTTGATTGTTTTTCCATCATTGACTGGGCCAGGTGTTACGTTCAAAATGTTGCGACGTCGACGCCGCCCAGCTTTTGGAGGTTCACTAGAAAATTGTAGTCCACTTCTAGAAACAAACAAATCTCCAGTGTCTTCGTGTTCTTCTTCTTCTTCTCCTTCTTCATCCTCCTCTTCTTCTTCTACTTGTTCACATGATCGTGTAGTGTCTTCTGATATTTCATCATCAGCTTCATCTGATGCTATGATATGGTCTTTGTCAACAGGTTCCATATATTCATTCAGTTTATTATCAATGTCCCATTCATTTTCATCGTATCTGACATCAGAATTGTAAAGAATTTCCATGCCCTCTTCGTTAGAAAGTCCTTTGGACATCCTTACTTGCAGATGAAATACTGACATGTGTAATGTCAGCTCAACATTGAACGTCAAATTCAACTCTACGGTAGTTACGAGCAACAATAACAAATGTTGTATCTATGGCAAAACTCAACAAAGAAGATGAATGACGGACATATTTCCCAAAATCTTCTTTTTCTAAAAATAAGAAAATAAGACGTTTCATACCAAGCGAGGTAGTCTCATAATCCCACCAATAAATGACTTGAATAACAATGATAAAGCCAAAAAAATTAGACAGTCGCGAGTGTAAATTCAGCGTCAATCATTTTAGTACAAAGTCATGAAACCAAAGACATGTGGCCCTTCAGATAACAATATTATAGGGGAAAAATCAACCTGGGGTAGTCAGAATACCCCGCTTGGTAATGCGAGGGTTAACATTTCGCTGCACGCACTTGTACACCTGTGGCGGAACGGCAACTAGCTGTGTAAGCTTTCTTGTTGTCGTCAATAGTCTGATTTGATTTTGCGGCCCGCCACGACTTGGTCTCCTGTGCCAACTTCTTTATCTCAGAGTAGCATCTACATCCATCATCTTCAGTTATGTGTTCTCTATAGTCCAGTCTCTCTCTTCAGCTACTGTTCTTATCTTCTACAGCTCACTCTAGTCTCACGGTAGTTATTCCATGATGTCTTAATGTGTCCTGTCATCCTGTGTCCGCAGCTCGTGGTCGTCCGGTAGCGTTCTCGCTTCGCACGCCCGGGTTCCCGGATTCGATTCCCGGTGGGGTCAGGGATTTTCTCTGCCTCGTGATGACTGGGTGTTGTGTGATGTCCTTAGGTTAGTTAGGTTTAAGTAGTTGTAAGTTCTAGGGGACTGATGACCATAGATGTTAAGTTCCATAGTGCTCAGAGCCATTTGAACCATTTGTCATCCTGTTCCTGCCCCTTCTTGTCAGTGTTTTCTGCATACCCCTTACCTCACCGATTCTAAGGAGAAGATTGTCGTTTTTTACCTCGTCAGAACGCTTATTTTCAACATCCTTCTATAGTACAACACCTCAACTGCATGTATTCTCTAATTCTCAGGTATTCTCACAGTCAGTGATTCACCTCCGCACAACGCTGTGCCCTCAGATGCACATTCTCAGAATTTTTACCTCAAATTTATTCTTATTTTCGACACTAGGAGACTTATTGTAGCGAGGAATATCCACGTAGCAAGCCTGCTTTTATTGTCCCTCTTGTTTCGCCCGTTATGCATAATTTTCCTTCAAAGGCAGCAGAGTTCCTTTACCTTGTGTACTTCTTGATCCTCATTGTGGATGTTAAGTTTATCGCTAAGCTCATTTCTGCTGCTCCTGAATACTTTCCTATTTCTTTGACTTACACTCGACTAACATTCTATGGTTCGTATACTGGTCATTGCATTCAACAGATCCTGTAATCTTTTCTGTGTTTCGCTGTTAATAGCAATTTCAACTGAGTACATACTTACAAAGAAAGTAATTGAGAAAAATCAAACACTATGTTTGTCTACTGAAGACGATTAAGATCCAAGTAGACACATTTTAATAATATTATTTATCTTCACAACTTGGACAAGCTTTTACATTCGCCACACCTCTACAAAGTGCCATTCCCTAGCTTTATGCAAGCACAACTTCGTCGTACAAAGTTCTGCTCTGCCAATTAGTGGAATCCCTGTCCCTCACCCTTCATGATGTATGCTTACTGCTTAGTCAGGTATGCCTACCGTACTCTGTCAGCAGCTACATGCATAATAAATCTGCGTATAGCTTATTTCAAACAACGATTTATATGGTCTCGATTCCGCAAGTAGAAGTACCCAAAGCGTGTCTTCACAGCTTGTGACACAGTTGTTTTCGGTATCTAAAACGGATGCAATTGCCCTTTGTCATCCTTACAGTAAATTTTTCTATCATAACGGAAACATCTTGCATACTGTGTTGCCATGTGTTTTGGACACACATTACAAATTCAGAGCCATGTAGGTAAAGTCGCGTGTGAAAATTGTTTATTTTGGCAAGGGATCAAATTAAACCGAGACCTTATCGATACTCTACTTCACTTTATGCTGCCGTGGTACAGGCACTGATGAGCTTAGTGCTGCAATTCCATTAAATTTTCTCCGAAGCATGTTGAAATGCCCTTTGACCTCAAGTGTCCAGACAGATTGAAACTGTCTGTCGGCCCTTGATGCTTAGAAGAAATTTAACTTTCTTTGAGCTATGCTAGCTTGACTCACGGGTCAATTCTGACAGTAACTGTCGTCTATATTCGAAACTTCACAAGAAATCTCGTCTGTGCCTAGCTAGATAAGCAGGTGTGACGTTCTCTATGATGGGGAGCAATAAAAATTTAAATTCTGAGCCCCATTCAATGACGCCACAAATCCACATTATGTATTTCATTTTTAACATATAATGAATTAAAGTTGTTGCAGTCCATTCAGTCGTTTGATACCAGAGTTCACTTGTGCTGTACTTAAAAATTAATGAATCAGACTATGTACTCACACAGTAACATTTATTTCGTATGCACTGTTCACAGTAACAACAGACTCTGCCATTTTTTCACACTATTGCCAACCTACTTTGTGATGGAATTCACAGAAATAAAAGTACTGTAGGCCTAGACGACTTACCCCAAAGTCAATTCACACTGAAACGCCTGTTGGCGTCTTTCTAAGATCTGTTTATAGACGTACCTCCTCTCACAATTTTAAGGTATATGAGGTCACAAAATGGAAATGTAAACACATATTTCATAACAGAGTTATGCTGCCTTAAAACCAGCACTATTTTAATTTATGTTAGTGCTAGCTTAAAGGAGTTTTTCTTAGCACTTTAAGTTAGTTGGAATGTTTATTAACGTGATAGTAACCACACTTGACTCTACTGTATTTCTACAAACTGTTCGCCCGTCTTAGTAAAATAAAACAAACATAATTTCTAGGAAATTTAAAATGACTTCGAAATGACGTGTAAAATGCTTCAAATTAAAGGAATTTTTTTTACTGATTCCAAAACTAGTCTTAGATTTTGCGCAGTCTGTCATATTTCTGAAGTTCTGAGGAATTTAATGTAACAGCAAATATTTTAGTAATACCAATTCGGCTGAAGCGTTTGAGTTACGGCAGTGTGTGTAAAACACGATCTTTTGACTTCTAGCATTAGTTGAATTGACGTCACTTTCTGAAACAGTCGTTTAATTGAATTTTAATATTGCATCACAGCTTTCTTTATTAATGTCTGATACTTGTACAGATTTTTAATTAGCCAAATGAATAGGTTTTCCGTGGAATTTATCACTTTGTTATGATATTTATTTGTTATAGATCCTCATTGCATGGGACAAAACATAGGGTGATGAATGTAACTAGTTTCAACTTTAAAATATGGATTTCTTACAATAATCCTGAAATACAATTTCAGATGGATTGTATGGTATCTATGGAGTCAGTAAGCAATCAGCACTACAGTGCTGTTGTTATAAACATGCCTTACGTGCTATCAGTTTAGGTTAAGGCCGCAGAATCTATTGATATCTGCCGGGATCAACTTGGATTTAGTAACAGATAATCGATAGTGAAATTATGTCTCAGCCAGTAACAAATGTCAGAACAGCGCACTCTCCGTTGCAGAACGAAAGGTCTAATCTGGAAACAACTCGTAGCCTGAAACTTCCTGGAAAACTAAAACTCTGTAGTGCACGAGGCACGAGGAGTCGAACCTAGAACCTTGTCTATTGCAGACAAGGCTCTTACCAATTGACCTATCACTTAAGTTTTCCACCAGTTCTCTTCTATCTTCCAAACTTCTCAGAAGTTCTTCAGCATAGCTTGTTCCTCAGCAACGGTGAGAAAAAAGGATACTCAAGGGTGGAAGCTTATCCACAGTGAAGGGTATTGTTTCCAGAATGAACCTTCCGTTATGGAGCGCAGTGTGAGAAATACAAAGGTCCGGTTTTTGAAGCTCCGTGGCAGAGTGAGATTCTGTGCCCGACGTCGAATCGAACATAAACCCTGCCTCATTTCTAAGTTCATAACCGTTTCTTCAGCACTTTCCAGTTTCTGAGCCACGGTGATGGTTTTCAAATTTATCCAAGCTGCAAACTAACATGTATGGAAAGCTATTAACAAAGCTGCACTCAAACGTGAATTCTGATATGTATAATTTTGTGTGAATTTTACGATACAATTGCTCGGCACAGAATTTAATCATCAAACATAGGAATATATAGGAATATAAAAAGCTAGGGGCATCAGAATGAACAGTCATTTTTGGCTACATCAAGGAGCAACTTTTGAATTAATATATATGTATATTTTTCTCAGTATATTTCTAATGTGTTGCACTCACACCAAAAATGACTCTTTGGGTGCGTTTTGTGTGCACTGGAGGCTGTTGCAGACGTTAAAAAGATGGTGTTGTAAAAGAGTTATTCAGATATCATTTACCTATCGGCAAAAGTCACAAGCTGGTTACTCACTGTGATAGTTTTCAGCAATGAGTGGTCTCAGCGTAATGAGCTCATTAGTATTTCGTGTTTGAGCTGTCGCTGGCTGCAGTGGACAGCTGAAACAAGCCATATTACTTGTCTAGCGTGTGACTGTTACCAGCTAATCAACAGCATAAAATATGAAATATGTTGTCTTAACCACAAACTCCCCATTCCTGACGATTGTCTATACGTAACACTCTGTAAGTACGAGGGTCATAAGTAATGCCCCACATTTCTTTTTCTCAGAACATGTTTATTGTCAAGAATCAGAATTTGGTGACAATATACATCAGCATGTCATGTCCATGTCCTATTTTTCTACGTTGTATCCATCACTTTCTACGGACTCACCACAACATTGTGAAGGAGCATGTCTTCCCTGCTGGTAAAAGCTCTTGTCCTGTAGGCGTAGTCATGTTTACACTGCATTACTGACACTCTGGTCATCTCCAAAGTGTGTTCCCCGTAGAGAATTGTTAAACGGCCCAAAGAGATGGAAGTCCGAGGGTTCCAAGTCTGGACTGTGGGGTGGCAATGATGTCCAACCCAATTTGGCGCTGTGTTCCCGGGTTCTCAGGCTTGTGTGTGGGCGTGCATTATCGTGTTGGAGCAAGATTTCTGCTTGATTCTTGTCTGACCGAAAGCGTCGGAAACAGTTCTTGAGTTTATTCAGGGTCTTCAAGTATGCCTCTGAATTGATTGTTGACCCTCTTGGCATCATATCCACGAGAATGACGCCATCACAATCCCAGAAAACTGTCACCACCACTTTTCCAGTAGAGGCGGTTGTCTTGAATGTCTTCTTTTGTGGGGAATGAGGATGATCCCACTCCATGGAGTGATTTTTTGTTTAGGGCGCAAAGTGGTGCACCCAGCTTTCGTCCCCTGTAACGATCCGTGGCAGAAAGGCCTCTCCGTCGTCCAGCAATTCGGATCAAATGGCCTTCCTTTGACTCTTGTGGTCCGCTGTGAGCATTGGTGGAACCCATCGTGAGCACCTCTTTGAATATCCGAGAGTCTCGATCATTGCCGACTCGCTTCCAATGCTGACCGACAACTGTAGAGCCAATTGTCGAGTTGTGATGCGCCGGTCGGTACGAATAATTGCATCCACACGATTCAGCATATATGGAGCAGTGGCAGTGACAGGATGTCCCGAGCGCTGCTGATCATGGAGCTTTGTTTCTGCATTTCTTGAGGCTGTAACTTTCTTTACCCATCGCCCAAGTGTACTCCTGTCAACTGCAGCATCGCCATACACTGCACCTAAACGTTTAAGGATGTTCACCACGGTTTCTTTTTCTGCACACAAGAATTCAACAACAGCACGCTGCTTGTAACGTGAGTCGTATGTAGAACCATTTTGACGCTGTACTACGGTAAAACGGCTCTGTACTCTGCCAAAACATTTCGAAACTTCACGGGCGCACAGAACCAGCATCAAATGTGAAGCACCAACAAGGACATTTGTCTATGTATATTAGTGGCTTTTTAAAAAATGTGGGGCATTACTTATTGAACGACCCTCGTAGTATATCCACAGTCGAAATATTCCTTTTTTAATAGGAAGGACAGTTGCCACCGTTAAAAGTCTTTATTCAAAGACATGCTCGGTTTCAGCAAACTATATTTGCATGATCAGGATTTTAATCATATTGGTTCTATGGACTGACTGTATGTTGACACAGATCTAATCGCTTTTCTTTTCCATCACCTCCCATTGCCGAAATTGCTCATACTTTACTAAATACTGAAAGAATTCGAAGAATGCGGCTAATACTCTCATGAAAACCCGTTTAAAATATTTAATGAGGAGAAATCTATGAACTCCCAACGATCTTTGCATATTGCTACTTGATGGATCTCAAAGACAATGTCACCTACAGTTTGACCAGATCTGCGGACGTTTATAGGATGTCGTGGTACACGTTTATGGGTGGATGGAGAAAGAAAAATACACCAATATGAAAGAATCTGAACGAGTCATGGGATGAATCTGGCAGCAGTATAAGAGAAGCTGCGAATCTTAAATAGATTTAATACTGACTTGAGTTTCTTTAAGGTCAGTACCGCCATTAGACTGTTGTTTATTTACAGTGTTACATGTATACTTACACAATCATGATTTTGGCTTCAAAGTGCCATTATCAAGTGTTTTATGTGTTATACATTGTCTAAGATGGCAGTCACGTGGGTGTTAACATTGTAAGTGTGCATTGTAAGGTAGCAAGGGGAGTGTAGATGTAGATTCAAATGCAGACGCAACCACATCCTACTATAATGTTGCACAGCGGGAAGGAGCAAGGAGAGGCAGCGCACACCACTAATTAATTGCCGATGACGTGATGTACATACGTGATTTCGACATAATGGAGACCAATCTATTCCCACGCATTTTGCTAGTGAGAAGAGTAGTCCAGTTTCGTGGCCAGTTGGTTCGTCTGACGTAAACCCGTTTGATTTCGTCTATCAGGGTTATGTGGTGTCTTGATTACAACCCCTCTAGAGAAATGTTTCTGACTGCCACATTATTCAAATAAATCCGAAAATAGTTGGCAGTGCTACGAAAGAGCTATGCGCGACCATATGGTGGCCACATACAAGACGCGGGATGACACTTTGAACAACTGTTTGGATTTAGCTCCATTATTATCAGCAGTCTAAGAGTAAACTTGAATTTTTTTCGTATAACTTAACGCTCAGTCATTTTCGGAACAGGCTTTGCTATTTCTTAATTATTACATTTGCCCTTCGCTTATTATCGGTGAACGTTTCTGTCATCAAAGAAACAATAATTACGAACGTCCTTCCCTCTCTCGACAAATGAACAGCAAGTCCCGCTTTTTCCAAAGCTGTTTCACAGAGGAAGACTGCACTGTAGTTCCTTCTCTAGATTGTCGCACAGATGACAAAATGGTAGAAACCGAAATACTGTAGATGACAGAGGGATAGAAAAATAATTAAAATCACTGAAAAGGGGAAAGGCCGCTGGACCTGATAGGATATTAGTTCGATTTTACACAGAGCACGCTTAGTAACTTGCCCCCCTTCTTGCAGCGGTGTACCGTAGGTCTCTGGAAGAGCGTAGCGTTCCAAAGGATTGGAACAGAGTGCAAGTCATACCCGTTTTCAAGAAGGGACGTCGAACAGACGTGCAGAACTATGGACCTATATCTCTAACGTCGATCAGTTGTAGAATTTTGGAACACGTATTATGTTCGAGTATATGGTTCAAATGGCTCTGAGCACTATGGGACTCAACTGCTGTGGTCATCAGTCCCCTAGAACTTAGAACTACTTAAACCTAACTAACCTAAGGACATCACACACATCCATGCCCGAGGCAGGATTCGAACCTGCGACCGTAGCAGCAGCGCGGCTCTGGACTGGAGCGCCTAGAACCGCACGACCACCGCGGCCGGCTGTTCGAGTATAATGACTTTTCTGGAGACTAGAAATCTTCTCTGTAGGAATCAGCATGGGTTTCGAAAAAGACGATCGTGTGAAACCCAGCACGCGCTATTCGTCCACGAGACTGAGAGGGCCCTAGACACGGGTTCCCAGGTAGATGCCGTGTTTCATGACTTCGGCAAGGCGTTCGAATAGTTCCCCACAGTCGTTTAATGAACAAAGTAAGAGGATATGGACTATCAGACCAATTGTGTGATTTGATTGAAGAGTTCCTAGATAACAGAACGCCGCACGTCATTCTCAATGGAGAGAAGTGTTCCGAAGTAAGAGTGATTTCAGGTGTGCCGCAGGGGAGTGCCGTAGGACCGTTGCTATTCGCAATATAGATAAATGACCTTGTGGATGACATCGGAAGTTCACTGAGGCTTTTTGCGGATGATGCTGTAGTATATCGAGAGGTTGTAACAATGGAAAGTTGTACTGAAATGCAGGAGGATCTGCAGCGAATTGACGCATGGTGCAAGGAATGGCAATTGAATCTCAATGTAGACAAGTGTAATTTGCTGCGAATACATAGAAAGAAAGATCCCTTATCATTTAGCTACAATATAGCAGGTCAGCAACTGGAAGCAGTTAATTCCATAAATTATCTGGGAGTAGGCATTAGAAGTGATTTAAAATGGAATGATCATATAAAGTTGATCGTCGGTAAAGCAGATGCCAGACTGAGATTCATTGGCAAAGTCCTAAGGAAATGCAATCCAGAAACAAAGGAAGTAGGTAACAATACACTTGTTCGCCCACTGCTTGAGTACTGCTCAGCAGTGTGGGATCCGTACCAGATAGGGATGATAAAAGAGATAGAGAAGATCCGACGGAGAGCAGCGCGCTTCGTTACAGGATCATTTAGTAATCGCGAAAGCGTTACGGAGATGATAGATAAAGTCCAGAGGAAGACTCTGCAGGAGAGACGCTCAGTAGCTCGGTACGGTCTTTTGTTGAAGTTTCGAGAACATACCTTCACCGAGGAGTCAAGCAGGATATTGCTCCCTCCTACGTATATCTCGCGAAGAGACCATGAGGATAAAATCAGAGAGATTAGAGCCCACACAGAGGCATACCGACAATCCCTTTTTCCACGAACAATACGAGACTGGAATAGAAGGGAGAACCGATAGAGGTACACTAGGTACCCTCCGCCTACACCGTCAGGTGGCTTGCGGAGTATGGATGTAGATGTAGATGTAGATGTAGACCTTTTCTCGACTTACAAAGAGCTGATATGATGTGGAAAACGTACGTACAAATTTTACTGCTTAGTCATACTCGTAAGGGGTCTAATATCGATGGACGTCACCTCCTTCTGCGAGCATACATAACCACAGTATAATTCTTTTGAAACGTAACTCGCGCATGAAATCCAAAAAAGCAATCGCTTAGGAATGTATTCAATGGGGGTCACTGCTAGCGTTTCACGAAATAAGGATTAGGAGCTACGGAAGAACGTGGGGAAGAAAATGCATATTGGCAGCGCAGAAGTGAAACAATCTTGTTTAACTCCAGTTATCCTGGAACGAAACACGTTGCCATAAATGGTAAATTTGAAGTTACGATCTTGCGAAGCGGTCTGGGCAAGAGGGTGAGGTCAGGTGTGCTTTCTTCTAGAAAGAATGGCAGAGGAAGAGGGCGAAAATCCAGCGGGGCGGCTCTGCGAGGTGGCGGCGACCCCCAGTCACCTCCTGTAAACACCTTATTTTAATCAGAAGTCCGCAGCCACCCCCGCCGCCCTCCACCCTGACACACGAATTTTAATTCCACGGGCCTCGCTCGCGACTTGTTTGCTTTCTCCGCTTTTTCTCTGCCCATCGCGCGTCTCACTCTCCTGGGAGGCGGACTTCAGCTGCGCCAGACAAGATCCAATCCCGGCATTTAGCATACTTTACTATGCAACTTGCTTCTCGAGACGTGTCGCGGTTTCGTCTGTGCTACGGAGGGAAATTGTGATGGTGAAGAAGGAAAAGCAGAAAGATCTCTTGATCTCCTTCACTTTTCTCTCTTCTCCCTTCCTTCCACGTTGCTAATCCCACACAGAGGACTTTCTGTTTAGCAAAATATTATTGACACATCATAAGCCGATGCTGATTGTTATTAAATTTTTTTACATGACATTAGTCGTAGTTAAGAGTTGCGATCTACCAAAGCTACAGTGCGGTAATTTTAGTAAAAAATGTAAATGTCGTGTGACTAGGACCTCCCGTCGGGTAGACCGTTCGCCGATTGCAAATATTTCGATTTGACGCCACTTCGGCGACTTGTGCATCGATGGGGATGAAATGATGATGATTAGGACCACACAACACCCAGTCCCTGAGCGGAGAAAATGTCAGACCCAGCCAGGAATCGAACCCGGGCCCTTGGGATTGATATTCTGTCGCGCTGACCACTTCTTTTTAATATAAAGAGGAAAAAAAATTGCACCCATCTGTGCGCGAACCTATGTCCTTAAGTGTAGTAATTCCGCGCTAACCACTGTTTTCATTATTAATTTATTACCTATGCAAAATCATTACATTATTTTGAAACATGCTTTGACCACTTTTTGTGTTAGGAAAAAGGCATCTTTCACTTACGAAATGCAAAATTAGAGTTTACATCCATATCAATAACAAAACAAGAGTACCTTCGAAACTATGAAATAGAATTTGAAACTAATGGTAAAATGATAGATAATAGAAAAAGAAATGTAAGCAAATCTTGCACGCCATACCATGCGCATGACTCATCTGCGCACAAGTGCCATGTTCCAAGCTGGTAAACATTTCGCAGCGTGTGGAGCTTCATGACGGCGGTCATCCTCTGCCTGGTACTTCCCAACTGTGTGGGGGGTTATTGAAGACACTACGCAAATAGTTTTCAAATAACTGACGGTATCGGGGAGTATGTTCAATTGTACTATGACTGTCCTGGAGAATTTGCCAGTAATCAAGGACCATCTTCTAATCATCTCGAAAGAGGTAGTATATGGACATGCCTTTAAACCATGTAAAAGCGTGTGTCTTCGCAGGCAGGAAATATGTATTCTCCGGACAAAGGAGGAGCCGTAGCTTAATTGTGCCAGGCGCGATACGTAGGTAGCAGGCGAGGACCTTCTGCACTAGCAGCCATACCTCTAACGCCGATCCACATGTGAAACGGTGCTCGTCAGTATCCACGAGGTGACAACGTGGGCTAGGGGGGAATCGGTCATCCCAATAGCATGCAGCCTTTGTCGTGTTACAACTTTCCCGTTCGCAACCTGGTACCACGTGGCTCGTACCCGCGTTGGGAGGAACTGCTTCTGGACCGCTCTCCACACTGCAGGCCATAGGATGGTTGGGCTTTTCCTCTCAATCACATTGCGTGGGATGGACCTTAACAGCAACCTGTAAATATCGCTCGCCTTGGGAGTGCGAGTGTTGGTAAGGTCTGGGTGTACGTAACTATACTCAAGAATAAATGCTGAGAGATGCGAGAGTGAGGGAGTAATATGCGCAATCGTGACAGGTGGCAGAAGAGACACCGGTAGCAATTCCTCTAACAGACGTCCCGTAAGGGAAGCATCTTGAAGGGTCCACAATTTCAGCATTGTGCACAAGTATAACGCTGTAGCTCTCGCTCGTACATTTATAAGTCCCAGTCCACCGTCAAGCGGAGGGAGGGTGAGTGTTTCGTAGCGGACTTTGAATAGGAGTCCAGCGGTAAGGTAATATCCAAACGCTGCTTGCAGTCTGTGTGCCATCACTGTCGATATTGGTAGAACCTGAGCCATGTGGATCATCTTAGTCGCCACGTGAAGGTTGAGGCATTCCACGCGCTTTAGAAGGTCCATCCGTCGAAGTAGGTTCCGGCGAACTTCTGTGCGTATCACCTGTAGTAATCGTTTATAGTTCATGGCAGCTGTGCGGCGCACATCCTGTGTACATGTTATGCCCAAGAAACGGATCTTGTTGACTAGTGGGAGTGGGGCTAAAGCGTCCTCCTGTAGACCTCTCCCAATAGGCAAAGCTGCCGACTTGGCCACATTCATGAGGCTGCCCGCTGCCAATCCGTATCGATTGATCCATTGTATCACCGAGAGTTCCTCCTCACCAGATCGGACAAGTAATAGAATGTTATATCGTCCAGTGAAAGGTGTGATCCCTCAATGACATGCCCGAGAGCCTGTTTTTCAACCCTCCGACAAGTGGTTCTAAAGGATCATGGAGAGTGGGCATCCTTGGCGAACTGAGCGTCGGATCGACAAAGGACCCGCAATCCGTCCATTCACCAGTACACGGGATGCAGCTCCACGGAAAAGGCGCTGAAAGATGTCGCGAAAGTCAGGCGGGAAGCCCATGCGGGCCATAACTGACAAAAGGAACTTGTGGTGAACTCTGCCGAAGGCGTGATCGAAATCAATGGAGATCAGAACAGCACGAAGGTGACAGGATGTGGCGATGGCTATTAGATCCCTGCATTCGCTGGTTGCCGTTTGCATGCTGGTCACTCCGCCCTGTGTCGTTTGCTTGAGGGATAGGAGTAGTGGCAGAACCTTCTTTATGCGGCCGGCGAGTAGTCGGGCGAAGATTTTATAGTCCGAGTTTAGCAATGCAATTGGCCTGTAGGCCTGGACACCCCGACTTCTGGAAGGCTTGTATGAGGAGACCTTCGACGAATCCAGGTGGCACGTGAAAACCGGGGTCATCAGTTCCTGGTACATGGTGATCCATCGGGGCATCATTAGATCGCGGAAAGTCCGATAAAACTCGAGCGGAAGTCCGTCTGGTCCGGGCGACTTGTTGAGTGCTCCCTTGTTAAGCGCGTCGTCGATGTCGTCCCGTGTAAGTCCAGTTAAAAGCGACGCCGCTGCTGCACTGTCGAGGGTGTGCGACACGTGCTGCAGTATGTCGTGATCGTCCGCTTCCTCCGTAGTCACCTCTTCGTAAAACCGGCGACAGTGATCGGAAAAGACTTCTACAACCGCCGCCTGAGTCATTACGACCCTATCAATGGGCAAAATGAGGTCCGTGATCAGCTGCTGGCAGCGTCGGTGGCTGTCGAGCACGATATGATGCATGGACAGGTTTCCTCCTCCCACCCGGTCTTGACGTCTCGATCGCACGACGACCCCCTCCAAACGATGCCTCGTAAGAGACAATATTGTACCTTTAATTCGGCGGCTTTCCATTTGTCTGTCTGCTGACGGCTGTTGGGTGGCGAGTTCGCGGAGCATTGTGTAATAAAAGTCCACTGTGTGACGATGGCACGCTGCAGTGTCTTTTCCATATTGTGTTAGCACACGCCGAAACGCTGGTTTTTCCACATTCCATCCACAATGCTAGGGTCGAGGGATATCGGAGAAGACGACGTTCGCAATCCATCCACGTGCTGGCAATAATCCGACGGCATTTCGGGTCTTGAAGGTGTGCCACATTCAGCTTCCAGGGTCCTCGGCTGCGCCATATCTGCTGCTGCTGTAGAGCGACCTTGCATATGAATGCGCTATGATCGGAGAAGGCAAGCGGCCAATGTTCGACGCTAGAGCTCGTGAGACATAAATGCGGTCTAGGGGACTAGCTGAGCGACTAGTAAAGTATGTGGGTCCGGGACGACCACCATGTATTTTCTCCCAAGTATCGGTAAGATCAGATCTCGAACAATTAGCCGAAGTTCTTGACAAGTCGAGAAATGTGGGACTTGGTCTTTGGGGTGGAGCGCACAGTTAAAGTCGCCGCCGAAGACATATTGATCGACGCGGCTGATAAAGAGGGGGGCGGTATCCTCCGAGTAGAACTGCGATCGCTCGCGGCGTTGGTCAGTTCCTGATGGAGCGTAAATGTTAATGATGCGCGTCCCCAGCGCAGTGATCGCCAGCCCCCTGCCTGACGGAAGGTAAGCCACTTCTTCGATGGCAATCCCGTCGCGCACTAGTATTGACGTACGATGCCATTTCGGTCCACCGGTGACATATACAGGGTTATTACAAATGATTGAAGCGATTTCACGGCTCTACAATAATTTTATTATTTGAGATATTTTCACAATGCTTTGAACGCACATACAAAAACTCAAAAAGTATTTTTAGGCATTCACGAATGTTCGATATGTGCCCCTTTAGTGATTCTGCAGACATCAAGCCGATAATCAAGTTCCTCCCACACTCGGCGCAGCATGTCCCCATCAATGAGTTCGAAAGCATCGTTAATGCGAGCTCGCAGTTCTGGCACGTTTCTTGGTAGAGGAGGTTTAAACACTGAATCTTTCACATAACCCCACAGAAAGAAATCGCATGGGGTTAAGTCGGGAGAGCGTGGAGGCCATGACATGAATTGCTGATCGTGATCTCCACCACGGCCGATCCATCGGTTTTCCAATCTCCTGTTTAAGAAATGCTGAACATCATGATGGAAGTGCGGTGGAGCACCATCCTGTTGAAAGATGAAGTCGGCGCTGTCAGTCTCCAGTTGTGTCACGAGCCAATTTTCCAGCATGTCCAGATACACGTGTCCTGTAACGTTTTTTTCGCAGAAGAAAAAGGGGCCGTAAACTTTAAACCGTGAGATTGCACAAAACACGTTAGCTTTTGGTGAATTGCGAATTTGCTGCACGAATGCGTGAGGATTCTCTACCGCCCAGATTCGCACATTGTGTCTGTTCACTTCACCATTAAGAAAAAATGTTGCCTCATCGCTGAAAACAAGTTTCGCACTGAACGCATCCTCTTCCATGAGCTGTAGCAACCGCGCCGAAAATTCAAAGCGTTTGACTTTGTCATCGGGTGTCAGGGCTTGTAGCAATTGTAAACGGTAAGGCTTCTGCTTTAGCCTTTTCCGTAAGATTTTCCAAACCGTCGGCTGTGATACGTTTAGCTCCCTGCTTGCTTTATTCGTCGACTTCCGCGGGCTACGCGTGAAACTTGCACGCACGCGTTCAACCGTTTCTTCGCTCACTGTAGGCCGACCCGTTGATTTCCCCTTACAGAGGCATCCAGAAGTTTTAAACTGTGCATACCATCGCCGAATGGAGTTTGCAGTTGGTGGATCTTTGTTGAACTTCGTCCTGAGGTGTCGTTGCACTGTTATGACTGACTGATGTGCGTGCATTTCAAGCACGACATACGCTTTCTCGGCTCCTGTCGCCATTTTGTCTCACTGCGCTCTCGAGCGCTCTGGCGGCAGAAACGTGAAGTGCGGCTTCAGCCGAACAAAACTTTATGAGTTTTTCTACGTATCTGTAGTGTGTCGTGACCATATGTCAATGAATGGAGCTACAGTGAATTTATGAAATCGCTTCGATCATTTGTAATAGCCCTGTACGTCACATAACCGTAGAAGACTGGGAGGGCCGCTATATACGCTTCTTGCTACAGAGCAATGTCAACATCTGAAGAACGAAGCACCTAACGCAGCAACTCATTTTCAAATATTGGATGAATATAGTACGGGTATCTGAGCGCCGCTAGTTGCTCTGCCTCAAGTCAGACACACGGTCTCTAACTGTAATACTTGTCTTGTTGTGTTAAAGATTTAACGTTAGATTAGCTCACAGTGAACTCATTGTGACAGCATTTTAAATTTTTTAATTCGGCCAACGGTTAACTGGAATATTGAAAATCGAGTATTTGTTAGTCCTGTGTTGCAACGGGCACCTGATTGTATGTTCCGGGATAGCATTTTAGTAATAAAAACCTTTATTGTGCAGTTGTTGTCAAAATACCAAGTTTTTTGCGGACGTCTCTGTAAGATGTTCTACACTGCCAAAAGACTTGAAGGAATCCGTGTAGCCGGCCGCTGTGGTCAAGCGGTTCTAGGCACTTCAGTCCAGAACCGCGCTGCTGCTACGGTCGCAGGATGGATGTGTGTGATGTCCTTCGGTGTTAATTCCCATAGTGCTCAGAGCCATTTGAACCATTTTTTGAATACGTGTCTCAACGTCCGGTATGTTAAATCTATTTTAATACAGGCGGTACCTGTGGTCTTATTGCATAGCGTTAGACCATCGACTTCAATGTATGCAACAACTAAGGTTATTCGCCAAGTTTCGGCTGTGTTATGTATTACAGTATGAGGTGTCCCTTCAGAAGGAAGTGAGTACCCGTGACCCAGTGTTCTCTGGTGAGCTACACAGACGGAATTTGTCATTTGTGGACGTTGTATTCAGCCAAGCACGTGCAAAGCAACGTCTTAATGCATTGAGAAATGGAAAGGCAGTCTGTTTGGTCCAAGAAGGATGGACTTTCCATCATGTTGCTGTAGATGCCAATGCCTCTCTATGTGTCATCCATAGGTTGTGGACACGAACAGGGAGACTGGTCAGTACTCAGAGCGATTTGGACAAGGTCGCTGATGCACTACAATCCCTCGCGGAGACTGGTACTTGGAAATCTCTGCATTGCGGCGTCGTACGGCTACGGCCAGAGCACTTCAAGATGATCTCAGAAGGGCCGCTGAAGTCACCGTGTCCGATCGGCCTGTGAGGAACAGGTTACAAGAAACGATGTTACCGCCAAGATGTCCTGTTCGAGTACCACGCTTGCCACGGCAACATCTAGCAACTCGCCTTCAGTTCTGCCTTACCTATGTCAACTGTTAACTTCGTCACTGATGAAACGTATTCTTCACAGAAAAGTCCAGATTTGCTGTGACGCAAGGTGATGGCAGTGTTCGTGTGTGGAGACGCCGTGACGAGTGGTACTTCCCAAATGTTGTCCAGGAAACCGACAGATTCGGCCAAGGTTCTGTGATGGTGTAGGGAGCCATCAGTATTGACTGCCATATGGACCTTGTCGTTGTCCATAGTCGTCTTGCAGCCACTCTGTGCGTAGAACACACTTTGGTGGCTCGTCTATTGGCTGCTGTACAGGGTATGGTCCCAAATTCCTTCTCATGCACGATAATGCCAGAGCTGAAGTGATGCGCGAACCCTGGAATGTATTGCGAAGCATCAGCATTGAAGTAATGGAATGGACAGCGCCGAGTCCAACCTAAATCTCATTGACGGTCTGTGGAACATACTTGAATTACATGTAAGTGGTCGTTCTGTTCCACAAAGAATTTTCCAATAACTTTCGAGGACTCTCAGTGAAGAACGGGAATGGATATCACCTTAGACTTACATGAAGCACTCCAAATTGGTGTGAGGCGGTGGTAAGTGCTCACGGGGGGGCATACACATCATTTAAGCTCTCATAGTCCAACGAAAAGCACCCAGGATGATGGGATAAATGATTGTTTCCACTTTGTTTCCGACACCTGTCGGACATTTCACTTCACGTTATGTCGGTGAATGAGGATGTGGTAATGTTCTGTTGTGCACTTAATTTTTGAAAGATAAAGGTATAATTTGGTATCATACCAAGTCCTCAATTATTGCTCAGTGGAGTATGGGAGATGCCCAAAGCCATGTTCTCCTGATGCTTTCGACACTGTATGATTAACAGCAGACACATTTGTTTAAAACACTTGTATATTCTGAAAATACTCTCCCCGTAACTTGAATGACACCACAAAATGAGTCCATATCTCATCAGTGAATGAAAATTGGAAATTTGGAAATTTTTGGTAAGGTCTTATGGGACCAAACTGTAGAGGTCATCGGTCCCTAAGCCTACATACTTCTTAATCTAACTTAAACTAACTTACGCTAAGGGCAACACACACACCCATGCCCAAGGGAGGACTCTGATCTCCGACGGGTGGAGCCCCACGAACCGTGACAAGGCGCCTCAGACCGCGCGGCCATGAATGAAAATATGCGCACTAAACTAGTTTCTTCGTTTTGAAGTAGCCTATCCCAGTAGTCATAAGTTCTGCGATTATAGATAAATTAATTCATTTTAGGCAGTGATTTTCCTTATTATCTTTATTCCTATACTTGCATCATGTGCAAAAAGAACAAAATTTTTCATGTTCTGAAACTGCAAGTGGATGATCATTTATGAGCAGAAACAACAGAAAAGCCAAAATGGAACAGAGTTGTATAACGTATCTGCTTGTTTCAGATTTTGACTGCCTATTGTTACATGATTGACGTTAAACTTACGTACTTTTATTCTAACTAGTAACTCTTCTTTTAGTATCGCAGGAGCTTCCATACAATATTTTCTTATCGTACACGATAGGGAAGATCTGAGAGCTAGAACTAGAAAAATATATTAGTACAGTATTTAATTTTGTGAAACAGAAAAAGGCTGCTGGTCGGTTTCGGTGTATTCGTCCTTTGGAAAAGAAATGGAAATTCTGACTTATCTTTTAATTTGTAGGTTCGTGGTTGATATGTTGAAGTGGCAACATACGCGCGAAATGGGAAGTTCCCTTTCACATCACATAAGCGACATGAGACTATGTCATATTGAGATATTGAGATTGTTTTCCGCAACAAAGGAACTCTGTTAATCATCACCAACAGACACGTTACACCCTCCCTCCTCCTCCCCCCCCCCCCCCCCCCGCATGACCTTCTTCCTTGCCGTTTACTTTAATTCCTGGTAAAATACTCCGTCCATCAGATCAGTCATCAAGCTGTATCTTCTTCCGAATTCTCTTCATCTTCTTTGGTTTTTCTTTGGGCGATGATTTTCTGCAGCATTTTCTTTCATAATGATTGCAACGCAGTTCCCTTCACTGTTCCTAAAACAGCGCAGGAGAGTTTTTATTTCCATTACTTTTTCATACAAGTCAGCATTCCATAACCGATTTCGCAATAAAATTGACCGACATATTATTTCTTGTTGCGGAGAAGAGCTACAACATCCGCTTCTTCAGGGAAACTTTAGAAATACACAGAAATGACAATAGCTTCAAGAAGAAAGAGGAAAGGCGCAAACTGAACGGATTCTGGATTCACGTGCTGCTGTGAATGACTGTTGTGTGTAACATGGGGAGAACCATAGGGCTAGTGACACATATGCGGGTCAAATTTTATTTATGTAAAGTACAATATAAAGTTTATAAACATTTACCATTTGTAAACCTAAAAATTATAACACGTACATTTTGTTTGGCTTGTTGCGATTGCTCATCTGAAAATTACATTGCTAGCGAAACTGCGTTATTACACATGGGTTTTTGTGCCCTGATAGCACGTTATTTGCAAAGTAGACATCAAGAAAATTTTTGTGCTTTTCTGAAGTACTGTTTCGTGGATAGTTTTTAGTATGATATTCTACTTACATTTTCCGTCCCGTTGCATATCTATGGTGGATATTTCTCTCTACTGCTATCGAGTACACTGTTTCCTCTCTGTTTTTTTTATGAAATTTCACTCACAACTTTACTTCACACTTATTTTGCGCAAAACGTGACAAAGCATGATTTGAGCAGACACGTCTTTCTCCATACTCACTGAGAGGTGCTATGTTGTTGTCGCTATGCTCTTGTTCATCGTTTGCTTCATGATTAATGTGGCGCTAATTCTGAATGTTTAGTAAAACACAGACACAGGCCGCGCGGGATTAGCCGAGCGGTCTAAGGAGGTTGCAGTCATGGACTGTGCGGCTGGTCGCAGCGGAGGTTCGAGTCCTCCCTCGGGTATGGGTGTGTGTGTTTGTCCTTAGGATAATTTAGGTTAAGTAGCGTGTAAGCTTAGGGACTGATGACCCGCCGGCCGGTGTGGCCGTGCGGTTAAAGGCGCTTCAGTCTGGAACCGCGTGACCGCTAGGGTCGCAGGTTCGAATCCTGCCTCGGGCATGGATGTGTGTGATGTCCGTAGGTTAGTTAGGTTTAATTAGTTCTAAGTTCTAGGCGACTGATGACCTCAGAAGTTAAGTCGCATACTGCTCAGAGCCATTTGAACCATTTTTTTGACTGATGACCTTAGGAGTTAAGTCCCATAGGATTTCACAAACATTTGAACATTTGAACAGACAACACACACACACAAACACACACACACACACACACACACGCACACTCATGCACACGTACACACATAAATCCCATCACCCCACATACATTGCCCCCTCCTCCCCCACTCACACCAGCAGATACATCACAGTAGTTCTCACAAAACATCCGAAATAAGCGGCACATTAAACATAAGGCAAAAGATGAACAAATAAACAGTGAGAATAATATAGCACCTCCCAATGAGTATGGAGACATGTGTCCACTCAAATAATGATTTGTGGAAAACGCATGTGAGCGGAACTTTATAAATAACAGTGTTCAAATAGTGTACTCAGTAGCAGTTGAAAGATATGCGAAAGGACGGAAAATGTAAGTACCGTAACATACACATCCACTACCCACGAAATAGTACTTCCGAAATTCGCAAAAGTCATGGCTGTTTTGCAGATTGCAGATAATATGCTGTCAAAATCGACAAAAATGACACAAAAACCCATCTGCAATAGCGCAGTATCAATAGCATTGTAATTTTCAGGCCAGAAAACAACATGGTTTTTAGACCTGTTTTGTGAGTCATCAGTCTTCTGACTGGTGTGATGCGGCCCGCCACGAATTCCTCTACTGTACCAGCCATTTCATCTCACAGTAACACTTGCAACCTACTTCCTCAGCTATTTGCTGGTTGTATTGCTCTACAGTTTTTACCCCCTACAGCTCGCTCTAGTACTATGAAAGTTATTCCATGATGTCTTAACAGATGCGCTACCATCCCTTCCCGTATATTCCTTTCCTCGACGATTCTGCGGAGAACCTCCTTATTCCTTACCTTATCAATCCACCTAATTTTCATTATTCTTCTGTAGCACCACATCTCAAATGCCACGATTCTCTTCTGTTGTGGTTTTTCCACAGTCCATTTTTAGGCCTGCAATAGGTAAATGTTTATAAACGGTGTATTATAATTTACAGAAATAAAATTTGACCCACTGAAGATAACTCGTAGGTGTCGCAACGTGTCTAGGTGAATAAAAAGAAATATGGCGGATTTTCGAAATAATCTCCAACAAAATTTTAATTTAGATGTTTTGCTCAGAAGAATTGTGCTGTCCTGCCTACCTCGGCATCGGAGTACATTTTCCGTCGCCGCGTCATTTCACTCCCGTATTGTGAAGCACCTGTTCTCCATACTGTAGCAGAAATGTGTCTTCAAGAAACGCGGAACATGTACTCTCTTCTGACAATATGCTACTCTTATTGTGCAACGCTTTTAGCGTAGGACTTGTGTATCCTACTTTCTGAAATGCTCTCGTAGATGTCTGAGCATGCTTTGTTGTTTAGTCGAAACTCATTTTTTTAATAAAGTGACACACAGTCATTGTGAAAAACCGTAGGTTTCTTTCCTAAAATTTTTAATTATTATCATGGGTTCGCCAAAGAATCATTTTAAAGCAGTGGGTGTTATTATATGCTTTAGAGTGGTTATGGAGACATTAATCTTTCGGATTCTTCCAAGGACTGTCCACGGCGCATTTGAGCGGGAGTATTGCCGGAGTTTCTCAGTAATCCAAAATGACTAACATGTTTCGTCGTTTGTTCCCTTAAGATTGCAGAGGAAGCGTTGGAATCACATTTTGTCGGGGCGAAGAGCTTCGTGACAGACTTGTACAACAAGGACGGGGCCCTTTACAGCGCCAACGAGAATTCGATGGAACGTATTTCAGACTCCACCCCTTCCTCGCCATCCGGAAAAGAAACAGGCGAAGCCTTCATCGCGGTAATGCAGAATCTGCGGCGCCGCGGCCGCTAAAATGTATTAAAACCCAAGAGGGAACGCGGCGGACGTATCCCCGCAATTTCTGCGCGAGTCGAAAATCATTTTAATCCTTCCCTTTCGACGCTCTGTGATTTTAAAACATTACGGTAACAGAAGGAATTTTCCCCTCCGCCGGAGCTGGGCGACGAGGCGCTGCCGACTTTTCAATGGATTAAGAGCGGCCGCTGATGGGGTGAGGAAGAAGGCTGGGGATGCAGAGATCTGGTCAAACACTCTGCTCGCTTCCTTCGCTCTCTTCAGAAACTGCAAATATCTGGAAGTTAACGCTCACCCCGTTGCCCCGCCTTGGTTTCTCTGACCCCTGCTTACTTGAGCCCTCTTAGCGGATCGTGTAGTTTGCTCCCGAACGCCGTCTTACAACTGCAGTTTAATCGCCCTGAAGGGAACTGCTGTAAATACGGTCACTTTTTAGTTGTTATAGGTTTTCATAATGATGTGACACTGTAGAGCAGGGCTTCCCAAAGTGTGGTCCGCGGACCCCTTAAGGGTCCGCCGGCTCTTTCTAGGGGGTCCGCGGCCACCTTTCACCTAATCGTGTAAAATAATGAGTAAATTTATTGAATAAAAACGTGAAAATAAAATTCATCACTATTTTTTTTTGTGTGTGTGAAAAACATGTGTACTTTTACTTCAGGTCGTATTCCCAAGCAGCCTTTTCAGTTCCTAAGTGAGAACGCATACACAGTTTAGTGCCTGAGAATGCGGCTTCTCTGATCGACTGTTTCGCAACAATACGGGTGTCGTTTGTGCGTCGGCTCACGGCACTAGATGCGCTGAAACCTTTTACGCATGCGCGCAGCGAACTTTGTCGGCCAATCACAGCGCTCGCTGGCACGTATGCGGTCCCAGGCATCATTAAATGTTAAACTTGCTTTGTCAGTGCACTACCTATTTCATAAGACGATTTTTGACCAGTTTATTACTTCTAACGTGGATCGGTGGCTAAAGTAAGGATCATTGAAGAAGTGTGCAGTTTCTCCATCGCCTTCACAACAAGGGAAGTTTCCAGTTGAAATGAATGAGGAGGGAGGACGACCAAAGGAGAAACAACCACAAGAAGCTCCACAGCCGGATTTATTCCTGTGGAATAACCAAGAAGCTAATTACAACGAAAGATATTTAGAAATGGGCTTCATGGAGACAAAGGAGGGTAAAGCTCAGTGTGTAATTTGTGTGCGAGTCCTTCCGAACAGTTCAATGGTCCCAGTTAAATTGCGACGTCATTTTGAAGGTACTCACCCGGATTTCCAGGCTAAAGACATCGATTTTTTTCAAAAGGAAGAGTGCTCAACTAGCTGCTTCTCAGCATTGCATGAAAACTCATGCAAAAACAATTAATGAAAATCCATTAAAGGCTTCTTTCTTGGTTAGTTATCGAGTGGCAAAAACAGGCAAAGCTCATACCATTGCAGAAAATCTCATAAAGCCATGTGTTAATGATATTATTTCTTGCATGCTAGACGACATGTCAAATGACGTGAATGACACTCTTATTTCTCGCATCCAACAATTCATTTTCTCTGTAGATAGATGAATCCACTGATGTTGCAGGATCAGCGATTTTATTGACTTTTGTCCGTTATGAATATTCTGGATGTTTTAAGGAGGACCTCTTATTGTTCAGACCACTACCTGCCAACACAACAGGTGCTGAAATATTCCGTCTACTGGATGATTTTTTGAGGACTAACGAAGTTTCATGGTCTAATTGTATAGATGTGTGCACAGATGGTGCAAAAGCTATGACGGGTCCTACAGTCGGAGCAATAACGAAAATAAAAGAAAACGCCAAGAATTGCAGCAGTAGTCGTTGTGCTCTCCACAGATACTCTTTAGCTACAAAACCAATGCCTGTTTCGTTCAACAAAGTTTTAGACGAATTCATTCAAATCATTAACTACATAAAATCAAGGCCGTTGAAGTCAAGACTTTTCACAATACTGTGTGAAAATATGGGAAGCGTTCATCTTTCTCTGCTCTCCACACAGAAGTGAGGTGGCTCTCACGTGGGAACATGGCACTTGCATTAAGAAGCTTTCAGGTGCCATGGGTTACGCTCTGAAATTTAAAGTTACTGTGCTTTTGACTGACTAGGGGTCCGCCATGGATTTTCGACTGAAGAAGGGGTCCGCCAGCTGAAAAGGTTGGGAAGCCCTGCTGTAGAGGATGTTACACTGCCGGAAAAAAATTAGTGCACTTGGAGAGACGACGTCGATTTTGATCCTATGATGGCATATGCCACCTGGGGGAGAATAGATGTTCTGATAATGGTTTCCACGTCGACCACCAACAGATAGCGCAGTAAAATTTTGTACATGGCTGCACGTTCAGAGACCGTGAGTAGTTACAATTGAAAGAAAACAGCCCTCGGTCACTATTTTTAACGAATTAACCGGCTTTCAACACTGCTAAGAGTGTCTTCCTCTGAATTTAAATCAAAGAATGGTCTATAACATGGTCACAGAATTATGACTAAAAACGTATGATACAGAGTATCGTGAAAGACTGGCGGTACTTATATGTCATTTATAAAATAATAAATATGCCAAAAGGGCAGTTAAGATAAAAAATTGTGATGGTGAGCCACTAAGGGCTGCTCGTTACTTATGCGGTTACAGGTTGCAAACGGACTGAGGTGCCCGCGTTAACAAATGCGGCCAGGTGAACATGGCACTGCAACGGGCGCGCCATCTAGTATCCGTAGACACAATCAAGCTACTTCACATTGAAATGTAGGCAGAAATGATTATAAATGAACAGTATTTGATATATAATGGAAAGCAATGTTTCTTTGATAGTAGCTTACAACATAACATTTTGTCTACACCGAAGTTTATAACAGTAAGATAACACATGTAAACATCATTATGAAAATGTAGATAGGACTGAATGACTACTTGTAGAAAGCAATATTGTCGTGAAATACAGCCAAGGAACATGTGATAATTAGAAAACATAGGACTACCTTAGAAGGAAAAGAACATTTCGGCAACCTGCACAAGGAGACCCGAAGTCAGATATCGAGTAACGGCTTTATACTGTTGAAAAAAATTTTTGTTACGTAGCTGTAGCTGTTTGTTAAAGATGAGGCTATCGTTTCGAGCAAGATGTTTGAAAATCTCTAATTCTTCTAGAATATCTAGTCTACGCCCTTTCCTTGCGGTGCGCAAAATGTAGCTATCGCAGATGGCTTTATGTGAATGACCTGTAATTAGAAGGTGGTCGGTAAAAGACGAGTTTTGGGGGCTAGTGCCATTTTTTCTTAGTAGGTGTTCTTTATATCTGGTAGTGAAGGCACGTTCAGTTTGTGCTATATAGTAAGAGGAGCAAGTATGTAAGACAATTTTGTAGACACCAAAATTTTCTAAAGGGGAACGAATAGAATGTAAATTATGAATGGAGTTTTTATTCAAATTGTTATTAGGAGGAAAAGCAACGTTGCAATCGTATTTCTTTCGAAGAATGCGTTGGATGTGATAAGAGATAGGCCCCACAAAAGGAACAGAGAAATATTTATTTGATTTAGACTCGATAGCAGAAGTGCCTAGCGTAGTAATTCTTTTAGCAGTTTTCTTTTTAAGGACGTCATCTACTATGTTAGGTTTATACGCGTTGTTAACTGCTATTGTTTTAAGTAAACTGATTTCGTCGTTGAACTTTTCTTTAGAAAGTGGGATGGAAATGGCTCGGTGAACAGCAGAGTGAAATAAGGCTTTTTTATGCGGTTGTGGATGAGCAGAAGATGCAGGAATGATCAGGTCGGTATATGTTACTTTACGAAAAATATTGAAAGAAATTTTATTTGTTTCTATGGTAAGCGTCAAGTAAAGGAAGTTTAATTGACGGGCCTCATTTTCAAATTCGATAGTGAAAGAAATTTTCTCATGAAGGTCATTGAATAGCCACGGAGACGCACTCGTGCTTCCTACAACCAACAGAGTGTTTGAATGGGGTCAAATCGTGACCTTCCGAGTGGCGGGGTGGTCCTTTCGGAGAATTGACACAGAATTTGAATGTGTTGCATCAGATATGCAACGATGCTGGTATCAGAGATCACGTGAATACTGTCACACCCGTTGACGAGGTTCTGGACGTCCACGCAGCACAGACGCCCGCCAGGATCATCGTACAGTAAGGGCAGCAACGGGAGATTGTACAGCTACCACAGCACGGAAAAGATGGCTTGTAAGCTCAGACGTGTGAACACGAACTGTTTCGAACCAGTTGTTAGCTGAGAGACTACGGACACGCACACCGCTAGCCCGTCTTTCACTCACGCTACACCATCGACGTGCACGACTCGACTGGTCCCGTCAGAGGATCTCTTGGAAGATGGAATGGAGCGCTCTGGTCTTCAGCGATGAAAGCAAATTCTCCTTGCTCGCAGGCAGGTGACGGTCGTTGGCGTGTACGATATACATCTGTCTCGTAGAGTGCATTCGTCCAAGACACAGTGACCCCATCCCAGTCCTTATGGTCTGGGCTGCGATAAGCTGCACGCCTCATTGACCTTTGGTGTTTCTGGAGGCGCCACTAACCAGCGCTTGGTACGTGCAGAATCCTGTTAGATCTGCCATTCTTGCAACAGGGAGGTGATGTACTGTTCTAACAGGATAATGCTCGTCCACACACTGTTCATGAAACTCAACGTGTTCTGCAAGGCGTGCGGAAACTTCCCTAGCCAGTACCATCTCCGGACTTGTCTCGAATAGAACAAGTCTGGGATTTGACAATCAACAACTCCTACAGATCTACGCGAACAGGTCGAACAAGCATGGAATAACAATATTTTCCATATGTACAACCGACTGGATACCGGAGTCAGTGCCTGCATTGCCACCCGTGGAGGCTACACCAAATACTACAATATGGGTGTTCCAGCATGGGACGATACCTGGTACCTCAGAACCGCTTGTGCTGTTGATCTCTAAGTGTAACCATTTCTTGTACTTCATGTGCACGTTTGCAACAATAAATCTTGAGTCGACTGGAAACCTCAAAAATGGAGCATAATCTTTTTCCGAAAGTGTATTCGTACCGAAACTTCCTGGGCGATTAAAACTGTGTGCCGGACCGAGACTCGAACTCGGGACGTCCCGACTTCGAGTCTCGGTCCGGCACACAGTTTTAATCTGCCAGGAAGTTTCATATCAGCGCACACTCCGCTGTAGAGTGAAAATCTCATTCTGGAAAGATCCCCTAGACTGTGGCTAAGGCATGTCTCCGCAATATCCTTTCTTTCAGGAGTGCTAGTTCTGCAGGGTTCGCAGGAGAGCTTCTGTAATGTTTGGAAGGTAGGAGACGAGGTACTGGAAGAAGTCAAGCTGTGAGGACGGGGCGCGAGTCGTTCTTGGGTAGCTCAGTTGGGAGAGCACTTGCCCGCGAAAGGCAAAGGTCCCGAGTTCGAGTCTCGGTCCGGCACACAGTTTTAATCTGCCAGGAAGTTTCATATCAGCGCACACTCCGCTGCAGACTGAAAATCTCATTCTGGAAACATATCCCAGGCTGTGGCTAAGCCATTTCTCCGCAATATCCTTTCTTTCAGGAGTGCTAGTTCTGCAGGGTTCGCGGGAGAGCTTCTGTAAAGTTTGGAAGGTAGGAGACGAGATACTGGCAGAAGTAAAGCTGTGAGGACGGGGCGTGAGTCGTGCTTGGGTAGCTCAGTTGGTAGAGCACTTGCCCGTGAAAGGCAAAGGTCCCGAATTCGAGTCTCGGTCCGGCACATAGTTTTAATCTGCCAGGAAGTTTCATATCAGCGCACACTCCGCTGCAGAGTGAAAATCTCATTCTGTATTCATACTGATCATAGAATGAAGGCTTTCACGACCGGATGATATAATTGCTGGTAAACCTTTCGGGATGTGAGGTCATGGTCCAAGAAACTCTTCTGCTCCTCACTTTTCGTCCATAACTGCGCTGGACATCTTCAGAGGCGCTCCTGCGATGAGTCTTGCCGACTGACTTGTCGGACGTCCAAAAGCGACATTTATACTGTAAGAAAGGCGGCATGGTCGAAGTAACAGGTGATAAGCAGAGATACTCCATGTCAGAGATAAAACTTAACTATAGATTGTCGTCTTGTCAAAGATAAAATTGTCTAGCGATTCTACAGAGCTACTGTCCATATGTTGCTAAGTTCATTGCCTCTTCTTTTCTATTAAAATTATCCTGATGCTTATAAATTTCAATGGCTTCTCTGCATAGTCGCCGATAATAATTTGACGTTGTAGATAAAATTTATGTTTCAGAAAATTTCATTTCGTGGTTTCCTGACTGAAGAGCATGCTCTGCTACAGCTTTCTCTATTTTTCTTGGTCGGCAAAGACTTTTGTGCTTTTTTAGCCTTGTATTTTCGCCCATCTTGGTAGTTCCAATATAAACTTTACCACACGTACACGTAATTTTGGCCGGCCGGAGTGACCGAGCGGTTCTAGGCGCTACAGTCTGGAACCGCGTGACCGCTACGGTCGCAGGTTCGAATCCTGCCTCGGGTATGGATGCGTGTGATGTCCTTAGGTTAGTTAGCTTTAAGGAGTTCTAAGTTCTAGGGGACTGATGACCTCAGATGTTAAGACCCATAGTGCTCAGAGCCATTTTTGAAAGGAATTTTGTATACACCACATGTCGACAGACGAGGACGTTTATCCTCCACAAATCGGAGTACTTGGCTGATTTTCTTTGTAGATGTCCAGCGCAGTTCTGTACGAAACTTCAGGAACAGAAGAGTTTCTTGGACCACGACCTCACACCCCAAAAGGTTTACCAGTAACTATTAATATTGAGTTTTGTTCGTTAGGAATCCTTCAGTTCAGAAGCGTATCTCTTATTTTGAAATCACGTTTTATGGGACCATGGTACCCGACGATATTCGGCCACGAGTTAGTACATAGTTCACAGAATTGTGATTAGGAAATTTGCAAGCAAAAAATTAAAGAATTAACAAGAAACGTTAACAGATTGTGAGATCATTCGAATGAATAACACATTACAGAGAAATGCCCCTGTCTACTGGAAGAAACTCATGTACAGAATAGAACGAATGTGCCATAAGGAAACCGTTTTTTGAATTTCGATACTTGGTGTTGAAAGCCTGCTGCTCCATTTTACGCTTAATGTATTGCTCGTATGGCTTCAGTATAAATGTCCTGAAAATATCTCCTCTCGTATACATCACGCATTAATGAATGGTAACGCGATATTTTTTTACGAAATGCTCTGAGTTAGTAAAGACTTCCACAGTGCAACGGTAAAAATAAGGGATCTTGAATATACGAGGGTCGTTCAATAAGTAATGCAACACATTATCTTTCTGAAAGCACGTTGGCTTTATTCAGAATCCCAGTACACCATACTATTCCCTTCTCTTTTGGCTACAACACCCTATTTTTTCCACATAACCTCCGTTCAGTGCGCCATTCTTACGTCACTTTCCTGGAGGGCTTGTATGCACCACAATACCATTCTACAGATCGACATCAGAGCCAACATCTTGCTGCATAAATTGAAACGTCCCCTTAGAAAAATTATTGAATTACTGTGCTGGTAAACCCCTTACGTTATTTGATTTTCAAACAGCTGAGCAGAACTGAACGTACTCAGACATTTCGCTCTTTACTTATTCTGATCAACACTAAACTGACACAGAATATTTTTAGCGCAACGCAATCTGACTTTCAAAAATCCCTACAAAAGAATGGCCCTGACTAACAATAACCTATACCTTTCATGAATCACTTACCTCACAAAAATCTTCGTTACTCGAAATACTGCAATACAGTGAGCGCCAATACTGCCAGCTAAATAAAGGATTATAACTACTGAAGGCACTATCTACTGATAGGCTTAGTTAGCAAATGAAAGATTTCGATAGAGAACAAACAATGTATTTACCTTAACAGTGTTCAAAAATCATAATATATATATATATATATATATATATATATATATATATATATATATATATATATATATATATCAGTTCATGACATCCAATCTTACAAATTTATTCTCTCTGATGGACGCACGTCCAGATCATCCGCTCTCAAAACTCCGCCATCTCACTCCCCACATCCACCACTGCTGGCGGCTCACCTCCAACTGCGCAACGCTACGTGCTGTTAACAGCCAACTGCCCAACACTACAATAGCAAATTCCAACAATGCAAACCAGCCACAGACTGCAGACAGCACAGTCAGTGATTTTCATATAGAGCGCTACATGGCGTTACCATAATAAAAACCTAAACAGCCTACTTACAAAATAACCTCCCCCTCACCTACGTACTGTTTACCGTAGAGTGCATTCTTCGTTGGACCAAACAGATGAAAGAGGGAAAGTCTGAGATTCGAGCTCTAATGTGGATGGTGAAGAACAGTCTGATAAAGTTGTGTGAGCTCCTGTCGGGCGCGCAAACTTGTGGAAGGCCTTGCTTTGTCATGGAGAAGTTCATTTGCGTTTTTGTAACAACGAACGCGCTGAAGTCGTTTCTTCAGTTTCAGTTTTTTTTATACATGCATTTATTGACTGCAAATTTAAATACCTGTTATCTGATATTTTAAAATGGCTCGTACATATTACGGTTTTCATTTTACACCTTTTCTATAGTTTCTTTGTTTTGTTTTTATCTGCGACGTTTGACAAACAATAATGGTTTTTTAAAAAAACAATAATTTGAGATTGAAATAGAAATAAAATTAAGTTATTTTAAGAAGATTGTATAAGACGATACGGTACAGGAGAGATTTATTTGTGCTATCAGCACCTTGGAATGGTTCTTTGAGCTGTTACCGCCAGTCACAGCAAAATTGATTATAGTCAGTAGTAGAGAAATGGTATTGCTAATCCTATTCATTAACATTAGGCATTCATCCTTGGATAACATTGGGCGCTTTCTTGACTAAACTGTGGGCACCTTACACTACATTTACTCTAGTATTCGCTTGGTTATTATTTGACTGATATATAAAATTTATTAGTGTATTGTTGGCATATAATGTCTGATTCATCATTTTAGGTGTCTTATTTACTGTTACAACTTATCTTTCTCCTCCTCCTCACCCTCTTCAGTGTCACTGTTTTCGCTGTCACTGTAAGTGTCGCTGTCACCCTTCTGAAGATTCTTGTTATGTTGTATATAGGCATTTATGTCGTGTCCTTCATATGTTGTCTCTGAAATACATTTTGCTAATAAATTTAGTTGTACCCATTGTTCTTCGTCTCTTATCGCTTTTTATATACGTATGTCTGTTTCTGACGTGTACTGTATGTCTATTGGCTGTGTATTGCCCGCAGAAGAAGACAGAGTGTTCTGGGAACATTCTTCCCTGTATGTGCATGTTGGTGCCTGTCTCAGACTCATACGGTTTAAGTGCGCGGAATAAGGCCTGTATCCAGTTAAGAAATACACTGTAATGCGATTGGAATCGATTTGTTTGGTCCTCAATCGCTCTCTCACGTCAGGGAGGAAATTGTGCAGTCTACGTCCCTTATCACTTACGTCCCATTTATCTTGTCATGTATGCAAACGCCAACTTTTAAGATGACTTGTCGTGTATATTTATATATAAGTTACTGTTTGTTCCATATCTAGTCTCCCCATTTTTAACCAGTACCTTGCAGCTCTGCAATTGATCATGATATGTGTAGGGCGTATTCCGAGCACCACACCACTGAAATGGTGCCAAAGGCTCCAGATAGTCTAAATAGGACAGTTCTCTGCCTTCATCTGACTGATGGTTTGTTGGGACCACGTGCTAGCTGCGAAGCTGAGGACTGGTTCGGAAAGCACACAATGGTACGTCTGTATGACTGGTAGAGGTAGTCTGTAGTATTTTGAAGTTAGCCTCTCCAGTGTACATAGTATTTTTTTCTGTTTTGTCTATTGTTAGCCATATGTGCTTGAGAAAATTCAATTTCTCATACATGCGTATCCCAAGACAGCGTCTAACATGTGCTCGTTTGATGTTTACGTTCCAGTTTCAGTTGGAGGACTCCTTTGGAGGGATCCTTTTAGTGATGTGTCTGTTGCTTTGTTTTCGGTTATCCTGAGTTTGTTGTTGTGACACCATTGTGTAGTTCTTAGCAGTACTCCACTGTCTTCCTCTTCTACCTGGGCTCTGTTGTTTACAGTGACGGCAACAAATAGGTCATCTGCGTAGGGGACAATTCCGTCTGACCTGTCATTCCCTTCTGAAAGTTGTAGGAGGGATTCGATTGTTTTATCCGAGAAGGTGGGGCCGCAGATCGATCCTTGAGAACAGCTCCGTCTAGAAATTGTTGTACAGTGATTGCAGTACCTCCAAACGCCTTATTCTATGAAACATTGCGGACTGCCAGTACCAATCATTATTGCCATCTCGTATTTCTATATTGTAGTATTATAGTACGGCATGTTTTACAGCATTATCTGTGGATATGCCAGTTATGCAGGATCCCTGTCAGCAGATTTCTTAATAATGACTGTTTTGGAGGTTTTTGGTACTGTAGGTACCCCCCAACCGTAAGCTATCATTCATTAACGTTGTTAGGAACAGAGTGATTTTCGGTGCTAGTTTTTTCAGTGTATCATTTTGGATACCATCTGGTCCAGGTGCTATGAGATTGACAGCACATCCTCTTCTTGCGCAGAAAGATAGGTGACAGTTGCAATGTTGGATGGTGTATGTAGGACGTCTCTTAGTGTTGTACGATATTGTGTGTCTGTATCGATGAAATCGTCAGGAAGCAGTTTACTGAGCAGAAATTCATTTACATCTATTTCTACATGGATATTCTGCAAATCACATTCAAGTGCCTGGCAGAGGATTCATCGAAAAACCTTCACAATTCTCTATTATTCCAATCTCGTATAGCGCGCGGAAAGAATGAACACCTCTATCTTTCCGTACAAGCTCTGATTTCCCTTATTTTATCGTGGTGATCGTTCTTGCCTATGTAGGTCGGTCTCAATAAAGTATTTTCTCATTCGGAGGAGAAAGTTGGTGATTGGAATTTCATAATAAGATTCCGTCGCAACGAAAAACACCTTTACAAAATTGTTGAGGCTTTCGTGGCCACTTGTTGACAAACTGCCTACTGGCTTCTGTCTCGGGTTCTTCGGCCGACGTTCATCTAATGATTAGATCTAATGATTAGATGAACGTCGGCCGAAGAACCCGAGACAGAAGCCAGTAGGCAGTTTGTCAAAAACACCTTTCTTTTAATGATTTCCAGCCCAAATCCTGTACCATTTCTGTGGCACTCTCTCCCACATTTCCCGATAATACAAAACGTGCTGCCTTTCTTTGAACTTTTTCTATGTACTCCGTCAGTCCTATCTGGTAAGGGTCCCACACCGCGCAGCAGTATTCCAAAAGAAGACGGACAAGCGTAGTGTAGGCAGTCTCCTTGGTAGGTCTGTTACATTTTCTAAGTGTCCTTCCAATAAAACGCAGTCTTTGGTTAGTCTTCTCCACAACATTTTCTATGTGTTCCTTCGAATTTAAGTGGTTCGTAATTGTAATGCCTTGGCATTTAGTGGAACTTACGGCTTTTAGATTAGACTGATTTATCGTGTAACCGAAGTTTAACGAGTTCATGTTAGCACTCATGTGGATGAGCTCACACTTTTCGTTATTTAGGGTCAACTGCCACTTTTCGCACCATTCAGATATCTTTTCTAAATCGTTTTGCAGTGTGTTTTGATTTTCTGATGACTTTATTAGTCGATAAACGACTCCCCTCGTCATCGGCCGTCATCCTGCCTTAGTGTTTCCAGAACTAGTCAGATTTTTATCTTCTTTGACCGTATTTTGTACAGTTCCCCCCCATATACTTTGCTCTGTGTGTGTTGCTACAAATCGTTCCCAGTGTAGTTTACGCGTGTTGTGTAAGGGCAGTCTGCGCAAGTCTTGTCCATGCCTACATGCTTCAAGTCTTATACCTCTGGCTCTATGTAGTGTCGCCATTTGACATAATTTTCGTTTGTGTCTGACGTCTTGTTCGACTCTCGTGAGTTCGTTGGTGCTTGGTATTGGTGAGCAATTTGTGTTCTTTGCCGCCTGTATTGATGAGTTTTGTGCGTGTTCTATTACCTGTGTCAGTTTGTGAGCTCTGTAACCGATACCTTGCCTGATGTTTTCTAGTTCGAGCTGTTAGATAGTTCTGGGTTTTGTGTCGGTTTGTGGTCTGATTGTTTCGGCGTCTATTGATTCCGACTCTGTGTATCTTTCTATTCCTTCTTTCATTTGTCCAGGGTGGAGAATTGACAGGTTCTACATCTACATCTACATTTATACTCCGCAAGCCACCCAACGGTGTGTGGCGGAGGGCACTTTACGTGCCACTGTCATTACCTCCCTTTCCTGTTCCAGTCGCGTATGGTCCGCGGGAAGAACGACTGTCTGAAGGCCTCGGTGCGCGCTCTAATCTCTCTAATTTTACATTCGTGATCTCCTCGGGATGTATAAGTAGGGGGAAGCAATATATTCGATACCTCATCCAGAAACACACCCTCTCGAAACCTGGCGAGCAAGCTACACCGCGATGCAGAGCGCCTCTCTTGCAGAGTCTGCCACTTGAGTTTATTAAACATCTCCGTAACGCTATCACTGTTACCAAATAACCCTGTGACGAAACGCGCCGCTCTTCTTTGGATCTTCTCTATCTCCTCCGTCAGACCGATCTGGTACGGATCCCACACTGATGAGCAATACTCAAGTATAGGTTCGATGGATTGTTCACATTTACGTGTGTGGTTGGTTTTCCATGTGATGGTGATTCCGGTTTGTATGCGTCTTGTGTATGTGTGACGCGACACACTTCGGTTTTGTGAAATTTTGTAGATGTATGTCGGTTTTGTTTGAACATTTTCTTATGTGCAGTGTATGTAAACGCATCTTCCGACTCGTCTATCATCTGCGTTTATGTTACTTGGAAGTTTCTCCAGTGGTTTATATGTCTTTTGATTTGCTTTGCCACATCGTAGTGGGTGGAGCCACCGATGGTCATGACGTCTACATATTCTGTCCATTAATATAGCTACCTTGAGGCTATCACAATACACTTCAGAGCTTATCGTTGCGCTGAGGGAGGACACCAAACAGAAGAAACTTTCAGAATCCCAGAGGATTGTCGCCATGACTTTATCGGCTTTTAACTTTTTCTTTGGAGGAGAGGTGGTGTGGCGCCACTCCATGGATTCCCGCTTTGTTTCCACGTTCCATAGCCTGTGACGACATTCGACAAAAAATTGTTACAACCAGCCTCGTAACGCGCAAGCAATTCCGCACACGTGGTCCTTCGTTGCCCTTTATGGTCGCCTGTTAGGCGGTGAAGATTCGAGTGGGCACACACCTTAGAGTATCCATCTGGTGGAAAAGTGTGTCAGCACTACCTACAGAGACATCCAGTTGAGCAGCGAGGTGTTTGTAATCTTTCGATCACTCAGAACGATAGTGTCCTCTCGTTCCAAGTTTGCAGGAGCAACAGTTGTGGGTGGCCATTGAGCGACCTTGTTGTGGTGATAACGGACGTCTCGCCCAACGACTCACCGTCCTTTTGTTTCCTGCAAATCTCCGTAGACGTTCTGTAAGCGCCTATGAATATCTACGACGCTCTGGTTTCCCGCCGAAAGGAACTCAATGGCAGCTGTTTGCTTGAAACACACCTCCGTTAGCCGGCCGGAGTGGCCGGGCGGTTATAGGCGCTACAAATGGTTCAAATGGCTCTGAGCACTATGGGACTTAACTTCTGAGGTCATCAGTCCCCTACAACTTAGAACTACTTAAACCTAACTAACCTAAGGACATCACACACATCCATGCCCGAGGCAGGATTCGAACCTGCGACCGTAGCGGTCTATAGGCGCTACAGTCAGGAACCGCGCGACCGCTACGGTCGCAGGTTCGAATCCTTCCTCGGGCGTGGATGTGTGTAATGTCCTTAGGTTGGATAGGATTAAGCAGTTCTGTGTTCTAGGGGACTGATGACCTCAGAAGTTAAGTCCCATAGTGCTCAGAGCCATTTGAACCACACCTCCGTTACAGAGGCCATTTTGTTGTATAGCATGCTGTCTATCGGAATTTCCTCAAACCGTAGGGGCTGAAGCGGGAATATTCCACGACGTCCCACAACAAAGTCTGCATTTTTTGAACCGAAACTGTCCGAGAAAAATGTGTTGTGTTACTTACTGAACGCTGCTAAAAAAACAGCAGATCATTGATAGACACTAGTGCTCAAGATTAAGGCGACCAACGGAAGTATTGCAAGGATGACTTTATTTTTACAAAAACACTATACGACGATGGTCCCATAAGTACCCGGTCTGACCGAGAGATGGGGGTCGTTGTTGAAAAATACCTCCGGCTTAGAAAGTATACGCCTCTATTAAGTACATGTTTCAAGTTTGAAGACGCCAGATTGTTTAGTATTTGTTTAGCAGCCATCAATAGTGAACTTTGTGAATAAACTTGTGAAAATGGAGAAAACTGGTCATAGTTATGTGATACAATATTATTTTAAAGGTCTCAGCCCAACCAGGAGTAAAGTTGAGCTAGATTCTACTTTGGGAGCGTCTGCTCCTTCGTTGACAACAGTAAAATATTGGATAGCTAAGTTTAAACGAGGCCGTACGAGTTGCCAAGACGTGGATCGCAGTGGTCGACCAAATGAGATGCCGACTCCAGAAAAGGTGAATAAAATCCACAAAGCGACAGTGGACAATCGTGTTCTGGAAGTGAGCTAGCTAGCAGATATAGTAGGCATTTCAAAAAGTGCGGTACATCGCATTTTGTCTGAAAATTTGGACATGAGAAAACTGTGTGCAAGGTTTGTGCCGCGTTTGCTGACACTCGAACAAAAACAGAGAAGTGAAGACGCTTCAGTTGAGTGTTTAGCGAAGTTTCGCTACAATAAAGCTGATTTTTTACGATTTTTCATATCGATGGATGAAACATGGGTCCACCACTTCACTCCCGAGACAAAAGAACAATCAAAACAATGGACACAAATTGGAGAACCAACTCCAAAGAAGGCGAAGACAATTTCATCTGCAGGGAAGGTCATGGTATCGGTGTTTTGGGATGCGTGTGGGATAATTTACATTGACTTCCTTGAAAAAGGAAAAAACTATCAATGGCCAGTATTATGCGAACTTAATGAAACGTTTGGGCGAGGAAATCAAGCAAAAACGGCCACATTTGGCCAAGAAGATAGTGTTGTTTCTTGAGGACAAAGCTCCAGCTCACATGTCCGTTATTGCAATTGCCAGAAGTAATGAATTAAAGTTTGAATTGCTACCTCATGCACCATATTGGCCAGATTTAGCCCTTTCGGATTATTTTCTGTTCCCACACTTGAAAAAATGGCTCGGTGGTCGAAGATTTTGAACAAATGAAGACGTGATCACGGCAGTTAATGGCTATTTCGAGGAGTTAGAGAGTTCTCATCACAAAAAAGGGTATCGAACTTACTGAACATCGCTGAGAAAAGTGATGTTGATTATGTTGAAAAATAAATACATTTTTATCCAAAATTTTTGTGTTTTGTTTATTGGGTCGGGTACTTATGGGACCATCCTCGTAAGTAGGTGATTATAAAGTGGAATACAGAACGTAAACAACTGCAACAAGCATAACGGTACACAAAAATGTTCTTCGTTTTTTCAACTTAACGGATTTGCACACACATTCCGACGACTGGTTAATGCGCTCAGTATAGGGTGTGACCACCTCTGGCAGCAATACAGGCGTGACAACGACGGGGTATGCTGTGAGTAATGTCATTAATCTCATGTTGAGGCAATAACGTTGATTCTTCCTGCACAGCTGCTCACAAATGTTGGAGAGTGGTTGGAGGATGCTGGCGTGATGCAACCCGTCTCCCTAGTGCATCCCAGACATGCTCTCTGGAATTCAAATCGGGAGAGCGAGCAGGCCATGCCATGCGTCCAGTATCTTCGGTTATCAAGAAAAACATCAATCATCCATGCTCTATGGGGTCGAGCATTATCGTCCATCGAGTGTTAGACGAAAGCACTTCGCAACAACTACAAATGAGGTCCCCAGATCTCGTCAAGATACCTGACAGCAGTTAAGCCTTGCCGATTCATCCATGCAATCTCACGAAGAGTTGTTCGAGTGGTCAACACTCACTGCTCACACCTTTGGGGATCCCCCTCGATATGGGTCTCTTTCCACAATGTTTGGGTCCTGAATGCGTGTTCCACATTCCTTCCAGATGCAAATCTATCGAGAGTTATTCTCCAGACCAAATCGGGACTCATCTCTGAAAAGAATATTGGCCTACTGTTCGATCGTCCAGGTGGCATATTGATGACTACACTTTAGACGGACCCTTCTGTGAAGACGCGTGAGAGGCACACATACAGCGGGTCTCCGACAATAAAGGCCACTCTATCGATCCCTTCTGTACACCATTTTTCTCGATACAACAAGTCCATTAGATACTGTGAAGTCAGATGCCGTGCAGTGCTGAGGCAGTACCGTCGTGCCCCTACAGCCAAACAACGATCCTTTCATTCTAATGTCACACGTAGTCAGCCCTATTCTGATCTTTGGCATACAGTTTTGTTCCCTGTAAATTGTCGCCTCATCTAAGAAACAACAAAACGATTCACATCAAACCTCAGAGTCCGATGGGTGTCTTCTCTGTGGCATATTGTATGCACAGCGATCGTGGATGTGAGACTAACCGGCAAGCACTATCCCGTTTGATAGCTGCCCTGACGTCATCGTTGGGGTGGTTGAGTGTTGACCGGAATGCCATGTTCCGGGCAGTACACAATCCTATAGACATCTGTTGTTAGTTTGTATGGTTACATCGTGAATTAGACACAGGACGGGGAAATAGCAGTTTGTTGCTTTAATTTTGAACGCTAGTCTACATGAAAAGGAGACGACCCAGTATGATATTCCCCACTTTTGCATGAAACCAGTCAGATTCAAATTTGCTCACCGTGATGAGATGATTCGTATGTGTATTCCATGTTGGTCCTAATATGATTGGCATTTCTTCCCAAAAATTCAGCCACAAAAAATTAGAGCGTGCCTTACCTGTGGGACCCTGCTAATATAGCTGTATTTTTGAATCGTACGATCTTCAAACATAGTACTCGTTTCCGACTGTTAATGTTTTCCTTAGTTATTTCCGTTGTATTACATGATTGGGTTGGGATGGTCTTAACCTTTTTCAGTAAGCAGTAGTGCTAAAAAAAAGCCATCAACGAACTTCCGAATTCGATGCACTTATGATGAAAACTGCAAACTCACAGTTATCCGTAGAGGTCAAGTAATAGAGTAGATAGCAAGAGATATTGTTTGGATGTATCTAATGTGTAGCGTTGCGATGCATTGGAAAATAAGCTACAAACTGCTGTTCAAGATTATAAAGGGATACTAAATAAAATGAACTGAATCACAATAAACACAACACGCCTTCACGTATTTGATTAACAGTTCAACTAAACAATAGCCTACACCGTCCCTCGATTTTAACGCATTTAACACTCGTGAATTAGGAAGTAAAATTTGTCACACACGATAATAAACTATGAACGATGAAAGGAATCATTTACTTTGAGTAGTTTTGAAAAACTTGCATTAAACACAACATTAACTTCTCGTCGAAAAGGCGCACTTGCCACCAGTAGGTCTCACCCGTCTCGCGTCCCACGGCACTCTCTACGAGTATTCGCTCTCCAACCAAAACCGCTCCCAGTACCTACAGAAATAGCCAGAGGAACCCCTATTGTGATGCCAACCTATACAAAAGGTTCGTCCAGGGCAAACAGAAACCTGTATGCTACCTGGTACGTGTTTCCTGCAGTTGGCTATTCTAACACAGTGGCAGACTACTACACTCCCACGGATCTACACACCGAAGTCCTTGCACAGTCTCATTCATACATTCAACTTATGGGACAAGAAGAGGGAAGAACAGATACATTTTAAGTATGGCACTTCAATGTATCAAACATGCGCGTGGGTCCTGACAAGTACCGATAACCTAACGAAATATGGATAGTATACTGTGACTACCACAAACACACTCAGCTGCTCAGTCTTTTCCCTTTTCTTCTTTATCTCAGGGTAATACCCCGTTTGCGCCAACTATCGAGGTGCCAGAGGCAAACAAATGAAGCTGTGTGGTATGGCAAGATCACGCAGAGGCTCATGCAGAGTCCCTTCACATTAACGAAACAGACAGCGACATGAGTGAAGTTTGTCGTTAAAAGGCTGGTATTTATGTGTAATATACTGTTTTACAATAGAAAAATACGTGTTTAAGAACGACATTGCGAATAGTTTTTGTGTATGGGTAATGAGGCGTAAATTTTCCTCCACTAAGTTTTTTTTTTGTTACCTTTGAAAATTAAGCATGATCTGAGGCGTGTATTCGGGCCAAAATTGTGTTAGACGCTTTCTTCGAGCATCGGTGAGTTTCCGATATACACTCCTGGAAATTGAAATAAGAACACCGTGAATTCATTGTCCCAGGAAGGGGAAACTTTATTGACACATTCCTGGGGTCAGATACATCACATGATCACACTGACAGAACCACAGGCACATAGACACAGGCAACAGAGCATGCACAATGTCGGCACTAGTACAGTGTATATCCACCTTTCGCAGCAATGCAGGCTGCTATTCTTCCATGGAGACGATCGTAGAGATGCTGGATGTAGTCCTGTGGAATGGCTTGCCGTGCCATTTCCACCTGGCGCCTCAGTTGGACCAGCGTTCGTGCTGGACGTGCAGACCGCGTGAGACGACGCTTCATCCAGTCCCAAACATGCTCAATGGGGGACAGATCCGGAGATCTTGCTGGCCAGGGTAGTTGACTTACACCTTCTAGAGCACGTTGGGTGGCACGGGATACATGCGGACGTGCATTGTCCTGTTGGAACAGCAAGTTCCCTTGCCGGTCTAGGAATGGTAGAACGATGGGTTCGATGACGGTTTGGATGTACCGTGCACTTTTCAGTGTCCCCTCGACGATCACCAGTGGTGTACGGCCAGTGTAGGAGATCGCTCCCCACACCATGATGCCGGGTGTTGGCCCTGTGTGCCTCGGTCGTATGCAGTCCTGATTGTGGCGCTCACCTGCACGGCGCCAAACACGCATACGACCATCATTGGCACCAAGGCAGAAGCGACTCTCGTCGCTGAAGACGACACGTCTCCATTCGTCCCTCCATTCACGCCTGTCGCGACACCACTGGAGGCGGGCTGCACGATGTTGGGGCATGAGCGGAAGACGGCCTAACGGTGTGCGGGACCGTAGCCCAGCTTCATGGAGACGGTTGCGAATGGTCCTCGTCGATATCCCAGGAGCAACAGTGTCCCTAATTTGCTGGGAAGTGGCGGTGCGGTCCCCTACGGCACTGCGTAGGATCCTACGGTCTTGGCGTGCATCCGTGCGTCGCTGCGGTCCGGTCCCAGGTCGACGGGCACGTGCACCTTCCGCCGACCACTGGCGACAACATCGATGTACTGTGGAGACCTCACGCCCCACGTGTTGAGCAATTCGGCGGTACGTCCACCCGGCCTCCCGCATGCCCACTATACGCCCTCGCTCAAAGTCCGTCAACTGCACATACGGTTCACGTCCACGCTGTCGCGGCATGCTACCAGTGTTAAAGACTGCGATGGAGCTCCGTATGCCACGGCAAACTGGCTGACACTGACGGCGGCGGTGCACAAATGCTGCGCAGCTAGCGCCATTCGACGGCCAACACCGCGGTTCCTGGTGTGTCCGCTGTGCCGTGCGTGTGATCATTGCTTGTACAGCCCTCTCGCAGTGTCCGGAGCAAGTATGGTGGGTCTGACACACCGGTGTCAATGTGTTCTTTTTTCCATTTCCAGGAGTGTACTACAGTTTATTGTTTAGCTTGGTCGCAGAAGGAGAGCCCCCACGAGCCAGTTCTCAAATATACAATCCCTGTAGATGGACTTATCTTGTGGACGTCGTTTGTAGAGGGTTGCAAGTCCACGACTCCATTATATATTTGATGCAACCATTATAAAAAAGAAATTCGAGCGATGATTGTTTATTATCGCAGATAGCACGAGTACGGTGAACTGAAATATCTCGCTGCCACCCCCACTAGAAGCGAAAACAACACAACGCCACCTTGAGAACACGTGCACACGTGTGACCGGCAAAGCGTCCGTTGGTTACACTGGTCGATGCCGTTTCAAGACTGTCACCGGAACTGTCAAAGTACTCTCCTTCAGCTGAGGCTGCTTTCTCTAATCTGGTGGCTTGCTATATCATTCCTACGTGGTCAAGTAAGCACCACCTGAGAATTACGTGCCGTTTCAAACACATGAAGTTTTCTGTTGTTGTAAGTTGCTTTCTTGGCCAACTACAGGAAAAATGTAGTGTATATAAGTGAAATCGGGAAATCCTCACAAATTTCCGATTCTCTAAGTATGCAAATCATTGAACGCGATTGGAAAACGGTAAGAGGGGTACAAAATTCTAAAAACAAAAATCACTAGAAGAATGCTCAAATAAAAAACAAACAGAATGGAATCGTCACGTACATGAAACGATTTTGTTTGACCAGAGAACTACGGAACTGAAATTGGACTTCGTCTAGGCCAAATTGTAGAAGGGTTAACGATGCATCTCTATCGATGTATCAATTAAATGACAGTAATTAAAATATCGTCTCTTCAGTAAAATTAGTTACCAGAATTGAGGTATTTTCACCTCTTGCTTTCCTGAAATACCTCAGTTACTCCAAAAGAATTTTCTAAAAAAGTGTCAACATTAGGATGAACAGTTCTCTAATATTAGCCTTTGCAGCTTTAGTTCATTAAAACAATCCCCCACAAAACCTACTATGTCATTGCGAATGAGAGATGGTTCTGACTTCCATTAAATACTAGTAAATCCGGGGATAATTTCAAAAAGGGAAACGAAATACGAAAACTTGAAACACACAAAGAAAGCCAATAAAATAAGTGAAAGTAAAAAACATCGGCATGGGAAGGCTGAACATATCTGTCATCTTGCATCATAACCAACTTTATTACGTATAACTCCAGGTTATAGTTGTAAGCCTTCTATCTTCTTTTCAACTGAAACATGCCTTGCGTCATGTGCCCTCATATATACTGCAGTTCGGAACCGCGGGACTGCTACGGTCGCAGGTTCGAATCCTACCTCGAGCATAGATGTGTGTGATGTCCTTAGGCTAGTTAGGTTTAAGTAGTTCTAAGTTCTAGGGGACTGATGACCTAAGACGATAAGTCCCATAGTGCTCAGAGCCATACACAAAGATTAGGTCCATGATGTCATGTAATAACGCTACCTGACTGCACGTTTTTAAAGGAACTGTATAAAGGATGGACAGTGGTATCTTTGTTTGAGGAACGTAATAATAATGGGCTTAAGTAGACGACTGAATTACACGAAAGACCCAAGCTGTGATAAGCACCTCAACTAGCATTGATAACGGGAATTAACTCAGCTTGTAGCTAAGTTACGTGCAGTGCGCGTGCCTGGCCCACTCACTTAGGCTAGCCTTTCTATTAAGAGATCTGACCTTCAAAGGGACAAAGCAGTCACGTCGTATACATGGTGATTCAGTATGTTACAAATTTCAGTGCTGCTGGACAAGGGTAAATGCATCAATTTTAGGTAAGGGACACTGGTCTGGAAACGACCGAATCGAAAGCTATGAGGAAAATTTGTTCTAATATCTCTAACAGTGGTATGGATGTACCGGTACAGTTGTTGCTAAGATTGTAGGGTTGGCAACTTTGGGAGGCTGACCAAAATAACGAACGAAAAGTCTAGTAAATATGGGCTCTAAAGTGTGTATCTTAAGAGTCATCAGTACTTGTCCATTTTCAGTGCAGTGAAACAACCTCTTGTAATACAAGCTCTTTGGTTTCCACATTTCTGGAGGAGATAGTTGGGCCCAAAACAATAAAAAAATGTCCACTCAACATGGGCTCTAAAATGCATACCTTAAGAGATGTGGGCACAACTTGTTCAGTAAAAGAGATGTGTTTCAAAGTAACGAAGATGAACAAGTACCATTGCACTGTAGGTATGTATTTTCGAGCCCATATTTATTGGAAATTTATTTACTGTTGTAGTAGATACTAAAAATATGAAAGCTCTAGAGGTTATAGTTCATGCGTTTCACAGTATCGAAGACAATCAAGAGTGCATACTTCACAAGATATGCATTTTAGGGCTCATGTTTATCAGACATTTCTCTTCCTATTTTGATCCGTATTACCAGTTTTGAAAGTTGCCTACCCTATAGTCTTAGCGACAACAGTACTGGTTCGTTAATTACAATTTTCCCTCATGACTTTCGATTCGGTCGTTTCCGGACCGGGTTCCATTACCCAAAATTGACACATTTGCCCTTTTCCATCGTCCCTAAATGTTTGTAACGTCACCACGGAATCGTCCTGCATAAATTGATGAAGTGCCGTCACCTTATTCAACTACAACTGCTAAATTACCTTCTGGCGCGTAAAAACATGTAAAGAAAATAGATGAAGCGTGCCACTCACTGTGGTTTTGAAATACGTATGTTGATTGCAGTAATAGAAAGATGATGACTCTGCTAAAGGAAGAATGTGATCAGCTCTACGTGAACTCTACAGCTGAATACATCCTCTAGGTATGGACCAGATCAACTAACACGAAAAAAGTCGACATAATCCTTAGTGGAACATGTCGGATAGCAACAGTGTGTATGAAACCCACTTTCCTACTAAAGCTTCACAGTGCTGCTGGTCTTGCGGGTCCCAGCTCCCGAAAAGCATCTCACGAATTCACAGAGGGTCAGACAAACCATCGATAATCGACAACTCGCTTTAATACCGAGTGCGAGCCTTGACAACTAAGATCCCGTAAAAGGCTCTCAAACACAGCTATTGAAGAACCAACATCTGACTATCCACCAGCACAGGCGGTGCCTGGCGGATCCACAACAACCTAGAAAAAATGAAGGACGCTCAATAGCAGTAAGTGTAGAAGTGTCTCCAGTGAAAACAAACATAATCAGGTGGGATTATGGTAACGTGGATGACGCAAAAGCGATTGTGATGATGTTCAAGACGTGGGCAGTTCCTGGCCAATTCAAACTTTTCCTGCAGGAGCAACCTCGACGATTTGTGCCTGGAAAAGAAAGAAGCCATGGACGTGGTCAAATACAAGGTTGAAAGACAATGGTTGGTTTCTGAACACGAAAGAGTAAGGTATGTGAGATATCTCGATGCCGATTGCAAATTGGGACTCAGCTGTAAAGATGTTAGAATTTTAAATTCGGGGCAGTGGATCAGGAATAAACCTTATAACCTTTGAATAAGAAAATATGTAACTGTATTTAAAGAATTATTATGGACACAATGAAGCATACAACATCCGCACATGAAATACGTGTTGTACTGAATCACTACGAGCAAAATATAAAAACAAAAGAAACCTATACGGAACAGAAGTATTAAAAGAAGCTCACTAAACGAGAATGTGATGAATTCAAACCCCATAATGCACGGAAGGACTAATGAAAATTATATTGTGTACCTTGCTGCGAAAATTACCCATCTCACCAAATAATGAAAGTACTGTCCCACCATAGATAAATGCTTACTAGAGGTCTGGAAATGCTGTAAATACCACTAAGCCAAACGTTGCAGTACGAATCACCAAAGAGGCACACCTTTATAGCACGACGTCTGAGAACGAACAACAGACTCAGACTTCAGTTCTACCCGAATCTTACTCAACCATAACTGTGTCTGACGACTCCAGCCCACGCTGATTGCCAGGGTCCATTTGGACCCTTCTTTGTGCATTCAAACTAAACTGTCCCAGAGGACCATGCCGTGCCTTCGATTCTCATTGGTCGTCGAAACTGCCCTTCCAATGTGCTTTCCCGTAGAGTCGCGAGAGTAATTGATTTGATTTGTGGTAAGTTCTTATGGGACCAAATGCTAAGGTCATCGGTCCCTAGGCTTACATACTACTTAACCCAACTTCAGTGGGCTAGGACGTTAAACGGGCCGACTTGGAGCAGGAGAGGCACCACAGGACATTTTAAGTTCCACTGTCTATACTTTTACAAGTAAATTCATAAAACTTTGTCAGCATGACCAGGAAGGATTCAGGATTCACACTCGTAGCAGCGGAAGTTCAAAAACATAACAAAATAATTTTTTTACATGTGAAATTTCATCATTTTTTGCTTACTATTGGCTGCATTTGTTGCTATAGGTACAATTTTCTTCTTAAGTAAGAGAGACTGTTCGATTAATTTTGCACAGCATACAAACCATACATACAAACCATACTTACAGGTGTCTGAAACTCTAGAATCTATTTAATTTATGAAAAAATGAATGAGCTGTTACGTTTTAAACTTTATGTTTAGAAAAAAATCAAATTTTGTAGTTAATTATATCAATTTTTACCACAGTTTTTAATAGATTTTGAAAATTCTAGAGTTTTATACACCTGTAAGTATGGTTTGTATGCTGTGCAAAATTCATCAAAGAATCTCTCTTAGTTGTGGAGAAAAATGAACCTATAGCAACAAATGTAGCCAATAGTAACCGAGAAAATGATGAAATTTCACATGTAAAAACAATTATTTTGTTATGTTTTTGAACTTGCACTGCTGTTAGTGTGAATCCCGAATCCTTCCTTGTCATGCTGACAAAGTTTTATGAATTTATTTGTAAAACTATAGACAGTGGAAATTAAAATGTCATGTGGTGCCTCTCCTGCTCCAACTTGGCTCGTTTGACGTCCTACCCCCCTTAAACTAACTTACGCTAAGGACAACACACACACACCCATGCCCGAGGTAGGACTCGAACCTCCGACGGGGACAGCAGCGCAAACCGTGGTAAGGTGCCCAAGACCGCACGGCTACCCCGCGCGCCGCGAGGGTCATTCGTTCAGAGATAGATTGCATGGTACACAATACATCTTTGCCGAGTGCATCCGATTTAAGAACAGGTGGAAGAAAAATTGTACTGAAAGTTGTGATTACGAGGGCAACTTTCGTAGCTTTCTAAGAAGGTTTGATGGGAGACTGTCGATAGTAATGGATCGACTAGTTGCAATCGATCTCGGATATGTGTAGAAAGCGGCGAGCTGAACAGAACTATATCACAAGGTTCGTCAGGGTGGACTTCATGGCAACAACGCGAATGAGCGACTGTCTGAGCGACTGGTAATTCCTGTAGTGCGTCCGCGGAACATGCTAAGGCGCGGTACTCAGAAAGCCAACTCCACGACGAGGAGGCCAGAGGATAATAGAGGCGATCGCGGTGCACACTGGAGCCGTGACGTCACCGTGTTTGTGCCTGCCGTCCCAGTGGCCCTGCGGGCTCTGCAGCGACGGCGCCGGATATTTGAAAACGACTATAGCCCCCCCCCCCCTCCTCCCGCCAGTCCGCCGCCCCTTTCCTCTCCCATCGCTCCGCCACCCTCGTGGCTTTGCCCCGGTGCGGCGCTCCGTTCTATAGGTATGGGCTAATTCAAGCATGAAAACGCTCCGTGCAAATAACGGCACGGCCGCTGAAGGAAGACCAGCGCCCCGTGGAGGACAGAGTCGGGGGTGGGGGCTGGTGAGGGAGGAGGGGGAGGGGGGTGGCAAAGAGTGTGGGGAGCAGGGGAGAGGAAGATAGCCCGCCTGCCGACCACTTTCCATAACACACATCCCGTAGTCCCCAGCCACCGTTTATCCAATTACCGAGCTTTATTCTATAACCTTATATCATAAAGGATGGGCTAATATTTGGCCTAATTATTCGGCTGATTTCCCTTTTCTTCTTCAATCTATTTCTCCCGTCCCTCCGGGCTGTACTCTGTCTCTTTTTTTTTCCTTGCCCCCGCCCCTCCTTCTCTCTGTCTGTTTGTCTCTCTCAGACCCTCTCTCTCATTGCTCCCACTTCTATCTTCGAACTTTCGAACTTGCGTACCTTCGAGCCATCGCCCCGCTGGCGAAGATCCTCCTGGAATTAAGAATCGCCGCCGAAATGTAACAGAGGAATGAGAAATTGGTTCGGGCGTTTGCTCGGGGTGGAGGGGGGGACCGCGCGGAGGAGGGAAGCGGAAAGGGGAAATCCAAGAAGGATTTCCAAACGTTTGAATTGCGGCGCGGTTTATTCAGCAAAAGTCGGGACACTTCTCGATAAAAGACAAATTTGCTTCCAGGTATTGTGTTACTTAATTGCTGGATAAACACCTTACGTCCGGTATCGAGGCCATTTCGTTAAGCCATTTTCATATTTGTATTCGACTTAAGTTCGAATTGTGAAAGCGAGGATGTTCTTTTCTGTAAACGCTTTGTTCAACGCACCCACTGTGAGCAGTTGCCGTATGTGGGAACAAACGAAATGTGGCAGGGCTGCTGCGACTATTATTTTATTACACGTAAAATATGTTGGACTGTTGAATTTCCTTGTTTAGTGACGCAAGAGGCATATTTCATTTCAGATCAGTCATTGCAGTCCGTAAATAATGGAAGATACTATAACTACTATTGATTAAAAATAACCACAAAGCGCATTAATGTGACAAATATTTGATGTAATATTTGAGTACCAGAGCATGAAACAGAGATTCAGTGAATTCAGCGGAGCATAATGCTAAGTGATACGATTGGTTGTCTAAGCAACGCGCATAATTAATAAATAAGTTACGTCGATTTAAGATAAGAACATTTTAACCTGAAACATCGACCTCTTTCGTTCTATTCTATCTCAAAACAGATGAATCTGCAAGCTGTTAAATACCTAAAGAAGTGGTAGTGTACATCGCCGAAGTAAAATTTTTGTCTCTATAAATAAAAATATAAATACATGAAATGTATTGGCAATTGCGAATATGCTGAATCATCTGCTGTATAATGGAATGATGACAACAAAATTTTGTGCCGGAACAGGACTCGAACCCGGATTTCCCGCTTATCGCCAGCTGTCGCCTTACCATCTGGCTATACGAGGACGACTCGGGCTCAGACACACACTTCCATATGTAGTTAGCCGTGTGTCGACAGTCTGTGCTCGTACGTCCATTATGTATATTCCCGTACAGGCGAGACACTTTACTTGAAAATCGCTTGTCTAATGTCGGCGGATAAATACGATACTGAAGTGTCTGTGTTATTCCGGAGCATCATATGTTACCTAAATATACACTACTTGTCATTAAAATTGCTACACCAAATGCAGATGATAAACGGGTTTTCATTGGACAGATATATTATACTAGAACTGACATGTGATTACATTTTCACGCAATTTGGGTGCATAAGTCCTGAGAAGAATGGAAAAGAAAATTGAGAATGCGCTAGGTGAAGATCAGTTTGGCTTTAGGAAAAGTAAAGGGACGAGAGAGGCAATTCTGACGTTACGGCTAATAATGGAAGCAAGGCTAAAGAAAAATCAAGACACTTTCATAGGATTTGTCGACCTGGAAAAGCGTTCGACAATATAAAATGGTGCAAGCTGTTCGAGATTCCGAAAAAAGTAGGGGTAAGCTATAGGGAGAGACGGGTCATATACAATATGTACAACAACCAAGAGGGAATAGTAAGAGTGGACGATCAAGAACGAAGTGCTCGTATTAAGAAGGGTGTAAGACAAGGCTGTAGCCTTTCGCCCCTACTCTTCAATCTGTACATCGAGGAAGCATTGATGGAAATAAAAGAAAGGTTCAGGAGTGGAATTAAAATACAAGGTGGAAGGATATCAATGATACGATTCGCTGATGACATTGCTATCCTGAGTGAAATTGAAGAAGAATTAAAAGATCTGCTGAACGGAATGAACAGTCTAATGAGTACACAGTATGGTTTGAGAGTAAATCGGAGAAAGATGAAGGTAATGAGAAGTAGTAGAAATGAGAACAGCGAGAAACTTAACATCAGGATTGATGGTCACGAAGTCAATGAAGTTAAGGAATTCTGCTACCTAGGCAGTAAAATAACCAATGACGGACGGAGCAAGGAGGACATCAAAAGCAGACTCGCTACGGCAAAAAAGGCATTTCTGGCCAAGAGAAGTCTACCAATATCAAATACCGGCCTTAATTTGAGGAAGAAATTTCTGAGGATGTACGTCTGGAGTACAGCATTGTATGGTAGTGAAACATGGACTGTGGGAAAACCGGAACAGAAGAGAATCGAAGCATTTGAGATGTGGTGCTATAGACGAATGTTGAAAATTACGTGGACTTGTAAGGTAAGGAATGAGGAGGTTCTACGCAGAATCGGAGAGGAAACGAATATGTGGAAAACACTGATAACGAGAAGGGACAGGATGATAGGACATCTGCTAAGACATGAGGGAATGACTTCCATGGTACTAGAGGGAGCTGTAGAGGGCAAAAACTGTAGAGAAAGACAGAGATTGGAATACGTCAAGCAAATAATTGACGACGTAGGTTGCAAGTGCTACTCTGAGATGAAGAGGTTAGCACAGGAAAGGAATTCGTGGCGGGCCGCATCAAATCAGTCAGTAGACTGATGACCAAAAAAAAAAAAAAAAAAAAAAAAGGTCCTGAGAAACCAGTACCCAGAACAACCACCTCTGGCCTTGATACGCCTTGGCATTGAGTCAAAACAGACCTTGGATGGCGTGCACAGGTGCAGCTGCCCATGCAGCTTCAACACGATACCACAGTTCATCAAGAGTAGTGACTGGCGTATTGTGACGAGGCAGTTGCTCGGCCACCATTGACCAGACGTTTTCAATTGGTGAGAGATCTGGAGTATGTGCTGGCCAGGGCAGCAGTCGAACATTTTCTGTATCCAGAAAGACCCGTACAGGACCTGCAACATGCGGTCGTGCATTATCCTGCTGAAATGTAGGGTTTAACAGGTATCGAATGAAGGGTAGAGCAACGGGTCGTAACACATCTGAAATGTAACGTCCACTGTTCAAAGTGCCGTCAATGCGAACAAGAGGTGACCGAGACGTGTAACCAATGGCACCCCATAGCATCACGCCGGGTAATACGCCAATATGGCGATGACGAATACACGCTCCCAATGTGCGTTCACCGCGATGTCGCCAAACACGGATGCGGCCATCATGATGCTGTAAACAAAACCTGGATTCATACGAAAAAATGACGTTTTGCCATTAGTGCACCCAGGTTCGTCGTTGAGCAGAGCACACCATGGCAGGCGCGCCTGTCTATGATGCAGCGCCAAGGGTAATCGCAGTCATGGTCTCCGAGCTGATAGTCAATGCTGCTGCAAACGTCGTCGAACTGTTCGTGCAGATGGTTGTTGTTTTGCAAACCATTATCAAAGTCGGATATGTGATGGTACGCATTTCTCCTCCTTACACGTGGCATTAGCAACGTTTCACCAGGCAACGTCGGTCAACTGCTGTTTGCGTATGAGAAATCGGTTGGAAACGTTATTCGTGTCAGCACGTTGTAGGTGTCGCCACCGGCGCCAACCTTGTGTGAATGCTCTGAAAAGCTAGTCATTTGCATACCGCAGCATCTTCTTCCTGTCGGTTAAATTTAGCGTCTGTAGCACGTCATCTTCGTGGTGTAGCAATTTTAATGGCCTGTAGTGTTATAAAATACTATAGGGTATACGTTGTTATCAAAAAACACCTGTTAATTCGTTAGGCATTCCAATTCGAATACGAGCTTTCTTATATACCTACTTTTTAAACATATATAACACGTAGATAAATATATATTATGTAGAGGGGAAATGTTAGTACCAAAAGCCTCGAAAGTTTCTTAACTAATTTATTTAATATTTTTACACAACACTCTGATCAACATTACGTGTAAGGGCAAACATTGCTATCAAAACTTTGCAAATGTACTCGACCTATTTATTTCAAAATTTTACACGTTACTATGTCAGTGAAACGTTGATAGCAAATGGGGAAGTTGTATTTACGGCTTATCAGTTTATGATTAGAACTACTACAGAATCTGAATTTGTAATAACAATAAACAAGGCTCAAGGTTAGAGAGAGGGGGCAATGGAAGATGGACAGAGGGGTGGGAGGAAATGGACGTAGAAAGCAGCAACGAGAAGATTGTCAGAGGGTGGGGGGGAGGAGCAGATGTAGAGTGAGAAGAGGAAGGAGGAGGAGGAGGAGGAGGAGGAGGAGGAGAAAGAGAGAGGTGGAGGAGGTGGACAGAGACGGGGAGGGGGGTGATTAATTTAGTTTATTCATTAATTTGCTGCCATTTACGATTGACCTGCCACCATGTTACTAAGACAGGTCATACTTTCACAGTACAAAATTGTCTTCTAAAAATATGTCACTTATTTGTTATTTCTTATATTTAATAAGGATTTATAATATAGAAACTTTACATACCTACAAATTCAAAAAGCAATTAGGACACGAAAATCTTAAAATTAGAGATTTGTGAATAGAAGATAGGAATTTATGAAGACAGAGAAGAGGATATGACATATTATAAATTTAAGACATATTATAAATTCGGAAGAGTTTTTCTAAAATAAACAAAATTCTTGCATTTAAGTTGGATAAAAGATAATAAACATTTATGAAATTAACAAAATTTTGGAAAATCTAATTATAAACCATAACCATATTTTTTTAGGAAGAATGAAAACAAAAGATAGGAAAGATGACAGTGGAAGAATGTCCCTTCCAAAGTATGTATGACGGTGAGTATCTTGGAATAGTCCATCAAGCCACCAACCACTAATCAATGCTCTTCATCTAAATCTAAAATCTGCTCTAGATTTCCTAATAACTAAACCTCAACCTCATTTTTTTAAATTTTTTTGGGCTATTGTGTTGTTTATTTAGAGTATTTCTTCATTTTAATCTCCGATCATGCCGGGATCAGTGTCACCACCTGATTCCATGTTGGAATCAGTGTTGTTTTGCACCCTGTCTTTGCATATAGGCTCGTCGTCTGACTTGGACATACTCTCTCTTGGTCACTTTGGATATATTGTCAGTGAGTGTGTTTAATATGGTCCATTGATCCTCGCCTCTGAGCATTGCGTATATGGTGTCTTGAATATTATTGAGGTTTAAGTTTATTGTGTGTCTGATGTTGGTACATCGTCCGCAGAAAAAGACGATGTGTTCTAAAGAGCCTTCTTCCTCACATGTGCCTGTTGGTGTCTGCCTCAGACTCACGCGGTTTAAGTGCGTGGGATGACGGCCGTGTCTTGTCAAAAAGTGGACCATCCGCGGCTGGGATCGAGATGTCTGAGTTTTACTTTCTCCCTTAAATCGGGAAGGAACTGGTGTAGCCTGCGGCCCTTATCACTTGTGTCCCACTCACCGTGTCAGTTATCCATCTGTCAATTTTTTAACTGGCGTTTCGTATCAGTTGATACTCCAGTGATCTTTCGAACCTGGTCGCACCTTCCCACCTTAAGCCAGTACATAGCCGCTCTGTGTCTTATCGTAATGTTTGTTGCGTAGATTCCGAGCACCACACAGTGAGAGTTCACCGAGGTGGTGCCGAAAGCACCCAGTAGTCTAAGTAAGCCACTCCTTTGTCCTCGTCTGACGAGGGTCCGGTTAGTTGATAGGTTCAACCAGTGAGCTAATGTGCTGGCGGCGAAGCCAATTACCGACTCGAAGAAAGCACAATGGTACGTCCGTGTAACTGACAAGGGGAGTTTAAATTGTTTTTAATTTAGTATTGCCAGTTTGTGTAGTAGTCTTTCCGCTTTGTTTGTGACAAAACGTGTGTGTTCATGGAAATTTTGGTTTACGCCTATGTGTACCCCACAAGAGAGCGTGTGGTGACTGCTCGTTTAATGTTTGTGTCTCCTGTTTTAATACTAGGGTTTCTCTGGATAGACCCATTCAGTAAAGTGTATGTTGTTTTGTTATCGACCATCTTGAGTTTGTTGTTGTGACACTATTGTGTTATTGCTTTGAGTGTTCCATTTGCTCTTTTTTCTAGCCAGGACCTACTGGCAGCAGACACTACGACCAAAAGGTCGTCTGCGTATGCGACAACCCCATCTGTAATTACTGTTCCCTCCAGTAGTTGCAGGAGGGGTTCAATAGTGATGCCCCTGAAGATGGTGCCACAGGTCAATCCTTGGTGCAGCCTTTTGTAATTCGTTTGATTACTTTTCAGCCGTCCATCTGCCATTCGACCACTCTGTTCTTATGGTAGTCTAGTAGACTCTTGCATAGTGTTTCGGGTACCTTCAGTTGTCTGAGCGTCTTGAACATTGCGGGCCACCAGAGATTATGAAAGGCACCCGCAATGTCGATCACAATTGTCACTGCATACTTAGAGCTGATGTTATTAGTAAACTGTAACGCTTGGTTGATGGCATCATCAATCGACTTTCCCTCTCTGAAGCCGAACTGGTGTTGACTTAGGCCATGGAGAGCTCTGTGTACCTGTAAACGCTTGCACAGGAGCTTTTCCTGGACCTTGACACATGCGCTTATGCCATATAGGCCTATATGACTTGGGATCTGATAGATTCCTGTCAGCTGCCTTCTTTATAATGACTGCTTTGGAGACCTTCCAAATTGTAGGCACACAACCCAGCCGTAGAACGTCGTTTAGCGGAGTTGTAAGGAATGGGGTGATCTGTGGTATCACCTGCTTTAATACTTCGGAATGAATTCCGTCTGGTCCAGGTGCTTCATCTTCGCAAAAGGACAGGTCACTGTGGCAGTGTTGTACGGTGCATTCAATTTCTCTCGCAGAGTTGCTTGTTGGTGTATGTCGGTGTTGACGCTGTCATCAGGTGGGAGCTTGTACAGCAGGAATTGTGCTGTTTGTCTCCATCTCTTTGTCATCGCACCGTCATCCTGTCCTAGCGTTCCTTGAACTAGTGGGTTCTTTATTTTTTCAGTAGTTATTTTGTATGGTTCTCCCCATATGATTGATTGTATTTGCGATGCCACATGTCTGGCTCTGTTTTGTTTACATGTTGTGAACAATTCGTTTTTGTATTGGTTTTGTACGAGCCTATCTGCTTCCTGTCTTCTTTGTCTATCTCCCTCTGTCTCTGTCTGCTATTAACCGTTTCCGGCCAGAGTGGCCGTGCGGTTCTAGGCGCTACAGTCTGGAACCGAGCGACCGCTACGGTCGCAGGTTCGAATCCTGCCTCGGGCATGGATGTGTGTGATGTCCTTAGGTTAGTTAGGTTTAATTAGTTCTAAGTTCTAGGCGACTGATGACCTCAGAAGTTAAGTCGCATAGTGCTCAGAGCCATTTATTAACCGTTGATGTAATCGTCCCGCTCTTCGGGTTTCTTTTGTTTGTCATGGAATTTGTGTTCGTTTTGTGTTCTGTGCTTTTGGTATGGATCTATTTTGTGCTTTTGTGATGAGACCGGTAAGCATTTGTGCCCTGAAGTCAAAGCTTCCTTCAACAGTTTCAAGGTTTCCGTCTTGTACTATTCCTCAGTCAGCTTAACGGAGTAGTAAATGTCGGGTATGTACTGTGTTGGCTGCGGTCTTTTGTCCTGTTAGTCAGAAAGTGATCGCGTTGTGGTGACTGACAGTATTGTGATCTTGTGTTTTACAGTCCGTTTTGTGTTCTCTGGCAGCGTTATTTACGAGTGTGGCATCTAGATTACTTTTCGATTTGTCATGTCCTACATGTCCTATGTGTATCGGTATGTTCCCTTCTATGTTAACTACGTGTAATCGCGTTTCCTGTATGACGTCGTTTATTATGCGTCCTCTGTCGTCTGTTGTGTTGGAATTCCATATGGTGAGCTTGGCGTTTAAGTGGAAGCATATGAGAAGTTTCTTACCTTGTGTGTTTTCGTCTACTGGTCTTACATAATTTCCAGAGGACGCTATGGAATGACTGTATTGGGCATACAGTGAAGCAATTATTCATATATCTCCTTCGTATGAAAGTTCAATTGTTATCAAGTGTTCATTACATAATTCGGTTATTTTTAAAATATTTATATGTTTATTTAATATGGAAAGTGCTGCCTTGCTGTCCTGACTACCGGTTATGGTTATCACATTTGTCGGAAAGCATGTCCGTTTGCCTTGGTTGGTGTATGGCTTTTGTAGACGCAGTACATCTATGTTTAGGTTTTAACGATTTTGGGAGATCAGCACTAACTTGCTTGCTCCTCATTACATTCAGCTGAGGTCTGTTCATTAGTGATGCTACGGGTGTTTAATGTCTACATCGAAGTTGCTACCAGTTTGAGCATAGTCGAAGTACGTCCGTCCGTGTGACCTGACATGGCCGGCATAAATCTTATCCATGTCAAATTGTTCTTCTCTTGGTATACATACTTACATCATTAAGTCTAACAACCGGTCGGGGTCCTTTAGTGCACTTTCCATAGTTGGGAAAGAGACAGAGTCACCCTTTTCATGCAGCTGCCTAAGCAGCATTATTTGAGATATCTGTAAAATTTCCTTTGTTTCTAATCTACTTAGCTTAATGCTAAGTTCTAAGTCGTTACAATTAAAGATTTGTTGTTTGCGATGGGTGCTGCTTTTTTGGCACTTGATGCCATCGGGCTAGTGCCGGGTAAGAGCATCTCTGGGCAGAGGTAGTTGTTTTTCCAATAGCGGTGTTGCTGATGGGTGCATTGGACTTCATGTCGGCACCCTGAGACCTAAATGTGGTGTCGGGTGGTGCTTTCTCTTTAGCATATTTTACATTTAACCAGACTGTCCCACCGCAACGCGTGACTGTAACAGCTAGTAATTTAATACACACACATCAAAAATATTTTGCATCGCCTCGGTTCCGAGAATTCCGGAACCTGTACAGAAAATTGGAATAGAGATCAACATAAACATCATTTCCGCCCTTTTTATTGCTCATAAAAACCACACATTACATGTTGTATCACCATACAGCGAGACCTTCAGAGGTGGTGGTTCAGATTGCGGTAGACACCCATACCTCTAATACCCAGAAGCGCGTCTTCTTGCATTGGTGCATGCCTGTATTCGTCGTGGAGTACTATCCACAAGTTCATCAAGGCAGTGTTGGTCCGCGATTCGGTGTGGATCCCTCAGAGTGGTTGGTGCGTCAAGTCGTCCATAAACAGCCTTTTTTCAATCTATCGCAGGCATGTTCGATAGGGTTCATGTCTGGAGAACATGCTGGCCACTCTAGTCGAGAGACGTCGTTATCCTGAACGAAGTTATTTTCAAGATAGGCACGATGGGGGCGCGAGTTGTCGTCCATGAAGACGGATGCCTCGTCAATATGCTGCCGATATGGTTGCGCTATCGGTCGGAGGACAGCATTCACGTGTCGTACAGCCGATACGACGCCATCCATGACAACCAGCGGCGTACATCGGCCCCACATAATGCCACCCCAAAACAGCAGGGAACCTGCACCTAGCTGCGCTCACTGGACAGTGTGTCTAAGGCGTTCAGCCGGACCGGGTTGTCTCCAAACACGTCTCCGACGATTGTCTGGTTGAAGGCATATGCGACACTCATCGCTGAAGAGAACGTGATACCAACCTGGGCGGTCCATTCAGCATCTGTACCACGCTGCGCCGCGCGGGGTTAACCGAGCGGTCTGAGGCGCTGCAGTCATGGACTGTACGGCTGGTCCCGGCGGAGGTTCGAGTCCTCCCTCGGGCATGGTTGTTTGTGTTTGTCCTTGGGGTAATTTAGGTTAAGTAGTGTGTAAGCTTAGGGACTGATGACCTTAGCAGCTAAGACTCATAAGATTTCACACACATTTGAACAGGTTTTGTACCACGCTGCCTGGTGTCGTGGTTGCAAAGATGGACATTGCCGTGGATGTCGGGAGTGAAGTTGTGCTTCATGCAGCCTATTGTGCAGAGTTTGAGTCTTAACATGACGTCCCCTGGTTGCACGAAACATAGTGGTGTTGCTGTCAGTGTTCCTCCGAGCCATAATCCGTAGATAGCGGTCATCCCCTGCAGTAGTAGCCCTTGGGCGGCCAGAGAGAGGCATGTCATCGACAGTTCCTGTCTCTCTGTATCTTGTCCTTGTCGGAACAGCATCACCTTGGTTCACTTCGAGACGGCTGGACACTTCCCTTGATGAGAGCCCTTTCTGTGACAAAGTAACGATGCGGACGTGATCGAACCGCGGTATTGACAGTCTAGGCATGGTTGAACTACAGACAACACGAGCCGTGTGCCTTCTTCCTGGTGGAATGATTAGAACTGATCGACAGTCGGACCCCCTCCGTCTAATAGGCGCTACTCATGCCTGGTTGTTTATATCTGTGGGTGGGTTTAGTAACATCTCTGAACAGTCAAAGTTATTGTGTCTGTGATACAATATCCACAGTCAACATCTATCTTCAGAAGTTCTGGGAACCGGGATGACGCAATTTTTTTTTTTATATGTGCATCACGACATCGTGACATGCAGTTTGCGCTACGTGTAAAATAACATAAAGCGCCGAAACGTAATGACCACTGGCCACCGCGCGAATGAACGCGATTGCAGCACGAAATCGACACAGTGAGAAAAATGGTTCAAATGGCTCTGAGCACTATGCGACTTAGCTTCTGAGGTCATCAGTCGCCTAGAACTTAGAACTAATTAAACCTAACTAACCTAAGGACATCACACACATCCATGCCCGAGGCAGGATTCGAACCTGCGACCGCAGCGGTCGCTCGGCTGCAGACTGTAGCGCCTAGAACCGCACGGTCACTCCGGCCGGCTGCAGTGAGAAAAGTGTTTAAACTGAGCAGAGATGGATGGGTAATCATTCTAGGAACAATACAGGTCGCAAATGGATAAATCCTCAGACTTAAGCGACATTTACAAAGAGCAAATTTTTGTGGCTCCACCTGGGAACGAGTATCTCGGAAACGGGAAAGCGCCGGCCGGTGTGGCCGTGCGGTTCTAGGCGCTTCAGTCTGGAACCGCGTGACCGCTACGGTCGCAGGTTCGAATCCTGCCTCGGGCATGGATGTGTGTGATGTCCTTAGGTTAGTTAGGTTTAAGTAGTTCTAAGTTCTAGGGGACAGATGACCTCAGATGTTAAGTCCCATAGTGCTCAGAGCCATTTGAACCATTTGAAACGGGGAAGCTGTATGGTTGTTCGCACTCTACTGCCTTAAGCATCTGTGGAATGTTGAAGCCTGGTGAAACAACGAACAGATGACAAGGCGCTAGATGTGCAGCCCTCATTACAGTATTTGGACGCTGGACGTCTGAGCGTTCTGTAAGTGCGGAAGATTTGACGACAGAGTAAAAGGCGGATGCAGACACAAGTGTTTCGCAGCCCTCAGTTCAGAACATATTATGCGGTTTAAGTGAGATATGGTGATGATGGTTGCCATCGAACAGGACCATCCAATCTAATCCAACAGTGACCTGCCGTGGAATATAATGACAAGGATCTCTATTGTTCTGGTACTCATGGAAATTAATTACAGAGAGCAATGGTGCTCAGTCGTGTTGAAACCATATCCACACGCTTATAACAAGAGGTATCGTGTCCGACAATCGTGGTAACATCTCAACACAACAACAGCTAACGTGCGTTGCACAAATGGAATTGGTATGAATGGTATGCCATCTCACTGCGCACGCTCATTTCAGAGTTACTGAGTATGTGAACTGCAATAATTATTAAGATATGGAAGGAGGTGCAAACCTATGTAAACAGATGTGAATTTTTATTAAAGTGGAATTCGTGAAAACTGCTGATCTAAACTTGGATTCACGAGATATTTGAATTTTGATTAAGCGTAATAATTAGAACTGACGGCTGCTGGCACCCATGAGAAGCCATTGTCTTACAGTAGGTAGAATATGGGCACAGAAAAGACATTTCATCATGGCTGGAGATCCGAGCGTAGCGGTGGGAAGTCTAGACGGGTGGAACAAGAATAAGACCACCGCCACACAGTTTTAACCTACTAGGAAGTTTCATATCAGCGCACACTCCGCTGCAGAGTGAAAATCTCATTGTGGAAATAGTTACGGGTGTTGGAAGAGGTTGGTCCTGCATCGGACGGCAGCTCTACCACCATATCATAAGTTTTATTTTTGCTCATATCGAGTTAAGAGTGGCCAATCAAGTACCGAGGTGTAGGCAGTGCTGATAAGGTATATTTCTATAGAGGGCAATCTACATAGACTTACACGATGATAGATAATGAGCAAAGCTTATGCTGTGCAAAACGTCGTCCCTCCAACGCATATAGATAAGTGGAACTATGTGGACCATCTAGCTGTTTACTGCCTCAGTGTTGTGACTATATTGTTCTTGATGACCTCTTGGTCGTGACAGTACGATTAGATCTTTTCTTGTCTTAGAGAATATCGCATTACTTATTGCCAGCAAATCTAAAACTTTCCTGATGTTGTGATCGTAAGCCTCACGTGGGATAGAGCGTAAATCGTATAGCAGTGTTGTGGCAGTTTAGAATTGTAAATTTATGCGCCGGTACCTGTTTCATTCGTGCCAGTAGGACTGTGTTTATCGGAAATAGTTGTGGTCGCGTGAGCTCTGTGAATGCTGCAACTTTGCATAACTGCTGTAATGATTGTATGAGATACACCTACCAAATTGGAGGACACTGAGCCTCGACGATATATTAAGATATTGCCAGGTTTTTTTGTTCTTCATTTGCTGATCTACCAGTCTCCTCCAGAGTGTTACTGTGTTAGAGTATTTCGTCATCGGAATTCATATACTGGAGTGCTGCATACGAACAAGTGCAGTACAGGTAACGGCAGGCTACGTCAATAGGTCGAGTGTGTGCGGATGGACTTCGGGGACGCAGTACCTTCAGGTACGTCTGTGATGCAACTCAGTCATCATCCCTAGTGGACTCCTGTTTCCTGGTACGGTCAGTTGCTTCCATAATTGTTTTTGGGTTAGGGTTTGGCATTTATTCTCTCTCCGTGCAAATAGGTGTGTTTTGTACTGATTAGCCTACATAGGGGCTAAGCAAGCAAACCAGACAACAAATTAGCCAGCCCTGGAGAAATCATTACAAGCACAATTTTTTATCGTGTAAATCCACCTCAGAACGTGATAACCGCCTGGATTCGGTTAGGAAACGAGTCCGCAAGGCTATGGAGGTACGTCTCATCCAGATTAAGCCACCAGAAGAAGATTTGATCGCCCAACTCTACCGAATTGTGGGGATGCTGTTGTCGACGTTTTATCCGCTGTTGCAAAATGTCCCATAAATTTTCTGTGGAGTTTGCGTTAGGTGATTTTTTAGGCCAATCGAGATGTAGCAGGGTGGGGGCGTGTTCAGAGAACCAGTCACCCGATGAACTTTGCTGCTGTCGCCTTTATGTGCCTGTGTGAGCAGTGGCCTACTGCGAGGTAACGGACTCCAAACGCTAATTGCATCTTCTCTCACTAGCAAGTAACAATGGACCTTCATTCACTGCCTGCACCAGTTCCTGTCGAGTTTGGAAGCGATTCAAAAGCCGTGAAACACGTCTTCGGTCCCTCAGTCAAGATATTTTTTCGACCCCAGATCTGTCGTCGAATTACATCACTGCCTGTAGACACACTGGACAGTCGGTCGTGAAACACTGAGTGCCGGCCGTGGTGGCCGAGCGGTTCTAGGCGCTTCAGTCCGGAACCGCGCGACTGCTACGGTCGCAGGTTCGAATCCTGCCTCGGGCATGGATGTGTGTGATGTCTTTAGGTTAGTTAGGTTTAAGTAGTTCTAAGTTCTAGGGGACTGATGACCACAGATGTTAAGTCCCATAGTGCTCAGAGCCATTTGAACCATTTGAACTAACAGAGCCAGTAACTTCGCACGCCGTATGGACAAGGGCACAGCCAAACATGATTGCCACTTTTTACCACTGTGTCACGTCCTTAGATTTAGCAATGTTTAAGAAATGTCCGCTTGAAACATAAATGTCTCACTGATCGCTACTGTCTTATGATCACGTAGAGGTAGTGCCAGTGCGGTTGAGGATGTGACCCGATCGCTGCGAAATTTGAAAGGCTTAACAATTCATCGCGTGCGCACTGGTGTCACTATTTTTCTTCGGTGAGCATACAATGAATTTCTGATACGAGTCAATTTAACATGTTCAGAGACAGCTTTAGATAAGGTCCGATTGTACAAGAAAATCTTAACGCAACTTGGCTAGAGGAAAGGATTGGCTGATGGGACACGTTCTGAGACATCGCCAGTTTGGCAACTGATGGCAGGGAAGGGCGTGTGTGTGTGTGTGTGTGTGTGTGTGTGTGTGTGTGTGTGTGGAGCCGTGGGGGGGGATGTGGGGGGGGGGGGGAGAGTAGGGATAAAATTCGAAGAGGGAGACGAAGGCCTATCTAGAGGGAGCACGTTCAAGTGGATGTAGATTAGGGTAGCTATGCGGAGATGAAAAGGCCTGCAAAGAATAAACTCTTGGGATCACCATTAAACTATTAAAGTAATACCTTGCCTAGAGACCACAACAACAGCTGCAACAAAAACAACAGCAACAACAAACATATATATAAAATGGTTCAAATGGTTCTGAGCATTATGGGACTTAACACCCGAATCATCAGTCCCGTAGAACTTAGAACTACTTAAACCTAACTAACCTAAGGACATCACACACATCCATGCCCGAGGCAGGATTCGAACCTGCGACCGTAGAAGTAGCACGGTTCCGGACTGAAGCGCCTAGAACTGGTCGGCCACCGAGGCTCGCCAAACATATATATGTATTCGGCAGGTGTGTCATTCTCTTTAGCTGCTCAGTACATATATAGGAAGGCATCCCAGATATGCTCAGTAATGTTCATGTCTGGGGAGTTTGGTGGGCAGGGAAAGTGTTTAAACATTGAAGAGTGCTCCTGGAGCCACTACGTAGCAAATTTGGGGGTGTGGGGTGTCGCATTGTCCTGCTGAAATTGCCCAAGTCCGTCGGAATGCACAATAGACATGAATGGATGCATGTGATCAGGCAGGACCCTTACGTACGTGTCATCTGTCAGAGCCGTATCTGATGTATCACGGGTTCCATATCACTCCAACTGCACGCGCTCCACACTACTACAGGGCCTCCACCAGCTTGAACAGTCCCCTGCTAACATGCAGCGTCCACGGATTCCACGAGGTTGTCTCCACACCCGTATACGTTCATCCGCTCGATACAATTTGAAAAGAAACTCGTCCTACCAGGCAACATGTTTGCGCTCATCAACAGTCCAATGTCGGTGTTGAAGAGCCCAGGCGAGGCGTAAAGCTTTGTGTCGTGCAGTCATCAAGGGTACAAGAGTGGGCCTACGGCTCCGAAAGCCCTTATCTATGATGTTTCGTTGAATGGTTCACACGCTGATACGCGCTGATGGCCCAGCATTGAAATCTGCAGCAATCTGCAGAAGGGTTGCACTTCTCTCACGTTGAACGATTCTCTTCAGTCGTCGTCTGTCCCTTTCTTGCAGGATCTTTTTCCGGCCGCAGCGATGTCAGAGATTTGATGTTTTACCGGATTTCTTACATTCATGGCACACTCGTGAAATACTCGTACGGGAAAATCCTCACTTCATCGATGCCTCGGAGATGCTAAGTCCCGTCGCTCGTGCTCCGACTATAATATCACATTGAAAGTCACTTACATCTTGATAACCTGCCATTGTAGCAGCAGTAACCGATCTAACAAATGCGCCGTACACTTGTTGTCTTATAATGGGCATTACCGACCGCAGCGACATATTCTGCATGTTTACATATCTCTGTATTTGAATACGTGTGCTTATACCAGTTTCAGGGTATATGATGACCTCTGTTACGAAATGATGTAAGTACTGTTTGAATCAGTTACTAAGTTGTGACTGCATAACGCCTTTGTTTTATGACCATCGCTCTATTACAGTGCTCTCGAACGATGAAAATCTTTTTGTGTCGTGTATGGGTGTTCACATTTTAAGATTTTAGCGACGCGTCAAGCCGTAATAAGAAAAGAACGTTTTATAATATGAAGATGGCTAGATTCTTAGCCGAAACTATTAATCAATCCAAATAAAGAAGATATCACGTGCAAGCTTGACTTCGTGGGTTTTCAGTCCCTAACATAAATAAATAAACGCGTACGCCCTGGTTTGCAATGTTAAGAAATGGGATAAAGAAAGGTTATTGGTGATATGAGTCTGACTTTTGGAACACGTATTATGTTCGAGTATAATGACTTTTCTGGAGACTAGAAATCTACTCTGTAGGAATCAGCATGGATTTCGAAAAAGACGATCGGTGAAACCCAGCTCGCGCTATTCGTCCACGAGACTCAGAGGGCCATAGACACGGGTTCCCAGGTAGATGCTGTGTTTCTTGACTTCCGCAAGGCGTTCGATTCAGTTTCCCACAGTCGTTTAATGAACAAAGTAAGAGCACATGGACTATCAGACCAATGGTGTGATTGGATTGAAGAGTTCCTAGATAACAGAACGCAGCATGTCATTCTCAATGGAGAGAAGTCTTCCGAAGTAAGAGTGATTTCAGGTGTGCCGCAGGGGAGTGTCGTAGGACCGTTGCTATTCACAATATACATAAATGACCTTGTGGATGACAACGGAAGTTCACTGAGGCTTTTTGCGGATGATGCTGTGGTATATCGACAGGTTGTAACAATGGAAAATTGTACTGAAATGCAGGAGGATCTGCAGCGAATTGACGCATGGTGCAGGGAATGGCAATTGAATATCAATATAGACAAGTGTAATCTGCTGCGAATACATAGAAAGAAAGATCCTTTATCATTTAGCTACAATATAGCAGGTCAGCAACTGGAAGCAGTTAATTTTTTTAAAATGGAATGATCATATAAGGTTGATCGTCGGTAAAGCAGATGCCAAACTGAGATTCATTGGAAGAATCCTAAGTAAATGCAATCCGAAAACAAAGGAAGTAGGTTACAGTACACTTGTTCGTCCAATGCTTGAATACTGCTCAGCAGTGTGGGATTCGTACCAGATAGGGTTGATAGAAGAGATAGAGAAGATCCAACGGAGAGCAGCGCGCTTCGTTACAGGATCATTTAGTAATCGTGAAAGCGTTGTGGAGATGACAGATAAACTCCAGTGGAAGACTCTGCAGGAGAGACGCTCAGTAGTTCGGTACGGGCTTTTGTTGAAGAGTCAAGCAGTATATTGCTGCCTCCTACGTATATTTCGCGAAGAGACCGTGAGGATAAAATCAGAGAGATTAGAGCCCACACAGAGGCATTCCTACAATCCTTCTTTCCTCGAACAATACGAGACTGGAATAGAAGGGAGAACCGATAGAGGTACTCAAGGTACCCTCCGCCACACACCGTCAGGTGGCTTGCGGAGTATGGATGTAGATGTAGATGTAGACTTGGCGAACTGGTTTCAATCATTCCACACACGGTTGCCTGAAGCTATACAGACAGCTTGAACCATACAAACTGCAGCAAATTCAGCGCCGGAGTCCTCAATCGATTTAAGAACAATATTCATTTGAGACTGTTGGTTCCTGATCATTAATTATTCAGTATGCATTATTTTGACCCTAAACGTTCTGGATGTCCTGCATGTTGTCTGTACATCAATGTTCTCAGTGACTACTGTCAAAGGACGTCTTGACGCTGGTTTCCAAGGACGAATGTTCCTGTAGAGTGACTGCTGGAGTCACGTTGCTAGGTAATAATTTTCTAAGGTAATGTGTACCAGCGAAGAAGTTACTTGTTATGGCTGGTGTTCCGTTGCTACGCGACGAACTGTTCATCCGCCCTGTTGCGCTGTGAGATGTAGCTGAGGACGGCGCCAAATGTGTGTCTGAAACTGTTTCTCACACTGCAAAGCCACGTGTAGAAGATGTCGACAAGAAGTTACAGCTTGAATTAAGACATCAAATGAGCAATTCAGCAAAAGGCAAGAAATTCCGCCATACAGAGGAAAATAATAAGCAAAAGAAGGTCAAAAGATGGAACGAAATACAATACGAACTTGCAGCTGTAGTTTGAATAATATCGTAGACGATGTTTGTATTAAATTCTTTTTGTTCATTTAGTGCGATGTCGAGTTTTTCTTTGATCTTGCTGTAAATCTTTGTTTCTCCTTGAGAATTAGTAGGTGTTTCGGTTTGATCTCGGTAAAGAATTTACAGATTGTTATTTACGTTATTGCCGGCTGGAGTGGCCGAACGGTTCTAGGCGCTTCAGTCGGGCATCGCGCAACCGCTACGGTCGCAGGTTCGAGTCCTGCCTCGGGCATTCGGGCATGGGTGTGTGTGCTGTCCTTAGGTTAGTTAGATTTAAGTAGTTCTACGTTCTAGGCGACTGATAACCTCAGAAGTTAAGTCCCATAGTGCTCAGAGCCACTTTCGACAATGTTCAAAACATGACTGAAAGTACTTTCATAAACAGAGATAAGAACATCTATGATTGACATGTCATCTAAAGTCGACGTAAAATTTTAAAATGTTAGAAATAAGGAAATGAAGTAATACGGAATGCTATGCTTGTAACGTATGTTGTTGTTCTACATTGTTTAGCTCTCTTACTTACAGGGTCACAGAGCAAGCATCCTAGGTTTTGGAGGGAAAAAGCCGTAATTGTAATGATCTCCACTACAACAGAAACAAGAAGCACAACTTAAGGAAAAATAATGTAATGTGGTTTCCAGCTCACAAGCGACATTGAAGCAGGTAGTTCCTGTGACTTAGTATGGACAGAGGTTATGTTCGACAACCGGAATAAATTAATAACTGGCTCTTTTTGCCGACCCCTGGTCTCAGATGAAACAGTTGATGAACATTTCAAAGAAAACTCGAGTCTCATCGCAAATAGGTACGCTACTCATACAATTATAGTTGGCAGTGACTTCAATCTACCTTCCGTATGTTGACAAAAATACTTTTTCAGACTCTATTGTAGATAGAAAACAACTTTCGTAACTGTTCTAAATGCTTTTTTAAAATTATTTTGAACAATTAGTCCACGAGGCCATTCAAATTGTAAATGGTTACGAATACACACTTGACCTCTTAGCCACAAATAATCCTGAGCATCACGTCGGATACAGGGATTAGTGAACACGCAGTCGTAACGAGGCTCAATTCCGTAACAAAGAATTTCACGAAAACTAAATGCGAAATACATGTATTTATAAAAGCAACTAAAAATTCGATTGACGTCTTTCTAAGAGACAGTCTCCAGTCCTTCCAAACTATGTAAGTGAAGACCGTATGTGGCTTAAGTTCAAAGAAATAGTATCAACATACCAAATTAATTAATAACAGACGGAACTGATTCCCCACGGTACACAAAACACGACAGAAAGCTGCTGCAGGAGCACCGAAAAAGGCACGTATAATTTAGACGAGCGCAAAATCTCTAAGATTGGCGAAGTTTTACTGAAGCTCGAAATTTGGTGCGGATTTCAATGCGAGATGCATTTAATAGTTTCCACAACGAAACTCTCTCTAGAAATGTGGCGGAAAATCCATAGAGATTCTGGTCCTATGTTACGTAAACCAGCGGAAAGGCTCAGTAAGCGATGTGGAGGAGGAGGAGGGGGAGACAAGTGACCCAACCCTTCGGAGCAGGTAAAATCGTGGCAAATGTCCGCCGTGGCAAATGTCCGGCGTGGAAAATGTCCGCACACCGTCGCACGTGGCTGTTGTCAGTTCTTAACCATACTATGAGAGGTTCTTGTATATGTGCAGAATGTGGTGTTCAGTTGATAGTGAACATTTGTCAATGTAGATGCATCATGGAATTACTACGCTTTTACATGAATCTCTAACTTATCCGAAGCGCCATCCATATATGTCAAATGTAACTATTTAGGCAACAGTTTTATTTCATTTTGTAGAAAGTAGTGTCATTTGTCATTTTGTGCAGCTCGTTGCAAACCACACCAGTGAACCTGGAAGACTTTTACAATTGCTCTGAGTTCGCTAGCTACTTGTAAAACTTCCTGTATTACGATTTGTACCAGAATTTTCATAATATCTTGCAATTAGGCTGGACACTATAAACTAGATCGCGTTTAAAATATTCTGATTGTCTTTTCTTCCACGGTTGGGCAACTCAATTTCCTGAACCGACGTCAGCGACACGCTATCCTTGAGGAGATAAACGAATACTTGTGGTTCAGATATATATTAGGCAGCTTACTTTGCTCATATTTCGCATGTGCAGAATGTCCGTGCTCGTTGGTTCACTGGAGATTAACGGCTCTCTAGTCACGCGAAACTGTGATTTCCACCGATTGCACGAACGGCTATCAGAACGAGTCAACGTGGTATATTTGCAGGATCATTGTTGAGAAACTGTTTCTGCGATTAATGTTCTGTTCCTTATGGATAAAATGATTGTGACGTCTTTTCCTTGGTTGTATAAGAATCACAAAACACAATTTATTCACATGAAATAGCTCCGTAAGGTATCCTCGTTCGCTTAAGTAATACCAAAATAGTAACAAATTTAAATAGGAGTTTTTAACATTCGAAAGAGGAAATTGATTATCTTTCCACTTTAACTTCTAACTTCCTTTTACCGTGTGTGTGTGTGTGTGTGTGTGTGTGTGTGTGTGTGTGTGTGTGTGTGTGTGTGTGTGTGTGTGTGTGTCCGCACTTTTCACTTTTAACGTTTCATGGAAGTGATCACGCCCACTACCAGAAAGCAAAATTACAATACTGAGAACGTTCTCACGATACCACAAGCACAAACTTCCATAATTTATAGATGAAAGGAAGTTATCAGTTAATTTCCTCTTTCAAATTTTATACCGGGTGTTACAAAAAGGTACGGCCAAACTTTCAGGAAACATTCCTCACACACAAATAAAGAAAAGATGTTATGTGGACATGTGTCCGGAAACGCTTAATTTCCATGTTAGAGCTCATTCTAGTTTCGTCAGTATGTACTGTACTTCCTCGATTCACCGCCAGTTGGCCCAGTTGAATGAAGGTAATGTTGACTTCGGTGCTTGTGTTGACATGCGACTCATTGCTCTACAGTACTGTGAACGTTTAGGCAGGCATTGTTGGTGATGTCTTGATTGTGCCCCATGTTCTTCCAGCTACGCTCAATGCAGCACGTTATCGTGATTTCATACGGGATACTCTACTTGTGCTGCTAGAACATGTGCCTTTAGAAGTACGACACAACATTTGGTTCATGCACGATGGAGCTCTTGCACATTTCAGTCGAAGTGTTCGTACGCTTCTCAACAACAGATTCGGTGACCGGTGGATTGGTAGAGGCGAACCAATTCCATGGCCTCCACGCTCTCCTGACCTCAACGCTGTTGACTTTCATTTATGGGGGCATTTGAAAGCTCTTGTCTACGCAACCCAAGTACCAAATGTAGAGACTCTTCGTGCTCGTATTCTAAACGGCTGTGATACAACACGCCATTCTCCAGGGCTGCATCAGCGCATCAGGGATTCCATGCGACGGAGGGTGGATGCATGTATCCTCGCTAACGGAGGACATTTTGAACATTTCCTGTAACAAAGTGTTCGAAGTCATGCTGGTACGTTCTGTTGCTGTGTGTTTCCATTCCATGATTAATGTGATTTGAAGAGAAGTAATAAAATGAGCTCTAACATGGAAAGTAAGCGTTTCCGGACACATGTCCACATAACATATTTTCTTTCTTTGTGTGTGAGGAATGTTTCCTGAAAGTTTGGCCGTACCTTTTTGTAACACCCTGTATACTGCCTGACTAAAAAGCTGAAGCATTCAGAAGCCACTGTCACTCGACAGTGTAACTTCATACACGTACACATCGTGAGCGATTATGTAAATTATTTGAATAGCAATTCTCTGCGGCAGGTGTAACGACCACCAGAGTGCATTAATATTGTTCGCGTTTAGAGTTATTATCAAGCTTGGTAATGTATGTAAGGGGCGTCAACATCTTCAAACGTCGGATTATTTCTTTGAAGGACAGGGTGATGCCACATACTCTTGTGAGACAGCGTAATCAACAACTGACAGAGTCTGAAGGGGTCTCATCCTGACTCTCAATTTGGCCGGCTGCTCGAATCGTGCAACATCAAGATTTGTGACGCATTTGGTCCGATCGAGGAACTGTGACAGAGCAAACAAATTAGGGACACACAAATATACACTTTACTGCGCTGCGATGATTAACTGAAGTTTTACAGCAACTCGTGGGATGTGCATGCGGACTGATTCAAATAAACAGTGGCCTGCCGAGGTGCGTTACTGAATGCAGTTGAAATAAGACTGTGTCCGTCCGGGGCGCCACACTGTCAATCACTGTAGCAAACACTTGTCCCTACGCGAAGCCTATAGGCGACTCCACTTCTAAACCAATTCTCGCAGGCTGATCAGTACGAACTGTAGCTACGAAAACCAACGCTGGAACTCCGTAGTAGGAAAATCGTACGCCGACGCCAAACATGAACCGTCCGTTGCCGCCTGTGGCCTCTGCTTACTGCAACTCTGAAGTCCATCTCGTTGCGGCGGCGCGGAGGTTGATTGTTGGGGTGTGCTTGTGGTTGGTGGCAAACTTCAAAGAGTCACCGGTGGCGTCAGTCGGATACTGTCTAAGAGCGCCAGCTCCGGTTGCGTCCATTGGCGAGGACACGACAGTTGAACCGTCCCCTTAGAAAAATTAATGAATTACTGTGCTGATAAACCTCTTACATTATTTGATTTTCAAACAGCTGAGCAGAACTGAACGTACTCAGATATTTCGCGCTTTACCTATTCAGATCAACACTAAACTGACACACAATATTTTTAGCGCATCGCAATCTGACTTTCAATAATCCCTACAAAAGAATGGCCCTGACTAACAATAACCTATACCTTTCACAAATCACTTACCTCATAAAAATCTTCGTTACTCGAACTACTGCAATACAGCGAGCGCCAATACTTCCAGATAAATAAAAGATTCAAACTACTGAAGGCACTAACTACTGATAGGCACAGTTAGCAAATGAAAGATTTTGATAGAGAACAAACAATGTATTTACCTTAATAACGTCCAAAAGTCATAATATACACTCCTGGAAATGGAAAAAAGAACACATTGACACCGGTGTGTCAGACCCACCATACTTGCTCCGGACACTGCGAGAGGGCTGTACAAGCAATGATCGCACGCACGGCACAGCGGACACACCAGGAACCGCGGTGTTGGCCGTCGAATGGCGCTAGCTGCGCAGCATTTGTGCACCGCCGCCGTCAGTGTCAGCCAGTTTGCCGTGGCATACGGAGCTCCATCGCAGTAGCATGCCGCGACAGCGTGGACGTGAACCGTATGTGCAGTTGACGGACTTTGAGCGAGGGCGTATAGTGGGCATGCGGGAGGCCGGGTGGACGTACCGCCGAATTGCTCAACACGTGGGGCGTGAGGTCTCCACAGTACATCGATGTTGTCGCCAGTGGTCGGCGGAAGGTGCACGTGCCCGTCGACCTGGGACCGGACCGCAGCGACGCACGGATGCACGCCAAGACTGTAGGATCCTACGCAGTGCCGTAGGGGACCGCACCGCCACTTCCCAGCAAATTAGGGACACTGTTGGTCCTGGGGTATCGGCGAGGACCATTCGCAACCGTCTCCATGAAGCTGGGCTACGGTCCCGCACACCGTTAGGCCGTCTTCCGCTCACGCCCCAACATCGTGCAGCCCGCCTCCAGTGGTGTCGCGACAGGCGTGAATGGAGGGACGAATGGAGACGTGTCGTTTTCAGCGATGAGAGTCGCTTCTGCCTTGGTGCTAATGATGGTCGTATGCGTGTTTGGCGCCGTGCAGGTGAGCGCCACAATCAGGACTGCATACGACCGAGGCACACAGGGCCAACACCCGGCATCATGGTGTGGGGAGCGATCTCCTACACTGGCCGTACACCACTGGTGATCGTCGAGGGGACACTGAATAGTGCACGGTACATCCAAACCGTCATCGAACCCATCGTTCTACCATTCCTAGACCGGCAAGGGAACGTGCTGTTCCAACAGGACAATGCACGTCCGCATGTATCCCGTGCCACTCAACGTGCTCTAGAAGGTGTAAGTCAACTACCCTGGCCAGCAAGAACTCCGGATCTGTCCCCCATTGAGCATGTTTGGGACTGGATGAAGCATCGTCTCACGCGGTCTGCACGTCCAGCACGAACGCTGGTCCAACTGAGGCGCCAGGTGGAAATGGCATGGCAAGCCGTTCCACAGGACTACATCCAGCATCTCTACGATCGTCTCCATGGGAGAATAGCAGCCTGCATTGCTGCGAAAGGTGGATATACACTGTACTAGTACCGACATTGTGCATGCTCTGTTGCCTGTGTCTATGTGCCTGTGGTTCTGTCAGTGTGATCATGTGATGTATCTGACCCCAGGAATGTGTCAATAAAGTTTCCCCTTCCTGGGACAATGAATTCACGGTGTTCTTATTTCAATTTCCAGGAGTGTATATAGCAGTTGATGACATCCAGTGTTACAAATTTACTGTCTCTGATGGACACACGTCCAGATCATCCGCTCTCAAAACTCCGCCATCTCTCTCCCCACATCCACCACTGCTGGCGGCTCACCTCCAACTGCGCAACGCTACGCGCTGTTAACAGGCAACTGCCCAACACTGCGATAGCATATACTCGAACAATGCAAACCAACCACAGTCTTCACACAGCACAGTCAGTGATTTTCAAACATCCATGCCCGAGGCAGGATTCGAACCTGCGACCGTAGCGGTCTTGCGGTTCCAGACTGCAGCGCCTTTAACCGCACGGCCACTTCGGCCGGCAGTCAAAAGACAGTCCTGATCATTTATCACGATAGTAATTACAGTTTTCTTTTATTTTACAAAGTCTCATTAGTAAAAGAAAATGCACACGGAAGTAGTGGATTTCCATGCAGTCTTGAAGAAGTAGTGTTGTCCTTCCAACGGAAAGACAATGCTGACTCTTGACATGCAGACAGGTAATGGGCCACTACAGAGCAAACCCACAGCAGAGTCAGTCGAAGTTGAAGAATATTGGTAGGTAGGTCATCACAGAGCAGCCCACTGTAGTCCTGTTAGAGATTACGGTATTGGTGGTGTGTTGTCACCGCCAGACACCACACTTGCTAGGTGGTAGCCTTTAAATCGGCCGCGGTCCGTTAGTATACGTCGGACCCGCGTGTCGCCACTATCAGTGATTGCAGATCGTGCGCCGCCACACGGTAGGTCTAGAGAGACTTCCTAGCACTCGCCCCAGTTGTACAGCCGACTTTGCTAGCGATGGTTCACTGACAAAATACGCTCTCATTTGCCGAGACGATAGTTAGCATAGCCTTCAGCTACGTCATTTGCTACGTCCTAGCAAGGCGCCATTACCAGTTACTATTGATGCTGTAGAACATGTGCCGTCAAGAGCGATTTTCACCATTTACGGATTAAAGTTAAGTATTCCAACAGCTACGTCCTTTTTTGCTAAAGTCTAACTTTCTTGTCCTGTTCCAGACCTCACGCCAGCCTGCGTGAGCTAAAACGCGTGCCTTTGGGCTTCCTCTCATAGTGGATTGGCTCTCTTGCCAATCGACAACAGGTCGGCCACCAGAGGTGCAGACCCACTGCAGTCCTTGTAGAAATAATGGCATTGGTAGGCCATGACAGATGCAGACCCACTGTAGTCCGTGTAAGAACGGCCAGCAGCCATCTGTTGCGACTGTGCAGGTGCACAATCACCATCGAAGAGTCCATAAACCACCACTTGTGCGCTCACAGAGTTTTTGGAATTGTCCTTGAAACCAGGCAATGCTGTTAACAAGTCCCTTGCAGAATTATTAACACATGTCCAGATCATCCGCTCTCAAAACTCCGCCATTTCTCTCCCCACATCCACCACTGCTGGCGGCTCACCTCCAACTGCGCAACGCTACGCGCTGTTAACAGCCAACTGCCCAACACTACAATAGCATATACTCCAACAATGCAGACCAACCACAGCCTTCACACAGCACAGTCAGTGATTTTCATATAGAGCGCTACGTGGCGTTACCAACATAAAAACCTAAACAGGCTAGTTACACAGTGTTCAGTGACTTCCATTGTTTTCGAGAGGCAAGCTGTGTTACTGCTGGCATCATGGTATGGTGAACCATCAGGTATGACGTGAAGTCATGGCTGGTGGTAACTGAGGGAACTGCGAAATTACAGTCTTGCATCACGGACATCCATCGTCCTCATGTGCTACCCCTTACGTGACAGTATCGTCGTGCCATTTTTCAACAGGCAGCACTCGTCCACACAGGGCACTTGTCTCTACGAACCGTCTGCATGATGCTGAGCTACCCTCGTGGCCAGCAAGAACCCCCTATCTGTTCCCGGTAGTACATATGTGAAACCAGCACAGACGCCACCTGTGTCCTACAGCTAGTATCCAGTTACAACAGCTCTAGGCCAGTTTGTCTCAGGAGATGATACAATTGGTTTGCGACAGCCTTCCCCACCGACTCAGAGCATGCATCCCGTCCAGACGGGGTGCAACGTTGTACTGATAAGAGGACTCATATTGCCAAGTACTTTGTAAATTTGACTCAGTTTTGTAAGCCTCTCATCCCGCGAAATTTCACTTCTTTCTCTTCTCCACTTCCGGGTTCTTAACTCTTTTTTTATCAGGCGGTGTATTTATGTTATTGTTGTCTGTAACATTCTGCAGCTAACGAATTTTTGCTGTTGTACACAGTTATGGCTGTAAATTCTAATGACACAATTTTATCACTGTTTGTGCCATCGTATCTTTGCACGCATGTTCTTCTTTCTTTCAGTCAATACATACTCTGTATGTGTATGTGCCTGTGCACATATCTTTCCATTGAAGCTACAAAAATATTTCATTTAACACTTCCATATTTACCTGTCAGTAGACACAATTTATGCAATTAGCAACTGAAATCATTGGTCACACGCACTACATTTTTCGATCTTTTCTTTTTTCTGCCAGTTTTATTGCTGATTCCTGGGCATCATGGGTGTTTGAGGATTCGTGGCACGTAATGTTTCATCGCTTCTTCAGACACCTTTTCTAACTTGTTGTATCTACACATACTTTTTTTGTCTGGTTATTTTTCGATATAGTTTTACAGTACAAGAAATAAACAGCTATTGATGAAATGTTCTGTTGTTTCCTCACAAGAAAGACAGATCTCGCTGTTAACTGTCAGGAACTTCTTTCTTAATTGTAGTTCAAGAACTCTTTGCTGACTTCCTTCACAGTTTCCTTCCTGTATCTGTTTCATGTATTTCTACTCTTTGGTAGCAGGGGTAGGTCCTTTTTTTATGGACTCGAGGGTTGTTATGTGCAAGTCCCCCACTCTTAATTTTATTCCATACTCTGTTGACGGCAGAGGCAGCAGTAGGACTGTCAAGCACGACCATGCTTTATTGACCAAATGCCACCAGCTAAGTATAGCATCTGAAGATGGCCGCAGCCGTTAATGACTTTTGAAATTTCATGAATATGCCTGCATATAAAACAAAAGAGAATCACTCTCTTCTATGGTCAGAATGTTAATATTTCCAAAATCTAAGAATCTCTGTACTATACTATGGTTCTTCTTTTGAAGTTTTTTTTTCTGCCTCCACGTTCCCTTCACGATTACAAGCTATGCGGCAAACGGGCTTGTGTACGTCGTTACTGCACAGGGTGAATGGAAAACACACAGACGGGAAGTCAAACATAGTTAAATTTTCCAAATACCCATAGGTCAGAAAAGTACCACTATACAGCCATGGCCACAATCGACAGCCAGTCAGTGACGAGGGTTCAGGTAAAGCGAACTTGTCTGAGTATCTAGCAGTGTTGTTCTAACTGACCAAGCTGCAGTACAACTTGATGACGTTACGGTACATTTAGCGCAATTGATTTAATACTGAACTTTACGCACTAATCATAATAGAAAATTTGCCTCTGACGTAACCAGCTATTGATGTGAATTTAAAGTTTTCCTACCTTTACCTGTTAAAGCTGAAAATATTAACTTCATCTAATTGATTTAGTACCTACACTTTTTGGCGTAACAAGTCCTAGCAAAGATGAATTAGAGTCAATGCACACACACGGGCAGGAGGTTCCACAAAAGTGTTCAATATTTTGAGAAGTTGCGGTATGTACTAAAACAAAAAAAAAGTGTCCAGTAACCACAGAATCTAAAATGCGAGTCTTACGAGCTACCGTGAAACATGTCTCTTTTACTTGAAAGTTCTTTACTATTACGAACGACCTACAGCATACAGGAAACAGATGAGGACACATAATTCAGTTACTGTGAAACAGCAGAGCTTCTAATTCAATCTGATTGATACTGCGCAAGACCTGGACTTGTGAGCCATCGCTAAAAAAATGGTTCAAATGGCTCTGAGCACTATGGGACTTAACTGCTGAGGTCAACAGTCCCCTAGAACTTAGAACTACTTAAACCTAACTAACTTAAGGACATCACACACATCCATGCCCGAGGCAGGATTCGAACCTGCGACCGTTGCGGTCGCGCGGTTCCAGACTGTAGCGCCTAGAACCGCTCGGCCACCCCGGCCGGCGCCATTGCTAAAGGAGGTACTCAATATGGTGTCCATTCATAGTAACGCATACTTGTGTCGGACGTCTTATGGAATCGTGCACTGTCTGAAAAACTGCTGATTGGTTGCGGACACGTCACCAGGTATTGATGTCATGTTCCTATAGTGTTTGTACTTCGTTAATGGAGCTTGCAAACACCAACAAAATATTACAGACATTAAGATTGGAGGAATGACCTGGTCAACGTATTGTACCTCCCCAAGCAATCCATTGCCCTCTAAATGTCTGTGTGAGAGGTTCTCGGGCAGCCTGGAGAAAAGTGGCTGATGTTGCAGCATGCATGAACCCCATGTCCAGCCGTTGTTAGAACTCCTCTAGTAGAACAGTGAGCGTCTTTGGTAGTGTGTAAGGTCCTATTAGCCTGTTGACAATAATTCCAGCTGCCCTACATCAATTGAAAATCGGCGCTGATACTTTGCTCCTTCAACCGCGTGTGGATTTGCGTCAGTGCGTTATATGCTGATGGTAAAAATTGACAATCCCATCTCGTGTGAAACCAGCCTCGTCTATGAACAGTATCCTTGTTGGAGACAGTGAGCCTTCACCGTATTTTGGCGATAGCTGTTGGCATAATTGTATTCTGGCAGGGTGATAACGCCGAAGGGCTTGGACGTACTGTACATGGTGTGTGTACAGCAACTGTTTATAAAGGATCGCCCAGACTAGGTGATAACCCCGACCAATGCTGACATTCTACGTACACTAGTTCCAGCATCTTCTTCTACCCGTTGTAATACTGACTCCTGCACCACAGGAATGCGAATGGTGTGAGGTGTGGCACGATTCGCCGTTGTTGGAGGTATGGAGCCAAAGTCTGCCGGTCGCTGGAAAAGACGACTGAGTAATTGTCTTGGTTATTTTTCAACATAAAGGACACGGGTTTGACAGTTGCTTACATTGTCGGACCACAACTGAAGTGCATGTCTACCATTTACAACGTGTAATAATGTATTTCCTGTATGCTCGTAAATGCAAAGATAAAACTTCTAAGCCGGTCGCGGTGGTCTAGCGGTTCTAGGTGCGCAGTCCGGAACCGCGCGACTGCTACGGTCGCAGGTTCGAATCCTGCCTCGGGCATGGATGTGTGTGATGTCCTTAGGTTAGTTAGGTTTAACTAGTTCTAAGTTCTAGGGGACTGATGATCATAGTAGTTAAGTCCCATAGTGCTCAGAGCCATTTGAACCATTTTTTTTAAACTTCTAAGACATGAAGCTTACAACTATTATCGCCTGAATGTACTGTCTACGATTAGTGACAGACAAACCGACTTGTAAACGTATTTTCACGCCAGCGGCCTTAGTTCATACGCAAACATTTTATTAGATAGTTGATTTGTAGCGGTTTATGTGATGGACGTTAACATAGGAACTATTCACGTAATTTACATCATTTCACTATGTACAGTACTTCGCGCTCGATTGATGTTACTGTATTTCTACAATGAAAAGACGTATTTTTGACGCTGACGTGTATACATATCGAAGGATTTTAAAGTCGACATGTACTCAAGCAAAATGTAAGTGATGTATTATTTTCGCCATTTTTGTAATATACTACAGACTACATGACATGGTGCAGTTCTATATATAAGCTGTGTGCTTCATTTCTGCATTGCTTTAGCTTTTGCAGTACCACTTGAAAATGGCCTAGACACAGAAATTGAAATAGTGAAATAAATATTTTCTACAATCAATGGTGAATATGATATCCTTTAAAAACAATGCAAAAAATGGTTCAAATGGCTCTAAGCACTATGGAACTTGACATCTGAGGTCATAAGTCCCCTAGACTTAGAACTATTTAAGCCTAACTAACCTAAGGACATCACACACAGCTATGCCCGAGGCAGGATTCGAACCTGCGACCGTAGCAGCAGCGCGGATCCGGACTGAAGTACCTAGAACCGCGCGGTTATAGTGGCCGGCCAATGCAAAAACATTTTACAAACTTTTCAGAACACAAACTGTTTTTGTTAGAACTAATGCATGGTTTATAGTCACAATACTAACAGTTCAGGTTTAATTCCATAGTGAAGCAGTTGTTACCAGCAACTGTGCTTATTTCAAGTAGTGAAAGGCAGAAAACAGTCGCAAATAATGTTTATTACAGTCTATATTTCGATCACTGTGTTGAACTCAACCTGTGACATGAACAGTCCAGTTGGGATTGTCTGCATTTACAAGTGTTTGTGATGTTTTAATTTACTTTTACTGCACTGAAGATGACCACACAGTGACCGAAATCGAGATACGCAACAAACATCATTTGCGACTATTGTTGTGACCTTTACTACCTGGAAGACTAACAGATGTTTACTGCACGCTGTATCCACGGATAGGAAGAGAGGAATGTCTCCTCATTTGTGTACCACATTGTGTCGGTCGTTCATTGTAGTAAAAGAAATCTGTCTCACATTAGCGAAGATGAACAACTATTCATGATTCTAAAGGTATGCGTTTTAGAACCCGTCCTTACTGGATAGTTTTTTCTTGCTTTAGTCGATACTGCCACCTCTCAAAACATGCAATACGTACTTTTCTTAACATCCTATACTGTGCAAAGCAGATAACCAACAAACATCGCTTGTACGGTAAATTGCTTGTCAGTTTATTTAATTCTTCTCTGAAGTGTTTGTGCACGAAAACAGGCGAATAAGATATAGTTTCAGAAGTGTGTGTAGGACTGTGTACGGTCTAAGCTATCATCCACCGCAGTATCCCTACTACCTGTTAAACAGGTAATGAGCTGAGCGCCAGTTCTCTGCTGTCATCCATAGCAGTAAGGCGATGCTCTGTGTGTGTGTGTGTGTGTGTGTGTGTGTGTGTGTGATGTAGAATGTGACAGACCAGGGCTGAGGGGGAAAGTTGCCGCCTGTTACACGGGCGGCCTATCACGCAGGCGCGATCTTGAAATACGAGCCGGTCCGCGGCCCCGCAGCCGTTTAGTTATTGAATACGCCGCGCGGCGCGCTGCCGTGTTAACCGGCAATTAGAGGGTCGGCCGACGATGCCCTACCTGGCGCCGATATTTACTGGCCGGGCTGGGCTAGGCCGCGATAAGAAGCCGCCTCCCAGATCGCTGGGATTACTCCGGCTACCGTTCGATCCGCCCCGTGAAATTAATAGTCGGACCAGGCGCAACCTGCCGAGGGAACCCGGCGAAGCTTTCGCACAAATACTGGTGGAGTTAATTGAAACGCTTCCACCGGGAAGCAGTGTACAAGGTGTCCAAGGAGGGGAGCAAGGAAAATTCGGTCTTTGTCCCGTCGACTTCAAGATCATTAGAGACGGAGCACGAGCAAGTCAAGGATGGGGAAGGAAATGGGCCGCGCTCTTTCAAAGAGACCATCCCGGCGTTTGCATTCAACGGTTTACGGAAATCACGGAAAACATGAATCTCGATGGCGAGACGCGGGTTTGAACCGTCGTCCTCCCGAATACGAGTCCAGTGTGCTAACCACTGCGGCAAAGTGCTCGCTCAGGGTGTTCAAAAAGGTAGCCTTACTTTATGAGGAAATGAAACACTACGTCAGGGAAACCACATATAGGGTATTCGTGGAAACTACAGCCTTACGGGAAACGAAATACTGCCTCAGAGAAACCGTACACAAGGTATGCAAAACTAAGTATGGAACTTCGTTCATTATTTTTTCTCCGTAAATAAGCGTATTGTCCACTTGCACATTGAGGTGACAAAAGTCACGGGATAGTGATATGCAAATATACGGTAGTATCGCGTAGACCTGTTATAAAAATTGACGGAGCTCAGGTGATTCATGTGAAAAGGTTTACGACATGATTATGACCGCACGACGGAAATTAACCAAGCTTGACTGCGGAATGAATAGTTGGAGATAGATACATTTCGGAAATCATTAGGTAATTCAGGATCCTGTAATCCACAGTGTCACGAGTGTGCCGAGAATACCAAATTTCAGGCGTTTCCTCCAACCACGAACAGTGCAGTGGCCGACGGCCTTCATTTAACAGCCGAGGGCAGCGGCGTTTGCGTAATTTTCAGTGCTAATAGACAAGCAACACTAGGTGAAATAAACGCAGAAATCAATGTGAGATGTACGACGAACGTATCCGTTAGGGCGGAGGGAATTTGGCCTTAATGGCCTATAGCAGCAGATAAGCAACGTGATTGCGTTTGCTAATAGCACGACATCGCCCGCAGCGCCTCTCCACGGCTCGTGTCCATATCGGTTGGATCCTAGACGACTGGAAAACCGCGACCTGCTCAGATGACCCCGATTACAGTCGGTAAGAACTGATGGTAGGGTTAGTGTGTGGCTCAGAGCCCACGAAACCATAGACCTAGGTTGTCAAAAAGGCACTGTGCAAGCTGGAGGTGGCTCTATAATGTGGGCTGTGTCACCATGGAACGGACTAGTCTGTGTAACTGAACCGATCATTGACTGGAAACGGTTATGTTCGGCTACTTGGAGACCATTTGCAGTCATTCATGTCATCGGGCCACAGTTGTTCGGGATTCGCATTTGCTCACGCAGATTGCCCGACATGAATCCCATCTAATATATCTGTGACGTAATCGAGAAGTGCGGAAACATTTTGAGTTACAAGACAAAACAATGTTTTGCATCTAAGGTGGAACCTATATCCAATAAAAGTATTTGATTTCCTTACACGTTGTTTAAGCACAATTTCCTAATGGGAATAATGCTGTTAATGTAATTTAGACTGGAACAAGTAAATTAAGCTGGATTGTACTAGATCGCTTCCCAGGTGGCAGTCTGTTTTTCTGTGTGCAATGATCTACACAATATTGACAAGAGTACTGCCATCTCACCTTAATTTGATTTTCTTGAAGTAAGATGAAATCTAATTCAGCATGAGGTGAATCAAGAGGATACTTTTCTTTGTATCACTCACCACGTGACACATAAAGCCTTGAAAAGGGGTACGCCGTCCGAGATAGATTCACTTTTAATTACACATAATACCCCATTTGATTTAAAAATCACTTTCTAAACATAGTCAGACACTGAAACTAGAATACAAAATTGGGCACTACCTTACCCGCAACTGGGGAGCCTCGTGGGATTAGCCGAGCGGTCTGAGGGGGTTCAGTCATGTACTGTGCGGCTAATCCCGGCGGAGGTTCGAGCCCTCCCTCGGGCATGGGTGTGTGTGTCTGTCCTTAGGATAATTTAGATTAAGTAGTGTGTAAGCTTAGGGACTGATGACCCTATCAGTTAAGTCCCATAATATTTTACACACATTTGAACATTTTTTGCGACTGGGAAACTAGTATTAGCTGGATCTGATTATAAGACACACGAAATCATTTATAACGTTACCACACGCGAAATATTTCCACACAAGCACTTTGTATTGCAGTAGAACCTAATATTTCACACCTAAAAGAGATCATATTTTACAAACCTTTTGTACCCTTTCTTGGCACATGTGACAAAATGGACTCACACAAGGATTCACACGTAGAATCGGTCTTAATCATCAACACACGTACTTATCTCAGTCACAGATTTTATCGTAATTGTACCCCAGAATCTCCTCTTGGAAGAGATCGTAATTTACAAACCTTTTCTTCCCTCGTTTGGCATGACTGAGAGTATGATCCCACACAAGGCTTCACATGAACGTGAACTTAAAACTAGCACTCGTAAATATTCCACGCACAGAAATTTTAATTCGCACTATTACCTAACATCCTAAACGCCGAAACAGAAAATTACCTACCAGACGGTTGACCGAAGGTGAAACTCACAATGCCTCCAGACACGTCCGCTTACCATCTGCTTCAGCGCCATAGTAATGAAAACGTCGCAGTTACCCACGTCTGAGCGCCCCGGAAGTCCACCAGCTCACGGCTTCCTTCCAGAGAGCTGTTTTTCTTGCCAACCTCACGCATCGTCACCCGAGCAGTGGCTCTTGTCCTGTCGTACCTGGCACCCTTTTTGGAGCAGAGCTCCATCCGCTTTTGGTACACTGGCGTTGGAGACGCTTTAGTGTACCACCAGAGACGCCTACGGTATTACGGTATGCAAAATATCCCGAACATTCAAACACCACATAGGATATGATTACTGGGAGTACTAAACGAAAGTGAAGTTGGCTTTCTCTTATTAGAAAATAAATAAGTAAACAACAAGCTCTTCCTTCTTCGAGTTTGTTTACGTTCTCAAACTGTAATAATTTGTCAGGAAACGCAGCAAATGTCATCTGATGTAATGAGAGAGACCAATTAGGGATTTCAGCCAGGGATCTCTAAACTTAATATTGTGGAGAGTGGTACACTGCCCATTCGATAATAGATAATGTTCAAAAAGTAACAGCAATGGGAAAACGAAACACTGACTCAAAGGAAAATTACACAGAGTTTTCAAAAAGTAGTGCATCGATATGAGAAAATGAAACACTGTCCTAGAGAAACTGTATACATGGTGTTAAAAAAGATACACATCTTTATAGGAAAATGAGTCAGTTATAATCGAACTGGTGACTGCAGAAACCGTGTAAGTGCAGAATTTTTCATATGGCTTGAACGGACAGGTCTAGGGTCAACAAAGAGTTTGCATAGTCTTAACTCTAGTTTGCCGGCTCATCTCGTAGACGAGAGTCCAGATGATGGCAGAAAATACAAAGTCGACTACTTGTACGACTTCTCTTCAAGTCGGTAGACGGTGTCGCTGTGCTACGATAAGCTACTGCGTAAGCCTTTTGGACATTAACAAAGCATGTGCTTATAAATATTATTGTCATACTAGAAAGACTATGCTCAATTGGGAGAATGCTATATGTGGAAATATTTCGTAAAGAGATCTTGTGAGAGTAGCATTGATGACCAAAGCAATAACCGGTTCATCCTACTGTATTCCACGACAATTTCGGAGATATTTCAAATATTCCCATTCAGGGTGCTGCTTCTGTCTCAGTTCTTTCGATACGTGTTGTTGTACCTGGTAGATAAGCATTCCAAAAATGACGGTTTCCTGAACAGATACACTACACTTTCTAAAAACCCACCCATCAAATCTGTCGTGTACCTGTATTCACTACTAATTTTACGAGATCGGTGCTTTCCATATTGTTTATGTTATTATCCCTAGCTATTTAAACGGCATGAGAGGTTCCAGAAGTTTATCGATGATCTCGATGTTGCATGTTGTCGGCTTTTCCATCCTTGTTATTAGCATAATCTCGCATAATTCTATATCTAAGTACACTCCCTTACGATCGTCTGAGGACGTTGCTTTCCTGTAGACGATATCGGCAGTGAACAATATAATAGTTGTATTTACCCTATCCTATAAATAGATTATGTATATTTAGAATATTAGTGCACACTGAGCCACGCCTAGTGATTGTTTCGTTTCTGTTGAATATTTGCTGCCGCATGGAACATGTATCTGGATCTACATCCACTTACACTGAAAATCATGTGAACTGCATGTCACAGGGTACTTAGCACTGTATCATGTGTTACGGTTCCTTCACGTTCCAATAGCGTATGGAGTGCGGGTAAGATGACTCCTTAAACACCTCTTGCGCCCAGTAATTAGTCTAATTTTGTCTTCACGGTCTCTGCTGCTTTAGAAATAGACTTCCGTGAGACAGTTCCTGCCTCTTTAAGTGTCTGTCGATTAAGACTTTCCAGCTTTCTTTAACTCTCATAGTTGAGTCAAACGGGGCTGCAAGCATACGTCCTGCCCTTCTTGCGAAACGTTTGATGTTCCTTTTTTTGTCTTGTTTTGCATGGATCCCATACACTCGAGTACGATCCCAAGATGGGGTCACAAGAAGGTTTTATAAGCAATTTACTCTATGACATTCTACTCATCAACCAAAGTCTGTCATTTGCCTATAACATCATTTCATTTTACCTTTTTGTACATGTAAAGGGTACAAGAAAATCAAAGTCGCCTTTGGAGAACAGGGAAGCAATTGTATGAATATCAAGAGCTCAGATGAAAAACCAGTCCTGAGCAAACAAGTGAATATTGAAAGGTGGATGGAGTATACAGAGGATATGTGCAATGGAGTCTATCTTGGAGGCGTTATTGTACACTCATGCTCATAAATTAAGGATAATTGTAGAATGTGGTGCCACAAAACGTGGCACTATACAAAATTAGCGCTAGTAGCATAGGCACATTAGGAAGACACACGACACAGATCTGTAAGTCCACTGTATTGGTGATAAGTTGAGAAAACCGTCCCGAAACACATGTGCTACAAAACGCCACTGTTTCCTGCGCATGTAACCCCGACATCAATATGGAATATGATCACCATGCACACGTAAACAGGCCACACAACGGGTTGGCATACTCTGGATCAAGTGATCGAGCAGCTGCTGGGGTATAGCCTCCCATTCTTGCACCAGTGCCTGTCGGAGCTCCTGGCTTGTCGTAGGGGTCTGAAGATGTGCAGCGATACGTCGAGCGAGAGCATCCCAGACGTGCTCCATGGGTCTAGAGAACAGGCAGGCCACTCCATTCGCCTGATATCTTCTGTTTAAAGGTACTCCTCCATGATAGCGACTCGGTGTGGCAGTGCGTTATCATCCATCAGGAGGAAGGTGAGACCCACTGCATCCCTGAAAAGGCAGACATGCTGGTGCAAAATGAAATCCCGATACATCTGACCTCTTACAGTTCCTCTGATGTACAGTTCAGACAAGAAGGGAATAAAAGCTTTCAAAAAGTGCTGTTACAGAAGTAGGCCGGCCGCGGTGGCCCAGAGGTTCTACGCGCTTCAGGCCGGAACCGCGCGACAGCTAGGGTCGCAGGCTCGAATCCTGCCTCTGACGTGGATTTGTGTGATGTCCTTAGGTTAGTTAGCCTGACGTAGTTCTAAGTTCTAGGGGACTGATGACATCAGATATTACGTCCCTTAGTGCTCAGAGCCATATGAACCACTTGAACAGATGTACGTTGAAGATTAGATGGGTAGATCACGTAACTAATGAGGAGGTAATGAATACAATTGGTGAATTGAAATCGAACATCATTCGTAATATGAAGACAATTTACCTCCAAGTCTAGTGCAAAATTCCATCAAGATAACAATTTTATCAATATAATAGAGAAATGCAAATGCTTAAATTACAACCAATCAAACTTATCCGTGGTGTCACTTTGGGAGACAGGACCCAAACCTCGACGTCGGCCACTATTCTGGGCGAGCCACAGGGCATAAACATTACACTACACTCCACGCACACACACCCAAACATACTCCCCCCCCACAGTACATATATTTAGTAGTGCAAACATTGTAATGGAGCATGTTGTAAATAAATAAACAAAAATATTTAAAGAAACACTCATCGGATTACCCAAACACAGAGTACTTCTAAGACACATATGCATGCTATCTTGAAAATAAATACTAGAATGTAAAAACACAAGTCGACTGGCCCACTTAACAAACAGTTTTAGAAAAAGGTAAATTTCTTTTGAGCTCATAAAATTTACGATCTCTCCCTTGAAAATAACACAACATAACCAAATTTAAACAATAAACGCTATAAAATTTGTGAATGGCAAATAACCGACCAGAAAGACAGTATGAATTGCAAATACGGGACAAACTTATAGTATAGAGAACTTTGCTTGTTAAGGGGATACGGAATCGGATTTTGGGTTAAAAAATCGAATTTTTTTTTATTGGCGTATTATATTCTGCCATGTTTCCTCTTTAAAATGACGTATCATACATAGCTCTACTACAATTATAACTATTTTATTTTTATATATTTGTGAGATCGGGTATTGCGCTTTAGTTATACACGTCTCTCGTGGCTGACCATGAACTTTTTGGCAGTACCTTTAAAGTGACATGAATTCAAATATCCCGGTTTCCAGCGACTATTTATACACTAGTTGCCCGAAAATGTTTCTCTCTGGTTTCCTCAAGTTACTCTTTGACTTTGTGGCGGGACTGTTTTGTAAACAGTGTGATATAAGAAAGTAGTTGTTGTTGAGTTATTTCGTATTTAGTGCTTCATTTTTCGCAGTGAAAATGCCTAGAGCTAAAGCAAAAGTATTTAAAAAGCGTGTGAACTGGCAAAAGAAAAGAAATAATGATTCATTAGCAAAGCAAAGCAGTTCATCATCATCACTGTTGGAAAATGTGAATCCACTTATTACTGATTTGCCGAACGAACTTACACCAAATGAAAACAGTGCTTCTCATAAAAAACTAAGAGATTTGGAAGAGAAATATAATTTACTTGATAGAGGGAATGAAGTTTTTGAACTCATTGATACGAATATATTGTGTGAAGCTCTTGAAAACAGTTTGTGCTGCAAAAGATGTCATGGAAACGTTTCTCTGAAAGTAGAATCCCATGTTGGCCTGGCTGCCCAGTTTAATTTAATATGCAGTGTTTGTAAATACAGCTGTAAGTTTCCAAGTTCGGTTTCAGTAACTGTAAATAATGGATACAAGAAAACTGAACTTTATAGTGTAAATATTAGGTTAGTTTATGGATTGCGAGCAATTGGTAAGGGCAAAGCAGCTGGTGATATGCTATGTGGTGTTCTAAATCTTCCAAGTGCACCTTCAAAGTTTGAAGCTTACAATTATGTACTAGAATCTGCAGTTGAAGATGTAGCACAGAAGTCAATGCAGGTTGCTGTGGAAGAAGCAGTGGAAGAAAATGACGGCAGTCGTGACCTCACAGTGGCGTTTGATGGCACGTGGCAGAAAAGGGGCCACACCTCCAACAATGGTGTTGTAACAGCAACTAGTGTTGATACTGGCAAGGTTATTGATGTTGCAATAATGTCTAAATACTGTAGGTGCACAGGCAGGCTGAAAAATGAACACAGTGATGACTGTATTGCTAATTATTATGGTAGTAGTGGTGGCATGGAGGTTGCTGGGGTGAAGAAAATTTTTCATCGCTCTTCACAGTGGTATAATGTTCGCTATGTCAAATATCTGGGAGATGGTGACTCTAAAGCATTCAAAGAAGTTTTGGAAAGCAAACCATATGGGAACAGTGTAAATATAAGCAAACTTGAATGTATAGGACATGTGCAGAAGAGAATGGGTGCCAGGCTGAGAAGGTTAAAATCAGTTATGAAAGGGAAAAAACTAGATGATGGGAAAACCTTGGATGGCAGAGGAAGATTGACTGATTCCATAATAGACCACATTCAGAACTGCTATGGCCTTGCAATCAGGCAAAATACAGGCAATCTTGAAGAAATGAGGAGAGCTATATGGGCTTTATATTTCCACACCGCATCCACGGATGAGCATTCACAACATGGTTTGTGCCCCAAAGGTGAAAACAGCTGGTGTAAATACAATAGGGGACTAACAACAGGAGAGAAATACATTCACCACCACAGTCTACCATCAGCCATCATGGCAGAAATAAAGCCCATTTTCAGAGATCTGGCTGACAGAAGTCTTCTGATGAAATGTCTTCACGGAAAAACGCAGAACCCCAACGAGTGCTTGAATAGTGTGATATGGCATCGTCTCCCAAAAACAGTGTTTGTCGGAATTAATACACTACATTTTGGTGTGTATGATGCTGTGGCAACCTTCAATCTTGGAAATATAACTAAATGCCAGGTCCTTCAAAAGTTGGGTATGTGTGTTGGTTCCCGTACGGTACGTGCTATGTTCTTTTTAGATCAGCACAGACTAAGGCATGCTGATAATATAATCAAGACATTAGTGAAAAAAGCAAGACAGGTGCAGAGGGGTGCCAAAAGAAGACTTGAAGATGATTATGAAGACTGTGAAGGGGGTATTAGCTACGGATCAGGAATGTTTTAATCTTCTTTCTCCGTTTCCCGTAAGTTTACTTTTTACTTCATCTAGGAACATTATCTCAGGTACTGGTCAACCTAGAAGTCTGAAATTTTTATGACGTAGTGACATAGGTCCCTATTACATACTGAAACAACGATTTTTTAATTACTTGATTTACAAAAGACTTAGGGGTGATAGTCTAGTAAAAAGCGATGGAAAAAATTTACTTAAAAATAAATGTACAATATCTCTGTAAGAAAATACTTTGACAATAAACTGTTGTTTCAGTATTGTTGTAACATATGAATGCACATACAGTAAAATTTTTACCTCTCTGTCTCCAGTAGTTTGTGAGAAAATGTTCCCTATAGTAGGCATATATTAACATTGCGGGGATAGGTGATTCCGTATCCCCTTAACAACTCGAACAGTATTAGCAGAACAAATTATTAACACCATAAAAGGTAATATGGACACTGCAGAGCATTTACGGATAATCGCACTACTTCAATAGCCCCCCAAAAGTTCATTATTAATCACAGAGACAATAATCTAATAAATTTATCAACGTACACAGCAAGAGAATAAGCAGTATCAAAGACAGGTAGCTGTTCCTCTTGAACCTTCCATCCTAAAACATGCGGTTCAAGTCTCTCTTGTATAAATACCCCAACCTACGTCCACAAGAACTTGTTTATGGTAGTTATACCTCTACAGACATCAATTTTTACCTTCGTCGCTTCCTTCCTTTATCATATTAAGTATTGTATTATGTCTAAGAATTTGTCCCACTAAAAAAATCCCTTGTTTTAGTAACGTTTTGCAGTTAAACTCTTTTCTCCCATTTTGATTCAGTACGTCTTCATTATATAACACAGCCATCTAATTCTCAGCATTCTTCTCTAACAGCATATTTGTTCATGTCATACATAAAACCTGTCGGGTCGCGCCACAGAAACTCTACAGACGCTCATGGATAACACAGTAACCGTAACCGATTTGTAGCAAAAGGAAAATAGAAATACTGAACTCTGTCTTCAATTTTCAAGTGTTCCTCTACAAAAAAGACTAATGCCGATATTTAATTCTCGTACCAACTTAAAGGTGAGTTACTCGTATATAGAAATTAGCGTTAGTAGCACTGAGAAACAGCTGAGATCGCTACAACTAAATAAATTTCCAGGTCCCAATCGAATCTCTATCAGATCCTACATCGAATTTGGGTGTGAGTTAACCCATCTTTTAACCACAATAAACTGTAGATCCTTCTAACAAAAACCGTACCCAATCAGCACCCAGGGTTTAAACGGAGACACAGGTCAGACCCTTCAACAATAAGGATAGCAGAAGTGATCCACAAAACTATAGTCTAATATCTGCGACATTCATTGACTGTACAATCTTAGAACGTATCATGAACTCAAATGTAATGTGATATCTTGAACAGAATAGCTTCCCGCATACAATACAGGATGGATTCTGAAAACAGAGACAGGTGAAACCCAACTCGCGGTTTTCTCGCACGACATTATGAAAGCAACGGATCAAGACACAGGTAGATGGAGTATTTATTGACTTCCGAAAAGCATTTGATTTAGTACCACACGAACGCTTATTATCGAAAGTACAATGACATGGGGCACCAAGGGAAATTTGTAATTAGACTGAGGATTTATTACGAAGAAGGACGCAGCGCGCAACGTTGGATGATGCGTTATCGGCAGATGTAGAAGTAAATTAAGATGTGCCCCAAGGAAATGTGTTCAGTGCAATGCTTCTCATGTTGTGTATTAATGACCTGGGAGATAATATTAATTTAAGATGTGCCCCAAGGAAATGTGTTCAGTGCAATGCTTCTCATGTTGTGTATTAATGACCTTGGGAGATAATATTACCTGTTACCTTAGAAATATTGCAGATGATGTAGTTACCTATAAGGGAGTGTTGTCAGAAATGATATGCACAAATATTCAGTGAGGTCTGATAAGATTTCAAAGTGATAAAGAAGTTGGAAATAACGGTTCAGCTCATCCGATTTCTATTATCAGCAACGATAGCCATTAAGGAATAACTGAACTGGAAAGTGAGTCTAAGAATTCTAAAATCCTTAAAAAGGCTCCTGGAAGATATACGATTATCTAATTCGTAAAATATTCTTACAGCTTCCTTCGCTTGATAAGAACTTTATTTTACAATAGGAAATGAAAATATACAAAGAAAACTAACAGTCTTATGTTAGGTCAGCTATGTACTGTAAGAGCGCAACACGTGAACTCAGTTTCTTGTTAAGTCTATTATTGTTTTAATTACACTTTAAGTTGTTGGTCAGCTGGACAACATTGAATTTTAAGCAGTATGTTTCATTTAATGTATGGCTATTAACGTTTGCTTCTAGCGCTAGCAGCCGCGCGGGGTAGCCACGGTTCGCGCGGCTCCCTCCGTTGAAGGTTCGAGTCCTCCCTCGGGTGTGTGTGTTGTCCATAGTATAAGTTAATTTAAGTTTGATTGAGTAGTGTGTAAGCCTAGGGACCGATGACCTAAGCAGTTTGGTCCCAGAAGACCTTACCACACCATAAGATCTTACCACACATTTACAATTTTCTAGTGCTACAGATCATTACTGGCCCTTTGGATTTGCTTGATAGGAGTCTTCCTGAGTTTAAGGCTGCAACCTTTAGATGTGAACCTCTCGCAGGCGTGTTGAGGCATCACCTTAGCTGTGTCTGGTAGGGCCGAGTTGGGTGCTACAGATTAGTATGCTATCGTCATCAGTAGATATTACAGTTTTGTAACGACCCTTGAAAGTAAGGGTTCGTTCTAAAGCTACGTGACAAGTGGTACTGTACCTGAAACAGTGATCATTTGCCTAGAATAATACCAGTATTAAGCTACCAGTAGCCAATTAACATCTGCCGTGTTCTACACTGCTGGCCACCGTAAATGCAACACCCTGAAGGAAGCATCCGAATCAAGTGAAATTTACACCATGGGTGCAGCGATGAGATACGCAACTGATTAGAATTTCAGCGCAGACTCACATCACGCGCGCCTGTGGCGCCACCTCATAGCGCCGTTTAAGGCTTGGCGATTTCGACGAGTGTACGTTCGGCACGTATGTTTACCTTGTGGTTGTTTCACAAGACGATCAGTTATGCCTCGTAGACAACAGCGAATATCGTTTGATCAAGTATCCGAGTTCGACAGAGGAAGGATAGTGGCTTACCGAGATTGTGGATTATCATACAGAGAAATCGCTAGTCGTGTTGGACGAAACCAAACAACTGTAATGCGGATATGTGACCTTTGGATGCAGGAGGGTACGACGGACCGACGTGGTCGATCGCATTCACCTCGGTGCACCACTGCATGTGCTGATAGGCAAACTGTGCGCATGGCAGTGACGGATCGCTCAGTGACATCCCGAACCATAGCACAGCACATTGCGTCTGTAACACATCATCCAGTGTCTGCGCGTACCATTCGACGCCGTTTACAGCAGAGTGGTCTGTTCGCAAGACGTCCATTGCTTCGTCTACCATTGACGCAGAACCACAGACGTCTCCGTCGCCAATGGTGTGATGACAGACGGATGTGGACGGCAGAATGGAATGACGTTGTCTTTAATGACGAGGCACGCTTCTGTCTGCAGCACCACGATGGTCGGATTCGAGTGTGGAGACACCGTGGAGAGAGGATGCTGGACAGCTGCATTATGCACCGCCACACTGGTCTTGCACCGGGTATTATGGTATGGGGCGGTATTGGATATTACTCTCGCACGCCTCTAGTACGCATTGCCGGTACTTTAAATAGCCGGCGCTACATATCCGAGGTGCTGGAGCCAGTTGTCCTTCCTTACCTTCAGGGCTCGGCCACAGCCATATTTGAACAGGATAATGCGCGACCACACGTGGCACGCATTGTCCAAAGGTTCTTCGTCAATAACCAGATGGATGTGCTTCCCTGGCCGGCTCGCTCTCCGGATCCTTCGCCGATAGAAAACATGTGGTCCATGGTTGCTCAGCGAGTGACCCAGATTACATCCCCAGCTGCCACACCAGATGATCTTTGGCAACGTGTGGAAGCTGCTTGGGCTGCTGTACCCCAGGAACACATCCAACGTCTCTTTGACTCAATGCCGAGACGTGTGGCAGCGGTGATCTCCAACAATGGCGGCTACTCTGGCTACTGATTCTGGCAGGAACCACATGTCACAGACGTCTGTAAACGTAATCATTTGATACTTGGTCAACATGTTATCTACAAAATAAATTTTGTTGTGCTACCTCTTGTCTTTCTTGGTGTTTCATTTACGGTGGCCAGCAGTGTATGATGGGCAGTCAATTGAAAAACGTACACCCACCACAATGAGACTCAGGAATGGTTCCAATCAAAAGTAATAGCCATGCCGCGTTAAGGTAGTTATCCCACTGATAGACGAGATGATCAATTCCTGTTTCGTAGAACGCAGTTAACCACTGATGGCTCCACAACCGCACCCACTGTCGCACTTCTTCGTCCGACTGATACCAACGTTTACACATGTCATTCTTCAGGTGGACAAAGATGTGAAAATCACACGATGAAGGATCCGGGCTGGACGGAGGATATTTCCCAACCAAATCTCTAAAGATTATCCTTCTTCCGATTGGATGTGTGGGGTCGGGCGTTATCGTGCAACAGGATGGCTCTGTCCGACAGCATTACTGAGCCTTTTGACTTTATAGAGCGTCGCATTTTCAGCGAAGTGTCTTCATAGTGCCGCGCACTGATTGCAGTCGAAGAAGCAGGTGACAAGGATCTTAGGTGGTGCCAGGCGGTAGGCAAACGGTGAAGCCAACAGTGGAAACATACCAAATGTCCTCTGACAAAGAAATCCGAAGCTGTTCACACAAGTTCCGGTAATGAATTGCTATAATAATAATTATAAAAGGTGGCAATTTTATTTACGCACTGTCTTTTAAATAGATATGATGGTATCTGATACTCAAGTACTAATGCAAAGAAACGTAATGATGCAAAAATGCTTTAAATTCTTGCTATGATTTAATCTTTAAAATTTAATAATTCTCTTCCTGTTAATATTTAATTAATTAACTTACGTCGTTCAGATTTCGTAACGCTGACGGCGTTAAAATTTAAAGTTGTTCAGTCCCTGTTTTGTTTTCTTTCAATTGTTGCGAGCCAGCGATGGTGCAATGCTGTTCACTTTCAAGTCTACACATTTATAAAAATCAGGTCCAGGAAACACTTTTGTGACCACGGTTGCGATTTAGACGGTATTCGCGTAATTGTACTGATTAAGAGTTATCGTTTTCGAAAGATGCAGGTTCGATTAAAACTGTGTGCATTTTTGCGCGTATAATGAAAATATTCCTAATACGTCGTGTAACATAAAGTAAGATGCGAATCACAGGTTTAGATTAAACACAGCAATTTTCAGTCTTTAGAAATAACAAGACGATACACTTCAGAGATATTTGTTTTGAATAACTTGTATTTACCTTTTCTTATACAATATGGTGATTGTCCGCAAGGATTATCTCTCTCCCTCTCCTTTTTATAGCGTTTATACATTCACATTACATACATCGATTAAGAAACTTTTCTTTCTCTACCGACCAGTTCGAGAACAAAATCCGCCCAGACAAAATGTCTTACATAGAATCAGTTCTCACTTAACAATCATATATAGTTTCGTAGTACAAACAATGCTAGTTTATTCCGTGCACTAGAAAGTCTTTGCTCCACTGAGCACAAAAATTAAAATAATAAAATTATAATTACGTTTTTAATATTGTCAATTCTTCTTTATATCATGAAAATAAGGTTTGACATCGTCGTAATATTATTTTTCATCGTTGTAGTACTATAGTATGTAGCACGATAACGCCCACCCCCACGCTCTCAACTGGACGAAGGGAACGCTTGAACGATTTGGTTGGGAAACACTGAGACGTCCTCCATACAGCTCGCATATTTCACCGTGCGCTTTTCACATCTTTGGGGCCTGAAAAAAAGACATGCTTGACCGTAGGTTTCAGTACGATGAGGAAGAGTGGGTGTGGGTGCGATTGTGGATCCGTCAGCGGCCGACCGCGTTCTCCGAAAATGAACTGATCGCCTCATCTCCCAGGGGGAGTGGACCCATCCCATGGTCCGGTTGTGGTGTATGTACGTTTTTCATTTGACTGCCCCTTATAAATCAGAATTGGTAGCCGCTTTCGTTACAGTAGAATTTTCTCTCTAATTTATTCGGCTGATTCTGTCATAGACTTGAATAACTTCAAAGAGTGCAGGAATAGGTTTGCTCTTAATACAGTACAAATATTTATTCCTACGATATCCTTGTCTGTTGTTAATGTTTTACATATTCGTATATTATGCGAGAGAAGAACAATTGTCTAGCGCGTCACTCCAGAAAATTTCGAGATTCGATTAGTAAAAAATAGAAAGAATAAGTTAGTGGATTTAATGCTTCTTCACAGACTACTACCACTTGAGTATAACGCACCGAACATTCATACAAACTGTCATAAAGTTCAGTGTTTGGGATGTTCAACTCGCACCTCGCGCAGGCTTGAATGTCGATTATATCGTCAAAGCGATGACCCTTCACGCGAATCTCTGCACTTTATCGTTTTGCGGTAAGTTCTTATTGATAACACCAAGTCTCGTAGTCTGCAACGATTTTTTCTTTAAACAAATTGCCCGAGTTCTGCATTTTAATCCAGCACCGGCTGGCGTCCAAGCGTCGTTGTTTGCGTCAGAGAGTCCAGGTGTGCGGTTCTATATCTGCGCACACTTTTCTCTTCTTCAAAACGTTATACAGAATGTCTTGATCACTTGATTTAGACATGTCACTCCATTGAGATTTGTGGCACAACTATGCAGTCACACTGCGGTCGCACGTCCAATAGTTAACACCGCCTGCAAACAAATCATTGGTCGAATGACCATCTATTGTTTACAGTTGTCAGTTCATACTGGCACCGTAATTACTGCACCAGGAATAAATTCAGTTTCGAAACTTCAAAATGGTGAAATTGGCTCTGAGCACTATGGGACCTAACTTCTGAGGTTATCAGTCCACTAGAACTTAGAACTACTTAAACCTAACTAACCTAAGGACATCACAAACATCCATGCCCGAGGCGGGATTCGAACCTGCGACCGTAGCGGTCGCCCGGTTTCAGACTGTAGCGCGTAGAACCGCTCGGTCACCCCGGCCGGCTTCGAAACTTCCTGGACGGATGGAGTATTCCTTTGCTAGCCCCACACCCCTGGGGATTCAGTTTCTTGATACGACCTATGGAACACACTGAATAAGTGAATGAATGCGTGAATGAATGACAAGTCCTCTCTCTTAGGAAGCATTATGAACTATTGCTCAGGGGAACTGGTCAGGTTGGTAATTCCTACCTCAGATAACGTACAATTTATCCAAATGAAAGACACTTTTTACCAGAAACTATTGGGAGTAAAATGTTGTAAGAAATCTGGGTTGTAGGTTACACATTTCTAACCACTTAAGCATTAGGATTTCTAAAAATATTGATCAGTTTTAAGATAATAATTATTTGATAAAAAAGTGGAAATCGAAATAAGAAACTGTCTACATTTTTCTATTTACGTAAGAATCTAACTTCTTTGAGATTTACAGAATTGGAAAACCCCTGCGTTAAAATATGCTCAGTACACATATTAGCGTCTGCCGTATATTTGAACAGATTCTGGCAGGTAAAAGCTGAGTAAATGTACATTTTATTCTAAAAAAAAATACAATTTACGGGAAACAGCCATTAAAGTTTTCAACGCATTCGAGCTCCATAGGGTGGGTTATCTGCGTCCTCTTTCATCTCATCTTTCAATGTCCTTCTTCCTGCTCGTCTGCTTTGTCTAGCCCTTGTTTTAAAGTCTTTAATAGCTCTCTCTGACACCGTAATTCTTTATTTATGTGTACTTAACATTTGTTTCACTGTGAAGTGACCAACAGTTTGTAACACTCTCTTCACTACTTCATACCTTGCAACATTTCCTTCACTGAACACTGCCACTGCATCAAAGACATTAAAAGACAGTCTGCTAATTGACACAAATGTTTTCCTGATAATTGTGGCCTAGATTAGCTCTTGATGGGCTCGTTAGGATTCTGGGTGTGGTGATGGAGACATTTCTTCAATAATCTCATATCTGACAAACCTCTGAAATTTTCTTCCAAGACCTCCACTACAGCAAAGATATAGTTAGCCTATAAATAATTTTCTCACAATTTTGATGTACTCCACTGTATTTTCACGGTTAATCACTTTCTGGAGAGCATAGGCCACGAATGGGTTTATCGTCTGTTGAAGAGAGTTGAAACAAAACTGATCAAACTGCTCTTCTCATACCTTCTACGCCACTAACATTTTGCCTGATGGCCACGCCATAATAGTTTTGGATTTTACCTTGATAGTTTCTGCCAGTCTATTCTTACTATCTCATCCTCTGTCATTCTCCAATTCTTTCCCCTCTTGTTTGCAGTTTTCAGTCGTCGCAGCCTCTTACACACTCGCTTTTGTTCTATTCACTATAGTTTAGTCAAATTATTTGTATGGAAGTGAAACTTGTACCATAAACAGTTTAAACAGTAAGGGAATAGAATCTTTTGGAATGAGGTGTTACAAGAGAGTGCTGAAAATTATAAGGATAGATCATGTAATTAATGAGGAGGTACTGAATAGAACTGGGGCGGAAAGAATTTTGTGGCACAACCCGATTAGAAGGGATCGGTTGGTAGGACATGTTCTGAGACATCAAGGGGTCACCAAGTTAGTACTGGAGCAAAGAATGTGGGGTAAAAATCGTAGAGGAAGACCAAGAGATGAATAAAGTGAGCATACTCGTAAGGACGTAGGTGCAGTAGTTATTCAGAGATGAAGAGGCTTGCGTAGGATAGAGTAGCATAGAGAGCTGCATCAAACCAGTCTTTGGACTGAGGACCATAACAAAAACGACAAGCTCTCTATATAACTTATCTTACTCAACTGCTTTGAAAGTTTTTGAATCCCTATCTCCTAAAAGTTTGCCCTCAGAGGAGAGTGATTAAAAAATCAATATCTAGGCTGTAAAATGTCAAATGTACATGGTCACACCCGCACACTGTTTTGTTCAAATGAATGAATAAACCAGAAACATACCAATGTTGTAACTGTGTTATACTCACGTGAAAAAAGTTTTGCATCACCCCAGTTCCCATAACTACTGAAGATAGACGTTGGCTGTGGATATTGTATCACGACACAGTATCTTTGACTGTTCAGAGATGTCACTAAACCCACCCAAAGATGTAAACAACCATGCATGAGCAGCGCCTATTAGACGGAGGGGGTCCGACAGCCGATCAATTCCAGTCGTTCCATCAGGAAGGAGGTACACCGGTCGTATTGTCGGTAGTACAGCCATGCCTAGACTGTCGATACCGCGGTTCGATCGCGTCCGCAATTTTACTTTGTGCCAGAAAGGGATCTTAACAAGGGAAGTGTCCAGGCGTCTCGGAATTGGTGGAGATACAGAGAGATAAGAATTGTCGATGACATCCCTCGATCAGGCAGCTCAAGGGCTACTATTGCAGTGGATGACCGCTACCCACGGATTATGACTCGGAGGAACACTGACAGCCAAGCCACAATGTTGAATAATGCTTTTAGTGCAGCCAGGGGACGTCGTGTTACGACTCGCTGTGCGCAATAGGCTGCATGATGCGCAACTTCATTCAAGACGTCCATGGCGAGGCCCATCTTTGCAACCACGACACCATGCAGCGCGGTACAGTTGGGCCCAACAACATACCGAATGGGCCGCTCAGGATTGGTATCACGTTCTCTTCACCTATGATTTTCGCATATGCCTTCAACCAGACAATCTTTGGGGACGTGTTTGGAGGCAACCAGGTCAGGCTGAACGCCTTAGACATACTGTCCAGAGAGTGCAGCAAGGTAGAGGTTCCCTGCCGTTTTGGGGTGGCATTATGCGGGGTGACGTACGCCGCTGGTGATTCTGGAATACGCGGTAATCGCTGTACGATACGTGAATGTCATCCTCCGAACAATAGTGCAACCATATCGGCAGCATAATGGTGAGGGATTTGTCTTCATGGATGACAATTTGAGCCCCCATCGTGCATTTCTTGTGAATGACGTCCCTCAGGATAACGACATCGCTCGACTAGAGTGGCCAGCATGTTCTCCAGACATGAACCCCATCGAACATGCCTGGGATATATTGAAAAGGGCTGTTTATGGACGACGTGACCCACCAGCCACTCTGAGGTATCTAGGCCGAATCGCTGTTGAGGAGTGGAACACTCTGGACCAACAGTGCTTTGATGAACTTGTGGACAGTATGCCACGACGAATACAGGCATGCATCAACGCAAGAGGATGTGCTGCTGGTTATTAGAGGTACCGGTGTGTACAGCAGTCTAGATTATTGAATCTGAAGGTCTGGCTGCATGGTGGTAAAACATGCAATGTATGGTTTTCACGAGGAATAAAAAGGCCGGAAATGATGTTATGTTGAACTCTATTCCAATCTTCTGTACAGGTTCCGGAACTCTTGGAACCGAGGTGACGCAAAACTCTTTTTGATGTGTGTATATCATTGGAAAGGGGAAATTCCGTTGATATAGGTCAACGAAAATTAGAAAAAAAAACAAAAAATTGACAATTTGAAGATATGAACCGGTAGGGAGCCCCTTAAGGGAAAATCTTGAATCTCCTGCGAATGAAACTGATAAGCACTGCTAAGAAAATCTCATAGAAGATATCCTGTTGTACAACGCAGATGTGACTGCGTAACAGGCGTAAATGTGGCGTCGCCAAGTTTTCCAGGAAGCACGCAGCAGTGGCCTTTGTCCAGGAACATCTCAAGGATGGTATACGGGAGGGTGTTATATGAGACGTGATATGGGTCGAGTAGGGCCAGAGCGACCAAGGCACCGTTAAAACCAGTCAGAAACGCGACGCGCGCGCGCGCCCTGGCGGGTGGGGCAGCAATTACGTAAAACGTGACTGAGTGCAGTGACTTTCCAGCCGGGCTATTACGGCCCATAAAAGCGAGAAAGCTATATAACGGCTCAGCAACAGCGCCATCGAACGCACCGGCCGACCTCGCTTCGGCTCACTGCTGCTGTTATCGAATCCGCCGCTGCCCCCCACACACACGCACACACGTCGACCGTGTATAGCCCCGACAACGGCAATACCTCATAAATTATTCCGTTCTTACGTTTCCAGTTTTATCTGCGCGTGTGTGACAGGTGTGGAGGGAAAGCGGCGCGGGGAGGTACGACACGCTCGGAAGAATGGCTTGGAAACGTAACGGGGCACGGAGTTGGCTATCAGGACGGAATTTTAAAACGGCCGAAGGGGGTGTATTGTAACGATTGGCCGCGATACTCGGTGGCGGGTGGGCGTGCTTATTAATGAGCCGGCCCTTTGTTTCCGCGGCCGATCTGGCACGCCAGCACCGCGGCAGGCCAGTAAGCGGCGGACGCCCGCAGCGCCGGCCGCGAGATGCGGCCGCAGAGATAAGTCTGGCGACACGCGCGCTGCGTCGGCCGACTTATCGCCCACTACGTCGGCCGCACACAGCGCCGCCGCTCCGTTCGATCGCGGATTCGGTCGAAGCTATTAGCAACTTCCGGCGCGACTTGCGTAACTCCGAGGGAGACGGTGAAATGTGAGATGGATGAAGTAAGGTGTAAGGGGTGGGGGAGGGGGGGCCGGCGGTTAGAGAGGGCTAGGACCTGGCGCCGAGGATGGTTAGATTTACTGCGTGCACTATCTGATCGAAAGATAGATAGTGTCGGAAGTTCCATGCGGCTTTTCGCGGATGATGCTGTAGTATACAGAGAAGTTGCAGCATTAGAAAATTGTAGCGAAATTCAGGAAGATCTGCAGCGGATAGGCACTTGGTGCAGGGAGTGGCAACTGACCCTTAACATAGACAAATGTAATGCATTGCGAATACATAGAAAGAAGGATCCTTTATTGTATGATTATATGATAGCGGAACAAACAATGGTAGCAGTTACTTCTGTAAAATATCTGGGAGTATGCGTGCAGAACGATTTGAAGTGGAACGATCATTTAAAATTAATTGTTGGTAAAGCGGGTACCAGGTTGAGATTCATTGGGAGAGTCCTTAAAAAATGTAGTCCATCAACAAAGGAGGTGGCTTACAAAACACTCGTTCGACCGATACTTGAATATTGCTCATCAGTGTGGGATCCGTACCTGGTCGGGTTGACAGAGGAGATAGAGAAGATCCACAGAAGAGCGGCGCGTTTCGTCACAGGGTTATTTGGTAGGCATGATAGCGTTACGGAGATGTTTAGCAAACTCGAGCGGCAGACTCTGCAAGAGAGGCGCTCTGCATCGCGGTGTAGCCTGCTGTCCAGGTTTCTAGAGGGTGCGTTTCTGGATGAGGTATCGGATATATTGCTTCCCCCTACTTATACCTCTCGAGGAGATCACGAATGTAATATTAGAGAGATTCGAGCCCGCATCGAGACTTTCCAACAGTCGTTCTTTCCGCGAACCATACCGAGCGAGGTGGCGCAGTGGTTAGACACTGGACTCGCATTCGGGAGGACGACGGTTCAATCCCGCGTACGGCCATCCTGATTTAGGTTTTCCGTGATTTCCCTAAATCGCTCCAGGCAAATGCCGGGATGGTTCCTTTGAAAGGCCACGGCCGACTTCCTTCCCCGTCCTTCCCTAATCCGATGACACCGATGACCTCGCTGTCTGGTCTCCTTCCCCAAAACAACCAACCAACCACCCGCGAACCATACGCGTTGGACAGAAAAGGGAGGTAATGACAATGGCACGTAAAGTGCCCCCCACCACACACCGTTGGGTGGCTTGCGGAGTATAAATGTAGATGTACAATCTGGACACTTATTTCTGGCTATTACGTGGTATGCTCATCTAGTAATTCAACACATTTCTTTCGTTGTCAGTTTCGGTTGGAAAAATGCGGAAATTGATGTGGGATATCGTGGAATATTCCCGCTCGACTCCTGTGGTTTCACGAAATTCCGGTATGTGGTGGCGCTATAAGTGGCCTTCAAAATGGCACCTGTAATGGCGGTGCGTTCCAAGCAGAGAGATCCTTTTGCCGGCAAACCAGAGGATCACACATATTCATAGGCGCTTGCAGAGCGTCTATGGAGATATAGCAGTGAAGAAAAGCACGGTGAGTCGTTGGGCGACGCGTCTGTCATCATCGCAATGAAGTGGAGCGTACCTGTCGGATCTCTTGCGTGCCGGCCGGCCGTACACAGCTGTGACTCTTGTAATGTTGGAACGTGCGGAAACTCTCATTCGAGGTGATGGTCGGATTACTAACAAACACCTCTCTGCTCAACTGTATGTCTTCGTTATTAGTGCTGACACAATCGTCCTGCGGTTGGGGTACTCAACGGTGTCTGCCTGCTTGGTTCCTCGCCACCTAACGGAGCAACGAAGGACGATTTGCGGCGAATCGCCTCCGCATTGCCTCTACATCTATATCTACATGGATACTCTGCAAATCACATTTAAGTGCCTAACAGAGAGTTCATCGAACCACCTTCACAATTCTCTATTATTTCAATCTCGTATAGCGCGCGGAAGGAATCAACACCTATATCTTTCCGTACGAGCTCTGATTTCCCTTATTTTATCGTGGTGATAGTTCCTCCCTATGTAGGTCGGTGTCAACAAAATGTGTTCGCATTTGGAGGAGAAAGTTGGTGATTGTAATTTCGTGAGAAGATTCCGTCGCAACGATAAACGCCTTTCTTTTAATGATTTCCAGCCAAAATCCTGTATCATTTCTGTGGCACTCTCTCCCATATTTCGCGATAATACAAAACGTGCTGCCATTCTTTGAACTTTTTCGATGTACTGCGTCAGTCCTACCTGGTAAAAATACCACACCGCGCACCAGCATTCTAAAAGACGACGGACAAGCGTGGTGTAGGCAGTCGCCTTAGTAGATCTGTTACATTCTTCTAAGTGTCCTTCCAATAAAACGCAGCCGTTGGTTAGCCTTCCCCACAAAATTTTCTATGTGTTCTTACCAATTTCAGTTGTTCGTAATTGTAATACCTAGGTATTTAGTTGAATTTACGACTTTTAGATTAGACTGATTTATCGTGTAACCGAAGTTTAACCAGTTCCTTTTAGTAATCATGTGGATAACCTCACACTTCTCGATATTTAGGGCCAAGTGCCACTTTTCACTCCCTTCACATATTTTTTCTAGATCGTTTTGCAATTTGTTTTGACCTTCTGATGAATTTATAAATCGATAAACGACAACGTCATCTGCAAACAACCGAAGACGGCTGCTCAGGTTGTCTCCCAAATCGTTTGTATAGGTAAGGAACAGCAAAGGGCCTATAACACTACCTTGGCGAACGCCTGAAACCACTTCTGTTTTACTCGATGACTTTCCGTCAATTACCACGAACTGTGACCTCTTATCGCAAATCCAGTCACTTAACTGAGATGATATTCCATAAGCACGCAATTTCACTATGAGCCGCTTGTGTGTGCCGGCCGATGCGACAGTGCGGGTCTAGGCGCTTCAGTCTGGAAACGCGTGACCGCTACGGTTGCAGGTTCGAATCCTGCCTCGGGCATGGATGTGTGTGATGTCCTTAGGTTGGTTAGTTTTAAGTAGTTCTAAGTTCTATGGGACTGATGACCTCAGAAGTTAAGTCCCACAGTGCTCAGACCCATTTGTACCATCTGAACCGCTTGATTGGTACAATGTCATTCTGTTGACAGTTCAGAAAGGTAAAGAGATGGCTGCACGTACCAACGTCACCTCCAAAGAACGACTGGAAGATGATGTTGATAGTACTAATTTCGTGATTTGACATAGGATCCCATGCTGCAGACAAGCAATAAAGATGAAGTATCCACGAAACTGTTTGAAACTTGAATCCCATCGATAAGATTTTGCTGTGAATCGAAGTTATGGACTTTAACTGCCGGCCGTTGTGGCCGAGCGGTTCTAGGCTCTTCAGTCCGGAACCACGCGGCTGCTACAGTGGCAGTTTTGAATCCTGCCTCGGGCATGGACGTGTGTGATGTCTTTAGGGTAGTTAGGTTTAAGTAGTTCTAAGTCTAGGGGCCGATGACCTCAGATGTTAAGTCCCATAGTGCTAAGAGCCATTTTTTTTTTTAGACTTTTATTTCCTGCCAGAGAGAATTTTCTGCCTTTGTATTCGGAATACGTTTGCCGTCAATCTCTGCTCCGGAGAGAGATGCGCCAGTTAGAGTTTGACTCAAGATGGTACCTTTCAGTAATAGCGCCATGTCATTTGGCTAGAACCACTGTTTGCCGACTCCATCTCTTTTTGCTTTTTGTTAGTGTTGTTAGCCACTCGGAAGTTATGCTCCGGCATATGTGTGTTCAGTGTTGTTCTCAAGCCATTTTGCTTGTTCATATGTTGCAATCCGTAAAACGAGTGCGAACTGCGGTGCCAACCAGTGGGTTTCTGGCATCAACCAATCAGAATACACTGAGGTTACAAAAGTCGTGGGATATCTCCTAATATCCTGTGGGACCTCATTCCGCACGTGTAGTGCAGCAACTCATCGTGACCTGGACTCACTAAGACGTTGGAAGTCCCCAGCTGAGCCACACTGCCTCTATAGCCGTCCATAACTGCGAAAGTGTTGGCGGTGCAGAAGTTTGTGAGTGAACTGATCTCTCGATTATGTCCCATAAACGTGCGACAGGATTCACTTCGGGTGAGTTGTTTGGACAAATCATTCGCTCACATTGTCCAAAATGTTCTTCAAACCAATCGAAAACAATTTTTGAGCCTGTGACATGGCGCATTGTCATCCATAAAAATTTCATCCTTGTTTCGAAACATGAAGTCCGCGAATGGCTGCAAATGATCTCCAAGTAGCCGAACGTACCCATTTGCAGTCAATGATCGGTTCAGTTGGTCCAGAGGCACCAGTCCATTCCATGTAAACACAGCCCATACCATTACGTAGCCACCACCAGCTTGCGCAGCGCTTTGCTAACAATTTGTATCCGTGGCGTCGTGGCGTCTGCACCACACTTGAAACCTGCCATCAGCTCTTACCAGCTGAAATCAAGACTTATCTGATCAGGCCACGGTTTTCCAGTCGTTGCGAGTCTGGGAGAGGTGCTGCAAGGTATGTCGTGCTCTTAGCAAAGGCACTCGCGTCTGTCGTCTGCTGCCATAGCCCATTAACGCCAGATTTCATCACACTGTCCTGACGGATACGTTCGTCATACGTCCCACATTGATTTCTGTGGTTAGTTCACGCACCGATGCTTGTTTGTTAGCACTGACAACTATACGCAAACGCCGCTGCTGTCGGTCGTTAAGTGAGGCCGCCGGCCACTGCGTTGCCCACGGTGAGAGGTAATGTTTGAAATATGGTATTCTCAGCGAGCTCTTCACACTGTGGATGTCGGAACAATGAATCCCCAAACGATTTCGAAATACAATGCCCATGCATCTAGCTCCAACTTCCATTTCGCATCCAAAGTTTATTAATTCCTGTCGTACGGCCATAATCACTTCGGAAACTCTTCCACATGAATCACCTGAGTACAAATGGCAGTTCTGCGAATGCACTGTCCTTTTCTGCCTTGTATACGTGATACTGCTACGTGGGGATGCGGCGGCGCGGTTCTTTCCGTCCCTATAAGACGAACCTGCACCTACCTGTGAACATTGTCTCAGCATTACATCATTAGGGAAGCCGAGAGAAACCTACTGTACTTCGATGTGAACCAGGCTGCAATTTAAGTCAGTAGTTCACATTTCGGGAAAAAGTTTTCACAAGAAATGAAAGTTCGGAAATATTGTCTTCAATTAATATATTTTGAAACTTAGGTGAACAAGTATCACTGCCAAGCCTGTGCTAGTCTTAACACAGTCATTCACAATCTCTTTGACTCACGTTAGTAAGTTTATGGTGTTGCATTTCCCGAAAACGTAATAGCTACAAAAATACTGATTGTTTTTGATTGAGAACGCTCGCCAAATATTAAGTCTGTCGGTACCAAATGCAGTCACAGTTTTTAGCCACCGACCTGCTCAATACGCCGCTCGGAGTATATGTCTTTTGTCGTCACAAAATTCACTTAAATGTTCCGAAATTTCTACATACACATCGGAATAATTATGCCGTCACTTTCCAACACTTTTGATGTATGAAACACTGCTAGATTGAACACCTTATTTTTTCCATCGGAACTACTACTACACACGTCCGAACTGTTTCATGGCTAGGCTTCCACTCTTCTCTAGAATAATGTAAGTCTTCTCTATCAGCCGAGAAAGGCGTGCGAAGAATATTGCTTTACCATTGGTCAGTTTACTCAACAGCCAATAGCAAAACAACATTCTCCCGCGTCAGTCCGCGCTTTTCATCAATAACCAAGCGTAAAATAGTAAACCTCACGACTGCACTTTTTACCGACGTAATTATCGAATATACTGAAGTTTTGTTTATGCATAAGGTTATTTACTATTGTTATTTGTACCTGAATTAACTTTCCCTTTACCATAAACTTACTTTACAAATCTATTCTACAAAAATCCCCTTTGTCCATATCCATACTTCTTCGAATTGTTCCCACACTAAATCCCACTACATAACTCGTTAAACAATTATCTTCATATTAACCTTAAAACACACTCACGCATCATTCATACTGCTAAACTCATTTATAACATTTTACATACACAAAAAGACATAATAACACTTTATGAAAATACTAGAATAGTTTATGAAAAACATTCTATAACTTTAGTGCACTCTAGTGGGCACAATCGAAACTAAAATCACAGTCCCCCTATCCAATATTGTCCTCTATCGGATCCACGGCACCGAGTAGGCAGTTCGACAGTATGTTTGATACTCGTAAACTTGTATGTTATATACTTATTCCCGAATAACGCCTGCTATCTCCGAGAATACGGCTTCATATTGTTTTAAAAGGGTGGTAATTCATTTTGCTGTGCCGGGATTAGGTACTGAGAGTCTTCAATTTTTATTTCTATTGAGTGAGGTATTTCCTGTGCTTCTATCGTGTGATCATTCCCAATCTAATAATAACCTTCTTGCAATTGATTATCGCCTACCCACAATGTGTTTTCGAATATACCAGACACGAATTGCCTGAAAAGTCTTCCCATGGATTTCTACGGTTTTCACCATCTCCAGTACTGTTGTGTATCAAGGAGGAGAGGTCAATTTGTATGCCCCAATCTCGTATAATATCCCAACCTAGGATTACAGGTACCGATAAATTATCCACTAAAAGAAAAGTGCACAATATTGCTCCTTTCCGAAAACCACTTTGGCTGAACCTGATGCTTGATTACTTGACTCTTTGCTGTAGTGGCACCCACTACTTTGCACTTATGTACCGACAGCATGCGTAACCTCTTAGCTTGGTTCACACGTCTGTTGATTGCTATGCATAACTGAAAATGATGCGCAGGTATCGATTATCAACTGCACTTGAATACCATTTATGCTAACGATTATCGCAGCTTGCACCTTTTCGACACATTTCTTTTTGCATTTGTGGCTTTCCTCGGATAACTCTTGCCTGAGGTCTTGACCGTCACTACATCCATCCATGTTTACGATATTATAATGTGTGCCTACGTTTTTACCCCGTGACCTCCTGCAGAAGGCTTACAGGGGTCGTGCGTAGTTTGAGGCTTGTGAAGGTTGATTTTGACTGTCTTCCGTTACCTCCACAATACGTACACTTTGTGGCGGTGTTTGGTTTTGTTCGCTGTATTGCGAAAGCTGCCAATGCGGCTGATACCATGTCTCAGGTGTCGCAGTTAAATAGTTTAGCTGCACATTTTGTTGTTGTTGTGGTTGTTTTCCTGAGTTAGGGTTCCAGTCACTGGGTCCGGGATTCCGCCAATTAGGTCCATTGTCATCTCGCCTTTGGCGGTGTGGATTGTTGTAGTTGTTTTGGTAGTTCTCCACGTCCTATTAAACGCCCGTCGAACATCCTGTCAAGGGTCAGCCTAGTGTTAATTGCGGAATGTGCAGGTGCACCATCATGCTGATACCACATACGTCGACGCGTTTCCAGTGGGACATTTTCGAGCAACGTTGGCAGATCATTCTGTAGAAACGCGATGTATGTTGCAGCTGTTTGGGCCCCTGCAATTAAGTGAGGACCAATGAGGTGGTAGCCAATGATTCCGCACCATACATTTACAGTTCATGGTCGCTGTCGCTCTACCTGTCTGAGCCAGCGAGGATTGTCCACGGACCAGTAATGCATGTTCCGTAGATTCACTGCCCCGTGGTTTGTGAAACCCGTTTCATCGGTAAACAGGTAGAACTGCAACGCATTCTCTGTTAATGCCCATTGACAGAATTGCACTCGATGATTAAAGTCATCACCATGTAATTGCTGATGTAGCGACACATGAAACGGGTGAAAGCGGTGACGATGCAGTATGTGCATGACACTACTTTGACTCAGTCCACCGGCTCTCGCAATGTCCCGTGTACTCATGTGTGGGTTCATGGCAACAGCAGCTAACACACCAACTGCACCCGCTTCTCCTGTGACGGGCCTGTTACGGACCCGTTTGCGTGCTACGACCATACCTGTTGCACACAGTTGGCGGTAGATGTTTTGCAATGTGCGGCACGTTGGATGCTCTCTGTCCGGGTACCGTTCTGCATACACCCTGCAGGCTTCAGCTGCATTTCGTCGACACTCGCCATAGATGAGTATCATCTCCGCCTTTTCAGAGTTCGAATACACCATGGTCACAGTTCCTAGAACACTACACTATCACAGACGTCTGGTAACACGGTGTACTACAGTTGGTCTGCGTGCGGAGACGAATGCAGAATAACAACAGCAGCAAGCGCTACATGCGGACACTGCGACAGCTAGACCAAACCACAACAGTGCACTACAGCCACACTAGTAAACACGGTCGTCATCGTAAACATGTCGCTGCAGATGATGCTCGCCGACCGTGGTCCGTGTTTGTTACAACACGCAACTGAACGTCGGAGGTTTGAAGCGTCAACTTTAGGTTACAATATCTCCGGATGTAATTAACATTTTACAATGCAACAAACGGCACTGATTACGTATTTGTTTATATGTTCAGATATGCTAACAAAACTAACGTGGTTCCATTAAAAAAAACGTAGGTTTGTGTTAAAAAACATACTTCCGTGCATTTTTGTATGGTTTGTATTAACCAATTATACTAGCCCCTCTCCTCACGTTCGGTCTGTGGAATCGGTTCGTCAGCATTTGATGTGGTTTACGAAATATATCCAGCGGTAACGTTAGGTGACTCACCCTGTATACCAGTTTACGTAAACGTCCTTGTGAAGAACTTGACCAAAATCGTCCTAGGAAACATTTTTCGAATTATGCGAAAGTGTGACAACTTTCTGCAATTTGTAATTCTAACAACGACGCTACTTCCGTTATGTGCAATATTTCAAACTGTATCTTTTACCACTCGATCCACAACCGAGGCAAAACGCTTCTGAATTTCTTTATAAATACAACAGGGTGGACTGTCTTTTTGTCCTCATTAAATGCCTAGAACTGCCGGTGCTTAACGAAGCCTTCCTCCTGTATGAGACTGGTCAATGTCTGTAGTACTGGGTCTAAGCTAATAGTCGTTCTGTCTACATCCGGAAGTGTAAACTCACATGACCTTCATCTCCATTAATTGTCTCTTTCATATCTTTGTATATTTCGTCTACCGATGTGGCTAGCTTTTTTGCCTTTTCCTCTAACTGACCCTGATTCAGAGGTAAACTTGCCACATCGTCGCTAAGTTGCTCCACAGTTTGACGTAGGTCTTGGCAAGTTGTTTGCAAAGCGCTAATGTCACTACGTATTCGTGACAACTCTTCCTTGATACTGTCCGCGAGAGCCTTGTCGCGAGCATCAAGTACTTCCTTTAGCCTTACTACAGTCTCTTCATCACGATTAATTAAAGCTTCGTTAGCTGTCTTACCATTTATTTCTCTCTAAGGATTTGTATTTCTTCTCGCTGTCTTTCAATGTCAGCGAGAAGCTGTCTCTGTTTTTCTTCGTTTTCTGTTATAATATTCTTTGTTTCTCTTCTCGTACCCGTTCTCTTTCCTTTTCACCCAAGTATACCTCCCGTAGCAATACAGAAATTATATGCTATTCCTGTCAAAATATTAGTGGCAAAGGGTCAGTTCTGGCTGCCCCCTACCCAGTAACATCGACAACGTTATTGTTACCGGACACCGCAGGTACACTTTCAGTAGACACGTATCCACGATAGAGAATTAGTGTCTCGGAACCTTCGCCACGTTCTTCTGTCTCGCATGTTTGGACTTCAGAAGTCATTCTGTCCATGTTAAGACTGCTGTCGACACTTGCTAAATTGTCGTGATGTTCCGCACTGGGGATTCCTTCTCTTTAGCCTAACCATAATGGAATGCACTGACAGCCCAGTAACACCAACACACAATATTACACTAATAACAACTCACTACACACACATACATACACTAAATTCTTTCATTCATATGAGACTCTTGACGTTAGTTAACAGTCAAACAACTGATGCTACGTAAGTAATTTAAGAGCTGTCTACGCAAATCTGTTTAAGTGCTTGCCCAGCAGTCTCACTGGTATGTGACCTGAAAAGTGCAAAAACATGCACAGAGCTCGTTACCTAGTGTAGACTGCTAACTCCGTTTATATCGCCTACTTTTAGTGGTCTGGCCGGCCGGAGTGGCCGAGCGGTTCTAGGCGCTACAGTCTGGAACCGCGCGACCGCTACGGTCGCAGGTTCGAATCCTGCCTCGGTCATGGCTGTGTGTGATGTCCTTAGGTTAGTTAGGTTTAAGTGGTTCTAAGTTCTAGGGGACTGATGACCTCAGCAGTTAAGTCCCATAGTGCTCAGAGCCATTTAAACCATTTTTTTACTGGTCTATTTTCTTCAATGGTTACTAGTTTTGTCTTTCTCGTTCAATAAAGAGAAATTACAATCCCACTAACACACAGAAACAGACATATACACATACAAAAGTTCACTTATCTACATATATTGTAAAATGTTAATTATTGTAGACTTAAACACTATGGTCCTCGAGTCTCACATTAGGCGGCACTGTAATAAATCCTATCTTTTTAAAAAAGTATTTGATGAACGAAGTGGAAAAATGTGGCACTTTAATTACTCTAAATTCGATGAAAAATGTAAAAGTAGAATGGTTATTGTTACTCTTTAAATCTTTGCTTTGAAAGTTCTTTAAGCTTCATACGAAGTTCACATAGGTTGGATTATACAACACTGTTAAGAGAATAAACGTCGTACAATAATTACTATTTACTTAAAGGTGTGGCTAACTTTATAATAGTGTGGCGACGACTATTCTCTTAAACCGCAAGTTAAATAGAAGAAAATGAGCCATCTTCAGAGTAAATGTGGTTTCCCCATGTACGGCTGCTGGGGACCTAGAAAACATTTATCAGTGGCTGAGAAACAGTAAAAGAAAATGAGCTGCATCTTTGTTTAAACTACGCGACTGGCTGCGTCCAGGTGTACGTGGAATAATTTAAAATCGTAACCATATGTGCTTGTACTGCTTGCACACTTTACTTCTCTTGATTAATGAAGCCAGTTTTTAGCGAATATATGGGCTCCGCGCTCAGCTGTAGGTGAATTTAGAGAATGTTGCAGCAATGGCTGCCAAGAATTAATATACACCTGCTACACTGAACGTGGCAACAACTCGGAGGAAAGGTGCTGTACACACATATGAATATTAATATAATCAGTCATTTTATATTAACGAACAATAATTAGATCCTGAGATAACAAATAGAAATTATTACATCACAGACCTTTCCATCCACGTAATAAAATATTAGCGTACAAGTTTGCGTCTTATTCTTCCGAGGACTCGAACAGTAGTGAGTGTTAATAGTATCACAGTATTTAAACAACTAATCTTAGCAATGAAAATTGTTTTTTCTTCCATTTTTTGCATCGCAGATACGACTACTATCTTAGTTTATTGGATTTTGTGCTTTTGTCAGTTCGTCTCTTTTCACACGCATGAAATTATTTATTTAGCACTTTTTCCATTTCTAGGGGACAGTACAGTTTGCTGTCCCCACAAAAGAAGTATCCCTCACGTACACTTGAACCATTAAGGCTCTTGGCCTGCTATTGTCTGGCCAGATGTATATAGCACAGTGTAATCACAGAAAGTGTCTAGGTTAAATAATAGCTAGGGAATGAAGTAAATGTTTAGGCTGTTTTATGCGTTGAGAACACTGGTTAAATATCATGGTCAGTTTTGTAAATAAAACTGCCTTTTCCTGCTGCTAGTTACTTTATTTCTCCCATACGCGTTTCGCCTTCTCCTGTTCTAAGGCGTCACGGTGGGATCTATAACGATACAGTTTTGTTCGTTCTAGATTATCAAACAGTTCACGTCGCGATTTTTTTGTAAAAAAAAGTAATTACTTACGATTTGCTGACCTGCATTTCCTCACATCTTACAAAACAAATATTTATATGCTTGCTGCGGAGGATGGCCACACAAACAAACTTGTTATCATGAACAGTTTCTGAGGTACCGTACTTCAGTTTAAAATTACAAAATTTTAACATGGGACTGGGAGCAAGTCCGTGAATGGATGGAAAAGTGTGCTGTGGGCGTTGGCAAAACTAGAGAAGAAGAAAGAAGGAGCTATACAGTGCGTTGCTGTAGAAAACTGTCAAATACGAAACGTATAGGCGAAGAAAGAGGTCTATGGAAATCCCCTGTTGAAAGGGGCGACATGTTTGTCCACCCTAGCCGGCCGGAGTGGCCGTGAGGTTCTAGGCGCTACAGTCTGGAACCGAGCGACCGCTACGGTCGCCGGTTCGAATCCTGCCTCGGGCATGGATGTGTGTGATGTCCTTAGGTTAGTTAGGTTTAATGAGTTCTAAGTTCTAGGCGTCTGATGACCTCAGAAGTTAAGTCGCATAGTGCTCAGAGCCATTTGAACCATTTTTTTGTCCGCCCTAATAGGAGGAACAGCTGAAGGAATAAACATTTAGGAAAAGTGAAAGATGTGGATGATATACACCAGGCTGATTCAGCTGCAGCTAACCATAGGTTTTACGCAACCTGCAACGCCCTCGAATACTATGCACAATATTTTTCTATCCTCTTTCTCGCTTTGCGCAAGATATTAGTTGATACGCCAGCTAAACCCGCTGGGCAGAACAGGGAATTAGAATTGTAGAAAGGGCCAAATAAGATTCGGGTCATTTTCACCTTCTAATTGTAATTTATTGTAATTTAATAACACATTTACAAACAAAGCGGCACAAAGCCGAATCTTTACCAAACGCAACTCTTTCACGGCTGAAGGCTTCCATACAAGAAATCTTAAAAATCAACAAGATAAAAATGCAGTTATAATAGTAAATAAAATAATTAAAAAACATATCACAGCTAGGTGGAAAGCCTCAAGGCAAGGTAGATAGAACAAAAATATGCAAGGTGCAATACAAATGGCCGAAGGCCACAATTAAGTTTCAGAATTTTAGAGTATATTACCATAGACTTTTAAAGGCAGAAGGCCACAATGTTTAAACACAAGAAATCTTAAAAATCAACAAAAAATGCAATTAAAAAAACAAACAAATATATATATATATATATATATATATATATATATATATATATATATATATACGTTACCGCTGGATATATTTCGTAAACCACATCAAATACTGACGAACCGATTCCACAGACCGAACGTGAGGAGAGGGGCTAGTGTAATTGTTTAATACAAACCATACAAAAATGCACGGAAGTATGTTTTTTACCACAAACCTACGTTTTTTTAAATGGAACCACGTTAGTTTTGTTAGCACATCTGAACATATGAACAAATACGTAATCAGTGCCGTCTGTTGCATTGTAAAATGTTAATTACATCCGGAGATATTTTAACCTAAAGTTGACGCTTGAAACCTCCGACGTTCAGTTGCGTTTTGTAACAAACACGGGCCACGGTCGGCGAGCAGCATCTGCAGGAACATGCATTACTGGTCCGTGGACAATCCTCGCTGGCTCAGACGGGTAGAGCGACAGCGACCGTGGACTGTAAATGTATGGTGCGGAATCATTGGCGACCACCTCATTGGTCCCCACGACATTACAGGGGCCCAAACAGCTGCAACATACATCGCTTTTCTACAGAATGATCTGCCAACGTTGCTCGAAAATGTCCCACTGGAAACGCGTCGACGTACGTGGTATCAGCATGATGGTGCACCTGCACATTCCGCAATTAACACTAGGCTGACCCTTGACAGGATGTTCGACGGGCGTTTCATAGGACGTGGAGGACGCATGAATTGGCCAGCCCGTTCTCCTGATCTTACACCTCTGGAGTTCTTTCTGTGCGGTACGTTAAAGGAGAATGTGTACCGTGATGTGCCTACAACCCCAGAGGATATGAAACAAAGTATTGTGGCAGCCTGCGGCGAAATTACACCAGATGTACCGCGGCGTGTACGACATTCATTACGCCAGAGATTGCAATTGTGTGCAGCAAATGATGGCCACCACATTGAACATCTATTGGCCTGAGATGGCGGGACACACTCTATTCCACTCCGTAATTGAAAACGGAAACCACGTGTGTACGTGTACCTCACCCCTCATGGTAATGTGCATGTGCGTCAGTGAAAAGACCAATAAAAAGGCGTTTGCATGTGGACTTAATGTGCTGTTCCAGTTTCTTCTGTACCTAAGGTCCATCACCGTTCCCTTTGGATCCCTACGTAATTCGGTGCTCTCCGATACACACGATCGAACAGCGGCGGAGTGGTACTCAAGCGTCAACTTTAGGTTACAATATCTCCGGATGTAATTAACATTTTACAATGCAAAAAACGGCACTGATTACGTATTTGTTTGTATGTTCAGATGTGGTAACAAAACTAACGGGGTTCCATTTAAAAAAACGTAGGTTTGTGTTAAAAAACATACTTCCGTGCATTTTTTTATGGTTTGTATTTACCAATTACACTAGCCCCTCTCCTCACGTTCTGTCTGTGGAATCGATTCGTCAGTATTTGATGTGTATACGAAATATATCCAGCGGTAATGTTAGGTAACTCACCCTGTATATATATATCATGGCTAAGTGAAAAGGCTCAAGGCAAAGCAGACAGAACAAAAATATGCAAGGTGCAATACCAATGGCTGAAGGCCACAAATAAGTTTCAAAATTTTAAAATATATTACCATAATCTTTTAAAGGCAGAAGGTCGCAATGTTTAAGCTGGAAAGATAATTTTAATAATAAGATTGCAAGACCGAAAGCCCACAATTAATTTTGCAAAATTTTTGAGAAAAAAAAGAAAAAATAACAATAACCTTAAATTTTAAGTAGCGGAAAACAGATAATTAAACACCGGTGGGAAAGACAATAAAGACAACGGCACTCAGAAGCCTCCAGGGAGGTGTCGGTCTGCCCTCGTTCACTTAGGCGAGACAGGTGGTGAGCCCAACTGCACTTAATGCATCGGAAGCCAACCAGGGGACAGCCACGGACCGACCGACGCAACGACTTGCTTGCCATCAATCAGTACATGAGAACTCAAACACAAAAGGTTGCGAACGTGATAATCCACACTGATGTATGTATTAGCTGTCATGTTGGACAGCGACAACAGGTGAGGAAAGGTCGCTGCCTGAAATTACGTTGGTGGCCAGGGCAGGAACCGGAACGCTAGCGGGCACAAGGCAGAAAATTCCGCTGGTCCGCAGCAACCGACAGACTCGCCTCAGAAGGCCGACAAAATCTAAAATCGTCGTCAATGGAATAACACCAAGTACACACACGACCTGACAAACACTTGCACGAAGACCTGAATAATACAGAACAGTAACTAAGCACGCACGAAGACAAATCGGGAGTCGATGTACTCACACACACACACACACACACACACACACACACACACACACAGCCGACTCATGAACGAGCCAAAACGCGTCGTCCAGTAGGACGACCGACCGACGATCCACCAAGGCCGCGGCCCGGCTCAAGCGATGCGTGGTGGCAATGGTCGGGCGAGCCATGTCGACCTAGACCTCACAGTTCCAACCCGACTGGATTAGTGCCGCATTGCAACTCCCCGACTGGCAGGTCCGGACTGCGCTCCAGGTGCGTTCCAACTGAATGGCATCCTGAACTCGCGACCGGCACTCGTTATCCGAACTCATCTACGACAGACAACGACAGGGAAGTAATAGCAGTCCAGCAAAGATACTACGAGAGTGGATATATCGATACGCTCTGCTAGCGTCGGTCACGGTCAGGGAAAGCAGCAACTCAGTAACAGTAGTAATTTAAATTAACGTAGTAAGGTGGAAGTACGTTAAGGACAGGGTGTAAAATACATGATGGCGGGAACACCACGAGCCACGCACGGCTGATTAGTTTTACAGAAAAAATGAAGAGGACCGTTTTGCAAGAAATTTAATGTAGTTAAATTTTATACTGGGGTACATTTTCTGTAGAGGCTGTGGTTTTCGAATTGTTGTTTAAAACGTATTAAAAGTGACCTTCAAGCGCGTTTTTCTTGAATAACTCGAAAAATGTGGTCTCCAGTGAAAATGTGTCCTAGTTCAAAATTCAACTACATTAAATTTCCCACAATAATGTCCTGTTAATTTTTTCCGTAGAACTAACAGAGAAATGAAAATCTCACACGTTTTTTACAGCCGCTGTGGGTTCCTTATAACCTACCGGAAGGGTCAGCAGAATCACACTGTGGAATATATTGTTGTAGATTCTGAGTGTAGAAGATATGTAGCTACTAAAATGTTAATACGAGACAGAGAGGAAAGGCAGAGCATTCGAAGCGCTTCTAAAAACAGAAACTTTTGTATAGAAGAACGAACAACTGAAGAGGAATAAAAGGTAGTTTGCTTGCACGTTGTGGTTCGGAATCAACAAGGGGAAGGGTGGGGGTGCAATTTCAGCAACATCTTTTCTGGGGTGATACTCATATGTCTTTGTAGAGTAGATGCGTGTTATAATGTATTTATTCACTTACGATCATAGTCCGCAGTTCATATCACATCTCCAACCACCGACTGATAATTACAATGAAATGAACACCCTTAGCTGCTTACAGGCGTTGACATACGTCAATGGGGACAGATGAAAATGTGTGCCCCGACCGGAAGATAGTCCGACTGCAGGGATTTATATCTGGCACGCCTCCCGCGAAACCCACATTCTCAACGTATTGTCCCGCACTACATTCGTAGTGCCCCCGCGCATTATATTCATACTCGTGGCTTTTTGGCGATTCCCGTAAGAGTTCGGGCACTGTTTGTGCATTCGCACGGAAGAAGAAGATGGTCAAGTGGCCGGTGAGCCGTGTTCATTTCATTGTAATTTCATTCTAACGAGCTGCATGGTCACCGATGGTATCTGTTCTTTCAGACATGTCCGAAAGCACAGATGCCATCTTAGTATATATATATATAGTTAAGGCTCACCGGCCACTTGACCATCTTCTTCTTCTGTGCGAATGCACAAACAGTGCCCGAACTCTTACGGGAATCGGCAACGCGTCAGCGAGTAATGAGTATAATGGGCGGGGGCACTACGAATGTAGAGCGGGACAATACGTTGAGAATGTGGGTTTCACGGGAGGCGTGCCACAGATAAATCCCTGCAGTCGCGGTATCCTCTGTGTCCTCGGTGGCTCAGATGGATAGAGCGTCTGTCATGTAAGGAGGAGATCCCGGGTTCGAGTCCCGGTCGGGGCACACATTTTCATCTGTCCCCGTTGACGCATGTCAACGCCTGTAAGCAGCTAAGGGTGTTCATTTCATTGTAATTACATTCTAACGAGCTGCATGGTCACGTGGAATTAACAAGACATGTCCGAAAGAACAGATACCATCTTAGTATACCGACTGGTAAACCCTGTCAATGCAGTTCCGTCAGCAAGCCTGCACTGGCTACTAGCGGCCTATCGGCACCACATTAATGATAGGTTAGCGACTCCTGAAAAGGCTGCGGTGCACGAATTACCAACCGTTAACCAGAAGCTTAACCGATCTGCCCTTGTACTGTTATTTAAACAAGCAGCAGCTGCCACAGCACGCTTATTTCACAATTCCTCAGCCGGCTTGCACCCTTAGGTATTGTTTCATTACCTAAAAGAAATTTACTGTTCCGCTCCAGTGAGGAAACAGGGGGGGAGGCGAGAAGAAGTATCCCCACCAAGAGACCCACTTAGGGAATCAAACACGCGTCTTTTGGAAAAAGTAAAGAAGACGAAGAAGACGGTCGCTGTTGCGTGGCGGGCGCGGGGGCAGGAAGGGTCCTGGGGCGGCAGTGGAGGCCAAACTTTTCTAATCAGTGCTCAGGCGCCATGTATAATTCACCAATTTCCTCCTCCGCCCCCAACACGGCGGAACCGAAACCGTGAAGGAGGCGGATGCGGAGGGGGCCGCGGTGAAAAGAAATACCCGAGACGTCGCATTGCTCTCGCTGCCGCACTGTAAACTCTCACAGGCCGCCTCTGTCCGCTGCCTACCTGTTGCTGGTTAACAGCCACAGTGTCCAGTGAGAGGATACGCGAACCACACACTCTACATTTCAGTCGACGTACGAGGTGTGATCAAGACAAACGGGGAATAATTTTATTAGAAAAAAAAAAAATAATAAGCTTACGTGGAATTTGATTTAACCTCTTTCAATGAAACGTCTTTGGCTAGCCATGCTCTTAGACTGAGGTGACAAAAGTCGGCGGATCTAATATCGTGTCGGACCTAGCTGCAACTCGACGTGACACGGACTCAACAAATCATTGGCAGTCTCCTGCACAGCTACTGAGCCATGCCGCCTCTATAGTCGTCAATAACTGCGAACGCGTTGCCAGTGCCAGAGTTCGTGCACGAACTGACCTATCGATTATATGCCACAAGTGTTCGATCGGATTCATGTAGCTCGATGTAGATGGTCAAGCCATTCGCTCCAACTGTCCAGAATGTTCTTCAAGCCAGACGCGAACAAACGTGGCCCATTGACATGGCACATTGTAATCAATAAAAATTCCATCGTTGCTTGGGCACATTAAGTCCATGAATGGCTGAAAATGGTCTCCAAGTAGCAGAACATAACCATTTCCGGTCAGTGATCGATTTAATTCGACAAGAGGACCCATTCCATGGCATATAAACACAGCTCACACCATTATGGAGCCGCCAACAATTTGGGTAGTTACAATGAAATGAATACCCCTAGCTGCATACAGGCGTTGATATAAGTGAACGGGGACAGTTGAAAATTCGTGCCCCGACGGAGACTCGGACCCGGGATCTCCTGCTTACATGGCAGACGCTCTATCCATCTTTTTTATTATTTTTTTTTAATTTAATAACCACGTCGAGTTGCTTCATTACGCTGGGCTAAAGGAGATTCGACATGATATTAGGAGTTATGCCATGGCTTTTGTCACCTCAGTGCACTCAGTTTTAAGTTTCATATGGTTCTATGTATCGATAATCTGCCGTCAGCATTGCGTTTGTTTCCTTGGTGCGAGATCGTTGGCGGTTGCTGCGAAATGGATGACAGTTGTTGTTCTCCAAGATTCAGTGAAATTGGTCCTGGCTCCAGATGATGTAAATTGGGTTGCCTGTCTTAAACAGCATGAAATATTTTACGTGCCAGTTTTACTTCGTCCACAGTGTGGATTGATGGAAGCCCAGCTCTCTCTCCTCGGGGCATGGAACAGGGTGTGAAGCTAAGAAGTTTGGGTCGTCAAAAGAAAATTATTTGGTGTTGCGAGTACGTGCGTGTTGTGTAATTGTGCAATCGATACATTTAGCGCGCACTGTAAGTCAATTCGTATATGTCTGCAACGCTGAGATGAATAAATCGCAACACTACTCACGGGGAAGCAACCGGTCGGAGAGGAAAAGTGTGCCGAAGTCGTCCCTCCTGGAACTTTCACCGAATCCTAGGGAAATGATGAAAAATGTAAGCAAAAGTTTGAGGCTTAACCGAGGAGCCTGTGGGCTGACAAGCACTGCTCCATCTGTGAAACCGAAGTGTTTTGGAGACTCTTCAGGGAGCAAACAAAGTAACTCAATCGTAAAACACAGGAATCTATCTGAGCCACCGAGGACACAGAGGCCAGTGCTACTGCAGGGACTTATATTTGGCACGCCTCCCGTGAGACTGAATTTCCCAACTTATTGTCCCGCACTGTATTCACAGTGCCCCTGCCCATTATATGTTGTGGATTGGCAGGAGACCAACTCACTAAATTGAGAGGAAGCCGAAAGGCACGCGTTTTAGCTCACGCAGGCTGGCGTGAGGTCTGGAACAGGACAAGGAATTTAGACTTCAGAAAAAAAGGAGGTAACTGGTGGAATACTTAACTTTAATCCATTAATGTTGAACGTAGCTCTTGTCTGTACATTATTTACAATATCAATAGCAACTGATAATGGTGCCTTGCTAGGTCGTAGCAAATGACGTAGCTGAAGGCTATGCTAACTATCGTCTCGGCAAATGAGAGCGTATTTTGTCAATGAACCATCGCTAGCAAAGTCGGTTGTACAACTGGGGCGAGTGCTAGGAAGTCTCTCTAGACCTGCCGTGTGGCGGCGCTCGGTCTGCAATCTCTGATAGTGGCGACACGCGGGTCCGACGTATACTAACGGTCCGCGGCCGATTTGAATGCTGCCACCTAGCAAGTGTGGTGTCTGGCGGTGACACCACATTATACTCATTACTCGCGGCTTTTTGCCGATTCCCGTAAGAGTTCGGGCACTGTTTGTGCGTCCGCACAGTAGAAGACGGTCAAATGGCAGGTGAGCCTTAACTATATATATAAATTGGGATAGTGCCTTGTTGACATTTAGGTCCATCCCCTCGTAGGAGCCGGCCAGAGTGGCCGAGCGGTTCTAGGCGCTACAGTCTGGAACCGCGAGACCGCTACGGTCGCAGGTTCGAATCCTGCCTCGGGCATAGATGTGTGTGATGTCCTTAGGTTAGTTAGGTTTAAGTAGTTCTAAGTTCTAGGGGACTGATGACCTCCGATGTTAAGTCCCATAGTGCTCAGAGCCATTTGAACCATTTGAACCTTCGTAGTGGCTGCGCCATACTCGAACCCTGCCGTCAGCTCTTATCAACTGAAATCGGGATTTAACTGACCAGGCCACGGTTTTCCAGTCGTCTAGGGTCTAACCGATATGGTCACAAACCCAGGAAAGGCGCTGCGAGTGGTTTCGTGCTGTTATCAAAGGCACTCGCTTCATTTGTCTGCTGCCAAGCCCATTAACGCCACATTTCTCCGCACTGTCCTAAAGAGTACGTTCGTCGTACGACCCACACTGATTTCTGCTTGTACTTCACGCAGTGTTGCTAGTCTATTAGCGCTAACAACTCTACGTAAACGCCGCTGCTCTCGGTAGTTAAGTGAAGACCGTCGGCCACTCCGTTGCCTGTGGTGAGAGGTAACATCTGTAATATGGTTTTCTTGGCACGCTGTGGATTGCGGAATATTGGACTCCGTGACGATTTACGAAATGGAATGTCCCACGAGTGTAGCTCCAACTAAAATTCCACGTCCAAAGTCTGTTAATTCCTGCTGTACGGCCATAATCACGTCGGAAACCCTTCCACATACATCACTTGAGAGCAAATGAAATCTCCGCCAGTGCAATGCACTTTTTATACCTTGTGTAAGCGATACTACCGCCATCTGTAAATGTGCATATCGCTATAGCATGAATTTTGTCACCTCAGTGTATCTCACGTTGAATTCATGACTAGAAGCATTTCTGGAACTGGAAGTATTTCTGGAAGGCTTCTTTTGGAAGGCGTCCAGCTGCACTGTCGTGGGCCTCTCAATGTCACAAGTGGTATCGGAATGTTTCCCGTTAAGCACGATTTAATTTTCGGGGAGAACCAGAAGTCGTTTGGTGCTATACCAGGTGAGTAAGGCGGATGTGGACAAACAGGAACACCGTTTGCGGCTAAAAATTCGTGAATCGAAAGAGAGCGTTGGCACGGCGTGTTGTCTTGATGAAGAAGGGAACCACTGGCCCTGATGTCAGATGTGCATTTTTAGGGCGAGAAGATTCACCGACTTTTCCTTGGGAACTTTGGATTTTCGTCTCAGCGTCATACCCATAGACTCAATTTACATCCACAGTTTCAGTTTTGGAGATGAAGTCCGAATCCGAACGAAGACGATCCTTCAACTCCTTGAAAATTGACACACGGTTTTCCTTCTCTTTATCGTTCAAAATTCTGCGAACAAATTTGCACTCACTCGTCTCATTCCCAAATTGTCCGTTAAAATGTTTTGGATGGACTCACGAGATGCCAGGTTGTTTGGTAAATAGTCGAATAGATAGTCGTCTGTTGAAACGAACAATTTTTGCCACTTTTTGCCCTTTTTTCTTATTTTGAGGATTAATGGGTGTCCCGAACGTTGCACGTCTTCTACAGACTCATTCCTCCTTCTGAATCGCGCATACCACTTGTAAACAATCTTCAGAGTTACACCATTACCAATATTCAAGAATTTCAACGTTTCATGAGATTCTTTGGCACTTTTTAGCAACTCGAATCAGTACAGAAAATTCATGCGTTCTTCGAATTCTAAGTTGCGAGACAGGCACTGTAAACACAACCTTACTTTAGCATCTCTCGACAGTGACTGACAAGTCAGAACAAATTCCAGTTTCACGCTAATTGTCTCAACGGATGAGGCTATCGGAAAAATTATATCTGTGGTATCTATAGCTACGATGCCACAAAGTAGGTGCGCTCTGCTAGGTTGGCACTACGACACCGACACCGACGACAGCGCCCTCTAGCCGGCGCTGTGCAGCTCTACGAGCACCGCTCCGGATTCAGCCCATTTGATTAAAATAAAAATGGTTGAAATGGCTCTGAGCACTATGCGACTTAACTTCTGAGGTCATCAGTGTGGTGTCACCGCCAGACACCACACTTGCTAGGTGGTAGCTTATCGGCCGCGGTCCATTTAGTACATGTCGGACCCGCGTGTCGCCACTGTGTGATCGCAGACCGAGCGCCACCACAAGGCAGGTCTCGAGATACGGAATAGCACTCGCCCCAGTTGTACGACGACTTTGCTAGCGACTACACTGACGAAGCCTTTCTCTCATTTGCCGAGAGACAGTTAGAATAGCCTTCGGCTAAGTCAATGGCTACGACCTAGCAAGGCGCCATTAACCATTTTAAGATAGAGTCTCACTTGTATCATCAAGGAATGCTGTATTCACATGAAGGATTAAAAGTTAAGTATTAAAGCAGCTACGTACTTTTCTTGCTACCATTCATTACGTATCCTGTTTCAGACCTCTATCTAGCCTACGTGAGATTACGCGTGCCTTTCGGCTACTTCAGTGTGGCGTAGCTGTCTTGTTACGCCACAACAATCAGTCACCTAGAACTTAGAACTACTTAAACCTAACTAACCTAAGGACATCACACACACCCATGCCCGAGGCAGGATTCGAACCTGCGACCGTAGCAGTCCCGCGGTTCCGGACTGCAGCGCCTAGAACCGCAAGACCACCGCGGCCGGCGATGGTTGCAGTGTCTGCAATTGCTGCTACAGAAATTCATTCACCGTATTTTTGGTCACATATCGTATATGCCGGCTCGAACCTATATAGCTCAAAATTAAGCGAACCGGGCACTTTGAGAACCGGAATCGAAGGTTGTAAATGAATATTTTTATTGTTGACGTGAACAAATTATACCCTACTGCTACAAATCTAATCTCGTAGCAGATGTTCAATGTGGCGACGTCTACTTTGAATGCAATCTTTATATCGTGAAATATTACCGTATTTTATTCAGACTTTCGCTGTCGGTTGTCGTTCACTGCTGTGCTGCACTTATACAAAGCCTGACAAAAAAATATGCAGGACCCAGAAGACGTCGTTGGATGTCATTGTAACTTTTTACACGTACGTATCGTCTGTAGTTATGGGAACGATCGGAGTTGCAATTATATGTGACAAGTAGAACGCTCATCACAGTGCATTAGAACAAGCTTATTATAAACGATTGAAACTATTTCACAGACCTGTTGTAGCTATATTAAATGACATATTGTCACAGGGCTTTATACACACGTAGCAAATCTCAAAAAGTTGTTTTTTTTTGACATATTGCAAGTGCTCCATATGTACCCCCTACTGATTCTCCAGATATCTTGTCAATAATCAAGTTCGTTCCCACGTTCGGCGCAACATGTCCGTACTCATTTGTTCAAAATCACTGTTGATGCGAGCTCGCAGTTCTGACAGGTTTCTTGGAGGAGGCGTAATCACTGAATCATTAACATAACAACAAACAAACAAAAAAATCGTTTGGGATTAAGTCGGGGGAGCTTGGAGACATGAATCGAATTGTTGATCACCAACCTCACCATTGCTAATCCATCGGTTTTTCAGTTTCCTATCTAAAAAATCACGAATATGATGATGGAAGTGCGGTGGAGTACGAACCTGTTGGTGGATCAAGTCCACACTATACTCGTAGGTTTCCAGTTGTGGCTTGAACTAATTTCCCTTCATGTCCACCTACAAGAGTGATGTAATGTTCTTTTCGTAGAATAAAAGGAACTGTTAGCTTTAAACCTTGAGACTTCACAGATCACATTAACTCTCGGTGAATTTCGAATGTGCTGCACGATAGCGTGGCTATTCTCTGTCTCTGAGATTCGCATATTGTGCTTGTTCACTGTGCCATTCACAAAAATGTAGCTTCGTCTCTGAAGATGAGTTTCTCACAAAACCCATCATAAGCTGTTAAAAATGTTCCAAAAACTTAGTCTCACTTGTTATCGAGAGTAAAGACTTGTAGCAATTTCAAGCGGTAAGGCTACAGTTTCAATTGTTTCCCTAAGATCTTCCAAATGGTCAAATGTGGTATATTCAACTTCGTATGTTCTGTTCATGGACTTCTGTGGGCTACGTACGAAACTTGCCCGCACGCGGTCAACCGTTTCTTCTCTCACTGAAAACCAACCCATTGACTTCCTCTTGTACAGGCATCCTGAAGCTTTAAACTGCCCATACCATCACCGAATGCAGCTGACAGTTGGGAAATGTTTGGAGAACTTTCTTCTGAAGAGTCGTTGCACTGTTACGGCAGACTGATGAGAATGCATTTGAAGCACACAAAATACGCATTCTCGACGTCAGTCGCCCTCTTGTCTAACTACTCACTGCTGCACTCTCCTGGCAGAAAACCGCAATGCGGTTGGTTGATTGATTTGGGGGAAGGAACCGAACAGTGAGATCATTGGTCCAATCAGATTAGGGAAGGATGGGGGAGGAAGTCGGCCCTGCCCTTTCAAAGGAACCATTCTGGCATTTACCCGAAGCGATATACGGAAATATCGGAAAACCTAAATCAGAATGGCTGGACACGGGTTTGAACCGTCCTCCTCCTGAATGCGAGTCCAGTGTCCTAACCACTGCGCCGCCTCGACAAGTGCGGTTGCAACAATACAAAACTTCTAAAGTTTTTATATATGATTCCTAAGTTTTGTGACAATGCGTCAATTTATGTAGCTATAGTGAATTTAAGAAATCGCCACAGTCATTTATAATAACCTTGGTCTGTTCAGGATTAATGTTTTTATGAGGGCTGGTAGGGTATATCAGGGCCGCGAACCGTTTGAGATGTTGAAGGATCATTGCGAAGGTCTCGGAAATGCTATGTACTAGTGTGTGACACCGTTATCAGCACCTGACAGAGTATAAAACTGGCCTCATTGTGGATGTCCAATTTGCTGGCTATCCGATTCATGCAGTATCTCGATTTGTGGGCGGTTCAGTTGTGACAGTGGCCTGATGTTAGACTTCATGGAAACGTGTTTGTGAGCACATCCGTCTTCAAGGTTACGGCCGTCTATGTCTGACCACCACAAGGGAGCAACGCCGTATTGTGCAGTGAGCACATCGCTACCTCTCCACATCTGCGACTGCCACCTAAGAACGTGCAATGAGCTCCCTGCAACGTTCTGTGTCATCAAACACCATTGGTCACAGATTAGAGAATTGTCGCCCCGAGCGTAGGCTGCTGTTATCACCAGAAATCAAACGTCTGAGTTTGGAGTGCTGCCGTGACGTGGAAGTGTGGCCTGCTGACGAATGGCGTCGTACTGTGATCAGTGGTGAATCGCTGTTCTGCGCTACACTGGATGACCAACATTCTTCCAATGTTTTGGAAGGGCAAAGCGGTGATTATGATCACGGTACGAGGAGCCATCGGGTATGGCTTCAGACCACAGCTGTTAGTGAGTGAAGGAACTCTGGAAGCGCAACGGAAAGTCAAGGACATACTTCGTCCTCATGTTTAACTTCTCTTCGGCCATAAGAGGCGTAGCGCCTAACATCATGGCTGTTCAGATGGGACATTACAGCACAGCAGTGACCAGACGTGCAGTATGAGTCACGTGCAGTATGAGTCAAGTGCAAAATAGATGGCGTCAGATGTCTCGAGAGTATGCAGGTTCTACACGACATGATCAGAGGTCAGTAGCTGACGGGCACTGTTTGAGCTGCAGTCAAAATATCGTCAGTTTTATTTCCGGTTTTCTTTGCTTAATTTTCTTATGTTAATTAATTACGGTTATAACTGTGTTTAGTTACGAGAGTGGTGGAAGGTGTGAATGTGAAATGACGTTTTATGTAAAGTTTTTATACTATACAGTGAACTAATTGGTCACATGAAGAATGTTCGCGAGGCCCACGAGAAAGACAGGCCGCGGCGCGTACTTCACGAAGGTAGGCCTTAACTCGCTCGCTCGCTCAGCTCAGCAAACAAAATACATTCCAAGCCTGTTAACTCGCAGCTGGGCGTGTACGTACTAACGAGAATTGTATCTTCTACTGATATCATGAAGTCTTATTGATTAACAGTACTACAAAAAAATTTAATTTTAATATAAATACTCGGTATAAACGGTATGTTGTTTGGTGGTTTTTGGGGAAGGAGACCAGACAGCGAGGTCATTGGTCTCATCGGATTAGGGAAAGACGGCGAAGGAAATCGGCCGTGCCCTTTCAAAGGAACCATCCCGACATTTGCCTGGAGCGATTTAGGGAAATCACGGAAAACCTAAATCACGATGGCCGGAAGCGGGATTGAACCGTCGTCCTCCCGAATGCGAGTCCAATGTGCTAGACACTGCACCACCTCGCTCGGTTATATGGTATAACGGCTTGTTTTTAACATTTAGTCTCTTCTGCTTAACAGTCCTCATTTCATACAAGAAGTAGTGCCTAATGTCACTGATAAGCATTTTGGCATGATTTTAATTTTATTGTACCCCAGGACAGGCCGGCAGGAGTGGCCGTGCGGTTCGAGGCGCTACAGTCTGGAACCGCGAGACCGCTACGGTCGCGGGTTCGAACCCTGACTCGGGCATGGATGTGTTTGATGTTCTTAGGTTAGTTAGGTTTAAGTAGTTCTAAGTTCTAGGGGACTGATGACCACAGAAGTTGAGTCCCATAGTGCTCAGAGCCAACCACCCCAGTACAGCCGTAACAAATTGTAAGTAGACCTATGGAATTCCGATCATTGTAGGACTAATAACACTAAGAATCCATAACACTGTATTCCAATAGAAGGTGCAATTCTCGTTTGTACGTACACACCTAGTTACGACTTAACAGGTGTAGCAAAATACTTTGTCTGTTGAGTTGAATGATCGTGCGAGCTCGGCCTACCTTCGTGACTTATGCGCCGCGGTCTGTCTTTCTCGCAGACCTCAGAATATTCGAGAATGGCTCTGAGCACTATGGGACTTAACTTAGAATGCCATCAGTCCCCTAGTACTTAGAACTACTTAAACCTGACTAACCTAAGGATATCACACACATCCATGTCCGAGGCAGAATTCGAACCTGCGACCATAGCGGTCGCGCGGTTCGAGATTGTAGCGGTTCTAACCGCTCGGCAACACAGGCCGGCAATATTCGAAAATGACATGTATGTTAGTTATTCGTGCCGCGGAATATATTATAAACTATTTCGTCAGTTTATGGTACTGGGGAAATGAGATTATGATTATGGAATAATACATTTTTAAGAGGGAACTAATTTTATATCTGTGGGTTTCAAAATTTATTTAGGGCAATTTATTGTTCTGATTCAGTGGCAAATTTTGATTGGTTCTGTATACATGCGGCAGCGAAACATGGTAGATATTCTACGGCGTCTATGTGAAATCGATTTGCGCTGAAAAAGAAGTTCAAGTTTTGACCACCAGGTTCAAATCTGGTGCTGTGAAAGCAAGAAAGAGGTATAGAAATGTTTCCACGTGTAATGGACGAGGAATGAGACGTGGACAGAATAGGTCAAACAAGTGGGAATGGCATAATGTTGATTTTATTATTAATTGCTGCTAACACAATTTGTTCAGTGTGAGCGCCGGAGATGTCGACGAGATGCTGTACAGCGCAAGATTTGCACCTGGTCGCCAAAATTGGAACTAATTTTTTTCGAGCGTAAATCGGTTCCTCATTAAAGTATTAGCATACTTACAAAATTTCGCTGGCATACGGTAATTACAGCCCACATTAGACCTCTGTGAGTAGGTGCATTTTAATTATAGCCACCCGTTACAACTAGTCCTTCGGGAAAACCTCCAACAACATACTTAATACAAATTATCTTCTATAACTAGATAGCACCAACACATAGGTCAGCTTGCCAGAATGGACCTAACGAAGGGTGGCATCATAACTTGAAATTCAAGGAAGTTTATAAAAATGTCCCTGTTGTTGAATCGCTCAGTGAGCCAGTGGGTTGTTGTTTTCATCTGCAGTCCGAAGACTGGTTTCATGCAGCTCTCCATGCTAAACTATCCTGTGCAAGCCTCATCCACGCTCTGTCTAGCAGGATACCAGTTTTGTTTCTCCTGACTACAACATCTTCATGAGTAGTCCCCTTCCGAGGATCCGAGTAGGTGACTGTTTCACCCACTGAATATTTAATGTCCTTGACTTCACCCTCTTGCAGTATCAATATAGCAAGACAGTGCTGGCTAATGTTACAAGGCAAGATCGATCAATCATTCAGACTGTAGATCCTGCAACTACTGAAAAGGCTGCTGCTCCTATTCAAGAACCATGAGTTATTCTAACTTCTCCACAGGTACCCCTCCGATGTTGGTGAACCTACGGTACGGAAAAGTTTGCCGTCTGGTACCCGTACAAGATCGAGACGGTGCAGCAACTGAAACTTCATGATCCGCAGCAATGTTCTGAATTTGTTCCTCGGTTTTCAGCATGGATCAAAGTTGATGACATATGACCAGGCAGTAGTCTATGGAGTGACGAGGCACATTTTACACTAAAGAGTACAGTGAATACTCAGAACTGCCGAATTTGTGGCAGTGTTAAATGGCGTGTTGTGTACGAAGAGTCATTGCATTCCCCGTATATGACTGTGTGGTGTGGATGCATAAGCACTTTTATTCTCAGGCCGTTCACTTTGAAGATAATACACCCACAGAGAGCCAGTCAGGTGTACCCTGACGACTGCACGTAATCGAGGCCTCCTTGTACAGCATGTGATTCCTGCTTTTGGAAGAGCGCAGCTGTGTGAAAACCACTATTCTGATGCTGGGTGTGGCAGCACTCAGCCACCCGGACGGTGAAAGATCTGCTTAATGCGACCTTCCACGAACGCGTTATCGCCAGATGTTCTCCAGATTCATGGAGTGCAAGATGACCAGATCTCAACCCATGCTACTTTTGGCTCTGGGTATATCTAAAAGAACGCGTTTATCATGCACGGTCGGTCTCTAACTGATATGAAAGGTAGTATGCAGGGACACGTCGCTCATATTCCATTGTAACTGCTGCGAATAGCTGTTGATAAAGTCGTTTTACGAATGCAGCTTCTCGTTGACGTCTCCGGTACTCATGCTGAACGAACTATGTAATCGGCGGTTTCTAACAAAATCAACATTATGTATATCTCCCGTATCCGAGCTTTTCTGCCAACGTCCTGTTCCTAATCCGATACATATGGGAACATTTCTATACGTCTTCTTTGCAATCACGACGCCAGATTTGCACCTGGTGGCCAAAACTGGAACTAATTTTTTTCAGTTATATCGGTCCCGCATTACCGAATTAGAACATTCTAATGCGGTAATGAATTCGCTGTCATACTATAATTGCAGCCCAACCTGGACCTCTGTGAGTAGCTGCACTTTAATTATAACCAACTGGTGCTACAAGAGACATACTGTTTTTCATACACCTGATCAGTATTTAAAGCAAAGAAAAGCAGGACAAGTATGTGAATAGAAAGAAGTGATAGTACTATGATTCATAAACCGGAGGACGTGTTGGGAAGGTGGCAAGAATGTGTAGTGTGCCTATATGAGGCTGATCAGAAAACCAAACTATACTTAATCAGAGGAGGAGACGAGAGGTATAGAAGAAGACAAAGTATGCTGCATCATGAAAAGAGTATTAGAAAGGGCTTTCAGTGAGATGAAGAACCATAAACCAAGTGGAATAGAAGGATTACCAGCAGAATTGTTTAAGAGCCTTGGGAGTAGTGGTGTGAAACAGTTAACATGCCTGTGTAATAACATACATGAAAAAGATGACTGACTAGATGACTTTCTCTCGGCAGTAATGATACCGACTGAAAAGAAAAGGAATCCCAAGAAAAGTGAGGGTTTGGGAACTGTTAGCTTGATTCCTCGTGCAGCAAATGTTTTATTAAGGGTGACGAATAGAAGACTTCACGGAAGACTGGAAGAAATGTTGCCGAGAGAGAGTTTGGATTGCTGTGAATTGTAGTTGAGAGATACACTGAAGGAGGAAATGAAGTTTATATTGTTTTTATTGGCTTTGGGAAAGCCTTTGATAGAGCACAGTGGACTAAGTTTATGGACATTCTAAGGAAGAATGATGTTGACTGGAGAGATAAAAGACTGAAAACTATTCCTACAGCAGAAAATACAAGCACCGATTGGGAAATAGATGACAGAGCAAAGCACAATTGGAAGGGAAGTGAGACAAGGGTTCAGTCTCTCCCCAATACTGTTTAACATGTATTTGGAGCGTATTATTCAGAAAGGTTTGAAAAAAAAATTAGAAGAGTGCGAATTGTTGACAGGAATATAGAATGTATTCGATTTACGGATGATACAGTGCCGGCCGGCGTTGCCGAGCGGTTCTAGGCGCTTCAGTCCGGAACCGTGCGACTGCTACGGTCTCAAGTTCGAATCCTGCTTCGGGCATGGATGTGTGTGATGTCTTTAGGTTAGTCATATTTAAGTAGTTCTAAGTTCTAGGGGACTGATGACCTCAGATGTTAAGTGCCATAGTGTTCAAAGCCATTTGAACCATTTGATGATACAGTGTTATTGGTAGAGTGTGACAGGACTCTGGAATGTTAAAAAAATTAAGTAAGACGCATGGGGAATTCGGAATAAGAATTAATAAGAAAAAGACAAAATGTATGGTGATAAGTGCAAAGAAAGTAAGAACAACTATTAGCACAGGAAGATGTAGAAAAAGTCAGTGCTTTCAAAAACTAGGAGGAATTATTACGGACGACATGAGAAGTAATAAGGAAGTGAAAACACGTATAGCAGTTGTCAACGAGGCATTTAATAAGAAGAGGAGGCTTGTGTGTGGGTGCATGTACAGCGACCTGAGAAAGAGACTGGCGAGGTACTTCATTATGCTGCGTTTCGCTACACAGAGCTAAGACGTCGACACTCAGGAAAGAGGAGGAAAGAATATAAAAGCATTTGAGATGTGGATATGGAGGAGGATGGAAGGGAGAAAATGCGTAGAGAAAGCGAGAAATGAGGGGATGTTGAGAAGAATGGGGAAATTTTAAAATTAATCAGGCAGAAGGTACACAATTTTCTTGTGCGTTGGATGTGAATAGATTGTTTACTGATGGATGCTATGGAAGGAACTGCGAATGGAAGAGGAAAAGGAGGACGCAGAAGATACCACGTGGAGGATAATAAAAGGACAACAAATAATTATGAGAAAACGAAGATGGTAGCAAGTGACACGACTACATGCATGTACCGAGCGAGGTGGCTGAGTGGTTAGCACACTGGACTCGCATTCGGGAGGACGACGGTTCAATCCCGCGTCCGGCCATCCTGATTTAGATTTTCCGTGATTTCCCTAAATCGCTCCAGGCAAATGCCGGGATGGTTCCTCTGAAAGGGCACGGCCGACTTCCTTCCCTAATCCGATGAGACCGATGACCTCGCTGTTTGGTCTCATCCCCCAAAACCAACCAACCAACTACATGCAGAGATACATGTGAAGACCTGTCGTAGGGCAGAACACCGATGATGATGATGATGATGATGACAATGACTAATGTCAGATATGGCACTGAGAATGTTCTCCATCTCCACTCTTCACTCGTACTTCCACGTAGGAAGGCAGCGGAGGCACATCGCTAGGGCGGTCGGCTATGGCAGCAGGTCAATCGGCGGCAGCCGCGCGGCTGAAAACTCTCTATCGACCAGGGGTGGGGGTGGGGTGGGACTGGTGGAGGGTGTCTGCCACCACCTCCGCCTCCGCCCCCGCGGGTGAGCGATCGCCGCCGCTCTCCGCTCCCCTCCCAGGTCACGCGAACGCCTGCCACTCTGGAGTTCCCGCTCTTATTTTCTCCGCGCGCCTCTGCCCGCCGCGTTTCACTTGTTTCCTTTATTTGACCGCGATTGCTGTCTGGAGCTATTGGCAGGCAAAAGGTGGAGGCGAGCGCGAGCTTTCGTGAGGGGGAGGCGGCGAGCGGCGTCCGACGAGGCCGAGACGAGGCGAGGGAGGAAATTTGGTGTCGGAGCGAGAGGAGGAAGTGCCCTGCGTCGAAGGAACGGCGGGGGCGAAGGGGGGGGGGCGGGGGGGGGGGGTTGGAGGAAGAAAGAAATTGGGGGTAGCTCGCCGGGGAGCCGGCCGGAAATGAAATCATCGTGCGCGCGAGCGCCTGCGAGGGGGGGAGGATTGTTTGAATGTAATGTTTCTGCAGCCTGTCATATCTGCGTGACGTACGATTGGTTCGCACGGACGCGCCCGGGCCGCGAGGCGCCACCGCACATCCTGTGCCGCAAGTGCCGCTGCGATTCTCCCACGGGCATCCCTCTTTCCGTGACCAGTCCACGTATACCATCTCGGGGATCTAGTCGCCGAGTTCAGCGTATTGCCATGCGGGTGATGTATTAAAGGGAGGGAAGACCTACAGAGGCTGGACGCCTTGTGGAGTGACTGTGCCCGCATCTCGTGGTCGTGCGGTAGCGTTCTCGCTTCCCACGCCCGGGTTCCCGGGTTCGATTCCCGGCGGGGTCAGGGATTTTCTCTGCCTCGTGATGGCTGGGTGTTGTGTGATGTCCTTAGGTTAGTTAGGTTTAAGTAGTTCTAAGTTCTAGGGGACTGATGACCGTAGATGTTAAGTCCCATAGTGCTCAGAGCCATTTGAACCATTTTTGGAGTGACTGCCCGTCGTCACACAACATCAGTGTCGCAAGTTGCGGACAAACTGGCAGTGAGATACATTGTCGATTGATTACCCTGTACTGACTGTTGACACATCTGTGGCGTTGTGAGATTTGTGGTTGGCGCCACACGTAGGCAGTTACAAAAAGGCGTGAGTCCGGAGCGAAGCTGTCGATGGCGAGCTGAGAACAAGATCGTTCGGCAAACACTTTGAATGTGGAGCAGGAGGAGATTAGTGTTTAACGTCCCGTCGACAACGAGGCCATTAGGTACGGAGCACAAGCTCGGATTAGGGAGGAATGCGGAAGGAAATCGGCCGTGCCCTTTCAAAGGAACCATCCAGGCATTTGCCTGAAACGATTTAGGAAAATCATGGAAAACCTAAATCAGGACGGCCGGACACGGATGCACTTTGAATGTGGGTTGTGAATTACCGATCAGTAACAGAAAAAAATGTACTGTACTTGGCCCGGTATACGGTCTGGTGACGTGGACGTAGAACTATGTTGGACTGCAGTTGGCGTTCCTGGTTACTATTGATGGACGCGGAAACAACCGTCGTGGTGGATTCAGTCAAAGCTAAATTTCCTGGAGGGGAGTTATTTTGCACACAGTCTACGTCCGTGACAGGAACTGTAAAATTAAGGGCACGTTTCTTCTACATTTAAAGTGTTAGCCGGGCCCACTCAGTAGCTGCTATAACGGTGTTTGAGATGCGTCATTAATTGGACCGTTATTTTAAAAGATTCACATACTGCGTTCACAGGCGTTGCCTCCTGTTAATCCTTGTGCAGTTTGTGTGGTTAGTAGTCTACGGCACTGGTATTTTTCGTATGTTGTTGTACGTGCAATAAAAACGGCGTGCAAGTGGCCAAGACTAATGTATCACTTCTTTACGCAAGTGCGCTCAGTTTGATTGAGTTTACGGGAAATTACTGTCAAAGCGTTTGTGCAATACGATGGGCTGGTGGTCCGTCGATTTGTCAAAACTTAAGTCCCTAACTGGCATGAACTGAGTAATATATACTTTAGGTTATAGTAATTCACGAGAAGGTAAACGAACTTTGCCTTTTGTAATCTAAGAACGGGTATCTTCTCATGTTTGTTATCGCAAAGCGTTGTTATACTTTCAGGGTAGAGACAATAATAAAAATGGTTCAACTGGCTCTGAGCACTATGGGACTTAGCATCTGAGGTCATCAGTCACCTAGAACTTAGAAGTACTTAAACCTAACTAACCTAAGGACATCAGACACATCCATGCCCGAAGCAGGATTCGAACCTGCGACCGTAGCGGTCCCGCGGTTCCAGACTGAAGCTCCTAGAACCGTCCGGCCAAACCGGCCGGCAGAGATATAAAACCTAGCCCAGAGTGCTGTCGTAGAATTATAATGGTTATTGGTGAGCACTAATTAAGATTTCTCTTCAGATTACCTGAGCTCTTGCATTGTGTACACCGTTATCTGGTCGTGCCAGTTGCACAGTCAACAGTGTGACCTATAACGCAGTCCAGTTAGTAATATTACATGCAACTGTAACGGCTGACCAAATGTATCCTCCATGGTCGGAGTGAACAATATGGATGCGGGAATTTATTTCTGAATCAACTGTATACTGTAACTGTCGAATATAATTGATGCAGCTAGGTTTTTAGGCACAGTTAGTTCAACTATTAGTTGAATTTACGGTGATACTAAATAGTGGTGCATTTTGTTGTTTTAACGTTAAATCATTGAATTACTATTTCTTTTCGTCTATATTCAAGCTACTATTTCATATTGCAGTTCATTTTTAATTACTTGTGTATTTGGATTGTAGTAAAGCACGCAGCTGGTATGTGGCGACATTTAAATTCAGTATAACTAATGGCCATTGAAGTAAATTTTGTATCGTGTTTATTTTCGTAATGTTATGACGAAATAAATCTGTGTCATTGTTTATCGATTTCTGAAAACGTAGCCGGCCGTCGTGGCCGAGCGGTTCTAGGCGCTTCAGTCTGGAACCGCGCTACCGCTACGGCCACAGGTTAGTATCCTGCTTCGGGGATGGATGTGTGTGATGTCCTTAGGTTGGTTAGGTTTAAGTAGTTCTAAGTTCTATGGTACTGATGACCTCAGATGATAAGTCCCATAGTGCTCAGAACCATTTGCACCATTTGAGCCATTTTGTAAAATCGTATCTTACAGATAGTTGTTTGGTCAAGCTGAAGACGGACTGTGAGCACACTCCTCACTTTGAAAGAAATTTTTCTTGTTTATTGTTCATATTGTTATTAAAAATGTATAAAATTGCCAGTCTGCACATGTTTCACCCAGGCCTCACAATACGACTGCCAATCACTGGAAACTATCGTTTGTATTGAACAGCTGGGAATACTCGTATACGCATGGTGCGACTGAAGTTAAAAATACCAAATAAAACTAATTGTTGGAAAGACAAAAATGACGGTCTGAGATTTACTGGCGGTGTGATTGGGAAACTCTTAAAACCCTCGTTCAGCTGATATTATAGCATTACTTTAGGACCGTTTCCGGGTAGGACTGATACACAAAATAGAGGAGAACCTAAGAGTGGCGGCGCACTTCGTCACATGGTCGTTCAGGAAACACGAAAACGCTACAAAGATGCTCATCCAACGTCATTGACAGATGATGCGAAAGAGACATCGTGCCTCGCAGTATTTTTAAATGTCTTACTGAGAAGTCGCGCGGGGTAGCCGCACGGTCTGGGGCGCCTTATCACGGTACGCGCGGCTGCCCCCGTCGGAGGTTCGAGTCCTCCCTCGGGAATGGGTGTGTGTGTTGCACTTAGCGTAAGTTAGTTTCAGTTATATTAAGTAGTGCGTAAGCTTAGGGACCGATGACCTCAGAAGTTTGGTCCCATAGAACCTTACCACCAATTTCCTTTCTTACTGAGTACTTCCATAGGAGAATCAGGCAACATATTGGATACCAGCACATACACTGCCCAATCACATTCATGAGATCACTTAGCAAAAGACGGAATAACCATGTTACCACTTTCTGCTGCGTTGGCTGCTGCGAGGCGCTCGAAAGAGAGTCAGTAGCGTACTCGAAAGTACCCAGAGGGATTTGGAACCACGTCGGCTAAAACGACGTGGCCAGCTGGGATAGGTTTCTCTGCTGGTGATCCATGGTGCGAACATCCCAACTGATCTGGGGAGTTTGTTGGCGGGGCGAGTACAGAAAACTCATAGTGATGCTCTCAGAATCAGGCATGTACACTGGGAGCGTTTGTCATGTTACATTGTCCTGTTGGTAGATGCCTTCATACCGAGGAACAACTAACTTCATGTAGGGGTGAACATGGTCCCCATGGGTAGATGCATACCTCAGTTGGTTCATTGCGCCTTCCAGAATGACAAGATCACCCAGGAATGCCACGAAAACGTTCCCCAGACCACAACGTTCTCTCCTCCGGCCCCGATTTTTCCGAAGATTGTTGCAGGGTGTTTGCTATGAGACGTTTCACGTTATACACGCTAACGGTCATCTGTCATCTGAAAAGGCCACCTGTCGCTACTCAGTGGGCTTCCAGCTGCAATACTGGCGTGCAAATTCCATCCATCACTACCTATGAACAGCAGTCAACATGGTGTTGAGTGGTACTTAAGATAGGTAAATAAATTAGTGAAATCAATGTGAAGTGAAGCAGAAATTAAATAATAAATGAAAAACTTAGTTTAATTTAGAAGAATTACACACTGGCAAACAGTGGGCAGAGCAGAAGAGGCAATGACCGTGAAGTCAGCACGTTTAGGAGAAGCCATCGCCCTCCCCACATAAGCTGACGCTGTCGATTCAGCCGTCAGGGCATCGCCCGACCAGCACACGTGTTTCTCAATTGTCACATGTGATCAAAGGCCCTCACCTACATTCCAAGAGCCAATGACTGACGTTACGAAGATTCTTCGAGAAGCTTTTCAACGTGACAGAAGAGGCAATGTCCGTGAAGTCTTTCTCCTCAAGTGAACTGAAGTAAATAAATACATGAGACGCAGTGGGCCCGACAGTAGTTTGCAGTTCAGTTTCGGTTCGACTTCAGTTCCAGTACAGTTCAGTCGGTGCTGATGACCGTCATACAGGAAGAGACTACATCGTACACAGAAGCACCAAATCCGCCGCTGTAATGGAATAGCAAGCAGCAGCCTCGCCGCCAGAAGACAGAAGTCAGAAGGTACTTGAAGACTGACTTTTATGTACCCATGTGACTCGTGAGGACGAGAAGGAGACGGCCTCACATCAGCAGTCACCTGTGAGCTGGTGACGAAGATCTGAAAGCCGAGGACTGGCAAGGTGGAGTCTGTTGTTCGAGTCCGGGACACTGGCCTTCCCTCGTCGCACCGCTCCGCTGGCCAACGCACAACACGGACACACGCGGCCGCATAAAGAACAGAAACACTGGGACGCCACATCCAAGGTATCACCATCAGATTCACGACTTCGTTCTCAATACTTAAACGGGCCATCACATGATGCGCGTCTCCAGTCAAATGGGCGAAGCAGCGACACGAGATATACAGCGCCACGCGTAATCAGACGCCGCCGCTCACACAGCAGAAGGCTTCGCCAACGAAACAGCTGCCGCTCTCCAAGCCAGAACAATCTAGTAAGGAAACCATTGTACAAATCTTTCAATAAAAGTTATCTTAAGTAAAAATGCTGTTTCATTCTACCTCATACCCGAGCCAAGGTAGAACCCACCCTGCCCATATGTTGAGAGAAAAAGTAATTTATTTAGTATTTTTCACCCTGACATAATGCTTTAGAATCAAATGCCCTTTGCAGTAATACTCATCCTGACAACTGACTAGCATCAAAAGAGGTTTCCAGTTACATTTGGTGTCAGAAGTGGGATCTGAACCCACGCCGACAAAGGCGTCTACTGCGAAGGCCCATACGTAGCAACGTTTGCTGACCGTCGTTGAGGAGGCACTGTCGGTAGCCCCTTGGTTCATCTGGGCAGTCAGTTACTCAACAGTTGCTCGTGTATTCGGCCGTACACATCTCCGCATGCATCGTTGAGCCCTGCCATCCATAGCCTACGGAGTAACTCGGTTACCTAGGCGCCATTTCTACATGCGTGATATAATTGAAACATGTAGGCACCAGAACAGTTTACAAACTTAGCCATTTTGATTATGCTCCACCCTTGGTCTAAAAGCCAATGATCATGATCTTTTAGATGTCAGATAAATTGCTCCGTTTTTGCTTCACGGCAACGACCGCATTGTGACCTGCGTCCTCTAGACCCGCTTTATATTCTAGTGTCGCGGAATAGTAAAGAGTTGGAAACGTGGAATATAGTCAGTTTCGTTGCCTATGCCGAGAGCCAGAGGCAGTAGGCTAGCCAAGAGGTAAGAGGATTGCACATGTATCAGAATGTGTCGTCACACAGGGGCAATGGCCTGGTTACACACAACAGGTGAGAGAGAATTGCTTAGCACGCGGATTTGTGTTAGACGGAGACTTTCGTAGAGAATAAGACAGAGGTATAGCGTCAGCTGTACTGCATTTCATAACTTCGCGTAAGTCTGCCGTAACAACACGTAACTCTGTCACAAGAACACCTAAGGGGCGAGTACGACAGATGAATCAGCAGTATAAGTGGAACGAATGCGTTCATTACAAACGAGCATGACGTCAGGATGTCGCTCATGCTTCCTTTAAATACGCCAACTTTGCTAGCAACAAGGCACTCGCAGACTTGCAGTTAGATGTGTACTGGGACGCTGCGTAGCGCTCAGCTCGGTGATCGACATGTTAATCTTTATTAAGGAGACGTTGTAGTGAGGGCGGCCCATCCAGTAGCAGACGTGAGAGGACAGTACCAGCTCTGGTCCTCTCTGCTGCCGCTGTCAATCCTCAACCCAGGATTAGCAGACATCGCGGCAGACTCGCTCGCCGCCAATGCTGACCACATCAGTGAGCCGTCGTCGAGATCGTGCGAGGCCTAGGCCCTGTACATCCGCCATCATAACCGGATGAGCCGACGATGCTAGGGGACTGCAGCCCGTTCCGCCCGTCCACCGCGGACGAGCCACCAGAAGCACCAGGGAAGAAGACTGGGTGGGATAGAGTACACTCCGCACTACGAGAAAGCTTCTCGTGCCGACAGCGCCGGGACTCCAACCCAGAGCCTCCTATGCGCAGCGGCCTGCTGTCCGCCGCCGAGCCAGCCGGCCAGCCAGGCGCCGCCAGCCACGCGCGGCCGAAGTAAGGGCATTCCACCACTACGTCACAGCACGTGGCACTGCGCTAGCAGGACTGGTGCGTCCTGGAGCTGGTGTCATCGCTCCGAGTCAGCGAGGACTTTGGGAAGGTCGTTGATATCACCAAGCTCAGCCAGCCTGCGTTACGCAGGCCACATTGTACTCGGCAGGAATTAAGGTGTCATGAATTAATAATGTTTCTTTGGCGTTTCTGATTCGTCCACAGTCATTTCCTAGCATCCTGATAACTGGAGAGGTCACTGTTGTGACTTGGCAAGACAGCCAAGCCACTAGGAGGTAGCCGAAAGGCACGCGTTTTAGCTCACGCGGGCTGGCGTGAGGTCTGGAACAGTTAAAGGAATAGAGACTAGCAAAAAAGGTACGTAACTTCTGGAATACTTAACTTTAATCCATAATTGGTGAACATCGGTCTGACGGTACATGCATCACAAGATAAATAGCAAATGATAATGGCGCCTTGCTAGGTCGTAGCAAATGACGTAGCTGAAGGCTATGCTAACTATCGTCTCGGCAAATGAGAGCGTAATTTATCAGTGAACCGTCGCTAGCAAAGTCGGCTGTACAACTGGGGCGAGTGCTAGGACGTCTCTGTAGACCTGCCGTGTGGCGGCGCTCGGTCTGCAATCACTGATAGTGGCGACACGCGGGTCCGACGTATACTAACGGACCGCGGCCGATTTAAAGGCTACCACCTAGCAAGTGTAATGTCTGGCGGTGACACCACAGTCACCGCTCGGCTTCCAGTCCACCGTAGGCGACCGGGACCACCGGGGGGAGGGGGGGGAGGGGGGGGGGGGAGGGGGGGAGGGGGACTACAATATACTCCCCACTGCCAGTCATTCTACCTGCCGTCTGTGAATGATTATTGCACGTTGATGTCGAACAAGTTGCATTTTAACGTGGTTGGACCACGTACAAAACCACCATCAAGAAGTATAGGTCGCATCACAACAGAGAATGCTGGTCGTTTTGAAGCGCTATAGCTGATGTAAAACTGTTACCAGGCGGTCATGTGTGACCCCCTATGCCCCCGGCCCTCCCTCTTCCACCGGTCATCGATGACGTAAGCCATGACAGTGAACTGATTTGTGTGTCCCAGTCAGTTGCATGGAATCAGCCCAGAAATTCGGCTTGGAGACCGTCAGAATTAAAGTGCTTGGATGTGCATGTGATCACACAATGTTGGTGTATGAACGTCTGCGATATCTCACGGGGGATCCGTGTACCACCTGGAGCCATGTAACACGGTGTAAGATCAGTGTAAGATCTTAATTAACAGGGATCGGAGATGACTAATACGTCTTTGTAATGATTGTCTATTGTGAATACGACAGGAATCGTGCTGTCGCTGAATTCATCTCTATCTCAACTAGTTCCCCCAGCGAGCTTTACGATAGGAACCGCATCAATGGACAGTCAGAGTCGAATTCTTTGCAAAAACCCTTTCCTAACAACAGAGCATAAAGCTGCAAATATTCATTGGACCACACAACACAGAATTTTAGCAGTAATTAACTGAAGAGCAGTGTCCGCCCAAAGAGACGTTTAAACCGCACTGCATGGAAGGGCCGGCCAAAGGTGGTTCTGTTTTCGGGATGTTTTTCGTAGCATGACTTGGAACCACTTATTCAGGTTACCGTGAACGCGAAGCAGGATGTTTATTTCAACATTCTCGATGACCATAATTTGTGTTTCCTTGTACATCTACATACATACTCGCAAGTCACCGTACGGTACGTACCCTGTATCATTACTACTAAGTTCCTCTCCGGCTCCGCTCGCAGACAGAGCGAGGAAGAAACAGTTGTCTATATGCTTCCGTACGAGAGGCATTTTGTCTCTGTGTTTCTTAACGCGAAATGTACATTGCCAGCAGTAGACTCGTTCTGCAGTCAGCTAGAAATGCCAGTTCTCTAAATTTTCTCAGCAATGTTCCTTGAAAAGAACGTCACCTTGCCTCTAAGGATTCCCATTTGAATTCCCGAAGCATCTTCATAACACTTGCGTGTTGTTCGAACCTACCGGTAACAAGTATAGGATCCCGCCTATGAACTGCTTCGATGTCTTCCTTTAATCCGAGCTGGTGCGGATCCCAAACACTAGAGCAGTTCTCAAGAATGGCTCTCACTAGTGTCCCGCATGCGGTCGCCTTTACAGATGAACAACACTTTCCTAAAATTTTCCCAATAAACCGGAGTCACCATTCGCCTTCTCTACCACAATCCCCACATGCTCGTTCTATTTAATGCAAGGTTACACCTAGAGGTTTAATCGACTTTTTCAACTGGTACACTAATAATGCTGCATTCGAATATTGTGGGTTGTTTTTTCCTACTCGTCTCCATTAACTTGAATTTTTCTACATTTAGTGCTAGATGCCAGTCATCACACCAACTAGAAATTTTGACTAAGTAGTCTTGTATCCTCCTCCTGTCATTCAGCGACGACACCTTCGCGTACACGACAGTATCATCAGCAAAAAGCCGCAGACTGCGGCTTACCCTCTCCGCCCCACAATTAATGTCTATAGAAAATAATAGCAGTCCTATCCCACACTCCTTTGGCACTCTGACAATACCCTTGTCTCTCGCCGTCGAGGTCAACATACTGTGTTCTGTTAGTTAAGAAGTCTTCGAGCCACTAACATCTCAGGGAACGTATTTCATATGCTCCTATATCCTTATGATATGCTACAGGCACTTCCATGTTCTAAGACGGCAGCAGCCGTGTTCACCAAGGCTCAAGGCTGTGTTACACAGAATTAGCTTGATGTCTCGTGCTGGTGACTCATTTTTTCCCTCGGTGTGATTAACTTGCGGCAAGTACCTTAGAAGTAAGCTTACACTCGCTCTAAGCTTGTGGCTATAGCTTAATACCAATGCCTACCAATTTTAATTGTATATTACAGCACTGAGAATGGTAACTAAGTAACCGAAAATCGATTTTGCTGACAATTAAACAACAAAATACGGCCAATGCTGATTTTCCTTCCAATTCTAGATCTTTTTAGCATGTATCCCGGTAGCTGGTACTTACCTGCACCGATGAACCAAAACATTGTGACCGTCTTCTTAATATCATGCTGGTCTCTCTTTGGAATGCATTATATCAACGAATCCTTGGCATCTATGTGGCACCAGGTGTCTACCAACTGGTGACGCACTTACTGAGAATTACGAGTCGATCGTTTGTAGACGTGGAGCTATCGGCGGATAGTGTTCGGCATTTGTTCCATCGGATTCAGATCAGGCGACATTGGTGGCTAAGGCATCAACGTATGTTCACTATCATGGAATCTTACTCCTCAAATCTGTGTAGCAGTAATCTGGCCTTGCTTCTCTTACAGTTATGTTATTGATAGACGCCTTAGCAGTCGGGGATGACATCTAGCGTGAATAGGTCCAGGCAGCCACAGCCGTCATGATGCTGTCGATTACCATCAGGCGTCCAAAGGATGTCCAGGTGAATGTCAGCTAAGATGCGATACTGCCCCCACCGGCCTGTATATATGACTTCGAGCAGCCTGGATGACGGCGTCCGGACACAACCACAGACCTACTGTAACGAGAAACGTGATTCGTCTGATCAGGCTACACGTTCCACACGGTCCAGTCCCGACGAGCTCGTGTCCACAGCAATCGGAATTGAAAAATATCGTTGGGTTAGCGTAAGGACACGTATGGGTCGTATCCTGCAGAGTCCTATTTTCAACAATGAGTGCTAATATTAATTACGTGCTCCGAAACAATTGTGCCTCCACTGGCATTATACTCTATCGTCAAATCTGTTACAGATCGCCGCGCATCCCGATTGACAGAGCATGCCTCCAGCCCCCATGATCCGTGATGAGGCGTGGACGTCCAACAACTGGTCGCCTACTCGTGGTTTCACCGTCTTTTAACCACTTCCCAAAGATTCTGACGTCAGTACCACACAAACAGGAGACTAACTTCGCCATTTCCGACATGCTCGTTCCCACTGCCAGGCCACGGCAACCTGCTCTCTCTTATGACAACCTTGCGGCCCGTATAGTCGCTAGAATGATTTCCATCCATACAGGGTCTTTCGGGAAGAAAGGTCAATATTTCTCACAGTGATAATACAAGTAATTCTGATCAAAAAATGTTATACGAACATAGGTCCGCAAATGCTTCGTTAGGGAGGTATGGATATTGAAAGGAACTTCAATTCTGCAAAACTGATGTGCACAACGTGAACCTGTATGCAGTACAATTGGACCGTAACTTGATTTTCTTGAAAACAATGTTACAGGGAAGTACAGTTATGTTACACACTTTTACATAATGTTTATTTCCCTTGCATTTAGTACATAATGCATTACAACATGCATGTTACATGTATTCAGTTGTAAAATGTCCGCCCCCGGTAGCTGAGTGGACAGCATGAGAGAATGTCAATCCAAAGGGCCCGGGTGCGATTCCTGGCTGGGTCGGAGATTTTCTCTGTTCAGGGACTCGGTGTCGTGTTGTCCTAATCATCATCATTTCATCCCCATCGGCGCTCAAGTCGCCGAAGTGGCGCCAATTCGAAAGACTTGCACCAGGCGAACGGTCTACCCGACGGGAGGCCCTCATCACACGACATTTTTTTTTAGTTGTTAAAGAATACCTCATATTTTACAAACGGCTTTACCACTTATCGTAGAGATGTTGCACAGTTCACTGAACAGGTTCGAATATCTCATCATGAACGATAATGCACTTTTGCGCTCTAGCGGTAACAAGTTGTGCTGCTTATTCAGTTGCCTGTGGTTGGTTCCTAATCAATTTAGCAGCGTCCATGATGTGACGAAGCAGTTCATCTGGTGTATTTACCTTCACTTTGTGCACCTCTGATTTCATACAATCCCATAAACAGAAATGTAAAGGTGTGAGGTCAGGTGATCTTGGAGGACAGGTAACAGCACACCCATGGATAATCCAGCGATTAGGGTAGGTGCGTTTAAGATGGTCGCTCACACGTAAGGCTAACATGTGGAGGGGCAACGTCATGTTGAAAGCACATTCCAGATTGCTTGGCTAAAGGGACGTCTTCTAATAGTTCCACATATGAATTTTCCAAAAAATGCAGGTACGTCTCTCCCGTCATTCGCTGACTGATAATAAATGGACCTATCAAAAAGTTACTGATCATGCCGCACCAAACCTTTATGGCAAAACGAACTTGAAAATTGCTATCCACTGAAGCGTGTGTATTTTCCCCGTGACCATCGATGATTATCGCGTCTGTTGTTTATTCTATGTCGTGAAAACTGGGCTTCGTCAGTGAATAGCATGTATAGAAGCAAATGAGAGGAATGAAGCAAATGACAATTGGTTCGGCCGTCCGGTGTGGCCGAGCGGTTCTAGGCGCTACAGTCTGGAACCGCGCGGCCGCTACAGTCGCAGGTTCGAATCCTGCCTGGGGCATGGTTCTGTGTGATGTCCTTAGGTTAGTTAGGTTTAAGTAGTTCTAAGTTCTAGGGGACTGATGACCTCAGAAGTTGAGTCCCATAGTGCTCAGAGCCATTTGAACTATTTGACAATTGGTCGTCGGTCCTCCAGAACTTAGAACTACTTAAACCTAACTAACCTAAGGACATAACACACATCCATGCCAGAGGCAGGATTCGAACTTGCGACCGTAGCGGTCGCGCGGATCCAGACTGAAGAGCATAGAACCGCTCGGCCACACCGGCCGGCAAAAATGACTGTTCTCAATTACCCAATGACAGAAGTGAAGTCGTTGGGCATTATCGCCAACGTAGAAATTTTGGACACTTTGTATGTGAAATGGATACAGGTTTTCCGCATGTAATGTTTCCCATACACGTGTCTGTGGGGCATTCATACGCAGGGACATTCTTCGTATGCTCGTACTGGGACTTCGTTCAACAACTACGATAATTTCTACCTGTTCTTGCAAAGTTTGACGACCTTTTGACGTGCACGCTCGGACGAAAAATGTCTACTTGGAAGAGAGCCTGTTGCACGCAAAGTGATAAACACTTGGGTAAACACACTGCGATCAGGTAATCGTCGAGTCGGAAAGCGCCTGTGGTATTTTTCTCTTGCAGCGGTAGCACTACTGTCGCAGAAGCCGTAAACATACGCCGTATCTGCGTATTCCTCATTACTATAGACGTGTCGCACGGTTAACAGTGCGTGTACGAACACAGTTAACACCGTACACTACAAAGCTAACAGATCCGTCACCGGTGCACTACACAATGCGGCTTACACGGTACAACTGCGCTAACAACGCGTGATTGTACTACATACTACTTACGTCACGTGACAACAGTAACTGATGGGTACCATAGCGTGAACATGGCATGTAGCCGTGCATTGTTTGCAAGAAAATCACGTTACGGTCCAGTTGTATTGCGAATACGTTCACGTTGTGCACATCAGTTTTGCAGAATTAAAGTTCCCTTCAATACCCATACCTCCCTAACGAAGCATTTGCCGACCTATGGTCATATAACACTTTTTGTGCAGAATTACTTACACTATCACTGTTTAAAATATTGACCTTTCCTCCCCAAACACCCTGCACACGAGTCAAATGAAAACGACACAAATGGGAAAAAAGTGAGTATACTGCAATACTATTTTAAAAGCAAGCTCCATGATCTTTAATACATTTATCCCAATGTGAGACAAGACGGTCAGTGTCTTCATGGAAGAACTTTTCCGATTGCCTATGGAACACTCAGATGTTTAGGACGGGTGGTAGGGACAGAGCATCGAGTGACATTATACTGAGTGCACTATCCGAAAATTACCTCGAGCAATTAAACAGAGAACCGACTCGTGGAGACAACATCTTGGACCTACTGATAACAAACAGACCCGAACTTTCCGACTTTGGAAGCGCAGACCAGGGAATCAGTGATCATAAGGCTGTTGCAACATCCCTGAATATGGAAGTAAATAGGAATATAAAAAAAGGAGGAAGGTTTATCTGTTTAGCAAGAGCAATAGGAGGCTGATTTCAGAATACCTAACAGATGTAAACGAAAATTTCTGTTCCGACACTGACAATGTCGAGTGTTTATGGAAAAAGTTCAAGGAAATCGTAAAATGCGTTTTAGACAGGTACATGCCGAGTAAAACTGTGAGGGACGGGAAAACCCACCGTGGTTCAACAACAAAAAATGGTTCAAATGGCTCTGAGCACTATGGGACTTAACATCTGTGGTCATTAAGGACATCACACACATCCATGCCTGAGGCAGGATTCGAACCTGCGACCGTAGCGGTCACGCGGTTCCAGACTGAAGCGCCTAGAACCGCACGGCCACACCGGCCGGTGGTTCAACATCAAAGTTAAGAAACTACTGCGAAAGCAAAGAGAGCTTTACTGCAAGTTTAAACGCAGCCAGAACCTCTCAGACAAACAGAAGCTAAACGATGTCAAAGTTAGCGTAAGGAGGGCCATGCGTGAAGCGTTCAGTGAATTCGAGAGTAAAATTCTATGTACCGACTTCACATAAAATCCTAGGAAGTTCTGGTCTTACATTAAATCAGTATGTGGATCGAAACAGCATATCCAGACACTCTGGGATGATTATGGCATTGAAACTGAGGATGACACGCGTAAAACTGAAATACTAAACACCTTTTTCCAAAGCTGTTTCACAGAGGAAGACCGCACTGCAGTTCCTTCTCTAAATCCTCGCACAAACGAAAAACTAGCTGACGTCGAAATAAGTGTCCAAGGAATAGAAAAGCAATTGAAATCGCTAAACAGAGGAAAGTCCACTGGACCAGACGGGATACCAATTCGATTCTACACAGAGTACGCGAAAGAACTTGTCCCCCTACCAACAGCCGTGACCTGCAAGTCTCTAGAGGAACGGAAGGTTCCAAATGATTGGAAAAGAGCACAGGTAGTCCCAGTCTTCAAGAAGGGTCGTCGAGAAGATGCGCAAAACTATAGGCCTATATCTCTGACATCGATCTGTTGTAGAATTTTAGAACATGTTTTTCGCTCACGTATCATGTCATTTCTGGAAACCCAGAATCCACTCTGTAGGACTCAAAATGGATTTCGGAAACAGCGATCGTGTGAGACCCAACTCGCTTTGTTTGTTCATGAGACCCAGAAAATATTAGATACAGGCTCCCAGGTAGATGCCATTTTCCTTGACTTCCGGAAGGCGTTCCATACAGTTCCGCGCTGTCGCCTGATAAACAAAGTAAGAATATCAGACCAGCTGTGTGGCTGGATTGAAGAGTTTTTAGCAAACAGAACACAGCATGTTGTTCTCAATGGAGAGACGTCTACAGACGTTAAAGTAGCCTCTGGCGTGCCACAGGGGAGTGTTATGGGACCATTGTTTTCACAATATAGGTAAATGACCTAGTAGATAGTGTCGGAAATTCCATGCGGCTTTTCGCGGATGATGTTGTAGTATAGAGAGAAGTTGCAGCATTAGAAAATTGCAGCGAAATGCAGGAAGATCTGCAGCGGATAGGCACTTGGTGCAGGGAATGGCAACTGACCCTTAACATAGACAAATGTAATGTATTGCGAATAATAGAAAGAAGGATCCTTTATTGTATGATTATTTGATAGCGGAACAAACACTGGTAGCAGTTACTTCTGTAAAATATCTGGGAGTGTGCGTACGGAACGATTTGAAGTGGAATGATCATGTAAAATTAATTGTTGGTAAGGCGGGTGCCAGGTTGAGATTCATTGGGAGAGTCCTTAGAAAATGTAGTCCATCAAAAAAGGTAGTGGCTTACAAAACACTAGTTCGACCTATACTTGAGTATTGCTCATCAGTGTGGGATCCGTACCAGGTCGGGTTGACAGAGGAGATAGAGAAGATGCAAAGAAGAGCGGGGCGTTTCGTCACAGGGTTATTTGGTAAGCTCAAGATTTTAAACATGGCTGCAACAGCAACTGTTGAAATTCTTCACGATAATGGATGACAGCCAGAAGAGTTGCAGCAATAAAAATTTATTAAAATTCTTGACCAAGGTTTCGGTATATATAAATTTACCTTCATCAGAAGTAAAAAATCTAAAACTACATCATGCAATGGAGATTAATAAAACAATTGACGACGCCTTTGGCACAATTGTTTTATTAATCTCCATTGCATGATGTATTTTTAGATTTTTTTACTTCTGATGAAGCCATATTTATATATACCGAAAACTTGGTCAGGAATTTTAATAAATTTTTATCCTGCAACTGTTTTGACTGTCATCCTTTATCGTGAATTATTTGGTAAGCGTGATAGCGTTACGGAGATGTTTAACAAAGTGGCAAACTCCGCAAGAGAGGCGCTCTGCATCGCGTTGTATCTTGCTGTCCAGGTTTCGAGAGGGCGCGTTTCTGGATGAGGTATCGAATATATTGGTTCCCCCTACTTATACCTCCCGAGGAGATCACCAATGTAAAATGAGAGGGATTAGAGCGCGCACGGAGGCTTTCCGGCAGTCGTTCTTCCCGTGAACCATACGCGACTGGAACGCTAAAGGGAGATAATGACGTAAAGTGCCCTCCGCTACTCACCGTTGTGTGGCTTGTGGAGTATAAATGTAGATGTAGAACAATGACTCTACCCTGGCGTTCTCCTTGGCCGAAAAAATCGACAGCCACGAATGCGACAGCCACGAATGTCTTTCTTCAGGGTTTCAAAAATATGGAAATCGTATGGGGAGAGTTCGGAACTGTATGGAGGATGTGTAAGGGATTTCCAGTGAAACCTGTGCAGTGTAGTCAAAACAATCTCTTGGCAACGCATAGGGGGGGGGGGGGGGGGGGGTTTACTACCCTGAAACTATTTAGTTCATCAACATTCCAGCTTGTTTGGCTTGATGGTGCACTTGATTTAATTCACAGCGTTATGTGGACACTTCACAAAAACTGAAGCATGCCATGAAGGCCAGACAACCAGGAATGGTGATGGACACCGTCATTCTGTTGCAGGTGTAAACACGCACGGTACTCCACTGCCAATCACCGGATTCGAAACTGGGTTCTCTGCTGGGCTTGAGGAAGAAAATGGTGGGAGTGTGTTCACGGATGGCTCCTCATGACAGAAAAACAACATTTATTGATCAGCTGCAATACATTGGTTGGGCGAGATTTGCTTACGCTCGTAATATTCTTGGCGGTGATGAAAGTTGCCGGCGGACGCTCAAACGTACGCCCACTGCTGGTGACTGTACCTGCGTTGGCGCTCTGGAATCTGCTGCCTCTGCAGAGAGGCTAAGGCCCTGCTGGATCGTACCGCGACAGCTGGAACCGTGCACCGCGGGCGTCTGTTGCGATCGGGGCTGGGTGGCGTGGCGCGGCGGCAGTGGGAAAGGTCAGTACCCAGTCTCAGCGACCATCTCCGTCGGCGACTCGTTAGCGTCGGAGGACTGGGGCACCGGGTCGGGCTCCGGTCGTGGTATGTGTGGAGGCAACGTCCCAAGGCGATGACAACAGTGCATTACCACAGTGCACCCTAAGTGATGACTCCCATTGCAGGCGGAAACCGTTACGTAACCTCCACACAGCCCCGATCTCTCGTCATCCGATATCGATATTTCTGAAGCTCTGAAGAAAAACATTCGCGGTCATCGATTTCCTTGGCCGAAGAGGCTTACGTCTGGGTAGAATCACAGTTCCATGTGTAAGTAAGCTGTTTTAGGTCTTTATGTTGGTAACGCCACGTAGCGCTCTATATGAAAATCACTGGCTGTGCTGTGTGAAGTCTGTGGCTGGTTGGAATTGTTGAAATATTCGCTATTGTAGTGTTAGGGTAGTTGGATGTGAACAGCGCGTAGCGTTGCGCGATTGGAGTGAGCCGCCAGCAGTGGTGGATGTGGGGAGCATGGGGGCTATGTAAGTAGGCTGTTTAGGTTTTTATGTTGGTAACGCCACGTAGCGCTCTATATGAAGATCACTGGCTGTGCTGTGTGAAGTCTGTGGCTCGTTGGCATTGTTGGAATATTCGCTATTGTAGTGTTGGGCAGTTGGATGTTAACAGCGCGTAGCGTTGCACAGTTGGAGGTGAACCGCCAGCAGTGGTGTATGTGGGGAGAGAGATGGTGGAGTTTTGGGAGCGGATGATCTGGACGTGTGTCCATCAGAAAGAGTAAATTTGTAGTAGTGTATATCATGAACTGATATATATATATATATATATATATATATATATATATATATATATATATAATGACTTTTGAACACTATTAAGGTAAATACATTGTTTGTTCTCTATCAAAATCTTTCATTTGCTAACTATGCCCATCGGTAGTTAGTGCATTCAGAAGTTAGAATCTCTTATTTATCTGGCAGTATTGGCGCTCGCTGTATTTCAGTAGTTCGAGTAACGAAGATGTTTTGTGAGGTAAGTGATTCATGAAAGGTATAGGTTATTGTTAGTCAGGGCCATTCTTTTGAAGGGATTATTGAAAGTTAGATTGTGTTGCGTTAAAAATATTGTGTGTCAGTTTAGTGTTGATCAGAATAAGTAAAGAGAGAAGTGTCTGAGTACGTTCAGTTCTGCTCAGCTGTTTGAAAACCAAATAATGTAAGAGGTTTATCAGCACAGTAATTCATTAATTTTTCTAAGGGGACGTTTCACATAGGCAAACGCAAAAATTTTTCCATGATAGCATTGACAGACTTATCTCACAGTGGGACAAATGCATTAACGGTTGTAACGTTTACTTTTGAAATAATAAACAGTTTACTTACTTGTTTCCTGTCTGCCTGGTTCCCATTTGACTGCTCCTTATACCTAACGTGTCTCGTGCCCGCAACCTCCACCAGGCGGCAGTGCTCAGTGGACATAATGTTTTGGTTCACCAGTGTGTGTGCCGCTCAAGCTTTCTCCATGTGAGGGAACAACGTGTTCGCGCTACAGTTCTGTTGCACCTGTAAGCTGCTGCTCGAGAAAATACTGTGATGTATGAACCACCGTAATATTAATAAATATAGTTGCAGAATACATAGGGTGAATCCGAGGTGATGTACAAACTTTCAGGGACGATGGGAAAGAGTAAATTTATCAATATGAGTTAAGAAACTCCGATCCAGAAACGACCGAGGTGAAAGTTATGAGAGAAACTCTTTCTGGTATCTCTGATACGCAATGTTTATCACAGACATATTACCTATGGTCGTGGAACGTATCCAACTTGTTACTCGTAAACAGATATCGTTCCAGCACTATGGAACCCACCTCACTATGGACTGATGGTTCGCGAACACGTGGTTCGGAAATACTGTGAAAAGTGTGAATGTTTACCGTCCAACATCCTTGCGTAGGGACGCCAGATGAATGTTGACGTCGTCAAGCCCTGAATGAAAAATTGCGCAACGGATAACTGGCGAGGGGAGCTTGAGAGCGCTACCTAGAGAGCGTGCCCTTTCTGTACGATACTAGGCAAGGGGCTGGAGGGCTCACACGCTGATGTGTGGGTCCCTGCATTCTATATCTTCTATTTTTAAATGAATTCCTTTAACTGGACTCCTACGTGATTTTTAAGGTATGTTAAAGGTTGATTGTTTTACAACTTACAGCTCGGGTATATTATATACTAATCTGCTGTCAGAGACAGCAAAGGACTTGGAAGAGCAGTTGAACGGAATGGATAGTGTCTTGAAAGGAGGATATAAGATGAACATCAACAAAAGCAAAACGAGGATAATGGAATGTGGTCGAATTAAGTCGGGTGATGCTGAGGGAATTAGATTAGGAAATGAGACACTTAAAGTAGTAAAGGAGTTTTGCAATTTGGGGAGCAAAATAACTGTTGATGGTCGAAGTAGAGAGGATATAAAATGTAGACTGGCAATGGCAAGGAAAGCATTTCTGAAGAAGAGAAATTTGTTAACATCGAGTATAGGTTTAAGTGTCAGGAAGTCGTTTCTGAAAGTATTTGTATGGAGTGTAGCCATGTATGGAAGTGAAACATGGACGATAAATAGTTTGGACAAGAAGAGAATAGAAGCTTTCGAAATGTGGTGCAACAGAAGAACGCTGAAGATTATATGGGTAGATCACATAACTAATGAGGAGTTACTGAATAAAATTGGGGAGAAGAGGAGTTTGTGGCACAACTTGACTAGAAGAAGGGATTGGTTGCTAGGACATGTTCTGAGGCATCAAGGGATCACCAGTTTAGTATTGGAGGGCAGTGTGGAGAGTAAAAATCGTAGAGGGAGATCAAGAGATGAATACACTAAACAGATTCAGAAGGATGTAGGTTGCAGTAGGTATTGGGAGATGAAGAAGCTTGCACAGGATAGAGTAGTATGGAGAGCTGCGTCAAACCAGTCTCACGACTGAAGACAACAACAACAACAACAACAAAGATTGACGACAATTGATTACGTATTTATTTTAAATATTATCACTCGATTTTACAGCGATTGCAGCAATTGTTCCAGTTTACAGATATTACAATTTTACAACTTACAGCTCGGGTATATTATACACTAATCTGCACGCACATTTCTACGGGCAAGACGGAATTGCGTTGGCCAAACGTATACCACCAAAGTCTCCCAATATTTTACATAGGACATCCACTATGTGAGGAGGATAACGGGCAAACTGGGGACCAGATACATCAACACAGGTGGTCAAATTTCCTAAATTAACGAAATCATTAATTTCCTTACACAATCCGAAGCTGGAAATAAAAGAATTAGTACAAATATTCAAATACCTCTCTTCCATGCGTGAACATTGAGATAGACGCACTGAGGGCACGTCTGCTCACTTACCCGTCTTCTGTAACACTCCTTAGAATATGGCGGGCACCCGGAGGTCTTCCTGGGCCCCGGTGGAGGGGGTGGTCGAACCACTTGGCCGTGACCAACCTCTCCACCCCAAATTTTGTGACACTAGAAAGTCTTTGACTTTTACCTGCCTGTGCTGTCTCTCTGATCCCCTACCCAGGAGTAAGGTTGGCCCTACTATACTACAGAACTACTTCCCAACAAAAATTTGGCCACGCTTTACGGAAAGGCGTGAGCAGGATTAGGAAAGTTCATGTGCAGATTCACATTCGCGTACAAGAAATGCATAATACACGACGCATATAAATAAGTATTATGAAGCCTGACACATTTCTTTCCACCCGTCCCCATGTGTTCTGTTGCACCCGCGGCCGCCCGCGTCGTGTAATAAAATTGGCTGCGGAGCCGCCTCTGTTTCTATTTCCCGGTGCGAGCGAGCAGCGAAACCTGCTGCTTATAAAGCGGAAACTACTGTACCGTTTCAAGTGGACAAGCAGAGGAAGTCCTATTCAGTGACCAGCACGTTCACCTAATCTCACCTCTGCTCACTTGGTTTCTTCTAATGGTGTCTCGTGGAAAGTCTTGTGTACGAGGCGTCTGCCGATACCGAAGAGGGTCTCTTGGCAAGAATTATCGCTGCCTGCGACGCTGTTCAAGCGACACTGGAGATAACAGAAGTACGATAGAACTTTGTGGGATGATGGCATGCTTGCACCGACACTTACGAAACTTGTTCAGATGAAGGAATACATTATTACTGTACCTTAGGGTTTTCGATCTCTTTGACATCAAGTTACGTTCACCATTACTTGTATATTAACAGGGGAAATTATTTGAGTGTATTGCGAAACATTAAGCTGGAATTTTGTGTACCATGACCAGCTGGGGCCCTTAGTTTCAGCGCTGCGGGAGGCTAAGGCGCAAGTCGAGCTGATTCTCTCCTATACCTTTTCACTCAGTCATTTTGGGATTAGGATTCGTTACCTCAAACTGATACATTAACCCTCCTTCACCATCAGTGAAAATTGTAGCATCATTGCGGAATCGAACTATAAAAAGAGCGTGACTACAAGAACTGAAATAACGATCCTCTCCGATTTCCAAAAGGCCCACGATTCTGTAAAAAGACACATCCTCTTCCAGAAACTAAGTCACTTGGCCTGGGCAATAACGTCTTGGTGCTTGTTTAAGCGACGCTGCCAAACGCGACGATTCAAGCAAAATTCGGAGGAAATCTACCAAGGAACTTTATGATCAAATATGTTGTTAGAAAAGATGGCCCATCCTAAGTTCTCTGAGGCTGTCTGCTGGAGAAAATTATTAGAGCATGATGACACTTACAGGTAACTGTAGACTCAGGAAAGGACAAATCAGTAGTCAGTTGCCTACCCTGCGCTGATGACCTGAGGGCTTTGCAGAAGAAGCTACTTGATAATTAAAGTTGGAAGGAACATCATCATTAAGATGACAGAGTACTTCAAACTTCAGAGCTGGTACGCAGTGCTGGATACATAAAATTATTCCCCTCTCTGACCGCAGGACACATGTTCGGAGGCAAAATCGCAACCAACAGGGTACCTCACGCACATATCACAAATGCACTCGACATTATCCCACTGAGTACCACGCATCAGAATGTCGTCAGGGAAAATTAATGAGGATCTGGCAACGAGAAATGGAATTTACAGATCTAAGTCCTTTTCCCTCAAGCTAGAACTCGAGCATTACTGCAGCATAGTGCGGCTCTTAGTATTGCACGCTACAGAGTATGGGCAAAAAGAAACAACTTAGGCAAATTGAATTAAGAGACAGAAATATTCCGAGAAATTTTCTTCAGTTATATCTCTAAACAGAGAGTGATTAATAGAAGTAAAAGTGAGTTCGGCATCTGGAGTGAAATGGACTGAGGAACGGAAAAACTCCCCAAGCGCCAGGATGAGAGAGTACTGGGCTAAGAGGAAATATCGCCGGAGTTAATAACTACGCGGTTCATTATAGGTCTAACCGGAATATAACAATAAAGTTGCGACTACGGTAAGATACAACTATATCCATACCCGCAAGCTACCGTGCGGTGCACGACAGAGGATACCTTATACCACTACTAGTCATTCCCTTTCGTGTCCTTTTTGCAAAGGGAGTGAGAGGAAAACGACTGTGTTTATGCTCCCCTATGACCCCTGATTTCAGTCTGCGATTCTTACCCGAAATGATTGTTGGTGGCAGTTCTATCGTTTTGCACTCAGCCGCTAATGTCGGTTTTCTAAACTTACAAACTGATTCTCGTGATGAAGAAAACAGCGACCACTGTTAGCAATGTTATATATTTACACAGACAGGGCCGTTACCGGTTTCGAATGGGTAGATTCATCTTCAACCAGATGATCGTGTTTAGATTACATTCGCTGTTCTTTATATTAATTGTCGACTGTTTCCCCCATTATGGCAAAGGATCCTTGGGTCGTAGGGCCCTACAGCAAGAAGCAATGTGGAAACGGCCTATTTAACTATAACTCTCCCTGATAAGCTATGAAAGCAATGTAAAAAAATCTCTTAAGGAGAACTGAATTAATATTATGTTAGACACGTCAAAATGCCAGCGGCATTCTATTGTGTCGTTCACTGTTTCCGTTCACGATCAGTAAAAAAAAAAAAAAAAAAAAAAAAAAAAAAAAAAAAAAAAAAAAAAAAAAAAAAAAAAAAATTAAAAAACAGGTTTTTTTATGTATAAGTATACACATAGCGAAGGAGAAAATTTATGCTACCACATCAGTGTCCATATCGAAACATATTTAGGACAGAAAATCTTTGATACTGATTTATATGTTTATCGCCATCTTCAAATCTTCGTATACAATCTTGCATATGGAAAAACCATTCGATGTGTGTGTGTGTGTGTGTGTGTGTGTGTGTCTGTGTGTGTGTGTGTGGTGCACTTCACTACGTGCACATTTATGTATTAAAAAGGTGTTTTACACATTTTTTCCGTGTTTCGTGAACACAAGCAGACAACAGTAGAAAAAAAAATGATGCAAAAATTTCGATTTAATTAACGTCAAACTAATTCAGTTCTACCTAAGAGGTTTGTTGAAATCGTTTTCATTGATTATTAGATACAGTTACTGTTAAATACACCGTTTCTTGTATTGTTTTTTGCTCTAGGGCACGGCAACCTCAACGAGCTTATGATAAAACAGGAGAAAAATGGCCAAAAACTAATGAAAACAACTAAAATGTAACTTAGAAATAAACAGCCGTTTGAAGAATGAGATTTTCACTCTGCAGCGGAGTGTGCGCTAATATGCAACTTCCTGGCAGATTAAAACTGTGTGCCCGACCGAGACTCGAGCTCGGGACCTATGCCTTCTGCGGGCAAGTGCTCTACCATTTGAGCTACCGAAGCACGACTCACGCCCGCTCCTCACGGCTTTACTTCTGCCAGTATCTCGCCATGTCTCCGCAGTATCCTTTCTTTCAGGACTGCTAGTTCTGCAAGGTTCGCAGGAGAGCTTCTGTAAAGTTTGGAAGGTAGGAGGCGAGATACTGGCAGAAGTAAAGCTGTGAGGACCGGCCGTGAGTCGTGCTTCGGTAGCTCAGATGGTAGAGCATTTGCCCGCGGAAGGCATAGGTCCCGAGTTCGAGTCTCGGTTGGGCACACAGTTTTAATCTGCCAGGAAGTTTCATCCGTTTGAAAGTAAACCTGTCGTCTGAAGATGAAACTGTCCATTCGACAACTCAAAGGATCTATTTATGTAAATAAATAGCAATATTAACAGTGGATGCTTGCAGTTTTCTTCTTTGCAAGGATTACTTTGCATCATGTAGAGAAACATGGTCCCAAATAGCAGATATCGAAAAACTAGCGTTTCTCCGTGGATCGCTAAAGGAACAAGGATTCTCACTTGAGTTGACAGAGCATTTCTGTAATACTCGCGCGTTGATCGTACGAACGCACGTCAGAGTCGTCTGAAATGGAGACAGAGACGGGGAAAAATTTCGTGTTATTGATTTGCAAGCGTATTGTTTTAACATGCTGTTACGAGTTTAGGATGGGAACTTGGAACTGTGCTCGGTAATTAGCAAGTGCCAGTCTGCCGGGGGAGGGATAGTTGCAGCGATCCGCTCTGCACGCTTAACGGGTACACGCGTCCCGTGTGTGTGGTGTCGGGGGCGTCTAGTAAACAGCCCGAGTACAATTAGCGATGAACAAGCGCCTCCCCCAGCCCGCCGCTTAACCGCTGCGCAAACACGGGGGTGGCGGGACCGTCTTCGGACGCGCTCCTGCGGGACTATGCAAAGTGGGGAGCGGTTCCGGCTGGCACGTCTTAGGAAACTGGCTGTGCAAATAAACCGGCGCCCTCCCGAGCGTCTTCACGAGCGAGAGTATTCTACCGCGAGGGGTGGTCGGGGCGGACGCCCGCGCAGGGGCCTTACCAACTCGCCGCCCAAAGTGTCGGACTTCGACACTCGGCGGCCTGTTTGATCTCCTGGGAGGGTCGCCACCCGCGGGCCGCTGCCGGGTCTCCACCCCCGCGGTCTGAGGAACATGTAAATGGAGTGGCGGAGGCGGCGGCGATGGCGCCTCGGGTGATTCTTACTGCCTCGCTAACTAGCGGCGCTCGGCAGTTGTTTGTGCTGGTCGGACGTCATTACCATGTCTCAGCCCCTACCTCGCCGCCCGCCCACGCACTCTCTCACTTGCCGCTATTTGTAAGACGTCGGCCAACTCCGTAACGGTACAACACTGGTGAAAGGCGAGCTTTGAGGCGGGACGCTTGAGATTCAGTGTGCTCTGGGAAATTAGGCCCTATACAGCGCCTCGGCAAACAGCGGCCAGATCGCCGGCTACGACCGCGACCGACACGCCACGGCAAGCAATTACGACGAGGTGGCAGTAGAAAACCTTAGCGACAGTAATGACGTTAGCGATACCATCTGCACACTGGTGCGATGCGTCTGATACGCACTGGGTTACGGGTAATTGCGAGCCGTATGGTGCTCTGTCGTCGGATACAACAAATGGTACGAAGGGGAGAGAGTTTTATCTGGAGGATAGGATACCTAGGAACACACGATTTTCGAGGACGGCGTAGCACTCTGATTCCTTAGCATCACATGAAAAAATGCGCCCTAGAAACTGCCATAAGCAGTTTCTGGCATTTTGTACTGTGTTTGCTGTTGTGAGACATAAAGTTGTGTTTTGTTTAGTCTTTGTAAATCCTATGAGTTCTACGTATTTAAGTACTATATTATACAGGGTGAGTTTTTTTTAACTCGAGACTACTAAGTATCTAAAAAGTAAAGCATCAGATTAAAAAACGGAGAGGACGTCTACAATATTCCCCCAAGCCACACACAGAGGATGGGGCGGGGGAACAATTTTGAAATTTTAAATAGGAACTTCCCATGAAGATCCTGATGGTGGGAAAATTCAGCAGACAGTAGTCTGATTACTTCCAGATACACGACTTAATTGGTGAGTGCTACTGCGGAGCTTACGATTCATTGTAACTAATATGGCAGAGACAGCAAAGGACTTGGAAGAGCAGTTGAACGGAATGGACAGTGTCTTGAAAGGAGGGTATAAGATGTACATCAACAAAAGCAAAACGAGGGTAATGGAATGCAGTCGAATTAAGTCGGTTGATGCTGAGGGAATTAGATTAGGAAATGAGACACTTAAAGTAGTAAAGGAGTTTTGCTATTTGGGGAGCAAAATAACTGATGATGGTCGAAGTAGAGAGGATATAAAATGTAGACTGGCAATGGCAAGGAAAGCGTTTCTGAAGAAGAGAAATTTGTTAACATTGAGTATTGATTTAAGTGTTAGGAAGTCGTTTCTGAAAGTATTTGTATGGAGTGTAGCCATGTATGGAAGTGAATCATGGACGATAAGTAGTTTGGACAGGAAGAAAATAGAAGCTTTTGAAATGTGGTGTTACAGAAGAATGCTGAAGATCAGATGGGTAGATCACGTAACTGATGATGAGGTATTGAACAGAATAGGGGAGAAGAGGAGTTTGTGGAACAACTTGACAAGAAGAAGAGACCGGTTGGTAGGGCATGTTCTGAGGCATCAAGGGATCACAAATTTAGCATTGGAGGGCAGCGTGGTTGGTAAAAATCGTACAGGGAGACCAAAAGATGAATACATTAAGCAGATTCAGAAGGATGTATGTTGCAGTAAGTACTGGGAGATGAAGAAACTTGCACAGGATAGAGTAGCATGGAGAGCTGCATGAAACCAATCTCAGGACTGAAGACCACAACAACAAAAACAACATGGCAGATTCAGTATTCTCTCCAGCAACTGATCTTCGATTGTCCCTTTTTGGTGGTTGTACACTGCCGTCACTGGAGAACTGTCGAATAACTCGATACAAAAAGGCGCATGATCGCACTCTGTTTGTAAAACGTCGAACATAAATGGTTACAGCATCATCAACATTGCCGCCACTTTCCCCACAGATGTAAACCCTCTGAGTTTACTTGCCTGTCGTAACGGCATGCATTCCAACTAATAACGTAGCCAGGTTACGAAGGAACATATTTAAGAAATGAGGGACGACGTGCACGAAGTGAGATCAAATCATTAAAACAGCTGCACTGAGAAAAGTCCAACACACACGTCTACTTTCCTGTTTTTTATCTAGCGTATTTTTCTCGAGATAATACCATTTTGAAATTGAACTGATTTATTTGTCTATTAGAACGATATCTACGGCGCAACGACAAAAGTGTTACATACAAAACTGACGTATCATTCCCGTAGAATGGGGCGGGGGAGGGGAGGAGGTTAACATTGGTGTCTCCAGATAGCTTTTAAAAAATATTGAATACTTGTTTCCTCGTTGTAATTCGAAGCGTTGTCGTTTTACATACTTCGTTGTCTCACGGTAAAATACTCACGTTGTACACTAAACCATCTGGAAGATACTGGTAATCCTTCGGTTACGGAGTTTTATGTCGAGTAAAATTGTGAATTTTTCAAGGCTAGTTACTTAATGCGTGGACGGTTAAGCCCTAATTCGTCTGCCATGCACCATATTGTACGTTGAAACGGGAGAATGTCTTGTCCCACGAAATCATGACATTTGCAAATGAACTAAGTTACTTTAACGTCTACCAATTTCCCTGCCTTGAAACCAGAGATTTGTTTTAGCTGTCAATAACGTCTATTTCAAAACGGTTTGCAACTTACAACAGGTTTTTGATGATATTTATTCTTAATTTGATTTCACTTACTGATTTTTGATGTGTAGTAGAGCAAAAATGTAACACGTAGTCCATTAACTGCAACATCGACAAGATTGCGCTGCTTTCAAATTTCAGTCGAATACTTACCTCTAAGTACATGGCAGTGTTGTACCATGGAACAAGTTTTCAAATTTGGACAAACCTTACTTTTCCGGAGTAACTGTTGTAATTTCAGAAACTTTGTTTCGTGGGATATAATTATAAATTAACAATTTTCTAATTTCTCCCCTTACGGTACTTTCCATATGAAACTTTTTTTTCTTGACAAATTTCACCATTCTAAGTAAACGATAAGAACTCTGTAGGTTTTGGTGAGTGAGTCTGCGAGAGTCAACATATGATATAATTGGCTGTGTCTTTTGGTTCCATTGACATAGACGCTACACTTTTTTCACATCACCAATGGACAGTAGACCTTAACATGTGACATGAATTTCAACTTGATGCTTCTACCCGTTCCTGAGACAAAGGATTTTGAAGAGTCGGACAGACAGACAGACATACAGAAAGATAGGCAGATAAGGAGCGCTCATATAGTGGTTCCGTTTTTACGGAGTGGGGTACTGAACCTTTAAAATACAGTACGGTTAGCCAGAGTGTCAGTTAAGGTCTTGCACTTTCGTGGGTGTACGAAACCTTGAGGAACGTTGGTCACTTTTTGAAAAAAATCCACTACTGACTTTTTGTCGCCCGAGCATGGATGTTGTTGATCTGATGACTGATGAAAAGAGCAGGACACAAAATGACTGGACGGTGCCCAAAAATATAAACAGAGTGGGAGATTAGGTGCCATTTTCCGATAAAACCAAACGCGAGTTTTTCTCGCAGTGGTCTGGGTGCCAACTTTTCCTAAGTGTGGGAGTTTGCCACGAAAGTATTCGAATTTTGTTTGTTTTGAAAAACGGGGGATTGGCTAGCAGTTAAATAAACTTTTCAGAGGAGGGAGGGCAAATCTTATTATGTGGTATCCCACTGAGAATGCTACTAACGGACTTTCTAATTTGGGGACAAGTGTTTCTTTGAAACTTCCTGGCAGATTAAAACTGTGTGCCGGGCCGAGACTCGAACGCGGGACCTTTGCCTTTCGCGGGCAAGCGCTCTAGCAACTGAGCCACCCAAGCACGACTCACGCGCCGTCTTCACGGCTTTACTTCCAGAATGAAACATCCCCCAGGCTGTGGCTAAGCCATGTCTAAGCAATATCCTTTCTTTCAGGAGTGCTAGTTCTGCAGGTTCACAGGAGAGCTTCTGTAAAGTTTGGAAGGTAGGAGACGAGGTACTGACAGAAGTAAAGCTGTGAGGACGGGGCGTGAGTCGTGCTTGGGTAGCTCAGTTGGTAGAGCACTTGCCCGCGAAAGGCAAAGGTCCCGAGTTCGAGTCTCGGTCCGGCAAACAGTTTCAATATGCCAGGAAATTTCATATCAGCGCACACTCCACTGCAGAGTGAAAATCTCATTCAAGTGTTTCTTTGGTGGCCTCTCTGTGGAGAACTCAGAGGGGGGAGGTTTCGGAGACTGGTAGATTTTCGATTCGGCGTGAGAGACATCGATTTTTACATCCGAAACCTGAATTGTAAGTCACGAGACAGAGCTCTCATTTAAGGAGACTTGGGAAGCTGTATTTTCTCTGCATATTTAGACTTTAGCTTTTGTTTCTCCAGATTACTGTGACTTAGAATTACACAAGATCACACTTCCAGTGTGAGTGGAGAATGAGAGTTGATGGGTCCGTTTTTGGGAATTAAACTACATGCTCGGTGGCTCACTCATGAGTAAAGTGATTTCTGCAAGGCCCCCGCCCCCCCCCCCCCCCCCCACCGACTCGTCTGTCGTTGTCATTCACTTCCAACCAAATATTTTTCGTTGCAGATAGTTTTTCATTTCACATCTGAGTCTGCATATCGATTGGTTTTATTCGATGCAGATAACGAGGATAGCCCAAAGGGGCCTAAAATCTTGTCTGACATCAAAGACTAGTCAAACAATGTTCCAGGAAAAAGAGACGGGTAAGAGATACTTTAAAAGCGTTTAATATATCAAAATTTCTAGTTTAAACATATTCATTGAAACCTAATTAATCCACCGTCAAGCAGTCTTGTTTCAAGCGCTAATCAATTTGCGCAGCATACGCTCTGTGCATGAAGCTGAAAATTTCTCGGTTATACGGATAACAGGAATTGCTTTTGTCATTTGTTGCTATGCATCACTTAAAACATTTCCCATTCTGCCCATTGTCCCCAAGCTGCACGTCAGCTGCACCCGTAGTGAAGCTGTGTTACGGTTATCAAAGTGGAAGGCGACTATTGTTTGCATACTGACGTTTCTATTGTGGTGACATAGAGCTACGTCGCTGTAGTTGTTACCGACGCTCGTGTGCACACATGATGAAGAGTAGCATGTGCAGCCCTCTCACTGTTGTTGGCAGCAGTATCTCTTTTTTTTGACACGGAAAAGTTTTCACTCTGTTTCCTAATACTTGTCAGGGACCTTGAAGCAGAACTAGAACTTTGTTAACAGAGCAACTTAGCTACTTTAATAGTTCATCGAAGAAATTTCGACAAGTGTAAATGTTAACTGGAATTAAGCATTTGCAGTATGCATAGTGTGAAAGAGGTCCAGTGCAGAGTTCCACTATTCACAGAGGACGTTGGCTGAGGTGGGACATCGTGATCTGTTCGTTCGCAAAGCGAACGAACGAATTTACCACTTCGACATGCCTCCACAAATGTGATCATACCTCAGGTAGTAGTCATCTGGTCGTAATCCACCAAGTATTGCTTTGGCCATCAAATAAGTTTCTCAGAAACTCGAAAAAGATCAGCCTGTTATGAATGTAAACTAAATTGTTTCAAAAAAGAATTTACTTGTATTTATATCATCGTCAGAAGAATAATGTAAATCTGTAGTTCTCCCATTTCTGCTACTAACTTTCGGCTCAGTCGTTTCCGAGCCAGGGCTCCATTTCAGCGAGTCCACTGACGTTCTCCATGGTGAGGTGAGGAGAGGGGGCGTTGGTGGGAGTGGCGGCTTGATTCCAAAATTTCTATTTTTAGTATAAACGAGTTTTGGGACATATAATATCAAAAGAACTGAAATTCATAGGTGGTGGTAAAAACTTATTCTGTCTCAGGGAACTGATATTTGACCACTCAATGTGAATAATAATTCTGTACTACACATTCCAAGTTCATCCTCTAATGACTTTGAGCTGTTTTGGTACCCGCTTCGCACACAATTCTTGAAAACCAAATGTTTCAGTAATGATTTCATACAGAAGAAGTGGATGATTTCTTTGATCTTATCCACCACCTCATTGGTCACGACTGAGAACGCCCACTCCTGTATTTTTTTTTTTTTTTTTTATATCATGAACATCCCTTGCCTGTGATGTGTTCTTCCACAGCTCCTTTGCCTGTCACATTGTTGGGGAGTCTATACTCTAAAAAAGCCATTTTTCACATAAATAAATTTTTCAGTTTCGAGACATGTAACGGCACAATAACTGAATTTTATGTGTGACACTAAAAATTTATGAACTGATGTTTTTCTCACTCAGTATATGAATAGAAAGACTATGTCTTTTAACCGGCTATCTTTGATTCTCTCTTTTTCCACACGCGTTTTCCATTTTATACTAAAATCGTGGAGTCTGCCATTCAGGGTAAATTTATTTAGACCCTCCTGTGTAGTTTCATGTTGTAATTGATCTCCAAATATAACTATTCTCGCTCTTTTCAGAAACTTCGTAGACAAAGTTTTGATTTTTCTAGTGTCTTTTCTCCCTGACACTCAGTTCTCACTACCACAAACAATCATCGAGATAAGCGTCGTTTTCCAGATCCTTTCCTCTACTTATCATGCTGCACGTTGTTTTGTTTGTCAGGTCTTCTTATCTCCTAATTGATATTTTTACCCTTCTCCAACATTGTTGAAAGTATTTAACATCATAAACTGCTTGTGACACAAGGGCCGCTGGCCGAGTGTACTACTGATTCAGGGGAAAATGCTGCCACTAGTGTAAGACGTCACACTAAAAACAGAGCAAATTCTGTTTAGGCCTCATGGAAAATGGAAGTTTTTTTCTCTCTGGAAGAGTGTCTCTTATGGTTAACTTTTAGATCATTTACCGTTGCTATTACATGTGAATGACATCCCACTTAACATACATCAAGAAGCAATTGCTTATTTTGAAGCCGGTCCTAGTGTGTTAGTTACGTTTTTCAAAGAATTATTGAATAGTTCTCTGGAAACCCGCTGTATTTGTTTCTGCGCAACAAATATAACCATACAAAAAATTGCACCATATGAACAGGAGTCAGTAAACAGGATAGACCGTTCCAAATGTTTGGAGGTGCGCACTGATGAAAACTTGTATGGGAAGAAGCTTATTACTGAGCTGTTCGGACTATTAAATTCAGCTACTATTGCTCTTTGTATAATTGCTAGTCTTGGAAACAAAGGAATCAACCTCCTAACCCCTAATTTTTTTTTGCACATTTACACTCAATAATGTCTTATGGAATGATTTTATGGGGTGAATCGTCACTACAAAATAAAGTATTGATTGCACAAAATCGAACAGTGTATATGGTGTTCACCTGCAGTCGTCTCGTAGGTACCTCATCAAGGGGTCAGACATTTTAACTGTACCTTCACAATATACAGGCTGATTCAGCTGCTCCTGCCTATAGGTTTTATGCTACCCACAATGCCTTCAAAAACCAAGTGCAGAATTTTTATATTCTCTCGTTATTTGTGCTCCAGCTATTAGCCTTACAGAAGAAGTGAACAAGATCTCCCTGTAGGAAGTTTAATGTTTAGAATACGTAAACTCCGTGGGTCACAGTTCACGAACTATTCAAGAAAAACGCGTTTGAAGGTCAGTTTTCTACGTTTTTGTTCACTAATTCGAAAACAATGGTCTCAAACGAAAATTTGTCCCAGTACAAAATAGAACAAAATTAAATTTCCTACAAAAAGGTTCTGATAACTTTTTGTGTAGAACTAATAAATTGTGCGTAGTAAGCGAGAGAGTGTGAAAATCTTGCACGTGGTACTTGAAGGCACAGCGGTTTGTATGAAACCCATAGGTAGGGGCAGATGGCTCAAATGGTTCAAATGGCTCTGAGCACTATGGGACTCAACTGCTGAGGTCATTAGTCCCCTAGAACTTAGAACTAGTTAAACCTAACTAACCTAAGGACATCACAAACATCCATGCCCGAGGCAGAATTCGAAACTGCGACCGTAGCGGTCTTGCGGTTCCAGACTGCAGCGCCTTTAACCGCATGGCCACTTCGGCCGGCTTAGGGGCAGGTGAATTACCCTGTACACACATGTATACTCACCAATGAAATACGTTAAAAGTAACAGTGGTAGACAAAGTTCTAATTTTTATTTTTCACACAAACGAACGCAGCCGTGCTTGTAGATTTAGGTGGGCTGAACACGAATATCAAGGTCACAACTGTTTCCTAGTTCAGGGTCACATTTAAATAAGGTATTTACGTGGCAAAGTCATACTTACGGAACATTACAAGGGCTACATGCAAAGGCATTGTGACACGGATTCCACTGTTGTGAGCGAAATGGACGCTTCCGGTGCAGTTTGGTAAGACTGCATTACACCATGACTCATATGCGCACCATCCCGTCGCTTGAGCATAGTCGCATGTAGAAACCAACCTCGATTTTCAGTGTCGTTCGTCACTACTGCATGCTGTTGCGCTGATTTTCTTCACGTGTTACTGGAAAAAGTGTCATAATGGTTGGCGCTGAATGTACATGAGATGAAGTGCTAAAACTGAATAATTGTGTTTATTAAGCGTGTGTACAATTTCACAAAAATTCCGTCGGCTTGTAGTATGATGTGAAGCGTGGACTCTAGGAAATGCAGAGAAAAAGAGATTGGAAGTAATGGAAATGTGCATATGGAGAAGAATGACGAAAACAAGATGGGTAGATAGAAAAAGTAATGAACAGGTCTTAAGAGAAGCGAATGAGAACAGAAGGCTGCTAAATTATATAGGAAGAAGAAAATAAAAAATGATAGTGCACATAATGAGACACAACCAGCCCCTAAAGAATGTATTTAAAGGAAAGGAAAAAACCAAGAGTCAGGCCAAGAGCAACGTATTTTAATAACATCAAAGAAGATATGGGGATAAAATTGTATGCAGAATTGAAGAGGATGACAATGGAGAGAGGGATGTCGTTAAATCAACAAGTCATAGCCTTTAGTTTATGATGATGTAGTATGAAATGTAACTTCCGTTACGTTTGTGCAGATGTTATTGTGGTTCAAGAAGATGACTGCTGACTTAATCAGTGAAACAAGTATATCCCTTGAATTTGGGTTGTCGAGATGAAGACCATGATAAATCAGGGGCTCTACATGTGCACTGAACCTTGTGTTTGGCTACACTGAATGGTTGGATGAATGGTAAAACCATGTCCATGAGGTTTTGTGTGTCTGCTATTTGGTGTGAACCCACAAACCATACATTACACTGCTTTGTATAACATATCTGTGCTGGCGTAAGCTGTCTCCAACGCACCAGATGGCAAAGAGGTTGTGAGAAGGTCGATAGAGGCCAAAGACAGACTGCAAGAAACAAGCCGCCAACGCCCTCTCGGCTGCCAGTACTTCTATCGCCACCGCAGACTTCTAGAGGGCTCAGTCATCCAGTGAGTCAATGAGTCGAATCATCAAAAGCAGCCTAGTGGGAGTCGATGTCGCAGTTAGCCTCTAGCCTGGAGTCAGTCAGTACCTAGCGACCAGAGTGGTGTACGTAGTGGGACTTTGTACTACACCAGCAGTGAGGCTGACGTGGACTATTATAGAGAGCTTGTACTATAACATCTTAACTATCTTGAGTTAAGCAGCTTTCGTATTCTTCTTACTAAAGAACCCTCTTAATAAACGTGTGCAGTTGTGTTGTAGAAAGACGATATCGACCACCAAACAACATCCTCTCCTTGCACCTCAAGATACAATCCTACAGTGACAACGAGACGACACTAAAGCCTCCCTTCAGGAAAGGAGTAAATCTGAAGAGGAAAAGGAATATTCATAAGCTGACATCCCATCTGTCATTCTCCTAGTGGCTCATGGCGGACGACTACTGGTGCATGTTCACCCACATGCACCACCATCAAACAGTGATGGCAATGATGCTGAACCAACTCATACAGCCGAAAAAGTGCAGTTATCCGCTATTCACATTGACCCTGCATTTACACCAACATCATCATCTGGAGAACCTCGCAAAATCAAAAACGTGACCTTAATGATCTAATTAGGGATTCAGGTCTTCCAAAGTGTAAAGCAGAACTGCAGCAGTGGGATCGTCTCGCTAGCACCGTACGTGTATCGCTTTCGCGGCAGCGTCAGAAAAAACTTGAGTGCCATTCCAGTACTAAAGTCGACATAACGTTCTGCAGTGAAGTTGAATGTTTGTTGGAAGACCTGAACATTACATATAAATCAGACGAGGGGAGACTCTTTATAGACAGCTCAAAAACAAGCCTGAAGGCTGTATTGTTACATAATAGTAATGAAAGGACATCCATCCCTGGCGCATATGCTGCCTTAGCTAAAGAGAGTTATATAATTTTGAAATGCGTTGTAAACTGTGTTAATTATAGTAATCATGAATGGCTGATAGTTGGAGACTTGAAAGTTGTTGTGATGCTTTTGGGTTTGCAAGTGGGTTACGCTAAGTATTACTTCTATCTGTGTGAGTGGGACAACAGCACAAGAGAAAAACTCTGCACACAAAGGGAATGGCCTCCACGAACCGGTTTGGTATCTGGGTCTAGAAATCTTGCCGAAGGACCTCTCCTGAATCTGAACAAAATCGTTCTCCCATCATTGCGCGTTAGGTTGTGACTTATGATGGCATTTCGCAGTGGTAACACCTGTTTCCATCCGATCACCGAAGTTAAGCGCTGTCGGATTGGGCTATCAGTTGGATGGGTGACCATACGATCTGAAGAGCGCTGATTGCAAGCGGGTTCCACTCAGCCCTTGTGAGGCAAATTGAGGATCTACATGACTGAGAAGTAGCGGCTCCGGTCTCGGAAACTGACATACGGCCAGGAGAGCGGTGTGCTGACCACATGCCCTTCCATATGCACATACAGTGACGCCTGTGGACTGAGGATGACACGGTGGCCGGTCGGTAACTTTGGGCCTTCATGGCCTGTGCGGGAGGAGTTTAGTTTAGTTTTAGTTTATGACGGCATTTCTTAAGGGTGTGCACAACAATGAAGTAGCGTTTCAATGTTTGTAAGGTGTTTCCACAATTCAGCGCAGAAAAGATAACAAGGGGGATATTCATTGGTCCACAGATACGCCGGATGTTGAGGGACACACACTTTGAATTTATTCTAACCCCTGATCAGCTGCATGAATGACGTTGTTTTCGTAACGAGACAGCATTGTTCTTCGGAAACAAGATAGCTGAAAATTACAGAGACCCTGTAGGTGAACTTGATCAAGCTTATAAGCCCACGACATTTCTTTCCTGGAACGGTGGTACACAGAACGGTGGAGTACTGCTATGCTGGATGATTCCTGCTGGATAATACAGGGAGTATACTGAGCAAGAATAAAGGAATGAAAAGAAAAATTCGGAGTAGGTATTAAAACCCATGGAGAAGAAATAAAAACTTTGAGGATTTGACATTGTAATTCTGTCAGAGACAGCAAAGGACTTGGAAGAGCAGTTGAACGGAATGGACAGTGTCTTGAAAGGAGGCTATAAAATGAACATCAACAAAAGCGAAACAAGGATAATGGAATGTAGTCGAATTAAATCGGGTGATGCTGAGGGTATTAGATTAGAAAATGAGACACTTAAAGTTGTGAAGGTTTGCTATTTGGGGGGCAAAATAACTGATGATGGTTGAAGTAAAGAGGATATAAAATGTAGACTGGCAATGGCAAGGAACGCGTTTCTGAAGAAGAGAGATTTGTTAACATCAAGTATAGATTTAAGTGTCAGGAAGTCGTTTCTGAAAGTATTTGTATGGAGTGTAGCCATGTATGGAAGTGAAACATGGACGGCAAATAGTTTGGACAAGAAGAGAATAGAAGCTTTCGAAATGTGGTGCTACAGAAGAGCGCTGAAGATTAGATGGGTAGATCACATAACTAATGAGGAGGTACTGAATAGAATTGGGGAGAAGAGGAGTTTGTGGCACAACTTGACTAGAAGAAGGGATCGGTTGGTAGGACATATTCTGAGGCTTGAAAGGATCACCAATTTAGTGTTGGAGGGCAGCGTGGAGAGTAAAAATCGTAGAGGGAGACCTAGAGATGAATACACTAAGCAGATTCAGAAGGATGTAGGCTGCAGTAGGTACTGGGAGATGAAGCAGCTTGCGCAGGATAGAGTAGCATGGAGAGCTGCATCAAACCACTCTCAGGACTGAAGACCACAACAACAACTATACAGGGACGTGCTCCACAACCACGCACAAAAGGAAGACAGAGAAACGGTGCGAAGAAACTAGTTAAGTTCAGTTAATGTATTCATCCTATTGATTACACTAGCAATATATTGATTACACTAGCAATATACGTTAATGTAAAGTTACAACTTACTTGTAACCTTGAGCTAGGAGACAATTTTAAAAGTAATATTCGTATTCTAAATCTATAAGAAAAACGCCTACTTTGACTTCTCTAAGAATCCAATGTGGACCAATGTAGACCACCACAGTCCACACCTACAACGCTAGAAGGAAAAATGACCTTTATGACCCATTATTAATGCTGTCAATAGATCAGAATGGATTCCAGCATGAATCATCAAAATCTTTTGATCATTGCCGCAATAACATAAAGCGTCTTACAAGTAGAAAAACCAGTTATGAATCTAGGAAACTACAATTTCTTCTGGATGTGTACTTCTCTTTTACGATCGAATTTTTATTTAGAATCTGGGAGCCTGCAAGGAAAGGTGTTTTAAGCGTATTTCCACGAGTACGACTGAAAAATAATATGTAGATTAGTGTAAAAACTAAACATGGTCCAAGAGACTGTAATATGAAACTTCCTGACAGATTAAACCCGCGTGCACGAACTGAGACTCGAACTGGGGACCTTTACCTTTCGCAGACAAGTGCTCTACTGACTGAGCTACCCAGCCTCGACTCAATACTTGTGGGTAGCTCAGTGGGTAAAGCAGTAGCCCGCAAGAGGCAAAGATCCCAAGTTCGAATTTTGGTGTGGCACGCATTTTTAATCTGCTGGGAAGTTTCATATCAGCGCATCCTGTGTAGGAAGCTGCAGTATAATTGTAGCCCGTGCTGTTAGCTAATTTCGACTGTCTTATAAGTTATTGTGGCTGAACCACCCTCTATATACCCTACTTTCAGATCAGCTCACAACGTAGAATGTGTTAAGAAAATCATTCCCTTTATCGAAAGGTGGCAGTGTGGACCAAAACAAGGAAGAAACTCCATTAAACAAGTCCTCTGAAATGCATCCCTTCAGGCGGCTCTCAAAGTATGCATTTTAGAGGCCATTACTGATGAACATCTTTTTCTTGTTTCGGTCCATACTGCAACATATCAACATACGGAAAACTTTCTTGACATCTTGCATATACATGAGGAGTCTGATGAGTAACGTCAGATCTTACATGCGACTAACATAAGATAGTCCAAGAACATATCTCTTGATGATTTTTGATTCATGATGCTTGTTACTCGTATTTGGAAGCAAGGAAATCTTTTATAGTAACTGGGTGTCAGTTTGCTGACGTTCTTCAAATTGCGTCTTTCAGTTTGAAAAGTTTTGACTGAAGCGTGAAACGGGTCCCTTCCTCTGTCTATATAGCGAATCGTTATTCATTCTACATAGGTCATCAGCATATATAAATGTAGTACATGTCAGCAATAATACTTCGATTTCGGTATTAAATAATATTTCACTTAGCTTTTTCTGTCACTTGTAGTCGACTTATTCCCAGGGCTGATCTGAAGTCCATAGGCTTTTGTTTTATAAATCATGAAATAATGTAAATTCTAATTTCAGAATGTGAACAATTTATTCCACTTCTATCAAGTGGAAATTCCTTCCCTAAGATGTTGAAATAGAGAATGACAGGATTTTTGAAAATATGTCGCTATTAGTGCAAGTTTCAAGCCAGAAATACCAAAAACGGTGTTTGGTTTCTCGCTCAAAAATTAATGATTCCGTGTTTCAGCGTTTTGGAAATTTAACCCCTTTAGGGGTGAAATAGTTGGTGAAATTCTTTTTTAAAAACAAATCATTACCCCATTAAAGGAATAATGAAGCATCTATAAAGCTAGATTTATGAAAATTAGTATTTGACTTTTCAGTCAGAAATTACTAAAACATGTTTTAGTGTTTGGAAATTCAACGCCTAAGGGGTCGAAATAGGACTTGACTGAAATATTTCATTATGAATGCATTTTCTAAACCAAATCTATGAAAATATATATATTTGCTTCTCAGTCAGAAATCAAAATAACATGTTTAAGTTATTTGGAAATTCAACACCTAAGGGGCTGAAATCAACTGATTCGGTGACTCATCCCAGACCAGATATAACTGGTAAGGATAGAAGCTCGAAATTTGGAGATTGTGTTGATCTTACACTGTAAGCATCATTTAGTGAGGGTTTGTTCGAAATTGGTGAAGTAGGGGCCGAAAAGGTTTTTGAAAATGAGTCACGACCGAGGAAATTTTGAACCTACAACTGCAAAACTTGGTATATGAATTCTCTGTCCGAGATTAAAGTGTCTAAGTTCCACCATTAAGACCGTAAAATAGCGGGTGAAAGAGTTTTTAGAAATAAAATCGTTGTTAAAGTCCTGATAGAGCATCTTTAAAGTTACGTCTGTGAAAACTGATATTTGACTTCTCGGTTGGAAATAAATAAATAAAATAGTGATAGTAAAAAATGCATAAATGTTTTTGGATGGAACATTTTATGAAAATATTTCGTTAGGTAAGAATTTTTTAAGCTAAATCTAAGCAAATTTGTATCTGGCTTCTCGGTTAGAGAAAAAAACTTGTGCTTCAGTGTTTTAGGAAATTCAGCCGCTAAGGTGGTGAAATAGAGGATGAAAATTTTTTATGCATATATTTCGTTATATTGAAACTTTAAAAGGTAAATGTATGAAAATAGGTATTTGATTTCTAAAGAAATTTGTGTTAGGGTATGAAAGTTGTAAGTAGGCTGTTTAGGTTCTTCTGTTGGTAACATCACCTAGCGCTCTGTATGAAATTCACTGCCTGTGGTGTGTGCAGTCTGTGGCTGCTTGGCATTGTTGTTGTAATATTCGCCATTGTAGTGTTGGGCAGTTGGCTGTTAACAGCGCGTAGCGTTGCGCAGTTGGAGGTGAGCCGCCAGCAGTGGAGGATGTGGGGAGAGAAATGGCGGAGTTTTGAGAGTGGATGATCTGGACGTGTGTCCCTCAGAGACAGTAAATTTGTAAGACTGGATTTCATGAACTAATATATATAATGACTTTTGAACACTATTAAGGCAAATATATTGTTTGTTCTTTATCAAAATTTTCAGTTAGTGCCTTCAGTAGTTAGAATCTTTTATTTAGCTGGCAGTATTGGCGCTCGCTGTATTGCGGTAGTTCCAGTAACGAAGATTTTTGTGAGGTAAGTGATTAATGAAAGGTATAGGTTATTGTTAGTTGTTGTTGTAATATTCGCCATTGTAGTGTTGGGCAGTTGGCTGTTAACACTATCTTTTGTAGGGATTATTAAAAGAGAAATTGCGTTGCGCTAAAAATATTGTGTGTCAGTTTAGTGTTGATCAGAATAGGTAAAGAGCTAAATGTCTGAGTACGTTCAGTTCTGCTCAGCTGTTTGAAAATCAAATAATATAAGAGGTTTATCAGCACAGTCATTTATAATAGGTAGAGATATGGAGGAGTTTTGAGAGCCGATGATCTGGACGTGTGTCCCTCAGAGACAGTAAATTTGTAAGACTGGATGTCATGAACTAATATATATAATGACTTTTGAACGCTATTAAGGTAAATATATTGTTTGTTCTTTATCAAAATTTTCAGTTAGTGCCTTCAGTAGTTAGAATCTTTTATTTAGCTGGCAGTATTGGCGCTCGCTGTATTGCAGTAGTTCCAGTAACGAAGATTTTTGTGAGGTAAGTGATTAATGAAAGGTATAGGTTATTGTTAGTTGTTGTTGTAATATTCGTCATTGTAGTGTTGGGCAGTTGGCTGTTAACACTATCTTTTGTAGGGGTTATTAAAAGACAGATTGCGTTGCGGTAAAAATATTGTGTGTCAGTTTAGTGTTGATCAGAATAGGTAAAGAGCTAAATGTCTGAGTACGTTCAGTTCTGCTCAGCTGTTTGAAGATCAAATAATATAAGAGGTTTATCAGCACAGTCATTTATAAATTTTTCTAACGGGACGTTTCAAAGTTTCTGTAGAAATACCACGACAAGAACTAAAAACTGTAGCATTAGCATATACCTTCGACTCTACCTGCCCCAATCCCTTTTTGGTCAGAGGTAAATTCGGAAATGACCATGCTTCTATGGGCTTTAATAGCGTGCATAGTTTAGAAAATACTGCAATTTGTGAACAATAAAAAGTACGATTGTTGTTGTTGTTGTTGTTGTTGTGGTCTTCAGTCCTGAGACTGGTTTGATGCAGCTCTCCATGCTACTCTATCCTGTGCAAGCTTCTTCATCTCCCAGTACCTACTGCAACCTACATCCTTCTGAATCTGCTTAGTGTATTGATCTATTGGTCTCCCTCTACGATTTTTACCCTCCACGCTGCCCTCCAATGCTAAATTTGTGATCCCTTGATGCCTCAAAACATGTACTACCAACCGATCCCTTCTTCTAGTCAAGTTGTGCCACAAACTTCTCTTCTCCCCAATCCTGTTCAATACCTCCTCATTAGTTACGTGATCTACCCACCTTATCTTCAGCATTCTTCTGTAGCACCACATTTCGAAAGCTTCTATTCTCTTCTTGTCCAAACTGGTTATCGTCCATGTTTCACTTCCATACATGGCTACACTCTATACAAATACTTTCAGAAACGACTTCCTGACACTTAAATCTATACTCGATGTTAACAAATTTCTCTTCTTCAGAAACGATTTCCTTGCCATTGCCAGTCTACATTTTATATCCTCTCTACTTCGACCATCATCAGTTATTTTACTCCCTAAATAGGAAAACTCCTTTACTACTTTAAGTGTCTCATTTCCTAATCTAATCCCCTCAGCATCACCAGATTTAATTTGACTACATTCCATTATCCTCGTTTTGCTTTTGTTGATGTACATCTTATATCCTCCTTTCAAGACACTGTCCATTCCGTTCAACTGCTCTTCCAAGTCCTTTGCTGTCTCTGACAGAATTACAATGTCATCGGCGAACCTCAAAGTTTTTACTTCTTCTCCATGAATTTTAATACCTACTCCGAATTTTTCTTTTGTTTCCTTTACTGCTTGCTCAATATACAGATTGAATAACATCGGGGAGAGGCTACAACCCTGTCTCACTCCTTTCCCAACCACTGCTTCCCTTTCATGCCCCTCGACTCTTATAACTGGCATCTGATTTCTGTACAAATTGTAAATAGCCTTTCGCTCCCTGTATTTTACCCCTGCCACCTTCAGAATTTGAAAGAGAGTATTACAGTTAACGTTGTCAAAAGCTTTCTCTAAGTCTACAAATGCTAGAAACGTAGCTTTGCCTTTCCTTAATCTTTCTTCTAAGATAAGTCGTAAGGTTAGTATTGCCTCACGTGTTCCAACATTTCTACGGAATCCAAACTGATCTTCCCCGAGGTCCGCTTCTACCAGTTTTTCCATTCGTCTGTAAAGAATTCGCGTTAGTACTTTGCAGCTGTGACTTATTAAACTGATAGTTCGGTAACTTTCACATCTGTCAACAAGTGCTTTCTATGGGATTGGAGTTATTATATTCTTCTTTTAAATTTTCTAACCTACCTGCCCGATTAAGGAATCTGACATTCCACGCTCCGATCCGCAGAATGCTAATTTTCTTTCTCCTGATAACGACGTTCTCTTGAGTAGTCGATTAAAGAAAAATAAAAAAAATGTACTGACCATACAGCCATTGCGAGTGAAGCACCACACACTAAGCTAGTTGTTCACAGTCTGATAACTTTCATCAAATTAAGCTTTAGATCGGGTATCATTGTTTACACTAAATTATTCCCCTTGATATGGTCTATTAGAAGCGGAAGAAGCAACAGGTATTGAGGTCGGAGTGGGAGAAAAGTTAAAACGCATCGTAGCCTCCCAGTAGCCGCGACAGCTGCCCCAGAGGCGGCGTCGGTGGCGGCGTCGGCTTCGGCGTCAGCATACCGGCGGCAGATACATTACGCGTGTCGGTGCGTCCCGGCTACGTGCTCGCGCGTGTGATTGAGTGCGCGTGTGGCGCGGTGGCGCTGGCGGTTGTTATATCTATGAATCAATTGGACACATTGCCGGCTGTCGGAGCTAAAATGCGAGCGGCGGCCGGCGGCGGACGTGGCGGCGACGTCGCCGGTCGCTGGCGCGCGGGGGCGGCGGCGAGGGAAGCTGCGGAACGCGCGGACACAGGCGCGCGGCCGGACGGACGGGACGGAGAGAGGCGGTGATTGAAAGCGGCGATAATATTGTGCTCGAATCTGCGGGTGACACCCCACACCACCCGCACGTCCGTGCCACCCCCAACCCCCGCAGTAATGATGCCCACGACTCGCCCGCTGACGGACACGCGGTTTGGTGGTAACGGATCGCCCACCCCCCGCTGTGGGCACCGGTGTTGCTGCGTACTCACCCCCAAAAGCCTTCCACCCTTCTCACCGCAGCACGCACCCCTTCCAATACGCAACCCTTCTCCTCCTTTTTTTATATTGGCTGTCGTTCTGTGCCACGTATCTTTGTGTCCGGACACTCACGGATGTACGTCAGTGTGCGTACGTGCCTGTGCGTGTGCGGTGTGAAAATGGGGGCGAGGGAAGGACGGAACAATCATTGCAATGTTAACAATCTGTTAAATCCATTACCTCTGCCCCGAAAGCCCTTTCAAAGTATCGAGTGAACGACACATATCAGGCATCCATTTTTTCCCCTTTTATTTTTGTTTCACAGTCTCTCTCTCCTTCTCTCTCACCTCCCCCCCCCCCCTCCCCACACACACATTTCCTCTTTCATCTCCCTCGAAAAAAAGTACAGCGAGGGTGCCGCTAACAACATTGTATCGAAAGTGAGAGTTGAAAGGTGTGCGGCCTGATGAGCCACATGAAAAAAGAGATACAAAAGAGGGAAAAAATAGCGCACATGACGTTTCGATACCAGCACAGTCAGGGGGGCGGGCAATAATTGAAGGGCAATTTGTAAACAAGTGCCGGAGTAAATAACGCTCGGCGTGCCCCTCTCGCTGGTTTTTTAACGCACTCGCGCTCCAACCCAGCTGTCGATGGATGCCAAACGAATTACGGCACCTCTTTTCATTTTGTCTCTTTCTCCCACCGCCTGCGTTTGCGGCTGGCAGATTTTTTTCAGCCGATGCTGTGTTTTTATCATGCCTCGCATTTAATCGCAGTCTGCGCCATTACCTGATTGGTTTCCGCGTTAGCAATAAAACGTGCATATGAGTGTTAATGCCTTTTGATTCTTACGCCATCTACACCACTGGTCATGACGTGAGAACAAGCCACGTAAATGCTTTTTTTTCTGGCTATCTAAATCCATTAGAGTAATTGGTGCGAATCACGTCATGTGGGGAAAATATTAGCGAATAGCATTGAGAAACAGTCGCATGTATAGGTAAGCAGAGAGGGAAAAAAATGCATTACGCAGCACAGAATAATAACAGCGTTCTGGTCCCATTTTGTGATGAATAGTTGTTGTACAGCACTGAACACAACATTTTTTTTTAAATTAATAAGTGCTGCCAGTATGAGAGCGAATATAGAAAAGAGAAGTCACGTGATCCACAAAGTTAACGTAAATTTAATGTTTACAGATGAGCAGAATCGTTCGAAAGACGCCTATGGACAACATGCAGTACAGAATAAAGATGAACATCCGCAGAGAAATTTATAATTTTCATGTAACACAGGGTTGCGACAAGCTGATGATTTTGGCTCGAGAAGGACAAATGTCAATGTTTCCAATCTGAAGGGCTAGAGCTTTTTGTTAGTATACGAGGATAGGATTTCGACATTGAGAAAATCGGAATTTTTATGGCGGAGACGCAGACAGCTCTAGATGTAAGGGAAGTAGGTCAAAATTCAGCTCTGAGAAGGCAGAAGTGACTGCGCTTTTTATAGGAACGATACGAAGTACTTCATTGCGTGTTGGGGGTTTGAGATTGTCTGGTGTACAGGAACTTACGTACATAGCTAGCTGCTTCAACAAAAAATCTCAGATAAGACAATCTTTATATGAACAAATACGGGTGTTACATTGAGTTTTGAGTCAAAACACTGTCTCTAGCAATACTAAGGATAGAAATTTATGATACTAAACCTCTCTCGTCTTTATATTGAACTGAGACACTGAGCACCAGAAATTCAGACGTAGAAATACTATCACGCATTGAACGACAAATTTTTAGGACGAGTCGTTACGCAGGGTGACGTACAGGAGACAGAAGCAAAGAGAAGAATCTAGATCCACATGACATGATATGACAAACACATGTTATTCAAAAAGTGGAAGGCAGAAGACGCTGACAGAAATGACATAGGGCTTGTATTTCTGAAGACCCTGAAGTGGCAATTTCGGTGAAGAGAGAAGAAGCACATCTCTTTATTAGAGCACTACTGCAGCTACAGGATAAAAGATAATTGGAGGGAAATATTTCCAAGTCGCTGTTTGCGGTGGAAGATATTTGCCTAGGTATTTAATGTTCATGGATGATAAATACTGAGAACAGAGGGAGTAATGCGACATAATTTGTGACCTATAAAGTCATTAAACCCGGCAACGTCTTTGATCTCAACACGACCCTGTGTGACCAAAGCTTACAAGTCTGAAGAAAATTTGTTAATGAGAATGTACTAACTTGCAGTGTGCTATATTGAGTTCTACACTATGAAGTTGCACTTATAGTTAAATTTAAAATACATTTGCACTGATTTATAAAATAGTTAGACGTGTGCAGTAGCTTAAGCAATTTTCTGTAGGGATGTACATTATGGCTCAGAAGATATTTTGTTTTCTTTCATCTTCATGGATTTAGAGATGACACCTGTAAAGGGACATGTAACAAGTAAAAGTACAGATTATACAAAATACTGAGTTTTTCTGACCTATGTAGGACTATTGGCAAGGAAAATAGGGTATAATTAGAGCTCTGAATAGCCACAAATCAGTTTCACAAGCAGTTGACTGATTACTGATAATATATAGTTTGACTAGTGGTTTGAGTAAGGAGGATAGTAACAAAATGGAAAATGCTTATTAAACGCTATTTATGCCACTGTGATTAAAGTTCTTGAAGGGAAACTGAAACAGGAACGATTGTATTACATAAAAAGTTATTACTCTTGTGGTCATATGAGCATCAGTGGATGGTGGTGTTGAAAAATGTCAACATGAAGAAAAAGAAATGATGAAAAAATAATAGAATAATGTCGATGAAATACATCGTGAAAGAATGAAACTGAAAATAACAAAAAAGACAGAGAACAGGGAGCAGGAAGATTAAGATAATTCTCAGAAATAAAATGGGAAGAACAATGATAAGTAAATAAGAAGTCTCATTAGAAGAAAAGAGGATGTAGATAGTGTAGAAATGGATAGAAGATAAGGAGGAAGAGAGTGTGGAGAGAAGAAATGAAGATGAAATGGGTTAGACAAAGGGATATTAAACTGCAATCTTCTTTTCTTAACAGGTTAAGAGACAAACAAGCAAGTAGGTGAACTGGGGAGTTTAGGCAAAGAACATCCAAGGTGGGAAGAGCAATCGCTAGTGAAGAAGAAATACAGTTAGTAGAAAGAGAGTAAGGAGGAGATTCAAACGAGGAAGAGGAAGCAGAAACTGAAGGAGGAATAGAAAGAGATGGTGGGTGAGAAGGAGGAGGAGGAGGAGAAGAGCAGATAGTGGGAGATGGAGAGAAAGGAAAGGAAGTAATTTGTACACGAAGTAGCGAGGAACTGAAAAGAAGAATGAGAAGAAATGTAGAGGAAAGGTATAAGAAGAAGAGTAAGAGGAAGTCAAGAAAGCTGAAAGGAAAGAGTAAGGGGAGTGTTTGGTAGGATGAAGAGGTTGAGGGGAAAGAAAGAGAGATATGACTGTAGAAGAAAATTGATAAAAAACTGGAAGGAGAAAATTAAGGTGAAGAACATCAAAAGTAGAAAGAGATAATTACAAGATGGAGGTGGAGTGAAATAATTATTAATGAGTGTAAGGACGAAACAGAGAAGCCGGAAATGTTTGGGAGGAAAAAGTAAAGGAACTGAAGGAAAAAAGTTAAGGAAGCAGGGATGGAAGAAGGAGAACAAAAGGAAGACACATAAGTATGAAGAATAAGTGATCAATGAGAATGGATGAGAACGAGACAAATGTGTTGAGAAGAATTAGGAAATATAGGAGGGAAGGAGAACCATACAACGATTAGTTTAGGAGAGTAAGGAAGAATTAGAGAATGAGGCTCGAAAGGAGATGATGACACGTGACTGACAGTATAGAAAGAGGGAAGTGGGCTGAAGCTTACGTACACCAGTAGCATTTCTGTGAACCAACAGATACTGGAAGCTGTCGTACAGGAAACACTGCTTGATGCAGTTTACTCTGTTGATGCTGTGATCAGAGATAGAGCTCGCCGAAATGCGCGGGCGGCTCCTGTGCAACCTGGGAGGCAGGATGCATTACGGCGTCCAGGATGGCCGTCGCGGGGAGGACAAAGCGCCGGAGAAGACGGGCATTGTGCGGGCCTGCATTATGCACGCGGGCGCAAAGTTGGCCGCGTCCTGCCGATAAGTAGCGCCGGCCGCCGTGGCCGTCCATTATCGGGCTGGATGCCCCCATTGAATATCGCATATTGTTGTTAGCGCCCGCAGCCGCGGCCACAGGCGGCCTGCATTATGGACGCCAGATTGGACCGATCAGGGCGGCGCGACCGCAGGCCGGCGCGCCTGACAGCTAGGCCCCACGCCGCACACAGAAGCGCGCGTTCGTATCGTCGCGAGGCCAGGCGGAACGGGGGGCAGGTGCGTGACTCGCTGCTAATGAAATCGATCAGTCCGCCACGCGCACACATCTCTCTCTCTACTCCACGTGCCAGTCAACAAACACTCAGACCAAGCTGCTCTAGGGAATCATTTACTTACAGCATGCCAGTACACCTTAACCAAACCAAAACAAGTGGACCCGAACCCAATAACGATCGCCTTCCTTTTATCTAATTTTGCCTTTTGGTTTCTTATGCTATATCAGACACGTATCTGATGAAATGAAGTCAATATTGCAGCAGACGTAAAAAAGGTTCCAGAATGAGATTTTCACTCTGCAGCGGAGTATGCGCTGATATGCAACTTCCTGGCAGATTAAAACAGTGTGCCGGACCGAGACACGAACTCGGGACCTTTGCCTTTCGCGGGCAAGTGCTCTACCAACTGAGCTACACAAGCACGACTCACGCCCCGTTCTCACAGCTTTACTTCTGCCAGTACCTCGTCTCCTACCTTCCAAACTTTACAGAAGCTCTCCTGCGAACCCTGCAGAACTAGCACTGGTGAAAGAAAGGATATTGCGGAGACATGGCTTAGCCACAGCCTGGGGGATGTTTCCAGAATGAGATATTCACTCTGCAGCGGAGTGTGCGCTGATATGAAACTTCCTGGCAGATTGGTAGCGCACTTACCCGCGAAAGGCAAAGGTCCCGAGTTCGAGTCTCCGTCCGGCACACAGTTTTAATATGCCAGGAAGTTTCATATCAGCGCACACTCCGCTGCAGAGTGAAAATCTCATTCTGGGAACATCCCCCAGGCTGTGGCTAAGCCATGGCTCCGCAATATCCTTTCTTTCAGGAGTGCTAGTTCTGCAGGGTTCGCAGGAGAGCTTCTGTAAAGTTCAGAAGGTAGGAGACGAGGTACTGGCAGAAGTAAAGCTGTGGGGACGGGGCGTGATCCGTGCTTGGGTAGCTCAGTTATTAGAGCACTTGCCCGCGAAAGGCAAAGGTCCCGAGTTAGAGTCTCGGTCCGGCACACAGTTTTAATCTACCAGGAAGTTTCATATCAGCGCACACTCCGCTGCAGAGTGAACATCTCATTCTGGAAACATCCCCCAGGCTGTGGCTAAGCCATGTCTCCGCAATATCCTTTCTTTCACCAGTGCTAGTTCTGCAGGGTTCGCGGGAGAGCTTCTGTAAAGTTTGGAAGGTAGGAGACGAGGTACTGGCAGAAGTAAAGCTGTGAGGACGGGACATGAGTCGTGCTTGGGTAGCTCAGTTGGTAGAGCACTTGCCGGCGGAAGGCAAATTTCCCGAGTTCGTGTCTCGGTCCGGCACACAGTTTTAATTTGCCAGGAAGTTTAGTAAAAAAGATGTTTGCAAAATGTCAGCAGCATCGTTGCGTTATCCTCTTGGTTATGGTGAACACCAGAGCTGTTTCCAGTACCTTGGAGAAGGCAGGCTTGTTCAAAATGTTCAAATGTGTGTGAAATCTTATGGGACTTAACTGCTAAGATCATCAGTCCCTAAGCTTACACACTACGTAACCGAAATTATTCTAAGGACAAACACACACACCCATGCCCGAGGGAGGACTCGAACCGAAAGAGTGTTTCGTAGGTTTTCTGCCTTGTATGATCTAGGAAATTACCACCTTCAAATGCTTGATACTCATTGCAGCTTCTATTCATTATATAAAATCTGTCCTTCCCTCCACTTCGTTTCTTCATTTCTTCCTATCTTTTTCTCCTCTTTTTGTGGCGTTTTGAAGGTCATATGCCACTTGTAGTTCATCATACCTCTTGCTTTTTCCTATTTTTCCCCAATCTTCCATCACCTTTCACTGTGTTTCTTTTCCTATTTTCATTGTCGTCTCGTCTTTCGTTTGAGTCCGCTTTCGTTATCTTTTGTGTCTTGGAATTTTCCGTCTCTTGCGTTTTCACTAAAAAACTACCTGCGGTGACTCTGTAAATTGCGCTTGATCTTTTGAACATAACTTGTTGTTGCCTTCATTTGTCAGATTTGTTCGGTTAATTTGCCGTCATCTATTTTACACAAATAATCAAAGAATAGTATTCTTTCTTTTTACGTTGTATTTTATGTTCTTTGATATATTTAAATATTTCTTAATTTACAAGAGTCTGCCGACATAATGGAATCCACGTTTGGACTTATAATTCAGAACTAGGCATTCACATATGAATAGACATTCTGGTTTCAACAGTGTAATATGATGCCTTATGTGAGCCTTTGCCGGCCGGTGTGGCCGTGCGGTTCTAGGCGCGTCAGTTTGGAATCGCGTGACCGCTACGGTCGCAGGTTCGAATCCTGCCTCGGGCATGGATGTGTCTGATGTCCTTAGGTTAGTTAGGTTTAAGTAGTTCAAAGTTCTAGGGGACTGATGACCACAGATGTTGAATCCCATAGTGCTCAGAGCCATTTGAACCATTTTTTTGTGAGCCTTTGACACTTACAAAACAACTGCGCAGAAATATATGGGGGCAGAGATGAGATTTTTAGAAGGATGACGTGATGCACTCTACTTAACTACAGTGAGGTGGCGCAGTGATAAGACACTGGAACTACCTCCGAGAGGACGAGGGTTCAAATCTCTCTGTGGCCATGCAGTTTTAAGTTTTCTGTGTTTCCCTCTATGGCTTAAGGCGAGTCCCAGGTTAACTCCTTTGAGAGAAATGCAACTAACTTTCCTGCCCCTCCTACTCCAAATCCAATCTTGTGAGCGGTGGTTAATGATCTAGTCGTCGACGTCACATTAAAATCATTACCGTTCTTCTTCCCTTCCTTCCACACTGTTTGAAAGGAAATGGAGATGTCAGACAAGAGCTAAATATAATTCTTGTGAGGGAATAATTACATGTAAGAGCAAAAAATAAAAATTCACGTGAATAAAAGACGTAGAGATAGAATATCGAAGGCATTGTAGTCTACAAGCCGAAGTGCGGAAGACGGGAACGCTGACGACTGTGAAACGAAGCTCTGAGTGCGGAACTAACTTCAAAATATATTTCACATTGATTCTGCAGGCCAAAGATGGAACCGTTATCTTGGAAGGAAGTGGGTGTTTTACCTTCAATCCCCCTTTACCCCGTACAACACTTGATCCATATTCTCCTCTCCTAGTTCCTGTAACTCTTCTCGATTTATGCTTTCGCATGTTGAAGATTCGTCGTCTATTTCATTCAGCACACTTTCCGATTTATTTGATTTTTGGTTTTGGTCAATAAACTTATCTAACAACATACCTGTACTCTAGTGTTTGCGTTGCCCATTTCTATTCAAGCAATGCACCAAGTCGCCTTTAAACATGTCTATCTTAACTTCACTCGTTTCGCTTGATTGACTGTAGTTTTACTCTCTTTAACAGTGTATACTCTTTACTCATAATCTATTTCTAAAAGGTGTAGCTACCGGATTCAGAATACTGCTTCCAGTTCTGCAAACGTACCGGCTTTACAGATGGAGTTAAGTTTCCTGTATTGCGTGCTCCCACACCACTTCCACTTCTTGTCACCAGCTATGGCCTAAGATGTAAATCTGTATTGCTATGTATTGGTGATCACGTTCTCTAAACAGTCTCCGTTTCTCGATTGCTCTGTCTCGGTGTTTGGAAATGGCACCAACTTTTTCTTCCGGTGTTACCATAGTTGTTGCGGAACATACTCATCCTATTGACGTTACCATTCAGTATGTTGTCTGAATTTGGTTGATTTATGGAATTCCTGTTTGCCTGCTCCTCTTTCTGAACTAATTTATTCACCCTTTTCACATAAGTAATGACGCTTCCCGTCTTCGCGGGGAGCTACGATGAATTTGTTTCTCCAGTTCGTAGGTGACCCATGACAATTTCCTCAGGTTCCAATTTATTGGTTAAATATAATAAACTCGTGACCCATTTTAAAGACAACGTCGTTACACTTTCTTTTCTAGGACTGAATATTTCTTCAAACCAGATTTGTTTTGCAATTTCGTATGATTTTGTCGAAACCAGTACTTCTGTAAAATGCTCTCATAAACTTTTCTACTGTATCATACTGCTCAGCTACAGTAGTCCCCCAAGTTCTGGCTTCTCCCAAGGATTTTAGAAATAAAACCAGTCTTTTATATTGCATTCTGATCTAGGTAACACACTTTCAAAGTTATTACAAAACTCTTTTCAATGTACATTTCCAGCAGCACGAAGTCTCAAAAACTGTCTGTTAATAATATAAGGCCCTTAAGATGATTCGGTTTCAAAATTACATCCCACGTTGTTAGTACCTACTGTACTACTCTTTCCTACATTAATCTGCTACCATGTCCATACAAACTACCTTCTACTGCTTTAACTTGACTTGTCAGTTGATCTATCCCAATGACCACAACATCCACACCAACAGATTCATTGTTTTCTCTGTTTCTACGATTATTTTGAAGTCAGGAATTGCATGTTTATTGTTACTCAGTAATTCAGTAGTGGTAAGCTTCTGTCCTACATTTTGTACATCATTTAATTTATCTACCCTTAGTTCTCTTTCATAAGCTACCTATTTAATTCTCCCTGTTTGTTTTTTATATCATCTGAAGCCTTTGTTCATTTTATTTTAACTAGAGAAATTCTTTCCCCACTTTTGTTTTCAAACATCTTCAAATCCTTATCTCAGATTTATTTTAAATCGGAGGTCCGCCGTCCTAATTTTGCGTTAACTTCAGATATGAAGCTTTTGAGCTAATTATCCGAACTATTTATACAGGGTGTTCGGAAATTCCTGTTACAAACTTCTAGGACTTGTAAAGGGGAGTGAGTACATAATGTTTGTTTTCGAACCCATGTTCGGAAACGTACGGTTTTCATTATCCGGTGCTTTCAGTTCAGATGTGTAACGCGTATTCCTCTGATGAGGGAAAGAGAAAAGCCTCAGAGTTGCTTGTTCTGGTGTGCAATAGGGTAGACAGGACGACGTTGACTGCTGCTTTTGGGGTCGTATGCAAAGTATAAATTACGACACTCCTGAAGGGACAGAGGGAGAGCTGCTGGCAAGAGTTCTGTCCGCTGCACTAGAAACTCTAAAGACAGCAGGTGCGATGGAGAGTGTGTACCAGAATAAGCTTCGTAGGTACAATGTCGTTCGTGGTTGCCACGTTGAACCGCTGCTGTTATTCATCTGTACTGATCTGTACGTACAGCATGCTCGGTTTTTCTTTGTTTTGCCGGCCGGTGTGGCCGTGCGGTTCTAGGCACTTCAGTCTGGAACCGCGTGACCACTATGGTCGCAGGTTCGAATCCTGCCTCGGGCATGGATGTGTGTGATGTCCTTAGGTTAGTTAGATTTAAGTAGTTCTTAGTTCTAGGGGACTGATGACCACAGATGTTAAGTCCCATAGTGCTCAGAGCCATTTGAACCATTTTATTCTTTGTTTTGGAATAATGCAAACACATAATGTTTAAATGTTAATACAAACAAGTGTGCCTAAGTGATAAAATGATGTTTCTGTAGGTTTCGTTTCAATTGTTACCTAAAAATTGCACTACGTCGCGCTTAATTCAATTTCTCAAGCAGAAGTGTAGAGTCAAACATCTGAGCTGAAACCGTCGTAGAACGGAAATGATAAGTTTCCGGCATGGGCTCCAATTCATAATATTATGTACTAACTCCCCTCCACAAGTCCCAGAACTTTGAAACGGGAACATTCGAACAACCTGTATTACCCGGCTGATGTTCAAACTCGCTTACTTAATTACTGCTGTTAAAAGTCTGTTGTTTGAGCTCAGTAGCCAAACTACGAATGTTATCAGATTGTTGTCCTAGTCATCACAAGTATAGCAAACGTTTCTTGAATACTGTGTTATTTTATTTCTTCTTAGGCTATTTCCAGTTTTTTCTTGTTAACATGCAGCAAGCCGAATTTGAATCTGCTTCCATTGTTTTTCGTCAGTAGAGGCTAGCTAGTGTAAGACGAATCAGAACAACTAAAGTCGTTCAGTCGACTACTGTCAACATTGAGATTATCACATTGCGTTGTATTCCGTTGTAAGTAGGCTGTTTAGGTTTTTCTATTGATAACGCCACCTCTGTATGAAAATCACTGGCTGTGCTGTGTGCAGTCTGTGGCTGCTTTGCATTGTTGTAATACTCGCCATTGTAGTGTTGGGCAGCGGCAGCTAGATGTGAGCAGCGCGTAGCGTTGGGCAGTTGGAGGTGAGCCGCCAGCAGTGGTGGATGTGGGGAGAGAGATGGCGGGGTTTTGTAATTTGTCATGAACTGCTATATATATTATGACTATTAAGGTAAATACATTGTTTGTTCTCTATTAATATCTTTCATTTGCTAACTATGCCTATCAGTAGTTAGTGCCTTCCGTAGTTTGAATCTTTTATTTAGCTGGCAGTAGTGGCGCTCGCTGTATTGCAGTAGTTCGAGTAATGAAGATTTTTGTGAGGTAAGTGATTTCTGAAAGGTATAGTTTAATGTTACTCAGGCCCATTCTTTTGCAGGGATTTTTGAAAGTCAGATTGCGTTGCGCTAAAAAAATATTGTATATCAGTTTAAGCACAGTCTTGTACAATTTTTCAAAGGGGACGTTTCATATGTCGACCCTTAGCCGAGGATACCTCACTGGAATCTTCTGATTTTTTCTTGTAGTTTGTGTAATTAGTGTAGCTTTTGTTTATTGCTAGTGCGTAATTGTAGAGAGGATCTCCTTTGTAGTTGCAGTCTTTCATTGTTGTTGTGGCATGCATGTTAATGTGCATCAAGTATTTCGCTGCTGCGCTTGCAATTAACGAGATATTATTTTCAGTGCTATGTTAATGTGTTCTCTTATTTTTGCTCTTCAAATTGTGCTTTTCTGTGTTATCGTGTGAAATATTGTGACAATAATGGCGTGTGAGAAACGTAATACTAGGGTCCAAAGTAAACTGAGAAATGACAGTGAAGACGAAAGCAGTGTGTTAGCGCCACCGAGTAATGAATTAACTGATGTTCAAAGTAGTAATTTGGTAATTGTGCATAGGGAAATGGAGCGGGCTGCAAACAGTGGTGTAGACAGTGAAACAGGTAGTGAACAGGGAAGCATTATCGATCGATCGCTCGGCAACAGCTCGCCTCAGGAATCCGAAATGACAGGACACAATTTTGCAAATACTGTAGATTCAGGTTTTGCGTCCTCACCGTTTTCGCAAATGAGTCAAGACACATTTTCCACTTGTCAAAATGTGAATGTTGCCGGTGCAAATTCACTGCCGAAAAGCACTGAGGAACATGTTTCAGACACCAGTGCATTGTTATTACAATTAATGCAACAAATGGGCCAAAAGCTTGAAAAGTTAGACATAATGGAACAAAATCAGAGACAAACACAGCAAAAGCTTCAAAAGTTAGACACCACACTTGAACAAACACGTGAAGATTTAACTACTGAGTTACATAAAATCGAATCGAAATGTCAAAAAGTCTGTAATGACGTAAAAACACAAATTTGTGAGCATTTTCAACCTATTTTTTCGCGGCATGAAAATGCATTACAGAATCACGAAACAGCCATAAAAGAACTGCAAACTATTGTTCATGAAAATCATGAGACCTTGCAAGCTAAATTTGACTCAGTTGCATCTACCGATTTGGTTCTGCAACTTGCAAAAACTCAGGAAAACTTAAAGGACACAGTAGATACTCAGAAACTTGGTTCAGAAAAACACACTGAGGAAATAAGTTCACTATCGGAGAAAGTAGCCGAACTTTCGGATCAGGTCACTAACTTATCTACAAAGGTAGATGATGATCTGAATGACACAAGACCTGTAGCCATCACTGACACAGAAGAGTATGAACAAATTGAGAAATTCAAACAAAATCAGAATCAAATTAATACGCAACACCAAAGAGAAATCCGGGAAGTACAAGATCAGTTGGCACAAGTAATACAAGAATTACATATTTCAGAGGACACTCGCGCTCCAACACGGGAAGAGGGACTGATAGTGTTTGCACGTGTGTTAATGATTCAGCAAGGGACTGGATAACAGCATTGCTGGATCTAAGGACAATTCCAGAAACTTTGTGAGTGCACAAGTGGTGGTTTATGGACTTGCTATATTGTCCGCAAGACTCTTCGATGGTGATTGTGCACCTGCACATTTGCAACAGATGGCTGCTGGCCGTCTCTACAAGGACTACAGTGGGTCTGCACCTTTGATGACCCACCAATGCCATAATTTCTACAAGGACTACAGTGGGTCTACACCTTTGCTGACTCACCAGTACCATTATTTCTACAAGGACTGCAGTGGGTCTGCACTTCTGGTGGCCCACCAATACCACAATCTCTACCAGGACTACAGTGGGTCTACTCTGTGATGACCTGCCTACCAATATTATTCAAAACTTCGAATGACTCTGCTGTGGGTTTGCTCTGTTGTGACCCATTACCTGTCAGCATGTCAAGAGTCAGCACTGTCTTTCCGATGGAAGGACACTACTTCTTCAAGACTGCATGGAAATCCACTACTTCTGTGTGCATTCTCTTTTACTGTTCAGACTTTGAAAAAAAAGAAAAACACTGTAATTTTACTGTGATGAATCAGGACTGTCTTTATAGACTGTGAGAAAATTTTAGCTTTTGACCAACATTGTATCAATAAGTGTGTGCATTTGATATCTTTGTTATTGTAATTATGAAAAATTTTATCAAATCATTCTTGGCCACTGCCCAAACCAATTTGTAAAATTTTTTGTGGGGAGCATGGGGGCTATGTAAGTAGGCTGTTTAGGTTTTTTTATTGGTAACGCCACCTCTGTATGAAAATCACTGGCTGTGCTGTGTGCAGTCTGTGGCTGCTTTGCATTGTTGTAATACTCGCCATTGTAGTGTTGGGCAGCGGCAGCTGGATGTGAACAGCGCGTAGCGTTGGGCAGTTGTAGGTGAGCCGCCAGCAGTGGTGGATGTGGGGAGAGAGATGGCGGGGTTTTGTAATTTGTCATGAACTGCTATATATATTATGACTATTAAGGTAAATACATTGTTTGTTCTCTATTAATATCTTTCATTTGCTAACTATGCCTATCAGTAGTTAGTGCCTTCCGTAGTTTGAATCTTTTATTTAGCTGGCAGTAGTGGCGCTCGCTGTATTGCAGTAGTTCGAGTAATGAAGATTTTTGTGAGGTAAGTGATTTCTGAAAGGTATAGTTTAATGTTACTCAGGGCCATTCTTTTGCAGGGATTTTTGAAAGTCAGATTGCGTTGCGCTAAAAAAATATTGTATATCAGTTTAAGCACAGTCTTGTAGAATTTTTCAAAGGGGACGTTTTACCGTGATACATTCTGTTCCAGTTATACAGACACAATCGGAGCTAACTGGTGCACATTTGCAACTGGAACGCTATCATATTCTATGTCTCTCTCTCTGTCTTTGTTCTGGATTGCTTGTTTGACTTGCATCCACACAGAAATTTACTGTATCACGTACCTTCACTACCACCAAATTATCACTTTCCACCATGTTGACAATTATTTCAAGACGAGGAAGCACTTATCGAAATCAATTTATCTTATCGTTCGTCACCTGTTGGAGACGTGACATGTTGTTACTGCGAGCCATAGTTCTGAAGACTATGAAGACTATGAAGATAATTATTTTTAGACTGTGAAAGTTCACTGTTATGACTGCACAGCTCGCCACTCAGAGTTTATATCCTCCAGAAGAACTCTCAGGTCTCACTATTAAAGCCGAGATATTCTTAGATATCCTCTACGAATCATCACAAGCTTTCATCAATAAACCAAATTTTCGCCGAAAAATCTCTTTTTCCGAATTTCAACGAAAACATCTAGACCTGCAGAGTAGGTGAACTCTCCTCACGAGAACTGACCACAGACTCCACCTGACTTCCATGCGAAATTCCTCTCTCCGTGCCAAAGCACTGATTGGCTGAATAACATAGTGGCCAATCAACTTCCAGTGTCGATTCACATAACCCGGTACTGTCGCTCTTTGGATGAATTCACGTTCCTAAGGCAGTTTTAGATGAAACTGCGTAATAACCCATTCCCAAAAAGCTAATAAAAACAGATGATCCCCATATTTAATCTTCTGAAGCATTAAAATAAGTTTTATATTTATACAATACCGAAAACTGGCTACTTTACAATTAACATTATCCCCCACGCACATGACTCAGATAAAGGTTACACAATCGTACCCGCAAACTCATTAACACTTCTTTATACACATTTTAAATTACTCCTATTTCACATACATGCCACGTTCACTCAGTTAGAGATCATAACATATCAAATGAATAACATAAAAACAGATTAAAAAGTAATTACTTTCTTGGTAGCCATGAACGTTACGTAATTTATACTGCTAGCTAAAACATTGTTTAATCAGCTACTTTGGTGGTAAAGTAATATGTTTCAGTCGTTATCTCATGTACTGAAAAATATATTAAAGTGTCTAAATGTTGAATGTATCAAAAAGTTGTAAATTTCACTTGTTTAGATAATTTTAAATGTTACTAAAATTACTTCAAACATGACACTGACACTTGTAAAACATTTAACTATTGTTGATTTCAAGGCGCTTGAAACGTTTTGTTTGTAACATGTTTTAATCTGACTCAGGTGCACAGTATGTCCTTGACTTGAGTCATTATAGAGCGTTTCTATCAAATCTCGCTGACTGCATTATCAGAACAGTGCAAAGGTCGTTGACAAAAATTATCATGAAAAACACGAAACAAAGATTTAGAGCTAGGGGACATGTAAATAGTTCTAACTGCTTAATAAACAAATTTATGGTCATACTTGATGAGTGTTCGTTACCTTATGGGAGCATTAAATAACTGATCATCATATGTGGCCACCGAAGACAACGGATGAAATGTCACAATGAGAACAGCAACATAGATACGTGACAAGTTATATTTGTTATTTGTGGGCGGCACAGCCATGGGAATGTTGTAAGATAAATAAGGGAATCCAGAAATCTAAAAGACTGAGTATATCAAATTTTTATTTGCTCTACTGAATGGACAGACAGAGTTCACACACACAATTGACAGAGAGAAAGATTTTTAAAAAATATCTGCTGAAATTACAGAAAATGGCGTCAACACTGAATGTGTGTTTCGAGTGTGTGTGTGGGGGGGGGGGGGGGGGGAGGGAGGGGAGGAGTGGGTTGCAGAGGATACCAGATTTCATAGAAGACTGCGTGGAGAAAACAAAACAACATTTCGTTTTCTGAGCAGCTCTCGAATTCAAAGTTGTCAAGGCAACGAAAAAAATTATGAACACTTAGGCAACACAAGTTGCATAGTCGAATTCTTTACTGAGCAGCTCACGAATTCAAAGTTAACGAGGCAAAAAAGTACAAAATAAATTATAAACATTTAGGCAACAGAAGTTTCGTGGCAGAACAAGTACGTTGCAAGTTACTCAGTATATGACTCGCGATACCACAACTGCTACAATTACATCGCACCGAAATGACCTAACGTGTGCATATCAACACCAGACGGCAGTCAGAAGACAAAAACCCCGAATCTAGCCCTCAACTGCCCAACTTTCAAAACAATCCAAATGAAAGGGGCTGTTCAGTGCTGCTGCCAATGTGATGAACGAGAATACCACTTATTTCTCACTTATTTTATGTAAAAACAAGGCGAACACAGCACAAACCTGGCATTCCAGGTGTGGAAAATGCATATTGACAAAGGAGAGCTTGGTACAGAGCAGTGTTCCACCTATTTGTCAGCTTCTTTTCGCCAACTTTGGTGGCAGGGGCAACTCATTCGATTGGATACACGAAAACTATGGAGTGAAAGCAACGGAGTTTGTGATTCTGGGTTGTGAGCGCGCGCGGCGGCTTGTCCTTTGGTGTCTGTACACAAAATATGATTCTCATCTATTCTCTGGGATCAGCATCGGAGGCTCGGTGGTGCTTGCCGAAGGCGAGGACAGTTGTCAGTGCGAAATTGCTCAGTTCCACATGAGAGTCATTGCCCTTCTTCTAGCGACAAGAAGGAACTTGAGACCACGAGAAGTAAGCAGAAGTTGGCTCCCAGACAAATATACCCAGTCTCTCAAAACAACCACGAAATTGTCAAATTATGCAATAAAAATGAAACAACATGGCATAGCGATATACGAGGGCTGCCCAGAAAGTAAGTTCCGACTGATTGCGAAATGGAAACCACAGTAAAAATGAGAAATGTTTTTTTTTTTGTAACAGTTAGCTACACCTTCCTGCTACTTCTCTACGTAGTAGCCGTTCTGACTTGGACGTTTGTGCGTAGCGTTGTACCAACTTACCAATACCCTCATCACAGAAGGCAGCCGCCAGTGCTTTTCGCCAATGCACTACGCTGGCTTACAGCTTGTTGTCAGTGCCAAAATGTAGTCTTAATAGACAGCGGTTCATGTGAGCAGAGATGAAACTCAGAGGGAGACAATTACGAGCTGTATTGTGGGTAATCAAACATTTCCAATTGAAAACGATGCAGGAGCATCTTCATTGCCCCTGCAGAATGCGGCTGATAATTGTCTTGAAGAAGAAACCGCACGACAGTTATGTAATGTTGGGTGTATAGCTTCAGGCAAAATTTCTCACCAGGCTCTCGTACTTGGCGGGAGACACTATTTTCTAGACGTCTTTACTCGCTCACTGTGAGCTCAGAAATGAGAAGAGCGACGTCATGCTATCTAGGGTCATGCTAGAGACACTGCCCAATACGTGTGTGCAAAGCTTTATCGGATTTTCATAGTAGTTTCCTTTTCGCGACCGATCGGAACTTACTTTCTGGACACCCCTCGTATCAAAGTCATGTCGCAGTTTCTATAAAATTTCGTCTCGATTGGTGTATGGAAAAGGTTCGTATTTCCAACTTCAGTAGTCTCAAATTGCTGGTGTATTAGACGATGCCGCCATTCATCGGCACCACAAGAAACGCTGACATCTTCCACGTTCTGCCTTCAGGCAGCTAAGAATTACCCGTAAGGACCAATAAATGCCTTACCCTGCCGAGGCGGGAAGGGGCGTTGTGCCGAACTTAATACTGTATTTCCTGATTTCGCCGGTGATTCCGCCCCCCTCTTTCCGGCTGTATATTGAATTTCCCCCTCCGCTGTGCGGAAAGAAGACCGCCATCCAATATCGGCGGCATCCGGGGCGCCTACCTGGTTGCCTAGCGCGCCAGGCGCAGCCGCAGTCGCGGCGGACCACAAATATTTGTGTGCTCGTGCCGCCTGCGAGCCCAGGCATTCTGAGAAAACTGGAGGAAATCCGGATATACTGTATTGTTGTTCGGCGATATTGGATGCTGCGAACGCACATCGTGCAGTTCGGCGGTCTGAAGAATTTCCGTTAGACCGTTATTGTGGCTGAGACGAAGTCAACGTTCCAATAACAGCGGGAGAACTTGGGTCTCACTTAATACGATCCTTCACTGCAACACGTCTGTATGAACGTTACTCCAGTTCTACAAGACATATCACGTGGATGCTGTAAGAGACATTTGTGAACTTTGTATTTAAATGTCAAAGAAAATCCGGAAGTATACAGGTTGAGGGAGTTAGCACAGAAACTCCAAAGTACACTACTGGCCATTAAAATTGTTACACCAAGAAGAAATGCAGATGATCAACGGGTATTTATTGGACAAATATATTATACTAGAACTGACATGTGATTATATTTTCACGCAATTTGAGTGCATAGATCCTGAGAAATCAGTATCCAGAACAACCACCTCTGGCCGTAATAGCGGCCTTAATACGCATGGGCATTGAGTCAAATAGAGCTTGGAGGACGTGTACAGGTACAGCTGCCAATGCAGCTTCAACACGATACCACAGTTCATCAAGAGTAGTGACTGGCGTATTGTGACGAGCCAGTTGCTCGGCCACCATTGACCAGAAGTTTTCAGTTGGTGAGAGATCTGGAGAATGTGCTGGACAGGGCAGCAGTCGAACATTTTCTGTATCCAGAAAGGCCCGTACAGGACCTGCAACATGCGATCGTCCATTATCCTGCTGAAATGTGGGGTTTCGCAGGGATCGATTGAAGGGTAGAGCCACGGGTCGTAACACATCTGAAATGTAACGTCCGCTGTTCAATGTGCCGTCAATGCGAACAAGAGGTGACCGAGACGTGTAACCAATGGCACCCCATACCATCACGTCATGTGATACGCATGTATGGCCATGACGAATACACGCTTCCAATGTACGTTCACCGCGATGTCGCCAAACACGGATGCGACCATCATGATGCTGTAAAAAGAACCTGGATTCATCCGAAAAAATGACATTTTGGCATTGGTGCACCCAGGTTCGTCGTTGAGTACACCATCGCAGGCTCTCTTGTCTGTGATGCAGCGTCAAGTGTAACCGCAGCCATGATCTCCGAGCTGATAATCCATGCTGCTGCAAACGTCGTCGAAGTGTTCGTGCAAATGGTTGTTGTCTTGCAAACGTCCCCATCTATTGACTGAGGGATCGAGACGTGGCTGCACGATCCGTTACAGCCATGCGGATAAGATGCCTGTCATCTCGACTGCTAGTGATACGAGGCCGTTGGGATCCAGCACGGCGTTCCGTATTACCCTCCTGAACCCACCGATTCCATATTCTGCTAACAGTCATTGGATCTCGACCAACGCGAGCAGCAATGTCGCGATACGATAAACCGCAATCGGGATAGGCTACAATCAGACCTTTATCAAAGTCGGAAACGTGATGGTAGGCATTTCTCCTCCTTACACGAGGCATCGCAACAACGTTTCACCAGGCAACGCCGGTCAACTGCTGTTTATGTATGAGAAATCGACTGGAAACTTTCCTCATGTCAGCACGTTGTAGGTGTCGCCACCGGCACCAACCTTAAGTGGATGCTCTGAAAAGCTAATCATTTGCATATCACAGCATCTTCTTCCTGTCGGTTAAATTTCGCGTCTGTAGCACGTCATCTTTGTGGTGTAGCAATTATAATGGCCAATGGTGTAAATACATCCAGGCCTGGTTTTCGTTAAGCTACTGCGGAAAAAAAAAAAGTTAAATGACGCAAGCGAACAATTTATAACGAGTTTAGTTCCACTGCTATGACAGCAATATTGGTTTTTTGATGGGAACACATACTTTTCTCAGTGGCACCCGAAAGTATTTTCAAAGAGCAATCCAGTGACGTAACATCTGTGGATCCTGATCAAATAGTAACAAGATGACAGCGCTGCAAACCGCTATTCCACCGACAGAAGAAGAGGTCCCACAAACTTATTCTCTACTGTATCATAATAAAGTTAAACGCGTAACTGAGGTACGGTTTGTTTATTTATCGTTATGCCCGTCATATCAAGTTCAAAAACTGTTGACCTTGAACATTGATACATGCTATAATGAGATTCCGGATGACAACACTATACGTTACATGTCATCAGGACTTATCACAACACTGATATTTGTCATACGGCATTTTACGTCTTCGAGTGTAGCCGGAACTTTCATTTACATGTCTTGTTTTAGTTCTTTTAAGTCATCTGCCTTCTACTAAAATGTTGCGGCCCTCCACGAATTCTGCTTCGTCAACCTCTTCATTTCAGACCACCACTTGCATCCAACTTCCTTAAGTATGTGATTGATGTACTCAAATCTCCGTCTTCCCCTACGATTTTACGCTCTACCTTTCTCTGTAATACCAACGAGGTTATTTTCTAATGCCTTAATAGATTTACTACCATCCTGTTCCTTGTTTTTCATATGTTCCTTTCTCCTTCGATTCTACAGAGAACCTTCTAATTCCTTATTTTGTAAGTCCACCTGATTTTTAACATTCTTCTGTACCACCACATCTCACGCGCTTTTATGTTCTTCTGTTCAGGTTCCCACTGTCCATGTTTCCTTACAATACAATTGCGAGCTCCAAAAGTATTTTGTCAGGAATTTCTTCCCCAAATTATAGCCTTTTTTTGAAACCAGCCGACTTCTCTTGGCCAGGAATGCCCTTCTTGCCAGTGCCAGTCTGCTTTCTGTGTCCTCCTTGCTCCGGCCATTACTCGTTATTTTGCTTACAAGGTAGAGGAATTTTTTAACGTCGTCTACATCGTAATCACTAATTTTGATGTTAAGTTTCCGGCAATTCTCATTTCTACTTCTTCGCATTACTTTCGTCTTTCGTCGGTTTTTGTACTCATTAGGCTGTTCATTGCATCCTGTCATTCTTATTCTCTTTCTCTGTGGTTAGCAATGTCATCAGCGAATTTTATCATTGATATAGTTTCCGCTACTATTTTAATCCCACTATTGAATCTTTCTATTATTGCCATCATTCCTTCTTCGTTGTATAGAGTGAACAGTAAAAATGAAAGAATCCGTTCCTGTCTTACAGCTTTTTTAATCCGAACACTTCGTTCTTGGTCTTCCAGACTTAATGTTCCCTCTTGCTTCTTGTACATATTGTATATCACCCGTCATTCCTTGCAGATTATTCCTATTCTTCTAACAATTTCTAACATTTTGCAACATCCCACATTATCGAACTTTTTTTCTGTATCAACAAACCGCATCAGTTTTAATGTTTTCCACAAATAAATCTTGAGAGTTTTTAAGAGCGGTGAGTGAATAGTCCATTTTGCGTTTCCTTAACGAGAGATCCAACGAGCTCCAGATGCTATTTTCAATAAGCGTATTGTCATATCGCTGGCTTGGTTGCGGAGTATCTTCGCGAGCGGCTGTTTTTGCAGAATCTAACACGGGACACGGCGCTTCTATGTTGTGTTGTGGGTAGCCCCGCATGGGAAAGGCATTATTACGGGAGTTCAAATGTGGCTACAAATACCATTATCGTGAAGTAATGAGATATGCAAGGGGATTCAGTGAAAAGTTCATAAAGAAGTAATTGAAAATGAGCAGTGCCACCGATAACGTGTTTGAGCATCCGTCGTTTGCGCGTCGTACCGTACAACATCGATCATCCGCGTCGTGTTCGGCCTCTCAGAGTGAACTAGTATGAATCAGTAAAGTAAGTTACCATAAAGGAGAGAAATCAAGTGCCAGTGTCTTGCAGCGAGCGTGAGAACGTGCGTTCGGTCATCGCGTTTCCGCATCATCAACGATCGCCAGTGTCGCGACGGTTACGCGCACACTCGTATAAGTGAGAACTGCGAACTGTAAATTAGCTTTTATGTATTGTATTATTACAAGTGCCAAGAAGGACTGCTACCAGATATCTGTGTGTACGTGATGAGCGTAAGAACTTTCGTGCGACTTTCATCATCAACAGTCACTCACGTCGCGTCGGTTACGCGTATGCTAGTCCAAGTGATAATTATGGACAGATAATCATCGCCATTGCCTGTATATCCATCGTCAAAGGTTCAGCCAGAGTAAGACTGCACAATAGTGACATCGTCAAGAATACTGTACAGTAATAAGAGAGTCATAATTATGATCTCCGATCAAATATTAACTGGCATCAACACTTGCGACTTATAGTGAAACCAGCGCTGTGATTTTCGTATCGTCTCAGAATATAGTTGTTCATACCAGACTTAGGACAGTGTTGTGTTCAATGTTGAAAGGCTCCCCTAAAAATGGTTCAAATGGCTCTGAGCACTATGGGACTCAACTGCTGAGGTCATTAGTCCCCTAGAACTTAGAACTAGTTAAACCTAACTAACCTAAGGACGTCACAAACATCCATGCCCGAGGCAGGATTCGAACCTGCGACCGTAGCGGTCTTGCGGTTCCAGATTGCAGCGCCTTTAACCGCACGGCCACTTCGGCCGGCGGCTCCCCTAAACCCGCCTGCATATTTAGATACATAATTTCAGGCAAGCCAGCTGCAGTGTAGAGCAGAAAATACGACGGCCGCGCGAGTATCAGGTATGTGGCATGGATAGGGCGCACGGTCAAAGCGAGAAACAGTTAAAGTATTTCGCACCAGTTATATCCCCGGGCATGTTACATGTTCTGTGATAAACTTCGCTAAAAGCTCGGTACACACTTCACGCTGTTACCACATGGATACCTTGTGTCCAGTGGAATGTCTTTCGATAACTGAGTCAGCTTATCTGTTAGGAATTGTTGACATTTTAGAGCCCCGAAAGCAAACTAAAAACGAAAAAAAAATTGGAGGCTTGCTGATGTCAACGTAATTCAGTCGGAGACTGAAAAAGAGTTGGAAGATCAGTTTTTCGAATGGATAGTGTTTTGGTAAAAGGTTATAAGATGACGACTGACAAGAGTAAAACTTCTGTGAAGGAATGTTGTCAGATCAAATCAGACGATCATAATATAATTAAATTAGTCAATGAGACTCCAGAAGTAGAGAATGAGATATTCTACTTAGGTAACAAAATAATTTATAGAAACTTAAGTATTTCGAAGTCTTTCATGGAAGTATTTGTCCAGAATGTAAGCTTACACGGAACTGAAATGTGGTAAGTGAACTATTGTATGTATATATATTTGTCCTGCTAGTAAGGCGTTTTGGCAGTTCCCGCAGCAGACTAGCCGCCAGACCGAAGTTGGTACAACGACAGCGAGGCGTTGTTTTTAAGCGGTTTTCCACGCTCGTTTAGGCAAATGCTGGGCTGATCGCCAAATTCCGCCGCAGATACTTCGCTACACAAGCAGTTATAATATAACACACTGAATAAAGTATACACGAACAACGAACAGATGGCACGCTTTTTTTCCCCAAATTTTGTAGTAGTGGATCCCACACTACACGATATAAATGCCCGTAAAAAGAAAGATTTACACGTATTGCCGAATTTGAAGCTTCCGCTGAATTTGGCAAGGAAATGAAATAATGAAAATTCAGGTACTCTTTGTACAAGAGCGCTCAAGTAGCTTCGCGTTGCTCTGATAAAATTGAGTATCGCAGAAAAATTGAGTTATATCACCCACAGGTCATCAGATCGTATAAAAAATGACTGCGTCATAACGCGTCACGTAAGAATAATAAAATAATACGGAAAATTTTGGGCTTAGATAAAACAATACCCGACTGTGAAAGAGGCTAGCCGGCCGGTGTGGCCGAGCGGTTCTAGGCACTTCAGTCAGGAACCGCGCGACCGCTCCAGTCGCAGGTTCGAGTCCTGCCTGGGGCATGGACGTGTGTGATGTCCTTAGGTTAGTTAGGTTTAAGTAGTTCTAAGTTCTAGGGGACTGATGACCTCAGATGTTAATCCCATAGTGCTCAGAGCCATCTGAACCATTTTTTTTTTTAACGAGGCTATGTCACCAGAGGGGCATGTCCTGCGGCTTCTACTCCAGCAGTATTCAAAACAATGGACATAATGCAGTATTGGCAAAAATTGAGGAATAACTACAGAAGTTACACGGCGTTAGAATAAGCAAACGAATAGATATTTGAAAGTATTGGAGACATATTACGAAACAGAGGGAACAGGACGAGCTCCTCAATGAGGAGAATGAGTTTACATCGGATACACGTTTTACGTCAGTCGTTAGTTGGGATGGTGACTGTCGCCTACACTTGGGTGCTCCAACTGTCTTCGCTTCTGGGCGTCTGCCCAGTAGTTGTAAACAGCTCGTAGCAGGAATAGGAGTCCAGCCATCGGTCTTCAACAGAATGCCGCCATGTACCGTCAAATCTTCGTCGTCTCACATTAGCTTATAGCCAGTGGCGTAAACACTACGCAAACGCAAGTGCAGAACCATCAGCCGTCGGAAATATGTATCACAGTCAGAGCACACCTCTGTTTACTTCAAAGACATTATAGCCTGTTTTAAATATGGTTTTACTACCTTAGTGACTTTCACTCCAAAGTATCTGGTCGAAAGTACCCATACAGCTCTATATAATGCTGAAATGAGAACTAGATATACAGGGTGTTACAAAAAGGTACGGCCAAACTTTCAGGAAACATTCCTCACACACAAATAAAGAAAAGATGTTATGTGGACATGTGTCCGGAAACGCTTAATTTCCATGTTAGAGCTCATTTCAGTTTCGTCAGTATGTACTGTACTTCCTCGATTCACCGCCAGTTGGCCCAGTTGAAGGAAGGTAATGTTGACTTCGGTGCTTGTGTTGACATGCGACTCATTGCTCTACAGTACTAGCATCAAGCACATCAGTACGTAGCATCAACAGGTTAGTGTTCATCACGAACCTGGTTTTGCAGTCAGTGCAATGTTTACAAATGCGGAGTTGGCAGATGCCCATTTGATGTATGGATTAGCACGGGGCAATAGCCGTGGCGCGGTACGTTTGTATCGAGACAGATTTCCAGAACGAAGGTGTCCCGACAGGAAGACGTTCGAAGCAATTGATCGGCGTCTTAGGGTGCACGGAACATTCCAGCCTATGACTCGCGACTGGGGAAGACCAAGAACGACTAGGACACCTGCAATGGACGAGGCAATTCTTCGTGCAGTTGACGATAACCCTAATGTCAGCGACAGAGAAGTGGCTGCTATACAAGGTAACGTTGACCACGTCACTGTATGGAGAGTGTTACGGGGGAACCAGTTGTTTCCGTACCATGTACAGCGTGTGCAGGCACTATCGGCAGCTGATTGGCCTCCACGGGTACACTTCTGCGAACGGTTCATCCAACAGTGTGTCAATCCTCATCTCAGTGCAAATGTTCTCTTTACGGATGAGGCTTCATTCAAACGTGATCCAATTGTAAATTTTCACAATCAACATGTGTGGGCTGACGAGAATCCGCACGCAATTGTGCAATCACGTCATCAACACAGATTTTCTGTGAACGTTTGGCAGGCATTGTTGGTGATGTCTTGATTGGGCCCCATGTTCTTCCACCTACGCTCAATGGAGCACGTTATCATGATTTAATACGGGATACTCTACCAGTGCTGCTAGAACATGTGCCTTCACAAGTACGACACAACATGTGGTTCATGCACGATGGAGCTACTGCGCATTTCAGGCGAAGTGTTCGTACGCTTCTCAACAACAGATTCGGTGACCGATGGATTGGTAGAGGCGGACCAATTCCATGGCCTCCACGCTCTCCTGACCTCAACCCTCTTGACTTTCATTTATGGCGGCATTTGGAAGCTCTTGTCTACGCAACCCCGGTACCAAATGTAGAGACTCTTCGTGCTCGTATTGTGGACGGCTGTGATACAATACGCCATTCTCCAGGGCTGCATCAGCGCATCAGGGATTCCATGCGACGGAGGGTGGATGCATGTATCCTCGCTAAAGGAGGACATTTTGAACATTTCGTGTAACAAAGTGTTTGAAGTCACGATGGTACGTTCTGTTGCTGTGTGTTTCCATTCCATGATTAATGTGATTTGAAGAGAAGTAATAAAATGAGCTCTAACATGGAGAGTAAGCGTTTCCGGACACATATCCACATAACATATGTTCTTTTTTTGTGTGTGAGGAATGTTTCCTGAAAGCTTGGCCGTACCTTTTTGTAACACCCTGTATAATGCTGAATTGAGCATTTGATATATAAAAGGAGTTGGGGAGTCTTGTGTTGTCAGTACACAAGCAGCAAGAGCAGAAAAGGGGCGTTCCGGTGATTTCAGTGAATTGTGCGTGGACTAGTCATTGGATGTCATCAGAGTGACAAATCGTCAAGGACATTTCAACCTTCTAAAGCAGCCCAAGTCGACTGGTGGCGATGTGGCTGTGAAACCGGAAACGCGAAGGAACGAACAAACACAGCTGAAAAAATACCAGTCTGGAACCGCGCGACCGCTACGGTCGCAGGTTCGAATCCTGCCTCGGGCATGGATGTGTATGATGTCCTTAGGTTAGTTAGGTTTAAGTAGTTCTAAGTTCTAGGGGGACTGATGACCACAGCAGTTAAGTCCCATAGCGCTCAGAGCCATTTGAACCATTTTTGAAAAAATACCAGGGAGACCTTATGTACCGACACACAAGTGCTGCGGACGGTGGTTATAAAAAATCGTATGAAGGAGCTGAAGAAGTAACTCACGAATTCCAAAGTGCAACCAGCAGTGCATCTAACACGATGGCTGTGCTTAGGGAGTTAAAAAGAATAGAGTACAACTGTCGAACGGCTCCTCATAAGCCACTCATTTCCGTAGTCAGTGTTACGCCACACATTAGACGGTGTAACGAGGGACCCCCTGGCCGGTGAGTAATTGGAAATCAGTGACTTGGAGTTGTGAATTACGGTATACCTTCGGCTGTATCTGATCCTAGGTTTGGGTTTGGCTGAAGCCTGGGAAAAGTTGCCTACCATAATGTGCAGTGCGAACTGTGTTATAAGGAGGAAGTGGTGTCACGATACGCGAGTGTTTCTCGTGGTTAGGGCGTGGTCTCCTTAGTCAACTTAAGAAAACTCTAAATGCGGAACTATTTGAATTTCACAGCATTGTGTGCTGCGTACACTGGAGGAACGTTTCGGAGACGATGATTATATCAGCATGACAATGCACTCTTTCACAAATATAGCATCTGTCATGTGAAGGTTAGTGAACAGTATCATTCCTGAAATGGACTGGCCCTCACACAGTCCCGTCCTGAATCCAATTGAACATCTTTGGTATAAGGTAGAACACTGACGTCGCTGAAGACTCCAACATCCAACTTCACTACCCTCTATGTTTTCGGCTGGTGAAGAATGGGCTGCGATTCCTCCACAAAATTTCAGACATCTCAAAGTATCTCCAGCAGAGTTAAAGCCGTCATAAAGACGAAGGGTGGACAAGCCCAATATTAATGTCAACTAACAGGTGGCTTGATACTTTTGATCTGGTAGCATATCTATGTATATCGAGTAAGTGATCGAAGATTCAGTGCAACTTTGATATACAGGATGCTTCTAAAAGAACTTAACAACTTTGAAAATTAATGCTGATTTATTCATCTGTTAACTTGCATTTCAGTGTTAGTGTCGTTATTTGGAAAAAATATATTAAATTTTTTGCCTTATAGGTATCCAATTGGTGCAATATGAATGCGGTTCAAAAATGGCTCTGAGCACTATGGGACTCAACTTCTGAGGTCATCAGTCCCCTAGAACTTGGAACTACTTAAACCTAACGAACCTGAGGACATCACACACATCCATGCCCGAGGCAGGATTCGAACCTGCGACCGTATCGGCCGCTCGGTTCCAGACTGTAGCGCCCAGAACCGCACGGCCACTCCGGCCGGCTATGTATCCGGATAACCCCAAAACATACGTTGCTCATATTAAGTGCATTGTGCTGCCACCTACTGCCAGGTACTCCATATCAGCGACCTCAGTAGTTATTAGACATCGTGAGAGTGCAGATTGGGGCGCTCCGCGAAACTCATGGACTTCGAACGTGGTCAGGTGGGGGTCACTTGTGTCATACGTCTGTACATGAGATTTCTACACTCCTAAACATCCATAGTTCCACCGTTTCCGATGTGGCAGTGAAGTGGAAACGTGAAGGGACACGTACAACACAAAAGCGTACAGGCCGACCCCGTCTGTTGACTGAGAGAGACCGCCGACAGTTAAAGTGGGTCGTAATGTGTAATAGGCAGACATCTATCCAGACCATCACACAGGAATTCCAAACTGCATCAAGATCCACTGCAAGTACTATGACAGGCGGGACGAGAGAAATCTTGGATTTCATGGTCGAACGGCTGCCTATAAGGCACACATCACGCCGGTAAATGCCAAACGACGCCTCGCTTGGTTTAAGGAGCGTAAACATTGGACGACTGAACAGTGGAAAAACGTTGTGTGGAGAGACACACAGTGTGGTGATCCGATGGCAGCGTGTGGGTATGGCGAATGCTCGGTGAACGTCGTCTGTCAGCGAGTGTAGTGACAACAGTAACATTTCGAAGGCCGTGGTGTTATGGTGTGGTCGTGTCTTTCATGGAGGGGGCTTGCACCCCCTGTTGTTTTGCGTAGCACTACAACAGCTCAGGCCTACATTGATGATTTAAGCACCTTTCTTGCTTCCCACTGTTGAAGAGCAATTCGGGGATGGCGACTGCATCTTTCGTCACGATCGAGCACCTGTTCATAATGTACGGCCTGTGGCGGAGTGGTTACACGACAATAACCTCCTTGTAATTGAGTGGCCTGTACAGTGTCCTGACCTGAATCCTATATAAAACCTTTGCGAAGTTTTGGAACGCCGTCTTCGTGCCAGGCCTCACCGACCGACATCGATACCTGTCCTCAGTGCAGCAATCCGTGAAGAATGGGCTACCATTCCCCAAGAAATCTTCCAGCACCTGACTGAACGTATGCCTGCGAGAGTGGAAGCTGTTGTCAAGGCTAAGAGTGGACCAACACCATACTGAATTCCAGTATTACCGATGGAGGGCGCCACGGACTTGTAAGTCATTTTCAGCCAGGCGTCCGGATACTTTTGATCAAATTTTTGTATATTAAATTTTTCACTTTATAGGTATCCAGTTTGTATGTCACTCCCACTGGTTACGTGGCACACGTCTCATATGAATTCGATTTCTCGCCAAACTCATGTCAGGCGTAACTTGTTCAGTTGCGGCGTAGGTTCTTATTCTGAGTTCTGCTAGAGAAGCGGGTAAGGTGACGCTAGCACGGTTCAAAAGTTGTCAGGTCTAGTGAACCAGGTGGCCGTGCAGTTCTTCTACGTGAAAAGCCGTCACTGAGTAATTCCCAACGACGGTGAAGCGAAGTGGCAGTGTGCCTGCCTGCATGAAGTGTACGCGCTGCATCGTTGGTCGGTTTCATCTGTCAGCGGCATTACAATGTTTCCCAGCATCTCAAAGTACGCTGTTTCAGCGACTGATAGCTCTTGAAAAAATGAAAGTCCATCGACTTTGTTTTTGTTCATTGTTCAAAAGACGTTAAATTTTGGGCTGTCAGGAACGTAGTCGAAGTTTTGTCGTGTTCACTGCTCAAATCATACAGTTGTGATTATTAGAATTACCATTTATTTGATAACCGCCTCGTCATTAAAGATAATGTTTTCAATGAAATCTTATTCAATCGATGTAACATGACCCTACAATTAAGCCCTTATAAGCAATCCTATCTTTGTGTTTTTGTTTGAGGTGCGAATGCCTTCTTAGGAAACGTCAAACAGAGTAAGCATGCCAGGCCGATTTCGTAGGACTGAAAATGGTTCAAATGGCTGTGAGCACTGTGGGACTTGACATCTGTGGTCATCAGTCCCCTAGACTTAGAAATACTTAAACCTAACTAACCTAAGGACATCACACACATCCATACCCAAGGCAGGATTCGAATCTGAGACCGTAGCAGCAGCGCGGTTCCGGACTGAAGCGCCTAGAATTCGTAGGACTGTTAACAGAACTTTGCATCACTTGCTTTAAAATGTTGTCACACACTAGGTATGCGTGAGGATTATTTATGACTTACCGAGCAACCATTTTCAACAAAAAAGTTACGCTACTGATAAAAGTTAGGCCTGCTAGGAGGATCTTTATCGTACCCGGTAGAAAATTTCATTCTTCAAACCAAAATACGCAACCTGCACGTTTGGGACCAGTGAAGGTTCTGATCTTAGCTACAAAATTAATATCGCTAGAGCTTCCGGTGGTGCGATTCGTGACGGCATACTACCTGAGTCAAAATTTGATCTATTCTTCTATAAAATTACGTCAAGACTGGATCCGTAATTCATTTGAATAACTTTGTGTGACTTTTATAGACTGTTATGTTCTTTTAGAACCTTTTTGTGTTTTATGGCTTTTATGTTTGAAGATTTGTCTTATTGAGGACGCATGCACGTAGCGCAGGTAGTAGGGAAAGCAGAGCATATCTAGTTATACCTACATAATTCCCTCGTTTTTGTTATTAGGTTTAGCTTCACAAGGAATGTAATTAATGTTTTGTTCAAAAAATGACGCCCATGTCCAATACATATGAGCCATATATACACTCCTGGAAATGGAAAAAAGAACACATTGACACCGGTGTGTCAGACCCACCATACTTGCTCCGGACACTGCGAGAGGGCTGTACAAGCAATGATCACACGCACGGCACAGCGGACACACCAGGAACCGCGGTGTTGGCCGTCGAATGGCGCTAGCTGCGCAGCACTTGTGCACCGCCGCCGTCAGTGTGAGCCAGTTTGCCGTGGCATACGGAGCTCCATCGCAGTCTTTAACACTGGTAGCATGCCGCGAAAGCGTGGACGTGAACCGTATGTGCAGTTGACGGACTTTGAGCGAGGGAGTATAGTGGGCATGCGGGAGGCCGGGTGGACGTACCGCCGAATTGCTCAACACGTGGGGCGTGAGGTCTCCACAGTACATCGATGTTGTCGCCAGTGGTCGGCGGAAGGTGCACGTGCCCGTCGACCTGGGACCGGACCGCAGCGACGCACGGATGAACGCCAAGACCGTAGGATCCTACGCAGTGCCGTAGGGGACCGCACCGCCACTTCCCAGCAAATTAGGGACACTGTCGCTCCTGGGGTATCGGCGAGGACCATTCGCAACCGTCTCCATGAAGCTGGGCTACGGTCCCGCACACCGTTAGGCCGTCTTCCGCTCACGCCCCAACATCGTGCAGCCCGCCTCCAGTGGTGTCGCGACAGGCGTGAATGGAGGGACAAATGGAGACGTGTCGTCTTCAGCGATGAGAGTCGCTTCTGCCTTGGTGCCAATGATGGTCGTATGCGTGTTTGGCGCCGTGCAGGTGAGCGCCACAATCAGGACTGCATACGACCGAGGCACACAGGGCCAACACCCGGCATCATGGTGTGGGGAGCGATCTCCTACACTGGCCGTACACCACTGGTGATCGTCGAGGGGACACTGAATAGTGCACGGTACATCCAAACCGTCATCGAACCCATCGTTCTACCATTCCTAGACCGGCAAGGGAACTTGCTGTTCCAACAGGACAGTGCACGTCCGCATGTATCCCGTGCCACCCAACGTGCTCTAGAAGGTGTAAGTCAACTACCCTGGCCAGCAAGATCTCCGGATCTGTCCCCCATTGAGCATGTTTGGGACTGGATGAAGCGTCGTCTCACGCGGTCTGCACGTCCAGCACGAACGCTGGTCCAACTGAGGCGCCAGGTGGAAATGGCATGGCAAGCCGTTCCACAGGACTACATCCAGCATCTCTACGATCGTCTCCATGGGAGAATAGCAGCCTGCATTGCTGCGAAAGGTGGATATACACTGTACTAGTGCCGACATTGTGCATGCTCTGTTGCCTGTGTCTATGTGCCTGTGGTTCTGTCAGTGTGATCATGTGATGTATCTGACCCCAGGAATGTGTCAATAAAGTTTCCCCTTCCTGGGACACTGAATTCACGGTGTTCTTATTTCAATTTCCAGGAGTGTATTTCAGATTTACCTTACGAGAACAAGAGAAAAATTTTTACTGGCTTTGAGATATTATTATGAGCTTTTCCCTTTCTTCCTCTTGTAGCATCTGAAGAAGGCCGATGTGGAACGAAACTGCTTCTGGTTGCCCTGAAATAAAAGGAAGTTCACAGCAATTCAGCCACTGTTCTCCGTCAACGGAATATCGTTTTGTTTTTCCAAAACAGTGAAACTTGTCACTTACTTCGTGAGTTGAGCTGAGCAATCGTCGTCCAACAAACGCGCAATACGATACGTGTGCTCTGGCAAAAACATCTTCAGCTACTATATTCTTCAGTTTTTTTTAGTTAATAGCCGGCCGGACTGGCCGAGCGGTTCTAGGCGCTACAGTCTGGAACCGCGCGATCACTACGGTCGCAAGTTCGAATCCTGCCTCGGGCATGGATGTGTGTGTTGTCCTTAGGTTAGTAAGGTTTAAGTAGTTCTAAGTTCTTGGGGACTGATGACCATAGCAGTTAAGTCCCATAGTGCTCAGAGCCATTTGAACCATTTTTTTTAGTTAATATTATTATCTTCCTCACTAATAACTCTTGACGTATAACGCGACAAATATTTTATGTCATACGAAAGTCACGTGGCTCAATCCCCACAGCCTAAAACAATAAAAAGAAGTATATAACTGATATCAGAGGGAATTACCTCGAGTACCTACACTGAAGTACTGATTAGTCACTCAAGTGGTTCATGGAGCAACCAGTTCACGCAACCAGTACTGCAGCAATATTAATCATCCTTACCAATTCATTGTGATTCTCCAAGGTGTCGCGTATGTTATCAGTGATAAGTACAGCTATATTTAACAAACCGATAACATTTAGAACTTCATAGGGTTACTTGCTTTAAGCTACGAAACCCGTAAACGGTTAGAAACTGCTGGGCTAAACGTTTCAAGTTCCACTAAACCTTTCTCTCCATTTCTCTTCAAAATACTACTGTAAGACGTTTACAGAAAAGTTCTGTACAGAGTGTCTTATTTATGTTTCTATTGATCGCGTCAGGACTGTACAACGTCCACACATTATTTGGTGGCACTAACTGACTTGCCATTTGCTGGAATATCATCCCATGTAGCAAGTTGTCTCATTTCTGTGCACGTGAGTAGTTTTTGGATGGATTTTGTTCTTCGCAGAAGCGTATGATGTTTCCTCCTAAAAGTAATCATTGGTCATTTTTCTGAGCGCACCGGACATAAACATGTTTCCGTCGTCCCCCCCCCCCCCCACCCCTCCAACAACAAGGAGGCATCGGCCTAGTCCCGTGTGACATAACCTCTAGCCTTGAAAACGGATTCGATTCGATGACGAAAAGATTCTGCAAGTTTCTTCACATAGGGGAGAGTTGCCTATATCTTACTGGTTCCTAATTTGTACCACTAATATAAAATTCGTACCTTTTGCGCTATACGACATTTGGTGAGATCAGTGTGAACAACCATGTGCTTGCAGCCATACCGTCAACTATGAGTCCTGTTTAATGAAGAAAACATCGTCTGAAGACAGCGTTGATTTTGCTGCAATTTTCATATAAACCATTGTGTACGTGGTGAAGAGAATTACTGTTACATGGTACACGGCAATACAGGGTGAGTCACCTAACGTTACCGCTGGATATATTTCGTAAACCACATCAAATACTGACGAACCGATTCCACACACCGAACGTGAGGAGAGGGGCTAGTGTAATTGGTTAATACAAACCATACAAAAATGCACGGAAGTATGTTTTTTAACACAAACCTACGTTTTTTTTTAAATGGAACCCCGTTAGTTTTGTTAGCACATCTGAACGTATAAAGAAATACGTAATCAGTGCCGTTTGTTGCATTGTAAAATGTTAATTACATTCGGAGATATTGTAACCTATAGTTGACGCTTGAAACCTCCGACGTCCTGTTGCGTGTTGTAACAAAGACGGGCCACGGTCGGCGAGCAGCATCTGCAGGGACATGTTGACTATGACGACCGTGTTTACGAGTGTGGCTGTAGTGCACTGTTGTGGTTTGGTCTAGCTGACGCAGTGTCCGCATGTAGCGCTTGCTGCTATTCTTATTCTGCATTCGTCTCCGCACGCAGACCAACTGTAGGACACCCTGTTACCAGACGTCTGTGATAGTGTAGTGTTGTAGGAACTGTGACCATGGTGTATTCGAACTCTGAAGGCGGAGATGATACTCATCTGTGGCGAGTGTCGACGAAATGCAGCTGAAGCCTGCAGGGTGTATGCAGAACGGTACCCGGATAGAGAGCATCCAACGTGCCGCACATTGCAAAACATCTACCGCCAACTGTATGCAACAGGTATGGTAGTAGCACGCAAACGGGTCCGTAACAGGCCCGTCGCAGGAGAAGCGGGTGCAGTTGGTGTGTTACATGCTGTTGCCATGAACCCATACATGAGTACACGGGACATTGCGAGAGCCGGTGGACTGAGTCAAAGTAGTGTCATGCGCATACTGCATCGTCACCGCTTTCACCCGTTTCATGTGTCGCTGCATCAGCAATTACATGGTGATGACTTTAATCATCGAGTGCAATTCTGTCAATGGGCATTAACAAAAAATGCGTTGCAGTTCTACCTGTTTACCGATGAAGCGGGTTTCACAAACCACGGGGCAGTGAATCTACGGAACATGCATTACTGTTCCGTGGACAATCCTCGTTGGCTCAGACAGGTAGAGCGACAGCGACCGTGGACTGTAAATGTATGGTGCGGAATCATTGGCGACCACCTCATTGGTCCTCACTTCATTGCAAGGGTCCAAACAGCTGCAACATACATCGCGTTTCTACAGAATGATCTGCCAACGTTGCTCGAAAATGTCCCACTGGAAAAGCGTCGACGTATGTGGTATCAGCATGATGGTGCACCTGCACATTCCGCAATTAACACTAGGCTGACCCTTGACAGGATGTTCGACGGGCGTTTCATAGGACGTGGAGGACGCATAAATTGGCCAGCCCGTTCTCCTGATCTTACACCTCTGGACTTCTTTCTGTGAGGTACGTTAAAGGAGAATGTGTACCGAGATGTGCCTACAACCCCAGAGGATATGAAACAACGTATTGTGACAGCCTGCGGCGACATTACACCAGATGTACTGTGGCGTGTACGACATTCATTACGCCAGAGATTGCAATTGTGTGCAGCAAATGATGGCCACCACATTGAACATCTATTGGCCTGACATGTCGGGACACACTCTATTCCACTCCGTAATTGAAAACGGAAACCACGTGTGTACGTGTACCTCACCCCTCATGGTAATGTACATGTGCATCAGTGAAAAACACCAATAAAAAGGTGTTAGCATGTGGACGTAATGTGCTGTTCCAGTCTCTTCTGTACCTAAGGTCCATCACCGTTCCCTTTGGATCCCTACGTAATTCGGTGCTCTCCGATACACACGATCGAACAGCGGAGGAGTGGTACTCAAGTGTCAACTTTAGGATACAATATCTCCGGATGTAATTAACATTTTACAATGCAACAAACGGCACTGAGTACGTATATGTATATATGTTCAGATGTGCTAACAAAACTAACGGGGTTCCATTAAAAAAAAAAACGTAGGTTTGTGTTAAAAAACATACTTCCGTGCATTTTTTTTATGGTTTGTATTAACCAATTACACTAGCCTCTCTCCTCACGTTCGGTGTGTGGAATCGATTCGTCAGTATTTGATGTGGTTTACGAAATATATCCAGCGGTAATGTTAGGTGACTCACCCTGTATAATGTTTTATTTATAGACGAATATTCATGTAATTACCTTAACTTTCGTTGTGGTTCGTTTGTAGTAAACTGACAGAGAGAAAATGACGTTTTTGGTTATTATATACCGCTATGTTTCCAATACTGTACCGATCCATTTTAGGAAACTCACTCGAACAGTGAGCTTTAAAAATGCGTTCAGCATTACTTGTGCAACATAACGTTTATAAATGGTTCGTTGTATTTCCTATTTTTTACATTAGGTTAGTAATTGAGTATTGTTTTGTATTACAGCATGGCAACGGGAAAGCGTCAGATGTGGTGATGTAAAGCATTTAAAGAGACCACTGGCCTATCAGCTGTTGGACCGCATGACGTCATTCCCAGTGTCAGCGTTGAGTGGACGCCCTGCCCTCCCCCTGCTGTTGGCCCTACTGACCCGCATTCTGGCACCAGCTGTAGGACGCGTACACACACACACACACACACACACACACACACACACACAAGCGCGCGCGGCCAGTACAGTGAGGGAAGAAAAAGCATCCCTGTTCGCTGACTCACCCCGGCGTCCCCCTCGCTCCAACGCAAATCGATATCTCGCAGCCATCGACTCCGGATGGGTGATAGCAGAAAATTACTGGCCGCTTATGCACCCACACGCTGCGCTGCGCTATCGCGACGTACTTTGTGTCGTCCACAGCGTTCATACTTACTACACTACATCGGCAGGAGGCTAATAACTTGTTCCCAGTGTAATATGTGACGGTACGTCACATAGATATTGACATTTTTATCGTTTGTAAACCGTAATTAAGTATTTTATGAATATAATTAGTGTAAAAGATATAGTTAACGTTCTTGAAACAACTTATATGCAGCGATAATTACAGCGTAGCTTCTTTATTTAATCTCTATGAAAATAAAAATGGATCAAAATAGACGCGATTGTACGGCCGAGGACGAAGGACGTATTTTGTGGTACACACACTGTTTTGTTTCGCTATACGGAAGGCAGCCATTGAGCGGCTACACATATTTTATGTAAGTTATTCGTATTTATTGCTAAAATAAACTTGTTATTATTATTACAAAATGAATTTCTTTGTAATAGTTGGCACCTCAAATGCTCGCAGTGGCTAATTATTTTTAATAAGCGTTTTTTTTTCAGTAATTTGCGCTGCGAGAAACTCATCTTCAGATGCAGCCTCTGGTCGGCCATTACGGGCAGAAGTATTAATTTATTTTTCAGTGTTAACAGTAACTGTAAATGCGAGAGATTTCGTTATAAGAACCTTTTTAAAATGCAACAGATAATTAATGTAGTTCCTGTTTTCAAACTATACAGATTCTATGAGTTCGGTAAGCCTTATCTTGGCCGCTCCACGGCAACAATCGAAATTCTCTCAAGCCTTGCTTTGCAATCAATAAATAGAAATTAACAAAATGACATTCAATTCAGTTAACGGCAACTATATTTTAGACTCACGTTCAAAATCTAAAGTTGGTACATGAATAACTGAGGTCCTTCAAGAACCCGTTTCATATTTACATATGCACGTAAGAAAAATGATAAGAAAAGACAATATCCCTGAGAGAAAGAAGCATGCTGATAAATTAAAAAATAAAAATATGTAAAATATATATATATGTAATTTTTTGTATATGACGTAACGAATGCCACCGACGTCACAAATATAACATACAAATATAGCATAATCGATTAAATTTCATAAAATAATAAAGAAATTGTGCAAGATGTATCGGCGTTAAACCATTTTCGAACTGTATTTCATTCTCACGACGTAAGATGCAGCGTGAAATCAGATATCAAACTAGAGAGATACGGACTCATTAAAAAAGAAGTCGGAAATGTGGATTACAAGAATTTACTTATGAATAGGGAGATACATCATATGAAGGTCAGAAATAAGTTCATCACCCTAAAAAACGGAAATTATTCTGCCACAGATTAAAAGGACAGTAATGTAAGGCAGTTACGAAAACAAACAGCTAAACATGCTGTGTAAGTAGATACAGAGGAAGTAAAAGAACAGAAAATTTCAAATGGAACAATGCAGCCGTTTCTAGAAAACGGCAAGACGGACATAACAGAATATGTTGAACTGAACAAAATTACTCGGAAATATTTTGGAGGTAATACAAAAAGGTACAATGAAAATTTCAATGAACATGTATATTAAAATGAGAACTAGCAATTATTACTAGAAACTCATCGTTCAGGAGGCTAGAAGCTGTCCTAAAGATCGAGTTCTAGAAGCCTTTCGGCGTCTGAAAAAGTGTATAATGGACTATTTGTGAGCTCAGGATGTGCCAAAAACTGATTTGCCCTCGTTTCTAAATGCGAGAGAAAATGTATTCTCTTTTTATTTCTACAGACGTTCAATTTTTTCGAAATGAAATTTTTCACATTTCCTGGCAAATTAAAACTGTATGCTGGACCGAACCTCGGAATCGGCAAATTTTAATGTACCAGAAAGTTTCATTTTTCTATGTTGTCAAAGTGGCAGAAACACCATTTTTTTTGCAAATATTACGATTCACGCTAACATTTGAAGTAAGCTTACTTCCAGTATTTATGAGGTTGTTAGTTGACAGAAAAAGAGATCTGGTAAGAGACTGCCACACAGTCTATTTATTTCTTTATAAATGATTTTACCGTCTTTTAAAAACAGCCTCATAACTGACACTGACACTGTAGCTACAACAACATTCAGATACTGTCTCGCTAAAGCATAGCATGTCACGTACCCATGTTTGAGATTTTTCCATATATCTAAATTATGCGATCTGTGGATGGCAGCTAAGAGCGGTAACGTTTCTACTGAATCAAGACTTGCAGCATAGGATATGGGCCCTCCCATTATCCTGATCTGCGTTCATATCGAGTGACTTGAATGTGACAATAAAGGACCTCTTTCTTGAATGTTTCAAAATTTCACCACAAATGTTATACTTTGCGTATGTTCTACCATTTTTTTTCTTTTCCAGACATCGATTTCAGGCCTCATGTTTCACTACACGAGTTCAGTAACTTACACCACACAAAGTAAACAGACAATGTAAAATGCAACAGATCACTTCTTCAACTGAACACCAACTATACACACACGCTGCAATGTATAGACTTACTTGAGCCGCCGAACTCAACAAATGAAGGCGTATGTTTGGTTTCAGGTAAGTATGCGAGTTACCATCCCGACGAATTCCTAAAGATAAGATTTCATCACCTGCTCAGCTTCAACTACGTCGGTAATTAATTCAGCTGTTCGATATTTGTGTAGAGTTAGAGACACGGGTATGTATGATATGAGTAAAATATTTACAATGCGCAAGTACCAAACTGAGTTCTCGAAACACAATTATCACTGTGATATTCACGTGAACTGATGCACAATACTCTTCAAGTATTAAATGTTCCTCTTGATTAAAATAATTCGTTACTGCGCTAACCACGTTTTTACATTCATAGCACGACAGTTTCAAGAATTGCTTCCTATTTTGAAGTGGTGCGAGGGTTTGCATAGGTTTTGTGTCAGGTGGCTGTGTGTCCGGCTCCTTAATCACGCAAGGCATTTGAATACGGAAATAAATTCCCGAAATGCGCAGCGCTATGGATGAGAAAACGTAGCCGTTACAGTAAATTATTACGGAAATCAGTTTTGAACAGTTGTAGACAACCAAAAAGACATAGGTTGTCATGAATGAAATTAAATCTTAGATGTTTGAAAAGCATTTGGTGAGACGTGTAACTAACATTGATTGCTTACATTTTATACGCAATATAAGCATACCGTGAGTGCCCAAATTTAACTGGGGCACTATACGTTTTCCTTTATTCGTCGGTAGTATCACTTGATAGAACAAAGAAGGAAGTAAAAAAGAAAAAAATGCTCAAGAAAAGACAGCAGTATAGAAAAATAAGTCACTTAGGAACGAAAGAAATAGGAAATTCAGGGAAGTTAAAGTGAAATGTCTGAAGGTAAAATGAGGAGAAATAGAAAAGGAAATAATAGTCGGTAGAACAGATTCAACATGTAGAAAGCAAAAACAACCTCCGAGAAATTATAAGCAAGGAAGCCAACATTCAACAGAGTACAGAATGAGTTCCAGTATTAAACAAAGAGTACAGAGCAGATCATGAGTAATGTTGGTCGAAGGCCTCTGGGATAAGAAGTAAGCCTCATTCTGCTAATGCCCTTGCTAAAGGGGCCGGAGGAGTGGACAGAGGAACCGACCACTCTTTTGCCCTTGGCGTGGGAAACTGCTCCTAAAGGTGGAAGAATCAGCAATGGTCAACGGCATGAGGCCGCAGAAGGCAATGGAGACACCTCTGCATTAAAGACACATAATATGTATCCGCAGGACATGTGGACTGTAGTTGAAAAAAGTATCATGATGATCTCTCCATTGCCAAAAGATTCCAGGATAAACCCCATTCGGATCTCCCGGAGGGGACTGACAAGGGGGAAGTGACCATGACGAAAACGTGGAATCTCAGTAGTTTGAACGTGGTAGAGAAGCTACAGATCCGAAAAGGGAAATGATAAGGCTCAGTGTAGATACAGTAGGTATCAATGAAGTGAAATGGAAAGGACACGAGGATATCTGGTAAGATGAGTGCATGGTAATATCAACAGCTGCAAAAAGAAAAATGATATAACGGGTGTAGGTTTCGTTACGAACAGGAAGGTAGGAAGAGAGTGAGTTACAGTGAATAACTCAGTGAAAGGGTTGTTATCATCAAAATCGACGGCGAACCAACACCGACAACGATTGTTCAGGTATACATGTCGACGTCGCAAGCCATAGATGAAGATACGGAGAAAGTATATGGGGATATTGAACGGGTAATTCAGTTCGTAAAGGGAGAGGAAAATCTAATAGTCACGGGGGATTGGAATGCGGCTGTAGGAGAAGACACTGAAGAAAGGGTTACGGGAGAATATAGGTCTCGTACTAGGAAAGAGAGATAACAAAAACTAATTGAATTATGCAATAAATTTCAGCTACTAACAGCGAATACACTATTCAAGAATCACCAGAGGAGGAGGTATATTTCGAAAATGGATTATGTCACAGTTTAACAGAGATTATTAGGCGCACCCAGACTCAAATCACAATTTGGTGGTGAGGAAGAGAAGGTTGAAGTTTAAGAGACTTGTCCGGAAGAATCAATGCGCAAAGAAATGGGATAAGGAAGAACTAAGGAATGAAAAGATGCACTTGAAGTTCCGTGAGGCTATAGATACTCTGATAAGGAATAGCTCAGTAGGCAGCGCAATGGAAGAAGAGTAGACATATCAAAAAGGGGCAGACACAGAAGTTTGAAAGAAAGACATTAGAGCAAGGAAGGTAATTGCAAAGAAACCATGTATAATAGAATAACTACTTCAGTTGGCCGATGAAAGAAGGAAGTACAAAAATGTTCAGAGAAATTGAGGAATACAGAAATACAAGTCACTTAGGAATGAAATAAGTAGGAAGTCCAGGGAAGCTAAGGCGAAACGGCTGCATCAAAAATATTAAGAAATCGGAAAAGAAATAATAGTCTGACGAACTTTCACAGCATTTAGAAAACTCAAAACAACCTTCCATGAAATAAAAAGCAAGGGCGGTAACTCTAAGAGAGTAATAGTTATTCAACTATTAAATGCAGAGTAGAAAGCGGATAGGTGGAAAGAGTACATTGAAGGCCTTTACGAGAGAGAAGACTTGTTACGTGGTAAAACAAGAAACAAGGGTCGATATATAAGAGACAGGGAATCCAGCATTAGAATCAGAATTTAAAAAAGCTTTTGAAGACTTAAGATCGAATAAGGTGGAATGGATAGACAACATTCCATTACAATTTTTAAAATCATTGGGTGAAATGGCCACAAAAGTGCTATTCATATTGGTGTGTAGAATGTATAATCTAGTGATATACCATCTGATTTTCGGAAAAACATAATCCACACAATTCCGAAGATTGTAAGAGCCAACAAATGCGAGAATCATCGCACAATCAGCTTAGCAACTCGTGCATTCAAGTTTCTGAAAAGTATTATAGACGGAAGAACGACAAAGAAAATTGAGGATGTATTAGATGACGATCAGTTTGGCTTTAGAAAAGGGAATGTCACCATAGAGGCAATTCTAATGTTGTGCTTGATAATGAATTCAAGACCAAAGACAATCAAGAGACGTTCAAACGATTTTTCGATCTGGTAGATCAGGAAAAAGCGGTCGGCAATGTCAGGTGGTACAACATGTTCGAAATTCCGAGAAAAAAGGGGGATAAGCTATAGGGAAAGACAAGAACCGAGATAGAACAATAAGAGTGGGAGAGCTCACATTAAAAGGGGGTTAAGATAGGGATGTAGTCTTTCACAGCTGCTGGCTGTTGTTAAGTCTCTACAGCGAGGAAGCAATGGTGAAAGTAAAAGAATGGTTCAAGAGTAGGATTAAAATTCAAGGTGAAAGGACATCACTGATTCGCTGATCACATATTTTCTTCAGTGGAAATGAAGAAGAATTAGAGGAGCTAATGAAAAGAATGTACAGCCGAATGATTACAGAGTATGGATTGACAGTAAATCGAAGAAAGACGAAAGTAATGGGAAGTAGCAGAAATGAGAACAGCAAAAAACTTAACATCAGAAGTTGGGATCACGGAGTAGACAAAGCTAAGGAATTCTGTTACCTGGGCAGCAAAAAACACATAATGGACGGAGAAATAATGACATAAAAAGCAGACCAGCACTGGCAAAAAGGGCGTTCCCACCCAAGAGAGGTCTACTAATATTAAACATAGGCCTTAATATGAGGAAGAAATTTCTCAAAAATTTCGTTTGGAGCACACCATTGTATAGTAGTGAAACATGGACTGTGGGAAATTAGGAAAAGAAGAGCATCTAAGAATTTAAGATGTGGTGCTACAGTACAATGTTAAAAATTAGGTGGGCTGATAAGGTAAGGAATGGGGAGATTCCCTGCAGAATTGACGAGGCAAGGAATATATGGAAAACACTGACGAGAATACAGGATAGGATGGTAGGACTCCTGTTGAGACATGAGGGATTGGTACTGGAGGGATCTGTAGAGGGTAAAAATCTGTAGTGGAAGACGGAGATTGGAATACAGGCAGCAACTAATTGAAGATGTAGGTTGCAGGTGCCACTCTAAGATGAAGGGGTTGGCGCAGGAGAGGAATTCGTGACGGGCCGCATCAGATGTGCGAAATGACAGATGACTAAAAAAAGAAAGGAGAGCGAGAGAGAGAGAGAGAGAGAGAGAGAGAGAGAGAGACAGTAGATAGGTGGAAATAGTACATTGGTCTCTAAGGGAGCGGGGGGGGGGGGGGAGGGGGGGAGGAAGTGAATGCGACATGATAGAAGGAATTGGAGTAGATGTGGATGACATATGGGATGGTGGCCAGCACTATCAGTGTAGGGTACACATGGTGAACCATGTAAAACTTGCACCGCAAACGTTGCGGAAATGGAAGGTGCTACGATGTGCGGTTTTCACAGAATGGGTTGGTAGTCAGGAGCTGTTATTGTTAGTTGATCAACAGATTGTAATAATATTTCTAAAGGATATTTCTGTGCATACATACACGTTTTTTGAATAGAATAAAGCCTGCTGACAATAACAAACTAACAGTAGTGTCAGTATTGTTGGTTGCAGAATTCTAGCGCGAGCCGTTAACGAGATATCGTATTTTGAAAAGTTCCTTCGCCGATACTTGTACAGTACTTCTGATAGCACGCTAAGGAGCAAGGCAAGTGCATACACTAATTATGTGGATTCTGACTAGTAACGAGATAATTGATTATCACAGGTTGCGTTAAAATTGACTACCGGCAGTGGCAGTACGAGATCCAAGTCTGGTATGGACTGTTGCACACGTGCCTGCATTTCAGGGGAGATGTCCATGCTGGCTACATTAATACGTTATTGCACATCATCGGGCGTAGTCGGTATATCCTTGTAGACAGCGTCTTTCAGATTTCTCGACAGAAAAAAGTCTACAGACGTCAAATCCGGGGAACAGACCAGCTGAGGTATAGGTCCTCTGGGCAGCTATTTGAAAACGGTTCGTGAAGAGGTGCTTTAGTACCTCGTGCGCTATGGGCTGGATAGCCATCATGTTGGTATCAAAGGTTCCTCCTAGTCTGTAGCAGTACGTCTTCTAACATACATGGAAGGTGGTCTGTCAGGAGGCTGTGATATTTGAACGCGATCAGTATTCCGTCTATGAAAAACGGGCCTACGAGCTGGTGGTTCAATATTCCACATCACACGTTTACACTCCATGGTAGCTTACGTTTCATCTGACGGTGCCAATGGGGATTGGCAGCAGACCAATAGCGCACGTTTCGGCGGATTACCTGGTCACGACCGGTGAATGTGGCTTCATCACTAAACAAGATACATGATGTATCTGGAGGATCCTGTCTTAGTGCCCATGTACAGAAGTTAACGCAGTCCTCACAGTCGTCTTCATGCAGCTCTTGATGGATAGAGATGTGGCACGGATGGAACCTATGCTTACGGAGAAAGCATAGACATTTGAGTCATACCTCTTCATCCTGTGATTGCGCAGGATCTAACGTGCAGATCAACTGCCACAGTGGCAACAACATTAATTTCCTTCCCTTCTGTAGCCATTTGTTTCCTTCTGTTCTGTTGTCTACGTGTTACACTACCACTTTCACGTAACTGGTTGAAGACGCTGATAAATAACTACTGAGATGTTTGCATCGATTAGGATCTCTTGCAGCATACACCGTAAAAGAATGAACTGCATTCATTCTACCCGCTCCATACACCACGAGCACGTCGGCTTTTTCTGAACTGAAAAATCCCATCGTCCACTCACGACCAGCTGCTTGGACTGTCACTCACTCCAACTGACTAGCATGTGGATGTGCACTCAAGGTACACACAAGCACTCTGTAAGCAAACAAAAGAACATCGGATCTAGGAACAATGTAACTTGAATGGCACAAACAAATGTCTGTATGGAAACTGTCCAAAATACCAAAGTAAAATATCTCGTAAGTGACTCGCAATAGAAAGCTGCAACAAACATCACTTACATTCAAATTTATCCTACCCTTAGTTAGCGCCAATAGGCTTTGCTCCATTTAAAAAATGTATGTCTGCACAAAAAAACAGACACTTTTAGGTATTATTACAATCTGTCGATTGCCTAATAATGCAAGTCCATTCTGAAAACCGCACATCAATAGCACTTTCCATTTACGCAATATCTGTTACGTAATGTTAGATGATTCACCCTATACGTAGGCTTACGCTCTAACGAATAAGAAACCCGCAACGCCAGAAAATTGTAGCGATGTGCAAGAACACATACAGAACATCGATACCTGGTTCACGAATTGGCAGTCGACATTTAACATAAAAATATGCATATTGTTGTGCATAATGTGGGAGGTAGATTCATTAGTGTTCGACTACAGTATTGACTCTTATTCTCACTGACACGGAGACAGTCGAAAAATATCTGGGAGTACGTGTCAGGAGCGACATAAAACCGAACAATCATAAGAAATTGGTTTGTAGAAAAGACATAGCTCATACTGAACTACAGTAAATAAACTCTTACGAGATGCAACTCAGCCACGGAGGAGATAGCTTACAAACTCCCAATTCTTGACTATAACTCAGTCTGGGACACTTAGCAACTGGAAGTGTAAAGAGAGGTGCCAAGACGAACTTAACTAATGGAAAAACTATGGAAACTGAAGTAAACAGAAAGCCCTATGTGAAAATGTAAAACCGTGAAACAACTTAAGAGCTTAGAGACATTTCTTACCACGTAACTCTTCGAATGAGCAGATGCTATTAAGAGACGTGCTGGACAACCAATAGAATAACTATAAGAATACGAGTGAAGTTGGTCTGTCAGTCTGTGATTCAGTATTTGTATGAAACTATATAATAAGATTTTTTCGGAGCAAGTGAAAATTATCTGACTATTTAAGTTAAAGAATGGAAATTTCCTTTACGCTATAGCATAAGTAATGGTGTTATTGTAAGCCCGCGTGACCATTAGTAAAATATTGCAAATATAAATTCTTGTTAAGAGATGCAGGTAAATATTTTCCTTGAAATTTTCCAGTGTTCTCAAGGAAATAATAAGCTACCAACAGAAGGTGAACAACAGTTGACACTGTTTCATGTAGGTGAGAAAGTACAGGCTTTTGTTAAATTAGGGGTTTTCCTTCCTCATGTGCAGTAAGTGTAAGGACAAATTATTTTCAAGCAATGATGTGGCAGTTTATTCTTAAAGCAGTGCGCAGATTAAGCTGCTAAGGGTTGCATCAGTTCTATTAATTAATTACTTGTCTAGTTCCACACACCTTTAGGGCCTCCTGCTGGATAGGATCTTTGGAACATAGGATGAATGAACTGATTAAATACTTAGAAGAGCCCGAGCGAGTATCAGGACTACTAAGTAATTACATAATACAACGAATATGACATGATCATTGTACTGCGTTCCAATTATTAAAATTACAAGATCCACAGGATAAATACAAAGCGATAATCATTCTGCTGTATCGTACTCAAGACACACATTGTTGAAAGATCCCATGTTACTAAACAGTGCGTCCAAAAAGTTACGAAATTGATTCTATTCGTGGCGTATAAGCGACGTCAGCGCAGCAACTACGGTGACAATTTGAACTAACTACTGTAAACAACAGAAGTTCATTCGATGATACTGTTGCAAGCAAACAGTGTTAAGTTGTGGACGTGGGGCCTGTAGTGTGTGCACGTTGTTGTTACGAACTGAAATGGAAAATCGTCTCTAGATCAAGTGTTCAAGACATTTTTCAGAATATTTTGAAGGAGATAAAAGTGTGTGAAAGGCTTATCCCGCACACCTTGACTCCCAAAGAGACAGAACGACGCGTGGACGCCTCCCGTGCTTTGGATGAAAGGCAAAACACGGACAAAACCCCGCCCCCCCTCACAAAAAGAAAGTTATCGCAGATGACCAGACTAGATTTAAATACGAAACTACCACAAAACGGCGAAGTGCAGAAATCCACGTGAAGGGTTAACGCTTTCACGACATAACCGACATTCAAGACAAAGTTCCGCACGAGTTTAACAGCATCCCAAATATGAGGTTTCCTGCCAGTTTCACAAGATTTTGCGAATGTTCTACGCGTTGTATCCAAATGGGTCAGGGAGGCGGGGGAGGTAGAGAGCAGACTATGCAGAATACTCGAATCGTTGAAAACGACCAATTGAAAGTTCTATTTTTTGTTAATCCAGTATGGAAAATATTTTGACTGAGGGGGTAAGTGTCTTTAATCCATGAAACGTCCAAAACATTTCACTCAGAAATGTAAAGGATCACCACCGATGATGTTTTGCAGCACGTCATTCACCTTAAAATATGCACACCACTACAGAAATAAGCGATGTGCCAGAATAAGTAGAACTGAAATGCTTCGATCGCTTGGAAACTTTACGGTAGAATAATGCTGTCACCGGGAGCAGCGATCCCTTCCTGGTGAACGATGTAGCGTGAAAAATTCCCTCTGGCGTGAGGCCCTCTCTGCAACGTTATTGCCATCGAAGGCGCCCTCCCTTGGCGACGCGCAGGCGACCAGTCGCGAATACCCCGCGAGGCGTCGCAGCCAAGGCGGGCGTACATCACGTCACACGCTCCCACGTCGTCACTCCATCGAGCAGCTGATTTAAAACTGTTCAGGGGCCGCTTCTGCGACGGGTTTTCTATAAGCCGGCTGCCTCGTAAAGTGGCCTCCCCGCGAGGAAATACTGCTTTCCGCAGAGCACGCCTGCCCAGGTGTCGCTTACGCCTTGGATGTATACCGGCCCGCGACACAGGCATTCTGGGCTGACACGAGCATTATACACATTGGTTCAGAAGGAATAGCAAATATTTTAGGAGGTGTAAATACAGAGGAATTCGAATAAAAAATTTCACAGTACATGGATCTAACTTTTATTGGTCAGTATAATGGTTCGTCTTGATCGTTATTTTGATTTTATTTTATAAATTATGCAGCTTTATGCGATTAGTCCAGCTATGCATGGAATTGTCAGATTAGATGTTTTAACAAATGAGACGCGATACTCTACAAGTATTACAATAATATGTAAATGCCATAAACCGTATGTATATATGTATTATTGTCGTACTTATACTAATTATTTGTTCTGTTGCTATTGTGACATTTTCTGATTGTGGCCTCGGTCGAAACACACGAAGCGAGTTCAGTAAATAATGAAACACATTTTTTTCGGCCAATCTCGGTTGAAAAATTGTGAAATCTGTTGTGGGACTTCGTGGAATATTACCGCTTCATGAAGTTCGGATAGATGCCGGCGCTATACGTCCATAATACACTCCTGGAAATGGAAAAAAGAACACATTGACACCGGTGTGTCAGACCCACCATACTTGCTCCGGACACTGCGAGAAGGCTGCACAAGCAATGATCACACGCACGGCACAGCGGACACACCAGGAACCGCGGTGTTGGCCGTCGAATGGCGCTAGCTGCGCAGCATTTGTGCACCGCCGCCGTCAGTGTCAGCCAGTTTGCCGTGGCATACGGAGCTCCATCGCAGTCTTTAACACTGGTAGCTTGCCGCGACAGCGTGGACGTGAACCGTATGTGCAGTTGACGGACTTTGAGCGAGGGCGTATAGTGGGCATGCGGGAGGCCGGGTGGACGTACCGCCGAATTGCTCAACACGTGGGGCGTGAGGTCTCCACAGTACATCGATGTTGCCGCCAGTGGTCGGCGGAAGGTGCACGTGCCCGTCGACCTGGGACCGGACCGCAGCGACGCACGGATGCACGCCAAGACCGTAGGATCCTACGCAGTGCCGTAGGGGACCGCACCGCCACTTCCCAGCAAATTAGGGACACTATTGCTCCTGGGGTATCGGCGAGGACCATTCGCAACCGTCTCCATGAAGCTGGGCTACGGTCCCGCACACCGTTAGGCCGTCTTCCGCTCACGCCCCATCGTGCAGCCCGCCTCCAGTGGTGTCGCGACAGGCGTGAATGGAGGGACGAATGGAGACGTGTCGTCTTCAGCGATGAGAGTCGCTTCTGCCTTGGTGCCAATGATGGTCGTATGCGTGTTTGGCGCCGTGCAGGTGAGCGCCACAATCAGGACTGCATACGACCGAGGCGCACAGGGCCAACACCCGGCATCATGGTGTGGGGAGCGATCTCCTACACTGGCCGTACACCACTGGTGATCGTCGAGGGGACACTGAATAGTGCACGGTACATCCAAACCGTCATCGAACCCATCGTTCTACCATTCCTAGACCGGCAAGGGAACTTGCAGTTCCAACAGGACAATGCACGTCCGCATGTATCCCGTGCCATCCAACGTGCTCTAGAAGGTGTAAGTCAACTACCCTGGCCAGCAAGATCTCCGGATCTGTCCCCCATTGAGCATGTTTGGGACTGGATGAAGCGTCGTCTCACGCGGTCTGCACGTCCAGCACGAACGCTGGTCCAACTGAGGCGGCAGGTGGAAATGGCATGGCAAGCCGTTCCACAGGACTACATCCAGCATCTCTACGATCGTCTCCATGGGAGAATAGCAGCCTGCATTGCTGCGAAAGGTGGATATACACTGTACTAGTGCCGACATTGTGCATGCTCTGTTGCCTGTGTCTATGTGCCTGTGGTTCTGTCAGTGTGATCATGTGATGTATCTGACCCCAGGAATGTGTCAATAAAGTTTCCCCTTCCTGGGACAATGAATTCACGGTGTTCTTATTTCAATTTCCAGGAGTGTAGAAATGCGTTCCAAGCAGAGAGCTGTCACTGAGTTTTTTCTGGAGAGAAACAAGAGCATCTTAGATATTCATAGGCACTTCAAGAATGTCTACGGAAACCTGGCACTGAGCAAAGGCACCGTGACTCTTTTCAAGCGTCTGTCATCATCACAACGAAGTTTGGCAAACCTGTCCAGTACCGCTCGTGCTGGCCGTCTGCACACAGCTGTGACTCCTACAATGTTGGAACGTGCTGACACTCTCATTCAGGGTGATTGACGGATCATAATCGTACTCCTCGCTCCTCAACTGGTTGTCTCTGTTGGTAATTCTGACACACTCTTCCTCTAGATGTGGTGCTCAAATGTGAGTGCGAACTGGGTTCCTCGCCGCCTAACAGTAAGACCGTGAAGAGCAACGACCGACCATCTGTGCGAAATTGCTTGAGCTTTACTAGGCTGATCGTGACAATCTTTTGTCAAACATAGTCATCGGCGATGAAACACGAGTTCATCACTTTGAACCGGAAACAAAACAGCAATCCATGAAGTGGCACCATAGCACTTCTGCTGCGAAGGGAAAGTACAAAACCACATCCTCGGCCGGTAAAGTCACTGGGACGGTCCTCTGGGATTCTAGAGGTGTTATTCTGTTTGATGTTCTCCCTCATAGTCCAACGATCTGCGCTGAAGATTACTGTGCTACCCTCATGAAAATGAAGAAATGACTTTACCGTTTTTGTTGCCACAAAAATGCAGAAGAACTTCTCCTTCTCTGTGACAACGCAAGGCACAACATAAGTCTTTCCAACTGAGTGGAGCTCACGAAACGTCATAGGATTGTTTTTGCTCATTCACACTACTGCCCGGATATCGCAGCTTCCGACTTCAATCTGTTTGGTCCAATGGCGGGTACAGTCTGCTAGAAGCAGTACGTACATGATGAGGAGGCCATTAATGCAGCAAGAAGTTGGTTCCGACGTAGACGAGTAGATAGTACCACGCGGGCATACGGGGCTACCAAGTAAAGTGGCGTATGGCTGTCGCATTAAACGGAGATTATTTTGAAAAATAGGGTGTTGTGGCCAGAAGAGTGTGGAATAATATGGAGTACTGGAATACTGAATAAACCCATTTGATTTCAGAAAAAAAACTGTTTTGATTAACTTTTTGAACGCCACTCGTATGCTTATAACTGAGAAAGTGAAAAAAAACTATCTAGATAGAGCCGGCCGCGGTGGCCGAGCGGTTCTAGACGCTTCAGTCCGGAACCGCGCGACTGCTACGGTCGCAGGTTCGAATCCTGCCTCGAGCATGGATGTGTGTGATGTTCTTAGGTTAGTTACGTTTAAATAGTTCTAAGTCTAGGGGACTGATGACCTCAGATGTTAAGTCCCATAGTTCTCAGAACAATTTGAACCATATCTAGATTGAAATTAATTAAACTAGTAACATTGGACACTGGGTTGCATAATGATTTTATGTCATTTATGAACAATTTCTCTCTGTAACAGAAATACAGCCGGCCGAAGTGGCCGTGCGGTTAAAGGCGCTGCAGTCTGGAACCGCAAGACCGCTACGATCGCAGGTTCGAATCCTGCCTCGGGCATGGATGTTTGTGGTGTCCTTCGGTTAGTTAGGTTTAACTAGTTCTAAGTTCTAGGGGACTAATGACCTCAGCAGTTGAGTCCCATAGTGCTCAGAGTCATTTTTTTTGAACAGAATTACAGCCTATACGATATAATACAAACAGATACCCACAGTTGGTGTTTCCTAAATTCCACTTTCGACTTCATGCAGTTTCCAGCTCTCTTGGCAACACCACTTGTACCTCTTTAGAGACCGCCTTAGTGTTGTTCTTGTGGCAGCGCGATTCATAACTCGAACTATTTACTCGTACTTTGTGTTTAGTTTTTCTTCGTATATTTCGTCTTTCAACCATTCCCACTGCAAAAAATCAGAAGTGGTAGGGCTCCGGGACGTTGATAGCCAGGGTGCACGATCATTTCTACCGACCTTTCTTCCCAGGAACGTAAGGTTTAGGAGGATGTGGTACCTCACGATGACATTGCCCAGGCACACCATAATGTTGGGACTAAATACCCAGCCTTGTAGCGAACGGAAGCTCTTCCAGTAATGCTGGAAGCTCATCCTCAAGGCAGTCTAGTTAATGCGGCCTTGTAAGATGATGCAGTAACACAATAGGCCCAGACAACTGACTATCGGTCTTGACACATCACATTAAACATGTGCAGACAAGCGTTCTTCAAAATTTGTCTCCAAAAGACATGCGGGTTTCCATCGTCCATCGGTGTGATTTGCGAATGTTATTGATACGGACACGAAAGATAGTGGCTTCGTCAGTAAAGAGATTCGGTGATTTGTAATTAGTCACCGAGAAAACGCCAATCATCGACCTCATCTTCTTCCCAAACATTTGATTCTTCTGTGGATGATAAGAACAGAGGCTGTCATATGTGTCGTATGCCATATTCGTATATGCTGGACGATACTACAGAATCGGGATTTTGTGAGTTATCCCTTTCAAGGCTGTTATACCTGGTCGATATTTTTTTCGCTGTAGCTCAGTAAGAGATACACCTTTCCTACAATATTTTTCTGACACGTACTGATCGATATTTTGCGGCTGTCTATGCGTCAGTGGAACTGAGCGCCAATCCTGTGCCAGAATGGAAATGGAACCATCTGCCGATTTACAAAGCCTATGTGTGCTTTTGAAGGATTACGTTCAGTCAACTGAATAATGTGTTCCACGGCAGCCATAGTTCGTTAGTTTACGTGTTCAAATGAAAACTGACTGCTGAACCTTGCTTCAGTCTCAAGCAATTTATTGAAACCACGTGCATCCTAATTCTAATGTGGTACCCTGCAGTTAGCAAATCGCCTATTGTAATCTCTACAAGCACTAGCAGCAACATTTTCTAGCCGCGCGGGGTAGCCGTGTGGTCTGAGGCGCCTTTCCACGGTTCGTGCGACTCTCCCCGTCGAAGGTTCGAGTCCTCCCTGGGTGTGTGTGTTGTCCTTAGCGTAAGTTAGGTTACGTTAGATTAAGTAGTATGTAATCCTGGGGCCCGAGGACCTCAGCAGTTTGGTCCCATAGAACTTACCACAAATTTCCAAAAAGAATTCCCAACATTTCCATTACAAAATATACTCTAAGATAAACGAAAACAGAAACGACACAACACAAAGGGATTTTCCGAATGGGGAGGAAATCGGTAGATCTGATCTACATATACAGACAGACAATTAATTGCAGTTATAGAAATGTTGGTTGATTTGTTCAAGAGAAAGAGCTTTACAAATCGAGCATGTCAATAAGCGTTGCTCTATCTCTGGCCCTTATGCAAACGGTTATTCGACTTGGCACTGACTGACCGAGCTGTGTGATGCCCTCTGAGGCATATAATCCCAGATACTGTCCAACTGGCTCATTGGACTGATTTATTTATTTAGTCTTCGTAAATGCAGCCTATTATCTACAACGCTAAAAGAGACCCTTCACATTTCCCTGGATAGTAACAAATTGTGTATTAACTATTTATTTTTTATACTTAATTTTTAAAATACTGCAGCTGCTTCTACAAAACTACACTAAGTCATCAGAAAGGTGGTTAGATGGCCCTGCCCATAACGATCCAAACGGTCTCAATTTGGAAGAGATCAGGTGACCTTGCTGGCCAAGGTGGGGTTTGACAAGCACGAAGACAAACAGTAGAAACTCCTGACTTGTGCAACGGGCATTATGTTGTTGAAATGTAGGCAGAGGATGGCTTAAAATGAAGGGCAACAAAACGGGGCGTAGAACATCCTCAACGTACCGCTGGGCTGTAATGATGTCGTGGAGACAACCAAAGGGGTCCTGCCGTGATGAGAAACGACACTCTCGACGATAGCTCCTGATTATCGAACGGTGTGGCGGGTGACACTCAGGTTGGTATCCCACCATTTCCCAGGGCTTCTCCAGACACGTCATCAGCCTGGAATCTCATTGACTGCAGTATAATTGTCTTTAGTGATGAGTTCTGCTTCGAACTGAGCCCTGACAACCAGCGAAGACATGTCATCTCTGAAGTCAGAGATGCTCTAACCGTCCCCTTGGCTACTGACAATCGACTTCATGAGGCCAAGGAGTTAGAGATTGATATGTAGATTGATCGCCAGCAAGCCATACAGTTGCATCACATTTGCTGTTACTACTGATTAAAAACTCCCTTGCACCTTTAAGTGCGGTACCGCCTGCAACTGTACGCATTCATGTCCCTTCTCCACATTCTCTTATGTCATTCATCTACCTTCCATTATGTCATCACTTAATTATTTTCTTATATTCTGGAATCCAGCAAACAAGTTTCTTGAACCACCTACCATTCATTCGACTTCTATTGAATTTTTATAAACCCTTAATTGAGATTCCCAATACTGATATTTCAGGATTCATTAGTTTATTTTCCTTTGTTTTTATTCAAGCGATTCCCAATATGAATTTCCCCAAGGGTTGTTAAGTAACAAACGGATTTTTAATAGTTTTTGCACTTAATGTTCAAATCCCATTCATGTTACTAAAACTGCTTATGCAAAATCGCTGCAAATCCATTTTTAATACGAAGGAAGGTATATCCTATTTATTAAGGCGAGAGCGCTTCGGGCCATATTTAATTATATGTTCATCTCCTAGTTCAGAATGTCATGTCTGATATTTTAGAAACACCGAAATTAGGAGTGTAATTTGTAAAAGAATTAGAGAAACACGTTTAACTATCTAGGAGAAATTTTGGTGCTTAACCCGCAAAATAAGTCTTCAGGCTGAGATGAGAAAACCGGGACTTCGGGCCACAGTTAACAAAAGAAATTTACAGCAAATATCTTTCTCTCTAAATGAGTAAATTGGCCAGACTGCACGGCAAAGAAAGTAAAGATAGCAGAAAATACGTAGAAAAAACAGGAAGTGGGAACTTTTGCAATAAAAAACTCCAAGAATAAATTTAATATAGGGGAGAATGTAAATGAGGAAAACAGCAAGTATGTAGGTAACACAGAAATGGGAGAAAACGTAGAATTTAATTAGGTGCTTAAACGTGATTCTCAGTGAGCCTGAAACGGTCAAATAAGAAAAAGAAGTAGAACTGGTGAGGTGTATAAACACCATTCTGTACAGAGGCTTCGCTAGCGTATTAAAAGCTCTTCAGACCAATCAATTGGACGGGAGTGCAGACGCAGAAGATCTCGATGGCCAGCCAGTCCAGTGCGTTTGGAAGAGCAGATCGCCTTCGGCAATATTTCTGCGGCAGACGGCGCTACGCAGAGGCGGGCAGGGGTGGTGATGAATTACGTCTGTCTGCTCCGCAGCCTTGCCTCGCCGGAGGATGAAAGCACCCCACCCCACCCCCACCGCGGCATTGGTTATTTATTAGTTATCGCCTTCTGCACAATACTTGTCATCGCGGCGCGCTCCGCAGGGGAGACTCCACGAACCGTCGGGGACCAGTGGCCATTGTTTTGCTCTTTTATCCCCTTACTCTTTCGCTCTCGCTCTCTGCTTTGACAGATAAAATATCGACGTCGAATAAGTCCTTTCCCACTCCCTCTTGTCTATAGATATTACTGAAAGGTGGAGGGCTCCGGAGAAAGGGACAGAAAAGGGAAGAGCGGAAAGTTGAGAGAGGAGAGAGGTGGAAACTGTATTGGTGTTCGCTTGTGCCAGCGTATATGTGTGTGTGTGTGTGTGTGTGTGTGTGTGTGTGTGTGTGTGTGTGTGCGTGTTTGTGTGCATGAGAGAGGTTTCGTGGGTGGAGGCCCGTCGATTGAGTTGTGGACGCAGAGAGCGTAATAGACGTTCCTTGCCTCGCTGGACTCAACAACATTTTTCACAATAGCCTCCCTTGTCTGACAGAAGACATCTGTTTCCTTTCCCTCTATTTCCAGGGCGTCTTCGGACGTTCCTTTTCGCGCAACATTTATGTTCTTTCCTAGAGATAAGTCGTAAATCATCGGGAAATATAGAAATATTGTCATTTGATGATTCATATCCATATATACTGTGAGAAAGAGAGGTGAGAATTTGGTCCCTCGTCGACGATGTTATTATCAGAGATGGAGTGTGTGTACTGATGGTTCAGTGGCTCTGTGAAATATAGGGGATGTCCATGTGAAACGACGCAGCCATGCTTCCGATTTAACTGATTTTGGGAAACTTGAAGTACCCAAACCAGACCGAGCTGGGAACTGCACTGAGCGTGATGGCGTAGCGGAAAGGCACTGGACTCGCACTGTAGAAGGCAGTGGATCAGATTCCAGTGTATCCACCCAGCTTTGTTTCCCGTAGTTCGAATAAATGACACGGTCACCTGAAGAGGTTACAGCCGTTTTCCCTCACCTTCCTTGCTTAAAACAAGACTTTACTTCATCTCTAATATACCCGTGTCAAAATGTAAGCTTTATTACCTCCTTTTGAGTTGAGATCTGCACTTAGCTTTTTCCTAATGTGATTCCAGTACCTTACCCGTCCAGTCAATAAACAAGGTGAACAGCGTAAGCTGCTTTCTGTCGCTGTCTATTTTATAGGACCTCAGGGAAGTAACAAAGTATCAGATAAGTAATTAGGCATTGAAATGGAGATAACAAGGCAGAGTAAGTATAATAATTAACGCAAATTAGACGTAACACTTGGTAAACCACAGCGCAGAAGATACACAGATATCTTTCGTCTATATTAGTTTCCCATTTTGTTGTCTCCCTATTCGTGGTCCCTAAGAAATAAAACCTATCTCATAATTCACCTATCAATTGTTTCTATAGGCAGATGTCCTTTTTTTAATCCAAACGGGCAAATGACGCGTACTAAATCCGTCGGAGGATCATTCAGTCACTATTAGCCATGTTTAAACGTTTAAATGGTTGTGTATTGTATTTTTGTGTAGTGGATATGCGTAGGATAGCTCCCCTATTCACCTAAACATTTGTAGGAAATCGGCTAAAAAGCATATCGACTGTGTGAAACATGAGTTTTTTCTGGCGTATGAAATGTTCGCATAACTTACGGGAATGCAGCCGTGTGACGTCTTCGAGAACCGCTGATGTTTCGACAGGTGCACAACTTGTAATTTTCATGGCATAAATGCAGCAAGGCAGCGCTGTGCAAGGAAATTTAATGTGGTGTCACCGCCAGACACCACACTTGCTAGGTGGTAGCCTTTAAATCGGCCGCGGTCCGTTAGTATACGTCGGACCCGCGTGTCGCCACTGTCAGTGATTGCAGACAGAGCGCCGCCACACAGCAGGTCTAGAGAGACTTACTAGCACTCGCCCCAGTTGTACAGCCGACGTTGCTAGCCATGGTTCACTGGCAAATACGCTCTCATTTGCCGAGACGATAGTTAGCATAGCCTTCAGCTACGTCATTTGCTACGACCTAGCAAGGCGCCATTACCAGTTTATATTCAGTGTCATAATGTCTAAACAAGAGCGATGTTCTCCAATTATGGATTAAAGTTAAGTATTACATCAACTACGTACTTTATTTGCTACTATTAATTCCCTTAACTGTTCCAGACCTCACGCCAATTTGCGTGAGCTTAAAAGCGTGCATTTCGGCCTCCTTTAGCAACACGGTGTTGGCACTTTTGCCAACACTTCATTTAAAAGCTCAGTTTCCAGAACATATGCGGAGATAGATCACACACACACACACACACACACACACACACACACACACACACACACTCACACACACACACACACACACACACACACACACACACACGCACACACACAAAACACACACCCACACACACACACACAAAACACACACCCACACACACACACACACACACACACACACACTCACTCACTCACTGTAAATAGTAACGCCACCGTACAACCGAAGACGACCGGCGTCATAAGATATCGATAGTGAATATTAATGAGCAATTTGCATGGTAACATTAATTTTGTCCATCTGTTTTTTTGACAAAGAAGAGAGAGGAATCCCATGTAGAATTTAAGTACAAACCTCCATCTCCAATCATAATGTCATTTGCTAATTTTATTTCGACTGCTTCGTTAATAACATTTTCCTAGTAGCTGAAGGGTAAGCCAGAATCTCTATGTTGTAATATTCCATAGGGTGACTACGCTCATACTCATAAATTAAGGATAATGTTGATACATGGTGAAACAACGCTCTGGTGGGCGGTTTGCGGGTTTAAATCATCTCAGAGTATGACAATGCGGTACATTTGACCTGCAGTCGTCGCACGGTGGCCCTGGCAGCAGTCCACATACGCAGAGGTGTGTTGGCGCATGTCAGAGTACGGTGCAGCGAGTAAATGTGCAGACGATTTCAGACGTGCTAATGGTGACTGTGTGTTGAAAATGGCTCAAAGAACACATACTGATGTCGTTATGAGGAGTAGAATACTAGGGCGACTGGTGGCTGGTCAAACACAGCAGGTCGTAGCACGGGCTCTCCGTGTGCCACAAAGTGTCATCCCAAGATTATGACAACGATTCCCGCAGACAGGAAACGTATCCAAGCGCTACAGTCCGGGACGTCCACAGTGCACAACACCACAAGAAAACCAATATCTCACCATCAGTGCCCGCAGACGGCCACCGGGAAATGCAGGTAGCCTTGCTCGGGACCCTACCGGAACCAGACACACAGTCTATAGACGAATGAACAGACATAGTTTATTCACCCAGAGACCTGCTAGGTGCATTCCACTGACCCCTGGTCACAGGAGAGCCCGTAAAGCCTGGTGTCAAGAGCACAGTACATGGTCATTGGAACCGTGGTCCCAGGTTATGTTGACGGACGAGTCCAGGTATAGTCTGAACAGTGATTCTCGCCGGGTTTTCATCTGGCGTGAACCAGGCACTAGATACCAGCCCCTTAATGTCCTTGAAAGGGACCTGTATGGAGGTCGTAGGTTGATGGTGTAGGGTGGGGTTATGATTGGTGCACGTACATCCCTGAATGTCTTTGACAGAGGAACTATAAAAGGCCAGGTGTATCGTGACGTCATTTTGCACCAGTATGTCCGCCTTTTCAGGGGTGCCGTGGGTCCCACCTTCGTCCTGATGGAGGATAACGCACGGCACCACCCAGCTGAAACAGAAGATACCAGGCGAATGGAGTCGCCTGCCTGTTCTCCAGACCTAAAACCAATCAAGCACGTCTGAGATGCTCTCGGTCGACGTATCGCTGGACGTCTTCAAACCCCTAGGACAATTCAGGAGCTCCCACAGGCAATGGTGCAAGAATGGGAGGCTATATCCCAGCAGCTGCTCGACCACCTGATCCAGAGTATGCCAACCCGTTGTGCGGCCTGTGTACGTGTGCATGGTTATCATATTCCATATTCATGTCGGGGTACATGCGCTGGACACAGAGGCGTTTTGTAGCACATGTGTTTTCGGACGGTTTTCTCAACTTGTCACCAATACCGTGGAACTCCAGATCTGGGTCGTGTGTGTTCCCTATGTGCCTATGCTATTAGCGCCAGTTTTGTGCAGTGCCACGTTGTGTGGCACCACATTCTGCAATTATCCTTAATTTATAAGCATGAGTGTAGTTCGAAAGCAATGTTCTGAAATAACAGAATTGCGCAGCTGTTGTAAGTGTTTGTTACACTTATTTTCAGTGCACTGATCCTCCACGGTCGAGTTGGTCTGGCCAGTACATGCCACGTCACAATTGCATCCACCTAACTTTCAAGGTCTGAGATAATGTGAGCACCGTGAACCAAGGTACGAAGTACTCCTACACTCTGAGCCGGATGGGATAACTAAGAGCATGTAGATACAAGCTGTTATGAGTGGGCTTCCTATAAACGGCATGTCCCAACTACCATCAACCTGCCTCCTGACCATCACTTCAAGGAAAGGAAGGGAGGCACACTTTCCCAAAACCATCGTGAAACGAACATTCGGATGAATTGAATTCATATCTTCTAAAAAACTGTTTACATTCTCACTACCATGAGGCCAATCAGCATAAGTATCGTCTACATATTCAGAGATACGAGGAAGTTTTAGTGCAGTTGATTCCTAAGCCCACTCCTCGAAGTCTTCCATAAACAAAATAGCAACAATAGGTAACAAGGGGCTTCCCATCACAACTCCATCTCTTTGTTAATAGTGCTGGTAACTCAATAAAAAGTAAGTGGAAGTCAACATACGTTGAAATATGTTCGTTAATGCAACATCAAACTTAACCTCGGTTAACCAAAATGAATCAGACCGAGGAAAGCGAGTGAAGACATAGAGCACACCAAAACTGTCTGAAATGTCACAGTGATTCAAATACACATCCTCTAATCGATGTGAGAAATCCGTCGAATTCTTAAGGTGATGCTCACACCGACCTACTAGAGGGCTCAACAGAGTAGTAAGATTTTTGCTACACGATATGTCGGAGCACCAATGTTTGTCCTGGAACAAATGTTCTCTCTCTTCCTCATCCTTGAAGGCCCAATTTCTGGAGCCTTCCCTCAAGATAAGCCACAACAGTGTTCAAACATCGAGGAGCAGTTCACTCCAGATCTGTGACATCCACATACTGCTGTGAATCCAGTTTTGCGTGTCCAGGAAATGTCTTCAGTAACATGTGTAGTGCCACATCTTTCGTCATAGTCATGTGAAACGAACCTGATCAGTTCTTTTTTTTCGAGCCCCAGTGACATGGATCAGTTCTCTTCGACAGCCAAGATTGTATCTGATGTTTGGATCACAGTCAGTACCACCTCGCTGAGTCCAATGTTGGCAGTAGCCTTTCATGTCTGAAAGATTTTCTCAGGGCAGACTTTAAAAAATGTTGTACCTGGGCTTGTCCAAAGTCATGCAGCTGGAACTCCCAGCTGATCTTCTGCCTGTGCTATTAAGTCTTGACAGATTGGAGGTATAATAAATCCAGCAGCTTGCACTTTGAGGTGTGGCTGTTGCTGCATAAGGTTTACTATTTTCCATTTTCCTTGGCCAGGAAAAGAGGATGGTGTACCACATCCTATGAAGGCGTGGCTGAAAAGTGCAAATGCAGGGTCGAAATTGACAGAATTACACGAGTATCACACTCCTGCTGATTACCTTCTTCCCGGTTTATGTTAGTACAAGTTGTTGTAGTTGTTTTCTTGACCAATTAGGAGAATGAGCACACCAATGTCCTCGCTTAAGATTGCCGCACTGTCAGATTCAGTAGCTTGGTAAATAGCTGTTTCCACAATTAACGAAGCCACATCTTCTTCTGCCTGTAGCACTTGAACACCCCCATCCTCAAATTTCCTCATGAGTATAAAAATCAAATGCTTCATGTTGCTCCATTTGTGAGAAACGTTTCCTGTGCAGCTGCAGTATTCATATCTTAATCAAAAATTATATCTGTTGAAGAGACTGGTGTCTTAAAACTAAGAGGACCACCGTCCTTGCGGATCTTCGGAAGGCCTTATAATCTAATTCTAGGGGACATCATAATAAAAATTACGATTCTTGATAATCGGGTGCCAGAAAGAACCTATCTTCAGGAAGCTGTTACCACATCTACAAATACTTTTTGTAGGGCCAGTACCTATAATGCGATACGTTGAATTAGATAGTAAATATTACATCTTTTCAACGTAATCCTGCTTTTCCAATACCACTGTTGCAATGCTCTTATCCAGGGGTAAAATAATAACATCCGAACGACACTGAATGCTGTAATCAACACACGACTTGCTTCTCTCATAACCTCCTCGGCAGCATCAGCAGGAAGTTTAAAAACAGCGTGTTCAACAACACTTATAAAATCAACTAAACACCTCAGCGACGGTGCGAAATTTAAACCTTTCCCTAGCACGGTTACAACTGCATAGTCAAAAGCTTTCTCCGAGAGAATCATCAAAGGACGTAAAGATATACGAGGACGTGTTGAAACGTAATGATCCTAATTTTTTATGTTACAGATCTAGTTTTATAGTTAAGATAACGATATTAACATTCTACGCTTTTATTCTTCACATCTTCTCATTTGCAGCTTCTTGCCGGTAGAGGGCAATGAATTGAAGCGTATAAAGTGACGGTGTGTAACGGAAGTATGTCGGTGAGTGAAAAACAGCGCTCTGTGCTTGAGTTTCGAATTCGAAGAGTTCGTCCAACATGACAATAATAGACAACACACGAGCGCCACAACATTTCCCTTAATCCGACGCCTTGGGTCCTCTGTCATCGATCATCCTCCATACGTCCAGACTCAGCCCCACTCGATTTTTGCAATCTTCCAAAACTTAAAGAACACCTTCGAGGACTTCACTCTGACATTGCAGGCGGAGGTGGGTTGTGGGTCCTGTCAGTTAAGTCAAACATTCTACAGCGACGGTATCAACAAACTGGTCTGTCTTTGGAAGAAATTTGTTTCGCTCTACAGTGACTACGTTGAGAAATAAGTATGTGGACATAAAGAATAAAGTTTTAAAATATAAATAACTTTTGTTTTACTAAGAAAGATTTAAGAGTTTTCAGATGAAAAGTTCGGAGGCATTACTTTTCAGCAAGTGCTCGTAGCGTTACACTCTGAGCCACGGAAACGTTCAAACTGCGCCGAATGCCAGACAGTAACAGAATAAAATTCTCAGTCAGACTGGGGCCATGAAGCACCGCCCCGCCAACCCGAAATGAGCTGATGTACTTGGTTGTTGGTTTGTCTAATAACTAGCAAGATGCTACTCTACACGTCACTCCCTACAAGCAGGTCATAGCGTCTAAACACTTGTGTTACTGACGTATTCTGCCGAAAAACGAGGGCATGGTGAAAAGTAATGAGTCTGATTTTATATGTGAAAACTCTTAAGCTTTTGAAATAAAACAGTCATTAACATTCTACAATTTTATCATACAAGTCTACATATTTATTTCTCAACATGGTCACCCTGGTGTCGAAAACTTTTTTCCAAGGAAAGACCAGTTTGTTGATACCGTCACAGTAAAATGTTTGGCTTCGGTGATGGAGTCACAGCTTCAACTCTGCTTGCACCGATTAATCGCTATCAAAGTGAAAACCTCGAAGGTGTTCAAGTTTCGCAAACAGATGAAAATCGCATGGGACCAACTCGGCACTGTAGGGAGGATGATCGATGACAGAGAGCCCAAGGTGTCGGATTGTTGTAGGTGTCGCAGCTCTTGTGTGTGATTTGGCGTTATCATGTTGAAGGAGAGACTGCTCCGTCCGTGGAAGAACTCTTCGAATTCGAAACTCTATTACAGCGTGCTGTTTCTGATGCACCGACTTATTTACGTTAGGTACTGCCATATTACATTACAATTCGGAGCCCTCTAGCGGCAGAGGTTGGTAGATACGTAGACACGAAGAATGTAGGTGCAGAATGTTAATAACGTTTGCTCTATTTAAAAATCTTTAATATTTTGACACAAGGAGTTCGGAGGTGTTACTTTTCAGCACGCCCTCGTGTCTCGAAGTTATAAGCGTCACGTAATGAAATAAACAGAAAAACTTGAGCTGTCCACAACACGATGGTTACTTTGGTCACAGTGCCTAACTGCACATGTTTGTGATGAACGTAACACGAACTGAATACCCTCTGACCTAAGAACAGATTGACGTAACCATTTATAGTGGGAAGAAATAAAAGCTTTAACATTTACCCAATGAATTTGTATTTCTGTTGGAGACGATAATGGGGTTGGAAGCCTGTTTACATTTATATCTGCACAAAAACTCCTCAATCCACCGTAAAGTGCGTGGCGGAGGGTACATTGCAGCTTGTTCGTTTCTTTTGGCTGCGTACGAGCCGAAATGAAATAAATAAATAAGTTACTGCCTTCTCTCCCACTAGATTAGACGAATCTCAGCCGATGACATGCTGCCTTCCGGACCATCATGGGGTCGAATTCTGCTATATTTACTGCAGGCATTTCGAGTTCTAATTGAAATTAATTGGTTTTAATGCAGAGAACAGGGCGAGACTACAGACTAGTAACAGACAGCTAAAAGAAAAGTAGATACCTTCTCGTAAACAGTCTGAAATGAGATGCAGTCTCGATACACATAGATGATAACCAGCCCGTTGGCACTTCCGGACTACACAGACAATCCGCAGGCTTGCAGTGTGCCCCAAGTACAAGGGGAGACATAAAACACGATCGAAGATTACGGCAACTATTCCCCTTCACAGAGAGAGTTCTGATTTAGCTTAACAACGATGAGCTCCAGTTTTCGAGACACAAATTATGGATAAGAGCCATGCGTGGAAACACGTAGCGACGACGCGGACACAGGAAGCACGACAAAGACTACCGAGTTAAGACTGATAAAACCATGAGGCTGAACTCTCGCGTGAAAACGGAATATTTGCGTCTTAAACACGGTCGCCTTTGCTATGAGCATTCTATCGCCAAAGGCTCAATAAAAGGTGAGCGAACAGGTGTCTGGTTGCTTGCACGCCGGTGGGAACGAACACATGAAGTGCAAAACGGCGGATACTACAGCACGACTGCTGGTCACGAAATAAAGTCTACATTCACGAGCCGAGACATAGTCGCGAATTGAACACTGACCTGAGTATAGAATACGAGGGTCACTCCAAAAGAAATGCACACTATTTTTTTTTAAATCCATCTTTTATTCTATATGTTTGAAGGTCTTACAGTGTGTAGATACATCATTCAGGAACAATATTTTCATTTCTCGGCATAATTTCCATCCTTCTCAACTGCCTTACGCCATCTTGGAACCAGCGCCTGTATACCCACACGGTAAAATTCTGGACCAACCTGTTGGAGCCACTGTTTGGCAGCGTGCACAAGGGAGTCATCATCTTCAAACCTCATTCCACGAAGAGAGTCTTTCAGTTTCCCGAAGGGATGATAGTCACATGGAGCCAGGTCAGGACTATAAGGCGGGTGTTTCAGTGTTGTCCATTCGAGTTTTGTGATCGCTTCCATGGTTTTTTGACTGACATGTGGCCGTGCATTGTTGTGCAACAGCAAAATATCCTGCTTTGCCGATGTGGTCGAACACGACTCAGTCGAGCTTGACGTTTCTTCAGTGTCGTCACATATGCATCAGAATTTATGATGACCACAAGCAAGAGTCCTTCGGAATCGAGAAACACCCTACCCACAACTTTTCCAGGAGAAGGCGTGATATTGAATTTTTTTTTCTTCTGTGAATTTGCATGATGCTACTCCATTGATTGCCTCTTCGACTCTGGTGAAAAATGATGGAGCCATGTTTCATCATCTGTCACAATTCTGCCAAGAAATTCACCTCCACCATTCTCGTACTGTTCCAAAAGTTCGCTGCATACCGTTTTTCTTGTTTCTTTGTGAGCCACTGTCAACATCCTGGAAACCCAACTGGCACAAACCTTTTTTAACGCCAACACTTTCAGTATTTTGCAAACACTTCCTTCCCCTATCCCAACGGAGCGTGACAATTCGTTCACTGTGATCCGCCTGCCAGCAGTCACCAATTCGTTAACTCTCTGCACATTGTCTGGAGTGTGTGCTGTACGAGGCCTGCCGCTGCGAGGACAATCCTCAATATTGCCGTACCCGCTTTCATCACGTAACCTGCTTACCCACCGACTATCTGTACTGCGATCGACAGCAGCATCTCCATACACCTTTCTCAACCTCTTGTGGATGTTTCTCACTGTCTCGTTTTCACAGCACAGGAATTCTATGACGGCACGTTGCTTCTGACGAAGTTCAAGTGTAGCAGCCATCTTGAAGACATGCTGTGACGGCGCCACTCACGGGAACAGATTGAACTAAGTTTGAAAACAAGCGGGAAGGATATATCTACACACTGTAAGACTTTCACACACGCAGAATGAAAACTGTAGTTTTACAGAAATAGCGTGCATTTCTTTTGGAGTGATCCTCGTAAATTTCCTTTGCTTTACGTCTATTGGCACATTTTTTTTTTTTTTTTTTTTTTGTCATCAGCCTACTGGTTCCTGTCTATAATGACCATCTTCAGATCTATTTTATAAAAAAACATGTCCTAATATATTAGGACATGTTTTTATAATGGCCTAATGTATTAAGACATGTTTTTAAAGAAACGGATCTGAAGATGGTCATCATAGACCGAAACCGGTAGTCTGATGACAAAAAAAAAAAAGAAAAAATTGTGACCATAGACGTAAAACAAAGGAAAGCCTACAAGCCTACGGTGCACTTAACACGTTGTACGTAGGGAATCCACAGTCGAAATATTCCATGTTGAACAAGAACGACCGTACGACTGTTTAAAATTCAGAGATACTACCGGTTTCGCAAACTACATTTGCATCATGAGCATGTCTGTATTGGAGGCTTCGGGACGCCTTAACCCCAGTTTTTTATTTGTATACTTTCGGGCATTTGCGAGTTAGAAATTTTAGACACCGTGATGAGAATGTTGTGCAATGCATTTCCACCGACTTTTACAAAGACTGCTTTTAAGGACTGACTATAAACGCTTGATTATGCAAATATAGTGTGTGAAACCGGTAGTCCATTTGAATAAAGATTTTAAACAGACGCAGTGTTTCTTATTATTAACTGAAATGTACTACCACGAACTGAGCTTACCAATCACTGCAACGGGCTGAGCCTTGCAACGAATTGAGACCGAGATGGCGACTTTCTGTAGTTTAGTAATCGCGGGCCCTCTCACGCTGTATGCTTCCTCCGAGAGCAAAAGGTCCCTGCTGCTTACATGATCGGTGGTGGGAATGCCGACGCTCGCTTAGATTTTCAGCCGAGGGGCTGTTTAGCCCTCCCATGCACAGGTTGGCGATACTGGGGTGGCGCCAGCTTCTGTCCGCCGGAGAGGCTGCTGGCTATCCGCGCACCCATCGGCATGTCGTGGATTTTTTAAACCACCTGCCGCTGGATCTTCTGCGGTTACACGCCATTTTGAGGAATTTACGAATTAACTGATAGGTGAATCCGGAAATTTCTGCGTCCCCACCATCAGATTGTGCTATACTCAGGTAAGCTACACTACTGGCCATTAAAATTGCTACACCAATAAGAAATGCAGATGATAAACGGGTATTCATTGGACAAATATATTATACCAGAACTGACATGTGATTACATTTTCACGCAATTTGGGTGCATAGATCCTGAGAAATCAGTACCTAGAACAACCCCCTCTGGCCCTAATAACGGCCTTGATACGTTTGTGCATATAGTCAAACAGAGTCTGGATGGCGTGTACAGGTACAGCTGCACATGTAGCTTCAACAAGGTACTACAGTTCATCAGAGTAGTGACTGGCGTATTGTGACGAGCCAGTTGCTCGGCCACCGTTGACCAGACCTTTTCAATTGGTGAGAGATCTGGAGAATTTGCTCGCTAGGGCAGCAGTCGAACATTTTCTGTATCGAGAAAGGCCCGTACAGGACCTGCAACATGCTGTCGTGCATTATCCTGCTGAAATGTAGGGTTTCGCAGGGATCGAATGAAGGGTAGAGCCACGGGTCGTAACTCATCTGAAATGTAACGTCCACTGTTCAAAGTGCCGTCAATGCGAACAAGAGTTGACCGAGACGTGTAACCAATGGCACCCCACACCATCACGCCGGGTGATACCTCAGTATGGCGATGACGAATACACGCTTCCAATGTGCGTTCACCGCGATGTCGCCAAACACGGATGCGACCGTCATGATGCTGTAAACAGAACCTGGATTCATCCGAAAAAATGACGTTTTGCCATTCGTGCACCCAGGTTCGTCGTTGAGTGCACCATCGCAGGCTCTCCTGTCTGTGATGCAGCGCCAAGGGTAACCGCAGCCATGGTCTCCGAGCTTATAGTCCATGCTGCTGCAAACGTCGTCGAGCTGTTTGTGCAGATGGTTTTTGTCTTGCAAACGTCGCTATCTGTTGACTCAGGGATCGAGACGTGGCTGCACGATCCGTTACAGCCATGAGGATAAGATGCCTATCATCTCGACTGCTAGTGGCCGAGCGGTTAAAGGCGCTGCAGTCTGGAACCGCACGACCTCTACGGTCGCAGGTTCGAATCCTGCCTCGGGCATGGATGTGTGTGATGTCCTTAGGTTAGTTAGGTTTAAGTAGTTCTAAGTTCTAGGGGACTTATGAGCACAGCAGTTGAGTCCCATAGTGCTCAGAGCCATTTGAACCATCTCGACTGCTAGTGATACGAGGCCATTGGGATCCAGCACGGCGTTCCGTATTACCCTCCTGAACCCACCGATTCCATATTGTGCTAACAGTCAGTGGATATCGACCAACGCGAGCAGCAATGCCGCGATACGATAACCCGCAATCGCGATAGCTAAACTCCGACCTTTATCAAAGTCTGAAACGTGATGGTACGCATTTCTCCAGGCATAACAACAACGTTTCACCAGGCAACGCCGGTCAACTGCTGTTTGTGTGTGAGAAATCGGTTGGAAACTTTCCTCATGTCAGCACGTTGTAGGTGTCGCCACCGGCGCCAACCTTGTGTGAATGCTCTGAATAGCTTATCATTTGCATTTCACAGCATTTTATTCCTGTCGGTTAAATTTCGCGTTTGTAGCACGCCATCTTCGTAGTGTAGTAATTTTAATGGCCAGCAGTGTCTCTGTTGTTACACACAGCTTGAAAAAATTAGTTTTAATCCATAACCAAGCGAATTAAATTCATCGTGTTTTTAATAGAGGCTATGCAGGGTGTGCCTACAACCGTTGAACTCATAATTGTATAAGAAACTCTAATCTGTGCCTGGAATAGCAGTTTTAAATACATTTTACCTCCTGTCTTTGTAGACTTCGACAGTGGTGTAAACGACTGTGGGAAGTCTCGTGCCACAACATTATACCAACATTATCAATTTTGGTTCCTGTTGTACTCACATACTGAGCGAGGGGAAAATGAGTGTCGCTGCCCCAGCGGGTAGCGATGTGCCTCCAGCCGCTGGAGCGCCAGATACTCCCCCGCAGCTGTCTGCCCTCAGCCGTGCACACACTTCCGCGCGAGTGTGGCGCCTCCTGCCGGAGGCGCCGTCTTCGTCGTACTCTGCCTTCCAGCGCAATATCAGGCCTGGCCCCCCATCTGTCTGTCGGGGGCAGCTTTTCTATTTCCGCGCAACTTGAAACTGAATTTTAAACACTACAAATAAAGCCGGCGTGAGGAAGCGCAGCCGAACATATTTCCACGCCAGCCCGCCGCCACTTCCTGCCACGCCGTCCCAGCGAAACCAATTACTCGGCTTCCTATTAAAATTTAGCAACACGTCGAACGAGTGACTCGAGGCGGCGCGGCGCCGCTCTACGCTCGTCGGCGCGGAAATTCCGCACGGATCGCGACTATTTACAATGCAGATCAGTCCGCGGGTATCTGCTTCTTCCCAATGGCGATTGTTTTTAAGTTTCCTTCTTTTATTGTTTGTATCATCAGTTTTCTGACTGTGTTGAAGCAACACAGTACGGCTTACTGTCTTGTGGGAAATTCTTAATATTAAAGTGGAGCCTACACACACGTCGACGATTATTTGTCTCCTATGTCCCACTCGCAGCATTCCTCTACCTTGCTCTCCTTCTACAGTCAGCTCTAGTACCGTGGCAGTTATTATCCGGTTACCTCAACAAAGTGTTTACCACTCTCAGTCACCTTCTGGTTACTATTTTCTACATTCTCCTTTTCGCACTGACGTTATGGAGAGAACTTTCTCATTTCTTGCATTACCAGTCCATTTAATTTTCATCATCCTTCTGTAGCAGCGCACCACAATTGCATCGTTTCTTCTCCCGTCTTCCCGCAGCCCGAAATTCTTTCATTGCACTTCCATGCAAAGCTATGCTGCAAACGAACATTCTTGATATTTCTTACTCGAACCAGACTCTACGTTTGTTACCAGCGCACTGTTTTTAGCGAGTCTTTATCTTGGAATTACCTTATGGTATTTAGTATACAGGGTGTTTATAAACGAATATCGGGGTTTTAACGCTTTATAATATTTATTATTAATTAATTAATAATAATATTTATTAATTAATTTATAATAATTATTATAATTAGTTATAATATATATAATAATATAATAATAATTATTATAATTAATTAATAATAATATTTATTATTAAAGGATAAAATATAAAAATGCAGTAAATGAAGCAGGCAAAAAGGAATACAAACGTCTCAAAAACGAGATCGACAGGAAGTGCAAAATGGCTAAGCAGGGATGGCTAGAGGACAAAAGTAAGGATGTAGAGGCTTAGCTCACTAGGGGTAAGATAGATACTGCCTACAGCAAAATTAAAGAGACCTTTGGAGATAAGAGAACCACTTGTATGAACATCAAGAGTTCAGATGGAAACCCAGTTCTAAGCAAAGAAGGGAAAGCAGAAAGGTGGAAGGAGTATATAGAGCGTCTATACAAGGGCGATGTACTTGAGGACAATATTATGGAAATGAAAGAGGATGTAGATGAAGATGAAATGGGAGATACGATACTGCGTGAAGAGTTTGGCAGAGCATTGAAAGACCTGAGTCGAAACAAGGCCCCGGTAGTAGACAACATTCCATTAGAACTACTGACAGTCTTGGGAGAGCCAGTCCTGACAAAACTCTACCATCTGGTGAGCAAGATGTATGAAACAGGCGAAATACCCTCAGACTTCAAGAAGAATATAATAATACCAATCCCAAAGAAAGCAGGTGTTGACAGATGTGAAAATTACCGAACAATCAGTTTAATAAGCCACAGCTGCAAAATACTAACACGAATTATTTACAGACGAATGGAAAAACTAGTAGAAGCCGACCTCGGGGAAGATCAGTTTGGATTCCGTAGAAATACTGGAACATGTGAGGCAATACTGACCTTACGACTTATCTTAGAAGAAAGATTAAGGAAAGGCAAACCTACGTTTCTAGCATTTGTAGACTTAGAGAAAGCTTTCGACAATGTTGACTGGAATACTCTCTTTCAAATTCTAAATGTGGCAGGGGTAAAATACAGGGAGCGAAAGGCTATTTACAATTTGTACAGAAACCAGATGGCAGTTATAAGAGTCGAGGGAAGCAGTGGTTGGGAAGGGAGTAAGACAGGGTTGTAGCCTCTCCCCGGTGTTATTCAATCTGTATATTGAGCAAGCAGTAAAGGAAACAAAAGAAAAATTCGGAGTAGGTATTAAAATCCATGGAGAAGAAATAAAAACTTTGAGGTTCGCCGATGACATTGTAATTCTGTCAGAGACAGCAAAGGACTTGGAAGAGCAGTTGAACGGAATGGACAGTGTCTTGAAGGGAGGATATAAGATGAATATCAACAAAAGCAAAACTAGGATAATGGAATGTAGTCGAATTAAGTCGGGTGATGTTGAGGGTATTAGATTAGGAAATGAGACACTTAAAATAGTAAAGGAGTTTTGCTATTTGGGGAGCAAAATAACTGATGATGGTCGAAGTAGAGAGGATATAAAATGGAGACTGGCAATGGCAAGGAAAGCGTTTCTGAAGAAGGGAAATTTGTTAACTTCGAGTATAGATTTAAGTGTCAGGAAGTCATTTCTGAAAGTATTTGTATGGAGTGTAGCCATGTATCGAAGTGAAACATGGACGGTAAATAGTTTGGACAAGAAGAGAATAGAAGCTTTCGAAATGTGGTGTTACAGAAGAATGCTGAAGATTAGATGGGTAGATCACATAACTAATGAGGAAGTATTGAATAGGATTGGGGAGAAGAGAAGCTTGTGGCACAACTTGACCAGTAGAAGGGATCGGTTGGTAGGACATGTTCTGAGGCATCAAGGGATCACCAATTTAGTATTGGAGGGCAGTGTGGAGGGTAAAAATCGTAGGGGGAGACCAAGAGATTAATACACTAAGCAGATTCAGAAGGATGTAGGATGCAGTAGGTACTGGGAGATGAAGAAGCTTGCACAGGATAGAGTAGCATGGAGAGCTGCATCAAACCAGTCTCAGGACTGAAGACCACAACAACAACAACAATATTTATTACATTAAACTTACAGTTATAAATGATTTGTGAAGTGTCAAGTGAAAGAGCAACTCAAACAGTCGTGTTTGAAACGACTGAAGTCGCAAATTGCGATGGTTTGGTGTCAGTGGAATGCACGCTTCAGGGCTTTCCAAGCGCTGCATAAGCCGCAAGGGGCCCAATGACAGGGCTTGCTTTGCATGGCCTCCACGCTCACCCGACCTAACGTCATGCGATTTTTTCCTTGGGGCTTCATCAAGGATCGTGCGTACGTGCCTCCGCTACCGGCAGACCTCCCTGAATTAAGAAACCGGATTGAAGCAGCTGTTGCTACGATCACTGAAGACGCACTTATCAACGTTTGGGAAGAACTCGGCTATACACTTGATGTGTGCCGTGTGACAAATGGTGCTCACATTGAACATTTGTTAAGGTTCTCGGTAAAACTGTTTGAGTTGCTCTTTTATTTGACATATCATTTACAACAGTAAGTTTAATAGAATAAATATCATAAAGCATCAAAAGCCCGATATTCATTTATAAACACCCTGTATATGCATTTTAACGTTTGTGATAAGCTTTTCAGTTAGGGTTTAAGGCTAAAAATTATATATATATATATATATATATATATATATCTTCATACCGTGGGTAATATCTCACATGGGATCTGTGGAAGGAGTACTCGCGTATCAATTATTTTGTGAAAATTGGTATGTATTTTCACACCTTCAAGGCTCTTGTAATGCAGTGACTTTGTAAAGCACAAAACGCCTTCACCACAAAGAAAGAGAGAGAGTAATACAATTAATCATTTCATTATGATCACAGATTCGAACTCAAAGTAAAATTATGAATACCTAATTAAGACCAGTCGATTAATTAATTAACTGTTCGTCAAACTTACTTACTGAACTGATGCTACTAAATTAATATTCTCAAGTCCACAGACACTACCGAGGTATTTTCCACGTGGAGGACAATCGGTTGGAGCGGGCAGGGCAAACTTAGCGTTATCCGTTTGATTTATAAGCGAAACGCCCAAGGTGGCGAAACCGCCTTGGCTCTCTGGTCGCTAATTCGTATCGCCGTCGAAGCCACTCGTTGGCTGACGTACTCACAGTTCTCCCGCGTTCTGAGAACTCGCGCCAGTTCAGGTCACCCAACTTGTCGGCCACTCCAGACGACCAGGACAGCAAGAACGGTTCCATCTCTCAACCCTGTTGGGTTGTCCACGACGATCTTCTCGTGTATCACGGAGGTGCACCGTAGTTCGTCGATGGAGTCTTTAAATAACCTGGGCAGCAGCTCTCCAGCCCTTTCCATGGTAGTTTCTACAAGAACCAACATCATGAGATTGAGTGAACGGCAGCTGCCGCCATTTAGTGGCTAGTGCTTCTTATCACCTTTGGTAACAATGCACGTTAGACAGTCACGAGACACTAGTCATGTTCAGAGTTACTAAGCACATCGCAGTTACAAAGATCGCGACTGTGCTCCACTACATCAGTGCCGCAAGATACTGGCGCTGCAGGCCGACATATGGCGTGGTAATCTGTTTTGGCGGAGCCCTATCAGTGTTATCGTAAGCGTTAACCATTATTAGTTTCTTCTGTTATAGTGACAAGGTTATTTCATTCCCGTGCTATCTCTGCGGACTGTTCTCTATTCTCTATGAGGGGAGGGACATTAAAGTTTAATGCCCCGTCGACATCGAGATCATTAGAGAAGGAACACACCTCGAAACAGGATAGGGAAGGAAATCAGTCGTGCCCTTTCAAAGAAACCACCCCGGAATTTGCCTTGAGCGGTTCAGGGAATTCAAGGAAAAGCTAAATCTTTTTAGACCCGTTGTCCTCCCGAATGCTAGTCCAGTTTGCTAACTTCTGAACCACATCGCTAGATGACTATTCTGAAGACGGTTTTGCTGTGTAAACTTGTGTACTTTCAACTTGTACTACACCAAGTCTCTTTCTCGGCCCCAGCTACATTCTATGAGTGTTAATTTATGGAAACTTGTAACAGTTCTACCTCTCATTTTTATGTATCATAGCTTCCGTAGGAATAGATGATGAAACACCTGCTATAAGATACAAAGTCCGATTCCTGCGACAGCAGATACACAAATGAATTTTCTGCTACGGAACAATGTTAGTCGGTACTTCTTAACTAATTTACTACAGTTACACCCACCAAAACCCAAAGGCTACAATCTCTTCACTACTGGTCTAAGGAACAAAAACTGATTCTAAACTATTTGAATCTGACGTAGTCTAACAGAAACTTTTAGATTAGGAATCAGAACAGAATTACAGGGTACCCCAGGAGGAATGGTTAATACTCAGGGATATGAGGGCAACAGTCATTCGAAACAAAAAAGTGTAGTAAAAATTGGCTCTAAAACGCATACCTTAAGAGATATGAGCACTACCCATCTCCGATACTTTGCTCCTTCTTTCCATGTTTTGAGAATTGGTAGTATGGAGCAAAATAAGAAGAAATTGTCCAGTAAACATGGACTCTGAAGTTCGTACTCTAAGAGCTATGAGCACTTGCTCATCTTCACTACTGCGGAAAATGTCTCTTCTACTGAAATAGTTATCGTAGCTTATTTCTTTCGGTCCATACCATCTCCTTCTACAATATGGAAAACTAACAGCTTGCAGTTGAAGAAATTTGTTAACTCACAAATTTTCAAGTACGTGTTTTAGAGCCCACGTTTACTAAACACTTTTGATTCGAATGGTCGTTCCTGTCATCTTCCCGAATATTGACCATTCTTCCTGGGACCCTGTATACAGTGTGTTTCAAAGATTTTGTGACGAATGTTTGCGGTTGATACACTGAAGAGCCAAAGAAACTGGTACTCCTGCCTTATATCGTGTATGGCACCCACGAGCACGCAGAAATGCCGCAGCAGGACGTGGAATAGACTTGACTAACCTCTAGTGGTGGAGGGAACTGACACCATGAATCCTGCAGAGCTGTCCATAAATCCATAAGAGTACGAGGGTGTGGAGATCTCTTCTGAACAGCACGTTGCAACGCATCCCAGATATGCTCAATAGTGTTCATGTCTGGGGAGTTTGGTGGCCAGATGAAGTGTTTAAACTCGGAAGAGTGTTCCTGGAGCCACTCTGTAACAATTCTGGACGTGTGGGGTGTCGCATTGTCCTACTGGAATTGCCCAAGTCCGCCGAAATGCACAATGGACATGCATGGACGCAGGTGATCAGACAGGATGCTTACGTACGTGTCACCTATCAGAGTCGTATCTAGACGCATCAAGAGACCCATATGACTCCAACTGCCCACGCCCCACACCATTACAGAGCCTTCGCCAGCTTGAACAGTCCGATGCTGACATGCAGAGTCCATGGATTCATGAGGCTGTCTCCATACCCGTACAAGTTCATCCGCTCGATACGATTTGAAGCGAGACTCGTCCGATCAGGCAACATGTTTCCAGTCATCAACAGTCCAATGTCTGTATTGACCGGCCCAGGCGAGTAGTAATGCTTTGTGTCGTGTAGTCATCAAGGGTACACGAGTGGGTCTTCTGCTGCGAAAGCCCACATCGATGATGTTCCGTTTAATGGTTCGCACGCTGACACTTGCTGACGGCCCAGCATTGAAATCCGCAGCTATCTGCGGAAAGTTTGCGCTTCTATCACGTTGAACAATTCTCTTCAGTACTCGTCGGTCCCGTTCTTGCAGGACCTTTTTCCGGCCGCAGCGATGTTGGAGATTTGATGTTTTACCGGATTCCTGATGTTCGCGTTACACTCGCGGAATGGTCATATGGGGAAATCCCCACTTCATCGCTACCTCAGACATGACGCGTCCAATCGCTCGTGCGCCGTTCTGTAACACCACGTTCAAACTCTCTTAAATTTTGACAACCTGTCATTGTAGGGGCAGTAACCGATCTAAAGACTGCTCCATAGACTTGAGTTATATAGGCGTTGCCGACTGTAGTGTCGTATTCTGTCGGTTTACATATATCTGTATTTGAATAATGCTGGAGTTGCCTTCCAATGATGTCCCGTTTGTGTTCGATTGGAGACTGATTTGGTGATCGAGAAATCCAAGGTAACATGTCGACACTCAGAAGAGAATGTTATTTTACCCAAATGGGCCAGCTTTAGCTTGTTGGAAAATATCACCTGGAATGGCAGCATGGCAGGTCGAACCACCAGACTGACGTACAAATTTTCAGTAAGGACGCTTATCTTGTCATAAGAAATCGCACCCCAGACCATAGCTCCAGCTGTAGGTTCAGTGCGTCCAGCATGCAGGAGGTTGGTTGCAGGCCCTAAACTGGCGTTCTTCTAACCAACATATGGCCATCACTGTCTCCGGGGCAGGACCAGCTTTCATCAGAAAACTCAACAGACCTACAGGCTGCCCTCAAATGAGCTCTCGCTTCACACCAATGAAATCGCAAAGAGCGGTCATTTGGGTCAGCAGAATTCCCTCTGTTGGCTAGAAGACGTCTTTGAAGTAACCGTTGCCTCAGTCAGAATCGGATGAGCCTCATGTAGCTGAAGTTGTAGAAAGGGCACAACAAGCTTTCAAGGACTTGAAAATGGTAGGGAAATTTGTAAAGAAAAAGAAAGTTCTGTTGTTAGGTAGCTCCCATGGTGTTGGTCAACTACTGCAGGAAAATCGAAGTCCAGAGTACCAGGTCACAAACTTTTTCAAGCCTAGTGCAGATCTGGGTCTGGTAACAGAGGATGTAGGTTCTTTATGCAAAGATTTCACGAAGGAGGATGCCGTGGTCATAGTGGGTGGTCCGGGAAATAGCATTGACAGAGACTCTGAATATTCCATAGAGAGTGACCTGGTGAAGATAGCATCAGCAACGAAGCATACGACTGTGGGATTAGTGTCTGTGTTGAGACGCCATGACCGGCCTCATTTGAACTCTTCCGTCAGAAGGGTGAACTTGGAGTTGGAGTGGATGCTTAGGACGGATATAGGGTCCCATATTGGTTTGATGATGCTATCGATAGGTGGGACTACACCAGGCATGGCCTTCACTTCAATAGGAAAGGGAAGGGAAAACTGTCTGGGTTGATTGCAGAAAACGTAAAGGGGGGCACTGTCACAAGTGGTAAAATACCAGTGGTCACAGGTGTCAGATGAATGCCTTTTTTAGGATAGGGACGGGGGAAAGAAAATGAGTTTTAAGAGAGATTGGCAGACACACTCAGTTTGAGAAAACAGATGACCAGGAGTCAGATTTTAGCATACAGATTCCATTTCAACAATGTTTAACAGAAAGTAATCAGAAACTGCCAGTTCATCTTCACCAAAGCAGTTATAATCTCATTAGTATGCAGTATTAGTTATCTTTATTACACCAGAACATTCCGGGACTCAGAAATAAAATTGATGAACTACTCATTTGTATTGATGAAATGAATTCAAATCAAATTGACATAATCTGCCTCTCTGAACATCAAGTGACCACTTCTGCAGAGTAGATATGGATGGAGGAGGAGTTGCCACATTTATTAAAAACTGCCATAAATTCAAGAACATTGACATTAGTAAATTCTGTTTCGACCAGCATCTAGAAGCATGTGCAACAGAAGTTGAGGTCCATAACAGATCCTATGTAGTAGTAACTATTTACTGAGCACCTGCAGGAAATTATAATCTATTCATAAATAATCTAGAAGCTCTTTTGGGTTATTTAATAGGAAGAAACAAAGAAATTTTCATTGCTGGTGACAGATTTTCTAATGCAATCTTCCAGTAAACATTTACTGCAGTTAGTAATGTTGCCTTTCAATCTAACTCACACTGTAAACTTTCCAACTAGGATCACTAAATCTTCAAGGACAGCCATTGATAACATTTTTATAGGCAAATCAAAGGAACAAAATCATATCATAAAACTTGTAATAAATGGACTATCAGATCATGACATGCAGCTCCTTGTTTTAGATGTAAATTCTGAGCAGATTATCAAGACTGCTAAGTCTGAGTACAGGAGAGTAGTGTTTTAGAAAACTGCTCAAAGATATGAACTGGAAAGATGTTCATAGTGCCCATGACATGAATGAAAAATATAATACATTCATGTACAATGTCAGTACCATGTTTGAAAACTGTTTTCCTCTAAAAGTTATTCAAATTAAACAGAAGTCTATAATAAAACCATGGATTACACAAGGAATAAAGATTTCCTGTAAGACAAAAAGGAAAATGTATCTTTCGACCAAGAATAGCTCCAATACTGATGATTACAAGGAATACTGTAAAATATTTAAGAAAGTAATTCAGACATCTAAACAAATGCACTACGAGAAGAAGATAGCAATGTCAGGGAACAAAATAAAAACAATATGGTATATAGTGAAAGAGGTGACTGGTAGAACCAGAAAGGAACAGGAGCAAATAGCATTAAGGGTAGATGGCACATTAGTAACCGATGGGCATAGTGTGGCAAATCTATTTAACAAGTACTTTATATCTGTTACTGATAGAATGGGATTGTCAGGATCAGTAAATAATGCCCCTGAATATCTGAAACTAGCCTTTACAAATAGCTTCAGCTACATGAATATGTCACTCACTTAACCAAAAGAAATAACTTCCATAATAAAATCTTTGAAAACAAAGCATTCTAGTGGTTACAATGAAATATCAACAAAGTTAATTGAGGCATGTTCTTGTGAGTTTAGTACAATTTTAAGTTACTTGTGTAACCAGTCAATTATAAGTGGGACATTTCCTGACTGGCTAAAATATGCAGATGTTAAGCCTCTATTCAAGAAAGGGGATAAAGAGATACCATCGAACTACAGACCGATTTCACTTTGCCAGCATTCTCCAAAATTTTAGAAAAAGTAATGTACAGGCAGCTTCTCAACCATCTGACCACACATATTATCAAGAACACAGTTTGGATTTCTGAAGGGTTCTGATATCGAGAAGCCTATTTACACCTACAGTGAAAATGTAATTAATTCATTAAATAACAAATTTCAAGCAGCAGGTATTTTCTGTGATTCGTCAAAGGTTTTTCATTGTGTGAACCAGCACATCCTTTTAAATAAATTAGAATTCTATGGTGTCACGGGCAGTGCTGGAGAATGGTTCAAGTCATACCTAGCTAACAGGAAACAAAGGGTGTCAGTACAAGGGACTAGTGAATTAAGTCATCAGTCATCATCAGAATGGGAAGAAATTACATGTGGTGTCCCACAGGGATCCATCTTAGGGCCATTGCTTTTTCTTGTGTACATTAATGATCTCTCATCAGTTACACTGCCAGAAGCAGAGTTCGTTTTGTTTGCAGATGACACAAGTATTGCAATAGATAGTATATCGAGTGTAGTTCTAAAAAGATATGCTAATGATATTTTCATGGATATTAATAAATGGTTTAAAGCCAATTCATTGACATTAAACTTTGAAAAGACTCACTACATGCAATTCAGAACCTGTAAGAGGTTTCCACCCAGCATATGCATAAAGTATGAGGAAGAGCAGATAGAAGAGGTTGACAGTCTTAAATTCCTGGGATTACAACTTAATAATAAATTCAGTGGGGAGGAGCACACCACAGAACTGCAGAAATGCTTTAACAAATCTGTATTTGCAATTCGAGTGTTAGCAGACGTAGGCGGCATAAAAATGAAAAAGCTTGCATACTTTGCCTACTTTCATTCCATAATGTCATATGGTATAATATTTTGTGGTAACTCTTCAAGTCAAACAAAAGTTTTCAGAGTCCAAAAGCGTGTAATACGTATTATGTGTTGAGTAAATTCACGGATGTCATGTAGAAACCTCTTCAAAGATCTGGGTAGACTAACCACTGCCTCTCAGTATATTTACTCCTTAATGAAATTTGTCCTAAATAATAGATCTCTTTTTCCAACAAACAGCTCAGTTCATACATACAATACCAGGAACAAAAATGATCTGCACAAAGACTTAAAAGCACTTACTTTAGTTCAAAAAGCGGTCCACTACTCAGGAACACTCATCTTCAATAATTTGCCAGCAAACATAAAAAATTTAGTTACAAATAAAGATCAATTTAAAAGGAGCCTGAAAGACTTACTAGTGGCCAACTCCTTCTACTCCATTGACGAATTTTTTAATAGAAACAAATGATGTATATATTCATACTATTAGTATTGTTATCTCGGCTAAAAAAAAAAAAGAAAAGTTGACATGTTCCACATCCACGAGGATCTCCTCAGCATCGATCTATGGAAAGAAAAACTAATCTAATCTAATCTATTTGTAACAGTTCGTTGTGTCACTGTGATGCCAACTGCTGGTCCAGTTGCTGCTGCAGATGCATTACCTTGCGCCGGAGCCATACGCCGAACATGATGATCTATCTCTCGGTAGTTCGACGTGGCCTTACCGAGGCCAGTCTCTTGCTACCGTACTCGTCGTCACGGCTGCCACCGACCGTGTGTAGTGGCTATATTTCTACAAACCCTTTCTGTAGTATCGCAGAAGGAGCATCCAGCTTCTCGTAACCCTATTATACGACCTCTTTAAAACAGTGAGGTGCTGATAAAGGCGTCTTTGTTGCCTTAAAACCACTCGTGTCTAACATCTACTCACCGTGGCCAATCTCAAAGGTAACTATGGCTCTCAGCATTTAAAGTTTGTGTATACAGCAAACCTGATTTGCATCCTCATTGTGGCGCTACCAGCTCCAATGTTAAGCAGCTGGCTCGAAATTTGATGGTTCAAATGGCTCTGAGCACTATGGGACTTAACATCTGAGGTCATCAGTCCTCTAGAACTTAGAACTACTTAAACCTAACTAACCTAAGGACACCACACACATCCATGCCCGAGGCAGGAGTCGAACCTGCGACCGTAGCGGTCGCACGGTCCAGACTGAAGCCCCTAGAACCGCTCAGCCACACCGGGCGGCCGCGAAATGTGAACAGACATCATCTTTCACATGTAGAAACATAGCTCCTTCTTGGTGTTGCAACCTTTTATTCCCATTAGCGTATGTCGGATAATGGCCGTTGCTGGTACTCATTACAACTGATGGATATGGAAACGAGTCCCCTATGGTAGAGGATTCAGTCACAGCTAAACTCGCTGAAAGGTAATTACACGCCTTCGCAGCCTAAGGCAGCACCAGGAAATGTGAAATTAGTAGTAAGTTTCTCCTAAATTTGAAGTGCTGGCCTGCGTAAGCTATAATTCAATGGTGTTCACCCAAACTCGCTGGAAGAGAATTGCACGCCTACGCAGCCTAAGGCAGCACCAGGAAATGTGAAATTAGTAGTAAGTTTCTCCTAAATTTGAAATGCTGGCCAGCGTAAGCTATAATTCAATGGTGTTCATCCGCTTAGTAACCGCAGTAGCGGTGTTTGAGGTATGTGGTTAATCTCACCCTTATTTTGAAGATTACTATACTGTGCACACAGACGGCGCCTCCGATTAATCCTTGCACTGTTTGTATAATTAGTAGTCACTGGCACTGCTGTTTCACATTTGTAGTTATAAATGTAAGTGAAATTACGTCCAAGTGACCAAGACTACTGGCCGGCCGGTGTGACCGAGCGGTTCTAGGAGCCACAGTCTGGGACCGCGCGACCGCTACGGTCGCAGGTTCGAATCCTGCCCCGGGCATGGATGTGTGTGATGTCCTTAGGTTATTTGGGTTTAACCATTTTTGACCAAGACTACTATATTACAAAAGATTTTGATTGCGTGGGAATCCACACCCTCTAAGTGATTAATAAAAAATATACTTTGTGTGTTGTAGGCTGCACTGTGCTTTATGAAAATCGTGCTATTACCTAATTTCGGCCTTGAGCCCTTATCAAGCACACTTGCTATGTCATGTGTTACACACCGTGTTCATCAAATTCTTTTATGTGTCATTCATAAATCCAGAAGGTGTACCCCATCGTAACATGTCGTAAGTGCTGCAACCTGAGAACTGAGTTGTCAGGCTGCAGCACGTATAGTATGTTACGACGGAGTACGAGTTCTGGTTTTACGTACGTGACACAAGACAAGGTGAATTGAGCATTTTTATCGAGTACTCTTTACAAGAAGTACAAACTGACACGTAATTTGTAGTTTTACGGGGTCTCGTAAAGGAGTACTGACCAGTGGCTGATATGATGTACGGAGAACGGCAAGGTCGCGTTCAAAACTTTTTTCATTACGTACGACTAATCTAAAACGTGCAGTAGGACCGACACAGTTGTGCAGCCGAATGTAGCTGCTTGTTGCTGGAAGGGAACCTCGCTCGCGGAATGGGGTGTCGCAGCTACGGCTCCGCCGCAGTTTTCGGCGGCATCTTTTACGTGTCATTCATAAATCCAGAAGTTGTACCCCATCGTAACATGTCGTAAGTGCTGCAACCTGAGAACTGAGTTGTCAGGCTGCAGCACGTATAGTATGTTACGACGGAGTACGAGTTCTGGTTTTACGTACGTGACACAAGACAAGGTGAATTGAGCATTTTTATCGATTACTCTTTACAAGAAGTACAAACTGACACGTAATTTGTAGTTTTACGGGGTCTCGTAAAGTAGTACTGACCAGTGACTGATATGATGTACGGAGAACGGCACGATCGCGTTCAAAACTTTTTTCATTACGTACGACTAGTCTAAAACGTGCAGTAGGACCCACACAGTTGTGCAGCCGAATGTAGCTGCTTGTTGCTGGAAGGAAACCTCGCTCGCGGAATGGGGTGTCGCAGCTACGGTTCCGCCGCAGTTTTCGGCGGCATAGCGCTGATTAGACGTGCGCGCCCTCCGCTTCTCGAAGAACAACCGGCAGGAAGGCGCAGTCGAGGCGCCGGCAGCCGTGCACGAATTAATATTTCCGCGCGCCGTGTCTGGGCGCCGACCGGAGGAGAAGGAGTAGCGAGGTGGTGACGTCCTCCAGTTCTTCTCGCCGGCGAGTCGAGAGCTCGAGGGCCGCCTCCCGCCCTTCCCCTCCCCCTGCCCGGGGAGACGCTCGCCAACTAGCGAGCGGCACTAGTCGCGGGCGCGGGGCTAATTATCAGCGCTGCCCGGAGAACACTGCGCGCCAAAGTGGCGTCATTAAGGCGGCTGACAGAGTATGGACAGTTTGCGAGTGGCCGCACACACACACATACTCCCACGCACACCTACACAGCGGCGACAAGTGGTCCTGCCGGGCGGCGACCCTACAGCACGGGTAATTAGGCGCGCCGGTGTTAAGAATACGCCCCGCTAATGAGCCTATGTTACTAATGAGTCCGGCACTGTGCGTGCAGACGACGCGGATTCCGAAGGGCCCCGAGTCGCACTGTTCTCCTTAATACTGCCCACCCCACCCCACGCCGCTGCTGCCTTCCTCTTTTCTTCTGCCGCCGCCGTAGCTCCTTAAGTCTGGTTTACAGCGATGCACTAGGTTGTGAAACTCGTCTCCAGCAACCAGCGTCGCTACACTAGTTTCTTAAATGGCTTCATCCACGGCGACATTTTATGAGCACCGAAGCCCTTGTAGTATCAGGATTGAAATTCGTGGCACATGCACGGTGATTCATTGACGATGTTGCAGACATTTACGGATGCAGGAGAAGGATAAATGCATCAGTTTGAGGTAATAGGATATGGTCTGGAAACATCTACATCTACATCTACATCTAAATACATACTCCGCAATCCACCATACGGTGCATGGCGGAGGATACCTCGTACCACAACTAGCTTCTTCTCTCCCTGTTCCACTTCCAAACAGAACGAGGGAAAAATGACTGCCTATATGCCTCTGTACGAGCTCTCTCTTATCTTTGTGGTCTTTCCGCGAAATATAAGTTGGCGGCAGTAAAATTGTACTGCAGTAAGCCTCAAATGCTGCTTCTCTAAATTTCCTCAGTAGCGATTCACGAAAAGAACGCATCCTTTCCTCCAGAGACCTTCACCCGAGTTCCTGAAGCATTTCCGTAACACTCGCGTGATGATCAAAACTACCAGTAACAAATCTAGCAGCCCACCTCTGAATTGCTTCTATGTCCTCCCTCAATCCGACCTGATAGGGATCCCAAACGCTCGAACAGTACTCAAGAACAGGTCGTATTAGTGTTTTATAAGCGGTCTCCTTCACAGATGAACCACATCTTCCCAAAATTCTACCAATGAACCGAAGACGACTATCCGCCTTCCCCACAACTGCCATTACATGCTTGTCCCACTTCATATCGCTGTGCAATGTTACGCCCAAACATTTAATCGACGTGACTGTGTCAAGCGCTACCCTACTAATGGAGTATTCAAACGTTACGGGATTCTTTTTCCTATTCATCTGCATTAATTTACATTTATCTATATTTAGCTGCCATTCTTTACACCAATCACAAATCCTGTCCAAGTCATCTTGTATGCTCCCACAGTCACTCAACGACGACACCTTCCCGTACACCACAGCATCATCAGGAAACAGCCGCACATTGCTATCCACCCTATCCAAAAGATCATTTATGTAGATAGAAAACAACAGCGGACCTACCACACTTCCCTGAGGCACTCCAGATGATACCCTCACCTCCGATGAACACTCACCGTCGGGGACAACGCACTGGGTTCTATTACTTAAGAAGTCTTCGAGCCACTCACATACTTGGGAACCAATCCCATATGCTCGTACCTTAGTTAGGAGTCTGCAGTGGGGCACCGAGTCAAACGCTTTCCGGACGTCAAGGAATATGGCATCCGCCTGATACCCTTCACCCATGGTTCGCAAGATATCATGTGAAAAAAGGGCGAGTTGCGTTTCGCAGGAGCGATGCTTTCTAAAGCCGTGCTGATGCATGGACAGCAACTTCTCTGTCTCAAGGAAATTCATTATATTCGAACTGAGAATATGTTCGAGAATCCTGCAACAAACCGATGTTAAGGATATTGGTCTGTAATTTTGAGGATCCGTCCTTCTACCCTTCTTGTATACAGGCGTCACCTGCGCTTTTTTCCAGTCGCTTGGGACTTTACGTTGGGCAAGAGATTCGCGATAAATGCAACAATCGAGTTGAAAGTTGTAAGCGAAAATCGTGTACCGATAGTGTCGCGAAGATAGTAGTCGCGGTAGTATGGACCAAAACAAGAAAAAAAGTCCAGTAAACATGGGCTCTAAAATACATACGTCAAGAGTAATGAGCACTTGTTCGTCTTCGCTACCGTGAAACACATCTCTTCTGCTGAACAAGTGCACACACCTCTTAGGTTAGACGTTTTAGAGCCCATATTTACTGGACAGTTTTTTCTTGTTTTGGTTCGTACTACCCCCTCCAAAAATATTGAAATCAAAGGACTTGCGGTACAAGAGATGTGTTTCACAATCTCGATGATGAAGAAGTGATCACACCTCTTTAAGTATGAATTTTGTAGCCCATGTTTACTCTATACTTTTTCCTTACTTTAGTCCATTTTACCACGGCTATAAGTTGCCTACCCTGCAGCTTTAGCAGCAACAGTTCTATCAGAAGTATGAAAACGAATTCCGCTAATAACGCTCCAGTCAGTCGTTTCCTGACCGACGTCCCTAATTTCAAATTGATACATTTACCCTTCACCATCGTCCGTGAAATTTTCTAACATCGTCGTAGAGTCATCCTGTATAAAATATCCATCGCTGATGCAGCTATAGGAGATACTGCTTCAGGCTGAGATTAAATGCTCTTTTATTACTGTACTAGGCCGTGCTTAAAAGTAAAGCCTCCTAAAATCTTATTCGCTTCTCAATATCGGTGGAGGAATTATATGTCGTATATATTACTCAGTCCACTTTCCCACTTTTCTGACTCATGCTGCACCCACTGCTGGTAGAGGGCTCAGAATTGTAGCGTGTAACGCGACACTACTAATGTAACTACGTCAGCGCCAGAGGAATAGCGAATTTTTAACAGCAGGAAAGGTTCTCTAATCGAAATCTACGAAAATGGAAGCTGCGTACCGCGATGAATGCACAAACACCAGCAATGTGGGATGTTGGGTTGTTCGTGTTTGTTATGAAGGAAACAGTGCTTCTAACCTCAACGTGTGTGACAGAGCTCACAGTGGGCCACAGCTTAGAAAGACCGACGAGACTCATCAAACTTGGATTGATGAACTCATCAGAGACTATCGTTGGATAACACAGACACAGCTCTCAGGTAAGTGTGGCCCACCACGAGAGCATGTGCAGGCCATCATCGCAGAGCTGCGGTACAGAAGACTGTGTGTATGTTGCGTGCCCCGAATCTGACTTGGCCCTATCCGCTCATCATCTCTTTCTAAAACTTAAAAGAACACCTTCGAGGACTTCTCTATGAGAGTAATGAGGCAGTGTAGGTGGAGTTGAGGTTGTGGAACCCATCAACAAAGTGAAACATTCTACAGTGGCGGTATCAACAAACTTGTCTCTCTTGAGAGAAATGTGCTCGTCGCCAAGATGACTACGCTGAGAAATGAATATGTAGGTATGAAGAATAGTGATTAGAACGTTAATAAAATTTGTTCCATTTAAGAGCGTCTAAGAACTTTCACAAGAAAACTGGGGACATTGCTTTGCAGCACGTCCTTATATCATGATGCTTTTGTGTCATCCAACGTCATTATCACATGTATCATCTTAGTACAATGTGTTTCTGACGTCAGTTGTCCTTCAACATCGTGTACATGCAGGTGGATCTACATCTATACGGCACAAGCCACCTTACAGTGTGTGGCCGAGGGTATTTTATGTTCCATTGTCACTTTCCTGTTCGAGTTGCAAATTATTCCCCGAAAGAATGATTTTTGCTTAGGCTCCATGCCAGCCAGAATCTCTCTAATTTCACATTCATGGTTTTTTCGCTACCTTCGGTAGGATGAAGCAGTTTATTTGTATATTCTAGTAGATATTTAGTATCTTTAAAGCAAATGAGAGAAATAATCAAGTTATACTGCTGCTGAGCAAAATCTTGAATCCTCAGCTGATTGTGATCAGAGTCCCAAACGGAAGATCTGCTTCTGTGCCAAACCGAGAGAGGATAAGTCACCTTCTCACTATTCTCCATATTCAAGAGTACAATTTAATGTTGATTTTACACCCAGGACATCGTGTTTCGGAGATGACAGGAATCTATCAGTCACGAGCAGGCATTAACGGAAGTGTCTACACTGTTAATGCATGGGGAGACTTTATGGTGGGTCCCCTTCAAATAGTACTTTTCTGGAATTGATAGCACGCAGGCAGGCAGTTGGTCATTTAACAGTACACCTTGTGGTGGACGTTTGGGGCTTGATAGCGACATGCAGCTATTAGTGAAATGAACATCTTTAAATGCGAACATTTTTAGGTTAGGCTTTACCGTGACTGTTACTGACATTAAATGAAACAACAAGTTTACTGTTACCAGTCACCGCTTAACGGTGACTGGTAACAGTAAACTTGTTGTTTCATGAAATGAACATCTTCAAAGCACTTACTGGGGACAGAATTCTGGGCCAAGAAGCTCCCCCACGGTACGCTGACAATGCGTTCAGTTGATGGGGAGGAGAAACCGCCTACCTGGACGTACCTGTTAGGAGCCTCTTGCCACAGCAGAGGTCAGGGACATGAGAGAAATCTAGATTGCCCAGCCAACAGGTTACGAGAGCATCGTGAATGGCCTTTGTGAACAGGTATGGTGGCCATAAAAATTGGCGAGCCTCCATGTTCGCCGTGGACAGGGCGCTATCGAGGGAGCCATCAGGTGGTGTCGTCCCACGGCTTGCAGAGATTTTTGTTCACTCTAGAATTTTCTGGAAACTCAAAATAACATGCCACCTAAAGCAGATGGAGGGGAGGGGGGGGGGGTGGAACAAGTCGGGAGCACAACGTCTCCTCCTCTTCGTATGGGTATTTGCAAGTCAGGGATTAGCTACTTCTCCTGAAAAGAAAATAATATTCTTAACATTGATCAGGATTAGCTGATGACTAGTGCAGATGAGTTAGATGGGAGAAATGGAGCTCGTGGAGTTTTGTGACTGCCAAAAATCTCTTGTGGGAGCTGTTGTGAGAGTGCTTTTGGGATGTTACTGAGGTCTGATGGAAAGTGAGGTCTTCTGATTCAGAAGGATGTCTGGAGTAGATCATCGGAGTCAGACTCCGGTCTGCAGAGGAAACTGGCCTTGACATTTGTTATGAGTGTGGGGCACTGGGGACACTTGACTTGAGCGTGACTCCGCTCTAGCACTGGCGTTGACTGTGGAGCCTGTGCTGAGGGCTTAGCTGTGCCCACAGTTCAGACTCCAGTCATCTCTGACAACTCTGCGTGCTGAGGGCAATCTTATTTCTGACAGGTCTGCTACTTTGACGTCTGATCTCCTTGTGAGCACTGCCGTATAAGTGAGTCCAATTGGTCCATGGTGTCACCATCGGATGGGAGTGTCACACGCTGGAATCTGTCGAGATTTCAGGGCTGTTTTATAGAGTAGTTGCAATACATGTAACAGATCGCTAGCCGTGGCTTCGCATACTTCATACCCGCGATAAGGAGTTGCAGACACCGCACATCAGCAGTAACGACGTAGTATAGCTTCTGTGTTGAGTACATCCGTCAAGGTCTATTCAGTGTCAGATAATTTCAGATTGTGTTATCCACATTTTGAGCCAGAGAAAATAGTTCAGTCAGTCAAACCTCAGTCTTTGCCAACCAGTCGCTACACTGGGTTGTTAACTATTCGTTGCATATCTGTGCTACCATCAGATCATGTTTTATTTTTGTCATTACACTTAACATGCATTTTGTCCAATTTTGATCAATAAACTTGCGCCCTGACTTTTATAAAAGATCAGTCTCGTGATGACATATTAATCATACACCAACAATTGATAAAATAATAACGGGACCACCGTTTTATTGACACTATTTCAGCTTTCAGGTTCACTTAGATTCTGATAACCGTGATAACCTCAAATGCAGGCTAACAACAAACACAGTCAAAGGGCAAAATCTGTTAAGTAGGCTGGTGGGACAGGTAGTTAAGTGGAAGGTTTACTAGTGAAAGTGAATACTGTCAGGGCAGTAACTTAGTCATTTGGTGCCTTCCGAAACATACCGGAAGTCCATTGTAGTCTTGCAAAGTTATACCACTGCTGACCAAAATCTTAAAACCTAGATTGCAATAGGAGTCGCAAGCGGAAGATGTTCTGTGCAAGAGGCAGCGCACAGTTGAGGTTCCAGAAGGTACTTCATGGGCTGAGCATCTCTGCAGTTGCATTTAGTGGTGTCCACAGGGAAGCGCCACTTCTGTATGTTACTCCTGGATCTTCCAACTCCGGAACAACTACGGATGAGTGACCTCCACATGATGCAGTTCTGTTCATGGCCAGGTGGGTGGGTTTCTGAAGAGAGAGGCCAGGTAGCGGTACTCTTCAGTCAAGGAAACCGTAGTAGTTTCCTTGTTGTAGCTGCTGTTGTTTGCAAGAGTGAAGTAGTCTTGAGGAAATTTGTTATGGACTTCAGCTTTGAGGCTACTGGAACTTGATCATGTAATGTATGGTTTTCCAGTCGTGCCTGGTTTGTTCTCTCGACATTGTCAGCTATTGCACGACGAATATTTGGCAGCGCTATGCATGCAAGCTGGTAGAGTTTTACAAGTGGCATGGATTTCAAACAATCTGTAAGAAGGTTTCGTTTAGTACTTTGTCAACGATGTCTTCGTGAGTAGATTTGTACCAGACTGGGCGTGCATACTCGGAAGCACTGCAGTGCCGTCGTTCTCAGGTCATGTGGTCGAGAGTCCCACATGCTACCAGACGCCTTTCGAAGGAAATTATTTCCACCTTTCACTTTCATTTTAGCATTCTTGCAATGATGCTTGTACGTCAAGGTACGATTCAGAAAGACTCTCGGATACTTATTAATTGCATCCCTCGCCGCGTGTTGTTAATTTTGCGATGTGCCTAACTGTGCTTAAGATGGAAGGTGTACAGTTGGCTTTTAACTGGGGTCTTAGAGTTGATTGTTACATTAACAGACGGTTAAGTCTCTCAATGAATCTGTCAGGTGAGTTTCAGCATCTTCAGAAGCTTTCCCTTGAGTCACTGATGCCATGTCGTCGTCATAAAAGTGTGATTTACTGTCAAAATTCCGAAAGCGTACTGTACAGGAGCATAGGTGGGCATCCGGGGAGATTTTTCTTGCACGTGAAATGAGAAATACTAGGACTCAGAGAAACATGGGTTTTATTACCCAGAACTACTAATTAGGGTACAATATTTACGCAAACTGACTACGGCCGCCGAGTCCGGAAAGAGCCTTCACCCTCAGTAGGAAGGACTGGTGGACTCGTCCAGAGGGTAAGGAAGCTGACAGGCAAGAGAGCGACCGCTGTAGTGGCCGCTACCTCGTCGACCCTCTCACGTGACGGTACCATGTCCTCTCATTGGTGAGCTTCTGGCAGAAAGTTGGCGTCTCCCACTCAGAAATACCGTGGTGGCGTCCTTAAATCAGCGCAATAGTGTGGCCGCCGGTCTTAAGTACTGCGGAGTAGTTTCTGTAAATGCTCACGCCACTGCCTGAGGCTAAGTTAAAATGATGTAATCAGAATACAACAAAAAATTTTACGATTATTACTCGTTACTATGAAAATACGTTCCTAGAGCAGTCAGCCAGTATGTTGTTTCCTGTAACTCAGTGGTCTACAAGGAGGAAGAAATATTTTGGCCTACTATTCTAGGAATGGACGCTCTTCGAATGTTAACGGCACCACACCGTGATGTAGAACACCTCTCCCGCAGTGGCTGCTAGCGTCTGTGGTGTCTGCCACTGGAGTTTGAGTTTCGTCGACGCTTTCGCGCGTACTAAATGAACCTGTAGCGAATTGTGCTTCTTTTCCTTAGATTTTCTCTATTTCCTCAATCAGTTCTACCTCGTACGGATCCCAGACTGACCAGCAATATTCAAGTACTGGTCAAGTGTGCTAAGCTACCTGCTTTGTGGGGGACTGCAAGATTACCTTCTGAGGATTCTTCAAACTAATCTCTGCCCGGCATCTGCCTTACCTGCGATTAGTTTTATGTGGTCGTTACAATTAAAATCACTCCGTGCGTCTGATGATGAGACTAGAAGCCCAGAAACCTATCATGGTATGATAAAATGAAGTGCACTTGTAATAGCAGTTCGAGGCAATTTTTCTTTCCTTATTACAGTTTTGACAGTGAAATTGCTCGTATACTTGAAACAGATACAAAAGAAAACGTACGAACACGTATGGGTTCGTGATTAGATAAAGAGAAAGCAACAGTTCGAGTAATCAGCGATCTCGCTGAAAGAAGCTGTTGTACGTCTACATGAACTACTTCGACTACATAAGAAAAAAGTCGGACAATCTTAACAAAGTTCTGGAAACGGAATGAAATTACTGAATGCGAGCAGCATTATAGACAGATTTGGAAGTAAAGATTACATTGCTTTTGCAGCCAAGTGGAAATTTTTATTCATCTCTATAGTATCTACGCCTCGTCCAGAAATTCTCCGGCCGCTGTGACCGAGCGGTTCTAGGCCCTGGAAACGCAGGTTCGAATCTTGCCTCGGGCATTGATGTGTGTGACGTCGTTAGGTTAATTAGGTTTAAGTAGTTCTAAGTTGTAGGGGACTGATGACCTCAGAAGTTAAGTCCCGTAGTGCTCAGAGCCATTTGAACCATTCGTCCAGAATTTCACAATTGGCTAAATTTTTCCCCGATGATAGTTAAACCACGTATCCGGGAAGTTTCTTATCTAGGAAGTCGAACATCAAAGCTGATCTCTTTGTAAATGTTAAATTTTGATGTTTTCTTATTGCATGCGTCGGCAATTTCGAAACGTCCGCGTCTGTGCTTTCGTCGCATTAAGCGATTTCGTCGGGCTCTTCAGGACGGCTTTAGTCTGACCTCAGAGTATAAACAGGTTTTCCCAAATGCAGGAAGGGATCTTTATTGCTCCTAGGATTCTTACTAGTTCCTCCAGAGTTTCTGCCACGGAGAACTGTCTCAAGGGGAGAGCTGTATCGCACTTTGTTCGTGTGATGATTATCATTAACGTCCCGCAAGTACTTCAGTTTCCCACAACATAACATTTTTTCAAATGTCATACAACCTAAAAACACATTCAACAGTTAGTTTCATGTCCTAAAAGAAAGGACGCCCGAAACTGAACAGTTTCGCCAACTACGCCACTGTGTGCCGCGCAAGCCCAGTGGCTGTCAACGCAGTTTCCAAACTTAGTTTCGCAATGCATTGTCTCCGCGTAAGCCAGGCCTAAGAGTCTCTGGTGTGTTAACAGCTATGCACTCTCTTTCTAAGGACGGCTACTTCATGCCTGCCTCGAAGGGCGATTGGGATCTGCATGGAGACCATATCTTGGTTATTGCCTATCAGTCTTGAAATATTCAGAGGTAGGGTTAGTGAGGCGTACGGAGAAAATTCATCTAATACTGCAATACTAGTGTGTCCTTTTTAGTTTTTACAAAAAGCCACTAGGTAGCTCTGTTGTGATGCCAGAAAACCGGACAAGTTCCGTCATCCGACGGAACATCACGCTAATATGATGGGACACTCCTCTACCCGTGGTAATGACCTCATTTCGGTGACGAAGAGTACAGAACGTTCTTCAGGTGCATGCTTATCCAGCTAAGAATACTGATTATATCTCGCAGAGCTACCAAACTACTGGGATATTGATTGCTAGGTTTCAGCAACTGTTCCCAAATATTTTCTATGGGACTGAGTCCGTCTGATTTCACTATCCAGTCGAAGTGCGAAGTGCAAGAGGGTGCCTTTTTTTTTTTTTGAGTCATCAGTCTCCTGACTGTTTTGATGCGGCCCGCCAGTCATTCCTCTCCTGCGCCAACCTCTTCATTGTAAACGAGCGCCTGTACGCTACGTTCTCAATTATTTACTGTGTGTACTCCAATCCCCCTACACTTTTTACTCTCTACAGTTCCCTCTAGTACCACGAAGATTACTCCCTGCTGCCTTAACAAATGTTCTATCGTTCTGTCTTTTCTTCATTTCTTCGGCGATACTACGGAGAACCTCCTCCTTCCTTATCTTATCGGTCTTTCTCACTGCCCATGATTCATTGCCGTACAATACTGTGCTCCAATCGGACATTCTCAGAAATTTCTTCCACAAGTTAACTTCTATGTCTGATGTAATATTCCTCCTTTTGACTTGTAGTGTTATTTACTGTCCTGATATGTAAAACCAGATGTAATACCTGCGTGTATTTTGTATTTTCTGAATTGGTTTACAGAACATACTGCCATGCAAAGCCAACTGTAATATTCTTATACTATACTGTTAATAATAAGCAATGCAACAAACAGAAATACAGTTACATATCCGGACAGCAAAACCACAAAAACAAGTGTAATAACCGTGTGTGTTAACCTAAGGAATAAGCATCAGACTTTACCTCGTTTCTTCAAATAAGTCATTAGTTCAGAGGTATGGCAAATAACAGTAGTTAGACTACTATTCTGCATCGATAACAGTGTATGTGGTTGGTGGTACACTATTATTCGCCAGTCTGATTAGGCACATGTAATGAAGCTGAGTAGGACAGCAGAAAAGATTGCAACTCCCTACTTACCTAACAGACTTCACTTTAGATTTAGATAAAAGATAGTTCAGCAATACAAGAAAAGTTTAGCCGCTCGAAACAAAACTACAGCACCCAATTGCTTAATCAAACAGCCTGATGTCATGAAAACAAAAGTAAATTTGGACAGGGGGGGGGGGGGGGGGGTTCTACATCAACATTTTCGGTACTCAACATTCCATTGATTCACTATAAACTGTTTAACGTTAATTTTTATCACCATTAATCATCAACTTAGTATTTCCTTCCATTAATACGTAATGTGAAAACAGCAAACAATTTATCTAATGTGGTCTATGAATCTGGCATAACCTTACGTAATCATTTCAACACAGAAAATAATAGCTACGTTAACTGTGAAATTCTCAGTTATTCTTTCTATCAATTATTTCACTGATTAATCACTGATTTGCCAACAATATATTAAAGATTTCACAGTCTTGGCTGAATACAGGTCACTCGGAATTTTCATTTACCAGCTTAGGATCCTGCTAGGTTTATGAGCGGGATAAATTACCAGGTGGACATAATTGTTAATTTGGAAAAGTGAAAAGATGACAGTGCTGGAGTAGACGACATTCCCTCAGAATTATGAAATATTTCGGTGAGCCAGCCACGATAAAACTATTTCACTTGTTGACCCAGAGTGGAAGATATAGGAAGCAAATAAAATAGCTGCAGAATGCAAGAAGGTATGGATAATTACAATTAAAAACAAGTCAGAGGCTGACAAATGTGAATATTACACAACTGTCAGTTTAGGTTCTGGAGAAATACTGGAATGCGCAAGGCAATAGTGAACCAATGACTTTGCTTAAAAGAAAGGCTGAAAAAAAATCAAACCTACATTTATACCCTATGTAAATTGTGAGAAAGCTTCTGACAACGTTGTGAGGAATGCACTCTTTAAAATTCTGGAAGTAACAAGGATCAAATACAATATGCGGAAAGTTATCTACAACTTGTACAGGAACCAGATCACAATTATAAGAGACGAACCATGTGAATGGGGAGCAGTAATTGAGAAGGGCAGCGACACGGTTGTATCCATCCCTGGTATTATTAAATGTCTGCATTGATCAAGCAGTAAAGGAAACTATGGATAAATTTGGAAAGTGAATCGAAGTTTATGGACAAGAGATATAATCTTCGACGTTTGATGATGACTTCGTAAGTCTGCCAGAGACGGCAGAGGACTAGTTAGCATAGTTAAGCAGAATGGATAGCGTCTTGAAAAGATATAGAGTGAACATCAACACAAATGAAAACAAGAATAATGAATTCTAATCACATTAAGTAAGGTGATGCTGAGGTGATTACATTAGGAAATGAGACACTGAAAGCAAAAAATGAGTCTTGCTATTTGAGCAACAAATTAACTGATGTTGACTGAAGTATTGAGGGCGTAAAACGGAGACTTGAAATGGGAAGAGGGGCATTTCTAAAAACGATAAACATCTTAACATCGACATAAATTTATATGCTGCAAAGTCTTTTCTGGCCGCATTTGTCTGGGGTGTAGTCATGTACAAAGTGAATTGTGAACAATAAACAGTCCAGCCAAGAAGAGAACAGAAGCTTTTGAAATGTGGTGCTGCAGAATGCTGAATATTGTATGGTTTAGATCGAATTACTGACCAAGAGGTACGGAACCGAACTGGGGGAAAGGTGCTGAAATATATCGAATTTCTTCTTAAAGCAGGCTACTGGTGTAATTTGCGTACAATTATATGGGTACACAAGCGAAAAGTGTACATTTCAAATATGTGGGTTTAATAACTAGAACCATAGTTTATGTTGAAGTAAGTGGCGACTCGGAATCACACATTAGCAGTAAGCTCTGATATGGACCTATGTTTACAGCAACGCGACTTCATTAACAAGCGAGACACACGCGTCTATTTTGTTTCTGTGGACTGAATTATGTCGCCAGAATAGAAGACAAATTCAGTGAGACACATTCAGTGATAAAATTCTGTCTTGGACCTAATGAGAACCCATGAAGGACAAATTCATTGAATGTAGGGATTCTGATGCCGTTGTTGCGTCCGTTTTTGTGTCTCGAAGTAAACTTGCGCCGGTGGTTGAGACGTGATATTCTTGGCAAATGGCTCTGAGCACTATGGGACTTAACAGCTATGGTCATCAGACCCTAGAACTTATAACTACTTAAACCTAACTAACCTGAGGACATCACACAACACCCAGTCATCACGAGGCAGAGAAAATCCCTGACCCCGCCGGGAATCGAACCCGGGAACACGGGCGCGGGAAGCGAGAACGCTACAGCACGACCACGAGCTGCGGACCGTGATATTCTGGTGGTGCCTTAAATTTTACGACGGTGTAAACAAGTTTCATACCAAAGGAAACTTTATGTTACTCTAAAGTCATTTAATCAGCATTAGGATAAGGAAATCCACGTTTCTTACGCACCGCAATGTTCGAAATTGGTCAGGTGTTCTCACATACATATGATTACCGCAAAGAAATGTTTCTTTGTGATAAAATCATTTGAATCTACAGGCTAAAATCTATCATTTTAAATGAAAATCAAATTTTACTTGTACTGTGTCACGTGCACACCAGTAAAAATTCGTAAATTAAAATAACGCATGAAACTGAAATGAACGAACAACAATCAAGATATTAGTATGTGCCGACATATTTCTGTTCATGAATTTTTTTAAAGAGAGGAAACCTAAAACCTCTTGCATCGTGTGGCTTTCGTACATGTTGCACCACTCATGAAAGTGTTGTCAACATATCTGGGGTATTCGCTTTACACGCAACGGTACTTCGGTCTCTCGTATCTTCCACAGTCGCAGGAACGCCGTCGTAGACGAAATCTTTATATGACATCAGAGAAAGGAGTGGAACGAGGTCAGGTCAGACGATCGTACGGAATACCTCTGAAGAGCACGAGCAGGACATCAATCGCGTTGTAGCTGCGTCATTTGACAAGTTCTCAAGGGCACAAGGTAAAGTAATTATTAGAAAAAGTGAGTACTTATCTTCGTTCAGCTTACCATCATTGCTATAATAGCGGATGACAGTGATGTCAGATGTCATACATTCACGCTTAAGAACTGCCGGCTGAACTCTTCACGAGGGCGATACAGGTTTCTCCACAAAATTATTGTCTTGCTGAAGAATCAAAAAAATCAAAATGTGTGTGAAATCTTATGGGACTTCGCTGCTAAGGTCATCAGTCCCTAAGCTTACACACTACTTAACCTAAATTATCCAAAGGACAAACACACACATCCATGCCAGAGGGAAGACTGGAACCTCCGTCGGGACCTGCCGCACAGTCTATGACTGCAGCGTCTGAGACCGCTCGGCTAACCTCGCGCGGCGCTGAAGAATCCACTTACAGTATAGGTTAAGATGTTGAAAATCACGTCATATAGTTCTTGGTGCAGAGAATTAGGGGTAGGGTGACATTTGCGAGTGCGCAGAATATGCAGAACATTTCTTCGGTCGATACCAACCTCTCTTTGTTTTTGGCGAGAAGTGGTATGCAGATTTATTGAAGCAGCTGCAAGACCAGATATTTATGCAGCTTCACTGGCCCCAAGAGTCCTTCATATGCCTTTGCTAGGGCCAAAAGTTCCAGTCTAGTAAAGTACTTTTATGATATTAAAAAAGGTCGAAGAGTTGGACAGCGTATACCTGACAACCGTTCTGAATACAGATCTGTCGCTCTTGATACTTTTCGCTGACATTCCCCAAGAATTAAAGGCATGTGGATCAGTTCTTCATTGTTGTATGGCGTTGTAGTAGTGAATATTGTTTGCACTTGTCTTACGAGTCGCCGGCCTGGGTGGCCAAGCGGTTCTAGGCGCTACAGTCTGGAACCGCGCGATCGCCACGGTCGCAGGTTCGAATCCTGTCTCGGGCATGGGTGTGTGTGATGTCCTTAGGTTAGTCAGGTTTAAGTAGTTCTAAGTTCTAGGAGACTGATGACCTCAGAAGTTAAGTCCCATAGTGCTCAGAGCCATTTGAACCATTTTTTTCTTACGAGTCGAGCACGTTTGTGTTTCACAAGCAACGTACTGTAAACGAACTGGGCAAAATCTTTCAGACAATCGAAGGCTGAAAGTTCACGGGCAATAGCGACGAGCGCACAGGAATTTGTCCGCTAAGCGAACACGTTTGAGTGTAGCGTAAACAGTGGCGCACCTTGAACCGTATATTTTTAACTCTTCATTATTCTTCCGGTTTCAATGTTACATCACAATGGCATCAGGCCACTTAACGAAAGCAGATTGGATGAAATCCATTTCGGTGTAGTCTTTCTAGGAGCCACAATAAGATGACTGGTTGTCGCTAGAGGCACGGGCACTGTTTATCATATTGTAACTCCTACACTGACTACACACAAGTGGATTTTTTCCAGCCTACTTTTGTCTAGGGGCCTGTTGACGGTGTAATGTAATAAGTTGGTGCCTGAAATCGCAGCGTCTTTCCGTAAATATAACAAACGCAACAGATACACAGAATAGAGATTTTTCTAACAATAATATATTCTCCTTCATTATTTACAATAGTCCGCCAGTGATAGGGTAACTTTTAGATTCCGCGACAGTAGAAATCACTTGGTTTTGAGGGAAAGAACTCTTCGATCCACGTTCGGAGCGCATTTCTTGCGGAAAGGAAGTTCCTGAAGGCTGTTCGATGGGGAGCGGAAAAGTTAAAAACCTAAGAACGTAAGGTCATGTGAGGAAGGTGGGCGCGGAATGACTTACCAGCTCAACTCCTGTGTAGTGGTTTTTTTTCAGTCTAACAGAATGCGGGCTCGCTTCATCGTGAACTAGCATCACTTCACGCATTCTATCTGATCGTTGTTCTTGGACTGCGTCTTCAAGACGTCTCAATTGTTGAAAATAAATATCAGCAGTTATGGTTACACCTCAGGGAAGCAATTCGTAGTACATAAACCGTTGCTCTTTCACCAGAAGCATACATAATCTTTTGTCGATTCACGCATCACTTTGTACGGGGAGTTGCTGCTTTGTTTGGGCTCAGACATTTTTTTGTTTTCCTTATGTTAACATAAAGACACCATTTATCGTTCAGGATAGGAATGATCGGTGTTGTTCACGAGCCCACTAATGACTAGGGCTGTACGTAACGCCACCCATTCATATTTGTGATTTTGGCTTACCATGCGGTACCCATACACCGATTTTTTGACCTGCTCCACTGCATGCAAATGTAGCACGTTGTTGGAATTGTCCCTGTTCATCACATTTGCCAGTTCTCAAGTACACTGACGTGAAATGTTGTAGATTAATGAGCTTAACCGATTACACCAAACCTCGATAATCTGTAACGCCTAGCCGGCCGGAGTGGCCGAGCGGTTCTAGGCGCTACGGTCGCAGGTTCGAATCCTGCCTCGGGCATGGATGTGTGTGATGTCCTTAAGTTAGTTAGGTTTAAGTAGTTCTACGTTTTAGGGGATTGATGACCTCCGATGATGAGTCCCATAGTGCTCAGAGCCATTTGAACCATTTCTAACGCCTAAAGATCCTCCTTAAAACGAGAAAACCACATTGTGGCCATGCTCTGCCCAATGGCATAACCCCCATGCACGACGCAAATGTTTTTGATTGCCTCCGCTGCTGTCACCCCTCTGTTGAAGTCAAAGAGAAGAATATGTCCGAAACGTTCCGATTTCTTCACTTGGCACTCCACTTTCATAGCGTCCACAGCTTCTCTCAGTGTCTCCGAATGACAAAATTTTAACATGTAAACTCAAATTACAACAGTGAACAATCGAGACATAAGCCCACAGCAACCGGAATACCAGCGTACAAAACAGAATCGTCACGAATGTATGTCCCAACCTAATAACATGGAAACCCGTAGAATAGTAAAGAATTCAAATTTTACGGCTGAAGGTGTAATGCTGTTTACTTCAAATTGATCGGCCGACGTTCCAACCATGATCTTCGACAAAACGATTGACATACGGAGATTGTTTTGTGTGTATTTTACAGTGCAATATTGTCCGACTAAGCCACTGCTGTGTTTATTTGAGGTTGCTGTGTGCCATACGAAACCTGTTGTTGTGGTCTTCAATCCTGAGACTGGTTTGATGCAGCTCTCCATGCTACTCTATCCTGTTGAAGCTTCTTCATCTCCCAGTACCTACTGCAGCCTACGTCCTTCTGAATCTGCTTAGTCCATTCATCACTCGGTCTCCCTCTACGATTTTTACCCTCCACGCTGCCCTCCAATGCTAAATTTGTTATCCCTTGATGCCTCAGATCATGCCCTACCAACCGGTCCCTTCTTCTTGTCAAGTTGTGCCACAAACTCCTCTTCTCCCCAATTCTATTCAGTACCTCCACATTAGTTATGTGATCTACCCATCGAATCTTCAGCATTCTTCTGTAGCACCACATTTCGAAAGCTTCTATTCTCTGCTTGTCCAAATTATTACCGTCCATGTTTCACTTCTATACATGGCTACACTCCATTCAAATACTTTCAGAAACGACTTCCTAACACTTAAATCTATACTCGATGTTAAGACATTTCTCTTCTTCAGAAACGCTTTCCTTGCCATTGCCAGTCTACATTTTTTATTCTCTCTACTTCGACCATTATCAGTTATTTTGCTCCCCAAATAGCAAAACTTCTTTACTACTTTAAGTGTCTCATTTCCTATTCTAATTCCCTCAGCATCACCCGACTTAATTCGACTACATTCCATTATCCTCGTTTTGCTTTTGTTGATGTTTATCCTATATCCTCCTTTCAAGACATTGTCCATTCCGTTCAACTGCTCTTCCAAGTCCTTTGCTGTCTCTGACAGAATTATACGAAACCTAGTGGGGCGTATTTAATAGCCCAGCTTTATTCAATAAAAACCACAAAAAACCTCGAATGCAAGTTAAGCGTGGAGGTCTGTTTTTGTTTTATAGATAGTCTTCTCGTAATTCATATTAAGCATTGCCCAGTTGGTATCGATGAATCGTTGGAATCATTGCAAGGCATATCTGCATTCTTTTTTTTTTTTTTTTTTCATTCGGACTTTCCAAGTGTAGAGACTGTCTCCGCAGTGCCGTTCTCAGCCCTTGAGAGCTCTTGAGCGTAGCAGCGGCGACTTCTCGGCCCACCTGGCCAGGATGGGGTAGTTATGTGTAGGGGGGTGGGCGGGGGCATCGGTCCAGCTAATCTCAGGCCGGCCGGGATTTTTGTTTGGTCAGCCGCGGTCTCTAATCTGCGCGTGTTATTTTTACATTTCATTTTCCAAGACCCAAGATGGCCGCCGTGCGCCCCGCCGCCCCCCCCCCCCCCCCCCGCCGTTCCCAGACTATTGTTCTTGCAGTTAATGCCGGCTACAGTATCGACTTTCGGGCCCTCGCGACCGCCTCCGCTTCCACCTCCGCCGTGTTGCCCCCCCTCCCCCTTTCCTGCCCCTTAGCGTCGCCGCCACCGGCGCCATCCCTCCTTCCAATATTTAATCCCTAATCTCACTCTACACCATTTCTCTTTGCCCTCACCCCTTTTGCTCCTCCGCCTCACTCTTTACGCCATGTCATTTGCAATTGAAGTCCGGCCAACGTCGCCGCGCCGCGGACCCTCGGTCACCGCTCCCTCGCTCCGCCCTCTTCTTTTTCTTTTTCCGACCACCCAGCCGCCCACCCACTCGCACGCACGCACGCACACGCACGCGTGTGGCCCGCCGGCCATCTCTTCCTCCTCCTCCTCCACCCCGGCGGGCGGCCTTCGCCGTCCCTTCTGCCCCCCGCACAGACCTGTCCCCTCCATGAAAATTCCCTATTATTCCGTCTCCCCAATACACATCCCTTATCCTTTCAACCCTTTCGGCGGCGCGCGCGATGCATTCTGGGTAGCAGCCCCGCCGGGCGCTCTATTACCCGGACGCAATGTCTTGGTCCCGCCGCCCGCGTTCCGATCTGCCGCTCTCTGTGATGGCGTAAGTGACCACTTCAACAAGTACAGTTGCCACTAGGATAACGCTCATTTCACAAGACTTTCTGCAAACGTGACGTCATTTTGAGGTCGCGTACAGTATCGACGACTGCAGGAATTCCTAATGACTTGGTGACAAGGAAGAATATGACTGTTATTGGACTTTGTTTCACTCGCAGAAACTTAAGCTATGCTCTTAGGATCATGCCTAACCACACGCTTGGTTCAAATGGTTCAAATGGCTCTGGGCACTATGGGACTTAACTTCTGAGGTCATCAGTTCCCTAGAACTTAGAACTAGTTAAACCCAACTAACCTAAGGACATTACACATATCCATGCCCGAGGCAGGATTCGAACCTGCGACTGTAGCGGTCGCGCGGTTGCAGACTGTAGCGCCTAGAACCGCTCGGCCCCAACCGCCGGCCACGCGCTTGGTAATCGCCCCATATTCCTACATAAAAAGCCAATTATGTGAAACAGAAGAATATGCAAGTGAAGCGAACAGCAGTTTAAGCTCTCCACTTACGCTCCTTCCTAACCACACCCTCAGAAATCGCTGATTATTTATTTCATCCTCCGCTCTCTAATCAGACGGAATCTAAAACATCGAATATTGCAGAACATACCTGAAATACACTTGTAGGAAATCCCCAGAATGCGTTAACTAAGACTAAAACTACAAAAATATTTGCATATGGCTGGATACAGAACTAAAACTTTCTGTTCTATTATCTAGGACGTTATCCATTACACTAGCACTTCGCTGTGCGATATTATTCTTTCGCCTTGCTTTCATAGTACACTACTGGCCATTAAAATTGCGGCGCCACGAAGATGACGTGCTACAGACGCAAAATTTAACCGACAGGAAGAAGATGGTGCGATATGCAAATGATTAGCTTTTCAAAGCACTAAGCCAAGGTTGGCGCCGGTGGCGACACCTACAACGTGCTGACATGAGGAAAGTTTCTAACCGATTTCTCGTACACAAACAGCAGTCGACCGGCGTTGCCTGGTGAAACGTCGTTGTTATGCCTCGAGTAAGGAGGACAAATGCATCACGTTTCCGACTTTGTTAAAGGTCCGAGTGTAGCCTATCACGATTGCGGTTTATCCTATCGCGACATTGCTGCTCGCGTTGGTCGAAATCCAATGACTCTTAGCAGAATATGGAATCGGTGGGTTCAGGAGGGTAATAGGAACGCCGTACTGCATTCCAACGGCCTCGTATCACTAGCAGTCGAGATGATAGGCATCTTATCCGCATGGCTATAACGGATCGAGCAGCCACGTCTCGACCCTTAAGTCAACAGATTGGGACGTTTCCAAGACCACAACCATCTGCACGAACAGTTCGACGACGTTTGTAGCAGCATGGACTATCAGCTCGGGGACCACGGCTGCGGCTACCCTTGACGCTGCATCACAGACAGGAGCGCCGGCCAGTGTGGCCTGAGCGGTTCTAGGCGCTTCAGTCTGGAACCGAGCGACCGCTACGGTCGCAGGTTCGAATCCTGCTCGGGAATGGATGTGTGTGATGTCCTTATGTTAGTTAGGTTCAAGTAGTTCTAAGTTCTAGGGGACTGATGACCTCAGATGTTATGTCCCATACTGCTCAGAGCCATTTGCACCATTTTTGAACAGACAGGAGCGCCTGCGATGGTGTTCTCAACGACGAACCTGGGTGCACGAATTCATTTTTTAGGATGAATCCGGGTTCTGTTTACAGCATCATGATGGTCGCATCCGTGTTTGGCGACAGCGCGATGAACGCACACTGGAAGCGTGTATTCGTCATCGCCATACTGGCGTATCACCCGGCGTGATGGTATGGGGTGTCATTGTTTACACGTCTCGGTCACCTGTTGTTCGCATTGGCGGCAATTTTAACAGTGGACGTTACATTTCAGATGTTTTACGGCCCGTGGCTCTACCCTTCATTCGATCCCAGTGAAACCCTACATTTAAGCAGGATAATGCACGACCGCATGTTGCAGGTCCTGTACGGGCTTTTCTGGATACAGATAATGTTCGACTGCTGCCCTGGCCAGCACATTCTCCAGATCTCTGACGAATTGAAAACGTCTGGTCAATGGTGGCCGAGCAACAGGCTCGACACAATACGCCAGTCACTACTCTTGATAAACTGTGATATCGTGTTGAAGCTGCACGGGCAGCTGTACCTGTACACGCCATCCAAGCTCTGTTTGACTCAATGCCTAGGCGTTATTACGGCCAGAGATGGTTGTTCTGGGTACTGAATTCTCAGGATCTATGCACCCAAACTGCGTGAAAATGTAATCACGTGTCAGTTCTAGTATAACAAATTTGTCCAGTGAATACCCGTTTATCATCTGCATTTCTTCTTGGTGTAGCAATTTTAATGACCAGTAGTGTACAAGGTTTATATCGTTGATCCGTTATTAACATTTAATGATAATGATTACGTGTTTGTGATAAATATTCAATGCTCTGTTACTTTTAAACGGCATACTGAAGGATATAATACACGTGTGTACCGCATTAATACTGCACGGCAACTGGCGTTTGACCTCGCAGCATCCCTCGGACGTGTTGTATCGAGGAGAAAGGTGTACGGAAGGCTTCAGCAGAGTGACGTTTACTGTTGGAGACCTCCCGTTCACCTCTGGCGTATCTTCACAGAAGGGAACGTCTAGAATGGAGCCGTCAACATGCCACTTGGACAGTCGAACGATTTGCCAACGTTCTTTTCACTGATGAATCCTGATTTGGTCTGCAGACTGATTCTCGACGGATTCGCGTCTGGAGGTCACGTGGAACACGATACCGGGACTAAATATTTTGGAAAGAGACCGATGTCGGAGAGGTAATGGTTTGGATACGAATTATGTTGACCACTCGAACACCTCTTCATGAAATTTGCACAGGTGAATCAGCAAAATTTAACTGCTGTCAGGTACCGTGAGGAGATGTTGGGATCTCATGGGCGATTGTTGCGAGGTGGTGTGGCCCAGACTTTCTCACTGATGGACTATGATGCCCGACCACATAGAGCACAGGTTGTTGATGTTTTCTTGGAAACAGAAGATACTGTATGCACTGCGTGGCCTGGTAGCTCTCCCGATTTGAATCCCACAGTGCATGTCTGAGATGCGCATCACGTCAGCATCCACCAACCACTCTCCGAGACTTGCGAGCAGCTATTCAGAAATAATGGGCGTTATTGCCCCAACATGAGACTGGTGACGTCACACGAAGCATACCCCGTCGTCGTCAGTCCGTATTGCTGCCAGAGCAATGCTGAACTCATTAACTGGTTGTCGGAATGTATGTGCCAATCCGTTCAGTTGGAAAAAACGAAGAACATTTTGATCTATGGTATGTTGATGATTTTCACTTATGGACCGTCTGACAGCAACTGAATAAAACACAATTTTAGTGCCATACGCGTTTCGCCTTTATTTTCTGCAAGGCATCATCAGTGGCCTGTAATATGTACATATGTTAGCTATTTAAAATAGCTAACATATGTACATATTACAGGCCACTGATGATGCCTTGCAGAAAATAAAGGCGAAACGCGTATGGCACTAAAATTGTGTTTTATTCAGTTGCTGTCAGACGGTCCATAAGTGAAAGTCATCAACATACCGTAGTATTACGCGCAACTGAGGAGGACAGGACCAAAAAATTGAAGATTTTGATCTATCGTTATGCATGTTGCAGTTGTTTGCGTTATACGTTCTTTACATTGTTTCTACTTTACTATCACCTCTTTACACTGTTTTTGGCAAAATAAACGCAACCCTGCAAAATTTCCAATTTGTTGCTTTAATTTTAGACAGCAGTGTACAAAGGTCTCTTCCTTAAGACGGAAATCCTCTCCACTTCCAAATTATCAGCTGTTTACGGCCATATTATAAATCTTACCGATCACTTTGTAGCAAATACTTGTCATGGTACTAATCATAAGATTTTCTTCCCCACTGCCAACTTCTCTATGCTTTTGACCAATGAAAACAAATTCTGATCCCCCTTTCAATGATGCCATCTCGCATAACCAGCTAGCTTGTCTTCATTATTATCCTATGTTGAATTAAACTGGCTGCAGCTTAGTCCAGGTTTCTGTTCCTGGAGCTCGCTTATGTCAATAGGTTTTTCTCTACGTTCCATGTAAATACTAGCAAGTAATCATACCATAATATTCATCTACACGGTGAACAAGAATTTCACGATAACAGCAGACATCAGATACGATTTCGCACTGTTGCCAGTCGGCATTTTGGTGACATTCATAATCATCATCTACATTCGGGGATTAGGTTCGAGTAAGCTGTTGTGGCTTCTGCGTCTTAACTCCATCGCTTCCTGGGCGGACCTAAATACCTCACCCCTTCGGGTATGTAGCGCAAATTTTTTTAGTATATCTGCCTTGAAGCATTCTGTCTACGTGCAGCTTCCATTTGAGTTTATGTGTGTCGATTTTTCCTGTTATTTCTAATATCTTAAGCTCATCTTCTAGTTTACATCCTTTAACTGATCTGAGAAATTTCATTTCTGACATCGCTATTCGATTTACATCTTCCTCGTTTGCTTTCCAAACCTCAGAATTGCAAAGTAGCACTGGAACAGTTAGAGTTTTATAGAATTTGTGTTTCTTATTGTCTAACGTTCTTTTCATCGTTCCACAGATACCCTGAAGCCTCGCTGTTTTATTCGTCACATCTTTATCGTAATCAAAACAAATGCCGGAGCCCAGGTAGCTAAAATTACCTACCTGCTCGATGATATTTTTTAAATGCTATATATGATCGCACCTGTTGTTTTTCTCGGAAAGTCGTTTTTTCAAATGTTTTAATATTATGGTTTTGACCAATCTGCTTTAATTTAAAATCGTTTATTTGCAATTCTTATACTGAAGTGACTTTTTTAGGCTGGTCGTCAACATACATTAATGTTTTATTTAATGGTACTTACATAGTTCTATTCCTTTGTTGTTTATTGTTTCATCATTCTATATTTAATCATATACATTATACACTAAAGTTCCAAAGAAACTGGTACAGACAAACGTATTCAAAATTTGGAAATTTGTGAGACCTTCCTATGGGACCAAACTGCTGAAGTCGTCGGTCCCTAGGCCTAAACATTACTTAATCTAAATTATGCTAAGGACAACACACACACCCATGCCCGGAGGAGGACTCGAAACTCCGATGGGGATAGCCGCGCGAACCGTTACAAGGCGCCCAAGACCGCGCGGCTAACCCGCGTGGCATGCATTTAAATACAGAGATATGGAAACAGGCAGAACGCGACGCTGCGGTCGGCAAGGCCTACATAAAACAAAGTTCCTGGCGCAGTTGTTAGATCGATTACTGCTGCTGCAATGGCAGGTTATCAAGATTTAAGTGCGTTTGCACGTGGTGTTATAGCCGGCGCACAAGCGATGGGACACATCATCTCCGAGGTAGCGATGACGTGGGGATTTTCCTGTAATGACCATTTCGCTAGTGTATCGTGAATATCAGGAATCCGCAAGTGTCAGCGTGCGAACCATTAAACCAAACATCATCGATGTGGGCTATCGGAGCCGAAGGCCTTCTCGTGTTCTCTTGATGACTGCACGACAAAGAGCTTAATGCCCGCCTGGGCCTATCAACAGCGACATTGGACTGTTGACGACTGGAATCATGTTGCCTGGTCGGACGAATATCGTTTCGAATAGTATCGTGCGGACAGACGGGTTTGGAGACAACTTCATGAATCCATTGACCCTGCATGTCAGCAGGTGACTGCTCAAGGGTCTCTAATGGTGTGGGGCGAGTGCAGATGGAGTGATAGACACCTGATACGTCTGGCAGGTGACACGCACGTAAGCATCCTGTCTCGTAACCTGCATCCATTCATGTCCATTGTATATTCCGACGGACTTGGATAATTCCAACAGGACAATGCGACACCCCACACGTCCAGAATTGCTACAGAGTGGCTTCAGGAACACTCTTCTGAGTTTAAACACTTCTGCAGGCCACCAGACATGAACATTATTGAGTATGTTTGGGATGCCTTGCGGTGTGCTATTCAGAAGAGATCCCCTCTTATTCTTACGGATTTTTTGGACAGCCCTGCTGGATTCATGGTGTCAGTTCCGTCCAGCACTGCTTCAGACATTAGTCGAATCCATTTCACGTCGTGCAGCGGCACTTCTGCGTGCTCGCGCAAGCCCTTCACTATATAAGGCGGGTGTACCGGTTTATTTGGCTCTTCGGTGTATATTAATTGAATAAAACTGCTATAATGCCATTCTTACTTATTTTGTTCCCTGTATTTATTACAAATTTAGTTTCATTGTATTTCTTATGGCCCAAATCAAGACGACATTACACAGAAGTTTAAGTATTGTAGCTCTATGAGACATTGCATGGAGGCTTAATTAAATAAAATGCAAATAATTTTTAGTAGCTGTATGTCCGGTTACAAAGTCTCGTAACCGGTTGGCCCTGAGTAGCATTAGTACGCAATCTGACTGCATAGAATAACAATAAAGAATGAAAGGAAATTTCCGTTAGTAAAATTGATTAATTAGGTCCCCAGCAACTATAAAAGCTATGAAACAACAAAGCATAAATGTAACTGTTCTGTGTGTGAAAGTGTGATTCAACGTACACATCTGGCACGGTTCTTCCATAATACGACAAGATATTTTAAACACCATTTGCCATGAAGTAATTAAAAAAAACGGAAATACTATAATTGCACATAGAAACCAGAATTACAGTCTAATATATGAACACAAGCCAGATGCTTTGTTGACTGAACCTGTGACCAAGAGGTATTGTTATTTAGGAAATTTGAAATAAAAAACTTTTTAAAAAACTTTTTTGTTACCTTTATATATATTGACGAAAAATACACTGTGATCATTGCAACATCCCCAATCAAATAGCATCTGCTGTCTGGTCCAACAGAACAACTGCACACGACATGCCCTCAACTAGTACTGCTATCGACATCCTCTCAACAAGCACTGCCTACAGTAACCTCTGAACTACTACTGCCCCAGAGGAGGCGGCTGAATAACGTCATAGTCATCATGTCAAGACCAATGTTTGCCAAGCCAAATCAAATGTACGGTTGCTGAACAACTGTTAGTGTGCCAAGATCTGCAAATACTTCCTCTCTCCAAAAAAAAAAAGTATATACTGCTCATTGATTTAACAAAGTGTGTGTGTAGACAATCTTCCTTCCACTTGAGTGTTCTAGTCTGCCATCTTCATCCTTCTTGTTCCATATAAACCAACAAAAAACATGCTTCTCACTTACTTTACCTCTTATCCACCAAAACACGTGTAATAATAGCGCCTAGTTTCTCTGGATCAGGAAGACTACCTTCTGTAGAAATACTATGACCAAGAAATTTCACTTGAGAACGACCAATTTCAGATTTTTCCAAGTTCACTGTAATGCCAATTGTTGCAAAAATACGTAATAATGAATCCAAAATTTTGTTATGCTCACTCCAAGAACGTTCAGCAATAAGAATATCGTCAACATATGAAGTAATATTGTCACGAAGATAAACAGGTAAAATTTCGTTTAAACTACTAATGAATGCTGCTGAAGATACAGTAAGTCCAAACGGTAATTTCCGAAATCACTTTTGGGTAAAATAGTCATATCCGGTTATTCTTTACCGACTCTATAGATAGACTGATAGTTGAAGAGTTGTTTTGATAGATACAAAGAATAGTAAAAGAGTATGCAGCGGTGCAGAAAACTAAAAGGGAAATAGCACCACTACAGCTCGGGGCCCTGTGCACGCTACGGCACATATTCACTTAGTGTAGCGAATCCCCTGAGGACTTAAATAGCCGCACATAAGTTCCAGTTTGTGACTTAGTGGCCAATTTGGTGGAAGTGCGTGCATAAATTGATCTAATCATGAACATGGATGTATGTCATTCCTAGAATCGCGGAAGATCTTAAATTTCCGAACAGTTAAAAAGTGTTTGTAGTCAAAATTTTCGCCTTGTAGCGACAAAGACCACCGCGTTTGTCCCAGTCCGAATGTCGATTATTGTCAAGTTCGCGCGCCTGGCGCTCTTTTGTTGCATCTCGTAAATGAAATAAATTATTTTCTTCAAAATCCGCTGCTATCGGTGATTCTAAATTTCTTCTACTGTCTTTTCCTACGATTTAACTTTCAATTTGTTTGACTTGCTTTCGTAACGCCTCATATTCCCTTTTAACGCGTTCATTAAATTTTCCCTGATTTTCAAGATGTTTATTTATGTTCTGGCACTCTTCGGTTTCTGCAAATGGCAATGGAGCTGTATCATCTGAATCTCTGTCCGAATTTAAACTAAGATTTGTCAATTTATCTGAAATCTCCTCAACTCTTTCTGATAAGTCACCTATTTGTTCTTTCTGTTTATTTACGTCTTCCGTAAGTGTCGCGACTCGGGTTTCAGTATTGACACATTTAGTAGTTAACTACTCATACTGTTGTGTTAGGTTATTTATTCTGTCATTTGGTACGGATCCCTCGATTCTTTCAAACATCTCTTCCTCATCGTGCGCACGTTGTAAATTTAATTCTGAAAATTTTTGTACTATCACGCGATCTCTTTCTTCCTGTTCTCTATCCTGTTCCTTTTGTCTAATTTCTATTGAAATTAATCCATTATTGTGAGAATTCAGAATCGGTTGTACTTCTTCTCTAATTTCTTTCTTTAATTCATCTTTCATGTTTTTAAAACATGTCCCTATTCGTGAGTCTAACCGTGTTTCCATTGTTCCCATATCAGTTTCTAACCGTATTGCCACAGTTTTTAATTCAGATCCTGTGATCCCAGTGAGTCAAACCGTGTTTCCATTGTTCCCATATCAGTTTCTAACCGTGTTGCCAAAGTTCCCATATCAGTTTTTATTGTTCCTATTTGTGATCCCACTGTTTTTAATTCAGATCTTAACTGTGTTTCCATTGTTCCCATACCACTTTCTAACCGTGTTGCCAAATTTAATATAGCACCCATCAACTGCTCCTATTAACTGGTTCAAAATTCTTTTCGCCCCTAACATTCCCGTAAAACTAACTTCCTTCGGCATAGCCGTAAAGCTATCTGTATTCGACACTATTTCAGAATCTTCTATCGTTAATCTCATATTCTGTGAATTTTTTGATTGCGAAAAATTTTGAACTGGTTCTAGACTATTTTCCCTGCTTATTAAATTATTTTCTACTTCATTATTCATCATACTGTTCTCCTGTGTTGGCGAGTTCGCAATGTTAACAATTTCGTCATTCTGACTATCCATCATTTCTGCCTTTTTCATCGATTGTGTAATCATTTACAAAACATACGAAACTCGTCACGATACGAAAATTACACACAATATAACACTTCATCACCAACAGTACCATTCACACGAAATGCTTCCCGACAAACACGCCTAACCAACAATTAAAACCTTCACAATTGCACAAATTGTCAAACCCGTAAACGACTCATCAAAAGTAAATTCCACAAAAATACCATCAGAAGAACGACAAGACAACTACAAATGTTCAATTAGAAAATCCATACTTGCAATATAGACTACAATTACTAAACTACAAATTACTACAAAAATACTACTGTCTGCTATTTTTACTATCAAAAGAATTCCAAGGGACGATCCTGGCAGGGTCGCCACGTGCACAGGGGCTTAATTAAATAAAATGCAAATAATTTTTAGTAGCTGTATGTCTGGTTACAAAGTCTCGTAACCGGTTGGCTCTGAGTAGTATTAGTACGCAATCTGACTGCATAGAATAACAATAAAGAATGAAAGGAAATTTCCGTTAACACAATTGATTATTTAAGTCCCCAGCAACTATAAAAGCTATGAAACAACAAAGCACAAATATAACTGTTCTGTGTGTGGAAATGTGATTCAACGTACACATCTGGCATGGTTCTTCCTTAACACGACAAGATATTTTAAACACCATTTACCATGAAGTAATTAAAAAAAACAGAAATACTATAATTGCACATAGAAACCAGAATTACAGTCTAATACATGAACACAAGCCATATGCTTTGTTGACTGAACCTGTGACCAAGAGGCATTGTTATTTAGGAAATTTGAAATAAAAAACTTTTAAAAAACTTTTTTGTTACCTTCATATATATTGACGAAAAATACACTGTGATCATTGCAACATCCCCAATCAAACAGCATCTGCTGTCTCGCCCAACAGAACAACTGCACACGACATGCCCTCAGCTAGTACTGCTATCGACATCCTCTCAACAAGCACTGCCCACGGCAACATCTGAACTACAACTGCCCCAGTGGAGGCGGCTGGATAACACTCTTTGGCGCAGTCTCTGACGCTGTGACTCAGTGTAGCCACCTTTCAACATAGCACGTAGAATATCGCCATATCACTTTGAACTGTCGTTTTGCCGTCTCTCTCTCTCTCTCCCACTTCCCATTCATTTTGCTCACCTGAAATAACCTTTTCCTGGTGCGTTAAATGAAATATTGCTTCAACCACTGTTTGTTAACATTATTGGGTAGTTTTTACTGAAAGTATGCGTTTTGTGTATCCCGCCAGATGTCGGAGATACACTTACCCTCTCCAATAGCTATTATAAAACGTATCAGACTGTACCATTTTGTCACCGAAACGTACATATCAAACTATTAAGAGGACACAGGTTGTGAAGAAACCGAGCTGTTTACTGCCTTGATTGTACACATTACGTACCCAATGTAGTGCTGTAGTGGCTCATGTAAACACAGGTCCTTCTCTCCACTCCCCCCCCCCCCCCCTCGCTCCTCATTAGTTGTTGGTTTAGGATACAGTATACTGCATGCCAGTGTAGTCATGCATCAGAGAAACTTAGTAACTGCATGGCTGTAGTACACACTGTGAATACATTTTTGTTGTGTAAAGGTATATGATGTACACGCTTGACGTTAAGGTAGAACTGCTGCTGATCTACGGAGAAAGTACGTTGACAGGAAAGAATTTAGTAACATGCATTTTTATGTTAAGTACTGTTATGATTAGTAAGTCTATCTTGTAATCTACTGCACATATCTGTGATGCAATTTGCTGCAGGCAGGCGAAATTCTGTACAGGGAAAGGTACTGCACAGCAGACGATTCCTTGACAAGACATCGCCTTCTCGCTGGGCGTTTGGTCGTCTCAGTTCTTGTCTACGTGAAACGCGAGGTTTAAATGTAAGACCACGAAATCGTAGTAGAATACTAACAGACGAAGCTGCTGAGGTTGCTGTGCTCGCTGCCGTAGCCGTGAGTCCTAAAGTCAGCACGCGACAAATTCATCATGGAGTTGACGTCATGAAAACAAGTGAACAAGTGCACATCGCATTCTGTAATGTCATAAATTCCATCCATACCATGTTCATTCACACCAAGAACTTCATGGAAATGACTTCAAAAATATGGTTCAATTTTGTCAGTGGGCTCAGCAACAACTTTTGACAAATTCTAATTTCTTGCCGGCCGCGGTGGTCTCGCGGTTCTAGGCGCGCAGTCCAGAACCGCGCGACTGCTACGGTCGCAGGTTCGAATCCTGCCTCGGGCATGGATGTGTGTGATGTCCTTAGGTTAGTTAGGTTTAAGTAGTTCTAAGTTCTAGGGGACTGATGACCACAGCTGTTAAGCCCCATAGTGCTCAGAGCCATTTGAACCATTTTTTTCTAATTTCTTTCCAGAGGTTCTTTCTACCGACGAGGCCCCATTCTCCAACAAAGGAATAGTCAGTATGACAAATATGCATTATTGGCCCATCAACAGTCCACGATGTCTCCGACAGGTAGAGCATCAACGTCCATGCAATCTCCATGTTCGATACGGAATTATTTGAGATACCTTTATCGGACCTTTATTCGTATATGGCAACCAAAATGGTACAGAGTATGCACTATTTTTAAGACACACCCTTTCTGTTCTCTTGGGCGCGGTACCTCTCAATCAACGGAGGGTCATATGGTATTTGTATGATAGACGCCCGCCACCTAAGTCCTTACGGGCACGACAAATACTGGACAGGATTGGAGGTGGTGAGGCAGTTAGTTGGCCTGCACGAACACGGCACCTTGCACTGCTGGACTTTTTTCTGTGGGGAGCAGTCAAGTATGCTGTCCACCAAAATGTTCCAACAGCAACGGAGGACATGCAGCAACGCATTATTTATACTTGTACAGTCGTCACTCAGAAAGCAGCGGCGTCCTTCATGCAGAGAGTGATCCAACGTATGAATGCCAATGGTTACCATTTTCAGCATGTGATGTAAACACTCTTTTCTCCATGTGGTGATACTACAAAAGCCATGTTAATTCTGTATTGTCATAATTACTGTATTACGGTACTGTTTAATAAAAACATTCAATTACTGTAAAGTGCAGTACTGTTGCATTCAATGTGTATTGGTAATTTGCAAAATGTTCAAACGCGCCTTGAAGAGCTTAAATGATTAAGTCAATGAAATGCACTGAACTGATATTTAGTTAGAAAATTTATGCATTATTTACGATTTTCGTAGCTACTAGTTTCGAGGATAAAATGGCACTGTGTGATACATTTTTGATTTCGAGGATAAAGTGGCACTGTGTGATACATTTTTGAATAGCTCTTGGAGAGGGTGAGTGTATTCTTGAATAAAATATACATGGTTCTATTTAAACAATTTAACCCCTACTTCCTTTCTCCTACATCCATCAAGCTTAAGGGTCATCAAGTCACAATAACTAAGTATAAGTAAGTACCTCATACTAGAATAAAGCTACACGATCTCTAGCGTCAATTTAATTTCTATTAGTATTAGCTTAAAAGAGATTTCTCTTTGTATCTTATAGTTATCGGAATGTATAACAATGTGGGAGCAATCAAATTTGAGTCCACTGTGCTTTCCCCACCGTGTATTGCCATGTTATCAAAATACAATAAAAGTAAATTTTAAGAAATTGTGTGTCAAATCTTTAATCAATGAATTTTGTTGCTGATTCCAGAACTGGTCTTAAATTTGGCTGGTCTGTAATATTTCGGAAGTTATGGAGATTTTAATATTATGAGTAATAATTGAGGAATATTAATTCAGTTCATCCGTTTGGGTTACGTTTGCTTGTGTAAAACATAATCTTTTGTACTCCAGTATTAGCCGAATGATAACAATCGTTTAATTGAATTTCAATATCACGTCCCTATGAAACCTATTGTCCTCTTATGGTCGTTAGTTGTTATAGATCCTCAGTTCAATATAGAAAAATACTGGATGATGAGTTTAACGGTTTTAACAGTCTAGATATGTATTTCTAACACAAATCCTAAAATTCTGTTTCAGAAAAATTCGGCAATAACATATAAAATTATAATAAGGAATATAATACTTTTCAATTAACCCAGTTTCAGTATATTGGCTGTGACATAGGACGAAATTTCGACAATGAAACTGATAGTAAAATTCTAAAATACAGCGCAGTCTGTGAAATAATAAACAAATAAAGAAATACGCTGAATAACAAGCCGCGAAATATACACAGATGAAGCTTCACAAAGTCATGGCAGTACCTATTATGCTCTACAGATCTGAAACTTGGGTAGCGACGCAAATTAATGCGAGCAGAATGCAGGCTGCAAAAATGAGATTTTTCGTATTGGCGCAGGGTGCACCAGAGAAGGTTGCTACAGGAATGAAGCATTAGAAATGAATTATAAGTTGATTCATTGCACAAGAAAATTGTTCTAAATAGAAAGAAATGGTGGAGACATGTAGATAGGAAGGATGAGAACAGACTTCAAAAACAAAATTTTGACTCCAATCCTAGAGGGAAAAGACAAAGGAGAAGGAGGCGGAAGAGGCAGCTGGATCTAGCTGACTGGAAATTGCCTAATCCATGAAGGGAGAGGAAGAAGAGGAAGATGAAGAATAAGAAGAAGAAGATAGAAGAAGACTGGTACTATCAGTGGATTCAGCAAGCAGTCAGTAACGTTGTGCTGTTGTTAAATATCTCTTTTGAGTAAAGAAATAGAATTTACCTGATATCAATTTAGATAAGGTTCAAAGAGTTTGTTTCTAGGTTCCATGTTCGACTTTTTCTTCAGTAATTAATAATCGCTTATGAAATTGTATTTCATCACAGACGTGAAAAATGCTGTAATTCCACTGGTATCACACGACGTTTTCTCAAATACTTGTCTTTCGCAGCTAATCGCTGTTAGATGGGCAGGGACAATACGTTGACAACTCAATGGGAACCTTACGTCACAACTTGCAGTATGTGCACTTATGCAGTCTCATGATGGCCACTGGATGACCGAAACCGGTGCCTGCATTTTCAAAGACTTATGTGATTGTTGTCGCGAGAAAATGAAGGAAGATAACCGGTCGACCACATAACATCCATTAAATCTATGCCAGTTTTTCATCATCGTCAGCCGGCCGCGGTGGCCGTGCGGTTCTAGGCACTTCAGTCCGAAACCGCGTGACTGCAACGGTCGCAGGTTCGAATCCTGCCTCGGGCATGGACGTGTGTAATGTCCTTAGGTTAGTTAGGTTTAAGTAGTTCTAAGTTCTAGGTGACTGATGACCTCAGATGTTGACTCCCATAGTGCTCGAAGCCATTTTTTCATCATCGTCATCTACATTCACGTAATACGTTAGGGTAACTTGTTCCCCTCAGCTTCTTTGCGCCGGTGTTTTTAGTCGACCTACGCCCCTTAGCTCTTTGCATGCATATTGCAACTTTTTTAAAGGACATCTATGTTGTTGCATTTTGTTTACATGTTCCTTCCACTTATATGTGTCAATTCTTCTGTTATTGCAAATATTTTCAGCACATGTCTAATATCTTCATTTCTTCATCTGTCTTCTAGTTTACGTCCTTTGGTTGGTCTGAGAAATTTCATATATATGTCAGTCTTCCTTCACAGAAGTTATTATTACCACTTCACCGGTATTATTTGTGGGCACATTTAAAATCTATAGCTATCAACTTCGTACCATCATCATCATCATCATCATCATCATCTTCATCGTCGTTTCATACATATTTTTGCGGAACGTTCGACATCCGACGGACGTTATCTCAACAGTAAATGGTTGTGTACCCTCAAGAACTTCTGATCCTCTTACTTACGCTAATCTGTCTTCCATTGCTATCCTGTTGAAAGAGTCTCTGTTCACCTGACGTTTGTCTTATCAGACAAACGATCTTTGAAGACATTGTATTGGCCGAAGGTATCAACAATGTTATTTCACTTACCACGTGCAGGGAGGAGAAAAACTTTCAGCGTATTACGTTACAATTCTGTATTTCAAAGTGATCCGTACAGATTTCCCAGTTGATGAATGCCTTAGAGGCTGTAACAGGCTGATAATGTTTGGGATAAAAAATGGAAACGAGCGTATGGCATGGCTGGCTGGGAGGCCTCATCTGGAGAATTTCAGCCGCCAAGTGCTAGTCTTATTGCAGTCGACGCCACATTGGGCGACTCGCTTGCCGATGATGACTATGAAATGATGATAAGGTCAGCACAACATCAAGTCCACGAGCTGACAAAATCTCCATCCCGGCTGGGAATCGAACCCCGGCCCGCTGCATGGGAAGCAAGCACTTTCCATCCGGCTAAGCAGACGGACATGTTTGGGGTATAAACATTTGTTTGCTAAATATAGCCTAGAAAGAAAAATGGTTGTCACTTAAAATTATTAAGTAAGAAGGACAAAAGACACAGAAAACACTTAGAGACGACCAGCTGCGACTGTGGCAGATCAATATACTGGTAGTTTCCACAAAACTGTAACAGAGATGTTAAGGGGTGTAAAATGCGAAACTCTGGAAGAAATTCTGCGTTAATCACAGAGGAAGATTTGAAAGTAAACGAATTCCTTTGCTTTGGCTGGAAACCTTACGATCAGTATTGAAGCTAGATGGTGGCTGATTTGTGATTGCAATTTCGTGATTTTTAGTGCTTGATACACAAGGAGAGTTACAGGAACATATACATCTACCCAGCATAATAGATAAAGTTTCAAACATCAACAACCAGAAGGCATCTGCATGTCAAGGCACGAAGACTGAAAACCAAATTACCTTCGGAGAACGAAGAAGCAAAGGCAGCGAGCATTTAACGAACTGTCTAGGCAGAAAACCGGGTCAGTTGACTAGACTGTCTGGCAGACGTATTACCACCTCTTCCTTGACGAAAGAGTCATATAAAGAGAAGAAATCTCAAAGTAGTCACAATTCATCAAACTGCTAGTAGAAACACAATATTGATCTGAGGCAGTTTTATTCTGTTATGGAATGTGAGTAAGTTGTCCTTATTCGATGCACCATTCTTGTTCAACAACGTCACGAAATATTACAGATTCCTGTCTTTCGACAGCACATCAACCTTCACAGTAGGTAGGAGACGGGAGTGAGTGCAAGCATATATCTGTTAACACAATGCGTCTCAAAAGGAGCGCTACAACTTCTGTGTCACATAACTCGGCTTGTAATTAACTTGAGTAAAAAACTAAAGTTTGTCTCATGTACCAACTCGGAATAGTTCATTCTGGTTCCTTATTCAAATTCCACATTCGCCTCCCCTTGTGGCACGTACGGTATCTGTTCGATAAAGACACTTTCGGGGTACCTGGTACTCTGTCATACGAGAGAGTCGTAAGTTTTTAGATGCCAGACGTCTGTGGTGAATGATGGAAAAACCTGTTTACCTCCCTCCCTAGCTTCACCACTTCTTATTGTCCTGCTTACATAGCGCTTCACATCCACAGGATGGCCGAGAGGGTGGGATTTTCTCGTATTGCGCTCCGAAATTCCTCCGATTTTGGGTGTCTGTCATCGTTTCAATGAAGCAAGTCACACACCACTCTTCCGTTCATTTGTGATGCTCCTACGACCCTGCAACTACAAAGAAAGTCCCTCTTTCAGCTCTTGTCATCTGGAGAGGCAATACTTTAATTCATGTCCTTACTTTTAAAAAATTGAATTAGTGCTTCATACAAACTTTACTTTCTTTTTCTACGTTAATCACAATGCCAGTTATATGGCACTGAAGTTGTAACTAACCTTTTGATACTTCATATATATGTGTTGCAAAATATCGTGGTATTAATCAAGAAAGAAACAATCACGTATTTAGTGTCGCTTTCGGAACATATATAGCAACCGTAAAAGTATGGAGAAAAGTTGAGGAGCAGTTATACAACAAGGAGATTACTGGTTTTTATGGTTGTTTGATTGACAATGAAAGACAGATTTATACACTCATGTTCAGAAAAAACGGAAGACCTTAACAACAGATATACGATTTCATATTTACAGGACATGTATATTAATATGTTCTGCAGAAACGATTAGCACTTCAGTCATCTCGGTTTGGCATGCGTCTATTGCCTACGAGTCACGGGGTCCGCAGTGGGCCCTAATTACTTATTCTATGCTTGATACCATCGACGGGTATAAGGTGCGAATGGCGTCTTGTATAGCCATCCATGCCAAGCATACCCGGTTCCAAAGTTCATCTGTGGTGGTTGGCACTGGGTCACAACGCTGCACCCGTCGTTTTACCATATCCCACACATTTTCGATTGGATTAAAATCTGGTGATATGACGGGCGAGGGAAAAGTGCTGACATCCTGCGACACGAAGAAGGAACGCGTTCATGTAGCAACATGTGGTCGTACATTGTCTTGCTGAAAAATGGTGATGTACAGAAAGGGTATAGCTAGGGATCGCAGGATGTCATTCACGTAGTCCACACTGGTCACAGTGCCCTGTACACGCACCAACTGTGATTTGTGGTTGTACTCAATAGCATTCCACATCATAGGGCTTTGAGTTGGCACTGTATGTCTTGTGAAAATGCAGTCCCCTTGTGCCTGAGGCCTGAGGCGAACCAAAATGCGGCAATAATTTTGAAAGAAAGAGTACTTTGATTCGTCCGAAAACGCTATCTGATGCCATTCCTGTCCAGAGGGTCGTCGTTCCATGAACCATTACAGTCTAGCATTTTTCTGCACATTCGTCAAACGTAGGCGGAGAAGTGCATGACGCACACGTAACCCTTGCCGTAATAAACGGCGAACGGGCTGTCACCCCTGATTGTGTACGATGTGTTACATTGTTCCACTGTTGCGCAAGAGCCGAGGAGAACCCAGATCTGTCCTGCAGTGCCATTCGGATGAGGTGTCGATCTTCACGGGTGTGGCTTGGGTGGTGCGACTTGACCCATCTCGTCATGTTGTACGGCCTTCCGTGAATCATTCTGCTCACGCCCGTTGCACTAGCGAATCACTTCATCGTACACGAGCTGCAGTTTCCCGGACGGATGCGTGCCAATAATGCGCCCTCTTTCGAAGCGACTGATTTGGCGGTACGGTTCGCGTACACGTCTGCGGCTCACCCTGGACGCCTGGTCAGGTCACAGTGGTCACTTACCTACGGTTTGTAGCGACAACGGGAGCCGCATGCACGTTTTAGCGGTAGTTGGTGATGCACCGCGATATCGCTGTTGACCTTGAACCCGAAGGCCGACATGATTCAAATGCCAAGCATTTCTGCAGAACACATTAATGTACACGTCCTAAGGGTATGAACGTCCTATCTCTAGTCGTCCAAGATGTTCTGTTTTTCTTCTGAACACAAGTAAAACGAGTGATTTTAGGCGTTCCCCAAGGTAAAGTTATAGGCCCTCTGCTGTTCCGTATCTATGTATAAACGATTTGGGAGACAATTTGAGCAGCCGTCTTCGGTTGTTTGGAGATGACGCTGTCGTTTATCGACTAATAAAGTCATCAGAAGATCAAAACAAACTGCAAAACGATTTAGAAAAACTATCTGAATGGTGCGAAAAGTGGTAGATGACACTATATAACGAAAAGTGTGAGGTCATCCACATGAGTGCTAAAAGGAATTCGTTAAATTTCGGTTACACGATAAATCAGTCCAATCTAAAAGCCGTAAATTCAACTAAATACCTAGGTATTACGATTACGAACAACTTAAATTGGGAAGAACACATAGAAAATGTTGTGGGGAAGGCTAACCAAAGAATGGGTTTTATTGGCAGGACACTTAGGAAATGTAACAGACCTACTAAGAAGACTGCCTACACTACGCTTGTCTGGCCTCTTTTAGAATACTGTTGCGCGGTGTGGGATCTTTAATAGGTAGGACTGACGGAGTACATCGAAAAAGTTCAAATAAAGGCAGCACGTATTGTATTATCGCGAAATATGGGAGAGACTGTCACAGAAATGATACAGGATTTGGGCTGGAAATCATTAAAAGAAAGGTGTTTTTCGTTACGACGGAATCTTCTCACGAAATTCCTATCACCAACTTCCTCCTCCGAATGCGAAAATATTTTGCTCACACTGACCTACATAGGGCGGAACGATCACTACGACAAAATAAGGTAAATCAGAGCTCGTATGGAAAGATATAGGTGTTGATTCTTTCCGCGCGCTATACGAGATTGGAATAATAGAGAATTGTGAAGGTGGTTCAAAATGGTTCAAATGGCTCTGAGCACTATGGAACTTAACTTCTGAGGTCATCAGTCCCCTAGAACTTAGAACTAGTTAAACCTAACTAACATAAGGACATCACACAGATCCATGCCCGAGGCAGGAATCGAACCTGCGACCGTAGCGGTTCCAGACTGTAGGGCCTAGAACCGCTAGGCCGTCCCCGACCGGCGAAGGTGATTCAATGAACCCTCTTCCAGGAAATTTAAATGTGATTTTTAGAGTATCCATGTAGACGTAGATGTATAAACCGTCAGCTGCTGCGTAAACTTCTGGGATACGCTCCTCGTTTCGATCTACATGTCACTCGCCAAAAAATCGCTTTACCATAAAAATGGTTCAGATGGCTCTGAGCACTATGGGACTTCAGTCCCCTAGACTTAGAACTACTTAAACCAACTAACCTAAGGACATCACACACATCCATGCCCGAGGCGACCATAGCAGCAGCGCGGCTCCGGTCTGAAGCGCCTAGAACCGCTCGGCCACAGCGGCCGGCTCGCTTTAGCATCTTCCTTAGACACCAGTGTTTCTGGCAATATTAAGGCAACTGCATTTTTAATACATCAGAAAGCAAGATGCTAAAACGACGTTTTGTCCAGTGTCCAGTGTCAAAAGGTGATTCATGCAGACCTCAGCAATTAGCACTTTTTTTTCACGTTCTTACCGTGGCTGGTAATGTTGCTACGTAAATATGTCACAGTAGCTTGTCGAATTCTACGGAAGATGTAGTAAAGAGAAAATTAAACCAGTCGAAGGGATATGTGCAGCAAAAGGAGATCTGATTGCAGCAAGAATAACACGATATACAAGAAAGAAAAAAAATATGCAGAAAATTAACGATTTGACATTTGGTCTGGCAGAGAAACCCCAGAAGAGCCGGAAAGAGCTCTCACTGCGAAGATCAAAGTAAGATGTGTGCAAGAAAAAGCAAACCTTTTTTGTATATCGCATGTGGTGGTGCCCAAACGTGAAACAAATACAATAACAATAACAACAAATCTGCAAATAATGATACAGAATCATTTCTTTCTATTTTGTAAATGAGACACTACCTTTCTGTTTTCGGAGTGTACTGGACGTTGCACACACTTTTTAGGTATCGTACCCGAACTTCAACCCAAAAACAAGAAGCTATTAACTATGCCGTGTGCCTTATCAATAATAATAAATCTGCAAATAATGGTACAGAGTCATTTCTTTCTATTTGGTAAATGAGATACTACCTTTCTGTTTTGGGGAGTACTGGCCGTTGCACACACTTTTTATGTATCGTACACGAACTTCAAGCTAAAAACAAGAAGCCATTAACTATGCTGTGTGCCTACAATACCTGCAGGCACCTGTCCGTGGCACGTGCTTTATTCGCTACGTGGCGGCCCGGCGCGAGTTGCTACAAACAGCCGGACAGCCAGAGAGCTGCAGCATTGGCTTCAAAGCAACCATACATTAAAGCGTCCCGCCTATGAGGTACAGAATAATGGAAAAGAATGTATGGATCGCTGTCCGGTGAAAAAAGCAAAAGGCGCGACGCGGGGAATTTGGGCGGGCAAACAAAACCTTTAGAGGGCAAACAGCGGCGGGCGCGCGGACGGCCAGGGTGATGGCTGCCGTGTTTGCTCTACCGCGACCCACTGTCAACAAGTGCGGCGCCTGTTTGCCCGCAGCCCATCCGACGCCGCCGACGCGTCGTTCGATCTCGCCTCACCCACCGCAACGCGTCGCGACGCCCGAATACTTCGCGGTGTGGGCACACCGGCAGAACCCAGCAGCCAGCTCCATTGTCAGCCGCGGAACTGTTACTGCGACGGAGGCGACGTACAGATTACACTTTCGGACCCAATAAGCGAAGAGATCAATCAGAAAATCCTATCTGGATGTGGTCATATGTTAAGCCAATGAACAGATCAAAAACATTCCATTTTGCCTATTAGGGGTCAGTTTGTTGTTGTTGTTGTGGTCTTCAGTCCCGAGACTGGTTTGATGCAGCTCTCCATGCTACTCTATCCTGTGCAAGCTTCTTCATCTCCCAGTACCTACTGCATCCTACATCCTTCTGAATCTGCTTAGTGTATTCATCTCTTGGTCTCCCTCTGCGATTTTTACCCTCCACGCTGCCCTCCAATGCTAAATTTGTTATCCCTTGATGCCTCAGAACATGCCCTACCAACCGGTCCCTTCTTCTTGTCAAGTTGTGCCACAAACTCCTCTTCTCCCTAATTCTATTCAGTACCTCCACATTAGTTATGTGATCTACCCATCCAATCTTCAGCATTCTTCTGTAGCACCACATTTCGAAAGCTTCTATTCTCTTCTTGTCCAAATTATTTCCGTCCATGTTTCACTTCTATACGTGGCTACACTCCATGCAAATACTTTCAGAAACGACTTCCTAACACTTAAATCTATACTCGATGTTAACAAATTTCTCTTCTTCAGAAACAATTTCTTTGCCATTGCCAGTCTACATTTTATATCCGCTCTACTTCGACCATCATCAGTTATTTTGCTCCCCAAATAGCAAAACTGCTTTACTACTTTAAGTGTCTCATTTCCTAATCTAATTCCCTCAGCATCACCCGACTTAATTCGGCTACATTCCATTATCCTCGTTTTGCTTTAGTTGATGTTCATGTTATACCCTCCTCTCAAGACACTGTCCATTCCGTTCAACTGCTCTTCCAAGTCCTTTGCTGTCTCTGAGAGAATTGCAATGTCATCGGCGAACCTCAAAGTTTTTATTTCTTCTCCATGGATTTTAATACCTACTCCGAACTTTTCTTTTGTTTCCTTTATTGCTTGGTCAATGTACAGATTGAATAACATCGGCGATAGGCTACAACCCTGTCTCACTCCCTTCCCAACCACTGCTTCCCTTTCATACCCCTCGACTCTTATAACTGCCATCTGGTTTCTGTACAAAGTGTAAATAGCCTTTCGCTCCCTGTATTTTACCCCTGCCACCTGCAGAATTTGAAAGAGAGTATTCCAATCAGCATTGTCAAAAGCTTTCTCTAAGTCTACAAATGCTAGAAATGTAGGATTGCCTTTCCTTAATCTTTCTTCTAAGATAAGCCGTAGGGTCAGTATTGCCTCACGTGTTCCAATATTTCTGCGGAATCCAAACTGATCTTCCCCGAGGGCGGCTTCTAAAAAAATGGTTTAATTGGCTTTGAGCACTATGGGACTCAACTGCTGTGGTCATAAGACCCCTAGAACTTAGAACTACTTAAACCTAACTAACCTAAGGACATCACACACATCCGTGCCCGAGGCAGGATTCGAACCTGCGACCGTAGCGGTCGTGCGGTTCCAAACTGTAGCGCCTTTAACCGCTCGGCCACTGCGGCCGGCGGCGGCTTCTATCAGTTTTTCCAGGGCTCAGTACGGTGTTGAAATTTGTAGTCACGTGGAAGTAGCGAACTATCACAGAGAAATTTCCTGGCATATTGTAACTCTATGCCGGACCGACACTAGAACTCGGGACCTTTGCCTTTCGCGGGCAAGTGTTCTACCATATGAGCTACCCAAGCACCACTCACGAGTCGTCGTTACAGCTTTAATTCCGCCAGTACTTCATCTCCTATCTTCCAAACTTCACAGAAGCTCTCCTGCAGACATTGCAGAACTAGCACTCCTGGAAGAAACGATATTGTGGTGATTGGTAGAGCACTTTTGCGTGAAAGACGAGGGTCTCGAGTTCGAGTCTCTGTCCGACGCACAGTTTTAATCTGCCAGGAAGTTGCAAATCAGCGCACACTCCACTGCAGAGAGAAAATTTCATTCTGGAAACATCCCCCAGGCTGTGGCTAGGCCACGTCTCCGCAATATCCTTTCTTCCAGGAGTGCTGGTTCTGAAATGTCTGCAGGAGACGTTCTTTCAAGTTTGGAAGGTGGGGGACGAAATACTGCTGGAATTAAAGCTGTGAGAACGGGTCGTAAGCCATACTTGCGTAGCTGAGATGGTAGAGCACTTGCCAGCGAAAAGCAAAGGTCCCGAGTTCGAGTCTCGGTCCGGCACAGCCGGCACGATAGTTCAGCGTGTTGGGTCAGAGAGCTGGCTGGTCTCTGTCATAAGAAAAACTAAGTGAAGCGATCAACAACGAACTTCAACGGTTGTCATATGACATGCTCTACGATCAAATAAAACGAAGAATAACGAACAGAAAAACGGATGGTAGAGCACTTTTCCGCGAAAGGCAAATGTCCCGAGTTCAAGTCTCGGTTCTAACAACCCTACCACAACAAAGGTCAAAAATTAATTATGATTGTAGTGTTGCTCACGCTGCTAAATATTGCATTTTCGGGCAACAACAAAGTGATATTATGTGGCAGATGTCATTAGAGCACAGTTAATAAAGTTATTTCATGAAAGAATGGATAAACTATTCACTCATCTTTTCGTGTTTCCCACGCGTATCTCGTTGTGAACTCATGGCTCAATCGTCGAAAAACTAGGTGGTGATGATTCCAAGCTCGGATGCAAAGAGGCCCATGTGTTATTCTGTGATACTCAAGTTTTGGAGATGTGTTTCATAAATCATTCTTGAAGATGATACTTTTTCAAGTTAGCACAATGGTGATGTAAAAACGTAATCAGCACTCCGAATTTAAGTTAAACTTCTTTTTTATTACTTTTGTTTCAATATCACGTAACTCACAAAACATCACTTCACAATATAAAACATACTTGAAAATATCTTCCTCACTGTTAAAGTTCACATTTCATAAACTGACTACAATTTGGGTCTTTTCAACATAACGACCAAGACTTGACTCTCTCTAATAACCACTTACGCGCCCAAAAATCAGAGTTACAAGTACTACAAAGATCATAGTGACAAAAGAAAGAATACGAGGTGTGGCTAGAAAAAAAACCTACTAGTACTGGTGAAACAATAAAACGAATGCAATAAGGCTGAAAGTCGCGTGGCCTGTCATGTGACTCTCGCTCCGCCTACTGCTCGAGTTTCATCTGCCTCCTGCACTCAGTCTGCCCGTGGCGTCTGTTTTAAGTAGTTGACGTTTTGTCTGTGCGTCGGAAAATGTTTAGTGTACAGAAAGAACAGCGTGTTAACATCAAATTTTGTTTCAAACTAGGAAAATCTGCAAGTGAAACGTTTGTAATGTTACAACATGTGTACGGCGATGATTGTTTATCGCGAACACAAGTGTTTGAGTGGTTTAAACGATTTAAAGATGGCCGCGAAGACACCAGTGATGACACTCGCACTGGCAGACCATTGTCAGCAAAAACTGATGCAAACATTGAAAAAATCGGTGACCTTGTTCGACAAGATCGCCGTTTAACAATCAGAGCAGTGTCTGAGTTAACAGGAGTTGACAAGGAAAGTGTTAGGCAGATTCTTCATGAAAGTTTCAACATGAACAAAGTGTGTTCAAAAATGGTTCCAAAGTGTCTCACAATTGAACAGAAGGAACGCCGAAGAATGATTTGTTCTGACATCCTGGAAAACATTGAATGTGATCCCATCTTCTTACAAAATGTTATTACTTGCGATGAATCGTGGTTTTTTACTTACGATCCCGAAACTAAACGCCAATCGATGCGTTGGAAAACTCCTGGTTCTCCACGACAAAAAAAGCACGAATGTCAAAATCGAAATTCAAGGCAATGATGATTGTTTTTTTGACATCAAAGGGATTGTGCACATTGATTGGGTACCAGAGGGACAAACAGTGAATCAGCAATACTACATTAGCGTCCTGGCTACCCTACGTGAGCGAGTACGGAGAAAACGGAACGATTTGTGGAGAAAAAAGTCATGGATCCTTCACCAAGACAATGCCCCAGCTCACAGTGCGTTGTCAGTGAAGACGTTTTTGGCAAAACACAACATTCCCATCTCAGATCATCCACCCTACTCACCTGATTTGGCCCCCTGTGACTTTTTTCTTTTCCCTAAAGTCAAGTCAGCTTTGAAAGGAACTAGATTTGAGACTGTTGAAGCAGTAAAAGAAAAAGCGACGGAAGTAATGTATGGACTGACCGAAAATGATCTGCAGCATTGCTATGAACAGTGGAAAATTCGTATGGAGCGGTGTAGAGACCGAGGAGGAGAGTACATTGAAGGAGATAACATGAAATTGTAAATAATTGTAAATAAAGGTTTTTCCAGCATCAGTCCGGTTTTTTTCTAGCCGCACCTCGTACACATAAGAATAATATCATTGCAACATAAACATATCGATTTATCAAAGTACCTCTACATTAATGAAATCAAATCTGAATGTTGTCCCAGAAATACGTTAACTACTTTACAAAATGGCTCTGAGCACTATGGGACTTAACTTCTGAGGTCATCAGTCGCCTGGAACTTGAAACTAATTAAACCTAACTAACCTAAGGACATCACACAGAGTCATGCCCGAGGCAGGATTCGAACCTGCGACCGTAGCGGTCGTTCTGCTCCAGACTGTAGCGCCCAGAACCGCACGGCCACTGCGGCCGGCTAACTACTTTACAGAAACACAGTAGAATATTGGTGGTATCGAGAAATTGAGGTGAGGTGCCGTAATGGTTACGTAATTCAATTACCATTACACGGTCCAGCACACAGTTTCAATCTGCGAGGAAGTTCGTATCAGCGCGCACTCCGCTGCAGAGCGAAAATTTCGTTCTGGTATCACAGATATCCGCCGCTTTCCTGATGACGGTACTGTGTATAGCTAACTTCATTAGAATAGCATTTTATTTAATATTAGGTTGGTTCATAAGTTCAGCGCGTTTTTGTTTTGAACGTTGGTATTCCAGTTGTTATGGATTTATTTATCGGCTGTCTATTTTATTTGTACTCCGCTTCTGCTATTGGAGTTCACATATTGTCCTTTTGTCATTTGGAGACAGTGAGTGTGAGAAAATGGACTGCCAAGTGGAGAAATCGGAACGTTTCTGATAGAGCCTTCTGTTTGATTTCAGTAGGGAGGAGGAGGAGGAGATTAGTGTTTAACGTCCCATCGACAACGAGGTCATTAGAGACGGAGCACAAGCTCGGGTTAGGGAAGGATGGGGAAGGAAATCGGCCGTGCCCTTTCAAAGGAACCATCCCGGCATTTGCCTGAAGTGATATAGGGAAATCACTGGAAAACCTAAATCAGGATGGCCAGACGTGGGATTGAATCGTCGTCCTTCCGAATGCGAGTCCAGTGTGCTAACCACTGCGCCACCTTGCTCGGTATTTCAGTTGGGGATGACAGGATCGGAGACAACCAGAAATATCTGTACCATGTGTCGGATAATGTCATTGGAAAGATCGTGGTAAGAAAATGGTTATCCCGTTTCAAGGAGGATCGTTTTGACATTAGTGACTCTCCACTTTCAGGAAGACCTTCGGGGTTTAATGAAGGTCGTTTAAATGCATTAAACCACAATCATCTACGTCAGCGTACTCGAGAACTGACAGCAGTGACCAACTGTGATCATTCCACCATACTGCGATATTTGCATGCAAGGGGGAGATTTAGATATCGGATGTATGGGTACTCCATATTCTCCTCCAAAATCACAAAACTCAGCATGTGGCCATATGTGCATCTCTGCTTCATGGTCAGCAATTGGTTCCTGAACAACACCGACCACACCTATAATGCATCTTTACTGGTCACGAGAAAAGGTGTCCTTACGCTAACATAAGGAAAAGAGACCTGATTTGCTCGTATCCACAAACGATAGCGTTATAAATCTGGTGGCAGAGAGGGAGTGGTGTACTACGAATTGCTTCTCCAAGATAACAATCACTCTGACGTTTATTGTGAACAACTGAGACGTCTTACAGACGCAATCCAAGAACATCGACCAGAGAGACTGCGTGAAGTGATGCTGCTCCACAACAAGGCCCGCCCGCGTTCTGCTAGACTGGCTGAAAACTCGACTCACGAGTTGGGTTGGGACGTCATTCCGCACCTGCCATATTCACCTGGTTTTGCGCCTTCAGGTTTTCCGCTCTCTGGATAACATTGAAAGGTCTCTGTTGGATTCCTTTCATGTTAATTTCTTAAATCTGTTGTCATTTACGGCATAAATTCCTCTTCTAAATTTACTGTGGTGTTTCTGACTATCTGGGAGGAGACTGAGCAGTGGAACGCGTTACTTTTACACATAAACAAGGACGATCTGTCACACTACTACACTTTAAAACACTGTTTATATGAAATTCATGTCACACAGTCTCATACGGAACCTACATCCGCTCTCTTTTATATACTGTATATGATAAGATACTGTCATTCTGTGTGAGAGGATGAATGAGCAAATGTATTTCTAGTTGCGTGCTGGATGGTAGCAGACAAGCCTGTCTGCTAGAGAACAGTAGGACCAACGTAGGAACAGGTAGCTACGCTTTCTAAAAGCAGAGAGGTTTCTATTCTTAGTATGGTCCTGTCCGTCCCTTGTCATGTTGGTATAGGAAGCTGCCCCTCTGGCCACTTCCGTTTGCATTTGTGAGCCTCCCTCACGAAGGGACCACAGCAGTCTGTCCGCGGCGAGCGTATGAAGTGGTAAGATTTCCGGCTAAGCGCGTGTCTGCTAAGTCCGTAGGACAATGGATTTCTTAAGTTCAGCCTAACTGAAAATTTAATCAGCTTTATTTCAGGTTTAGCTCTAAAATATCTAATGTTATCTTAAACTGCAACGCAGTGTAATTCGAGTGTACAGTTCAGAATATCTTCCAGTAGTTGCTTTGTCACTACTTTGTAAGTAAAGTGGAACCACGTGTTGATCAGTAACTCTATCTAAGATCATCATTCTTAAATGCGAATGTTCGTAAGATTATAACGTCTCGCCTTGACAATATTTTTCAATATAGCAACTCTTCTTTATGTTCAACCCACGTGGGGTGTACTTTGTGAGACCAGTACCACGTGCTTATACAATTGTTTGACCCATCAGGTTAATAGTAAGACGATAGTAACCAGTTTGAGGTTTTTCTTTTGTAAATTGCTTTTCGATCTAATATATTTTAATTATCAAAATTATTGTGGAATTACACTCTTTGTGTAAACCAAGTTGACCACGTGAAGCATGTGGTGTAAGCATCAAAGCAGCCCTCAGCTATTCTTTTCGGGAACATTTCACAGATAGTATGCATTTAGTATACCAGTGTTTGATAATTTCATTACGGACAGGATTATGCTACGAACGTAACTTCTATGGGTGAAAATTGAATCGGTTGGTTGCGGTTAATTTCCTCTTGGATATGTTTCAACATTCTTCGTGTGTTATTTTATGAATGCAGTGTTGTATGCAGTCTCCCAATCTTGGCCCCATATTTGATGTGTTCCGTAAGATTAAAAACTCATATTTTCACAATCCTAAATAAGGCACCAGTTTAGTTATGAATCAAGTTTAATATGCTGAAATTTCAAAGATCAATGTTAAAATAAATTTCCAAATATAAACTGATTTATTTCTTTTTATTAAATTCTCTTTTTTATATATATATATATCACCGGTTGTCGTATGACTATTAAAAGATTATAATTAATGTTAGTCTGGTTGGGAATTTGGTAAGCTAGACTGGATACCTGGTGAAACAGTTGCTCAGTAATGCAAGGTTAGCTTCCCCACACAGCTCACAGCTTTTAAACCGCTTTTATTGTTTATCAGCACCGTAATTAGAACAAATTTAAGCAACAACATTACACATGGCGACCCTGTTCTGTGATTCCGCTAGACTCTGGAATCTCTGAAACGTTAGATTGCGAGCGTTGTGTAATCTTAATTTTTTTTCCCTACAGCGCTCAAACAACTTCTGCGTTGGTTCTGAGCAGACTTTCAAAAGATTCACGGCGTTGTTGAGCGGCGTTGTGTTGTTTGTCTGGCTTTGTTTTCCATATTTGTTTGTTTTATGTGTATGTGTTTTTTTTCTCGCTTGTAAATCACACTGACTTCGATCAAAGATATAAACTGTTTTGCGTGTGAAAAAGTGCGTACTAGGTTGGGTACCTTTCGTGTGACTGTCCTAATTTTTGGGGGATGCGTTTATTCTGATTAGTGTGTTGCGCACCGGGTATAAATTGAACTAATGCAGACACGTAACCAAGCTAAAAGTAGGCGGTCCAACAACTTAAGCAACATGGACCAAGGGGGTAATTTGTTTTCGAATATTAACGCGTCAGACGGTTCCGAAAATGCATTGGGGAATACTTCAGAGGAAATGCAAAACAGGACGAATGGGCTCACATCAGAGCCAGAAATTAATTTGCCTCCAACTAACCAAATTGATTTGGCAGAACTCATGAAAGCCTTATTGCAACAAAATAAAGAAAACGCAGAGAAATCAGAAAAATCGTTCCGAGAACAAAAAGAATCATCCGAAAAATCGATCCGAGAGCTAGGCAAACAAATGACACAGAAATCTGAAAAATCGATCCGCGAGCTAGGCGAACAAATGACGCAGAAGTCTGAAAAATCGATCCGTGAGCTAGGCGAACAAATGACGCAGAAATCTGCAAATCGATCCGCGAGCTAGGCGAACAAATAGACGAAAAACTAACCCAGCAGACAAATAAAGTTGACAACTTGATGCAGAGAGTGTCCGATGATAGCTCACAAAGAATAAACAATCTGGCAAGTGAAATAAAAAGTGATATTATGAAAGAATTAGATCGTACATTTGAACAAATCGATGATCGTCTGCAAGCCTTAGAACAGGGCAAGCGGAGTCGTGATGAGGAATCGAAAGACTGCGACGAACAGCTATTTAGGAATTTCCAAGCGCTGAGAGAAGAATGCCAAAGGGAACGCCAGCAGGTACTCTCGAGGGTCCAAGAGGCGGAAACGCATTGTCCCACGTCCGTTGGCAACACAGTAGCAGACAACAGTCAAGCGATTCATGCACTCGAACAGCAAGTAGAACAATTGAAGCAGACTGGGGCGGAGGACAACAGACAAATACATGATAAAATTGCGGCATTAGCGGACATCGTAGGCACGATGAAGGTGACGGAAAGCGAGAACAATACTACACCGGTAGCGGTCGCAGAGACCGAAGAAGTGCGTTCGCTTCTTAGATTTCAGAAGGGACAGACCGAAGTGAACAGGCGACACAAAGCTGTAACAGGCGAATTACAAGAACGCGTGGCGCATCTGGAAAACCGCATGGCGTGTGATTCCGAACTCGCCAATAGCACTAAAAATGGCCGTATGAACAGTGCAGAGAGGGACTCCGGCCACGAGGGAGATTTTGACGACAGGGAAGAATGTATTTTGAGGGGCAGACATGAGAAAAATAGAAACATACAAGGGCCTCGCCGGGAGGAAATGCGGGGATTTGATTTGAAACATTTCCTTACGGTGAGAAACGTTGAGATATTTCGAAATGCGCAAAAAGGAATACATCCGCGAGCATGGCTCGTGCAATTTGAGTTCTGTCTTCCCCCCGACTGGGCAAGTTCATGTAAGATAGAATATATGTGTGACTATTTGGAAGGCGAACCGGCGATTCGCATGAGGTCGGCAGCGCGTCACTGCAACTCCACCCGGGAGTTTCGACAAGCTTTTCTGTCCGCCTATTGGTCGGAAACGACACAACATAGGGTCAAGCATGGCATAATTATGCTGCCAAATTTGAACCAGTCTGGTTTCGGCAGCCCAGCACGCCTATTCGACCACATGCTGCAGGCAAATCAATTTCTATACGACCCATACGGGCCTGCGGAAGTAATTAGGATATGCATCACCAAATTGCCGATGCACTTGCTCCACGTCATTCTTGCGGGACGATGCAAAGAGGACGTGGAAACGTTTAAGACACTTCTCCAAGAGTTGGAATATAATACAGCAGAAGGCCCGCCTAATCAGGCACAAAGTTATTACGGGGCACAGAAGCGCGATCGCAGTCGTGGCCGTAGTACTAATCAACGGCGTGACTGGTCGTCGCGACGCTAACGGAACAATAATCGGGACCGGCCGTATAGAAACTGGGGTAACAGTCGCGAACACAGGTGGAACAACGGAAGTGATCGAGGATGTGGACAAGATCGTGAACGCTACAGGTACGGCAACCAGAATCGATACTACGATGAATACGGTGGGAATAGGACTGTAGGCGGAGCACCTCATGATGTTGAAATTCGGCCGGCTAACCATAAACCCAGCAAATGGAAATGAACGAAACCGGCAATGACAAATGATCGGCCCAGAAGGCGCCCAATCGGAACAAATGAGCGACATGGCAAATGAGTAGAAAGGACAGTGAGGAGTAGAGAGGACGGTGAAGAGAAACAATTGATTGGTTTACATTTGTGACAAGCATTTTGAATAATATGTTGGTAAAAACAATGATAAAGATGTTTCTATGTGATTGATTGAAGTGATGCTTTTAGTTTTTTTTTTATTTTCTTTCCTTGTGCAATTAGGATTTAGGTTGGTTCAAATGTGAAGATAAAAGGTTTCTTTGTGAAAGAGTGAAATGCTGTTTATGGTTTGTGTAAATTGAAAAGAGTCGCTCCTGAGAGAAGCAAGATCTGTGTTGAATTAATGCAAAACTCAGGGGAATATCCGATCTGTGGATATTATGGGTCTGACAAACCCAGATCCCCAGCTGTTAGTAGCCTGGTTTCCGATTTTCTGCTTTCAGTGCTACTATCTATCTATTACTATTCTATAGCTGTCAGTATAAATGAGGATCTCTTACTGTAGTATGCGTGCTGTATGAATATTTAAAGATAGGAAAATTCTGAGAAAGGGATGAGTAAGTTTGGAATCTTGAGAACAGGATGCGATAATACGATTGTTTAACCAATGGCTTCCCAATATGCGCTAATATGTTAATATTGATGATGTATCTTTTTTGTTCTTTGTAGCTGAGTACGTAAAGTGCTGTCTGTGGATTTCGTAAGTAGATTGATTCCCTTCAAGGTGAAAGAAGAATTGTGGTTTGTGTAATGTACGTGGCCCTGAAATATTATTGTGGTAGTCAAATACGAGCAGTTTTTCAGCAAATGGAGTATGGAACAGAAATATGGATCCTTTCTGTAGTCTTGATTGATGTTGAGCCAGAGCCTGAAAAATAGTTCTGCGTTAATACTTGTCCTAGAAAAGCGACGTTTATGTGTTTTGCTGATGCTGTGAGCATTACAGCTTACTGTTTTCGCTGGTGCGGGATGCACTGCAGCCTATATGATTTGTACTGAGGAAATTTCCCTCTTGAAGGTACAGAAAGATTAAATAATTTTGATTATGGGACCGAAGGAAAGCTTGGTTTAATGTAATAAGGATGAAGCAAAACATTTGTCATTTAAACTACAGGAGGATTCGGATCTTTTGTGTCTGTTGTAAGTTCAATATGTTGAGATGAAACTGTTTTACAGAATAGAGGTGAGCACAATTTTGCCATTCATGAGAAATGAATCCAGAATGAACACCACAGGCGAAAGGTAACTTCAAATTGGAACAAAATCGGTAAGAAAATGTAATATAACCTGTAGGATCAAAATATTTTACCCTTCTCAGAGTCATCTGTGTGATTAATTCTTGTGATAACGTAATTTTAGACGAAATTGTCTTACTGTTTTATATATAAACATATGAGTATGATAAATGTATAATTGAGAGTCTCTTATCAGGTGTGTGAACTGGTATAAATGTTTTGGCGTGCAAATAACCATTGTTCTTTTTACTATGTATGTTTAAGGAAAGTTTCTCCATATTTATCATATGACAAGACATATGCCACGAGCGTTAAGAAGAGGACGAATTAGAACAATGTTTTAGTGGTATAAACACTGTGTTGAAGTAGCATTGAAGTAGCTTGTTGGATTAACTAGTAGTGGATTGAAGTAGAATTTTGAGTAATACATGTTTATGGGTAGTTAGTTTGTAGTATAGACAACAGGTGTGCATGTGTGTATGTAAGAGCACAGTGTGTGTGTGTGTGTGTGTGTGTGTGTGTGTAAATAACATGTGAACCCTATGCTGCCCTGACCTATACTTGCACAAGGCATAATCCTATTCATGTTAGTGAATTAATAAGTAGCATTTGATTTATTAAAACCTAAGTGAACCACATTAGTGATGTGGATTTAAATATTATAGTGTCAGTTCATTTAATTTTTATTTTTATACTGTCAAGTCATTTCACTTTTATTTTTTTATATTGTCAAGTCATTTAACTTTTATTTTTATATTATCGATCCATGTAACTCTTTTATTTTTAAAAAAGCTATGTCTCACTTTTGTTCTTAAAAATTGTGGTATGATGTATGACTTATTGTAATCACATAACTATGATGAACAATTTCTGTGAATGCAGTTGAGAACGTGAAAGCGAACCGGCTAAACTCTTACGAGATACCGGGAGCAGCGAGGAGGAGGACTAGTTGTAAACTGGCGGGTTTCCCAGCGGGACACACTGTCAACCGGGCCACTTCGGGAGCGCGGTCACAAGAAAAGAAGGGTACGGGACAAACAATTTCCCTTGCGCCCGGAGCTAATGGCCGGCCGCACCAGTGCGACCCTTCGTGGAGGCGATGACCTGAGATGGGCGAGCGGTCCACCGCGCGGAAATCCATCTGCTGCCAACGCACCACACGCACGCGACAGTGACGAGACGGCCGCGGTGCAACGACAGAAGACAGGTGATAAAGGGGCGTGGAGCCTTTTGACACGTACTGTCCAGAGAAATTCGCAGACTTCAACGACGCCTATCAACATTTCCTGACGGATGCTCACTGTCAAGCGACAGTAAATCATGGTTCGATGTTCTCTGGTCGCTACGGGTGGCACAAAGAAGAGCCATTAAGTGTCATTCTTGCCCAGGAATATCAAACCAGCGAGCCAATTGAGGATAACTCAAGAATGCAACAACACAAGGGGCGTGGAGCCTTTTGACACATACTGTCCAGAGAAACTGGCAGACTTCAACGACGCCTATCAACATTTCCTGGCGGATGCCCACTGTCAAGCGACAGTAAATCATATTTCGATGTTCGCTGGTAGCTAAGGGTGGCACAAAGAAGAGCCGTTAAGTGTCTTCCTTGCCCAGGAATATCAACCTGGCGAGTCAAACGAGGATACCGCATGAATTTGACAACACAAACATGGAACCAAATCGAGATGTACGTGACACGGGCCACCAAGAGAAACTTCATGAGAGGGCAGAGGCGGTGGGATTGCATGCAACAGATGGACAAAAATCCCTACTGACAGCTGCGGCGACGAAACCCCCTCCCCCCACACCCCCACCCTTATATTGTGCCTCGGAACAGTGGAACTACTGAGTGTGTCAGTGAACAGTGATTATACGGTTCTTAGTTCAATGCGTATACGTGTGTTTCAGTCAGAGAAACTTTGACTTGTGTTCTTTGCAGGGGTTCGATTCATTGGTGTTTTTTTATTAGACTGACTCTTGTATTTTGCAGGTGTTTTATTTATTGGTGTTTTTTTAGATGTTGACTACTGTACTTTCAGAGCTGTTTTATTTCTCAATGTTTGTTTTTGTGTGTTGTATTAGATTTGTGACACTTTGTTTCGTAAATTCATTCCTGTGGCATTGCTTACTTTATCAGTCAGATAGCTATTCATGCTCATTGGACTGTGATCGATTAGCCTTTGCATGGGGCATATTTATAGTGAGGAACCCCTTAAGGGTAACAATCACATAATTAACTGTAGTTTCAGTATAATGACACAGTGATCGTTGTTTGCTAGCTAACAGAAATATAGTAGAGTCATCGAATTAGTGCCACAAAAATATTTTAATTCTACAAATTATTAGTTTTATAAGAAATAGATTTTTTTTGCGATAACCGCTTTGTAAAACATGTTTTTTCTCTTATCATTTTTTTTTTTTTTTTGCTTTTGAGGATTGTGCATTGTAATGTTCTGCTTTTTAATACTGATGTTATTTTCATGTTCTTTTTTAATTGCTGTGGCACCTTTGCTATTTTCATAAATTTTACTTGTTAATAAACAGTCATAAATTTTCTTGTGATCAGTTGGCTCTTGCAATGAGCAAATAGTGGTGAACTCGATAAGGGTAACAACCAGAAATTGTTTTCATATTAATGACACAGGAACCATTGTTTTTACTTGCTGACCGAATTAGGTCTACACTATCCTTTAAATAGGTGTCACAGATTGTTTTTTCTCGTTGAAATTGGTAGATTCTAAAGATGTGTGGTAATTATTGTGTTTTAGCAACTAGATGGTGACCTTTTGCCTTTTCTTTACATTTCTGATTTAAGTTCGGTGTTAGAAGCCTGCTTGGGAATGTACTAGCATGGCCAGAAAATTCTCTGCACAGTCTTTTCCCGGAGCGTTGGGGTTATGAAAGGTCTCTGTTGGATTCCTTTCATGTTAATTTCTTAAATCTGTTGTCATTTACGGCATAAATTCCTCTTCTAAATTTACTGTGGTGTTTCTGACTATCTGGGAGGAGACTGAGCAGTGGAACGTGTTACTTTTACACATAAACAAGAACAATCTGTCACACTACTACACTTTAAAACACAGTTTATATGTAATTCATGTCACACAGTCTCATACGGAACCTACATCCGCTTTCTTTTATATACTGTATATGATAAGATACTGTCATCCCCCTTCCCTTCTGTGTGAGAGGATGAATGAGCAAATGTATTTCTAGTTGCGTGCTGGATGGTAGCAGACAAGCCTGTCTGCTAGAGAACAGTAGGACCAACGTAGGAACAGGTAGCTACGCTTTCTAAAAGCAGAGAGGTTTCTATTCTTAGTATGGTCCTGTCCGTCCATTGTCATGTTGGTATAGGAAGCTGCCCCTCTGGCCACTTCCGTTTGCATTTGTGAGCCTCCCTCACGAAGGGACCACAGCAGTCTGTCCGCGGCGAGCGTATGAAGTGGTAAGATTTCCGGCTAAGCGCGTGTCTGCTAAGTCCGTAGGACAATGGATTTCTTAAGTTCAGCCTAACTGAAAATTTAATCAGCTTTATTTCAGGTTTAGCTCTAAAATATCTAATGTTATCTTAAATTGCAACGCAGTGTAATTCGCGTGTGTAGTTCAGAATATATTCCGGTAGTTGCTTTGTCACTACTTTGTGAGGAAAGTGGAACAATGTGTTGATCAGTAACTCTAACTAAGATCATCAATCTTAAATGCGAATGTGCGTGAGATTATAACGTCTCGTCTTGACAATATTTTTCAATATAGCAACTCTTCTTATGTTCAACCCACGTGGGGTGTACTTTGTGAGACCAGTACCACGTGCTTATACAATTGTTTGACCCATCAGGTTAATAGTAAGGCGATAGTAACCAGTTCGAGGTTTTTCTTTTGTAAATCGCTTTTCGATCTAATATATTTTAACTATCAAAATTATTGTGGAATTACACTCTTTGTGTAAACCAAGTTGACCACGTGAAGCATGTGGTGTAAGTATCAAAGTAGCCCTCAGCTATTCTTTTCGGGAACATTTCACAGTAGTTAGTATGCATTTAGTATACCAGTGTTTGGTAATTTCATTACGGACAGGATTATGCTACGAATGTAACTTCTATGGGTGAAAATTGAATCGGTTGGTTGCGGTTAATTTCCTCTTGGATATGTTTCAACGTTCTTCGTGTGTTATTTTATGAATGCAGTGTTGTATGCAGTCTCCCGATCTTGGTTCCATATTTGATGTGTTCCGTAGGATTGCAAACTCATATTTTCACAATCCTAAATAAGGCACCAGTTTAGTTATGAATCAAGTTTAATATGCTGAAATTTCAAAGATCAATGTTAAAATAAATTTCCAAATATAAACTGATTTATTTCTTTTTATTAAATTCTCTTTTTTATATATATATCACCGGTTGTCGTGTGACTATTAAAAGATTATAATTAATGTTAGTCTGGTTGGGAATTTGGTAAGCTAGACTAGATACCTGGTGAAACAGTTGCTCAGTAATGCAAGGTTAGCTTCCCCACATAGCTCACAGCTTTTAAACCGCTTTTATTGTTTATCAGCACCGTAATCAGAACAAATTTAAGCAACAACATTACAACATCATTCTCTGAACTTCCTTCCCGAATTAAAATGCGCTCGAAACAATGCTCGACGACTTCTTCGCCCCAAAACCACGTGATTTCTACATTTGCGGAATTTAAAATGTTCCCCAGCGTTGGCAGAGTGTTGGAAATAGTGAAGGACAATATATTGTCGATGCCTAAAGTTTCTGTTATGTGTATCTGTTGTGTTCATGAAATTTATGGGAAAACGGTATGACTTTAGTGCACCAACCTTACCTAAATTGTAAAGTATTTTGCCCACTTTTACTTCACATCGCGGAGATCTGACGGCTAGTCTTCCCCCGGCGTGACTTAATCACTTAGGTGGGTTCGACGTGCAGGTGGTCGACGGCTGCCCATTGCACACTGAGCCGGAAGCTCTGCCACTTCTCCTGAGGCTATCATCATCTGATTGTGAAATTAATGAATGCATATTCCGTACAGCGTATCTATTCAAAAAAGTATTCAGCTAGGTCTTGGCCACTGTCGAGTGAAGATCATTGTTATGGCACCACTTACAACATTGTATTAAATGGGTGACCTCTGTATGTCATCGGTGTGACTAAACCAAGTTAAAGTATTTTGTGAAAAATTACGAATATTCATTAAGTGTCTGTTTGAACAGCACCGCTCGCTGTCTGGGCAACGGAGACAATCGGTAATTGAATTTTTTGGTGCTTTCTGAAAGTTATCTTGGATAATAATCTTCAAATGGTTCAAATGGCTCTGAGCACTGTGGGACTTAACATCCGAGGTCGTCAGTCCCCTAGACTTAGAACTACTTAAACCTAAGGCCATCACACACAGCCATGCCCGAGGCAGGATTCTAACCTGCGACCGGAGCGTCCGCAGCTCGTGGTCGTGCGGTAGCGTTCTCGCTTCCCGCGCCCGGGTTCCAGGGTTCGATTCCCGGCGGGGTCAGGGATTTTCTCTGCCTCGTGATGACTGGGTGTTGTGTGATGTCCTTAGGTTAGTTAGGTTTAAGTAGTTCTAAGTTCTAGGAGACTGATGACCGTAGCTGTTAAGTCGCATAGTGCTCAGAGCCATTTGAACCATTTTTTCATCCTCCCCCCCCCCTTTCCTAATTCGAGCACTTCGTTCTTGTTCGTCCATTCTCATTATTCCCTGCTGGCTCCTGTACGTGTTGCATATTACCAGTCTCTCCCTATAGCTTACTCCTACTTTCCTCAGAATTTAAAACATCTTGCACCATTTTACATTGTCGAATGCCTTTTCAAGGTCTACATATACTATGAACTTGTCCTGATGTTTCTTTAGTCTTGCTTTCATTATCAACCGCAATGTGAGAATTGTCTCTCTGGTGCCTTTACCTTTTCTAAAGCCAAACTGATCGACATCTAGCACCTTTCCAATTTCTTTTCCATTCTTCTGCATATTATTCTTGTCAGCAATTTGGATGCATGAGCTGTTAAGTTAATTGTGCGATAATTCTAGCACTTGTCAGCTCTCGCATTCTTTGGAATTGTGTGGATGATATTTTTTCGAAAGTCAGATAGTATGTCGCCAGACTTATACATTCTACAAACCAACGTGAATCGTCGTTTTGTTGCCACTTCCCCCAATGATTTAGAAATTCTGATGGAATGTTATCTTTCCCATCTGTCTTATTTGATTTTAAGTCCTCCAAAGCTCTCTCAAATTCTGAATCTAATACTGAATCCCCCATCTCTTCCAAATAGTTTCCTGTTTCTTCTTCCATCACATCAAAATCTTCCCCACATATAGATCTATAAGGTGCTCTTTCCACCTATCCGCTCTCTCCTCTGCATTTAACACCAGAATTCCTGGTGCACTCTTTATGTTACCACCCTTGCTTTTAATTTTACCGAAGGTTCCTTTGACTTTCCTGTATTCTGAATCAGTCCGTCCTATAGTCATTTCTTATTCGATATCTTCAGACTTTTCATGCAGGCATTTCGTCATAGCTTCCTGGCATTTCCTATTTATTTCACTCCTCAGCGACTTGTATCTCTGTTTTTCTGAATTTTCCTGAACATTTTTGTACTTACTTCTTTCGTCGATAAGCTGAAGTGTTTCTTCTGTTAGCCATGGTTTCTTCGCAGTTACCTTCTTTGTTCCTATGTTTTTCTTTCCAACTTCTGTGATTGTTCTTCTTAGAGATTTCCATTCCTCTTCAACTGTACTGCCTACTGCGCTATTCCTTATTGCTGTATCTATAGCGTTAGAGAACTTCAAACGTATCTCGTCATTCCTTAGTACTCCTGTATCCCAATTCTCTGCGTGTTGATTCTTCCTGACTAATTTCTTAAATTTCAGCCTACTCTTCATACTATTAGTTGTGATCTGAGTCTATATTTGCTCTCAGGTAAGCCTTATAATCCAGTATCTGATTTCGGAATCTCGGTCTGAGAATTGTGTAATCTAATTGAAATCTTCCTGTATCACCCGGCCTTTTCCAAGTATACCTTCTCCTCTTTTGGTTCTTGAACATAGTATTAGCTATTACTAGTTGAAATTTATTACAGAACTTAATTAGTGTTTCTCATGTCTCATTCCTTGTCCCAAGCCCATATTCTCCTGTAACCTTTTCTTCTACTCCTTTCCCTATAACTGCGTTCCAGTCCCCTATGACTATTATATTTTCATATCCCTTTGTGAACTGTATTACCCTTTCAGTATCCTCATATACTTTATCTCCTCATCTTCAGCTTGCGACGTCGGCAAAATAAAGGTGAACTATCGTTGTCGGTGTTGGTTTGCTGTCGATTCTAATAAGAACAATCCCATCACTGAACAGTTCACAGTAACACACTCTCTTCCCTACCTTCGTATTCATAACAAGTCCTACTCCCGAGATTACCATCTTCTGCTGCTGTTGATATTATCTTACACTCATCTGTCCACAAATCCTTGTCTTCTTTCCACTTCACTTCACTGACACCTACTACATCTAGCTTGAGCCTTTGAATTTTCCCTTTACAGATTTTCTAGCTTCACACCACGTTCAAGCTTCTGACATTCCACGACCCACGTTATCGTCTCGTTGGTTTTTGAGTCTTTTTCTCATGGTCACCTCCTCTTTGGCGGTCCCCTCCCGGACATCCGAATGGAGGATTATTCCGGAAACTTTGGCCAATGGAGAGATCACCATGACACGTTAAGTGTCTTTAATACAGTGGTTTCCATTGCCATCTGCATCCTGATGATGTTGATCATTGCTGATTCTTCCACCTTTAGGGGCAGTTTCCCACCCCTAGCACAAGAGAGTGCCCTGAAACTTTTGTCCACCTCTCCTCCCTCTGAAAAGGCCGTTGGCAGAATGAGGGACCCACGGTTGTAGCTTCGTCTGGTCAGAACACTATAACTGGATTAAATCGATTCAGCGTGCCAGTCGAGGTACTACGGTCTGCCTGAATGTTCGTCCAGGGATCCAGGAAGATATTCACACAGCTTCCTCCTGGGCGCCTATTTAAATATTTTTGTATGCATTATTTTCTTTTGTTCAGTACATGACCTTTTATTCGTTACACCATCTTTTGTTCATATTACTACAATCAGATGCAACAAGAATACAAGTGTTCCGCTGTATCTGTTTCCTTATCCTGTGGATACACGTATGCGCCTTTAATGCAGTGGTTACCATCGCCTTCTGCATCCTCATGCCGTTGTGCGTTGAGAAGGGGAACGCTGATCACTGATGCGACGGCGTGGCTGGTGTGTTGCCTTCCGTATCGCAGGATACGGATAAACCATGTTAATTAACGTGTGTACCGTATCGTTGTGAACTTCAGAAAGATAGTGAATAACAATGGGTAAACTTTGAACTGTGAGTTCTGCGTTTATGCGTGGATGAACGAAAACGGTTTTCACATGTGTAGTGGACGCAATTGAGTCGGTGATTCGTGAAACAATGCGTGTGCCTGATATGTTTCGAACAATTGAAGGGCGACTGTGCTGTGATGTGAATAAACACTCAACTGTGTCATGGCAATGACCGAACAGAGACTTCCCGCAGGTGGCGCGGAGTGGGACTTTGTATAGAGGAGGATACTTCGTAACTTCGTAGGTGTCGCATATTTACGACGGCAGTACAGCGCCTCATCATTGCTTGAAACAAACGTAGAACGGATCAGGAGATGTTATTTTCAACACAGAATCGCCAATTACCAGCATCACACGTCATCATCACACGTCATCATCACCACGCTACCTCTGAATCCTGCAACGAAGTGAGGTGAGGTGGAGCCATATCGGAGATTTTTGAAATGACTGCTAAATAAAAACAGGCTCTCAATTGCAAAAATGAAGTAGTAGCTGTTTTCTCTTTAAACTAAAATGTTGTTCCAGTTATAATATTGTAATCGGTACATCCACGTCAATATTGTCTCTGCAACAGTACAATTATATAAATGTGGTATTTCGCACCACATATATTTTGATTATTTGTAGAACTGCACTCAGACGAGCTCCCATTCATTCAGTGCGTTATTTTTCACGTAGTAAATGAATATTTTTCTGAGGGTACCATATTTGTAACCCACTGCTACAGGGCGTGCGCGCGAACCTGTCTTAAATGAGCTTTCTTCTGTATGGTTGACAAACGCAGCCCGTGCAACATTTAAAATTTACAGCTGACGTACACGTGTCTGAGGCTTGTTTGTTTACATTATGACGCGAGTTGCGTGGGTTGGATGTATCAGCGTATTTCGAGTAACTAAGTACATTTATGCGTCCATGAATACTTATTGTTCAACATAATTGGTACCATAAACTCGTGGAAACTTTATTTAATGCCAGAGAACGAGAGTTGTTCAATTTTCTTGGTCCTGCTTTATGCAGAGCTGGTCTGTGAATACAGTTTAGCCGGCCGCGGTGGTCTTGCGGTTCTAGGCGCTGCAGTCCGGAACCGCGGGACTGCTACGGTCGCAGGTTCGAATCCTGCCTCGGGCATGGGTGTGTGTGATGTCCTTAGGTTAGTTAGGTTCAAGTAGTTCTAAGTTCTAGGGGACTGATGACCTAAGATGTTAAGTCCCATAATTCTCAGAGCCATTTGAACCAATACAGTTTACTTGCACAATAAATTTAATTTCTTTCTCTTCACTTCAAAACTGATGTGAAGTTAATCACTATTAACTAATACACTTAAATTCATCCAGCATCCGCTTCGATAGGTGAGTGGTCAGCGCGACGGAATGTCATGCTAAGGGGCCCGGGTTCGATTCCCGGCTGGGTCGGAGATTTTCTCCGCTCAGGGATTGGGTGTTGTGTTGTCCTAATCATCATCATCTCATCCCCATCGACGAGCAAATCGCCGAAGTGGCGTCAACTAAGAAGACTGGCACCAGATGTCCGGTCTACCCGACGGGAGGCCCTCGTCACACGACAGTTCATTTCAGTTCATTCAGCGTAAAATAAAAGATTTGGCAACCACTTGATTACACAGTCACTTACACTATTCAAAATTTGATCGACCATCCGGATGTGTTACAACGGGATCACGGCGGTTCTCTTCTTGGTAGATGGGAGTTGATACAGAAGAAAGGGCAGCATTTGGTCCCCGACAGTGCTCAGATAAGCGACCTAGCTCATGTTAGTGGTAGAGTTCCAGTCACGGCACGAGAAACACTCCCAAAAGATGACAGAACACCTCTGGCCTGATCTACTCTTTCCAATTGGTGGGACTTCAGCGCCTCGTTCCAGTGTCTGTGCACTCAACACTTCGCATCATTTGAAAAGAAACAAAATTTTCACTCGTCGGACTACACTACATGCGTCCCGTCACCCGCTGTCCAGTCTCTATGTTGTTTGGACCACTGAAGTCGTGCGGCAGAGAACAACGGTCCATTGCGAGATACTCGACTCCAAATGACCATGCAAATCACTTCCCTTTGCAACGCATGGCCGGAATCTGGTTGAGATGGACCGTCATTCACTGACAGCAGGAAGTACTGTCAGGCTTAACACCGATTCTCAATGACACACGCGTCTGGCTCTTCTGAGTCAGGATCTTTCTGCGACAGCTGTTCTCACGTCATATTATGTTGCTGCCTATGGTGCGCCGTTTCCAGAAGACATGTTGCAAACTCTTCTTAATGAATCAACAAAGCGGACAGCTCCATTCATCCATTTTTAGTTTGTTGATAGGCATGTCGAAACACGACCTACTGTCGAGTATCCCGCCACGTTACCACATGTATCTTACTGCACTGATTCTATTTAACCTACTGGGGTACGGTGCCGTGACAGCGGTGATGTGTTGCATGACCTCCTGCACACTGTCAAAACTATCGACAGCTGTCCAATGACATCAGTGGGATCATTCAGTGGGATCATTAATATTTCTTCTCGTGAACCTGCGATCAAAAGGAAAACCAGAAGGTCTCGGTGTAAAAATGCCAGCTATTTTTAAAACTGAAGAATAAAAAGACACTATCTGTAACAAATCGAAATACTCCGACAGCATTCGACTGGAAGATTAGTGGCGAAAATCTTGAGTACGTGGCATCGTAGCATACACTGCAAATAAAACGAAAACTAACTGTAAAAAGCCAGCACAGCTCAAAGAGGAAAAAAGGACGCCCCGCAGGGAACTGGAAACAATAGCTCGACGATAAGATGTTCACTAAGAAGACACGTTTATTGCGAGTAACACTGAATCAAAGAAATCTGGGAGGATTAGAAAGTAACTGGAATAAGGAGATAAAAAATCCACTCAGAGCAGTGTAGGGTTGGCCTAACTACAGGAAAACAGTAATAGACCATTGTTGCTCTGATACCAGGACCAAAATTTACAACATAGAAGAAAATACCACCTGGAAGAATGAGAGACCGAAGACTAGTGCGAAGAAAAATGACGCACTGAACAAGTCTGCGATATCCTTAAGGATTGAGTGTAACCGTATTAAACACATTATTAACAAAGAATAAATGTGGTACAGGCCACTGAGTATGCTTCAGTAATTTTAAATAAGCGGGAAGTGGCCACTCAAACAAAAAGCTTTAATTTAATCGCTCAAGTGGACATTAAGAAATAATCAAGGCAACGACGAAGTAACGACAACATTATTTTAAATAACGAAGACACAGCTGTTCGATTTTACGCAGATATGTAATACCCACAGCCTTGTGATAGTTTTTATTTTGCGACAGGTGGGTATGGGTGTGGGGGGGGGGCATAGCTACATTATGCTCCCTTGAGCTTCAAACATTTTCCTCATTTCGACATTTCTGACGTCGTCTTCTTTTCAGACTAGCCGCAGATTTTTCTTGTCTCTTCCTGAATTCCAAATTTTATGACCCATATGCTCTCTTTTTTAGATAGCTGCAACTACCTGCGGATGGAAGTAATGCAAAACGTTGCAAATGAGAAGCACAAACATAAGGTTGCTCCGCAGTGGTAATTTATTTCGCTAACCAGTTTTCAGCTTACAGTGTAACCGTCATCCTTTAACTGATACCGTTGACAGAGAGGGCACAATACTGCTGGACTCCAGGGGATAAGAGAGGGTATTCCTCCCAACCCCACTGGAATCTGGTGTGGAGAGATTTTAGTCATTACGGAATTCTCATACACCTTGGATAGCCATTAACTCTCTTTTCTTTTGACGCCTATAAAATTTGGGTCTTGTGGAATGACACCTCCCGAAACTTTATTCCCACGAATAAAGGTAATTTTAATGTCTCGTTCCACCCTTCCATGATAATTTTCTACTGACGCCCATCCTGGTGAACCACACTAAAAAAGATGTTCACGCTGAGAGATACAAAAACATAGTGAATGTTATTTTTCATAGTGAGGTGATTAACTAAACTGCGCAACTGAAAGTGTTAAACAGCAAATAAAGTGGGCAAACTTGAAAAAGAGTAACAATAATCAGGGAAATTAGACACTGTTTGTGTGTGTGTGTGTGTGTGTGTGTGTGTGTGTGTGTGTGTGTGTGTGCGTGTGCGGTGGAAGACGTTGTGCGTATTCTTTCTATACTCCTCTACGATTTTTCTCCTCTATGCTTCCATTGGTACTGTGGGAGTTATTCCCTGACGTCTTATTAACCCATGCACTCTCATCCTATCTCCTCTTCTATACTTTCTGTTGTGGTCTTCAGACCGAAGACTGGTTTGATGCAGCTCTCTACGCTACACTGTCTTAAGCAAGCCTCCATCTCCGAATAACAACAACAACAACAACAACAATAACTTACATCCCTCTAAATCTGCTTGCTCTATTCATCTCTTGGTCTTGCTCTACGATTTTAATCCCCACTCCCCACACACACTTCTGGCCAACACTAAACTGGTGATTCCTCGATGTCTCAGAATGTCTCCCACCAAACGATGCCCTCGTCGGTTCAGGTTGTGCCAGAGAATGTCTTTTCTCCTTAATAATATCCAGTACTTCCTCGTTAGTTATGTGATCTATTTATCTAATTTTTGTCGCTCTTCTGCAGCACCACATTTCAAAAGCTTCTATTCTTTTCTTGCCTACACTGTTTAACGTCCACGTTTCACTTCCATACAGGGCTACACTATACACAATTACTTTCGGAAAAAACTTACTAACATTTAGAAGTATATTCGATGTTAACAAATTTCTATTCTTTCCAACTCCAGTCAGCATCTTTATTATCCTCTGTGCTTCGACCATCAGTTATTTTACAGCGCAAATAGCAAAACTCATCTACTGCTTTAAGTGTCTCATTTCCGAGTCTATCTCCCTCAGCATCAGCTGATTTAATTCCACTGTATTCCATTGTTTTGATTTGGTTGATTTTCATCTTATACCCACCTTCCAAGACCCTGTCCATTCCGTTCAGCTGCTCTTCCAACTCTTTCGCTGTCTCTGACAGAACTACAATATCCACGGAAAACCACAAAGTTTTTATTTCTTCTCCCTGAACATAAATTCAGTCACAATTTTTATCTTTGAACGCCTTTATTGTTTGCTCAGTGTACAGACTGAATAACATCGGGGATTAGCTACAACCCCGTTTAACTCTCTTCTCAATCACTGCTTACTTTTTATGGCCCTCGACTTCGTCTGGTCTCTGGACAATTGTAAGTATCTTTTCACTCCCAGTCGTAGGTTGTCTCTTTTACTAATAGATAAATATTTTGTTGATTGAGGTGTAATAAGAACTATGTCAGTCGTAGCATTAGACAATGTTCCATCTTCCTCCTTAGTGCAAACTCCTTACGTTGTTTTGTAGTGTCCTGTTTCTTGAGCATGAAGGGTTGTCTTGCATCACCAGGTATTGATCACCAGGATCAGCGGCCGGGCAACACTAACCCTGACGACGCAGTGTCTGGGTCTTGGCGTATCTCGCTCCCCCCCCCCCCCTCCTCCCCCCCTCTCCGCCTGCCGACAGACGTGTTCTGAGTGACGTCGCCGCCACCACGGAGGCCGATGGCTCCTCCCCCTCCCCCACGCCCTCCTCCGCCACCCCAAGCTGTGCTCGAGCCTCTCTGCGCACCCCTTCACGTCGCCTCGCGCCTTTCCCCGCACTTCGGAGCGCCACCCCTTATACGCCAGCAGTCCTCAACCCTTTCGTTATTAAAGATCAATAATTTATGTAAATAGGCTTCTGCCATTCCCCAGCGGTCGGAGCCAGCGCCGACGCACCGCCGTCCCAAAAACTTTGCCTTTCCGACAACAGCTTGCCGAACACACCCCGGCCGTTCCGCAGATAATAATAAAACTTGCCAGGAAGGAAGGGGAGGGGGTAGGGGGCACGGGGGCGGAGAGTCTCTTCGGCAGACCGGAAAGGGGAAAAGTCGAGCTCCGAACCGATTGTCAAGCCACGTCTCCCGATAATCACGTCAGGCTGCCTGCGGAAGGAACTGAACAACAAGGGAGCGTGCGAAAGAGCCGAAGTGGAAGACAAAAAGCAGCCCATTATAAGAGCGGGGGAGATTGGGATTCTTCCGAAGGAAATAAACTCGGAAGAAAGCCTTTCTGGAAACCAATATTGGAATTTAACTCGACCTTTAACACGCCAATCCCACAAATAAAATCAAAGGAATAATGCGTACAGACGCTTCCAATCGAAAGTTAGGACAAGAAAGCTCCACAAAGGAGCAGTGGTTTGAGACATTCTTAGCGGGAGAATGGTAGGTTGAAGATGATTTTCCTATTGTTTCTGAGATACTGGAATCTCTCTCTCTCTCTCTCTCTCTCTCTCTCTCTCTCTCCTTCTAATGTGTTTTCTACATTTGCAATGCTCTGCATACAAATCAAGTTAATTCGTAAAACATGTTGAGAGCTTAAGAAATATTTTCTTTACTGCGGTAATGATACGGCTGCTGCTATTATTACAGCACATATACGACTATGTCGAGTGTGTCACGTCATCACTGTGTCGAACTAAATTTGAGTTCGCAAAAACTGAGAGGCACAGCACTGCAGAAATGCTCAGGTGTTGAACGTAGCAGTTGTATTTATGGAAGAAATAAATACATTAATTTCATGAAACGCTATTACGGAAATCGTGAAAGACCGTAAAATGATTCTTCAGACGGCTCTAAATATATCGCATAAAGTTCAGAAGAGACAGTGAAGCTTGAGACTTGAAATAATATCCTTGACAAACAACTCAGTACTTTTTCTGACTTCAAATGTAAAGACACATCTTAAACAAAGTGACCTCTCCGTCTTACGTTTTTCTCACATGGTGTCCTCAAAGTGATGGGTAAAAGCAACCTGGAGGATGAAGTATTTCTTGTCTTCCGAAAGCCATTTTACTTAGTACCACACCTCCTAACGAAAGGGTCGTCATATGGAGTATAAGACGATCTTTGTTACTGGACTGGGGAATTGTTATTGAAAAGGAAGCAGCATATTGTCTATGATGAGAGTCATTGGTAGATGTAGAAGGAGCATCAGGCGTGCACCACGCAAGTTCGTTGCTACGGTTACTGTTCACAATATGCGGGGTATGGCTGTGAGCACTATGGGACTAAACAACTGAGGTCATCAGTCCCCTAGAACTTAGAACTAACTAACCTAAGGACATCACACACATCCATGCCCGAGGCAGGATTCGAACCTGCGACCGTAGCGGTCACGCTGTTCCTGTAACGGGTATAAGTGGAGATATATATATATATACTGGTGATGACGGATGGTGTACGGAAGAACATTACAGCAGTAATTAAGTCATTTTCAGATCAATAATTATAGCTACTACAAGTCATATGTTTTAAGGATGGGTAGTGTCTCAAAGTACGTGTTGGAAGGGTACGCCATTAATGCTTACTTTCCTCTGGGCAGCAGGTCAGGTGTTGCAGTGTGGATGCGTGGACACAAAACGTTTGGTTTATAATAACAGGCATAGGTGACTTAGCGGTGCAGTTTTGAGCATGCAGAAATCATCACGTCGTAATGTTGTTACTTGTTTGTCGGAAAACTGTTCGATGCAGAGAAATAACAACCAATACATGTGTGTTTAACGTACCACATACAAAAATATCTGTTCTTATATCCATTACACCCTGAATATTTAGAAGTCATATAAAGACTATCAACAGGATAATATTCTTCTCGGGTGTGCAGCCAGATCATAACGTCATCTTGACACAATATTTCAGCGGTCCACCTCGCTGGCGAGATCACGTACCAGCACTCACCTGAAGATAGCGACCAGTTGGACCGCTGAAATATTGTGTCAAGATGACGTTACGATCAGGCTGCACACCCGAGGAGAATATTATCAATTATTATGCCGGGAAAGCCTTAGTGATCACACTGCCAACATGTTTTAACGCTGGGAAACGTAAAACTGTGCACTTTACAAAACGCGAAAATGGATTGTCACATAAGTACAACATCAACGAGCCATCCTTGGGATCCACACAGACTTGATACACATATGCCTTACTATCAGCCAGCAGTCACTGTAGGAGAACCACCTACCTATCATATTTATGGAAATATGAATTCATAAACAATGACACACGTGAAAAACCGCCGTATCTCGCATGACGTTTAAATTTATTACATCTGTGCAACTAACTTAATTCGCAATAAATTTTGCAGTATCTGAACGGCTGCGCGAATCGAAAGCTCGCGGCAATCTCCTGAAACACAATCATTGGCGGGAGGATGGGGAGAGAGACTGGGGTGGCACGTTTGGCGGGAGTGGAGTTGAGTCCGTTTTCCGGGAGGGGCAGTCAATGAAGCAGCACAGACGCCGCATATCTGCAGCGCAACGGGTTGGCTGTTTGTTCTGCCACCAGCATGACTTCCAAGTTTGTCTGGCTGAGCGTCTTCTGGACACAATCGGCGTGCACTGGAAACGGAAGTGGACACATTATTCCTTTACGAAATTAGAATTATATTAATACCTTCAACTGCTCATGGGCTATGACGTATTTCAACGGGGACAGGCGAAAATGTGTGACCCGACCGGGACTCGAACCCGGGAACTCCCGCTTACCCAGCAGACGCTCTATCCATCTGAGCCACCGATGGCACGGAGGTTAGTGCGACAGCAGGGACTACCTCGGGCACTCCTCCCGCGAGACCCACATTCTCAACTTGTATGTCCACACGCTACATTCGTAACGTCCCATCCCAACACACTCATTGCTCGTGGAAGACATCCTTACTAAGTCCCGTAGGAGTACGGGGAATATGTGTGCATCCGCACAGAAGGAAAAGGTCATGGCCAGTATGGCCAGAACTATACACTTATATGGATATGGTGTCTGTTCTTTCGGACACGTCCGGATTTGGAGGCAGGTGGTGGGTCGTCGCCATCCACACATCTCCTGGCGGCTCCAAGCTTTTCCTCTGTTTGCCACTGCACAGCGCCTTTAGATGCTCATTGAGATACTTTTAGGTCGTTGCTTCGGTGCCGAGACAACGCGGCATTAGTATAGACTGCCCTTGCTCCACGCTGTGAGCGTGATAATTGTGCCTGGTTCGGTTCCTGTGCGTGTTTCTGTCTTACTGCTTCTGTATCGGACTCGGTTCAGCTTGCTGTTGTTGTTCCCTGTTATTGTGTTTGGCTAGGCGGTTTGAGGAGCTTGTCGCTTATATGAAAACATAATATCTTTAATCTGGTAATTGTCATTGATTTGCGATATGATTGTATGTTTTAAATTATTAGGTTAGGTATTTTTTTGCATTCATTGTGTCATTATATGTGACTTCCAAACTTTTCTTTTTGCGCTAAATCACTTTCTTTAGTTACCTGGAGCCCACAAGCTTATTACCTTTGTCCGCAGCTCGTGGTCGTGCGGTAGCGTTCTCGCTTCCCGCTCCCGGGTTTCCGGGTTCGATTCCCGGCGGGGCCAGGGATTTTCTCTGCCTCGTGATGACCGGGTGTTGTGTGATGTCCTTAGGTCAGTTAGGTTTAAGTAGTTCTGGAGGACTGATGACCATAGATGTTAAGTCCCATAGTGCTCAGAACCATTTTAATTACCTTTCGCCGTCAAATCTTGTTGCACATGCTTTGGTGGGCTGCACTTCCATGCCAAGTTGGTGTTTAACGTAGGTGGGGTCCACCAGCCAACCGTTCGCATCTCCCCGCCACATATATTTTCCACCCCGCGCAACTACTAAGCAAGTATTTGTCATTTCTGCCTCGTGGCGCGATTTGGAGCTGAGTCTCGTTTAACTGCTGAACTTCTTTACAAATTCACAATTTTAGCGAACTATCACGACTGTTCCGTCTACGCTGCCAGAGAGTAATCAGGTGACTTAAGTTATTGTTCATTTTACTTAAAAGTTACTTCCCTGTTCATCAGGCTGTCTTTGTATGTGGTGCCTTGTGGTCTCAACCCACTGGTTGCTTAGAAAAGAAAGAAGGTGGTGAGCAGCGTATCGGACCTGCTCCCAGTAATTTCGGGGCCGTTCGTCCGGAACACTAGGCCCGATACGTGATGGTTTCATATCAAGCAACTTCAATTCAAATGGTTCAAATGGCTCTGAGCACTATGGGACTCAACTGCTGCGGTCATTAGTCCCCTAGAACTTAGAACTAGTTAAACCTAACCTAACCTAAGGACATCACAAACATCCATGCCCGAGGCAGGATTCGAACCTGCGACCGTAGCGGTCTTGCGGTTCCAGACTGCAGCGCCTTTAGCCGCACGGCCACTTCGGCCGGCCAACTGCAATTGTTTTGGTTTCCTTTTTATGAATTCTATTTAGGTAAACCCGAATTATTTGTTGCATCTTAATGAAACACATTCTGAAGACTTTATTGCCTGCCTGTCTTGAAGACTGTTTTCCTATCATGTTAAACTTGTTACAAAGCACTGTTATTTGGAGCATTATTGAGTTTTATAACTAATCGTTTATCCTTTTAACAAAGGAAAAGATCCTTAGAAAAGATTGTTTTATTGATGATCAGTAATCGTTCTTGCACTGTTTTATCTAACTGGATGCTTTTGTCTGAATGTATCAAGTTTCCATTAACCTAATTGGTAACGTTACCTCTCTTGAGTATTATTAATAAAAATTTAGCCGGCCGCGGTGGCCGTGCAGTTCTAGGCACTCCAGTCCGGAGCCGCGCTGCTGCTACGGTCGCAGGTTCGAATCCTGCCTCGGGCATGGATGTGTGTGATGTGCTTCGGTTAGTTAGGTTTAAGTAGTTCTAAGTTCTAGGGGACTGATGACCACAGCAGTTGAGTCCCATAGTGCTCAGAGCCATTTTTGAATAAAAATTTAGATTCGAATGACATTCAGTCCATATTTTTCCCGGTCCTTCTACTCCCAGGCAACGTTACGCCAGCAATGCGTGCCAACATCCACTTACCCCGCTAAATTCACTTACAAAACTACTTTGAAGCGACAAAGAAACTGGTACAGGCACGCGCATTCAAATACAGAGGAAATTATGAGTACAGCGCTGCGATCAGCAACGTCTGTATAGAACAACGACCTGGGGCAGTTGTTAGACCGTTTATTGTTGCTATAATGGCAGGTTATCAACTTTGAACGTGATGATATAGTCGGGGCACGAGCGGTGGGACACATCATCTCCGAGGTAGTGATGAAGTGGGGAGTTTCCCGTGCGACCATTCCACAAGTGTATCGTGAACATCAGCAATCCGGTAAAACATCAAATCTCCGACATTGCTGCGGCCGGGAAGAGATCCAGCAAGAACGCGACCAACGACGACTGAAGAGAATCGTTCAACGTGGTAGAAGTGCAACCCTTCCGCAGATTGCTGCAGATTTCAATGCTAGACATTAGCAAGTGTCAGCGTGCGAACCATTCAACGAAGCATCGTCGATATTGGCTTTTGGAACCGATGGCCCACTTGTGAACCCTTAATGACTGCACGACACACAGGGTTTACTTCTCGCTGCCGGCCGCTGCGGCCGAGCGGTTCTAGGCGCTTCAGTCTGGAACCGCGTGGCCGCTATGTTCGCAGGTTCGAATCCTGCCTCGCGCATGGATGTGTGTGATGTCCTTAGGTTAGTTAGGTTCAATTAGTTCTAAGTTCTAGGGGCTGATGACCTCAGATGTTAAGTCACATAGTGCTCAGAGCCATTTGAACCATTTACTTCTCGCCTGGCCAAGTCAACACCGACGTTGGACTGTTGCTTACTGGAAACGTGTTGCCTGGCCGGACGAGTCTCGTTTCATGACGTGTCGAGCGGACTTACGTGTACAGGAATGAAGACACCTTCATGAATCCATGGAGTCTGCATGTCAGCAGGGGACTGTTCAAGATGCTGGAGACTCTGTAATGGTGTGGCGCCTGTGCAGCTGGAGTGAAAGGGACCCCTGATACTTCTAGGTACGACTGACAGGTGACGCGTATGAAAGCATCCTGTCTGATCACCTGCATCCATTCATGGCCATTGTGCATTCTGACGGACTTGGACAATTTCAGCAGGACAATGAGACACCCTAAACGTCCACAATTGCTACATATTGGCTCCAGGAACGCGCTTCCAAGTTTAAACACTTCCTCTGGCCACCGAACTCCCCATCGACGAATATTATTGAGCATATCTGGGATGCCTTGCAACGTGCTTTCCAGAAGAAATTTCCATCCCCCTGTACCCCTATGCTTTTGTGGACAGGTCTGCAGGATTCATGGTGTCTTCCCTCGAGCACCACTTCAGACATTAGTCGAGTCCCTGCCACGTCGTGTTGCGGCAATTTTGCTTGCTAGCGGGGCCCTACACGATATTAGGCAGGTGTACCACTTTCTTTGGGTCACAGGGGCTAGCAGGTGGTTGAATATATGCATCATCTATTCCGCTAAAGTCCCTTTGCAAAGTTTCAAGAACCAGTACTGAGGAATTCAGAAGTGTACTACAGACCCTTACCTATGGCTTCCGCATGAACAGTAGAGATTACGTTAACTAACGAGCCTTCTAGATGCCAATAGAACATGGAGAAACCTAATGCGAGGTTCGGTTGGGGAGTCACTCTGCTGTGCACATCATAGGACGTGGAGAGTTCCGTAGATCCAAACTGCGTACCTACGGAGTATTGTCTCAGCTGTGCTACTGGGTCCGCAGCTCGTGGTCGTGCGGTAGCGTTCTCGCTTCCCGCGCCCGGGATCCCGGATTAGATTCCCGGCGGGGTCAGGGATTTTCTCTGCCTAGTGATGACTGGGTGTTGTGTGATGTCCTTAGGTTAGTTAGGTTTAAATAGTTCTAAGTTCTAGCGGACTGATGACCATAGGTGCTAAGTCCCATAGTGCTCAGAGCCATTTTTGTGCTACTGGATTTGTGACTTCCTGCAAGGAAGGTCACATTTCGTAGATATTGACGAAAAGTCTAACAGAAGTAACATCTGGAATTACTCAAGAAAGTGTTATACGCCCTTGGCTGTTAAATCTATATAAACCATTTAGGAGACAATGTGAGTAGCCGTCTTAGATTATTTGCATATGATACTGTCATTTCCCTTCTCGTAAAGTGAGACTATCAAAATCATTTGCAAACTGTTTTAGACAAGATGTTTGTATGGTGCGAATAGTGTCAAATTGGCTCTAAATAAAGAAAAGTTTGAGGCCATCCATATGAATACAAAAAAGGATTGCAAAATTTCGGTTACACGATAAATCACATAAATCTAAAAGCTGTGAAGTCGACTAAATAGGTTAGGTAGGGGTTACAGTTACGAAAAACTTAAACTAGAACGATCACAAAGATCATAATGTGGGTAAAGGTAATGAAAGACAGCGGTTTATTCGTAGAACACTTAGAAGAAGCAACAGGTCTACTAAAGAGGCAGCCTACACTACATTTGGCCGTCCTTTTCTATAATAGTGCTGTGTGGTCAGAAAGGGTTGACAGAGAGCATCAAAAAAGTTCAAAGAAGGAGAGCTCGTACTGTATTACCCCAAAACAAGGGTGGGAGTGTCAAGGTGACGACATGCGACATGGGGCGGCAATCATTAAAACAAAGGCATTGTTCTTAGCGGCAGGACTTTTTCACGAAATTTCAATCACCAACTTTCTCCTCAGAATGCTAAAATATTTTTTTAGCACTCGCCTATTCACCTTGTCGGAGTGTGGGTGCTATGTTGACGAGCTGCGCAACAGATTGATCTGACAAGTACCCTTTGGCTGCTGCAAGAAGCAATGTCCACCCCACACTACTACAGAAGTCAGACAAACGCTCCTAACATACCAAAAAGAAATGCCTGAAAAACTTTCAGAAGTAAATATCTCCTGGAGTCATCCGCTGTAAGGAAAAGACACAAAAATATTCTGTTTTCTTACGTAACTAGTGGGTTCAAAATGATTCAAATGGCTCTGAGCACTATGGGACTTAACATCTATGGTCATCAGTCCCCTGGAACTTAGAACTACTTAAACCTAACTAACCTAAGGACATCACACACATCCATGCCCGAGGCAGGATTCGAACCTGCGACTGTAGCGGTCGTGCAGTTTCAGACTGAAGCGCCTAGAACCGATCGGCCACACCGGCCGGCTAACCCACCCTCCTACGGACTTTCCAGCGAGTTGGTTGCCTCCGCCAAACAAAAACTCCTGTGACCGTCGTGTCTTGAATGTTTGTGTACGCCAGGTTCGTTTTTTTAATCTCAGTGCGCACTTGCGATTTATTTATTAGATCTGCATATTGATTAAATGGAAATATGTAAAACTATTTCTACCCTCACGAGTTAGGGCTCGAATGAAACGTCTTTATACGCAAAATACGATGGTGATGTCGGAATATGTAAGAAATGAAGGTCGGGAGACCACGCCACCTTATAACCTATGTATGGAGAAATGATGATAGTAACAAAATAAGAGAAATCACAGCTCACATGGGAAGATAAATGTTCGTTTTTCCCACATGCACATCAAGAGTGGAACGATAGAGAAATAGTTTCAAGTTGATTTGACGAACTCTTTGCCAGGCAATTAGTTATGAAATGCACAGTAGTAATGTAGATGAAGATGTAGATTCAGAAAAAGGAATGTTGCCTGGTCAGGGTCAGAGCAGAGCTACCTGTGAGCTGTCGCCCCCTTCTACCAGTGTGTCAGTCCCAACAGAGGCCTGTTTGAACAAGCCTGGTCCTGTACATCTCATAGCCTGTTGTAAACTTTGCTGTATCTCTAGCAGCAAACCCGTGCTGGGTAATACGTGTGAGAGGAGTAATTTTCGGATTTATAGGTGCTTTAACTGACTTTCCTCTGTCACACGCTGTTTATCAACTTATATCACAGTATAAGAGGACCAGTCTTAGAGACCTCTTAACTGATTATCAAAGTTACTGGCGATGCATGAAAAATTTCAAGTCAGAGGACGAAAAATACAGAAAGGTTCAACACGAATTCTGTAGGGACCATTAAAAATGTTTTACATGGGATTACTTCCGTAGCACTAGGTGTGATTCCTAAATATGCGTACCACGACAACTGATGACATCATGATATGGAACAGCAGGTGCAAGATAAACGGAAGGTGTACGAGAAACGATCAGCTGTGAAATTCTAGGATGACTGGAAACTGTATGTTAAAGCTTGAAGAGAGATGAAAAAAAGGGTATTAACAGCTAACAATGAATTCTGGGAAAATAAACGTCAGAAAGGAGAAAGATGTATAGGAGGAACGAGACCAAAAACGCCTGAGTAATAATAAAGAACTTAAAAAAAAGAGAAGAAGAACAACATAAATATATCACCGATAAAGATGGAAGAACTGGTGAAATAGCATGAAAATGTATTAACAGAGGATAGAGAGCAGTTTCCAAGGATATAATCATGTTAAGGAAGCGATACTGCTGGGTGTCTCCCTGAAAAAATTACAAAAGAATAATGAAAAATGAGAAACGGAATATCTCCAGGCCCAGGAGAAATTCCCATCAAGCTGATAAAAAATGTAACTGAAGATATCATAAAATAATTCAGTTTGCCTGTAACAAGTTTCTGACTAATAGAAAGTCCCTCAAAAGAATGGAAAAGTATACTTGATACCGTTTAATAAGAAGTGATTAAAAAGAAAAAAGGTTGCAACAGCTATAGGCGCATGGACACTACCGCAATAGTAAGTGGGTTGTGTGGTCGAACTATCAAAGAACGTCTGAAGAATAAAATCGTGACGGAGAGTGGCTCTACCGCAGATCGATTCCGTGTAGATAATATATTTACTATTACCTGAGTATCTGGTGTTGGCCACGTATGTATTAATCCAGTTTTCTACTGATCCGTCCCTCCTTCCCCTTTTCTCTGCGCCTTCTCTCCCCCACCCTCTCTGTCCATCTCCTGCTCCTTCTTCGCCATCCATCTGCTCCTCCCCCTCTGTCGGCCCATCGGCTCATCCCCCATCTCTCTGTCCTTCTGTTCCTTCCTCCACTCTTCGTCTATCTTCTCAGATTTCCCCCCCCCCCCCCCTTCTCTTTCTATAAGTTTCCTCTTGCCCATCGTTCTGTCCCTCTGCTCATTCCCCATCTCTCTATTACTCTCCCCCTCTCCCCCTCTAATTCATCTCCCCCTTCCACCTCTCTCAGTACCTCTCTTCCCACACACTTTTCTATCCACCACAGCGCCTCAGCGTTATCATCCCAAACCCAACAGGGAATTGGTAGTTCGCAGTCCCACAGTATTTTCGTCAAGATAATAAGCCGTGTGTGTACCATGTTTGGTTGAAACCGATCCAGTAGTTTAGTAGCAGCTTTTCACCAGAAGACTTTTCCTGGATTCACACACGTCACATATAGCTCTACGTTCAACACAATTCACACATATAGTGTTACACACTTTTCACCTTTTATCTTTCTCGATTTCGCCCTCAAGTGTCAAATGGTTCAAATGGCTCTGAGCACTATGGGACTTAACTTCTGAGGTCATCAGTCCCCTAGAACTTAGAACTACTTAAACCTAACTAACCTAAGGACATCACACACATCCATGCACAAGGCAGGATTCGAACCTGCGACCATAGCGATCACGCGGTTCCAGACTGTAGCGCCTAGATCTGCTCGGCCACCCCGTCCGGCCCTCAAGTGTCGTTTTCACGCAACTCAATGTTTATGACGTCATATCTCCTGAGCTATGTCTCGTAGAGTGATATAATTTTACAGATACATTCAGCGGTATATGCCGGTGTTGTCTGCGAAATGTATTCCGAATGGACTTAATAGTAAATAAGTAGTAAATTATAGCGTCATGCATGGTGCGGCAGTTCTTCTCGCATATCAGTGTTTATGACACCATGTCTCCTCAATTGTGTGTTTCTGCAGATGCATTCATAGGCATATGTGGATACTGTCTCCAGCGCGTGTGGCGAATAGAGTCAGTAGTAAAAGAACTACTAAATTAAAACATAATGCCTCATGCGGCAGTTTTACTGCATGAGCAGCGAAAACGTTGTAAGCGATAAACTTTTTTCCTTTCGTCATTTTGTGAGGGGGGATGTCAGCGGGAAAAAGTTTCGCAAAGGTTTAAAATTGTATCTGAATTTTCTTAAAAGATACTTAGTGCTGTCACTCGCAAACACTGTATGAATATATATTCTGTTCAAAATGGTTCAAATGGCTCTGAGCACTATGGGACTCAACTGCTGTGGTCATAAGTCCCCTAGAACTTAGAACTACTTAAACCTAACTAACCTAAGGACAGCACACAACACCCAGCCATCACGAGGCAGAGAAAATCCCTGACCCCGCCGGGAATCGAACCCGGGAACCCGGGCGTGGGAAGCGAGAACGCTACCGCACGACCACGAGATGCGGGCTATATTCTGTCTATTTGCGCGTCGTGAGCTGTTTTTCTTTTCCACCGACACTCCTTTGAGAGATGGGTGGTTCTTAGGCCCGCAGTGGTTGTTTTCAGACACTCAGTCCGGAACCGCGCGACTGCTACGGTCGCAGGTTCGAATCCTGCCTCGGGCATGGATTTGTCTGATGTCCTTAGGTTAGTTAGGTTTAAGTAGTTCTAAGTTCTAGGGGACTGATGATCACAGATGTTAAGTCCCATAGTGCTCAGAGCCATTTGAACCATTTTTGTTTTCAGACAGTAAGTGTTATGTGTGCCGAGTTTGGTTGAAATCGATCTAGTCGTTTAGAGTGAGATTTGAAACATACATACATACAAACTACATACATACAAAGTACATACATACATTTGTATACATATACAGGGTGATTTGGTTGCACCTGCCTACGAGTTTCATGCAATTAACAACGCCTTCCATAATCACACACGGGATTTTCATTTTCTCTAGCCCATTAACTATCAGTCCTACAGAAAAATGAACAGGATCTTTTGGCATGAACTTTAATGTAATTAAATTTTGTACTGTGATACTTTTTCGCTGGAGGCCATGGTTTTCGTGCTATTCAAGAAAAACGCGTTTGAAGGCCTCTTTTGTGCTTTTCTCTTGAATAATTCGAAAAATATGGCCTGTACCAAAAACTAAATTGAACTTCCTACAAAAACGTCCTGTTAATTTTTTCTTTGGAACTAATAGTTTGCGTGTAGTGACGAACATAATGTGAAAATCATGCATGTGTGTTTGCGGACGTTGCAGGTTGCACGAAACCCATAAGCAGGAGAGCTGAATCAACTTGTGTAAGGATAAGAGTGATGGCTGAAAAAGAAGAGCCATTGGAAGAGACACACGTAACACGTACGTTTCTCATAGATTTGCAAAAGGAATATGACACGGTACTAATAAAGAAATTAAAGAACCTATACCGATGTCTCGACGATTGCACAATAAATATAGCATATAACCCACAACACAATTAGGCGAGAGCGGAACAGACTGTCCCACCACACTGAGTGCAGTGCGTGTTAGTTAGCAGTTCCTTCATGAAAGCGAACCTTGCGAGTAGGTACATGGCGTGAACATGGACTGGAGATTGTGACGTACACTGAGCAGACAAAGGTCACACGGCCTAGCCGTATACTCACATACAGATGGCGGTAGGATCACCTACAAGTGATATAGAAAGGCAATGCCTTGTCGGAGCTGTCATATGGTCTCAGGTGATTCGTGTGAAAAGATTTTCGGCGTGATTATGGCCGCACGACGAGAATTAACATAATTTGAACGTGTCCATTTCGAAAATCGTTTTGGAATTTCGAGATACACGGTGACATTTGGGCCATTACCTCCCACCACGGACAAGGCAGTGGCCGACGGCCTTCACTTAAGGAGCGAGAGCAGCGGCGTTTTCGTAGGGTTGTCAGTGTAACAGACAAACAAAACTGCGTGAAATAACCGCAGAAATCAACGTGGGACATGCAAGACTTCATGTAATTATTTGAACAATCTTTTTAACAGCATGCCTACTTCGACATTCAGTAAACCAGTTTTCACCATCCGTTGTGACAGTGCTGCGAAATTTGTCGTTAATAGTCTACGGCAGCAGACGACAGACTTTAGTGTGTTTGCTAACAGCACGACATTGCCTGCAAAACCTCTCCTGGGCCTGTGAACATAGCTGTTGGACCTCAGACGACTGGAAAACTATGGCCTCGTCACATGAGTTCCTATTTCAGTTGGTAAGAAGTGATGGTTAGAGGGTGGCGCACGTGCCTCGAAGCCATGGATGAATGGTGTCAACAAAGCAAGCTAGTGGTGGCAACCATAATGGTGTGAATACTGCTTACATGCAATGGACTAGGTCCTTAGGTCCAACTCTTGCAAAACGCAACAGGGAATGACAATATTAATGTGGTAATAGTAAACTGCAGGAGCGTCTGTAGAAAGGTCCCAGAACTGCTCTCATTAATAAACGGTCACATTGCCCACATAGTACTAGGGACAGGAAGTTGGATGAAACCAGATAGGAAGATTTTTCTGTTTAGAAAAAGTGGCCAAAAGCAGATTTCAGGGTACTTGACGGCTCAATACAAACATTTCATCTCAAGTACAGATAGTATTGAGGATCAGTGGACAAAGTTCAAAACCATTGTACAATATGCGTTAGATGAGTATGGGCCAAGCAAGATCGTAAGAGATGGAAAAGAGCCACCGTGGTACAACAACCGAGTAAGAAAACTGCAACCGAAGCAAAGGGAACTTCACAGCAAACATAAACATAGCCAAAGCGTAGCAGACAAACAAAAATTACACGAAGTGAAATGTAGTGTGGGGAGAGCTTTGTGAGAGGCGTTCAACGAATTCGAAAGTAAAGTTCTATGTATTGACTTAGCAGAAGATCCTAAGAAATTCTGGTCTTATTTCAAAGCGGTAGGTGGATCAAAACAAAATATTCAGACACTCTGTGACAAAAATGGTACTGAAACAGAGGATGACAGACTGAACACCGAAATACTAAATGTCTTTTTCCATAGCTGTTTCACAGAGGAAGTCTGCACTGTAGTTCCTTCTCTAGATTGTCACACAGATGACAAAATTGTAGATATCGAAATAGATGACAGAGGGATAGAAAAACAATTAAAATCGCTCAAAAGAGGAAATACCGCTGGACCTGATGGGATACCAGTTCGATTTTACACAGAGTACGCAAAGGAACTTGCCCCCCTTCTTGCAGCGGTGTACCGTAGGTCTCTAGAAGAGCGTAGCGTTCCGAAAGATTGGAAAAGGGCACAGGTCATCCCCGGTTTCAAGAATGGACGTCGAACAGATGTGTACAACAATAGACCTATATCTCTAACGTCGATCAGTTGTAGAATTTTGGAACACGTATTATGTTCGAGTATTTTCTGGAGACTAGAAATCTACTCTGTAGGAATCAGCATTAGTTTTGAAAAAGACGATCGTGTGAAACCCGGCTCGCGCTATTCGTCAACGAGAATCAGAGTGCCATAGACACTGGTTCCCAGGTAGATGCCGTGTTTTTTGACTTCCGCAAGGCTTTTGATACAGTTCCCACAGTCGTTTAATGAACAAAGTAAGAGCATGTGGACTATCAGACCAATTGTGTGATTGGATTGAAGAGTTCCTAGATAACAAAACGCCGCATGTCATTCTCAATGCAGAGAAGTCTTCCGAAGTAAGAGTGATTTTAGGTGTGCCGCAGGGGAGTGTCGTAGCTCCGTTGCTATTCACAATATATATAAATGACCTTGTGGATAACATCGGAAGTTCACTGAGGCTTTTTGCAGATTACGCTGTAATATGAACACAAGGTCATTGTAGTGAGGCTTAAAACCATATCAACCAAAAACATTAAAAATAAACGCAAAATATATCTATTTAAAACAGAAGATAAAAATTCGCTTGATGCCTTCCTAAGAGAGAGTCTCCATTTCTTCCAAGCTAATTATGTAAGTGTAGGCCAGATATGGTTCAAATTCAAAGGTACAGTATCGACAGCAATAGATAGATTCATAGCGCATAAGTTAACAAGAGACGGGACTGATCCACCTTGGTACACAAAACACGTCAGAACACTGCTGCAGAAGCAACGAAAAAAGCATGCCAAATTCAGAAGAAAGCAAAATCCCCAAGACTGGCAAAGTTTCACGGAAGCTCGAAATTTAGTGCGGACGTCAATGCGAGATGCTTTTTGTAGTGTTGCCAGAAGAGCCAACACTGTTTTTCTAGAGGAGGCCGAAATGCACGCGTTTAATTACACGCTGACTGGCGTGAGGTCTGGAACAGGACAATATCTTGAGAATTGCAAATAAAGTACGTAGTTGATATAATACTTAACTTTAATCCGCAATTGTAGAACATCGCTCTTGATGTTACATGCTTCACATAATATATATCAATTGAATACGGCGCCTTGCTAGGTCGTAGCAATTGTAGCTGAAGGCTATGCTAACTATCGTCTCGGCAAATGAGAGCGTATTTGTCAGTGAACCATTGCTGTACAACTGGGGCGAGTGCTAGTACGTTTCTCTAGACCTGCCGTGTGGTGGCGCTCGGTCTGCTATCACTGACAGTGGCGACACGCGGGTCCGCCGTGTACTAACGGACCGCGGCCGATTTAAAGGCTACCACCTAGCAAGTGTGGTGTCTGGCGGTGACACCACATTCCTCCCCCGCAAATCGGCGAACGGTTGTGTTATAAGGCTTCCGCCCGCCGTGGGGAGGACCCCATGTTGACGTATGCGACGAGGTGGGGAGCCTAACAACAGGCGAGGCTGTGCCACCCGCACCCGGCCATTCGGTGCGAGGGGAGCTAGGAAATGCCTGAAAACCTAGTCCAGGGTGCACGCCAACATGCGGTGTATGCGCCCGTAGAGAGACAGGAGGGGCCGAAGGGTCGACCTCCATCGCGTCGGGGTACCCGACGGGCGTAGACGACATCTGGTCCGGAGCGGGCAAGAGTTCCATGTCGGAGGACAGCTGGTCACGGGAAGCGATCGGCAGCACGTGACCCAGGGAGGCGCCTGGCGGTTGCAGCGAAGCGTCCACTGCGGGCGTCGCCGGCGGGAGAACAGGCGGCGGCGGCGGCGGCGGCGGCGGGTCGCCATGGGGCAAAATGGAAGGCAGCGTCGGTAACACCTGGGGATGAGGCGAGCCAGTAGATGGGTCCTCAGGGCGCTGACCGGACGGCACCGTCGCTGAAAGCAGACGGGGAGCGGCAGAACCCGTGCGACGACAGAGGCGCAGCTGATTGAGATGCCGACGCACCTCACCAGAGGCCCCCAAAACCAAATACATAGCGCGGCCGAGGCAGCGAGGAATGCGCCCTGCGAGCCAACGCCGTGAACCGCGATAGTTGCGATAGTATACAACGTGGCCTGGAACAAAAGCAGGTGTCTGCCGCTGCACAGGAACCTGATGCGGCGGATGCAGCAAAGACATCAAGGTTCGATGAGGACGACCGTGTAACAACTCAGTCGGCGAGCGACCATCTCGGGGCTGAGAGCGATACGAGGACAAAAAGAGCAATAACGCGTCCTCCCGAGAATGCGACTATTTCAACTTCAACATTTGTGACTTGAAAGTCCGGACCAATCGTTCAGCGGCACCGTTGGACTGAGGCGAAAACGGCGCGGATGTCAGATGTTGAATACCATTGGCCTTACAGAATGACTGAAATTTTGCGGACATGAATTGTGGGCCATTGTCGGAAACAATAGTCTGTGGAAGACCTTCAATGCAAAAGATAGCGGATAACGCTTGGATGGTGGCAGATGACGTCGTGGAAGACATCCGGACAACAAAAGGAAAATTACTGAAAGAATCGACCACAACCAACCATCGAGCATTCCAGAATGGACCAGCAAAATCGATGTGTAAGCGTTGCCAAGGGGAAGTGGCTTTTGGCCATGCAAAGAATTTCCGCGGTGGTGCGGATTGTTGTTCGGCACACGCCATGCAAAAGAGCACATATTCGTAATCGCAGCATCGATTCCAAACCAAGTACAGTGCTGACGAGCAAGTTGTTTCGATCGCACTGTACCCCAATGTCCTTGGTGGAGAAGCCGTAAGACAGAGGACTGTAACGAACGTGGGACCACGACCCTGGATTGATCATTATCAGAACGAAACAGCAAAACACCACGTCGTACAAAAAGTCTCTCCTTGTGAGGAAAAAATCGGCGAACCATCGGATCCTGGATCCGTGACATTGACAAGGGCCATTGCGTAGCAACAAAACGCAAAACGGTAGCAAGGACAGGGTCAGCAGCTGTGGCTGTAGCTACACGACGAAAATCAATCGGAAACGATTCGACCACGTCATCGGTTTCCGCATCAATGAACATGCAAGCAAGTTCGGAAGAATCGAATGCTCTATCCTCAACAACAGGCAAACGGGACAACGCATCGGCGTTTCCGTGCTTAGCAGTGGACCGATACAAGATATCGTAGCGGTACTGCGAGAGGAAAATAGACCAGCGAATGAATTTCTGCGCTGTACGTGGAGGTACAGGCTTGTTCGGATGAAAAGGCGACGTCAAATGTTTGTGGTCTGTGATGATGGTAAAATGACGACCATACAAGAAATCGTGAAACTTAGTAACACCAAATACGAGAGCCAAGGCTTCTTTCTCTATCTGTGAATAATTTCTTTGCGCAGACGAGAGCAATTTGGACGCAAAGGCAATAGGGCGATCATGCGAGCCATCTTTGTGCGCAAGCACAGCACCGATCCCGAAATCCGATGCATCTACCATCAATAAAAGGGGTTTCTAGGGATCGAATGGCGTAAGGCAAGTATTTGAAAGCAACGCCGATTTCAACTGGCTACAGGCGCGTTCGCATTCCGTCATCCAGACGAATGGAACACCTTTACGGCGTAAGCGATGAAGCGGAGCTGAAATGGAAGAGGCATTGCGCACATAGCGATGGTAGTAATTTATTTTAACCAGCACACTCTGTAGCTGCTTCAAATTCTGCGGTGAAGGCAAGTCTTGTACGGCACAGAGGTGCTCTGGACTAGGATGTATGCCTTGGGCATTGATTACATGTCCCAGATATGGTAAATCACGAGCAGAAAACACACATTTGTCCTTCCGCAAGCGAAGACCATTTTGGCGCAAGACCTGAAATAATGTACTGAGATTGGCTAAGTGTTCTTCTTCCGTCTTTCCAGAGATCACAGGAGCGTCCAAATAGTAGGGACCGAGGCACAAACAGTTTGCAGATATTGCTGAAACAATGCAGGGGCGGATGCACACCCGAATGGCAGTCTTTTGAATCGGTGCAAACCAAGATGTGTGTTAACCACCAAGACGCGCTGGGATTCGTCGTCCACTGGTATTTGCAAGTACGCATCTGCTAGGTCCAACTTCGAAAAATATTTACCCGGGCACAGTTTGTCAAAAAGATCTTCCAGGCGGGGTAAAGGAAAAGTTGCAATCACTAGTTGTGGATTCACTGTTGCTGTGAAGTCCACACAAAGTCTCAATTTTCCGGAAGGTTTTGGCAAAATTACTAAGGGTGATGCCCAGAGAGAAGCCTGCACACCTTCAATCACACCTTGTGATTCCAAATCGTGTAATGTTCTTGCGACCTCATCACGCAATGCGTGGGGAACATTGTGCGCTCTGAAGAAATTCGGTTGCACGTTTTCTTTCACTTCCAAATGTGCTTTATAGTTCTTAGCGCAACCAAGGCCCGGTGCAAAAATGTCTGCAAATTCTTCACATAGACTAGAAACACTGGCTGAAGGCACAGTCTGGTTCACTGATAGGATCCAATTTACTATAGACAAGTTAAACAACTGAAATAAATCTAAACCAAACAAGTTCACTGCAGAAGAAGAACGAAGTACGTAAAATGACAAGTTTTGTTTGTCCCTTGTATGTGGCAAGAAGGCTGCACTGTCCTAACACAGGGATATTCTGACCTCAATAACTATTTAACTTAACATTTGCGGCACGCAACGGAGGTGTGCCCAGTTGTTTGTACGTGTCTTTATTGATCAATGAAACTGCAGCTCCGGTATCGAGCTGGAATGGTATCACGTTGCCATTAATGTCCAAGTCTACAAAAAGTTTATTGTCCTGCTGACGACAAGAGCGACTGTTCCATGCAATTTGAACAGACACTGGTACAGAATCACTTGCTAATTGACGTGATTTCCGGCGACGTCGACGCACACTTTTTGTTGGGCGCACACAGTCACTTTTAGAGAGAGTGGCACTGGGCGAAGTGGAATTAACTAGATGAATTTCCGTGGGCGAAGGTTCACGAGCCTGAGTATTCTTGGTTCGATTCTGGCGCGAAGCAAAGGGCCGGGCCTGGAATGGTTGTGTGTGTCCGATTTAAGCTTTTTCTGGCATACACTTTGAACATGTCCTTTTTTATTACAGAAGAAGCAAATAGCTTGGCGTGACGGGCAATTTTCACGCGAATGTCTAGTAGCACACCGCGGGCATGATTTAAGCACTGCGTTTGCCCACTTACGCGGCACATGTGGCTGCGCGGACGGGCGCGAGGGCTGTTTACAGTTCTGTGCAGCTCGCCCGACGGGCCGGTTAATGTGACACACAGCTGGCGAAGTTGCAAATGATTCCTGAGCAAAGTCAAGTGTGTCTTGCCTATCCAATATATTGAAGGGAGGGATTGACTAGTTTCAAAATTTGCTCCCGTATACGAACATCAGAAACATTCTGTGCAATTGCATCACGCACCATAGTATCTGAATAAGGAAGTCCACATTCACACTCAAAAGCACAATCCCTCGTAAGGCCTTGCAAAGTTGCAACCCACTCCCGATTAATTTGACCGGCCGTACGTTTTGTAAGAAAGAAAGTATACCTCTTTGCAACGACATTGACTGATTCCTTGAAATATGCATCTAATGCCGACAAAATTACGTCGTAGGACAGAGTTGCTACGTCTCGTCGGGGAAATAATTTCACTATCACTCGGTACGTGTGGACGCCTACACAGGACAATAAGAAAGGCTGCCACTCGTTACCTTGAATTCTGTAGGCGGCGAGATGGAATCCAATTTGGCGTGACCACTCCGTCCAGCTTTCCAGTGCCTCATCGAAATGACGAAAAGGTGGTGCAACTGCGTGTTGTGGCTGCGGTAGCGGTGGAGCGGCTGCTGCCGCATTATTTTTGCATTGCACGTTGACGAGCTGTCCAAGGGCATCCAATAAGGCCTGCGTCTGCTGATTCTGCAAGCGATAAAATTCGGACAGTACATCTGGAGATTGTGGCGAAGCCATGACACAAGTAAATTAGTTATATATAAAGCAGACCGCTTGTATCCGAGTCGCCAATTTGTAGTGTTGGCAGAAGAGCCAACACTGTTTTTCTAGAGGAGGCCGAAATGCACGCGTTTAATTACACGCTGACTGGCGTGAGGTCTGGAACAGGACAATATCTTGAGAATTGCAAATAAAGTACGTAGTTGATATAATACTTAACTTTAATCCACAATTGTAGAACATCGTTCTTGATGTTAGATGCTTCACATAATAAATATCAATTGAATACGGCGCCTTGCTAGGTCGTAGCAATTGTAGCTGAAGGCTATGCTAACTATCGTCTCGGCAAATGAGAGCGTATTTGTCAGTGAACCATTGCTGTGAACGTCGGCTGTACAACTGGGGCGAGTGCTAGTACGTCTCTCTAGACCTGCCGTGTGGTGGCGCTCGGTCTGCTATCACTGACAGTGGCGACACGCGGGTCCGCCGTGTACTAACGGACCGCGGCCGATTTAAAGGCTACCACCTAGCAAGTGTGGTGTCTGGCGGTGACACCACACTTTTAATAGTTTCCACAACGAAATATTGTCTCAAAATATGGTCGGAAACCCAAAGAGATTCTGGTCGTATTTAAAGTACACCAGTGGCAAAAACCAGTCAATACCGTCACTGCGCGATAGCGATGGAAACGTTACCGATGATGGTGCCACTAAATCGGAGTTACTAAATACGTTTTACCGTAATTCCTTCACGAAAGAACACGAAGTAAATATTCCAGAATTCGAAACCAGAACAGCTGTTATCATTAGTGACATAAAAACAGATATCTTAGGTGTTGCGAAACAACTTAAAACACTTAAGAAAGACTGTGCGACTGGTCCCGGTGGAGGTTCGAGTCCTCCCTCGGGCATGGGTGTGTGTGTTTGTCCTTAGGATTATTTAGGTTAAGTAGTGTGTAAGCTTAGGGACTGATGACCTTAGCAGTTAAGTCCCATTTGGACATTTTCACTTAAGAAAGGCAAGTCTTCCGGTCCAGATGATATACTAGTCATTTTCCTCTCAGAGTATGCAGACACAATAGCGCCTTTCTTAGCAATCATATACAACCGCTCACTTGACGAAAGGCTTGTTCCTAAAGACTGGAAAGTAGCACAGGTCAAACCAATATTGAAGAAAGGAAATAAGAGTAACCCATTGAATTTCAGACCCACATAACTGACCTCAATTTGCAGTAGGATTTTGGAGCATATGCTGTACTCAAACATTACGAATCACCTTGAAGAAAATGACTTATTGACACATAACCAACACGGATTCAGAAAATATCGTTCTTTATTCCGATGAAGTAATGAGTGCTGTGGAAAAGGGATCTCAGATCGATTCCATATTCCTAGATTTCCAGAAGGCTTTTGATACCGTTCCTCACAAGCGACTATTAATCAAATTGCGTGCATGTGGAGTATTGTCTCAGTTGTGGGACTGGATGCGTGATTTCCTCTCACAGAGATCACAGTTCGTAGTGATAGACGGTAAACCATCGAGTAGAACAGAAGTGATATCTGACGTTCCGCAAGGTAGTGTATTAAGCCGTCTGCTGTTCCTGATTTACATAAATGATCTAGGTGATAATCTGATCAGCCCCCTTAGATTGTTTGCAGATGATGCTGTTATTTACCGTCTAGTAAAATCATCAGACGATGAATTCCAATTACAAAATGATCTAGAGAGAATTTCTGTGTGGTGCGAAAAGTGGCAATTGGCACTAGACAATGAAAAGTGCGACGTCATCCACATGGGTACTAAAAGAAATCCGATAAATTTTGGGTATACGATAAATCGCACAAATCTGAGGGCTGTCAGTTCGACTAAATACCTAGGCATTACAATCACGAGTAACTTAAATTTGGAAGACCACATAGACAATATTGTGGGGAAGGAGAAACAAAGACCGCTTTGTTGGCAGAACACTTAGAAGATGCGACAAACCCACTAAAGAGACAGCCTACATTACACTTGTCCGTCCTGTGCTGGAATATTGCTGCACGGTGTGGGATCCTTACCAGGTAGGATTGACGGAGGACATCGAAAAGTCGCAAAGCAGGGCAGTCCGTTTCGTGTTATCGCGCAATAGGGGTGAGAGTGTCACTGATATGATACGCGAGTTGGGGTGGCAGTCACTGAAACAAAGGCTGGTTTCTGTTGTGGCGTAACAAGCTTGCTACGCCACACTGCGAAGGGAGCCGAAAGAAAGGCACGCGTATACACACGCCGACTGGCGTCAAGTCTGGAACAGGATACGTTATGACTGCTATAAAGAAAATACGTAGCGTTGAAATATACTTAACTTTTAATCACTCCTTGTGATACATCTCTCTTGACTATACAAATGAGACTCGTAAGATACATGCACTGTTACAATTGGCGCCTTGCTAGGTCGTAGCCATGGACTTAGCAGAAGGCTATTCTAACTGTCTCTCGGCAAATGAGAGGAAAGGCTTCGTCCGTATTGTCGCTAGCAATGTCGTCCGTACAACTGGGGCGAGTGCTCGTCCGTATCTCGAGACCTGCCTTGTGGTGGCGCTAGGTCTGCGATCACACAGTGGCGACACGCGGGTCCGACATGTACTAAATGGACCGCTGCCGATTTAAGCTACCACCTAGCAAGTGTGGTGTCTGGCGGTGACACCACAGTTTCTTTGCTGCGAGACCTATTTACGAAATTTCAATAAGCAACTTTCTCTTCAGGATGCAAAAATATTTTGTTGACACCCACCTACGTAGGGAGAAATGATCATCATAATATAATAAGAGAAATCAGAGCTCGAACAGAGAGATTTAGGTGTTCCTTTTTCCCACGAGAGTGAAATGGTAGAGCAGTAGTATGAAAATGGTTCGATGAACTCTCTGCCAGGTACTTAAGTAACCATGTAGATATAGATGTAGAACATTCCAGACCATTAGAGATTATGGTTTGGCCACCCAGATCGTCCGACATGAATCCCATTGGACATTTATGGAACAGATTCGCAAAATCCTGCACCGGCAATGCTTTCGCAATTATGGACGACTATAAAGGCAGCGTGGCTCATATTTTTTGTAGGGCACATTTAACGGCTTGTTGAGTACATTCCACGTCGAGTTGTTGCTCGTCGCCGGGCAAAAGAAAGTATTATATGATATTATATTATGAGGTATCTCATCATTTTTGTCATTCAGTGTACTGTTTCTGGTTTCCTTTCTCCTCACCTCTAACGAGGGTAACTTCCATCGCACTCCCCTCGTATTTAGTGGTAAAATGGTCCAGTGGATAGCCTGTAATAAAGTGAACAAGGTGTCTGAACTGTGCAGAAAGAAGGAAAATAGAGACAGTGAGCGCTCCAAGCTCAAGATGTGCAACATTGAGCGACACGAAGGAATGACGGCGTGGTGGTTGTGTGATCACGGTGCTGGACTGCAAAGCATGAGATCTGTATTCAAGTTTCCCCTGTCCCCTTTTTTTCCACAAATTTATGAACTGTCCAGGCGGTCATTGACTTGTCTGTTCTCCACCTATAGTCTTGGCAATTGTCATATTGTGAATTGGTTATAGAATATGAGCCATGTGGTAAATACGGATTAATTCTGATAAATTGTGAGATCAGGCGAGATGCCTCATACGTCTCTCACAGAAATGGAAAAAACAAACAAACTGGTCTGAACTGTGCTGTTGTTGTTGTGGTCTTCAGTCCTGAGACTGGTTTGATGCAGCTCTCCATGCTACTCTATCCTGCTGTACCACTCCGGTTTAATCTACTGACTTATCCCGCTCGATCGGGATCTGGTAGCAGCCCAAATAGATATTAATTAATGTGACCGTGTACCTAATGTGGCTGGCAATCGGATTGGACTGCTACGGAGTTGTTACATTCCATTTTGTCCTTCTCAAATGCTGTAATAATGATATGTCCGGTGCCAAGAAGAACAACAACACAGCTTCATCAATCAGCGACCTATATTCTTCACAAAAACACCAAAATAAGGAGACAGCCACTGCCTTCGTCTTACAGAATTAATAACGGCTAATCTCAGCACAGGCCCTTTAGTTATTCATTATCGTCACACGCAATTTCAATCATTGTAATCCAGCACTACAATCCAACACTGCAATCCAACACTGCAATCCAAATGATGCCGGCGCGGTAGACGCGTAATTACAAATATCGGCACAAAAATATCACTGAATCACACTAGTAATTATACTTTTTCACTTTCCCGAATATTCCTAACACAAAGGGGTTAAACCATGGCGATGGCCACTCCCTTTGTCGGTACGGTCTTGCATTCCAGCAACAGAACTCCACCCGGCTCGGCCCACAGCGCGTATCACTCTACTATATCTCAACACTCGCTCTCGCTCTCGCAACCCGACACACACTATCGATTGTTTGTCCTGTCGACCTGTGCTGTCGCAAAACTTATAGTAAGGGCCTACGGACCCCTTACACTGTGCAAGCTTCTTCATCTCCCAGTACCTGCTGCAGCCTACATCCTTCTCAATCTGCTTAGTGTATTCGTCTCTTGGTCTCCCTCTACGATTTTTACCCTTCACGCTGCCCTCCAATACTACTAAATTAGTGATCCCTTGATGCCTCAGAATATGTCCTACCAACCGACCCCTTCTTCTAGGCAAGTTGTGCCACAAACTCCTCTTCTCCCCAATTCTATTCAGTACCTCCTCATTAGTTATGTGAACTACCCATCCAATCTTTAGCATTCTTCTGTAGCACCACATTTCGAAAGCTTCTATTCTCTTCTTGTCCAAATAATTTATCGTCCACGTTTCACTTCCATACATGGCTACACTCCATACAAATACTTTCAGAGTGAACTGTGCTACACGGAAAAAATTTAAAAGTCAAAACTTCCTAAACGGAACGCAAGAGGGATAACATATGGTACTTGTGTAGAAAACATAGGAGGTATATACTACCGCGAATCCCTTCGTTACACGTCGTTGTTGCAATCGGACGCTACACCGCGACACAGACACAAATTTGAATACATCGAACAGACACGTCAGCGACCGGACGGACAGTTCATTTTTTTGTGCAAAAAATGATAGGATCCCAGGGGGATTTGAGTCCGGGTCTAACCCTTTACAGCCCAACACTGTGACAACATAATCGTGACGCTACGATTGTGCAATGTCACTCGGCGTTGCACATGTTGATCTTGGACCGCTCAGTGTTTCTACTTTGCTTCTTTTTTCCACAGCTCATTACACTTCCTTCCTATTTTCATGCTTGAACTGTGTTCAGTATTTGACGGGCTATCCAATGGACCATCTCACCACTAAATCAAAGGGGGGTGCGATGGGGCTCTCTTGTCAGCTCAAACGGATCACCTTCTGCACTACATTAATATATGAAGATGGTATCTGTTCTTTAGGACATATCCGGAAGAACAGATACCATCATTATATAGCTTACCGGCCAATGATCTTCAGTACGGATGCACACACATTGCCCGAACTCTTATGGGAATTGGCAGATTGACTGCCACGAATAATGAGTATACTGGGCAGGGGCACTAAAAATGTTGTGTGTGGACGTAAGTTGGAAATGTGAGTCTCACAGGAAGCGTGCCAAAGATGAGTCCCCGAGGTCACACTCCTTTTTGTCCTCCATGGCTCAGACAGAGCCGGCACGGTAGCTCAGCGTGTTCGGTCAGAGATCTACGTGCTCTCTGCAATAAACAAGCTGAGTCAAGGAATCAACGATCAACTTGAACGGATGTCTTGTGACGTCCCCCAAACTAAAGGCAACGAGCTATACCGAAAAAAGAGGATGGATAGAAAGTCTGACATGTAAGCAGGACATCCCGGGTTCGAGTCCCGGTCGGAGCACACATTTTCAACTGTCCCCGTTGATATTTATCAACGCCTGTCAGCAGCTAAGGGTCTGGATATCATTGTAAATTCATTCTGCACTACAGGCGTAGATACTTAACGTTAAGTTCCTGATATAGTGATTAGGAGCGCTGGTTGTAATAACCCGGATTTTAGGCACTGAGTGGTCTAAAGCAAAATATATGCGCGTTCTTGCGGAACCGTCCTCCGTAATTCTCTGCGAGTACGCCAGTAGCTGGTTCGCTGCGGAGGACACTGGCGCCGTGGCCACAAGTTGGCGTCCTGCCCTGCAGAGAGCTCTGGTGTCGGCATGTTCGGCACGTCCGCGCGCCACCTAGTTATGCCTGCCGTGTCTTGGCGTCGCGGCTGCGTCGCATTACCACACACGCGGGAGAGCCGGAGCGGCGGCCCGGCGTCTGCTCGCATTCGTCGCCGCGCCCAGTGTAGCGGAGCGGCAGGCGCGCAACTTTGTTAACAGCAAACAGCGCCTCTGGAGGCTGGAGGGGGCCGAGAAAGAAGCGAGACACCTGCTGTGACTGCCACTGGGAGTCGCTCGGGGCGCCGCGGCTCAGTTACTGGGGGCGGCGTGAGCCGACTCCCGATAGCGTGGGCGGTGGCGCGGGCGGGCAATCAATGGCGCCTCCACAGGAAGCACCTCCAGCACGGTGAAACGCGAGACAGGCAGCTACTGAGAGATGGAGCTCAACAACAAGACCTCTTTAACTTCAGCGCTGGTGAATATAGTCACTGAAGTTGTTGTTGTGGTCTTCAGTCCTGAGACTGGTTCGATGCAGCTCTCCATGCTACTCTATCCTGTGCAAGCTTCTTCATCTCCCAGTACTTACTGCAACCTACACCCTTCTGAATCTGCTTAGTGTATTCATCTCTTGGTATCCCTCTACGATTTTTACCCTCCACGCTACCCTCCAATACTAAATTGGTGATCCCTTGATGCCTCAGAACATGTCCTACCAACCGATCCCTTTTTCATGTCAAGTTGTGCCACAAACTCCTTTTCTCCCCTATTCTATTCAATACCTCCTCATTAGTTACGTGATCTACCCATCTAATCTTCAGCATTCTTCTGTACCACCACATTTCGAAAGCTTCTATTCTCTTCTTGTGCAAACTATTTCTCGTCCATGTTTCACTTCCATACAAATACTTTCAGAAACGACACTTAAATCAATACTCGATGTTAACAAATTTCTCTTCTCCAGAAACGCTTTCCTTGCCATTGCCAGTCTACGTTTTATATCCTCTCTACTTCGACCATCATCAGTTATTTTGCTCCCCAAATAGCAAAACTCCTTTGCTACTTTAAGTGTCTCATTTCCTAATCTAATTCCCTTACCATCACCCGACTTAATTCGACTACATTACATTATCCTCGTTTTGTTTTTGTTGATGTTCATCTTATATCCTCCTTTCAAGACACTCTCTATTCCGTTCAACTGCTCTTCCAAGTCCTTTGCTGTCTCTGACAGAATTACAATGTCATCGGCGAACCTCAAAGTCACTCATAGTCACTATTAGGCTAAATGTGGTTTACAGGGAGACACTACGTTGCGAAAATCAGTGTTGCGGCACTAGTTTCGTAAATGACTCTCTACGTAACATTAAAATATATTTTGTTCTATTATTACAGTCTGTTCACAACTGTATGTATTTTTTCATTTCTTTTACTAGCTATAAATCTTTTTATGTGTGGCTTATGTATGACAAAATGTTGGTCCATTACTGATTGATGCTTAGTGTACTGTTTGTGTTAGAGCGTGCTAAACACTGATATATTCCACTAACAAGGCATAGTCACCATCGCATCCCCCTCAGATTTAGTGGTAAAATGGACCAGGGAATGGCTCGTCAGCAACTCAACACATCAAGAATGAAAACAGGAAGAAGGTATACTGAACTGTGAATAAAGAAGCAATATAGAGACAGCGAACACTCCAAGCTTAAGATGTGCAACACGGAGGTAATAACAACAACTGTGGCTTCATGGTTGCCGGCCGCATTGGCCGAACGGTTCTAGGCGCTACAGCCTGGAACCGCGCGACCGCTACGGTCGCAGGTTCGGATCCTGCCTCGGGCATGGATGTGTGTGATATCCTTAGGTTAGTTAGGTTTAAGTAGTTCTAAGTTCTAGTGGACTCATGACCTCAGTCGTTAAGTCCCATAGTGCTCAGAGCCACGTTTTTAAGCTTCATGGTCCTGTGGTCACCATGTTGAACTGCCAAGCGGGAGATCCCTCGTGCTCTAATAATTATTTTTTCATGAACTGTCCATCCGGTCACTGACGTGTTTGTTCTCCTTCTATAGCCTTGGCAGTTTCCATATTGTACACTGGTTGTAGAACATGAGTCTTCTCGTAAGAATATATTACCGTGACAGGTAAATGTGATGGTTTTGACAGCAGGCGAGACACCGCATGGACCTCTCACAGAAATGGAGACAACAAATTAAAGGGTGTGAACTGTGTTATAACAGAGGAATTCAAGAGTCAAAACTTTCAAAACGGAACACAAGGGTCGTAACATGGGCTACATGTGTAGAACAGATACGTCTGGAGTCCCTTCCCTACATTTCGCTGTTGCAGACGGACGTTACGCCACGCCACAGATACAAATTTGAATGCAACGAACAGACACGTCAGTGTCCGAAAGACGTTCATAATTCCCTGGGAAAAGAAAGAAAAGGCAGGAGGCTGCTTTGAACACGGGTTACCACCTTCGTAGACCATCACCATATCCACTACGCCGTAGCTGAACACATTCGGTCGACGTTGCACATCTCCAGTTTGGACAGTTCACTATTTCTATTTTGCTTCTTATTTTCGTAGTTCAGTACACTTTTTTCCTGCTTTCATGCTTGACCGGTGTTCAGTTTTTGTCGGGCTATCCAATGGGCCACATTACCAATAAATCTGAGAGGGTTGCGATGGGGAGTTCCCCTTGTAAGAAACGCCAGCCAAGTATAAGCAGGTGTTATAATTCTGTATTATAGATGTTTTACGACGAATATTCGGATTGTAAGGTCAGACCGGGCGCGAAATGGAAAGCAGAACGAAAACCCTGTTAAGCTTCACGCAGATGTGTTGGACAGAGTCTCTAGTATACCGGTTGATCGCATCACGTTGCTCTTTTCAGTTCTGAGCGCACAGTAGTCGCGTAAAGGAGCCTAGAAACAATAGTGTCTCCCGCCAAGTATGGGTGCCTGTTGTGAGATTTCGCCTGATTTCATGCAGCCAACATAATGTAACTGTCATGCATTTAATGTATGAATGCATGGTTCCTCGGCGACATTAGTTAATAAAATTTTCTCGGTATTCCAGCCGCGTCAGGTGGTTAAAATCCCACGAGCTTTCGACCGAGCTCTCCCCAGTCATTGCTGTGTTGCCGTGGCAACGTCGTTATATAGCCGCACTGCTGGCTGTGACGTCACTAGTGCTCTGTTCCTCGCCATATATGGTATGTTTTCATATCGCGTCCGTCGCGCCCGTTTTAACCTCGTGATGGCTTGGTCCCAGGCTGTGATGAGCTGCAAACCACCGTCCATGTTGACGGTGTTTTCAGAGGTTTTTATTTCAATAGCTATTTTTATGCCACTATCCCAAAATCCCTTCATCCTCATAACGACAGATGTTTCGTCGAATAGAATTCGGTGTCTATTTTCTAAGGCGTGTTCTTCCACGGCTGATTTTTCTGGATAGCGTCGGCGTAAGCACCTCTCGTGTTTCGTCCAGCGTTGCTCCACAGTACGTACTGTATGGCCGACGTAGTAACAGCCACACTGACATGGTATCTTGTACACTCCAGGCGTTCTAAGCCCTAGATCGTCCTTTTACAGTACACAATGTGGAGCAACGCCGAATGGAACACGAGAGGTGCTTAAGCCTACGCTATCCAGAAAAATCAGCCGTGGCAGAACACGCCTTAGAAAATGGACACCGAATTCTATTCGACGAAACACCTATCGTAATCAGGACGAAAGGATTTTGGGTTAGTGGCATAAAAAAAGCTATTGAAACAAAAACCTCTGAAAATACCATCAACAACGACGGTAGTTTGCAACTCAGCACAGCCTGGGACCCTGCCATCGCGATGTTAAAACTTGCGCGATGGACGCGGGATGAAAACATTACCATATATGGCGAGGAAGAGAGCACTAGTGACGTCACAGCCAGCAGTGCGGCTATATAACGACACTGTCACGGCGACACAGCAGTCAGTCTTACCACTTGACAATGATTGGGGAGAGCTCGGTCGAAAGCTCGTGGGATTTTAACCACCTGACGCGGCTGGAAGCCCGAGAAAATTTTATTAAGTCATGCATTTCGTTCTTTATGAAAATTCTCAATAGCACACTGTAGGAGCAACGAAGACGCTCCTGCAGCGTACTTGATCGCCCACCATACAGTCCGGACGTGGCGGCCCCTGATTTTCATCTCTTTGCTCATATGAACCACTGGCTATGGAGACATTTTCGCACAGGCAACGAGCTACAGGCCAGCGTAGAGAATTGACGGAAACCAAAAACGGCTGCCTTCTATGACAAGGGTCTTCAAAAAATGATTCAAATGGCTCTGAGCACTGTGGGACTTAACATCTATGGTCATCAGTTCCCTAGAACTTAGAACTACTTAAACCTAACTAACCTAAGGACATCACACACATCCATGCCCGAGGCAGGATTCGAACCTGCGACCGGAGCAGTCGCACGGCTCCGGACTGAGCGCCTAGAACCGCTAGACCACCGCGGCCGGCGACAAGGGTCTCTGATAGTTGGTACAGCGCTACGACAAATGTCTAAGTCGGAGCGGAGACTTTGTAGAGAAGTAGCTTGAAGCTGTAGCTAACTATTGCAAATAAAACACTTTTGATTTTCACAGTGGTTTCCATTTCGCAGCCGATCGCATCTTACGTTCCGAACTGCCCTCGTATGAATTGTTCAAGTAAAATTCTGTTTTTTCTGTATTTCTGCTCTACGACTGAGTCTGCGCAAGGCGTTCCAGTGCTGTTCTGACGACATGGCAAAGGGGAATACCGGGCACTACTGGAGTCCAGCCGATGGCCAACGGGCGGCAGACGACCTGGAAGAGGTTGTCGAGACTTAATATGATTATCAAAGTGTCTTGCTAAATAAATGAAGTGATGAAACTGTAACCGCTGTTCTATGTAATGTCCAGCAGTGAAAATTAAAAAGTAATGTTCTCCCACATATGTGTCAGTTGGTGATTCAGTATACGTCAGAATGCCTCAGGAGAAGTATATTATCTCGCACAGGAGAGATACGAAGTACGAGGATATTAAATTCTGAGGGTTCCAAGTTGCAAGTAGATTCGCCAAGCAACTTTAACGCAAATTCTCATAGCTCAAGTGAAGTCTTAAAGAAGCTAAATGGAAGTTTAGCGGCAATGTTATTCCACATTGTGGTTACTCGGAAGTGAAGATTGTATCTCTGTCGGTTAATATTGAGGAGACTTGAATAATTATTTAAATTGTCCGTCTGTAATGACACAATGAATTTTAAAAGAAGTCTGACGAACTGTTGATGTTCAGTTAGCCATAATGAATAATTAATTACAAGTTGAAAGGGACGAAAAAGCTATTTAATGAAAGTTACGACTCTAGTGCATGCTAATTATGCCAAGTGATCTGAATTGACTTATTAAAGGAAATTAGGCTTTGGTAGAGAACTTAGATGGCAGTATTGTGACTGTTCTATGTTTGCAGTTACCTCTCAAGGCCACTATAATAAATATCGAGTTGATATTTTAGCACGAATTATCCCACTTCTTAGTTAGAGTGTTATCTATGGGTGTGAATCAGGCCTGAAGTGAACATTAGTAAGTATTATCGTAAGAAACTTTCATTATAAATGCACATGAATGAAGACATTGTCACCAGAAATTAAGAAATTATGTGAATATCGGTTACTACTCGTAGTTCGTTGGTTTCATAAAATTGCAAACTTTAACCCACGAACAGAATTCAACATTGTTCATGCAAAGTTATTCAAGGATCTCATTCTTGCTACCGAAAAGTATCTGCCATTGAAAAACAGCATTTAATAGAAGAAAATTTTAATTTGAGTGGAAGATTGATGCGTGCTGTTCTATTTCCTGGATAGACTGCAATTTTCAAGGCGACATACAGTCAAATAGCAAATTAATAGGTCCCTATCCATTAAATAGTTCGTCGCAGGCAGCTTGTTGTTGACATCAGGAGAGGCGGAACAACGAACATGGATCTATAGATAGAAATGTATTGTTAGGGAAGGGAGAGCTGAATTAAAATCCTTCTGTATCTAAATCACTTCCGGGTATGCATTTGCCTCGGAAACCATGGAGACGCCTGAACAGAATCAGAAAAAGGCATGCCAGAACGAGAGCTATGCTCTTTAAGTATAAAATGTCTAAAAATCCTCAATGCGAATACGGCGCCCCAGAACAAACAGTACGGTACATAGTAAACGAGTGTCCACATTGGAAATTCCGAGGTATGTGGGATTATCTGCCAGCAAAAACAACGGAAGCAATTGAGAGGCTGAACTCACTGGACATCACATTGTACCAGACGCAGAGTGAAAATTTAAGTGCTGTATAAAAACTATGTTTTATTTAATGTTTAGATACTGTAATTGCTATTAAACACTCAGTATCTTTTACATTTTATTTGTAATACGGGTCTTTTTGGCCAATGCTGTGTAGTTCTTCGTGTATCAATGTTTTGTATTTGAGTGTAAGATATTGATTACCCCGACTGGCGCCATATGATGAATAATATGGAATTGACCTTAGTCATGTACCGTGTGCCACAATCCTATTCCTAATTCCAAAAGTATTCTGTGCGTCAGCAACGATGAATATGGTTATAAAAACTGTTTGGTTTTGTTGACAATAATAACTGAATCGCTAAAAATTTGAGTAAAATTCTAGTACCGTTACAGGAAGTCTGTACATGTTACATTGCATAATCTTAACTGAAATCTGCTCTTTGAAGAAAATAACCAGTTTCATATTTTGTTCTCTTTTCAAGCCATTCTTATATGAGTAAATGAATAATATTTGCGGCATTTATGTTTCAGGAGTGTTCTAGACAATTAACGCGATGCATTATTGTATTAAGGGGCCCCCCGATATTCTATAAATATGTTTGTACATTGCTTGAATGGATATCATAAGAGATATTCTTTCAAAACTGCACAATTCGGTTAGCAGAAGTTATTGTGAGGGAGATGTTTGGTAGTCTGTTAATATACCATTGTACAGAGATATACAAAATTAGTTGATAGTGATTGATTACAGAAATCTGTCCACAAGCGAAATATAACCTGGAAGTTGTTTTACGTACTGAATCTTTGAAGCTTAACATCATAAACACTAACTTATTTCTTGATTATATTTTTACTTGGATACAAATAATTACAACCGCTAAACGAATCCTTGTTCAATAATTGCTTTCCAAACCAGACTCTCTCGCATAAAAGAATCTTGTGTTTTGGAGACGAAACCAGAAGTCAAATTTTTGGTTATGGGACACCCACAACCGTAACACATAATGTTCGTGATTAAAAATTCGTTACAGGTAAACAGTTAATTATTGACTTAAGTCTTTACATCACCAGCTTTCAGGGACTCATCCCCTTCATCAGATGTATCTATAAATAGCAAGTCGAAGAGTCCGTGTCAGAGCTAACTTACATGACAACAACACGTTTGCCATACAGGGCATTCCTAAAGATGGGGCTGAGTTCCTGAAACTTGATAGGGTAAATGCTACAGTCCATAAATAAGCGTACAACTGTAGCGGATGTCCAATTGCTTCAGATCCATTGGTTACACGATCACGGTCATAAATCTTGAGAAAAGATAACACTAACTTGCTATTACAGTAATACTTTGTTATATTTACACCGAAACATCAGTCTACAGTTCAGTTTCGACATTTAGTGAGCACCGGAACACCATTGTCATATCAAAGACGAAAATTAGGCTGTTAAATTAGAAGTAGTGAATCTCATGCTCGTCTTCCTGATATCAATAAGAAAGAGAAGGAGCAAACAAGTTTGTATTGGTGACTGGATAAAGAGAAGACATAATCCTTGGAGTTCAGCGATCGTGTTGGAAGAAACTACTCTGGAAGACCCCGGAAGCTACTTCAACTATCCACGAATGACGTCATAACAATTCCCAGATTATCAACAGAGGTCAAGACGAATTAAGGAATTAAGATCCTGAAAACGAGAATTATTTTTGTCGGAACTGAAACTGCTGTTTATACCTGGTATCCCAGGAGGAACGGTCAATATTCAGGGATATGACAGTAACGATTATTCGATGCAAAATAGTCTATTAAACATGGGCTCTAAAATGCATACCTAAAGGGGTATGAGCATTTTTTTTACCTTCGATAGTGTGGAACAAATGTCGTCTCAGCAAGATCTTTGCTTTCCATAATTTGGGAATACCTAGTATGGAACAAAATAAGGAGAAAATTGCCTAGTAAACATTGGCTCTAAAGTGCATATATTCAGAGTTATGAATGATTGTTCTTATTCGCTCAAGTGAAACACATCTGCTATAAGCCTAAAACGAAACACAACTGACAGTTTCTTGACGTAAAGTTAGAAGAAACTTCTCCCCCCCCCTTCCCCCCTCCCCCCCTCTCCGAATCAGAATAGTGCATGTGCTATGGCTGGCAGCATAGTTGAAAGTTCGTTCAGAAACGTGGCATAACAGACCAAAACATTTTAATTACTGGATGGTTATAATTAAAGTCGGGGTGCACTCAGCCTCGTGATGCCAATTGAAGAGCTACTCGACCGAATAGTAGCGTCTCCGTTCAAAGAAAACCATCATAACGACTGGGAGAGCGGTGTGCTGACCACACGCCCCTCCTACCCACATCCTCATCTGGGGATGACACGGCGGTCGGATGGTCCCGATGGGCCACTTGTGGCCTGAAGACGGAGTGCTTTATAATTAAAGTGATGGTGTTCCGACTGCTGCAGTGCGGGCTGTATAGATGACACTAAAACATCGTAGGTACGTTCATTAATGGGTGCGTTTGCGAAGTATGAGAGGAAAAAATAATAGTTCCACTTTCTGCCACCAGGTGAAATTACGGAGATTTAAGCAGTCATAATGTGAAATATTTCCTGGTTTGACGTCAATATTCCGTTTGTCACTGGGGGACACGTGTTTATTTTTTTGTGAAGAGATTGTAAGTGAAAGGGTTAAAACGCGAAATTTTTCACGCGAAACGCAATGGCTATTGAGAAGAAAGACGGTACACTGTTGGTAAAATTATTTTACCAGTACGGCAGCAGTAGCAGCACTGCATTACGGGAATATGGCCCGCAGAAACAGCTGAGGAGAGGTCACATGTCAATACATAGGCTAAAGAATATGACCAAGAAATTGGAAGAAACAGGTGAAATTGGTGTGAAACTTCCCCTTAGAAAAATTTATGAATGATTGTGCTGATAAACCTCTTACGTTATTTGATTTTCAAACAGTTGAGCAGAACTGAACGTACTCAGACATTTCGCTCTTTACTTATTCTGATCAACACTAAACTGACACACAATATTTTTAGCACAACGCAATCTGACTTTCGATAATCCCTACAAAAGAATGGCCCTGACTAACAATAACCTATACCTTTCATGAATCACTTACCTGGGAAATATCTACTGCAATACAGCGAGCGCCAATACTGCCAGCTAAATAAGGATTCTAACTACTGAAGACACTAACTACCGATAGGCATAGTTAGCAAATGAGAGATTTTGATAGAGAACAAACAATGTACTTAATAGTGTTAAAAAACATCCAGTCATCCAGTCTTACAAATTTACTGTCTCTGATGGACACACGTCCAGATCAACTCTCTCCCCACATCCACCACTGCTGGCGGCTCACCTTCCACCACTGCTGGCGGCTCACCTCCAACTGCGCAATGCTACGCGCTATTAACAGCCAACCGCCCAACACTACAATAGCAAATTCCGACAATGCAAACCAGCCACAGACTGCACACAGTACAGTCAGTGATTTTCATACAGAGCGCTACGTGACGTTACCAACATAAAAACCTAGACAGCCTACTTACACGTGGTGCAGCATGGAGACGGCCCATTGCCATGGCAGTTGTTGCTGTAGCTATAGCCGACCGTACAGCACGTGCCTAGACTCTGCAGCAGTGCCCGGGTTGTGTTGCGGGAATTATGTCTGCCCTGGTCAACAGTACAAACGCTCTTGCAGCGCGTTTTATACTAGTGTCCCTACATGATACAGAACGAGCAACGAATGAAACCCCAAGATAGGCTACAATGCAGTGACTTCGACCTTCACTTCTTTGTACCTATGAAAATGGATAGCATGAGGCCGGAGAATATTCCTCGGACGGGTAAGGCATATTCCACAGTTGCCGTGAATCATATAACTGTCACAGATGGGGCTATACTACGCCTATGTTGTGCACGAACATCCACTGCACTGAGCTTATGTGACCATGCAGTGTGGTTTCACAAGCTCCTTCATTCTCGGTCCGTTTTCGTGTGGGAAATGGCACCTTACGAGCGTGTTAGGTGTACACTAAATATGCTGCAGGTAACTGTCTACCATTCTGTGCTATCAATGCAGCATTTTGCTGAGTCGGTAGACCACACTGAACACATGTTGTGACTTGTGACATAATCCCAATAAACTTGTCAGAACCACCGTTATCTTGTGTTTGATCGTTTATTCCCTTTCCCTGCGCATACACCACGTCCTGACCGGCTATAGAACCATATTTCCACCTGGTACCACGAAGTGGAAGTCGCTTTTGTTCAACGTGCTTCACGAGCGCACCTGTTACTGGACATGACTAGGATGTTTGAGTGTCCTGAGATGTTTACAACCAGCTCTGCAGCCTCGGAACGCCGTTAGTTCAGTTATAACCACTCAATACAACATTACAATCCTCTGAGTTACGCGGGAAAATGCGTGTTCGTTTGTAGCCTGCCCGCCAGAAAGATTCGTGGCAGCGCTCGCGAGTTCCTGACAGGCAGGCGCAGCGCAGGACAGAAAGCAGAAGGCGGCTGCGGCGAGAACTGCAGACGAGATGGCTGGTCACGTCGCTGCCCGAAGTGGGAGGCTGGCACGCACATCGACACCAGGTGCCAAGTTTCAGCCGAAAGTGACCCAAGCGGTCTTGATCCTTAAGCAGAGCACTTGTCTTGAACTGGCGCGGTTCGGCAACCGTTAGAACCACCAATCAAACAATAAAAGCCCTAGAACCCATGTAGTTAAATGATAGCAGAACACACTTGCAGAGCGGTCCCAAAGAGACAAAAATAGTGAGACTATACAGTAAATCACATCTCAATATGTTTAGAAGTTGATGAGAATCTGAAAGAAATTAAAAAACAACATACAGAGCTCTGCAAAATTTCAGAATGAGATAGATAAAGTAACATAACTTATTGACTAGTCATTGGAAATAGATGAATGTGATGGAGCATGTTGCCAGAGGTCTCCTACTCGTTTAAAGAAAGTTAGACGTGACTTGGTGTGAGGCCAGCGAGACGCCGGCCGGTGTGGCCGAGAGGTTCTAGGCTCTTCAGTCTGGAACCGCGTGACCGCTACGGTCGCAGGTTAGAATCCTGCCTCGGGCATGGATGTGTGTGATGCCCTTAGGTAAGTTAGGTTTAAGTAGTTCTACGTTCTAGGAGACTCATGACCACAGATGTTAAGTCCCATAGTGCTCAGAGCCATTTGAACCTTTTGAGCCAGCGAAACTACAGAGTCAAATGGGGCTGGCCCCTCAACACGAGGGAGCTGAGGTGTCAGTCAGCGGTCAGTTGACGGTGCATTGTGATGGTTTTCTGTACTAGAAAATGGCACGGAGACAACATTTAAGCGACGTCGCACTAGGAAGGATCATCGGGGGATGGAAGAAGGACAAAGTGTGACGAGAGTGTAGCCCGGGAATTTAGTATTGCTCACAGCATTGTTTCGTGTGCATGGGAATACTCCGGACCTGGGGCGCTGCAGACCGAAGGAGAGGAAGTGATCGGCCACGGCCTGCTACTGCAGCAGAGAGCCGCTGCATTGTGTCAGCTAAGAAGGGACCCATGCTAAGCAGTGGGTGCAGTTGCAACGACATTTAACAGGACTGCAAGGCAAGTAATATCTACGCCACGCAGCGGTACGATGAGTGCCTGGGGGTGGTCTCTTGGCCCGACGACCAGTATGTTGTTTCCATTGACAGCTGCACATGGACGGCATAGTTTTCGATGGTGCCAAGAGTGTAGGGACGGCACCAGCTTGGAGTGATATCGTGTGTTCTTCTCGGATGACAGCAGATTTAGCCTGAGTGGTGATTCTGGACGTACCCTCATACTGCGAAATGCGAACACGGTATGCACCTACTGGCATTGTCGAACACGATCGTCTTGGTTGTCCAGGAGTGATTGCATGGAGAGGCTAAATGTTTCGTGAGCCTAATAAGTGGGAACCTTTAAAGGTCGTACACTAGCCAGTGAACATTATTGTCTCACTGCATTCATTCCCTATGTGAGTCTTTTCAGGGTTGACTTGATTCTTGTAGATGACGGAACGAGACGTTGTTGAAAAGCTCAGGTGGAGGAGCTCTTGGAAAGAGAAGATGCTCTGCGAATGCACTGATATGCCCGTTCCCCCGACTAAATGACCATCGAGCACGCTTTACAGCACGTCCACATCCACCAACGACCATCCAGCAGGCGTGAACTGCGCTGGTGGAGGAATGGAACAGCTTGTTACAAGGACTCCTCACCAATCTCGTGGCCAGCGTCGGAGGACGTTGTAGAGCGTGGACTGCTGTCCTGTTACCAATACCCCGTCTTTCGTAACGTCCTGGGGACCATTGTAAACGTCGGTAACTTCACTGTGTTTATAGTCAAGGAATAAAGGAGTCATTTGTATTTGCCTATTTGCATATTTCTTTCAGCTACTTTCATTACTATACTGTGCAGTCATCTCTCTGCACCGTCCAAGCTTCATCAAGCTGTCTTACTTGGAAGTGACACATTGCGCGAAAGCTACCTTCTTCCTTAAGTTTTGCACCTCTTTATATTTAGAAAACTCGTAACTTCGTATAACAAAGCGGCACGAAGCAGAGCTGCTCATTTTAAGGAATGTGTGTCGTACATTGCGAATCTATTTCTAGATTTTCATAATTCTAAGGATTTTAAACAATATCGTGAATATAGTGTATTTTACTAATTGCTTTAATCAATAGTGAAATAGTATAGAAAACATCGAGACGTAATAGGAAATTGCTCTACGAAACAAAGTAGTTGATATGTCACAAAACGTAGTACACACTAGTCGTAATGAAGGAAAAACAGACACTTTGCCATTTCAAAAAAACTGCAATCGTAATTTCGATCACTGGAAAGTATCCGAAACTAGAACGTAGTTCACAGTGTTGTGTTTCACATAAAAACTGTCTCTCCTATATATAATCTAAAAGCAATAACAATTCCAAGTGGCTCAAAGATTTTAGCGTAATCTTTCAACTGGATGCCACATTAGCGAACTGCGTGTTCCTAAATTACCCTTTTACCCTAGTGATCAAACAGGGGTAAGGTGATCTACACAAGGTGGTCCATTGATGGTGACCGGGCCAAATATCTCACGAAATAAGCATCAAACGAAAAAACTACAAAGAACGAAACTGGTCTATCTTGAAGGCGGAAACCAGATGGCGCTATGGTTGGCCGCTAGATGGCGCTGCCACAGGTCAAACACATATCAACTGCGTTTTTTTAAAATAGGAAACCCCATTTTTTTATTACATATTCGTGAAGTACGTAAAGAAATATGAATGTTTTAGTTGGACCGCTTTTTTGCTTTGTGAAAGATGGCGCTGTAATAGTCACAAACGTATAAGTACGTGGTATCACGTAACATTCCGGCAGTGCGGACGGTATTTGCTTCGTGATACATTACCCGTGTTAAAATGGACCGTTTACCAATTGCGGAAAAGGTTGATATCGTGTTGATGTATGGCTATTGTGATCAAAATGCCAAACGGGTGTGTGCTATGTATGCTGCTCGGTATCCTGGACGACATCATCCAAGTGTCTGGACCGTTCGTCGGACACTTACGTTATTTAAGGAAACAGGAAGTGTTCAGCCACATGTGATACGTCAACCACGACCTGCAACAATTGATGCTGCCCAAGTAGGTGTTTTAGCTGCTGTCGTGGCTAATCCGCGCATCAGTAGTAGACAAATTGCCCGAGAATCGGGAATCCCAAAAACGTCGGTGTTGAGAATGCTACATCAACATCGATTGCACCCATACCGTATTTCTATGCACCAGGAATTGCATGGCGACGACTTTGAACGTCGTGTATAGTTCTGCCGCTGGGCACAAGAGAAATTACGGGCCGATGACAGATTTTTTGCATGCGTTCTATTAAGCGACGAAGCGTCATTCAACAACAGCCGTAACGTAAACCGCCATAATATGCACTATTGGGCAACGGAAAATCCACGATGGCTGCGACGAGTGGAACATCAGCGACCTTGGCGGGTTAATGTATGGTGCGGCATTAGGGGAGGAAGGATAACTGGCCCCCATTTTATCGATGACAATCTAAATGGTGCAGTGTATGCTGACTTCCTACGTAATGTTCTATCGATGTTACTACAAGATGTTTCACTGCATGAGAGAATGGCGATGTACTTCCAACATGATTGATGTCCGGCACATAGCTCATTGGTGACAGAGCGTAAGCATGGCCACAGTAAGGGTGGAGAAGGAAATTAACTGTTTGCATTGTAAAAGAACCATTGCGACATCTGGCTTAAACGATTTAGAGAACCACTCCAATAAACAGCAAGGAGAAAGCGAACACTATCTTGAACAAGATTTTACAAGACACAATTTCTTTCTTCCAGAATGATATTCTAATGTTTGAAATCTGCAGGCTTCGCGTGGAACTGATTTTAAGTGTTTGAAAGTGAAATTCAAAATAATCTGAGAAAGTAGTATTACAGATGAAACTGCTAACTAGGACGACAGATCCTTGATCACTCCCACCAGTTAAAACGAAAGTACGAATTTTGTACACAGCACAAGTATTCGTTTGTCTTAGCGTCATTGAAAACTTCAAATTGTAGTCGATTACATTTTAAGAAAATTTAAAAATAATGATTACATTCCATTTTCAAATTGTAGTCGATTACGGTTTAAGAAAATTTAAAAATAATGATTACATTCCATTTTCCAACACACACGCACATATATATAAGGGCATAAGTGCAGAACCGGCCGGAGTGGCCGGGCGGTTCTAGGCGCTACAGTCTGGAACCGCGCGACCGCTACGGTCGCAGGTTCGAATCCTGCCTCGGGTATGGATGTGTGTGCTGTCCTTAGGTTAGTTAGGTTTAAGTAGTTCTAAGTTCTAGGGGACTGATGACCTCAGCAGTTAAGTCCCATAGAGCTCAGAGCCATTTGAACCGTAAGTGCAGATATGTTTAGTGGCACCTGAGGACAGTGTACTGAACAACACCGCATCAGTATTTATTTGCATTTATTTCATTCGCAGACTAATAATATAGCTGTTAGGAGTATACTTTTCCAGGTTGGTTAGTACATGTAGCAACAACAAGCCATTAGTGCAACAAGCGGTTGCGTAGACGCAAAACGGTTAGTCAATACTGACGGGCATACTCGACTTATCGGTGCAGTTGTGACTGTGCAGAAAATGTCAGGCAGCAAATGATGTGAAGTACTTGCGGAGAGACTGTTAGACGCAGAGAAAAAAAAAACAGCTAACATACTGAAGTGGGTAGATATTAAGTTACTAATGACCAGAACACCTGCACTTATACACCTGACCCCCTGCATATATAGCGGGTGCCCTATCTACACGTCGAAAATGAAGAGGTTTTACCGTGATCTTGGCGATAGAAAGCTTTTTCTTTACCTAGTGGTGAGTACTATTTATTTGGAATGACTCTGCTACACACTGCAAAAACGATGTTGGAAATATCTGCCGAATCAGGAGGGAAAATACGCTTGATGACGCATAGAGGGATATCCTGTATATACAATTTTTAATTAAAATTTCCGCATATGTAAGCCAGTCGTGATGACGTGCACTCTACGAACATCACTGTTCCATTTTATAACTATGACGCTGAACAGATACGATAGTTCATGTCAAATGTCGAAGATAGGTGTTAGATGACTGTATGAAGTATTACCTTTGTAACAAGGTATTTTATATATTTTATTTTTCACTTTACCTTGCACATTTAAATTTTTTATTTAATAGTAACTTTTCCGTGTCTTTCGATCCGAGACCGATTAACTGTTCTAACGCCATCTATTACGGTCAAGATAATTGTGTACAGTAACAAGGGAGACCAAAGAAAGGTCAGTGTTAGATACATCTGGGAAACAACAAGGAGAAACAGTAAAATCTGTCAGTTCTCCAATTTTAATTTTGGAATCTTACAAATCTAAAAAGAGAGCAGCGAGAAAACTCACCTTTTTTAATAAAAAAAGAAAGACTTTGTGTCCGTCAATAAATGTGATGTGCAATATTTCTTTCTTCTAGAGGCACTTACAGCAAAATTCTTGCAGTCGTAAGTCAATACATTGGACGTATTTAGGCATAATAAGCTGTACACAGGAGACGGTCGATAGAATGTACCCTTCGCACTTCACGAAAGACGCCCTGAAGTCTGCAGAGCTGCCGGTGACCGCGGCAGCAGCTGAGGTCGCGCAGAGCTTTAACAATGGGGTCGTAGCGCAGAAATCATTAAGCGGCGTGGAGTTGGTCCGCGGTGGGCCACCTGTGGCCAGACCGGCGGGCTAATGAAGTTGCTGGCCGGTAATTATCGATAGTCGAAGGCCAGGGGCGGGTCGGGGTCGACCGATTAACCCTACGTCGCTGACCCGCAGGTGCCGCGCCGGAGCGCCCGGCGTGCCGGCGCCGCTTCCCCCCCCCTGTACTTGGACGCCGTTCCTCTCCCAATAACTGCTCCGGAACGTCTTCAGGCGACCTTCATGGTACCTTTTGTAAGCACTGTAAGCTAGTCGTCTACAATACATCTGAAAATTTCAAAAAAAGAATTTATTGTTCTTAATTGATTCTGCCACTATATTCTATTAGTGTTTCAAATTTTTCAGCGAAACGGAATCCAGAAATATAAGTGTAATTAAGATTTTCCCAAAGAATATTTTATTCAATGACTGTGTAATAAGATTAAAAGATATTTTTAGGTTGTGGGCCCTACTTACACATCAGTATCTCTTTAAGAGCTACGTCGTTAATAAAAGTCAACAATCAGTATTCTTTACTTTTAATTTTGGTGCTCATAAAGTACGCACACCCCTCCCGCCGTTCTAAGTATACCCTACTGAAAATCCCTTGGTATTACTTTATTTTACGTTTTCGTATACTATGTAAATTTGGCCACATCATGGAACTATGGGGGCGGTCAATAAGTAATGCAACATGTTTCCTTTTCTCTGACCATTTCGGTTGGAGAAATGCGGAATGTGTTGTGAGATCATCGAGAAATGTTCCCACTTCAGTCCCTATAGTTTCTTGAAGTTTCGTCAGGTGACGGCATTGTACGTAGCCTTCAAAATGGTGTATGTAACGGAAGTGCGTCTCAAGCAGAGGGCGGTCATTGAATTTATTTTGGTGCAAAACCAGAGCATCACAGGTATTCACAGGCGCTTACAGAATTTCTAGGGAGAAACGGAAGTGAACAAAAGCACGGTAAGTCGCTGGGTAAGTCCTCTGTCGTCATCGCAACGACGTGGCTGAGAACTGTCCGTTACCCCTCGTGGCGCCCGGCCGCCCGCAGCTGTGACTCTTGCCGTTCTGGAAAATGGTTCAGATGGCTCTGAGCACTATGGGACTTAACAGCTGAGGTCATCAGTTCCCTAGAACTTAGAACTACTTCAACCTAACTAACCTAAGGACATCACACACATCCATGCCCGAGGCAGGATTCGACCTGACTGAAGCGCCTAGAACCACGCGGCCACTCCAGCCGTCCGCCGTTCTGGACTTCAACGTGTTTCTCATCACGAAAATGCAAACGAACTTGTCCTTATCCGTGACAATGCACGGCCTCACATAAGTCTGCGCACCAGAGAGGAGCTCAAAAAGCTTCACTGGACTCTTCTTCCTCATCCACCCTACAGCGCGCACCTCACACCCTTCGACTTCCATCTGTTTGACCCAATAAAGGATGCGCTCCGTAGGAAGCAGAGCGCGGATGATGGAGAGGTTGTTGGGGCAGCAAGACGCTGGCTCCGACGTGGATCAGTAGAATGGCACCGTGGTGAAATACAGACCCTCCCAGCTAGGTGGCGTTAGCCTTCGATTACACGTAGATTATGTTGAAAATAGGATTTCGTAGCCAAAAGAGGTAGGAAATAATATTGCGTGTTGGGATCCTGAATAAAATCAGCCTGCTTTCAGACTAGTCACAACATCGTTTTGTAGATTCCCATCTACTTTATTTGCACACAGACAATCCAGAACGCTGTAACGGCTGAAGACTGTGATGTTAGTACGATAAATGTGTAACACCGAAAATGCAGATAAAATACCTTCTCCATTAGCCAAAATTTTTCGCCGTTTACGAATTGAATATACTACTTCCAGAATGAGATTTTCATTCTGCAGCGGAGTGTGCGCTGATATGAAACTTCCTGGCAGATTAAAACTGTGTGCCCGACCGAGACTCGAACTCGAGACCTCTGCCTTTCGCGGGCAAGTGTTCTACCACTGAGCTACCGAAGCACGACGCACGCCCGGTCTCACAGCTGTACTTCTGCCAGTATCTCGTCTCCTACCTTCCAATCTTTACAGAAGCTCTCCTGCGAACCTTACAGAACTAGCACTCCTGAAACAAAGGATACTGCGGAGACATGGCTTAGCCTGGGGGATGTTTCCAGAATGAGGTTTTCACTCTGCAGCGGAGTGTGCGCTGATATGAAACTTCCTGGCAGATTAAAACTGTTCGCAGGAGAGCTTCTGTAAAGTTTGGAAGGTAGGATACGAGATACTGGCAGAAGTAAAGCTGTGAGGCCGTGCGTGAGTCGTGCTTCGGTAGCTCAGTGGTGGAGCACTTGCCCGCGAAAGGCAAAGGTCCCGAGTTCGAGTCTCGGTCGGGCACACAGTTTCAATCTGCCAGGAAGTTTGAATATACTACTGTTAGTGAATGTGTAAGCTTCGTTGCAGAAACCATTTTTAATACATAATGGATGTAACAATGTATTTATTTGTGGATGCATATAATTGATTGTAATTATAGTGTAAATTTGGTAAATTCCAGGTAATTGCTAAGTTAACATTATTTAAATGTATCGATGGCAACGACAGTGCTGTACCGTTGTTTATCTTAGCGTACGGAGAGTCTCTGTCGCGCTGCGAGCGGAGAGGAAGCAGAGCAGCTTTAGTCTTGAAAGAGTGCGGAAGCGTGTGCTGGGCGCTCCTGCAGAGGCAGTGTGAAGCTACGAGGGCAGTTCAATAAGTAATGCAACACTTTTTTTCTGAAACAGGGGTTGTTTTATTCAGCATTGAAATACACCAGGTTATTCCCCAATCTTTTAGCTACACAACACTATTTTTCAACGTAATCTCCATTCAATGCTACGGCCTTACGCCACCTTGAAATGAGGGCCTGTATGCCTGCACGGTACCATTCCACTGGTCGATGTCGGAGCCAACGTCGTACTGCATCAATAACTTCTTCATCATCCGCGTAGTGCCTCCCACGGATTGCGTCATTCATTGGGCCAAACATTTGGAAATCCGACGGTGCGAGATCGGGGCTGTAGGGTGCATGAGGAAGAACAGTCCACTGAAGTTTTGTGAGCTCCTCTCGGGTGCGAAGACTTGTGTGAGGTCTTGCGTTGTCATGAAGAAGGAGAAGTTCGTTCAGATTTTTGTGCCTACGAACACGCTGAAGTCGTTTCTTCAATTTCTGAAGAGTAGCACAATACCCTTAAGAATTGATCGTTTGACCATGGGGAAGGACATCGAACAGAATAACCCCTTCAGCGTCCCAGAAGACTGTAACCATGACTTTACCTGCTGAGGGTATGGCTTTAAATTTTTCTTGTTAGGGGAGTGCGTGTGGCGCCACTCCATTGATTGCCGTTTTGTTTCAGGTTCGAAGTGATGAACCCATGTTTCATCGCCTGTAACGATCTTTGACAAGAAATTGTCACCCTCAGCCACATGACGAGCAAGCAATTCTGCACAGATGATTCTCCTTTGCTCTTTATGGTGTTCGGTTAGACAACGAGGGACCCAGCGGGAACAAACCTTTCAATATCCCAACTGGTGAACAATTGTGACAGCACTACCAACAGAGATGTCAAGTTGAGCACTGGGTTGTTTGATGGTGATCCGTCGATCATCTCGAACGAGTGTGTTCGCACGCTCCGCCATTGCAGGAGTCACAGCTGTGCACGGCCGGCCCGCACGCGGGAGATCAGACAGTCTTGCTTGACCTTGCGGCGATGATGACACACGCTTTGCCCAACGACTCACCGTGCTTTTGTCCTCTGCCAGATCACCGTAGACATTCTGCAAGCGCCTATGAATATCTGAGATGCCCTGGTTTTGCGCCAAAAGAAACTCGATCACTGCCCGTTGTTTGCAACGCACATCCGTTACAGACGCCATTTTAACAGCTCCGTACAGCGCTGCCACCTGTCGGAAGTCAATGAAACTATACGAGACGAAGCGGGAATGTTTGAAAATATTTCACAAGAAATTTCCGGTTTTTTTCAACCAAAATTGGCCGAGAAAAAAAAGTGTTGCATTACTTATTGAACTGCCCTCGTATGATCGCGCCAGTGGAGGCGCACATACTTTATTAAGCATCAAGTATGGGGAGCACGGTCGGAGGGGACAGGCGGATGGAGCTGCAATTCTAGCTATCGTCTGTCCCATTATTACACGTGGATCTGGTGATGACTCGTGGTTCTCAACCAGCAGTAGCCGAAACAGCAGCAGCTCTTCGTCGTCGGCACGGCTACAACATCGTAAGACAGTTAACTGATAAAATATAACTAATATTGTACAGGCCTTACCCAGTGGCATTTCTTCAACAAACTTTAATGACTAACTTTCTTGAATAATAACCAGCAATTGTCAAAACTTTTAGGGCATCTGTGTTGTCATTGTCTCCAAACATCATTACCAAGCAGGGTCCGTTTCCTTTCCATGCAGTCAACGAGTGTAGTAAAAATGTGAAATTTATTAACAATTTCCTGCCAGATTTGTTTGTTTGTTAATGATGAGTTTCAGCGTAAATTTTGCTGCCACAGTAACTATTTATTCTTGTACACAAGTTTAACTAACTTGTAATTTTGAGTATTAGCTTCACTCAGTCAAAGTAACATAAAATTTCAATGACAAAACAAATAACTAAAGATACAGCAGAAGTTATCACTGTGTAATTTCATTTATTCTATAATTATCTTTGCAAGTGACTTCTGTTGGCTTGGCACGTAATTTACTGTTCTTATGTTAAAAGTAAATCAGTTGCTCACTCGCTTAAAGTACTTAAAACAAATTCAATTCAGTCTTTGAATAATTAAAAGTAAATCGCTTGCCTTTTTTCAAATTTTGCATTACGTTACGCTCAGGTTACTGAAAGTAATTTTATATGTAACAAAATTTCAATTAGTCATTTATTTAACCAGCTACTTCTTTTTACTTTGGCTTCAAAATTTAGTATTTCAGAATAAGTAGCCGCAAACTCAATGCTTTCTGATTCATTTATTTTCTCGTGAACTGTTGTGTTGTGGTAAAGCGTAACAACCTTTTCTTGCTGTACCAGTGATTATTTGTTTAATTTTATGTGTCATTATCTTTCTTAGGTTACGGGATATTCATTACCCTAGTGGACTGGCGACCACTACCAGTACTAATCAGTACTTTTTGTATTAAATATTATGTGGTACCCTTCCCTCTCCCCCTTTCCAGTGCGCTTCATGAGCAATTGCACTATATTTCACCCATTTCAAAATTACCAGTATTTAGACTGGGTTTAGAATAGTTTCTTCCTGCAGAGGGGTCTGTTGTACAGATAGGTTTTTTTAAACTGAAATACAGAACGTAGGTACGTTTGAACATTTTATTTCGGTTTTTTCAATGTGATACATGTACCTTTGTGAACTTATCATTCCTGAGAACGCATGCTGTTACAGCGTGATTACCTGTAAATACCACATTAATGCAATAAATCGTCAAAATGATGTCCGTCAACCTCAATGCATTTCGCAATACGTATAACGACATTCCTCTCAACAGCGAGTAGTTCGCCTTCCGTTATGTTCGTACATGCATTGACAATGCGCTGACGCATGTTGTCAGGCGTTGTCGGTGGATCACGATAGCAAATATCCTTCAACTTTCCCCAGAGAAAGAAATCCGGTCCGGTCCGGTAAACATGCTCCGACGACCAATCCACCTGTCATGAAATATGCTGTTCAAAATGTCAAAGAAACACTATCTCACGTCATTCCTGTTCCCAGTGATGTCGTTCCATACACCTTTGCCATCTGCCATCTGCACATTCGTCAAGCTTAGGCGGAGAAGCGAACGACGCATATGTAACCCATGTCGTAATAAACGGAAACGGACTCCCATCCCTGATGGTGTACGACGTGTTACACTGTTCCACTGTTGCACCAGAGCCGAAGACGACGCAGATATGTCCTGAAATGCCAATCGGATGAATTGTTTATCTTCCCGGGGGGGGGGGGGGGGGGTCTTGAAGGTGCGACCTGACATATCTCATCGTGTTCTACAGCCTTTCGTGAACCATTCAGCAAGCACTCTTTTCACTGCCGAAAGACTTCGTCCCACACTAGCAGCAATTTCCCAGATGAATGCATCACATTCTTTCACGCCAATAATGCGTCCTGTTTCACACTCACTGATCTAACGGAAAGATTCGCGCATACGAGGCATTCTGCACCATCTGCTCAAGTCACACTGATCTACCTTCAGTTTCTAGCAACAAATAGAGCCACAGGCACGTTTCACCGGTAGGTGGTGAGCCGGCCGCTGTGGCCGAGCGGTTGTAAACGCTTCAGTCTGGAACCGCTCGATCGCTACGGTCGGAGGCTCGAATCCTGCCTCGGGCATGGATGTATGTGATGTTCTTAGGTTAGTTAGGTTTAAGCAGTTCTAGGGGACTGATGACCTCAGAAGTTAAGTCCCATAGTGCTCAGAGCCATGTTTGGTAGGTGGTGTTGCGCCGCAATATCGATGTTGACCTTTAGTCCGCCGGCTGTAGTGGCTCAAATGACAATCATTTCTGCAGAACATACTAATGCACATGTTTTGTGACTGTGAACGTCCTATCTGTAGTCGTTTAAGGTGTTTCGTTTGTTTCTGAACGTGAGTGTATTTATGTAAAAATAATCGTGGTGACAGTTTGAAATGTGTAACAAACATACATAAATACAAAACTGTATGTTATTCCAAAGGAAACCACCCATAGATGGCTTCACTGTAAAAAGCGGAACATGCCTGTAGGCAAAACAGAAATGCTGCAGAAGGAAAAAATGCATCTAGTTTATAAAAGAATATTTGTGTAAGGACGTTTGGACGGAAATTTGATAGCCCTCCTGAACAGGGTCCCGGGCATCACATTTCTCGACTGTAAGGTGGATGCGAAAATGTTTGTTTAAGGCAGCAAAGTTAATGTGTTTGAAAGACCGGGCTACAGCGGAGGGAAAATGAGCCTAAGAAGTGAGACTTGTGCCCGCTAGGAGTAGATGAGTTTTCAGAGCGGGTTCTTTGTCGGCTGGCGGCGCCCTCTGCAGACAGTGGACTAGGGAGGGTTCGGCCTCTTGATTGTGTTATTGTGCATGCAAGGAGCTAGCCGCGGGCGAGTCAATGGCGTGTTGATTTTAAGCGGAGGGTCAGCACGGGGAAGGGTGGCAGGGAGCCGCTGGCGCGGGTATACAGGCCGACCGCCGGAATGTGGTGACCCCAGGGTCAGCAATCGCCCCCGACCACTCGGTGTACCGTGGCCCTGCCGTCTGACTCAACCGGTGAGCGGTTTCTCGGTTCCTGGATGCAACCAGACACTGCCTATACCTGTGGCATGTGCTAGTTAAAACCAGGACAGTTATCGTTAATGATAACGTTTCATTTGACTTCCGTAAACTGCTCTTTACCGATCTACGCTGTCACCCAAAGAGCAGTAACTGTAATAGCTAAATAAAGAGTTTTCTTACACAGTTTCTAATGTCTGAGGAAGTTTCAAAAGCACAGCACTCGACATACAGTCGCTTTCTTGCTAGAGAGGGAAAGAGAAAACATACACTCCTGGAAATTGAAATAAGAACACCGTGAATTCATTGTCCCAGGAAGGGGAAACTTTATTGACACATTCCTGGGGTCAGATACATCACATGATCACACTGACAGAACCACAGGCACATAGACACAGGCAACAGAGCATGCACAATGTCGGTACTAGTACAGTGTATATCCACCTTTCGCAGCAATGCAGGCTGCTATTCTCCCATGGAGACGATCGTAGAGATGCTGGATGTAGTCCTGTGGAACGTCTTGCCATGCCATTTCCACCTGGCGCCTCAGTTGGACCAGCGTTCGTGCTGGACGTGCAGACCGCGTGAGACTACGCTTCATCCAGTCCAAAACATGCTCAATGGGGGACAGATCCGGAGATCTTGCTGGCCAGGGTAGTTGACTTACACCTTCTAGAGCACGTTGGGTGGCACGGGATACATGCGGACGTGCATTGTCCTGTTGGAACAACAAGTTCCCTTGCCGGTCTAGGAATGGTAGAACGATGGGTTCGATGACGGTTTGGATGTACCGTGCACTATTCAGTGTCCCCTCGACGATCACCAGTGGTGTACGGCCAGTGTAGGAGATCGCTCCCCACACCATGATGCCGGGTGTTGGCCCTGTGTGCCTCGGTCGTATGCAGTCCTGATTGTGGCGCTCACCTACACGGCGCCAAACACGCATACGACCATCATTGGCACCAAGGCAGAAGCGACTCTCATCGCTGAAGACGACACGTCTCCATTCGTCCCTCCATTCACGCCTGTCGCGACACCACTGGAGGCGGGCTGCACGATGTTGGGGCGTGAGCGGAAGACGGCCTAACGGTGTGCGGGACCGTAGCCCAGCTTCATGGAGACGGTTGCGAATGGTCCTCGCCGATACCCCAGGAGCAACAGTGTCCCTAATTTGCTGGGAAGTGGCGGTGCGGTCCCCTACGGCACTGCGTAGGATCCTACGGTCTTGGCGTGCATCCGTGCGTCGCTGCGGTCCGGTCCCAGGTCGGCGGGCACGTGCACCTTCTGCCGACCACTGGCGACAACATCGATGTACTGTGGAGACCTCACGCCCCACGTGTTGAGCAATTCGGCGGTACGTCCACCCGGCCTCCCGCATGCCCACTATACGCCCTCGCTCAAAGTCCGTCAACTGCACATACGGTTCACGTCCACGCTGTCGCGGCATGCTACCAGTGTTAAAGACTGCGATGGAGCTCCGTATGCCACGGCAAACTGGCTGACACTGACGGCGGCGGTGCACAAATGCTGCGCAGCTAGCGCCATTCGACGGCCAACACCGCGGTTCCTGGTGTGTCCGCTGTGCCGTGCGTGTGATCATTGCTTGTACAGCCCTCTCGCAGTGTCCGGAGCAAGTATGGTGGGTCTGACACACCGGTGTCAATGTATTCTTTTTTCCATTTCCAGGAGTGTATTTACGGTAATAATAATACTTTAGAGTCCAATTAAAGCGTTTAAAATTAATATTTCAAAAATATCAGGAATGTCTACAATCTTTAACCCCTGACTGGGTTATTTGGGGGGAGGAGACCAAACAGCGAGGACATCGGGTCTCATCGGATTAGGGAAGGAAGTCGGCCGTGCCCTTTCGAAGGAAACGTCCCGGCATTTGCCTCGAGCGATTTAGGAAAATCACGGTAAAAGTAAATCAGGATGGCCGGACGCGGGATTGAACCGTCGTCCTCCCTAATGCCAGTCATTGTGCTAACCACTGCGCCACCTCGCTCGCTGCTAACCCCTCACGGTTCATATATCATCGTGTGGCTTTCAGCAAACTGCCTATGAGTAATAACAGATGAAAATTTAAACTGGACTGAGCACGTAACTGTAATGTGCAAGAGTTATAAGCATCTCTCCATGCACTACAAAAATATTAAAAACCATTCCCTCGTGACATGAAAAAGAAACCTGCACAAACACTTACACTTCCAACTACTGATTACAGCGATGATACCCTAAAGGCCTTTCTCAGGAAAAATCATTGCGCCTAGAACTAGTTGTGAGTGCCTGTGTTCGTTATATCTCTGATGTTCGACTCTTTGGTCACTTTGGACCGTCATATACACAGCTAACCTGGCTGCGTGCAGACAAGGGCAAAGATTTCCATACCCCCTGTCTTCTTTACTGTCTTATCAACGAACCTATCACTCACATCCCTCCTCGGTAGTAACGCACTTGTATGAACTACACGGAAGAAACACCCATTCCTTCAGAACCAGATCCTCTCTGTCCCACCTCATCTTTCAGCCATCTTCTCGAAGTCCTTAGTTGCAGGAACCCGACCATGGAACAACCTCCCGCAATTTATTAGAGAGATAAATAAAATCTCCAGCTTCAGAAGACAGGTAATGACACATCTATCAAAGTAACAATACGATTACCATTGCCCCTGTACACACTCGTTATCCTTGTACATGCCTCTTGCCATCCTAATCTTCCTCATTTCCCAATATTCTTAGCCGATGAAGTCTCCTAAATTTCCTTATCCCAGAACTCAGCATATCAGTGAAAACCTATTACGTGTGCCTGTGAATTCTTCTTTTATCTGTCGCTACCAGTATTGTTATTAATGTCACTGTTATTATTATTATCGTTACTATTATTATCACTATTAGTGGGTGCAGCTGCAGTAGCTCAGTAATGCCAGTATTATCTCTGTTTGTTCATAGTCGTTATAATTTACTTACACTGCCACTTCACACTCACATCATTTTAATTCCAGTTGTCAATTTAAAATTACTTCTCAGGTAATAGATGCCATATGTTTGAAACCCTGGTCCGGTGTAAGAGAGGGCTTGATGGCCCTAATCAGATCAGGTTACATAAATAAAAAAATAAATGGAATTGCGTTATACATTAACGAGTTTATTTGCCACTGTGGCTCTAACAATTAATCAAACACACGCAAACTGTCAAAAAGCAATAAAAGAACACATTAAAGAAGATGCATCATCACTGTTTCATAATTTTGTATGTTTCAATTCTAGCACATTATAGATCAAAATCAAGTTCCTTATTCCTTGGGCATGGTTGTCTCTGTTGTCCATAGTGTAAGTTAGTTTAAGTAAGATTAAGTAGTGTGTAAGCCTAGGGACGGATGACCTCAGCAGTTTGGTGCCATAGAACTTACCGCACATTTCAAAATTTCAATTTCATTAAGCTCTGATGTAAAGTGACATTAGGAAAATACTTGCGTGCTGTTTTTCACACGAACTTGCACGGAGTGGTGTATTAAAAATTTTCATAAGAAATTAAATTTTTTCGTTAATGTAAACAATTGTTGGGAGATGATTTAGTTCAAATGGCTCTGAGCACTATGGGACTTAACTGCTGTGGTCATCAGTCCCCTAGAACTTAGAACTACTTAAGCCAAACTAACCTAAGGACATCACAAACATCCATGCCCGAGGCAGGATTCGAACCTGCGACCGTAGCGGCCGGCTTGGATGATGAAAGACCGCAGTTAAGTGTTAATCTATTGTAAAAAAAATTAGTCAAATGGACACGGAGTTCGAAATATGTGACGAATTTAATTTTCTAGAGTAATTTGAAAAAGGAAAAGACAATCAGGTTCATATTTTATTAACTTTACATGTGATAGAGTCACTATGCTTATGAGAACATCAGCTAGAGTGCGACTGGAGAATAGAAGAACCGCTCGTCGGTGTCGTAATTTGATAGAAGTGTTGGGGACTTCTCGAAATACACACCTTTGGTTCCTGCTATCGACTATTGTATTAGGTGTAGTATCTGTCGAGAGACAGTCGAGTCGTCTCATGTTACTCTGGAGTAAGAGTAACATGATTAATGTAACCAGAATGAGATTTTCACTCTGCAGTGGAGTGTGCGCTGATATGAATCTTCCTGGCAGACCAAAACTGTGTGCCGGACCGAGACTCGAACTCGGGACCTTTGCCTTTCGCGGACAAGTGCTCTACCAACTGAGCTACCGAAGCACGACTCACGCCCCGTCCTCACAGCTTTACTTCTGCCAGTACCTCGTCTCCTACCTTCCAGACTTTACAGAAGCTCTCCTGCGAACCATGAGGACTAGCACTCCTGAAAGAAAGGATACTGCGGAAACATGGCTTAGCCACAGCCTGGGGGATGTTTCCAGAATGAGATTTTCACACTGCAGTGGAGTGTGCGCTGATATGAAACTTCCTGGCAGACCAAAACTGTGTACCGGACCGAGACTTGAACTCGGGACCTTTGCCTTTCGCGGGCAAGTGCTCTACCAACTGAGCTACCCAAGCACGGATCACGCCCCGTCCTCACAGCTTTACTTCTGCCACTACCTCGTCTCCTACCTTCCAAACCTTACAGAAGCTCTCCTGCGAACCTTGCAGAACTAGCACTCCTGAAAGAAAGGATATTGCGGAGACATGGCTTAGCCACAGCCTGAGGGATGTTTCCAGAATGAGATTTTCACTCTGCAGTGGAGTGTGCGCTGATGGGAAACTTCCTGGCAGACCAAAACTGTGTACCGGACCGAGACTCGAACTTGGGACCTTTGCCTCTCGCGGGCAAGTGCTCTACCAACTGAGCTACCCAAGCACGGATCACGCCCCGTCCTCACAGCTTTACTTCTGCTACTGTCTCCCTCCTACCTTCCAAACTTTACAGAAGCTCTCCTGCGAGGTCCGCTGCTCACTAAATTCCGAAATCCGATCTTCATCGAGGATGTAGAGCATACATTACTACCAACAACTTTCAACTCGCGCAATGATCACCGTTCAAAGATAAGGGAAATAAGAGCTCCTACTGAGGCGTTCAGACAGTCGTTTTTCCCTCGCGCGATCCGCGAGTGGAACATAGAGAGGGGGGGGGAATATGACTTTGACGCGAATTGTGCCCTGCGCCACACACCGCTTGGTGGCTAGCGGAGTATATATATATGTAAATGTAGATGTAGAGCATATGAGAATTGTAGTAGAGAAGGTGAATGGTCGACTTTGGTTTGTCGGGAGAATTTTAGGAAAGTATGGTTCATCTGTAAAGGACACTAGTGCGATCCATTGCTGCGTACTGTTCGAGTGTCTGTGATCCGCATCAGGTCGGATAAAAGGAAGACAGTTCAGAGGCAGGTAGGTTCGAGGAACACGCAAGTACTACGAAGACGCTCCAGGAACTGAAATGGGTATTACTGGAGGGAACGCGGCGCTCTTTTCGAGAAGCACTCCTGAGAAAATTGAGGGAGCTGGCATTTGAAGATGACTGCAAAGTGATGGTGGTGGTGGTTAGTGTTTAACGTCCCTTCGACAACGAGGTCATTAGAGACGGAGCGCAGGCTCGGGTTAGGGAAGGATTGGAGAGGAAATCGGCCGTGCCCGTTCAAAGGAACCATCCCGGCATTTGCCTGAAACGATTTAGGGAAATCACGGAAAACCTAAATCCGGATGGCTGGGGACGGGATTGAACCGTCGTCCTCCCGAGACTGCAAAGTGATTCTACTGCCACCATCGTAAATTTCGCGTAAGGACCATGCACATAAGATAGAGAGATTAGGGCTTGTATAGAGACATATAGTTAGTAGTTTCTCTCTCGCTCTGTTTCGAAGGTCGAGTATAATGACTTTTCTGGAGACTAGAAATCTACTCTGTAGGAAATATACTCTGCATGGGTTTCGAAAATGACGATCGTGTGAAACCCAGCTCGCGCTATTCGTACACGAGACTCAAGAGTTTCCCAGGTAGTTGCCGTGTTTCTTGACTTCCGCAAGTCATTTGATACAGTTCTCCATAGTCGTTTAATGAACAAAGTAAGAGCATATGGACTGACCAATTGTGTGATTAGATTGAAGAGTTCGGAGATAACAGAACGCAACATGTCATTCTCAATGGAGAGAAGTCTTCCGAAGTGAGAGTGATTTAAGGTTTGCCGCAGGGTAATGTCGTAGGACCGTTGTTATTCACAATATACATAAATGACCTTGTGGATGACATCGAAAGTTCACTGAGGCTTTTTGCGGATGATACCGTACTTTATCGAGAGGTTGTAACAATAGAAAATATTACTGAAATGCAGGAGGATCTGCAACGAATTGACGCATGGTGCAGGGATTGGCAATTGAATCTCAATGTAGACAAGTTTAATGTGCTGCGAATACATAGGAAGAAAAATCCTTTACCATTTAGCTACAATATAGCAGGTCAGCAACTGGAAGCAGTTAATTTCATAAATTATCTGGGAGTAGGCATTAGGAGTGATTTAAAATGGAATGACCATATAAAATTAACCGTCGGTAAAGCAGATGCCAGACTGAGATTCATTGGAAGAATCCTATAGAAATGCAATCGGGAAACAAAGGAAGTAGGTGACAGTACACTTGTTCGCCCATTGCTTGCATACTGCTCACCGGTGTGGGATCCGTACGAGACAGGGTTGATAGAAGAGATAGAGAAGATCCAATGGAGAGCAGCGCGCTTCGTTACAGGATCATTTAGTAATCCCGAAAGCGTTACGGAGATGACAGATAAACTCCAGTGGAAGACTCTGCAAGACGGACGCTCAGTAGCTCGGTACGGGCTTTCGTTGAAGTTTCGAAAACATACCTTCACCGAGGAGTCAAGCAGTATATTGCTCCCTCCTACATATATCTCGCGAAGAGACCATGAAGATAAAATCAGAGAGATTAGAGCCCACACAGAGGCATACCGACAATCTTTCTTTCCACGAACAATACGAGACTGGAATAGAAGGGAGAACCGATAGAGGTACTCAAAGTACCCTCCGCCACACACCGTCAGGTGGCTTGCGGAGTATGGATGTAGTTGTAGATGTAGATGAAAGGATTCGACCTGCAGTGATACGGGGTACATTGTGCCAGGCATTATACGGTGGCTTCCGGAGTATGTATGTAGATCCCACATCTCCGGTTAGTAAACGTGCAGCAGTGAGACGTCTGAGAGCATATAAATAACTGCTTTGCTGTGAATAGGAAAATACGCTCAACCACCAAGTAATGTTTCAGGAACTAACATTACAGAAGAGGTTAAACAACAGGAATACGCAAACGCTTCCGCAGCCTCAGCCGCGTGGAGTGTCGATGTTGGCAGCTGCAGTAAGAGCAGAGCAGGGTAAAGCCGTGGCTGCCCTGGAAGCAACCCTTGCAGCGACGTACAACCCCGGTACAAGGGCGGGGTGGCCTTTCGTTACACGAATCACTCCTGCTGTCCTCCCCTTCGCGTTCGATCCCCTTTTTTCCTCCCCCTTAAAGACTACGAAGTGGTGCGCGCTGGGTGCTACAGAAGGGGCAGCGCGCCTCGTCTGGCCGTAACGAGGACGGCGGTCGGCCGCGTCTGGACGTAAACAGATCCTGCAGGGTGGCACGGCGGTAGGGCGGCAGGGCGGTTCCCTCTACCTTCTTCTCTTTCCTCTGGGCAGACAGTTGCTCCCTTCAGCCAAAGGAATCAGAACACCTGTACGCATGTATCTGCTTTTCTCTTAGGTATCTGCTTTACAACGTAACTTCTATTTATTTCAGAATCTTAATCACGGCTGCGAAAAAGCTACTGTGTAAATCTGAAGAGGTTGGAAAATCAGCCAACCAGTTGCAAAACAAAGGTTTACTAGCCCTTGACCTCTGCTTCGCTATTTCTAAAAATATATTCTTCAGAAAGAGTGGGCCTTATTACATCATATGATGATACATTAGATTAGCGGAAGCTGAGCGGCTCTTGTCATACGCAAAATTGACAGAACGAGAATTATGCCTGTGGTCATTTACAAGTGAGCATTCAGTCTCAAGTACGATATATGTCATCTGGCTGCTATGTAATGCTTGGGGTTATTCTTGTTTTGTCAATTTTATATATGACAAGAGTCGCACAGCTTCATCTTATCTAATGTAGCATGATGTGATGTAACAAGGCCACTCCTTCTGAAGAAGATATTTTTAGAAATATGGAAACCTAGGTCAGGGGCTAGTAAAACTGTTTTGCAACTGCTTGGCTGATTTTTGAACCTCTTCCATTTATCTGTTCATTTGTTTGTTTATTTATTTATTATGTCATCATTCTTCTGACTGGTTTGATGCGGCCCGCCAGGAAACATCTTCATCTCAGAGTAGCACTTGCAACCCACGTCCTCAATTATTTGCTGGATGTAATCCAGTCTCTGTCACCCTCAACAGTTTTTCCATCTACAGCTCCTCTAGTACCATGGAAGTTAATCACTGATGTCTTAACGGATGTCCTATCATCCTGTCGCTTCTTCTTGTCTGTTGTCCATATGTTCCTTTCCTCTCCGATTTTGCGCAGAACCTTCTCATTCTATGCCTTATCAGTCCAACTAATTCTCAACATTCGTCTATAGCATAACATCTCAAATATCTCGATTCTCTTCTGTTCTGGTTGTTTCATAGTCCATGTTTCGCTACCATATATTGCTGTGTTCCAGACGTACGTTTTCAGAAATTTCTTCCCCAAATTACATCTACATCTACATCCCTATTCCGCAAGCCACCTGACGGTGTGTGGCGGAGGGTACTTTGAGTACCTCTATCGGTTCTCCCTTCTATTCCAGTCTCGTATTGTTCGTGGAAATAAAATTGTCGGTATGCCTCTGTGTGGGCTCTAATATCTCTGATTTTATCCTCATGGTCTCTTCGCGAGACATACGTAGGAGGGAACGATATACTGATTGATTCCTCCGTGAAGGTATGTTCTCGAAACTCTCCGTTGGATCTCCTCTACCTCTTCTATCAAACCTATCTGGTACGGATCCCACACTGCTGAGCAATATTCAAGCAGTGGGCGAACAAGTATATTGTAACATACTTCCTTTGTTATCGGGTTGCATTTCCTTAGGATTCTTCCAATGAATGTCAGTTTGGCATCTGCTTTACCGACGTTTAATTTTATATGGCCATTCCATTTTAAATCACTCATAATGCGTACTCCCAGATAATTATGGAATTAACTGTTTCCAGTTGCTGACCTGCTACATTGTAGCTAAATGATAAAGGATCTTTCTTTCTATGTATTCACAACAGATTACACTTGTCTACATTGAGATTAAATTGCTATTCCCTGCACCATGCGTCAATTAGTTGCAGGTCCTCCTGCATTTCAGTAATATTTTCCATCATTACAACCTCTCGATGTACCACAGCATCATCCGCAAAAAGCCTCAGTGAACTTCCGATGTTATCCACAAGGTCATTTATGTTTATTGTGAACAGCAACGGTCCCACGACACTCCCCTGCGGCACACCTGAAATCACTCTTACTTAGAAAGACTTCTCTCCATTGAGAATGACATGCTGCGTTCTGTTATCTAGGAACTCCTCAATCCAATCACACAAGTGATCTGATAGTCCATATGCTCTTATTTTATTCATTTAACGACTGTGGGAAACTGTGTCGAACGCCTTGCGGAAGTCAAGAAACACGGCATCTGCCTGAGAACCCGTGTCTATGGTCCTCTGAGTCTCGTGGACGAATAGCGCGAGCTGGGTTTCACACGATCGTTTTTTTCGAAACCCATGCTGATTCCTACAGAGTAGTTTTCCAGTCTCCAGAAAAGTCATTATACTCGAACATAGTACGTGTTCCAAAATTCTACAACTGATCGACGTTAGAGATACAGGTCTATAGTTCTGCACATCTGTTCGACGTCCCTTCTTGAAAACGGGGATGACCTGTGCCCTTTTACAATCCTAGCGTTCCAAAGGATTAGAAAAGGGCACAGGTCATCCCCGTTTTCAAGAAGGGACGTCGAACAGAATTAATGCCTGTGTTTGATACTACTAGACATCTCTTGGCCCGGAACGCATTTTTACCAGCGCTAGTCTGTTTATTACGTCCTCCTTGCTTCGCCCGTCATTTGTTATTTTGCTATCTTGTTAAGAGAATTTCTGGACTTCATCTACTTCATGACCGTAAATCCTGCTGTTAAGTTTCTCGTTTTTCTCATTTCTGCTATCTGTCTCTCATTACCTTCGTATTTTTTCGATTGACTCTCAGTTCATATTCTGCGCTCTTTCCATTCAGAAGATCCTGTAATTCTTTTTCACTTTACCTGAGGGAAGCAACGTCATCATGAAATCTTGTCACTGACATTCTTTCACAGCGAATTTTAATTCGACTCTTTAATCTTTCTTTTCTATCCACCATAGCTTCTTCGTGTATATATTGAACAGTATGGGCGAAACATTACATCCCTGTCTCACACTTATTTTAATCCGAGCACTTCATAGACTGTGCTCTGCCAAAGGAATCACACCGGCATTTGCCTGAAGCGATTTAGGGAAGTCACGGAAAACCTAAATCAGGATGGCGGGACGCAGGTTTGAACCGATGTCCTGCCGAATGCGAGTCCAGAGTGCTAACCACTGCACCTCCTCGCTCGTTGAAGCAGGGAGATATTGATAATACACACGAGCGAATGATCATTAGACAAGTGTGCTTTGGCTGTCAAAGTGAGATTTACGTATGAGAACAGCGTATGAACAGTGCAGTGCTTAGAACACCCAGTCTAACCTTGTACTTTACACTCTGTTGAAACACTTCAGAATATCCACGAAAGGCTGTGCTACAGGGGAAGGACCAACATGGTCTGGAACTTTGGGCAGGTAGTATAGGACATGGTCGCAAAGAGACCACCTACCAATACGGTTCGAGACAGGACGCTGACAAGTACTGGACTCACTATCGTAACGTAATGGACAGCATACTCAAAGGCGGGACGATTCACGTCACGTTGTTGAACCGTGCAACGGTGGATTAGACGGAACGTATTTGATTGGTAACCGAAACGTCGTCGATCCTGGCTTCAAACGACACGAACGTTTAAATTGTGAATGAAAATCATCAGCATTGGTGGACGAAGATTTCCGGCGTAAGAAGTCACCATCATTCTACCAATGGCCTTGTCAAACAGGGCGGGGAAGCGGACAACGGTTCAGGGCACTCTCTTGCCCTTGGGGTGAGAAACTGCCCCTGAAGACGGAAGAATGGCTCAAATGGCTCTGAGCACTATGGGACTCAACTGCTGAGGTCATTAGTCCCCTAGAACTTAGAACTAGTTAAACCTAACTAACCTAAGGACATCACAAACATCCATGCCCGAGGCACGATTCTAACCTGCGACCGTAGCGGTCTTGCGGTTCCAGACTGCAGCGCCTTTAACCGCACGGCCACTTCGGCCGGCGAAGACGGAAGAATCAGCAATGGACAACGGATGCAGAATGCAATGGAAACCACTCTATTAAAGGCACATCATGTGTATCCGCGGGAAATGTGACCTGTAATTGAAAAGTTGTCATGACCACTCTCCACTAGTAAAAAATTCAGGTGTAGTCTCCCATTCAGAACTCCGCGAAGCGACTACCAAGGGGGAGGTGACCACGAGAAAAATATTTAATTATCAACGAAAGGCTAACGTTCTATTAACAGCAGCGGATAATAGTGTAACGGGAGTAGGATTCGTTATGAATAGGAAGGTAGGGCAGAGAGTGACTTACTGTGAACAGTTGAGCGATAGGGCTGTTCTCATCAGAATCTGCAGCAAACCAAGCCGACAACGATGGTTCAGGTATACGTGCCGACGTCGCAAACTGAAGCTGAAGAGACAGCGAAAGTAAATAAGGATATTGAAAGGGTAATGCAGTACGTAAAGGGAGGTGAAAATCTGAGACTCATGAGGGACTGGAATGCGGTTTTAGGAGAAGTAGTAGATGAAAGGGTTACGGGAGACTACGGGCTTGGTGTTAGGAATGAGGTAGAAAAATTACTGACTTCTGCAATAAATTTCAAATGTTAATAGCGAATACTCTACTCACGAATCACAAGAGGTGGAGATATACTGGGAAAAGACCGAGAGATGCGGGAAGATTCCTGTTAGATTACATCATGGTCAGACAGAGATTCCAAAATCAGATACTACTCTGTAAGGCGTATCCAGGAGCACATGTAGACTCAGATAACAATTTAGCAGTGATGAAGAGTAGGCTGAAGGTTAAGAGACAAATCAGGATGAATCAATTTGCAAAGACGTCTGATACGAAGTAGTAAGGAATGAAGAGATGCTCTCTAATTTCTCCAAGGCTAAAATATTGCTATAAGGAATAGCTCCGTAGGCTGCTTATTTGAAGAGGAATGGATATCTGTAAAAAAGACAATCACAGAAGTTGGAAAGAAAAATCGTAAGTGAAAGGAAAGCAACTGCGAAGCAACCATCTGTAACAGAAGAAATACTTGAGCTGATCGATGAAAGAAGGAAATACAAAATTGTTCAGGCAAATTACGGAATGCGGAAACATACGTAGTTTAGGAATGAAACAAACAGGAAGTGTAAGGAAGCTAGTGCAAAATGGCTGCATGGAAAATGTGAAGAAATCGAAAAAGAAATGATTTGATGTGATAGGAGAAAGAAAAGTCGATATACGTCCACTACTATTTAAATTATGTAAGAATCTCCTTGGATCTGGTGTCGGAAAGACAAAAATCAGAAACTGTTTAACAGGTCTCAGCTGATGTGCTGGATGAAAATTTTTCAGCAGCAGTCAGTTTCCTACCGCCGTAGAGAACGCCACATAATACGTCTGACGCTGTCGCACTGAACAGAAAACACAATGTAAGAAGAACAGCAATTATTTCTCTTCCGATCCGAAAGACGACGACGGTTTCAGCTGAACTATTACCAATAATTTTGTGGGTAGGTAAGTTGAAATGTTGGCAGATATAGTTAATATTTATATATGACATCTAATCGGTCTTGTCCCCCATTAAATATGACTTCTATGTCCACGACCTCCATCTTACTTGTCATATCGGATGATATGGTTCAAATGGCTCTGAGCACTATGGGACTCAACTGCTGTGGTCATAAGTCCCCTAGAACTTAGAACTACTTAAACCTAACTAACCTAAGGACAGCACACAACACCCAGCCATCACGAGGCAGAGAAAATCCCTGACCCCGCCGGGAATCGAACCCGGGAACCCGGGCGTGGGAAGCGAGAACGCTACCGCACGACCACGGGCTATATCGGATGATAACAATACTGCCATCATCCAGATGAATAACGATCTGTCTTCAGTGGAAAAATCTCCAAACGGTACACCAGTCTTCTCATTTAATTTCTATGCCCGTGTACGAGATGGAGGATCACAGATGGCCTCGGAAGCTCCTGGGTTTCACACCTACAGGAAAGAGACCGCCAGGGAGACCCAAGAAGCGTTGGAGGGGTCGACTCCATGAAGATGTAATCCAAGTGTCAATAGATGTGAACGGATGGCGGATAGCAGCAATGGACAGAATACAGTGGAGGAGGAAACTTGTAGATGCGTGCGGTCCACTGGGCCTGATCACATAGTAGTAGTAGTAGTAACAGTAGTGTACGAGATACCACTAATCTGCCCGGAATTTCATTATTAATTCCATCCGTAAATGAAAACCGTTGCCATCGGACACATAGACATAGTTTGCGAATTAAAATAATGATTCAGGTAGACTGCATTATTTTTTATTATGTATGCGATTGGCCAAATCCGACCTTTGGTCATTTTCAAACACGTATCTTAAGCTTCCAGCTTCATCTTACATTATAAATAAATCGAAGCTGCAAGCTTAAGATACGTACTTGAACATAACCAACGGTAGAAACTGGCAAATCACTTGAATAGTAGAAAACTAATACAGCCTATCTGGGCCATGTATTCATTCACAAAACACGTTGAGGCTGTAGACTCCCACAAGAATAAAATTTTAAAGCGTAGTCATATCTTTAAGATTTCCAGTCTCATGTCAAATTGATTTTTAGTGTGAAACTAGTGCAGAAGATACGAAATTTTATTATAAGGAAACTGAAATGATTAACCAGTTAACAGAACAACAACGAATATCAAAGATGGCTCAACGAAATATTAGTTTGAAGATTATATTGTTTTGTCCAGTCCCATTACAAAAAGCGAGACAATAAAGTTTCGCTATAAATTATCTGGAGTTTTAAGCAGTTCATTCTTCACTACGACGAGAAAAAGCGAATGGTAACGATCTGTAGCAGAAACCACCCCGTAAATGTTCGAATTAAAACAAATGAAACGACTTTCCCCCCCGTGCGCCCGGCGGCAGCACAAGTAGTGTTTGCAGAAGTAACTAAGGGCTCCCTCGAGGCGGCCGCTGTTTGATTTCGCCTCCTCCGAACGGCGCACGAGTGGGACCAAACATATTCCACCCTTTTTCTGTCCACCCCGCTTGACCACACCCCTCTCTTGCTAGCAGTTTTAAGGGAAGGGAGGAAAAAGCGGACGACCACGTAAGGGAGTGTGCAGGGACCGGCTGGTCCCCGGCACTTGGAATCATCTCGAAGGGGTTTGTTGCGGAGGGGGAGGGGGGAAGGGGGGGGATGGGGCGTGCTGTGGGGATGAGGGTCAGTCCCTCCTGGACGTGTGGTGCTTTCACAAAACAGTTTCACAGGCGTCTACCAGCAAAGCGTACGGAACACACGTTTAGCTAATTGCATTCTGTAATGTACAGGGCGCTTGATTATTGTAGGTAGGTACGGGCAAAACGAGTGTGCAGAGAACAATGAAACGATCAAACAATCCTAAAAGATGTAGATCAGGAAACAAAATGTTTCTCCGATACGGCGAATTGTGACTGAGTACATGGTCATCTTATAACAGCTGTCGAGGATCCAACTGCAGATAAGCCCTTGAGGACCAGCCCATTACGGCAAGTGTTCCACACGACCACCGTTTAATGTTAAGGCAGGCTGCAGCACGTCTCTTCGTCGATGCCCGTAATCTTTCACAGATCTAAAGCGTGTTCCGAATTCCCTGACAATAATCCACTATGCATATCCCGAGTTCATCGACACTATAAACAGCGTTGAAATACACCAAATCTTTTAAATATTCCCACCCCCCTAACCCCCCCCCCCCCCCACACACACACAAAATCCAACGGGTTCAAGTATGGGAACCTGGGAGGCCGCGATTTTGGCAATCCACCACCGATACGTTTGTTGTCTAAGATTCGTGCTATGTATTCCCTAACAGCCACGTGAAATGAGCCGATGCACCACCACGCATTAGCTTCATTCACATCCTTTTAGGAAAGTCATCCAAATGGTTTCCTTAGACATTAACAGTGTTGGAACGTTGGCATGACTGTACTTGTGTGTATGTCGTATCGGAGATACCATTAGTCCCCGCACTAATGTTTTTAGGATTATTTGATTGTTTCATTGTCTTCCATCCTCCCGTTTTGCGAGAAAGCACATTAATGAACAAAAGAAGGAAAGCAGAAATGTTCGGGAAAATAATGGAATACAGCGCTATAATCCAGTAAGGATAGGAATCAACTGGAAGTGCTTTTAATAATGTCGTGTCTAGGACATCCCGTCGGGTAGACCGTTCGTCGGGTACAAGTCTTTCGATTTGACGCCACTTCGGCGACTTGCGCGTCGACGGGGATGAAATGATGGTGATCAGGACAAACACAACACCCAGTCTCTGAGCAGAGAAAATCTCTGACCCAGCCGGGTATCGAACCCGGGCCCTTAGGATTGACATTCTGTCACACTGACCACTCAGCTACCGGGGGCGGACACTGGATGTGGTAGCAAGCCAAAAGGAAACTACTGCAGGAGATGTGTGAAGAAATCTAAAAAGAAACTGGGAGTGAAAGAATAGATTTAGCATGTACAAAGGTCAAAATAGATTTTGCTGACATTAAAAACAAGGACATCAGTATTAAGAATGTTACACGCAGAGCAGATAGGTGCAAAGACCACTATGAGGACGTCTACAAGTGGTGAGTTTGTGATGGGGAAGGCGGAGCGGAGTGTGTGTGTGTGTGGGGGGGGGGGGGGGGAGGAGGCAAAAGGAGAAGCCTACTGACTTGACAGAAGAGGAAATGGATGGAAACTTTGAAGCCATAAGTGGGACACGGTTTGCTGTGCCTGGTTGCCTTGGGATCGGAAGGACTGGATCAATTGGGTACTGCAATTATTTGTGGCAGAAACAACTTTTAAAGTACGTTTATTGAACATACAGCAGGCAAGTCTGTTTAAAACACTAGATTTTCCATCACAGTGGTTGTAAGGGGTGACACAGTACGGACGTCAAATACAGAATGTTTCACATCAAACTACAGAACCATTGCTTTGATTTAAAACAATTATTAAAAGAAAATTATTCAAAACGTTAACACTTGCGTGAGCATGTAGTTCTCTTGACATTTGTCTAAGGAAAATCACTGAAAGCGTAACTGGCCAAAACAAGTTATTGAACTTAGCAAGGCACATATCAAGAACAGGAAAAATATGTATGTAAGTAGTGTCTGCTTGCCACTTAGTGTCAAGTATCATGCCCCGACGACGCCCATACTTTCAGGACATCCCAGAAACAGTCACCTTCTGCACCCATGCTCCGCATCTTTAAAACATAAATACCAGCAGATCACATACATACACATTTGGAGCCATGCCGGGACCCAATTCAGGGTCCAATTACCTTTAAGCGACAACAACCAAAGCCCACAGGTTGGCAAATTTTTTAAGCTCCAGACCGGAACAAAAGAGTTTTTTCCGGGGTAAGTAAATTTGATGAAGAAATTTACAAGGACAAGGCTTCGACTTTAAACATTACTGGACCCTGCAATAACAAAATTAACGTAACACTCGCCTACATCATAAAAACAAAATAGAATAATAGCTACTTCAAATGTAACAACTCATTAAACGAAAGTCAACTCAAAGATCGGGTCCACATGCACCCAAAAGGTGAGATCACGGATTTAATAATTAAGCCTGGAGAAGGAGCAGCTCGTTTCACAATTTTAAAACCTGGGAATTGCACTATGGCTCGGAAACCTTTATTAATATTTGTCAAAGTTTACAATCTTAACTGGTGAAGTAAGCGTTGGACAGCCAACAAGGCAACTCAAGAAAATAATTCATTCAAAGGCGTAGAGCATCTATTAATTACATTGTACAAATCCATGTAAGACGGCATGCTTGAGAACCAAAAAGTTACAGAACTTGGACCCTCGCATGAGCGAACAGAGCTCGAATAACCAACCATACGCAACTTGCAATTGAGACCAAACCATTTTTACGAAACCGTTAACAATTGCCGGTAAGAAATCACAAACACAGCCAAAATACAGAATCCGCGTATCAACGGTTCCACTTTAAAAAAATCTAGAACTAATACTCCGCAAATTTATACATCAGTACCACTTCAAGTTAGAAAGGCTGAGCAGTGATTGCATTTCGACAGTTAAATCTGTTACTCCCAAACCCTAGATACACGGAATCGACAGTTTCAAAATTAAACGGAAGACAGGCTGTGGTGATAGTACTTCAAACGACCACTTGCGAAGGCCTACTCACAAGCGCACAGGGATGCCGTGTCAGATGGCTTAGCGCCGAACATGAACATTTACAAGGAAGAATGTTCTCGAAATTGCTCACCCAGTGTAACGCAGAAAGGTACGGTAGAGACGAAGCAGCTTGCAGATGACAAACGTGCTCCCATGTGCTCTGGATGAAACTGCTTTTGAAAATGATGTCTCACGGAAGAATTCCGCAGACTAACGGCGGATGTCTTCCTGCTGACCGCACAGACCAAATTAAGTCCGTTTATGTTGCCTTCCTTAACCGCCAACGAAGCACGCCACGCGTATTCGGGCCAACACAAGGCAGCGAACCCATCGATCTATACGGGACATCGACACGGCCCCACACTTACCGACTCGACCGTTACTGTCTGTGTTAAGATACTCCCTCTGTCTCCGCGCGTTATGCTGGTCACTGCCCCAGTCAGTCTCAGCCTCTCGACTCACTTTTCTGGCGAGTGTGCGAGACCGTGACACGGGATATCCACTTCGGCACTGCTCAGTAAAGTACCCAGAAATAAAAATCACTTTCTAAGAGGATTTATGTACACTTGCGATCAAATAAGGCAGAAGGAATAGAACACTTTGTAAGATGAGTCGTTAGTTTGTGTTCGAGATCTTAGACGTACGAAAGAAACTGGAGTCATTTGTCTCCCTGAACACCATGTGACCATAGCGCTAGAAAATCTTAATGCAAGGAGTTACAAATAAGCTACATATTCATTCAGATCCAGTACGGATATGTGGACTGTCACATTCATAAAAAAGAATTGAAATACACTGAAAAGCCAAAGAAACTGGTACACCTGCCCAATACCGTGTAGGGCCCCCGCGAACACGCAGAAGCGTCGCAACACGACGTTCATAGACTCGACTAATGTCTGAAGTAGTGCTGGAGGGAACTGACATCATGAATCTTGCAGGGGTGGTCATAAATCCTTAAGAGTTGGAGATCTCTTCGGAACAGTCTGAAAGCACGTTGCGAGGCATCCCAGATATACTCAATAATGTTCATGTCCGGGAGTCTGGTAGCCAGCGGAAACGTTTAAACGCAGAAGAATCTTCGTGGAGCCACTCTGTAGCAATTCGGGAGGTATGATGTGTCACATTGTCCTGTTATAAGTGCCCAAGTCCGTCGGAATGCACGCTGGACATGAGTGGATGCAGGTGATCCGACAGGATGCTTACGTACGTGTCACCTGTCAGAGTCGCATCTAGACATGTCAGCGGTTCCATATCACTCCAACTGCACGGGCCCCACAGTATTACAGACCTTCCAACATCTTGAAAAGTCCCCTGCTGACATGCAGGGTCCATGGATTCATGAGGTTGTCTCCATACCCGAACATGGCCATCCACTCGGTACAATTTGAAACGGGACTTGTCCGACCAGCCAACATGTTTCCAGTCATTAACAGCCCAATGTCGGCGGGCCGAGACGAGGCGTAAAGCATTGTGCAGTGCAATCATCAAGGGTAAACGAGTGGGCCTTCGGCTCCAAAAGCCCATGTCGATGATGTTTCGTTGAATGGTTCGCACGCTGACACTTGTTGGTGGCCCAGCACTAAAATCTGCAGCAATTTGCGGAAGGGTTGCACCTCTGTCACTTTGAACGATTCTCTTCAGCCGCCGTTGGTCCCGTTCTTGCAGGATCTTTTCCCGGCCGCAGCGATGCCGGAGATTTGATGTTCTGCCGGATTCCTGTTACTCACGGTACACTCGAGACATGGTCGTACGGGAAAATCCCCACTTCATCTCTATCTCGGAGATGCTGTGTCCCATAGTCCGTGCGCTGACTATGGCATCACGTTCAAACTCACTTAAATCCTGCTACCGATCTAACAACTGCGCCAGACGCTTGTTGTCGTATACAGACGTTGCCGACAGAAGCCCCGTATTCTGTCTGTTTACATATCTTTGTAGTTGAATACGCATGCCTATACCAGCATCTTTGGTGCTTCAGTGTACATAAATGCAGGATTAAGTAAATTATGTACAAATCAATGCATAGCATGTGCTTGTGAGTTAATGTTGTGGAATGTAACACCCGTGATTGTTACAGTATAAAAGTGTCCGCTTGGTATTCGGCGGAAGTCAAGCTGAATTTCGATTGTTTATAATGCTGTCTGGCAGACAGAAAGAAGATTATTAGTTTATGACTCCTGTCTATGTCGAAGTTGTTAATGACTGATTGCCTGGGTCTGATATGCTCAATGCTGCCTCAAAAGACGAATTACAGTGCTTTATTAGACAATAGTGTTGCTGTCCTGCTAGAAGATTTGCATTTAACTGTGCGTTGAAACGTTGAAATACGTGCATCGGCCAGTTATCCCGACGCTACAGCTTACGGCGTTTACAGTTGAGACAGGTACGCCAACTTCTTCCGCTATCCTTAATGGCTGAAGCTGTTCAATGTTACAGTTGAATGTGCGATTAGTGAGAACGAATGCGGAGTGTTTGCTTCGATTCTTCAGAAAAAATTCCAGACTGCCTTCTTGCAGTGACTTCTTTACATCTGAATCAATATATTTCGATTCTGGACTGCTAGCTACTGCGAAGAGACCGCTAGAGTGACTGTAGAGGTGTAGCTGTCTTGATGAAGCATAGACATGAATACACGCTTCTGAATTTAGCTCTTTGGACAGGGACTGTGGATGCAGTGTGAGTGAATTTAAAGATTTAGATAGGTACTATAAATTTTTTATCAGTTTACCGAATACCGGACAAGAGTGCAACTCGTGAAGAATTGGGTGATTTGACTAGTGAGAACCCAAAGAAGATCTAAGTGGGCATCATCCAGCTAGGGATGAAGCGAGATGAAGCGTGTCACATCGTTCTTGTAGGAAGACGGGAAGCACTGAGGGTTTGTACGCTACACTCTACAACCAAACGTCATATGCAGTTCAAATGTGTACAAATGAAACTGGAGTATTTATTCAAATGAAAAAAATGGTCATCTGGAATAAACACTGCGGTAGTCTCAACAAAGCCACTCAGTCTGGAACGAGATAGGTCTAACGCATTCTCCGAGCACCTGACATGTATTCTGATGTTGATGTTTGGTTTGTGCGGCCAGCAGCACCTGCACCAAGTCCCAATCTTTGCACAGTCCAGTCTAGCCACTTTTACGAAATTAATTATGAGGACTACACAAACTCCCAGTCCCTCTGCAGAGAAATCCCCAGCCCGGCCAGGAATCGAACCTGGGACTCCGTGATCCAGAGGCGGCAACGCTAGCCATTAGACCACGAGCTGCGGACGACATACTTTCTGAGTGCAATTTTACGTTCTGTCATGCCGGATGTTCAGTCGGAGAATGAGCTATATTACAGTCTCCACGAGCTATGTTGTGAAAATAATATCCACAGGGCACTGATACGGGATACGAATACCACTCCAGGACCGGAAAACATATCGTACACCGTGATTAGGCAATTTCTGGAATTGGGGAAAACAACTATAATCAAAACATTTCGTACAAAATAAAAAATGTTCAAATGTGTGTGAAAACTTATGGGACTTATCTGCTAAGGTCATCATTCCCTAAGCTTACACACTTCTTAACCTAAAGTATCCTAAGGAGAAACACACACACCCATGCCCAAGGGAGGACTCGAACCTCCTACGTGACCAGCCGCGCAGTCTATGACTGCAGCGCCTTAGGCCGCTCGGCTAATCCCGCGCGGCCATGCAGTATAGCTCACTCCTATTGATATCCCAGAGCTGAAAACGGAATGCATTGTCTGTATTTGCAAGAGTAGGAAGGCACTGGCAGCAGCCACATCATATAGACCCATAACACTACTGCTATGATTTTCCAAAACTTTAAAATGCGGGATTAAACACAGACAGGAATAAAGGGCAGAAAATTAGAATAGTCGCCTAAAGGGGCAATATAATTTTTAAAAAAAGGTCGGTGCACCTCTGTTGTCCTCGTCACTGTAGTTAGAGATATCCATATTTAATTTGTTGACAAAAGTATTTACGGGATGTTAATACCAACCTCACCAAAGCCTATGAAAGCATCCTGCTCCCACGATTATGGCAACAGCTAAAGCACCTATGCTTGCCAAGTATCTTTATCAGCAGTCTATATCATTTACGGACTAACAGAGCATTAATCATAAGTCCAAATGAGAGCTACATAGGCCCTCGATACACGAGTAAAGGTTTGCCGAAAGGTTCGACATTATGGACGGTTTTGTTGATCTATACACCGTAAATTTACATTCAGTTCTGCAAGACAATATGAAGGCGATACAGTACGAAGACGACCTTAGTTGCTTCACAATGAGAGCCTCATAGAATGTCTACATCCGATATCTACCACTATGAAGAAGTTTCAAGATTTCTTACAAAATACGTCAGTAAAATCCGCAGGTTACATTTATAAGCGACGTAAATGGCAAGAACCAAGGACGATGTTACTACGTCCTTTTCGCATGCAAGTCAATAACTTGGCAAATACCTAGGCCTCAGTATCTCGATCGGAAGTTTGGGATGTATCCTAATATCTTGCCTATTTAATTTAATATTTTGATTCTATGTATCTTGAATGTGAGAGAGTCCAACTTTTTCAGTCTTTGTCGAATTCTATGTTTACTGCAGGAAATAATAAGAACGAAAAACAAAAAATCGGTTATTTCAGAAACGGGTTATTCTGAACGGTTTTAACAAGAGTAAACTGACGTGGAAAAACAAACAGTACAACCGAAAAACGGTTGTTTCAGCGATAGCCGGCATCCGTAATTTATGGCACGCTCACAGAAACTATTCCCAAATATGGAGCCGTGGACGATTTGTTAAGGGCTTGAGGTGGTAGGGCGAGCACAGTGTAAAGAAGACCGGAGACTTATTGGTTTGTTTGTTATTGATTACTGAGTGCGAGAGCATTACGTTTATATAACATGTTGACATTGCCTTATTTTGCTATGGAACAATTGAACAAAATGTGTTTCTTCTTTCCAAAAACCAAAGAATCATCTCAGCAGAAAACATGGACACGACTGCTATAATGTAATCTAATACCTACAGAATGTTTTTCTTCTTCTGTGCGTGACGATTGTGCTATGAGCGTTTAACCACCTCTTTTGTTACACTCTGTACGTCTGGAACTGCGATTTGAGGAATTAGATAATATACGATTGTATTTTTCGTCAGACTACGTGACTACACATATCTACGAGCAGACGTTATTTTAGAGATTCACCCGTTCCCTTTCATCTTGCAAGGAAAGCAAATACTCTATTTGCTAGCTCGGCAAGCTTAAGCTAGTTCGTCCACGAGCAAGGCTACATGCACACGCACACACACACACACACACACACACACACACGAGAAGACATTTCCAACAGAGCAACGCCAGGCGAGCACAATTAACGCACACGTTGGCGCGCCCACCGTACTGCAGTAGGCGGCGCGACCGCTGATTACGATGGCCGGGACCTCACCTGCCCCGAGGCGGCCGCGGACGCCCCGCAGGCCTGCCAACTTTCTCAATGACTTTGGGGGCGGCGAACAATTAACACAACACGGCGCGGGACGGCTGCAGCTGCGGCTGCGGCGAATACATCAGTTTGCCGGCCGTCGAGAGGTGGCTCTCAAACAAAACTCTATTAGCGAACTTTCAGTCATTACGATGGCCAGTGTTTCTTTCGGCTGCTCCTCCGCCCCCGGCCCGGCGGCTCTTGAGGGCTGTTGGGGGCGGTCGAGAGGCGGCCCGCCACGCCGATTGCAGCAGCTCTCGAGCCGCCGCCCCCACCCGGCAGCCTCGTCTTCTCCACAGCCGCCTGTACTGGCTGCCTGGACGCTACTCTGCCCCCACAGAGGTGCTGTAGCCATCGCGCCGTACCTGAAATATCAGTATAGTCCTCTGTTGCATAGCGACGTCATCTGGAAACAAACCGCAGATTTAGCTATAACGACTAGTAAACCGGTCGTCACGGTGCTGACGTGTGGCGGGTCACACAGTCTCGCTACGTGATAATGAACTGTGTTCAGTGGCGTGGTGTTGGGAGAAACTTTCATCATCATCATCAGTGTTCTGCCTAAAGGCAGGTTTTCACATGGTAGTTCTCCAGGCTGTCCGGTCTTCTGCCATCCCCTTCAGGTCTGCATAATTTCCTCTTCCCTTTATGTCGTCTATCACCTTGTATCTCCTTCTTCCTCTCAGTCTTCTCCCACAAACCAAACCCTCCAAGGCATCTACTAGCAAGCACTCCCATCTCAATGAATGTCCCAACCAGTTCTTTTTCCTTTCTCTTGCAACCTTCAGCAAACATCTTCTCTCACCAACCCTTTCCAATACTCTTCCATTACTCACTCTTTCCATCCAGCTTATTCTCTCCATTCTCCTCCACATTCACATCTCAAATGCTTCTAACCTTCTTTCATCCTCTCGTCTCAGTGTCCATGTTTCTGCCCCATATAGTGCCACACTCCAGACAAAACATTTGCCAAGCCTTTTCCTTAGTCCTTTATCTAATTTGCCTATCTAATTTGCCACATAAGAGTCTCCTATTTCTGTTAAATGCCTCCTTCGCTATGGCAATTCGAGCTTTCACCTCCTGGTGACATCTCAAGTCTTCAGTTATTGTGCTTCCGAGATATTTAAATTCACTTACTTGGCTAATGGTAGATTGTCGTATTTTAATATTGGACGTCTGTGTCCTGTACTGATGACCATACTCTTTGTTTTTGCTGTGTTTATTTGTATCCCATATTCCACACAAGCTTCATTCAGATCTTTGAGCATGTTATTCACTGTCCGCTCACTTTCTGCCACTAATACCATGTCATCAGCAAATCTTATACATTCTATTCTCTTTCCACCAGTACATATTCCTCTTTTCCCATCTAAACTTTTCGCAATAATCTCTTCAAGGTGTACGTTAAACAACAGTGGGGAAAGGCAACAACCTTGGCTATCACCTCGTCCAATGCTGCTTCCTTCTGACATTTCATTTCCAATCCTTATCCTTACTTTCTGGTGTGAATGTAGCTCTGTATCAGTCGTGTCTCTTTCCAATCTACTCCTTTCCTCTTCATGATATCCATCAGCTTGTTCCATTGAACTCTGTCAAAAGCCGTTTCTAAATCTATAAAAACAGCAAAGATTTCTCTACCCTTTCCCATACATCTTTCCCCTATTTTCGAATATCGATAATCATTGATGAAAGTAAGCTGTACTCGATCGCACCTGGGATCAACTTTGAGGGTGAATAATATCTGCCACTTAGATCGCATCTAAGGAATTTATAAGGTGTGTACAATGATGCCTAATGGAAGCACAGATTATACTTCCATGTGTCTGGAACCGAACGTAAAATAATTAATCGATTTTATTGGTTTGTTGCAGTATAACTAAGCTGTGAACTTTCTGCTGTGAATATAAACTTAGCCATTACGGGTAGCTTTGGTACAATGTTGTCCATTACTTTTTATTTAGTACACATGGCGCTAATTCCTGCTTTGTGCTAGTTTGGAGTGGAGGCGGGGAGGGAAGGCGTCGACGCTCTGCGCTAGTTATGAATGCTGCTGAAGATTACGGACAATTCGAAAATAGAAGGCACTGACAGCGAAGAAGTATTTGGAGATGGCGTATAGGGTGAAAGGGATGGACCCGATATGGTTCTTGGAATTTCCAATATAGTTATTTCGGAGACTGATGATGTTCAAATGGCTCTGAGCACTATGGCACTTAACATCTGAGGTCATCAGTCCCCCTAGAACTTAGAACCACTTAAACCTAACTAACCTAAGGACATCACACACATCCATGCCCGAGGTAGAACTCGAACCTGCGACCGTAGCAGTCGCGCGGTTCCGAACTGAAGCGCCTAGAACCGCTCGGCCACAACGGCAGGCCACTGATGATGTGTCAACGGATATAAGAGCAGATATTTTTGTATGTGGCGCTTTAATATCTCAAAACATCAGTGTCTTGGTTGCTTTATCTCTGCTTCAGACAGCCTTCCCTCAAAGACGTCACAAACTTTACGAACTGATGTTTTCTGCATAGTGATAAGTGCACTACTATGGAGGCTATACCTGTCAGTACAGATTAAAAGTTTCGCGTACACGCGCCCACACTTCAACACCTAACCTGCTGCTCTGGAGAATACAAACGTTAATGGCTTGCTCTTGCCACCTATACTTGGAAGTACTAACCAGATTAAAAACGAACTACTAGTAATAGATATAATTATTAGTCTGCAAACGACGTGGATGCTGATGTAATGTTGTTCAGTACCCAGTCCTCAGTCACCGACAGAAATACCTGGACTTAAGGCCGTACACTATGTACACATAAAACCATTCATCGAAGGCGCTGTAATTTGATACACAGAATTTTAGTTAGGAGAGGAGGAGGAGGAGGAGATTAGTGTTTAACGTCCCGTCGGCAACGAGGTCATTAGAGACGGAGTGCAAGCTCGGGTGCGGGAAGGATGGGAAAGGAAATCGGCCGTGCCCTTTCAAAGGGACCATCCCGGCATTTGCCTGAAGCGATTTAGGGAAATCACGGAAAACCTAAATCAGGATGGCCGGAGACGGGATTGAACCGTCGTCCTCCCCAATGCGAGTCCAGTGTGCTAACCACTACGCCACCTCGCTCGGTAATTTGGTTAGGAATCGTATTCTTTATGTCTATTATTCGATTACCTTCTGCTTCAGTTTGATGAAATCCTGAAACTCAAGTTCCCGTTGGAGCTGACAGATTGAGTATGAGTCACTTTGAACAAATAAAATATAATATACACTTTCCTTATAATCCGAAAACAGTGGCAAACTAGAGCGATAATATGATGCGACATGGAAAATTCGAAGCGTTGTTGACCACGCTGTGTCTAAGTGTACAGTGCTTCCGGAAGCAGAAAAATTCGATCTTAGTGAACAGATTACAGGATTCGAACAATGTTATTAAATACAACCTAGAATGAAAACAAAGTATGGAAAAGTGCAATGAGATGGACCTCCAAACCTTGTGTGTTGTCAATAGGAAGAAAAGATCACACGATGAACGATTAGGGGCGGGGTGGCACTTTATTATTAGTTTAGTACCATTGTTTTAACTAGTGTAGCATAAAAGCTGTTGACAAAGTGAAAGAAACTTTTAGAGCAGTAAGGAAAGTGTGGGGAAAAATGACAATGTTAAGGTTCATAGCCATTCTGATGGAAAGAACGTAGTACAGAAAATGTAAGCGTGGAAGACCGTGACGAACTGCAGCAAAGAGGACAATAGCAACATACCAAATGTCACAACAAGGGTTTCGAAAGCATTCTGACATTACGGAAGCACAATTACACCCGAAAGGTAAATCAAATGATGTGACAGAGGCAGGTTGACATGGTTGAAGTAAGATTTCTTAAGACGTTATTGGCATTAAAATCTTGTGGTGTAGATGAAGAAGTTTCTGAACTTCAACATCTGCCCTGAACTTCAACGTCTGTTTCACAGCATTTTACTGCAGTTTAATGCGAGCAGTGGGAAGACTGGAACATGAAATGAAGCTTTGTGGTGCTATCGAAGGATATCACAACTGAGAAATGAACACAGTACGAAATGTAATATCACAGGGGACAGGCCAGGCAATATATGTAATGCAAACCATTACATGAAAAAGTGGCAAAAAGGGCGTGCGTATAGGGTAATGCCTCCGAAACAAAGCTTTTTAAATAAAACAAATGTCATTGACATTCTCCAGCTTCATATTCTTCATGTCTACATATTTTCTCCCTCTGCCGCTAGTGGGTTCCGAATTGTAGCGTGTAAGACGGTGATGTGTAACGCGACTACTTCGTCGCGGTAGAAAAAGCGTGCTGTAATCGAGTTTTGAATTCGAAAATTTCGTCCAAACAAGGAACACTCTCTCTTTCAGCAAGGCAGTGTCGGACCGTACACGAGCGCGGCGACATCTGCAACAATCCGGCGCCTCGGGGTCACTGTCACCGATCATCCCCCACAGAGTTCCAACTTTGCCCCGGTCGAGGACTTCACTTTGCACAATACCCCAGACGCCATATTCAGAAAGACAATGCACGACCACATGTTGTCGCACTAACACGTGCCTTATTGGTGTCACAGGATGTCAGCCTTTTGCCCTGGCCCGCCAGATCACCACACTTTTTCCTCAGTCGAATATATGTGGAATATGGTGGAACGACACGTGCAGCGCTGTGGCCCAATGCCAAACACCCCAGTTGAACGTTGGATCCAGGTAGGCTGTGCCACAGGACTCCATTGGCGCCTTGTAGGAGTCGACGCCATCACGCATGAAACAAATTATCAGGACCAGTTGTGGGGCGGCGGTTAGAAAATTTGCTGTTGTATATATATTTGAATGTTGAAACACTTCCCGGCCGATGCACCATATGTGGGGCGGCGGGTGGAATTTTGTCAATTTTATGTTGTTTATATAAATGTTAGGTTTGTAGAATGTTAAACCAGTTCCTATTATTTAGAATGTTATTTATGCTGTCTTTCGCTGTTCTCAACACTGGCTCTCTAACTACAATATTGGCAACCAGAAAGTGATTAGCAAAACGTGAAGCCTGTAATTAGAATTCCTAGTGCCCACTTCATCTGAGCATACAGTTATAGTTACAGCTTATAGCTCTGATGAATTAGGAGATTGTCTGGGATTTATAATCAAAAACGGTCGTGAAAAAAACGTTCTGTATTCTGAAAGTCACAGATGAAAACAAAAGAATCCACACAATCTAACTAACAGAGCAGTTCAGAGTCTAATGCGCTGATGCAACTATAAATGCCCAAATTAAATGTTTAAATGAATGCTCGCCATAATTTGATGATTAGGTTCATCAAACGCCACGCTAAATAATGGTAGAATGTTTGTCCCGCGGCGGCACGTGAAAATAGGACAATACGCAAACTGAAGATCGATAATTAAAGTCATCCCAGAATTAACACTTCACTCGAAAATGATTTCATGATTACGCTTATCCCGAGTAACTTAATACGGCATCCGAGGCTGTTTGTAGCAATGATACCGACGCGACGCGATTCCTGACACAGATAGCGTGCTATTCAGCGTCTGGAGATAACTGGGGCCTTTTTCTCTCGCGCAGCGTTCTTATATATAAAGCCGCGGTGCGGACGGCTCTCCCGACTAGCCGCTGGGCTAGTAATGCACCACATTAAGTTATTAAATAAATCATAGCTTCTTTTGGTGATGGCCGATGAAGCTCTCAACTTAAATGTGCATTCAACACACAGGTAAGTAATCATAATAAAAGAATGACGTGGCTAGGCTCAATATTTTGGGCGAGAGAATTAATTTAATTACACTGGACGCAGTAGACGAGCTCTGAACTGGCCCTTTGGAGATACGCTATCGCTATAGTTTTATAGGTATTCAAATGAAACTTCTCACATCCTTATGGTGATGGCGGATCTCCATTCTACTTAAATATAAACATCCTAGCCTTATTTATTAGCCTACTTAATCTATCTTGCTTCCTTAATTTTTAAGACAAAAACCAGAAAATATTGAATTTCAACTATAATCTTAAATTGTGAGATCCAGAAGACTGTTTCTATTAAATAATTATGAAAAAGGAATCTAATTATCAATTTTGAATTCTCTAGCTCTTTTCTGTTGCGCCAATGATTTTTACAGAAAAACGTCAAAATTTCGAAAATGGTTAAAGTTATCGAACTGATATTCAACACACATTACTTTAGTATTACTCCTGACATGCTAGAAATGTTTTAGGTTATTTGCTTGATTTTTAAAGTATTGCGCAACATTTATGACGTCAGAGCTAGTTACAGCAGACTGGCTGGCACACAATGGAAAGACTGATGTGAATTTACTACAGCGTGAGTAGGCTGCTTCCCTACACAGTGGCGGACCCTGTGCCTCCTAGGAAACAGGACACATGCAGAACCGAGGTGACTGAAATACTAATAATTTCTACAGAATAATCTAATGTACATGTACTGTGAATATGAAAGCCCTATTTACAATCGTCCAAGGTGTTCCCATTTTTTTTCTAAACTTGAGTGTATACAGGATGTTTTAGGTATAGTGAGAAATTTGCCTCCTCGCCACAACATACGGAATATTCGTGTCTCAGGGGACCACACGTCGGTTAAATGTTGATGGTGGATATCATTTCCGGCTGGAATGGATGTAACGTATTCGTAAACACCACTCGCCGCATCAGGCCTAGGCGTGTTCCAATTGTCCGTCTGCTGCCTACGAGGTAGTATGAGAAGCGATCTGTGACCTTCCGACTGTGATCAGAATATTGTCAAGCAACCTGCCATTAAGGCCAGTAGATTAATATTGATGATACTGCTACTTCTTTATTCGAGCAGCTAATTATTTGTCCCCACATTGTGGGGCGGCGACTAATTTGTAAAAATAATCGTTTGCTGTATAAATGCTTGCATGTTGAATCAGTTTCTGGCTTTTAGAATGTTGTTAATGCTGTCTTTCGCCGTTCTCAACACTGGCTCTCTATTTACTTTTTAGCACCCAGAAAGTGATTTAACAAAACTTGAAGCCTGTAATTTGAGTTCCTAGTGCCCACTTCATCTGAGAATACCATTATAGCTGCAGCTTATAGCTCTGAGGAATTAGGAGATTGTCCGGGATTTCTAATCAAAAACGGTTTTCCAAAATAGTTGAGTATTTTCTAAAATTCACTGATAAAAAACACAAGTATCCCTACAACCCAATTAACAGAGCAGTTCAGAGTCTAATGCGCTAATGCAACTATAAATGTCCGAATTAAATGTTAAAAAGAATGCTCGCCATTATCTGATGAAAACATGTCATCAAACGCCACGCTAAATATTTGGTAGAATGTCTGTCCCGCGACGGCACGTGAAAATACGACAATACGAAAACTGAAGCTAGATAATGAAAATCATCCCAGAATTAACCCTTCACTTGAAATGATTTCATGGTTCCGCGTATCTCTAGTAACTTAATACGGCACCCGAGGCTGTTTGTAGCAGTGATACCGATGTGACGTGACTCCCGACACAGATGGCGTGTTATTCAGCGTCTGGAGAGAACTGGGGCCTTGCTTCCTCGCGCAACGTTGTTATATATAAAGCCGCGGTGCGGACGGCTAAGGGAACGCCTGATCAAATCGACTCTCCCGACTAGCCGCTGGGCTAGTAACGCACCACTTCAAGTTACATAATAATTTATAGCTTCTTTTGCTGATGGCCGATGAAGCTCTTAATTTAAACGTGCATTCAGCACGCAGGTAAGTATTGATAATAAAATTTTGACGTGGCTAAGTTAAATATTTTAGGCGAGAGAATTAATTTAATTACACTGCACGCAGTAGATGAGCTCTGAACTGCCCCTTTTGAGATCCGCTATCGCTATAATTTTATAGGTATTCAAAAGAAACTTTTCACATCTTCATAGTCATAGCGGACCTCCAACCTATTTAAATCTAAACATCCTAGCCTTATTTATTAGCCTACTTAATCTATCTTGCTTCCTTCAGTTTTGAGATGCAAACCAGAAAATCATGAATTTCCACTAAAAACTTAATTTGTGAAATCCAAAGTACTGTTTTTATTAAATCATTATGAAAGATGAATCTAAATATAAATTTTGAAGTCTCTAGCTCCTTTCTGTTGCGCCAATGATTTTTTCAGAAAAACGTCCAAATTTCGAAAATGGCTGAAGTTATCGAACTGATATTTAACACACATTAATTTAGTATTATTCCTGACATGCTAGAAAAGTTTTAGGTCATTTGCTTGATTTTTAAGGTATTGCGCAACATTTATGACGTCAGAGCTAGTTACAGCAGACTGGCTGGCACACAATGGAAACTGATGTGAATTTACTACAGCGTGAGTAGGCTGCTTCCCTACAACATGACTGAGTTGAATCCCTTCCAGACCTCCTGGCCTTAGAAAAATCCGACAAGAAACCGAAAATCGAAGCAGTGTCCTTTTGCACCGACGGCAGCGACATTAACAATTTTTTTTCTGCATTATGTGCTAATGCTTTACTTCAAACTACTGAAAAATTAGCAAACCTGTCAACATTTAAACCACATACTAATTTGGAGGAAAATACGAATGTGAAAAGATCATAAGGATTCAAAATACAGAGGCATATACTCGAGCTCAGACCACCTCCTCGACTACATGTAGTTAGAACACCACGAGGCCATAATAAATGGAAGATAAATGCCTTAATTGTGATGTCTAGTATGTAATTCACTGTTTAGACCATAAACTTCACAGTGTCACTTAATCAAAACTGCACACAAATTGTAGTTTAACAACAATTCTGCAAAACACCCTCAATGGGCACAAAATATAGAGGTTTCTTTATTTGCAGCAGTACGTTAACTTCAGCTACTAAAGCTCTGTGAATTGCATAGTAAAGTGTCTTCAAACGTGGCAGTATTATAAGAGTTTACATTCAGCATTAGGACAGTCAGAACGAGCTGGTAATGTAATTTTCCAGGCTTGGAATGTTGGCACGTTCATTAGTGATGCGCCAACTAAGCTGAATATCTTCAGTCATAATGGACACTAGTTTTGCATGGGTGGCACAAAGGCTTGTATCTCCAAAGAGAACCACCCGGAAGGCTTTTTGGAAATTTGTAGTATGGTTCTATGGGACCAAACTGCTGAGGTCATAAGTCCCTACGCTTACACAATAATTAAACTAACTTACGCTAAGGACAACACACATGCCAATGCCCGAGTGAGGACTCGAACCTCCGACTGGGGGAGCCGCGCGGACCGTGACAAGGCTCTATTTGCTTCCTGAAGAGGTCCAATTTCAGCACTCTCAAAGCAGAGGCCCATCTGGATATCCTGTGGTATTTATCTCAGCAAACGCTGGAATGGTAACTTGCAGATGAGCAATTCATTTGGCTTCTGATAGCGTTTGATTTCTCGCAATGACACAGTTCAGGCCTGTGACGGCAAGTGTTCTTCATGCCTCCAGTTGAAGGTGCATTTTTATGAGCTACTTTTGCCGTCAACTGCTTTCTTGGCTCTTTTCCACAATGCGACTTTCTCTTGGTTTGCTTCGAACATACTGTTTCCTACTATTCTCTAGCACTGGCACCAACACTCAAGACTAACGAACACACACAACTTACTCACCAAGACTGACCATTTGGCTATGAAGGTGGTCTGGAATGGAAGTCAAATAATTTATTACTCTTTATGCAATGAACATCTCCAAATGGTTCGATAAATATCAAACGCTTCAAGTTATAAGCCTTTCCACTTCTGTTCATGTACTTATGTGCTGAGTCCAAAAATGTTTAAATGTGTGTGAATTTCTAAGGGACCAAACTGCTGAGGTCATCGCTCCCTAGACTCACACACTACTTAATCTAACTTAAACTAACTTACGTTAGTAATAACACTCACACCTACGCCACAGGGAGGAATCGTACATTCTGTGGGAGGGTCCGCGCAGTCCTTGACGTGGCGCCTTAAACCGCTCGGCCATTCCACGCGGCTATGTGCTGAGTGATTAAGCTGCTCCCACCCATAGGTTTTATTCAGCCCACAATGTGTCCAAATACCATGTGCAAGATTTACATATTCTCTCTGGAAACTATTAATGCTACAGAAAAAAATGAACAGACCCTTTTGGAAGAAATTTAATACAGTTACATTCTGTAAATTTTGTGCTGGAGTAAATTTTCGCTAGAGGCAGTAATTTTCTAATTATTCAGAAAACAACATACAGAAGTGGCCTTCCAATGCGTTTTGCTTGAAGGACTCGAAAACCGTGGATTCCAAAGAAAAAAATTTCCCAGTACAAAATTTAGCTACATTACATTTTCTACAAAAAGTTCCCAGTTTGCATAGGACTAATGGTTTGCGAACAGAGAATACGAAAATCCCGCGCGTGGTTTTTGAAGGCGTTGCGGGTTGCATAAAACGCATAGGCAGGGGCAGGTGAATCGGCCTGTGTATGTACCTAAGGTCCTGACACAGTGCCCTGCGGAACGCGCCGCCTTCCCCTCGGCTGAGCAGCGGCGGCGGCGAGCGCGCTTCTGCAGCGGCCGCGGAAGGTCCCGGCTCGTTAGGAGGCAGCCAGGCATCTGCACGGCGCGCCCTTCTTTAGCCGGGAATATCGATAAGCCGGCAGACCGCAGCACGCGCCGCCCCCGCAGTCGGCCGCCCCCGCCGCCTCCGCCTCGCCACTTTCCCGGCTTACGATCCGCGGCGGGGCGGGGCGGCCGATCTTCCGGAAACGCGCCAGCACACAAAAACCGTCGCAAATCCCCAGCAGGATAATTTAAAACAATCCGGCCGGCGGTCGCTTTTTGCTGCCGAAGCAGTGCAGAGGAGGAGGAGGAGGACGAACAGCTAGAGTGGCCACAGGAGTTCCGTTCCTTGGAACCAAATGTGCTTCCCCCTCCTAGCTTCTCTCTCTGCTCTCCTCATCACTGTAATTATATTTAGCTTGTGAACAAAGTATCGTGATTGCTCGAGTTTTCCATTGTGTCCAGTTGGCTTTTGTGATGAGCAGATCACCAGCTTCTGTGGTCCACAGCAATCAGGACTCACCTTATAGTTGCGGAGTGTCCCGGCAACAGAAATGTTTACTGGTTGTCCGTGAGCCAACCTGGCTATCTGGACTGCCGTCAAAATTAACACACTAAAATTTGAGCAGTCTCTAATCATTATACAACGGTGTGTCTCCATGTACCTAGAGATCCACGCTCAATAACATGCGCAGGTCGAATAGTCTCAATTTTAGCAATTATATATAACCGCTACCTCGTCGAAAGTACCTATAGTAAGTTACACAACTTACAACAACTGTCTGTATGGGCCTCAGCTCAAACGAAATTTAAGAAAGGAATCACGTCAGTGAACGAGAAAGGAAACAGAAGTAAATCCACTCAGTTATAGAACCGTACGGTTGACATCGGTTTGTAGCAGTATCTTGGAAAGTGTGCTCTAGAAAGTGTTTCCTAAAACTGTTTGTACAGAGTGTGGCCGTGTATGGAAGTTAAACGTGGACGATAGACACTTTACACAAGAAGTAAATAAGAAGTTTTTGAAATGTGGCGCTACAGAAGAATGCTGAAAATTAGATGGATTGATCACGTGACTAATCAGGAGGTACTGAATAGAATTTGGGAGAAAAGAAATTTGTGGCACCACTTTACTAGAAGAACGGATCGGTTGACAGGACATATTCTGAGTCATCAAGGGATCACCAGTTTAGTAATGGAAGGATGTGTAGCGGGTAAAAATCGTGAGGGAGACCAAGAGATGATTACAGTAAGGAGATTCAGAGGGATGTAGGTTGTAGTAGTTATTCGGAGATGAAGGGTCCTGCACACGTTACACCATCATGGAGAGCAGCATGAAACCTTTCTTCGGACTGAAGATCAAAACAACAACGAGTTGTGTTCGAACATTGTGAAACACATTGTGGAAAATGATTTATTGGCACACAACCGGCGCGGATGCAGAAAATATCGTTCTTGTGAAATAGAACTGACTCTTTGACCACACAAAGCAATAAGAGATATAGTGTTATAGGCTGTGGATCCCTTATTAGTTCCATATTTCCATATTTTCTCACAAGTGGCTACTAATCAAATTGTATGTCTATGGATGGTCGTGTCAACTGTTCCACTGTTTTTCTGTCCGATGTATCACTGTTCTCAGCATGGGATGTTAAACACATGGGACTGGCAGAAGAAGGGCAACTAGTGTTCTATTTCTGCGAAGGGACGTGGTAAGTAGTTCTCTGAAACTTCTGCCAAACACCTGTGTGAAAAAATCCATTTATACACGTAACCATATTAAAACATATACAAATTCTGTCTCTCTCTCACCACTCACTCACTCATTCACACACACACACACACACACACACACTATCGCGTAACTTTTTGAAAAGTGAATGAAATAAATTATTCTGTTAAATTTAGAATGAAATGTTTCGTTAAGAAATCTCTTTTATGTTCCCTAAAAGCCACGGCTAATTTTTCTTAGGGTGCTATCTCCAGAAATACCATACATATGCAAACGTGATGACATCCATCTTACGACGGATATAAAAAAAAATCTTTCTTTAATGTTACACTATAAGCAAATTAAACGCAATACTCAAATAATTATTTATTTTTCTCTGTGAGGCTTGATGCTCCAGTATAGCAGCCTATGTGCAATGGCAGCGTATACAATTGAAATAATTGTTTTTAATAAAATTGTACCCCTGGCCTAAAATGAAATGGAAAATATTATAAGACGCCGTTTTCTATTTATAGAGATATAGAGATTAAATCCCTTGAATACTTTCAGAATTAAATGACTGTTAAGAAAGTTTTTATCATTTTAACACCAATGGCATCGCTTCAACAATGCACTTACACAAAATGACCAGGGTAACATTTAATGGTTACATAATTAAATGAGGGGCAGGGAAGACAGTTTCTTGCTACTAACAAAAACACAGGTTACATTGGATACTGACGTATATATTTAACAAAATTATAATAACACTAAATATAGTTAAATTAATTACAGATCGTGATCTATATGCGACCGTCAGCTAGGACGTCAGAACCAAGAAGACGAAAGAGAAGCAGAGCACAAAGAAACAATAATTATTTTTGTTGTGGACTGGCAAGACAGCCAATCCACTATGACAGGAAGCCGAAAGGCACGCGTTTAAACTCACGCAGGCTGGCGTGAGGCCTGGAACAGGACACGGAAATGAGACTAGTAAAAAACGTACGTAGCTTCTGGAATATTTAACTTTAATCCATAATTGGTGAACATCGCTCTTGACGGTACATGTTTTACAGCATCAATAGTAACTGGTAATGGCGACTTGCTAGGTCGTAGCAAATGACGTAGCTGAAGACTAACTATCGTCTCGGCAAATGAGAGCGTAATTTGTCAGTGAACCATCGCTAGCAAAGTCGGCTGTCCAACTGGAGCGAGTGCTAGGAAGTCTCTCTAGACCTGCCGTGTGGCGGCGCTCGGTCTGCAATCACTGATAGCGGCGACACGCGGGTCCGACGTACACTAACGGACCGCGGCCGATTTAAAGGCTACCACCTAGCAAGTGTGGTGTCTGGCGGTGACACCACAATTTTCTTATATACTACGAAACAAAGATCATGGTTATTACAATCCTAAGAGCGCTCATATAGCGCTTTCATTGTCACTGAATATCGATTACTAGAATTTATATTCCTATTTTTAAGGAGCGATGCTATAAAACACACACACACACAGACACACACACACACACACACACACACACACACACACACACACACACACACACACTGACCCGCCCCCTCTCTCTCTTCTCTCTATCTCTATCTCTCAGGATTAAAAACATGTTTTGTATACACACATCGAACCATAGTAAAACGAATATCAAGTCATAGACATACATACGCACACGCACATACACACACACACACACACACACACACACACACACACACACACACACATACACACATAATCAGATAACAAACACACAGTCTATAGCAGGCACGAACGTTTTGCAACAGGATCCAAAATATAAGATGAAAAAATGAGTGTTCATTAAATTAAGGATAATTGCAGAATGTGGTACCACACAACGTGGCACTACACCAAAACTGGCGCTAATGGCATAGGCAAATAGGGAACACACACGACAGAGATCTGTAAGTCCACGGTATTGGTGATAAGTTGAGAAAACCGCCCCGAAACACATGTCCTACAAAACGCCACTGGTGCCTGCGCATGTAGCCCGACGTCAGTATGGGACATGATCACCATGCACATGTACACAGGCTGCACAACGGGTTGCCATACTCTGGATCAGGTGGTCGAGCAGCTGCTGGGGTACAGCTTCCCATTCTTGCATCAGTGCCTGTTGGAGCTCCTGAAGTGTCCAGGGTTGTGAAGACGTGCAGCGATACGTTGACCGAGAGCATCCCAGACGTGCTCGATGGGGTTTGGGTCTGGAGAACAGGCAGGCCACTCCATTCGCCTGATATCTTCTGTTTCACGGTACTCCTCCACGATTGCAGCTCGGTGAAGCCGTACGTTAAATATCCACCAGGAGGAAGGTGGGACCCACTGCACCCCTGAAAAGGCGAACATACTGGTGCAAAATGACGTCTCGATACACCTGACCTTTTGCAGTTCCTATGTCAAAGACATGCAGGGGTGTACGTGCACCAATCATAATCCCACCCCACACCATCAAACCACGACCTCCATACAGGTCCCTTTCAAAGGCATTAAGGGGTTGGTGTCTGGTTCCTGGTTCACACCAGATGAAAACGCGGCGAGAATCATTGTTCAGACTATACCTGAACACGTCCGTGAACATAACCTGTGACCACTGCTCCAATGACTATGTACTGTGTTCTTGACACCAAGCTTTATGGGCTCTTCTGTGACCTTGCAGGTTTCTGGGCGAATAAACCACGTCTGTTCAGTCGTCTGTAGACTGTGTGTGTGGAGTCTTCCAGTAGCTGCGGTAAGGTGCCGAGTCCGTCTGCGGGCACTCATGGTGAGATGTCGGTATTTTTGTGGTGTTGTACACTGTGGACGTCTCGTACTGTAGTGACTGGACACGTTTCCTGTCTGCTGGATTCGTTGCCATAATACTGAGATCACACTTTGTGGCACACGGAGGGCCTGTGCTATGACCTGCTGTTTTAGACCAGCCCTTGTATTCTACCCCTCAGAACGTCATCAATATGTGTTGTTTGAGCCATTTTCAACACACAATTACCATTAGCACGTCTGAAAACGTCTGCACTCTTACTCGCTGCACCGTACTCTGACATGCACAAACACACCTCTGCGTATGTGGACTGCTGCCAGCGCCATCTTGCGACGATCGCAGTTCAGATGCACCGAATGGTCGTAACCTGAGGTGATTTAAACCCGCTAACCGTCCACCAGAGCATTTTTTCACCATGTATCAACATTATCCTTTATTTATGAGCATGAGTGTATCAGGACACTGACGATTCCTTTCAACTAATAGACGCGAAAAGCATATGGCACGAAAAGTCATTTATGCAGTTATAATTAGATGAATCCGAAGTGAAATTTCGAACACAATACTACACGAACATGTAGATGACGATGGACTTAAACCAAAGTACGAAACAGGTAATGGTTAATTTCAGATTACCTATACGGTCCAGTCACTTTAATGTAACCACTGCTTGTGTTCAACATGAACATGTAATAACTACTCACAGACAGCAGGTGACAGCACTGGATGTGGAGGGTACATTAAGTGTGTCGGGAGGACGCGGAAAACAGCGCAGTCTTTGTTGTAACGCGGAAACGGAGCAGTTTATCTGACGACGTAAAGCGCATGATCATTACCTTTCGTGCCAAGGGTGCAAGCGTTTCCAAAATGGCTTACTCTATAAACTGTTTGCGTGTCGCTGTCATTAAGGAATACCGTGCGTGGTAAACTGGCGCCATCCAGATTTGGTTCCGGGGCAACTGTGGTGCACTGCAGGTCATAGATGGCAGCGGTTAACGACGGCTGCGGAGATGTGTACGGACGAATAGACATGCAACGGTTGAGCAACCGTCCGTCCAGATGAACCAGGGGGCTACCAACAGTGTCTCGTCGACAACAGTTCAGGGATCGTTGCTGCATATGGCCTTCTATAGCAGACGCCTGGTTCATGCACCTACTCTGACTGCTGTTTAGCCGGCCGGAGTGGCCGAGCCGTTCTAGGCGCTACAGTCTGGAACCGCGTGACAGCTACGGTCGCAGGTTCGAATCCTGCCTCGGGCATGGATGTGTGTGTTGTTCTTAGGTTAGTTCGGTTTAAGGGGGGTAGGACGTCAAACGGGCCGACTTGGAGCAGGAGAGGCACCACAGGACATTTTATTTCCTACTGTCTATATTATACAAATAAATTCATAAAAATTTGTCAGCATGGCCAGGAAGGATTCAGGATTCACACTCATGGCGGTGGAAGTGCAAAAACATAACAAAATAATTTTCTTTTTAGATATGAAATTTCATCATTTTTTCACTTAGTGTTGGCTGCATTTATTGCTATAGGTACATTTTTCTTCACAAGTAAGAGAGATTCTTTGATGTATTTTGCACAGCATACAAACCATACTTACAGGTGTATTTTCGAAATCTATTAAAAAGTGTGGTAAAAATTGAGATAACTAACTACAACATTTGATTTTCTTCTAAACATAAAGTTTAAAACGTAACAGCTCGTTCATTTCTTCATAAATTAAATGGATTCTAGAGTTTCAGACACCTGTAAGTATGGTTTGTATGCTGTGCAAAATTCATCAAACAGTCTCTCTTACTTATGAAGGAAAGTGTACCTATAGCAACAAATGCAGCCAACAGCAAGCGAAAAAATAATGAAATTTCACATGTAAAAAAAACTATTTTGTTATGTTTTTGAACTTCTGCTGCTACGAGCGTGAATCCTGAATCCTTCCTGGTCACGCTGACAAAGTTTTATGAATTTACTTGTAAAAGTTTAGACAGTGGAAATTAAAATGTCCTGTGGTGCCTCTCCTGCTCCAAGTCGGCCCGTTTGACGTTCTACCCCCCTTAAATAGTTCTAAGTTCTAGGGGACTGATGACCTCAGATGTTTAGTTCCATAGTGCTCAGAGCCATTTGAACCATTTTTTTTAACCATGTGACTGCTGTTTACCGGCGAGGAAGGCCGGAACTTGCATGTCAGTACTGCAACTGGACGTGCACTGAATGGCGAGATGTGGCCTCAAATGAACCAAGTGTTACACTCCTTCGGACATATAGCCGTTGGCGCGTAAGTTGTGAAACTTCTAAAGGAAATACTCTGCAAGCGTTATGATCTGCAGAATATTTTCGTGGCGTTCCCTGGGTGATATCGCCATTTTGGAGGCCACAATGGATCAACACAAGTATGCATCCTTGAGGACTATGTCCACCCCACATGCAGTTCATCTTTCCTTAGGCACGATGGCGTCTGTGGGATCCTGGCCACTCGTCTCTTATGGGGTGCGTAAAGGATGCTGCTTTCTCGTATAGCTTGTAACGTCTCTTAGCATAACACATATTATATGTGGTAAAAAAGGAGAAAAGAATAACTGAACTGGATGATTGTAATTGCGTGGACAACGATTGTGTGAAATTTATGTAATAAAGGGAAATCATTATGTGTTATGTTTTATACTTCTATAGAATTATGTACCGATTTTTTTAAAGATAATATCTGTATCGGCGAGTACTTAAACCGCCACAGACGATACTTATTAAATATCAAACAAAGTTGAGAATATGTCACAACGAGTATAAATAGTAGTGACTGAACATTGATTTCTCTGTCGTCTTCTTGGAGTTATGTTAGTAGGAAGAACCTGTGACGTTATATTGTGTGCTTGTGTAGCACTCTTTTGTCAAGATTGAGAGAAGGACGCCACTAGGTACTGAATTATAAAGGTCTGTAATAATTTAATCTGTCTAAATGTTCTGAATAGAGTTACTTAGTGAAAACTTGCATTATGAGTTGTGATAAGCTTACCTCGTATTTTATCCCATTCTTTTAAGACATTTTCAGCTATTTAAATATTATTCGTGTTACAGAGCTGCGCCACGAGCGAACGAGCCGCTGCCGCGGCGCATTCAAGCTGCCTTAAATGAAACCAATCATACCGCAAAGAAGCGGACAGGTAACAGTAAACTAAAATTATTTCTTTCAGTTTTTGGGATTGCAGGGCAAAGCAGCAGATTTTATGATGTGTTTTATAGGTGGACGCGGGCTGCTGATGATATATTATTAACAGTGCAAAAAGATAATTTACCTTCCTAACATAGAAGAAATATTGCTGTGCGTAGTTCTGGTCTAGCAAACATTATAGTAAACACATCTTTTTCTCTGATAATAGTCTCATGTTCTCGTGTTAGTCGTGGTACTTATTGGTGTTTTACTGTTAACAAAAATCCACTGCAAAATTTTGATGTTGAACAAACATTGCGTACTGTAACATCAGTATTGATAACGAAATAATTTTCAGTAACCTTTTCAATAACTGTAAAGTAAGGAAGATATGTTGAACTTTATGGCGAGTTACAGTAACGAAAAAATGTTCCTTTAATAGAAAGCCAGATCCAGAATAATAAGAACATAATATATTTTGTTTTGTTGAAAATTAATGATCCGAAGAAAGTCACAGCACAGCATCCCTAAAAAGTATTTCGGGGTTGTTTTCGTAGCTACATATTTCACCTCATATATTAGTTGTACGCGAGTAATAACAAAGAAGAGGGCCAGCGAAAAGCTATACAACAATTCGAGCAAATCACATTAGCGGTTTTCTCTTACAATAAAGTAGATTGACAATGCTTAAGTTTGGTTTACAAGAACGTGTCACAAGCGATGTTTTACGCTATAGACAATTTTCAGTAAAAACAATTAATATGAGGCACGAGTCTCAGTATAACACTTAGGATGGCGGTTCTACTGTTCGTCTTCTACTCTTCTAGTGTCGGCCGAGGCTGGCAGGAGCGCGCTAATACTCTCTTCGGGTAGAGGCCGCTCCCGTCGTGTAGCGGTCCTAGTCGGCGAACCATTGGCCGACCTCGCCTCACAGCCCTCTCTGCTCTTGCGTTCTTCATCTTCGTGCCGGAGCTTGCCGATACACCAGGAACAGCCTCTACCAGCAGGACAATGCAAATTTTCACACAGCTCGCAGTGTACGAGCGTGATTCGATGCGGACCAGGACGAGTTTATCGTACTCCCCTGGCCATCAAACTCCCCGGATTTAAACCCTATCCAGAATTTCTGGGATCACCTCGATCGGACGATCGCGCCATCGATCCTCAACCGAGAGATGCAGTGCACCTGGCCACGCACTGTAGTCGGTATGACATCACATCCCCGTCGGTTCCTTCCAGAAGGACTCTCTTCCTGCACGTCTCGCAGCGACTCGCACTGCAAAATGTGGTTATTCAGGATTTTGAAACTTTGTCACATTTACGTTACTGGACAGTGTAGCAGGATTACACGGAGTGGGGCATGGGGCAAAGGAAGACCTATTAGTACCGCGGCAATTCACAATTTCGAGGATATCGTGACGATGAAGACTCCTACAAGATAAATGTAACGCCAGCTTGAAGGCGAGCGCATCAGAACGCAGTGCTGTGTGAAGTCTGTGGCTGTTTTGCTTTGTTGGGCAGTTGGCTGTTAACAGCGCGTAGCGTAGGTGAGCCGCCAGCAGTGGTGGGTGTGGGGAGTGAGATGGCGGAGTTTTGAGAGCGGATGATCTGGACGTGTGTCTATCAGAGAGAGTAAATTTGTAAGACTGGATGTCATGAACTGATTATTTATATATATATATATATATATATATATATATATATATATATATATATATATATTGATAGAGAACAAACAATGTATCTACGTTAATAGTGTTCAAAATCAATATATATATATATATATATACATTGTTTGTTCTCTATCAAAATAGAGTAGTTAGTGCCTTCAGTAGTTAGAATCTTTTATTTAGCTGGCAGTATTGGCGCTCGCTGTATTGTAGTAGCTGTAGTAACGGAGATTTTTGTGAGGTAAGTGATTCATGAAAGGTGTAGGTTATTGTTAGTCGGGGCATTCTTTTGTAGGGATTATTGAAAGTCAGATTGCGTTGCGCTAAAGATATTGTGTTTCAGTTTAGTGAATGTCTTGAGTACGTTCAGTTTTGCTCAGCTGTTTGAAAAGCAAATAACGTACAGATTTATCAGCACAGTAATTCATTAATTTTTCTAAGGGTATAAGAGATTTGAAACACTTTAAAGAAAATGACCTATTGACACGTAACCTGCGGAGATTCAGAAAATGTCGTTCTTTTGGAACGCTACCGGTTCTTTGTACACACGAAGTAATAAGTGCTATAGATACGGGAGCCAAGCTGTTTCTATGTTTCTATATTTCCTCACAAGTGGTTTGTAATCAAATTGCTTGCCAATGGACTGTCGTCTCAATTGTTCCACGGTACTCATGATCTGCTTTCAGAAAGGTCACAGTTTGCAGGTGGGATCCTTACGAGGTAGAGCTGACGGAGATCATCCTAGAAGTTCAGTGAAGAGCGACTCGTTTTGTATTACTGAAAAATAGTGAAGAGAGTGTCACGAATGTAATACGTTGTTCTCTGAAACACCTGCCAACACCTCTGTGAAAAAAAGTTTACATTTATACATATAAACAACAAAAGGTAATAAAAATTATCTCTCTCTCTCTCTCTCTCTTTCTCTCTCTGTCTCTCTCTCTTTCCCTCTTGTACACACACATACACACACACACACACACACACACACACACACACACACACACATACATAGATCTCCGGTCACAAAAACACATTCTATAGTTGGCAATAAAGTCCCCCAGCAGTAAGCAGCAACATACAAAACGTAACATGAAGAATATAAATGTTTATCTCCTAGTACTGTGCAAATAAAATTTCGAATTGAGAACCATGGCTCTGAGCACTATTGGACTTAAGGCTTAGAACTACTTAAACCTAACTAACCTAAGTACATCACACACATTCATGCCCGAGGCAGGATTCGATCCTATGACCACACCACCAGCGCGGTTCCGGACTGAAACACGTAGAACCACTCGTGCACAACGGCCGGCCGAATTGCGAAAGCAGAACAGCAGTTCTAAGACCAGAACAAGAACACTTGGTGAGTAGCATATAGGCAATTTGTAAGCAGAAATCTAGACTATTATAACGACATAGTGAACCAGAAAGTTCGGGAACTGCGTGTAACTTCAGTATACAATGTTCAGTATGCGAAACACAATACTATATACGCATTTCAGGCCACCTTTCAACTAATGAAGGGGAAACGTATGTGGCACTAATAATTCAGTTGCAATTTGAAGAACCCAAAGTGATAAATGTCAAAATAATATTACACGCAACTAGGGATAAGGAGGCAACAAAAGTTAAAGATGTTGATGATAAAGACGTATATGTAGATCACTATGGATTAATAAAATACGAAACTTGTAGTGGCATAATTTAAATAGCACAAATAAGTGTTTTATACAATACGTGTGGCTCGTTGTTGTAATCAAGTCATAATCCTTATAAACTCTAAATCGCACAAAACTGATTAGAAAGCATGTTAGCTGTAGTTTTTAATTAGTGGCGATAAGATTGGCACCAGTCGAAAGACAGACCATTTAGTGTTAAACTAGATACATGATGAGTAGTACTCACTGACTGAGAGTTCCGCACAAAGTTAATTATGTATATAGATAGTTGATGCGCCTTGGAAATTGAAAATAACGACGATTTTTGCCTGTTATCGATATCGATAGTGTCGAGATATACGTCTGTCCTGGCCTGAGAAATAGGGGCCTTAACAGACAAATAAAAATCAATATCTTTTTTTCCTGTGATGTAATTACAAACAAAGACTGTTCAGATTTTTTCTTTGCTTGTTCTGTGAAACCTTGTTTCTTGCAAAATTTCATGATTGTCGGTCGATGAGGTGTACCCTATAGGTGTTGACAAGTGAGTTTGGCAGTATCAAAATACTTAACGTAAATGACTGTATCTTTTGCCTACACTAACTTAGAACCTTAAAGGTTTTGCACCGTAAAGGAACCATATGTTTTAATATGTGACATAAATGTGAACTTAATAAGTCAACCAGTTCCTGAGGAAAGGTGGTCTTAGTGTGACTGATAGACGGACTGTAGGATAATAAACGATAAACAAAAATTTCTATTCGTGTGATGTAATAACAAATTAACAGTTAATGAGTAACATATTATGTGAGATAAATAACCGTATCTTTTCAGCTTAAAGTTTATACACCACCAAGAGGCCACAGACGTTACTATGTGACATTAATTTGAACTAGATTCGTCAACACATTCCTAAAAAGCGGTCTAAACTGATCGACGTACAGTCGCATAACAAACGACAAAAATATATTTTATCTTGTGATATAATTGCAAATTAACAGTTACAGGATTTTTCCATACGTTCTACTGTGAAAAATTGCCTCTTGTCAAATTTCGTGATTTTCCTTCAGCGAAAAGTACCCTGTAGGTTTTGATGAATCAGATTGAAAGTAATTAAAATATCTTACTTAAATAGCCTTATTTGTGGACTACACTGACTTAGAAGATAATTTTATTTTCAGAGTGAAAATATGGTGCACGTAGGCTGCCTCATTTTTGTCATCTTCGTGATTGAGCTATTTCAAATTTTGGTCATTTCCAAGCACCTATCTTAAGCTTTCTGCTGTTCCTGAGAAAAGGGATTTTTAACAGTCAGACAGACAGGCAGACGGTCAACAAAGGAATCCTATAAGGGTTCTGTCTTTACCGACATAGGTATAGAGCCCTTAAAAAGGAACGCAAAGGAATGGATTCAGCACAAAAAACAAAGGATAGTACTGTGACCAGTTTTCCCTGAATGCATTCTTTGTTAACAGCCGATGGAAATGTTGGTACTTCCATTAAGCATTCAAAGCCTCATGTCGCAGTTGAAAGCTGAGTCAGAGAAATAGCTCTCGGGTTGTGTCTTTACAAAAATGTTCAAATGTGTGTGAAATCTTATGGGACTTAACTGCTAAGGTCATCAGTCCCTAAGCTTACACACTACTTAACATAACTTATCCTAAGGACAAACACACACACTCATGCCCGAGGGAGGACTCGAACCTCGGCCGGGACCAGCCGCACAGTCTATGACTCAGACCGCTCGGCTAATCCGGCGCGGCTGTGTCTTTACAACTGCACCAATGCGGACAGCTCCAGACACAGTCTCAAAAAAATGGTTCAAATGGCTCTGAGCACTATGCAACTTACACTGGACTCGCATTCGGGAGGACGACGGTTCAATCCCGTCTCCGGCCATCCTGATTTAGGTTTTCCGGGAATTCCCTAAATCGCTTCAGGCAAATGCCGGGATGGTTCCTTTGAAAGGGCACGGCCGATTTCCTTCCCCATCCTTCCCTCACCCGAGCTTGCGCTCCGTCTCTAATGACCTCGTTGTCGATGGGACGTTAAACGCTAATCTCCTCCTCCACTATGCAACTTGACTTCTGACGTCATCAGTCAACTGGAACTTAGAACTACTTAAATCTAACTAACCTAATGACATCACTCACATCCGTGCCCGAGGCAGGATATGAACTTGCGACCGTAGCGATCGCTCGGCTCCAGACTGTAGCGCCTAGAACCGCACGGCCACTCCGGCCTGCACACAGTCTCAACTTCAGTTTATTTTCTGGTCGCCATACAACCTGTGCGAAAAAAATTGTAACAGCATGGCGCAGCAGTGCGGAGTGACCGTCCAACCCCTCCACTTCCCCTTTTTCTTGCGCCACCCTTGTGTCTCCTCCACCCTCGCCGCCCCCTTCCGGCGGACACGCCGCGCGCCTTCCCAACCGCAGGCGCGGGGAGGGTCCGGCGAGGTACGTGCCGTGTGCAAATGTGTATTTAAAACAAATGGCACGGCAACAAATAAAAAGCGAAAGAAACAAATGGAGAAGAGGAAGATGAAGGACAGGGTGCAGTCGCACGAGGAAACACAGCGGCCGCAGTCTAGTAGCTCTGGAGGGTTGCGTGAAGGGGGGTGGGGTGGGGAGGATGAGGGGAGAGGCGGGTGGAGAACTGGGAGGGGGGGGGGGAAGGGGTATGTTGGCGTTGGAGAGCCGCAGGACCGATGCGAATTAATTGCACTCGTCCGCTGACTCAGCCGCCACTGGTACCGATACACTGGAACAAAGAAATAAAAAAATAAAAATAAAAAGATGCGTCGGAGAGAGGGGACTTCAATATTCATACGCCGCCCCTCGATATATTCTTCAGATGAGGAGGGGAGCGCGGCCGGCCCATCCGAGCGTTTCGTAAATAAGCGGAATCAATGGCCCTCGCGCGTCTTAGCAGTAATTCCATTACGGATGGGAGGGCGCCGTATTTTACAATCAGTGATTACGGATCGCCGCGCGCTGCGCCTCGCCGCTGCGGCAGAAGAAACAAGCTGGTGTGCAGGGTCGGTCCTCTTGCCCGTCTGCTGCCGTAAAACGGAAGAGCGGCCGATTGGACCGGCTAGGCGCGGAGGAAAGCGACCGACCCCCCACCATTTTGAGGCCGTATGCTCGCAGCCCAAAGTTCCGGCGCTCGCCGCGTAATCCCAATTTATTGAAATTCGGTACGATGGAAATTTAATACGGTTAACGTATCGGCCAACGGGAAAGTTGTTTTCGAGAGGGCCGAGCGAACTTGGGGATGCGTGCATTTCGCCGCGAATATTGCGGCCCCAGCAAGCGGCTACCGTACTCGGCTGAACGAGTAAACGGCGTATCCGATACGCCCTGGCGGATGAGTCGGTTCGGAAGCAATCAAATTCTATGCGAGCGCTGCGGTTACACTGGATTTAATGCGGTATAAATGCAGGCCCGCGTTCGCTCTGAGAGGCAAACTTGGGTCATTTTCTCTTGCATCGTTCATTGCTTTCGCAAAGGATCAATGTACTTTGTTTCGGACATTAATTCTGACGCTATGTTTTCGTAAAAAGACGTTCTGAGAGTTATGGGTTGTGGTGCAGAATGTAAGGATCTTAACTTCCACTCACAAGTTGCACGTTGAAAACTACATCCGATTTTGGAACGAAAAGTGCAGCTTATCTATCGAATCCGCAAAATTCAGTCAACATGAAAACAGTAAAACCTAATAATTTATTTATTCACTAGTTAAGATTTTGTCGATAAATCCGTCTAGGTCTCTTAAGATATTTCTTTAGTTATTACGCTCTTTAGATTGCTGTCATGATGTAAAAAAATAGAACATGCGAAATAAGGTTCAGGATAGGCCCAAAGTGAGTATGGCTCCTCGAAGCGCCGACACGCAGATTACGCATAGACTTTTGATACTGACACTGACTGAACCTTGTCATGCAAGATTTAAGTTTTGATCTGATGACTGCAGTGGTCGAAACAGCGAAGTAAGGGTGTAAACCATTTTATGCACAAAATATTCGCAATGATTGCGGACACACAGAAAATTTATTTCCTTTATTAATAATCACTTGTTAAGAGGCCTATTTATGGGCCACGTACTTCAAACTAGTTGTCGACGTTTTATTCCTTTATTTAGATTATTCATACAACCTCCCTTTCAGACAAATATTTGAAATCATGATATAGCAGGCACAGCTGACTGCAAGTGCTATGCACGCAAATTGAGCGTAATACAATATGTCTCTGCTAGGATGATAAATTATAAGCTAAACTACAGAACATAAAGTTTCTATTTTCTTACAAATATAAATTATGGTAAGAAATTATTTGTGTAAGTAAATTAAAATGCAAAAATATTAACACGCTATTTTTATGTAGTTTCTGTTAGTACGTAGTTAAGTTTGAACAGACTCGTCTGTGAGAATCCAAGATAAACGCAAATATTCGCACAACTTTTGCTTAACTTCATAAATGTAGAAAGTAAACACTACGATCACTATTGGAAGTTTGTCTGTAGTAAGATATCATAAACACGACACTGACAGAAGATGTGGAGAAAGAAGCGCTGTATCATTAGAGAGATACAGAGGCGAGAGTGTGTGTCAGAATTTTTCCCAGTTCTCTGCTACTAGCGCCACGTCATCATAACACACCTGTGCATAGCATTGCGCCATAATCAAAGGGTCAAGTTAAAAATTAAAGAAGCTTTTCCAAACTATGTCAACATTTACTTCAGTATATATATGTTTAAATTATTAAATCTCAGACTGATCAGATGAATTTGTTTCACTGAATACATCGTTTTAAATAAAAAAACAAGTGGCGCTAAATAATAAAGCTATGAAGCCGTGTAAGGTTGTTAAGTCCTCCATAGGGCGCCTCCCCAGGTGGCGGATAGGGGAAAGCCTTCCAGATATGGGTGGCACTGAGGAAATTAAATACTCGGGGCGGACCAAATACTAACATGAACCCAAGAAATCCAGACACGTCTCTGTGAAAATCACTGCTACTCTGGTCAACGTCTGTTAGCTCAGCGAGCTCGGCTGAAAACAATATGTTTCAGAGACCTCAACAACCTCTGGTCCTAGCCAGTCCTGGAAGGAACCAGGCCAAACCATTGAAATACAAGTGAACATGAAGTGGGCATGCAACCACAACTTTACTGCAGTTGGTACACAATCCACCCGTCAAGAGACGGCAACTGGACTTCCAGATTCTGCAGAGTCCAGGCAAGCAGAGCAGAGAATGTCGGAGGTCTCTGGTAAACTTCCATACAGGCAGAACAGATTCGTCGGAAACAGAACGGCAACACACTCATCCAAACAGGAAAACTACACAACATCACTGAAGAAATCGACCAACAACGTATCCTCATCCTTGCTCTACAAGAAACTCGACTGACCGACGACGAAACCACGGACTATGGAAATTACAGCATCTTCAAGAGCAAAGCACACCAGGAAGTCGCGAAAGGTGCACAAATATTCGGCATGGCTTTTGTTGTGCATAGCTCTATCATCAACTCTGTGAAGGAAATCTCACCCATCAACAATCGACTTACGTCAATGCTCATCCAGAGCCGCAACAATACGTATACCCTCATCAATGCTCATGCCTCCACCAACATCGACAATAAGATGAACCCGACACTGTCAAAAAATTCTGGAACCAGCTCGAAAAGACCATAAGCAAAATTCACCAAGCTGACGTGAAAATCCTAATGGGAAACTTCAATGCTCAACTTGGCAAGGGAAATATCTATACAAGAATCATTGACAAGAATTCTGCACGACAAAACACAAACACGAAAGGGACGCTACTTGTTGATATATGGCAAAAATTTGACCTCAAGATTATGTCTAACCACTTCAGGAAACACGCAAACAAACAGAAAACGTTGCGGTCACCAATCTAACAACTCGGTGAATACCAGATCGATCACGTAGCCATCTCCCACACACACTGCAGAACCATCCATGATGTCCGTCCGACGGGGTGCGAACATCGATTCGCACCATTACCTTACACAAATCAAAGTAAAATTTTTTCCGAATAGAGTTCACCCTATGAAACCCATATCCAAAAGTTTGAAGTATCGAAAATTCAGGAAACAAAAATCGCAGGAGAATGGGACAAAGAACCGGTGCATAATTGGACTGACTTCCGCAACAAAAAAATCAGAAAAACCAAAGAACTGATCCCATGGCAAAAGAAGGTAAAACACGCGTGGTCGAATTCTGTGATCAAGCCATCATTAACCGCCGACTCGTCTTCCAAAAATACAACAGCCACAAACAACCAGAGGCCCAACAGTACTTCCACAACATTCGCAAGCAGACAAAAAGAACCACAAGGAAAACGAAAAGCGAATACATCACTGAATAACTCAAATCAATAGAGGATAACTACAAGAACTTCAACGGCAGAAATTTCTACAAGACTGTCGGGAGCAAAATTAAAGGTTAGTCTCCGCAAAATCGGACTTTCAGGAAACGAGATGGAAAACTTGCACTCACCAACCAAGAAAACTGCTAAGAACTAGCACGGTACTTTTCCGACCTCCTCAACTGCCCCAAATCACATGAACTTTTCCAACACCTAGTTCCAGAGCATACAAAACCCGATGCAGAACCACTAACACAAGAAGAAATTCATCACCAAATCAAGAAACGCAAGAACGGGAAGGCATCAGGAGCAGATGGAATCGACGCAGAGTTACTGAAAAACCTGGGGCCACGATCAATTTAGGAAATCACACAGATCATCCAAAGAAATCTGGCAAAGCGAAAAACTCCCAGACGACTGGAAATGTGGGCTCATCCGCCCACTCCACAAAAAAGGAAAGAAATCTGACGTAAATAACTCCCTCCTCCCCGTCCCTTACCAAACACTCTCCACCTGCCTCCTACAACGCGCACAAGAACCGCTCGAGCCCCTAACTGGTGAATACCAGACAGGGTTTGGACAACATCGATCATACACTGATCAAATTTTCAACCTGGAATCCACATTAAAACTTCGAGCCACACGAAATATCTCAACCATCATTCGTAGACTTTAAGAAAGTCTGTGAATCCATCGATCGACAACCCCTGTGTGATATACTCGAAGAAAGAAACCTTGACGCGAAAACCCGACAACTCATCCAAAAAACCCTAATCGACACAACTTCCAAAGTCAAGTTCAGTGGAGAAATCTCCCAACCTTTTCTCATCAAAACTCGAGTCCAACAGGGTTACGGACCCTCCCGACTACTCTTCAACATCGTTCTCGATGAGGTCATCAAAGAATGGGAAAAGGAACTGAAAAAACAAAACAGCTGGAGACACATCATGCTTCTTTTTTTTTAAAAAAATTGGGTTAACATCAATGTCACATGTTTAGCCTTCACTGACGATCTCAGATCGAAGTACTCAAAGAATGTGCCGAAAAAGTTGGGCCCCATATCTCTTTCATAAAAACTGAATTTATGACCACAAAACTCGTTAAAACAGAAAATTTGATCACAAAATGCGGCACAATAAGCAGAGTCAATCATTTCAGATACTTTCATGAAATCATCGAACCCACAGGAACAGAATGATTGGTCCAAAAAGCACGTGAAGTCAAAATGCGAAAAGCATACGGGAAAATTGCGAACATCTACGAAAAAGTAAATGAATATCAAAACAAAAATTCGACACTACGCGACTTTCATCAAACCCGAAACACTGTACGCAAGCGAGGCCCTAAACCTCAATTACAAAGGGGATCTCCACAACATCAAAAAAGTAGAAAGAAAAACCATTCGCAAAATCCTGGGTCCAAATGTCACAGACGAAGGATGTCGACTACATTCAAACACGACAAAATAAAAATACTCCAACACTGAAACAGACTTCTGCAAACGACGACTGAAATTCTATGGACACATCATGAGACTGGATGACAACAGATTAAAAAAGAAAAGTCTAATGTACTCACAGAAACTGAAAACGGCGACAGTCTGGATCAAAAAAGTTCAAACTGATCTCAAAAATGCCAACATCACATCTGCAGGTATCGCAGATCGAAAAACCCTCTGACAGAAGATCCACTGCTGGGAAGTTGCACCAGAAGAAAAACAAAAAAAAAAAAAAAAAAAAAAAATGGGAAAGTGGACGGAAGAACGTAGAGCTAAGCATTGCGAGAGAATGAAACAATTCTGGAAGTACAAGAAAAATAGCAACCACAGATCGTTGTTAGTTTTGTGTGATCGATCCTCTATGGGTCTAAAAAATTTAAATAAGCAAATAAATGAAGCTGTAAATGCAAAATTCGTTCAGAATGAGCAAATTTGTGTGAAACCAAATGTTATAACTTTCAACTTGATCAGGACAATATTTGGTCAAAATCGGCGTTTTTACGAAGAATTGAAGCTGCTAAATGTTAGACTCAGGAGGATCAAAATTCGTATGACGCTTCAGTTTGGTATAAAAATGTTAATTATGTGACCCCATTAAACTACCTCTAAAAGTTTTCGAATAATTTACTGAAAACTAAATATGGAAGATTAAATATCGCTATGTTAACTCTTGAAAGTTATGATAACAGCAAGTCATTAAACCCGTCAAATAATAAAGCTATAACAAGTTTCAAAACTATGATATAAATAACAATCAATACTAGGTCTTTTAAAGATGTAGTTCAGAGGTCATGTTCTACTGTAGGTTCCGTTTTAAAAATTCTAGCCGGCAAAGTTTAAATGCAGCTAAGCTGAAACTTTTTCTGTAACTAAAGCCAACTTTACGCCATTCATATAAGAATTACGAAGATTCTAAATTGACTCATGATAGTGTTATAAAGCAATATGTGTCCGAGAATGAGGTCATTTACAGTCTGCTACAGGGATTCTACTTCGGATGACAGCAGGTGTTCCCTTCGGCCATCCTCTGCGCCCAAACATAAATACGGCCTGAGAGGCAGTGGGACTTCACTTGGCGCCCAGCTATCAATAGGTCCGAGTCAGTCAAACGCCGGCTTACGTGCTGCCTCGGATGACGTCACAGACAGGGTGCCACTAAACGCATGTTTTCAGTAATAAGAGAAAGTGAACTCGCGAGGACTGCACACCGTCCTGGATCGTTTAGATTTTTGATGTGCTATCGCTCTGTCCGCCTCAGTCGAACGCCGTCTTACGCGCTGCCTCGGATGACGTCACAGCTATGTTGCTGCTAAACGGATGTTTTCGGCAAAAACAGGAAGTGAAATCGCGAGGACTGTACACCGTCCTGGATCGCTCAGATTTCGCGGAAGTAACTGTTTGTGAGCCACCCGTAATGTTAACAAAACCGCGTGGCAAGTGGTGAGATTATTTTCCACTTTCGTGTCGAGCAATTAGCTTTATCAAAAGTCAGGGCGAAAGACCATTTAATGGGAACGTACGACAGAGGTCGCCTCTGAACTGTTCATAATGCTGTTTATAATAGAGACATAATTATTATATTATGATCAGGAATATTAGTATGTTTTGCATGTGAATTTTTCTTGGATATAATTGAATCAGTTAAAACTTTTATTTATAATTACAGTTCCTGATTCCGCTGAGTAAACAGAGAGCAGAAACATTTTTTTTTTCAGTGAACAAAATATGAATGTCTGGAGACTATGGTGTGTGTGTCTCCATCGCTTTCTGGCTGACCTCAAAAATAGTTTTCAGGCTGTTGTGGAAAGATGGCGAAGCCGCTCGACAAACACAGTCCTTCATATCGTATCCATCTCATCGAAAAGTACGAATAGTCTCAGAAACAGCACCGAAAAAATTTGAACTAATTTTTTTTATATTAATTAGGTCATTTCGACTATTCAGTTAAAAATAAACAAGTTTTCTATTTGCAATATGCTTTACATGAGCAAGACATCTCTAATTGTTGAGTCTAAACAAAAACTTTCTTTCTTCTATCATCTGAGGAGAATAATTGTATCATGGTGCAAAAACGGCAGACACTATGGTTGTCCTTTTGGTGTTGTGAAATTGTTACATTTTAATACGTAAATGAATTAGCGGCATAATACGTCCTCTTAAACTAATTAATTCACTTTTGTAAAAATTAATGTACCAATACTTCGTTTACACATTGACTCTTCCTTGCACTATGGATTCTTAATATAGGCAGTTCGACAGCATGTGACTGGAATTATATTACATTAAAACAACTAACAGCCGAAGGAAGCTTACATGTTGTAGATAAGTTTGAACAACGTGATCATATGTTACAACAGTTACAACTAGAAACAGCTGCACAATTATGTAAACTTCTTCATGTATCGTTTGAAGATGAGCCTGAAACGTAAGGAAACTTATTACGAGAATACTGATACACAATTAATGACAAGTAATGTATATAACTGAAACACTAGTCAGTATTGTAACGGTTAATTAACCCTTCCTGAAGAATTAAAATTTTGTGTCTGCCACTACCATTCACCTTGTTTAGAAACTAATAGAACATAGCTCATTACAGGGAAGGATCCGGTTTGGATTACTAGTCTGGCAAAAGCTGTTAATTAATGTGTCAGAATGTCTCTTTTTAATGCAGCAAAAATTAAGGTTTATGGACATATAAATATAAATCCACGCATATTTGTGTCTTACTGTTTGGAGGTCTTGCTAGAAATCTCATTATCAGTTTTTCGATCAGTTTTATGGTCACTTCTTACTATGCTTCGGTAATCATTTCGTTTTAACGAAGCTACAACACACAGAATTCTCGGGAACTGATATTTAATATTTTATATACATGATACTGAAACTCCTTGAATACTTTTGCAAGTATGACAAAGTCATGCTACCCTTCATTGCATTTCCTCGATTCTCCACCCCTTTAAACCTCTGCCAATTTTCGTACACACTAACCCTCACACTAACCCTGTCCCTCCCCCCTCCCCCCCCCCCCCCCCCCCACCAAGTTGAAAAATTGTAATGTAGAAATATTTACGTTGTTTTGTGTAGTGCAAAAGTTAACGTAATATGTTCCTCGAGTCTGCTACCTTGAGTCTGGCATACGAAGTCTCCAAATAACATGTTTTGCAAATTATCGCCTAGTGGCAATTGCATATAAGACTGTTCTTTTTTCTTGTATTGCTCACTTACATGATATTTCTTAAGAATATTGTATATACTTGAAGCTAGTATGTACTTCCATTCCTGTTGTTTCGTTGGCCTTGTGAGTATTACGTATTATCTTTTTTAATTTGTCTTTTTTGTAAATTTGCCACAGTTATCTGATGATGACTTTAAACAGGTCGTAAATAACCTTTTTGGCTATTGAGACGTTTCCACGGAATTATTACATGCCACGTTCCACTACCATACACGGCTGTCTCTAAACCCTACATTCTCAGAAATGTCAACCCGAAATTAAGGTCTGTGTTTTGTACGAGTAGACTTCTCTTGGCCAGGAATGCCCTTGCTCCCAGTACTGGTCTGGTGGTACGCGTCTGGACGTAAACAGATCTTTCAGAGTGGCACGGCGGGAGGGTGTTCCCTCAGCCTTCCTCTCTTTCCTCTGGGCAGACACCTGCTCCCTTCAGCTACAGGAATCACAACTCTTGTGCGCAGGTTTATGCTTTTCGCTTTTTTCTCGCAATTTAACTTCAATTTTTTTTAAGCAATAGTCTTCGCAGTGTTAAAGCTTGTTTGATGCGGCCCGTCACGAATTCCTCTCCTATGGCAACCTCTTCATCTCGGAGTATCACTTGAGACCTACGGCCTCAATTATTGGCTGGATGTATTTCAAACTTTATCTTCTTCTACAGTTTTTACCCTCAACGGCTCCCTCTAGTTATTCCGTGATGTCTTAACAGTCCCTTCTTTTGGTCAGTGTTTCCATACTTTTTTCCACTCCGATTCTGTTAAGAACCTCCTCATTCTTTACCTTATCAGTCCACCTAATTTTTAACAGTCGACTGTAGCACTACATCTCAAATGCTTTGATTGTCTTCTGTTCTGGTTTTCCCACAGTCTATTTCTCTACCATACAATGCTGTGCCCCAGATTATGATAAATTTTTCCACAAATTTAGTCCAATGTTTGATACCAGTAGACTTCTCTTGGCCAGGAACGCCCTTTTTGGCAGTGATAATCTACTTTTAATGTCCTCCTTGCTCCGTCCGTCATGGTTTATTTTGCAGCCTTTGTTTCCCAGTATGTTGCTTAGATGGGAGCTTGGTGAATACCTTCCTATCAGAGTGTATAACTCAGTTCCGAACCCTGGACAAGCAGACAAAGATGTACGTTTACCTTCATCACCTAGTTCCAGCCCGGTTAGCCGAGCGGTCTCACACACGGCTTTCCGGAGTGGGAAGGAGCGCCTGGTCCGCCGCACGAATCCGCCCGTCGGACTTGTTTCGAGGTCCGGCGAGCTGGGCAGTCTGTGGATGGTTTTTAGGCGGTTTTCCGTCTGCCTCGGCGAATGCGGGCTGGTTCCCCTTATTCCGCCTCAGCTATACTATGTCGGTGATTGCTGCGCAAACAATTTCTCCACGTACGCGTACACCACAATTACTCTACCACGCAAACATAGGGGTTCACTCGTCTGGTATGAGACGTTCCCTGGGGGGGGGGGGGGGGGGGTCCACCGGGGGCCGAACCGCACAATAACCCTGGGCTCGGTGAGAGTTGGCGGAGGGGTGGACTGCGGTAGTCGTCGTGGGGTTGTGGACCACTGCGGCTGCGGCCGGAACGGAGCCTCTCCGTCGTTTCTAGGTCCCCGGTTAACATACGATACAATACAATACGTTATCAGCACTCTGACTGCTGTTTTTTGCTGAATAAACACTTTATTTACTGCAGGTGCACTGTCCCATAGGATAATTCCATAAGACACTGGGAGCTGAAAATATGGAAAATAAACCAAGACCCTTGTCTTTAGGTCAGGCCACTGAAGATGTTTCTAACAAGGGAACCTCCCCATCGCACCCCCCTCAGATTTAGTTATAAATTGACACAGTGGATAGGCCTTGAAAAACTGAACACAGATCAATAGAGAAAACAGGAAGAAGTTGTGTGGAACTATGAAAAAATAAGCAAAATATACAAACTGAGTAGTCCATGTGCAAGATATGCAACATTAGGGACAATGTAAACTGAAGAGCGTCGTGGTCCCGTGGTTAGAGTGAGCAACTGCGGTACAAGAGATCTTCGGTTCGAGTCCTCCCTCAAGTGAAAATTTTACTTTCTTTATTTTCGCAAAGTTACGATCTGACCGTTCGTTCATTGACGTCTCTGTTCACTGTAATAAGTTTAGTGTCTGTGTTTTGCGACCGCACCGCAAAACCGTGCGATTAGTAGACGAAAGGACGTATCTCTCCAATGGGAACCGAAAATATTTGATCGCAAGTTCATAGGTCAACCGATTTCTCCACAGGAAAACACGTCTGATATATTCTATACGACACTGGTGATGGCATGTGCGTCCCATGACAGGAATATGTTGTCGACCCACCTAACTTGCACACTAGACGAATGGGTAGAAAGATTCTTCTACCTTGCCCGATTTAGGTTTTCTTGTGGATGTGATAATCACTCCCAAAAAAAGTGATGAAAACACAAGAGTTTGTCACATAAACTGCAACAAATGAATGCAACATTTTCACAGTCGCACAGTTTTCCCTGTGCTCTGTCAAAACATATGTTTTTTACGTTTTCAAATGTTTCCGTGTGTAGACCGTAAAATTGTGCATATGTCCAAGCAAATCTGAACATGCTCTGGAATTTGGGAGAGCGAAGTTGATTATGTGTGAGAGCCTGAACTTTGATAATTGTCTGAAAATAAAAAATTAAACTTTTCTCTCGAGAGAAGATTCGAACCGAGGACCTCGCGTTCCGCCGCTGCTCACGCTAACCACGGGACTACGGCGCTCGTAAGCTTGCACTCTCCTAAATGTTGCATACATTGTGCATGGACTACTCAGTTTGTATATTTTGCTTATTTTTTCTTAGTTCACACAACTTCTTCCTGTTTTCTCGATTGATCTGTGTTCAGTTTTTCATGGCCTATCCCTGAGCCAGCTTATAATTAAATCTGAGGGGGGTGCGATGGGGAGGTTCGCTTGTAAGGGAGTAAGTAACATAGTAGACTGAGTCTTCTGATTAATGTTTCTGTGTGCTGACTCCATTTCAGCTTGATATCAGATAGCACCGAAAAATGTTCAGATGAGTGTGAATTCCTAAGGGACCAAACTGCTTAGGTCATCGGTCCCTAGACTTACACACTACTTAAACTCACTTAAACTAACTTGTGTTAAGAACAACACACACACACCCCTGCCTGAGGAGGACTCGAACCTCCGGTGGGTATGGCCGCGCAGTCCGTGACATGACGCCACAAACTGCGCGGCCACTCCGCACGGCGATAGCACCGATATGGCCACTGAAATTAATGTCTACCTAAAGACCACCGTCAGTATCTTCACATACTCATAATATAGCTGAGATTGCAGAGCTGTTTGGAATTTTGCATTGGGCAATGACGATCAGGAGCTGTACATCACTATGATCTGACGAAACTACAATCGTCCGGTGGTAGCTGTAGGTTCTTGGATTGCTCTGGCAGATGGCTGAATGTAACTACAATATATGAAACAATAGCTCAGCTTTAATGACTTCGCCTGCAAAGACAAGTAACGAAATTTATTAACGCACTCAATGCATGGAGCACCATATCTCCGATACGGGCAGTCTCTATCAGCGGTCTGCTTTGATTATCTTGAAAAATCTAAAACTGGCGCCAGCTACGTCTTTAGTCGCTTCCAAAAGCCACATTGATGACATAAGTGGTCTTCAGTTTTCTAGGTTCGCAATCACTAACTAATGGAGCACAGTGCAATTGTTAATCTGCCCGCTCATTGCTGCACGACATTCCACACTGGCCTATATCCTTACTGTGGGATATAGTCACCAGAGTACTAAGCAATTATGGCCAAAGATCGTTCATTAGACAAGACTATATGCGCAGTAACACTCTCACTGGATGCTGGAAAAGCTTGAAAAATCCGACTCATGTGAAAAGCCGCGATACGTGTCAGTAAACGCCTTTAGTCGGATGCGAGTTTACCGGTATATACGTTACTCAATGAACTCCTGTTGTCAACAGAGTACAGCGTATGTTGATGGTGGTACACTTGTGTCGGATTATCTGCTTGAGGTGAATTGGGAACCTTGGTTTGTATGTGATGTTCTGTCGTGAATTAATGGTGGAGAAGCTGATGTTGATTCATGTGCATAGCCTGTTCACTAAAAGGACCTCAATGGAACTTTTGGACCTTTTGTGGTATGACCAAATAAGCTGGAAACACCACACAAAGAAGTTTTACTGGTTATCTTAACGGGCTGTAGCTTCTAAGCAGTCCATAGCAGTTGTACGATATTGGTAGGAAACGTGCTACAAAGTCGAAGAAATACGGCTTAACAATATTAATTATATAAATGTAAAACACTTTGTCACCACTATGATATAGGCATGGAAGAATTCCTTCTTATTAACGCACCAGTTTATGCTTTTCAGAGTTAATTTGCCGTTGAAATAACAAAAGAAAAGAGTAACTAGCTATGAAAAATCACGAGGTTGCATGAAATTTGAGACAGTTGCGTATTAGTAATGTAGCTCCGAAGGCACTTGAAGACACTTGTCGAATGGTTTGGACGTGTTTATAACGTAATTTTCAAAGTCAGAATGTATGATTAGTCACGTAGGTTGCTTGGATTATATTTAGAACTAAGCAACGTTCAAATAATTAGGATTCTTAAAGAATAATACGAATATTTTCGGTGTCTGGAGCGATTTAGCACATAAAATCACAATGAATGTAATTTTAATTGTGGTAGTGTTAGACAGTTGCTTGATCCTAGTATTCACTTCACGCAGTGTTCAAAGATTCAGAGCCCAGCGATCTCCCTGTACAACAGAACAGTCTGCTACAGGATCATCTGCTGAAGATGCCAGGTCAGTGCTGACCCGTCGACATCTGATGAGAGGTTCATCATGGTGGCGAATCGGATACTTGGCGTGTTGTCACAAGTGCCACCCATCGCACGACATGTAGTAATTATACTCTCTAAATATCACAGCAGTTACAATGCGCAAGGTAGATGGGTAGTAATGTCATATTCTGCTCGTTCAGCACATACTTGGGAGTAGTCCGTCAGGCCAGAGTAGCATTTAGGTGATTTGTGGCAGTCAGGTGACTGCTTTTTTCATCACGACAATGTTCCTGCTGACACAGCCCTGTTTGTACGACGATTCGTGAGCAGAAATGGTGAGATCACTGTTCCTCTGCCCACCCACCCCCCAACCCTCCCCCTATACCCACAAGATATTGCAACCTGGAACATTTTCTTTGTTTCCTAGCATGAAAAGAGACATGAAAGGAAAGAGTTTTGTTGATGTTGCCGGGGCGGAAGGAAGAACGACGGAGACGCTGCCGAGAAACACAGGAGACGAACTAAAACAACGTTTTGGAAGATGGAATAAAATGTAAAACAAGTGTATTAGTGCAAGTGGACTGAAAGTCTGTGATAAAAGTGTGAATCAACAAAAAAAAAAAAAGTTTACTGCTGGTTACCTCCACGAGGACGTACCCAGCACCAACAAAACATTTTTTAACACATTCATTCGCATTTTTAGCACAAACTTTCAATCCACTTGCACTAATATGCTTGTTTAATTTGTTTAACATAGATATGAAGATTTATATATATATATATATATATATATATATATATATATATATATATATATATATATATATATACTCCTGGAAATTGAAATAAGAACACCGTGAATTCATTGTCCCAGGAAGGGAAAACTTTATTGACACATTCCTGGGGTCAGATACATCACATGATCACACTGACAGAACCACAGGCACATAGACACAGGCAACAGAGCACGCACAATGTCGGCACTAGTACAGTGTATATCCACCTTTCGCAGCAATGCAGGCTGCTATTCTCCCATGGAGACGATCGTAGAGATGCTGGATGTAGTCCTGTGGAACGGCTTGCCATGCCATTTCCACCTGGCGTCTCAGTTGGACCAGCGTTCGTGCTGGACGTGCAGACCGCGTGAGACGACGCTTCATCCAGTCCCAAACATGCTCAATGGGGGACAGATCCGGAGATCTTGCTGGCCAGGGTAGTTGACTTACACCTTCTAGAGCACGTTGGGTGGCACGGGATACATGCGGACGTGCATTGTCCTGTTGGAACAGCAAGTTCCCTTGCCGGTCTAGGAATGGTAGAACGATGGGTTCGATGACGGTTTGGATGTACCGTGCACTATTCAGTGTCCCCTCGACGATCACCAGTGGTGTACGGCCAGTGTAGGAGATCGCTCCCCACACCATGATGCCGGGTGTTGACCCTGTGTGCCTCGGTCGTATGCAGTCCTGATTGTGGCGCTCACCTGCACGGCGCCAAACACGCATACGACCATCATTGGCACCAAGGCAGAAGCGACTCTCATCGCTGAAGACGACACGTCTCCATTCGTCCCTCCATTCACGCCTGTCGCGACACCACTGGAGGCGGGCTGCACGATGTTGGGGCGTGAGCGGAAGACGGCCTAACGGTGTGCGGGACCGTAGCCCAGCTTCATGGAGACGGTTGCGAATGGTCCTCGCCGATACCCCAGGAGCAACAGTGTCCCTAATTTGCTGGGAAGTGGCGGTGCGGTCCCATACGGCACTGCGTAGGATCCTACGGTCTTGGCGTGCATCCGTGCGTCGGTGCGGTCTGGTCCCAGGTCGACGGGCACGTGCACCTTCCGCCGACCACTGGCGACAACATCGATGTACTGTGGAGACCTCACGCCCCACGTGTTGAGCAATTCGGCGGTACGTCCACCCGGCCTCCCGCATGCCCACTATACGCCCTCGCTCAAAGTCCGTCAACTGCACATACGGTTTACGTCCACGCTGTCGCGGCATGCTACCAGTGTTAAAGACTGCGATGGAGCTCCGTATGCCACGGCAAACTGGCTGACACTGACGGCGGCGGTGCACAAATGCTGCGCAGCTAGCGCCATTCGACGGCCAACACCGCGGTTCCTGGTGTGTCCGCTGTGCCGTGCGTGTGATCATTGCTTGTACAGCCCTCTCGCAGTGTCCGGAGCAAGTATGGTGGGTCTGACACACCGGTGTCAATGTGTTCTTTTTTCCATTTCCAGGAGTGTATATATATATATATATATATATATATATATATATATATATATATGAAGTGCCTTGAACCGCTCGACCACCGTGGTCGGCATTAGACACAACCACACAAGATTCGTCTCACAATGTGGTGCCAACAATAGATCATGAAATCGGTACTGGTAAAATTTGATTGTTGTTAATGTAGGGACATAAACCGCGGGCTACTTCCGGTGATGTAAAAAATATTACATAACACTAATGAGAAGATATAGTACGAAAACGTCATGAGTCCTGGGCTCATGACGTTTTCATACAAGCTAAAAAGTTTTGAAACTATTTTCTTGGATTTAAAGGCAGAAACTCATGACGTTCTCAACACAGATGCATGCGACTACAGATAGAGAATGAAAAAGTACTGAAATCTGAATTTATGAAAAACTGGACTGACGACTTTTTCATAATAACTAATTCAACTATTTTTACATTACCATTTCTTGTTATTTACTGATGTTTGGTTGCTTGCTTACAGACACACCAGTGGTTCAATAACCCCCTTCTGCCGACTGGAATGGGGATTGAAGTGAGGGGAGGATGGATCGCTCCATCCACTGACTACCAAAGGCCCAGTAGCACCTCAAGCTATACAGAACAACATCCTTTGCCGATGTTGTACTGGGCGTGGGGATGATGTGGATGCCGAAAAGCAGGAATCAAACGTTCAATGGTTTGTGGTACGTGCCACGGTACGTGTACAAATGGTGCACCGTTGCTCGATCTGGATGATGATGACGATGATGATGATACAGTTGTTGATTCTTGAAATGTACAAATTGAAGATAAGCTGACGTTTTATTATAAACAATGTATATTTTCTGTTATTTCCAAGTTCATTGGGCATTAAAAAATTATACACCATTAAAATACTTTTTTTGTTGTTGTAGATTTTACTTCCTTTGTAATATATATATACAGGGTGTTACAAAAAGGTACGGCCAAACTTTCAGGAAACATTCCTCACACAGAAAGAAAGAAAATATGTTATGTGGACATGTGTCCGGAAAAGCTTACTTTCGAAGTTAGAGTTCATTTTATTACTCCTCTTCAAATCACATTAATCACGGAATGGAAACACACAGCAACAGAACGTACCAGCGTGACTTCAAACACTTAGTTACAGGAAATGTTCAAAATGTCCTCCGTTAGCGAGGATACATGCATCCACCCTCCGTCGCATGGAATCCCTGATGCGCTGATGCAGCCCTGGAGAATGGCGTATTGTATCACAGCCGTCCACAATACGAGCACGAAGAGTCTCTACATTTGGTACCGGGGTTGCGTAGACAAGAGCTCTCAAATGCCCCCATAAATGAAAATCAAGAGGGTTGAGGTCAGGAGAGCGTGGAGGCCATTGAATTGGTCCGCCTCTACCAATCCATCGGTCGCCGAATCTGTTGTTGAGAAGCGTACGAACACTTCGACTGAAATGTGCAGGAGCTCCATCGCGCATCAACCACATGTTGTGTCGTTCTTGTAAAGGCACATGTTCTAGCAGCACAGGTAGAGTATCCCGTATGAAATCATGATAACGTGCTTCATTGAGCGTAGGTGGACGAAACTAAAATGAGCTCTAACATGGAAATCAGCGTTTACGGACACATGTCCACATAACATCTTTTCTTTGTGTGTGAGGAATGTTTCCTGAAAGTTTGGCCGTACCTTTTTGCAACACCATATATACAGGGTGTTTCAAAAATGGCCGGTATATTTGAAACGGCAATAAAAACTAAACGAGCAGCGGTAGAAATACACCGTTTGTTGCAATATGCTTGGGACACCAGTACATTTTCAGGCGGACAAACTTTCGAAATTACAGTAGTTACAATTTTCAACAACAGATGGCGCTGCAAGTGATGTGAAAGATATAGTAGACAACGCAGTCTGTGGGTGCGACATTCTGTACGTCCTCTTTCTGCTGTAAGCGTGTGCTGTTCACAACGCGCAAGTGTGCTGTAGGCAACATGGTTTATTCCTTAGAACAGAGGATTTTTCTGGTGTTGGAATTCCACCGCCTAGAACACAGTGTTGTTGCAACAAGACGAAGTTTTCAACGGAGGTTTAATGTAACCAAAGGACCGAAAAGCGATACAATAAAGGATCTGTTTGAAAAATTTCAACGGACTGGGAACGTGACGGATGAACATGCTGGAAAGGTAGGGCGACCGCGTACGGCAACCACAGAGGGCAACGCGCAGCTAGTGCAGCAGGTGATCCAACAGCGGCCTCGGGTTTCCGTTCGCCGTGTTGCAGCTGCGGTCCAAATGACGCCAACGTCCGCGTATCGTCTCATGCGCCAGAGTTTACACCTCTATCCATACAAAATTCAAACGCGGCAACCCCTCAGCGCCGCTACCATTGCTGCACGAGAGACATTCGCTAACGATATAGTGCACAGGATTGATGACGGCGATATGCATGTGGGCAGCAGTTGGTTTACTGACGAAGCTTATTTCTACCTGGACGGCTTCGTCAATAAACAAAACTGGCGCATATGGGGAACCGAAAAGCCCCATGTTGCAGTCCCATCGTCCCTGCATCCTCAAAAAGTACTGGTCTGGGCCGCCATTTCCTCCAAAGGAATCATTGGCCCATTTTTCAGATCCGAAACGATTACTGCGTCACGCTATCTGGACATTCTTCGTGAATTTGTGGCGGTACAAACTGCCTTAGACGACACTGCGAACACCTCGTGGTTTATGCAAGATGGTGCCCGGCCACATGGCACGGCTGACGTCTTTAATTTCCTGAATGAATGTTTCGATGATCGTGTGATTGCTTTGGGCTATCCGAAACACACAGGAGGCGGCGTGGATTGGCCTCCCTATTCGCCAGACATGAACCCCTGTGACTTCTTTCTGTGGGGACACTTGAAAGACCAGGTTTACCGCCAGAATCCAGAAACAATTGAACAGCTGAAGCAGTACATCTCATCTGCATGTGAAGCCATTCCGCCAGACACGTTGTCAAAGGTTTCGGGTAATTTCATTCAGAGACTACGCCATATTATTGCTACGCATGGTGGATATGTGGAAAATATCGCACTATAGAGTTTCCCAGACCGCAGCGCCATCTGTTGTTGAAAATTGTAACTACTGTAATTTCGAAAGTTTGTCTGCCTGAAAATGTACTGTTGTCCCAAGCATATTGCAACAAACGGTGTATTTCTATCGCTGCTCGTTTAGTTTTTATTGCCGTTTCAAATATACCGGTCATTTTTGAAACACTATATATATACAAATAGTTTATCGTTTTGGTGCATGATATCCACGATAGCGTTAAAGAAAATACTCCACACTGCCACACGTGGTCTCAGACACGAATCACTAGCGATAGAGAGGAGATGAGTGAAGAGATAAGGATGAGAAGGCGGGCTGCGTGAGAGAGAGAGAGGGAGAGAGAGGAAGGGGGATGAGGAGGCAGGGAGTGAGGGAGGGAGAGAGAGAGAGATAGATAGAGAGAGATGGAGAGAGAAAGCCATGCCAAGCCAAGCCAAAGTAGGAATCAGTGACGCGCAACGGTTTCAGTTGGCGGACCCAAAAATTTTCTGAGCCAAGTCAGGCGAATTTTATACGACGAGGGAATGTTTGAAGAGGGCTGCGGCGCTGGCGGGCGAGCATCTACCCCCTCCCGCCAGCCCACCCCCGCGGGCACACGACCACCCTTCCGCACCTCGGCAACCCTGCGACTCACACGGTCGCTAACCGAGCCGGCGGCCGGCGGCCCGTGCCGTACAAACCCACCACCCTCGGCCTCCATCAACCATCAATTCACTTTCCGCGAACAAACAAGACGGAATATAGCCGAGGTACTGACGAAAAGAGACAGATAAAAACCGCCGGCTGAAAAAAAGGAAAGAGTGGGAGGACTGCTGGAGGATTTCTGCTTAAAAAAAAAAAAGAGTGAGAGATGGAGGGAAAGGTAGGGGTGGTGGCGTCCGTCGATAACACAAGCGGTTTCGCCGTGCTTGCCCGCCGCACCGCCCCGCGTGTGTTATCTTCTTTCTGGCCGGGCCTCGCTGTGTGCGGATGGCAAAGTCGTGATGGAGACGTCCTTGCAAGCGACAGGAGAGAGGGCTCTTCTGTGATGTTCCAATTACAAAACAACAAAAAAAGAGGAGAGGAGGAGACGGGACAAAAAAGAGGATCAAACAAGCGTTGGTATCTTTCCGCTAAAACACTGAGAGGCAGGGAGGGGTTACACGTCGGACGGGCTGGAGCGGAGCGTGGCTTGCCAGTGCGCACCGTATGTAATTTACTGATTAAAAAGAGAGCCGTCCCGATACACAGGGAACAATGTTTGGTAAGACAGCTGCGTGGCGTTGGCGACACTGGGCGCTTTCAGCGACTGAAACTCAGACAGATAAATTTGCGCTTCCGCTCGTCTGTGTATTGACTTTAGAGAACTAATCGGCAAACTTGAAATTCATACAACTGAAAAAAAAAGAAAAAAAATTGAATTGCACCAATTTTAGGAGAGCGTACAGAGCGTTTTTGTGGTGATGACACAGACGTGCTGGGGTTATGAAGAAAGGCAAAGTTTCAATTCGCGGTGAGGAGCCCTGGTACGGAAACGACTGAGCAGAAAATTACGAAGCCAAGCCTGTTTTACACGATAAGTCACCCAGCTACAAGTACACACGAACCGTTCTTTTTACAATAAACCAACTGATCTGTCGTTAACAATAAAGCATAGAAAAACAATTGTTTGATGGGCAATTCAAGAGAACGACGGTATGGAAAGAGACAGAAATATGCGAAATGTGTGGCGTTTCATTTATAAAATAATTTTATTTAGTGTAATTAGTTTTATACTTTAATTAGTACAAAATATTATTTTTATGCGCACACTGACTGTTCGACTACAAATTGTTTGTTCCGAGGAATAAGCTGCACACAATAAATACTGTTTTAAACTAATTAAAATATAAATCTACTTCAACTAAATAAAAATATTTTAAATATAGGACGCCACACTGGTGACCGTGCAGCGACACAGTAAGTTCAGTGACAAAATAATTGAAAACTATAAACATCTTAGATTTTCCAGAATGTGATTTTCACTCTGCAGCGGAGTGTGCGCTGATATGAAACTTCCTGGCAGATTAACACTGTGTACCGGACCGAGACTCGAACTCGGGACCTTAGCCTTTCGCGGGCAAGTGCTCTACCATCTGAGCTGTAAAGTTTGGAAGGTAGGAGACGAGGTATTGGCAGAAGTAAAGATGTGAGGACGGGGCGTGAGTCGTTCTTGGGTAGCCCAGATGGTAGAGCACTTGCCCGCGAAAGGCAAAGGACCCGAGTTCGAGTCTCGGTCCGGCACACAGTTTTAATCTGCCAGGAAGTTTCATTGTAAATTTTATTGTACATTTCATACGTGCATTTTCTTTCTTTCGTACTGAATGGGAAACCAACGCACAGCGAAACGATAGAAACAGAAAAAGCAAGTCAAGGACAGACGAATATTAATAATGCTGGATCCTGACGAGAGAAGAGTAACGTCTGCTGGTGTAAAAATTTGCAAGTCAGACTGTTCCTTACGTCATGCGTCTTGATTTCTGCATGGACTTGCAGATTTTCAAAATTTAACCTGGAGAAAGATCTCAAAATTTGTCACACCAAATTCAGTTATTCTTTGGTAACTTAAGTGTTGCACATGACAGTGGATTAACAGTGCGTGAAACTTCTAGAAGTCGAAGCGCTACGAGCTTGTTTCTTATAGAATGATAGGCGTTACACGACTTTATTTAACAGAAGATATTTAATTTTTGTTAATACTACTTTATTAATCTTGCAATACAGTAACAATTTATATCGGTTCTCTGTGTACCTTTTGTGATATTTTTGATAAGAAAATGACGACACAAAGAGAAAACAGATTATTTATGAAAAGTAACCAGCGTTTCCATCGTTTCTCAAAATCTTACCTTCTAGTCGCTTGTATGTGTCTAATTTCCACTTACGGTTGTGGTACATGGCCTTTAATGCAAAAACTGTTAAAAACTTGAGCCTTCCTCAGCTGGCAATGGACAGATGCGTGTAGAAAATTTGTAGCAGAGACAGGTATACACTGACTGTAATGAAGATAAAATTGAAGAAGATATGATCTGGTAGTAGGAAAACAAGTTTCTTTTTGGTTCTTTATGTTGTTTTTTTGTGTTTTGAGTCATGAGTGTTCTGACTTGTTTGATATGGTCCGCTAATAATTTCTGTCGTGTGCAAACCTTTTTAGTGTGAGTAAGACTTGCAACTTATATCCTCAATCATTGTTTTATGGCTGTACTGCAGTCTCTGACTTCCTCTATAGTTTTTGCGCTCTACAGCTCACCCTAGTACCACAGAAGTTATTCCTTGAATCCTTAACAGCTTTCTCTTCTTCTTGTCAGTGTTTTGCATGTACTCCTTCCCTCACTGATTCTACGGACAACCTCCTCATTCATTACCTTGTCCGTCCACCTAATTTTCATTATTCTTCTGGAGCACCACATCTAAACTCCTTCGATTCCCTTCGGTTCCGGTTTTTCACAGTCCATGTTTCACTATCTTTAATACTGTGCTCCAAATGTACATTCTCAGAAATATATTCCTCAAATTTGATACTAGCAGACTTATCTTAGCCCGGAAAGCCTTTTTTGCCTTTGCTAGACTGGCTTCTAAGTTCTCCTTGGTCCGTCCGGCTTTAGTTATTTTGATGCCTAGCTAGCAGAATTCCTTAACTTCGTCTACTTCGTGACCAGCAGTTGTGACGTTAAGTGTCTCGCTATTCTCATTTCTGCTGCTTCTTATTACTTTCGTTTCTCTTCGATTTTTTCAATCCATATACCGTATTCATCAGACTGTTCATGCTATTCAACATATCCTGTTGTTCTCCTCACTTTCACTGAGGATAGCAGTGTCATCAGCAAATCTTAACACCTTTTCTCCTTAAAATTTAATCACAATCTTGAAACTTTCTTTTATTTCCACCGTTGCTTCTTCAGTGAGTATACTGAACAGTAAAGGTCGAAAGCCTACGCCCTGCCTTACATCGTTTTTAATCCGAGCACTTCGCTCTTGCTCTTCCACTCTTATTCTTCTCGTACACATTGTGTATTGACTTCTTTTCCTGTAGCTTACCTCTCTTTTTCTCAGAATACCGAACGTCTTGCACCATTTGACAATATCAAAAGCTTTTTTCAGGTCTACAAATCCTCTGATCGTGTCTCCCATAAGCAACGGCAACGTCAGATATGCGTCTCTGGACCCTTACCTTTCTTAAAACCAAATTCATGGTCATCTGACAGTTCTTGAATTTTCTTTTCCATTTTCCTGTGGATTATTATTGTCAGCAACTTGGATGTATGAGCTGTTAAGCTAATTGTGCGATAATTCTCGCTTTTGTTAGCTTTTCCAGTTTTGGGAATTGTATGGCTGAAGTTCATCTGAAATTCTGATGGCATATCGCCAGTCTTGTACATTCCACGTATCAACGTGAATAGGCGTTTTTTGCCACGTTCCCCAATGATTTCAAAAATTTCGATGGAATGTCGTTTATCGCTTCCGCATTACTTGATCCCCTATTTCCTCCCTATAGACTCTTGTTTCTTCTTCTATCACGTTCTTCAGACAAGTTCTCCCCTGCGGGAAGGTCTTCATTGTACACTTTCCAACTTTCCCCTGTCTTACATTTAACAGTGGAATTCTCAGCTTCTGCCGCTACCCTATTTAGATATGTCCATTCCTCTTCAACTGAACTGCCAACTCAGCTATTTATTATTTCAGTATCTATAGCCTCAGAAAACTTACAGCGTGTCTCTTCATTCCTCAGTACTTTCGTATTCCCCTAGGAAATGAAATCGATGCGCAAACCCTTTGCGCATTGATTCTTTATAAAAGAATAATCTCTTTTATGATTCTCTTTCAATGTACTCTTCTTAATTGTTACTAAATTGCGATCTGAGTCTATATCTGCTCCTGTTTACTCCTTACAGTCCAGTATACGGTTTCGGAATCTCTGCTTGAGTATGTGGTAGAAGTACCAAAAGTGTTTCCAAACAAGTATCCGAAAGATAAAACAAGTATTTTTTTACGAAGCTTGTTGGCAGATTAAAGTTGCCTATCGTACCAGAACTCGAAACTGCAACCTTTGCCCTTCGCAGGCAAATGTTCTACCGGCGAAGCTACCCACACACGACATGCTGCTTCCCCTCACAGCGTTATTGCCGGCATTAACTCATATCCCACCCTCCAAACTTCACAGAATTGAAGCCAAAGCAGCTTTAATGTTCGACTTCTTTCAGTCTACTTACAGAGTTTTACATTTAAATGATATTTGATTGAAACCCTCAGCTGCTGACAGGTGTTGTTGATATATCTCGATGGGGACAGCTGAAAATGTGTGCCCTGATCGGTACTCGAACCCGGGATCTCCTGCTTACATGGTAGACGCTCTATCAATCTGAGCCACCGAGGACACAGATGAATAGCGCGACTGCGGGGAGTTATCCCTTGCACGCTTCCAGAGATACCCACATTCCCAACTCTTCACAATCTACATACCTAATGTACCTAATAGATATTTGTGCATGCACTTATTACTAGCGCACATGAAGGTGACCATTCCGGTAAGAGTTCAGGGAACCTGTGCGCATTCGCACTGACGAAGGCCAATGTCCGGGTAGCCATTTAACTATATATGAAGATAGTAACTGTTCTCGAAAGAACAGATACTATTGATGACCGTGCAGATTCTCTAGAATAAATGATAGTTAACTGAAACTCTCAGCTGTCCCCATCGAGGCATATCAACAACACCTGTCGGCAGCTAAGGGTTTCAATTAATTATCATTTATTCTGGAGAAGCTGTACGGTCATCAGTGGTATCTGTTCTTTCGAGAAACAGTTATTATCTTCATGTATAGTTTCACATTTGTTTAGTTACGGCCACACCTAGGGTGGTTGTGCAACACTCGTGTTTGTAACGTTATTAATGTTGTTCCTATACATTACTGTGTTCATCATAAAGGGCTCTAAGCTGTTTTCATAATTTTCGTGTGTATGATGTAACTGAATAATTCCTAATGGGACGTAATTAGTTAGTATCTGGAAACAACGAGATAATGACAAACGGATGAATGATGTTATTGGCAGAAATTAATCGAATCCTCAACTTACAAGGAAGAGTGACACAGAAAGTATTCACGAACGATTATGTGCGCCCGACGTTCTCTGAGGTACAAGAGATTGCAGTAAGCAGTTTAGCTGAGCGCCAATGGAAATCTCTAAAATGGCTGATCACTGACACTTTCTGTCACTGACATTTGTTGTTTATTTGTGAGGTCACAGATGCATATGGTCGCAATTGTTATCCTTTCTATAGTATGACTCATCCGAAAACCTTGATCATTAATCTGCAGTGTTTTTATGAAATAATTGACATCTGAGTACGTTGCGGCATAGTCTTGAACTGGAAGTGCAAAATCGAATCCAAAAGTTGACAGCAGGGATGTCGAAGAGCCCATAACGCATAACGTCTATCATTGTGAAAATGGTGACATCTGAGCACGTTAGTCGATATACAGGGTGTTACAAAAAAGGTACGGCCAAACTTTCAGGAAACATTCCTCACACACAAACAAAGAAAAGATGTTATGTGGACATGTGACCGGAAACGCTTAATTTCCATGTTAGAGCTCATTATAGTTTCGTCAGTATGTACGGATGAGGCTTCATTCCAACGTGATCAAATTGTAAATTTTCACAATCAACATGTGTGGGATGACGAAAATCCGTTCGCAATTGTGCAATCACGTCATCAACACCGATTTTCTGTGAACGTTTGGGCAGGCATTGTTGGTGATGTCTCGATTGGGCCCCATGTTCGTCCACCTACGCTCAGTGGAGCACGTTATCACGATTTCATACGGGATACTCTACCTGTGCTGCTAGAACATGTGCCTTTACAAGAACGACACAACATGTGGTTCATGCACGATGGAGCTCCTGCACATTTCAGTCGAAGTGTTCGTACGCTTCTCAACAGATTCGGTGGCCGATGGATTGGTAGAGTCGGGCCAATTCCATGGTCTCCACGCTCTCCTGACCTCAACCCTCTTGACTTTCATTTATGGGGGCATTTAAAAGCTCTTGTCTACGCAACCCCGGTACCAAATGTAGAGACTCTTCGTGCTCGTATTGTGGACGGCTGTGATACAATACGACGTCGTTGGGATCCAGCACGGCGTTCCGTATTACCATCCTGAACCCACAGATTCTATATTCTGCTAAAAGTCATTGGATCTCGACCAACGCGAGCAGCAATATCGCGATACGATAAACCGCAATCGCGATAGACTACAATCCGACCTTTATCGAAATCCTACTTACACGAGGCATCACAACAACGTTTCACCAGGCAACGCCGGTCAACTGCTGCTTGTGTATGAGAAATCGGTTGGAAACTTTCCTCATGTCAGCACGTTGTAGGTGTCGCCACCGGCGCCAACCTTGTGCGAATGCTCTGAAAGGCTAATCATTTGCATATCACAGCATCTTCTTTCTGTTGGCTAAATTTCGCGTCTGTAGCACTTCATCTTCGTGGTGTAGCAATTTTAATGGCCGGTAGTGTATTACAGGTAATCATACCATGTCTAAACGTCAAACGCCAAATGAAAAGCAAATTTCATTGAGAAGTTAAACGTGCTGAAGGGAAAAGATCACAACCGGATCCAGTTACTGATTAATGCGTAATTCATGAGCCAAGTGCTTCTCATTATGACTATTTTGAAAATATAATCTAAGTTTTACGGTGGGAAATAAATGAAAAGAATTCGTAACAGTTGATAGTTACCGGAACCCGAAATGTATCGTTATTTTATATGAAACACCAGAGTTTGTGGTACATGACTCACGTAGTTGGAACCCCAAGGCAATAAAGAGACTTCATTTAAAATGTGTCATTGAAACCAATGAAAAAGTAAAGAAAGATTAGATGTTTGAAGAACATATTTACTTACCTCGGTTGCGAATCAACTATGCCTATAGAAAAACGAGAACTGGCCCACAGTAAGCCCCAGGAAGTTTCATATCAGCGCACACTCCGCTGCAGAGTGAAAATCTCATTCTGAATACATCCCCCAGACTGTGGCTAAGCCATGTCTCCGCAATATCTTTTCTTTCAGGAGTGCTAGTTCTGCAGGGTTCGCAGGAGAGCTTCTGTAAAGTTTGGAAGGTAGGAGACGAGGTACTGGCAGAAGTAAAGCTGTGATGACGGGGCGTGAGTCGTGCTTGGGTAGCTCAGATGGTAGAGCACTTGACCGCGAAAGGCAAACGTCCCGAGTTCGAGTCTCGGTCCGGCACATAGTTTTAATCTGCCAGGAAGTTTCATATCAGCACACACTCCGCTGCAGAGTGAAAATCTCATTACAGTATATTTCATGTCTGTTTCTGACGGTTCTGTTCTCCTAAGGTGGTGTCGATAATTTCGCAGCATCGTACTCACAGACGTGAATTCTGCATACGAGTTGACACATATTGTGCTTCCTCCTGGTCTGTTGCTATTTTTGTAGATTACAAGTTAAATCTGTAACAAAGGAAATAAGCACTACAAAGTGTTTATAACAAATCACAGTACTCTGTCTCAAATAGTTTCCGTGTTACGATTTTTTGAAATGCTGTATTACAACACAACAGGAGGAGGGGTCAAACATGTAGAAGCCGAACAACCTGGAAAAAAAGAATAAAATGGAGTCATAACCAAATCTGAAACCCAAATATTAACACAATAATCGTGCTACCATGTATAAATTATCTTCAAACGTCTGATTACCTTACGCTTGAATTAATGTTCAAATGGCTCTGAGCACTATAGGACTTAACTTCTAAGGTCCCCTAGAACTTAGAATTACTTAAACCTAACTAACCTAAGGACATCACACACATCCAGGCCCGAGGCAGGATTCGAACCTGCGACCGTAGAGATCACGCGGTTCCAGACTGATGCACCTAGAACCGCTTGGCCACACCGGACGGCTGAATTAATGTGTTAAATATTTGATATAAAGAATGTAAGCGAGAAAATATTTGAAATCATGCCTAAGGTTTGTTGGGAGTCGCTAAGTGACTTCATTATGAAATATTTGATGTATATAGTTTTCATAACTTGCGCTCCATTTTAAGCGAAACCAAGTTTCCACGTATCTAAATGTCTATGACGTCATATCATCCGAACTACCTGTCGTATAATGGTATGATTTTAAAGGTACATCCAGTGGTATGCGTGGATAATGTCTGCAAAATGCATTTCGAATAGAGCTGGAAGTAAAGAAGTACTAATTTAAGACGTATGCCTGATGGCGAAGTTTTACGGGTTGAAGAACAACGTGTAATATGCGAGGAACATATTTCCTTTTGTTCTTTTGTGTGGGCTGACAGCGAGAAGAAGTTTCGTAAAAGTTTGAAATTAGTAAGTGTAAGGTTTTTTGGAAGTCGCTAAGCGCTCTCTTCCTCAAATAGTGGATGAAAAAAATACGGTTATTTATGCGAAATCGGTTACGATACTGAAAGACAGTGATACAGTTTCTAATACTGCCTGATTGCGTAATGTTTTCAACGTAATGTTATTCCTCTTAATGAGTAGATTATGGCAGCAGTTTAAATTTTTAAATTCGATCGGCAATCATGCAAGATACTGAAAAGCAAATTTTCGTTGCCCTACAAGATAGTAACCTGCAACTATTATTAAATTCCGCTTTCCGTGTTCCGGAATAACTGCTTAATAATATAGATAAAACATATACATCAGACGACACGGCACAGATAATTTTCGATGCACATGCGATGCTATATAATGCGGAAGTTCCCCAGGGTAATACGTATAAAGTGACGGCTAAACGATTTCCCTTTTCCACTGACCGTCGGCACCGAACGACGTACGGCCAGCCCAGTCCGGCGAATTAAAACAGCTGGCCAGGCGCCGGTGGACGAGCAGTTCATAAAACCGATACGTCACGCCAAAACAGACGGCGAGCGAAAACGTCGAACGCGTCTATCTGTTAACGCGCAGAGGAGGAGAGCCGGCGGCGGTTCGACCGCGGAATGAAATATCCGACGCCGGAACGCGTAAAAAGAGGAAAAGAGCGGCGAGCAGAAAGGCGCAACGTAAAAATCGCCCGGTCGCAATAAAAATTAACCTCCGATGTCGCCAACCTCCCCCGGCGGTCAGATAATAATTCTATTGCGTATCGAGGGACACCGCGGCGCCTCTTTTTGTGTTGCCTTTTATTTGCACCAGATCGCCGCCGCCAGCCCGTTTTAATTTATCGGAGCTTTTTTTCCACTTTTTTTATCCTTTATGCATGTTTGAGCAGCCACCTATTTTTCGAATAAACGAAAGCGAAAGCGATCGACTGGGGCCGCGGTTGTTGGTAATGAATTGCAAAAAAAGGGTACAGACAGTGCATTTTGGCTGAGGTGGGTGAAGGGGAGGTAGCTTCAAATCACAGCAGAAACGATTTGAACGGAAAGATCAATTAATACAAGTGACAATATACGCTACTGGCCATTAAAATTGCTACACCAAGAAGAAATGCAGATGATAAACGGGTATTCATTGGACAAATATATTATACTAGAACTGACCTGTGATTACAATTTCACGCAGTTTGGGTGCTTAGATCCTGAGAAATCAGTACCCAGAACAATCACCTCTGGCAGTAATAACGGCCTTGATACGCCTGCGCATTGAGTCAAACAGAGCTTGGATGGCGTGTACAGGTACAGCTGCCCATGCAGCTTCAACACGATACCACAGTTCATCAAGAGTAGTGACTGGCGTATTGTGACGAGCCAGTTGCTCGGCCACCATTGACCAGACGTTTTCGATTGGTGAGAGATCTGGAAAATGTGCTGGCCAAGGCAGCAGTCGAACATTTTCTGTATTCAGAAAGGCCAGTACAGGACCTGGAACATGCGGTCGTGCATTATCGTGCTGAAATGTAGGGTTTCGCAGGCATCGAATGAAGGGTAGAGCCACGGGTCGTAACAGATCTGAAATGTAACGTCCACTGTTCAGAGTGCCGTCAATGCAAACAAGAGGTGACCGAGATGTGTAACCAATGGCACCCCATACCATCGCGCCGGGTAATACCTCAGTATGGCAATGACGAATACACGCTTCCAATGTGCGTTCACCGCGATGTCGCCAAACACGTATGTGACCATCGTGATGCTGTAAACAGAACCTGGATTCATCCGAAAAAATGACGTTTTGTCATTCGTGCACCCAGGTTCGTCGTTGAGTACACCGTCGCGCAGGCACTCTTGTCTGTGATGCAGCGTCAAGGGTAACCGCAGCCATGGTCTCCGAGCTGATAGTCGTCCATGCTGCTGAAAACGTCATCGAACTGTTCGTGCATATGGTTGTTGTCTTGCAAACGTCCCCATCTGTTGACTCAGGGATCGAGACGTGGCTGCACGATCCGTTACAGCCATGCTGATAAGATGCCTGCCATCTCGACTCTTAGTGATACGAGGCCGTTGGGATCCAGCACGGCATTCCGTATTACCCCTTGAACCCACCGCTACCATATTCTGCTAACAGTGATTGGATCTCGACCAACGCGAGCAGCAATGTCGCGATACGATAAACCGCAATCGCGATAGGCTACAATCCGACCTTTATCAAAGTCGGAAACGTGATGGTACGCATTTCTCCTCCTTACACGAGGCACCACAACTACGTTTCACCATGCAACGCCGGTCAACTGCTGTTTGTGTATGAGAAATCGGTTGGAAACTTTCCTCATGTCAGCACGTTGTAGGTGTCGCCACCGGCGCCAACCTTGTGTGAATTCTCTCAAAAGCTAATCATTTTGCACATCACAGCATCTTGTTCCTGTCGGTTAAATTTCGCGTCTGTAGCACGTCACCTTTGTGGTATAGCAATTTCAATGGCCAGTAGTGTATTTGTGTCGAGTTATGCCTATATCAGGACACTAGACGGTTAGAATCAACCGTGAATGCTAGTGTCTGTTACACTTGCAACAGCTGTCTGACTATGTCAGTGCTTCATTCACCTGTTGGGTTGCTTTCGGCCAGAAAGGTTACGTGACTACGACACGCTACACTTACACAATCGATCGTCTATGTGGTTGCATATCAGTAGCTCGTATCAGAGACCCAATTCCCGTCACCTCATCATAATCGAAAATCGAGAGTCATCGCAGTACTGCAACTCAACAAGCCAAGCTACACACCTGAAAGTTACCGCCCTATAGCACTACTGAGATCTTGTTGCAAACTCCTAGAAAAAATGATCCAGTGCAAAGAGCCCCTTTGATACTGGATAGAATAGCACTGAAAGACCTCAGTCGAGACAAGGGCCCGGGAGTAGACAACATTCCCTTAGAACTACTGACAGCCTTGGGAGAGCCAGTCCTGACAAAACTCTACCATCTGGTGAGCGAGATATATGAGACAGGTGAAATACCCTCAGACTTCAAGAAGAATATAATAATTCCAATCCCAAAGAAAGCAGGTGTTGACAGATGTGAAAATTACCGAACCATCAGTTTAATAATTCACAGCTGCGAAATACTAACTCGAATTCTTTACAGACGAATGGAAAAATTAGTAGAAGCCGACCTCGGGGAAGATCAGTTTGGGTTCCGTAAAAATATTGCAACACGTGAGGCAATACTGACCCTACGACTTATCTTAGAAGAAAGATTAAGGAAAGGCAAACCCACGTTTCTAGCATTTGTAGACTTAGAGAAAGCTTTCGACAATGTTGACTGGAATATTCTCTTTCAAATTCTGAAGGTGGCAGGGGTAAAATACAGGGAGTGAAAGGCTATTTACAATTTGTACAGAAACCAGATGGCAGTTATAAGAGTCGAGGGACCTGAAAGGGAAGCCGTGGTTGGGAAGGGAGTGAGACAGGGTTGTAGCCTCTCCCCGATGTTATTCAATCTGTATATTGAGCAAGCAGTAAAGGAAAGAAAACAAAAATTCGGAGTAAGTATTAAAATCCATGGAGAAGAAATAAAAACTTTGAGTTTCGTCGATGACATTGTAATTCTGTCAGAGAGAGCAAAGGACTTGGAAGAGCAGTTGAACGGAATGGATAGTGTCTTGAAGGGAGGATATAAGATGAACATCAAAAAAGCAAAACGAGGGTAATGGAATGTAGTTGAATTAAGTCGGGTGATGCTGAGGGAATTAGATTAGGAAATGAGACACTTAAAGTAGTAAAGGAGTTTTGCTATTTGGGGAGCAAAATAACTGATGATGGTCGAAGTAGAGAGGATATAAAATGTAGACTGGCAATGGCAAGGAAAGCGTTTGTGAAGAAGAGAAATTTGATAACATCGAGTATAGATTTAAGTGTCACAAAGTCGTTTCTGGAGTGTAACCATGTATGGAAGTGAAACATGCACGATACAATTGAGAATAGGAGCTTTCGAAATGTGGTGCTACAGAATAATGCTGAAGATTAGATGGATAGATCACATATCTAATGAGGAGGTATTGAATAGGATTGGGGAGAAGAGAAGTTTGTGGCACAACTTGACTAGAAGAAGGGATCGGTTGGTAGGACATGTTCTGAGGCATCAAGGGATTACCAATTTAGTATTGGAGGGCAGCGTGGAGGGTAAAAATCGTAGAGGGAGACCAAGAGATGAATACACCAAGCAGATTCAGAAGGCTGTAGGTTGCAGTAGGTACTGGGAGAAGCTTGCACAGGATAGAGTCGCATGGAGAGCTGCATGAAACCAGTCTCAGGACTGAAGACAACAGCAACAGAATAGGGCCACTGTTACTTGACCACATCCCCGCTAAAAAGGCTGGATTCGGACCCCACCGCAGTTGTGCCGACCAGTTACTCAGCTAAACAATAGACAGCTAGACTGGGTTTCAGAAACCACTGAAAACCACAGTCGTGGGTATTGACTGCAGCATACCACACGGTCTGGAGGGAAGGTCTTACGTATAACCTTCTCAAGTAGGTACCATGCTGCAGTACGACATCTTTAATAAACAATATGCTCTGCGACAGACCGTCCAAATTAGTAACAGGTAACAGTAAGAGTACAAAGAAGGCTGCCGGTAGGTACAGTACTCGCTCCTGTCCTGTTTAACGTTTCGGACATACCAAATATGACATCTACAGAATTTATATACGCCGACGACCTTGCCATTGCCTCCCGCGTATGTTAACAGAGGAAGGTAGCAGCATCTTACCGGAAGACCCTACAGAGATGGGGAGATACTTTGCCAACTGGAGACAAATTCCAAACAACACCAAAATTGATGTGACTTGCTTTCAACTCAACAATAAACAACAATGTCTAAGGCCCTCAGTATAATTCAACAATAATATAGCTCGCTGTAATACTTTCCCCAAATATTTATGGATAACAAAGGACCGAGCACTATCTCTTAAAAATCATCTAAAAACCATCGCAGCAGAACCCAACACTAGGAACAATGTAATCTACAACCTGTGTGGTACCACCTGGGGGGTGAACGTAACCCCCCTCAGCACTTAAGTCTTGTGTACTCGGTTGACGAATACTGCACTCCAGTCTGGTTGAACAGCCCTCACGTGAAGAAGCTTGACACTAAACTGAAGGAGACCATGAGTCTAATTAGTGGCTCTATAAATAAGTATCACTCCCCGTTTTGGGTACCTGTTTACAGCGATATCGCACTCCTCATATTCGCAGGGAGGACAGATTACTTAATAAATACAAAATTGTGGCCAATCCACACATTTCACTAAAGAGTGAAATGGCTAATGGTGCTCTGCAGAGGCTAAAGTCTAGATTGCCCCACTACCATTAGCGAACTGCTCTTTCCAATTGAACGACATGTGGAGAGAACCGGCTTAACCTGCACTCACTACCGACATTGCTTCACCACAACCAGGAATGGAACTGCCTCGTCAGGCATCGAAAACACTTAATAGAATAAGAACGTCAAATGGTATCTGTCGTTTCTCTTTCTCCAAATGAGAAATAACCGAACCACCGACTTGCGGCTGAGGCGAACCTCGTGAGCCTGTTCACCACATTGTCACCGAATTCCGCCTTACAGCATATCCAGGAGAAAAATGTTATTTCTTTGAAGCTTCAGACTCTGCACTGTGCTTTAAAATATATATTTATACACACACTGTTAATATGTTCTGCCTTATCCTTGTGACTACATTGTGAAACTTTATCACTTTGCTTTACACGTACTGTATTTTTAATGTGTTCTATCCAAGAAATGTAAGTCACATGATAAACACATAAATAAAATAATTGAATGGAAACACAAGGTGCCGGCCGGTGTGGCCGTGCGGTTCTAGGCGCTTCAGTCTGGAGCCGCGTGACCGCTACGGTAGCAGGTTCGAATCCTGCCTCGGGCATGGATGTGTGTGATGTCTTTAGGTTAGTTAGGTTTAAGTAGTTATAAGTTCTAGGGGACTGATGACCACAGATGTTAAGTCCCATAGTCCTCAGAGCCATTTGAACCATTTGAACCAAACACAAGGTATCACTTATCTTGCATCCTAGCTGTCCCCACTGATAAAAGAAAAACGTTCGCATACTCTATCTTTCTGGCTGCCGTCTGCCTCCAGAAGAATCTGTCTCGCAATCTCCACATATTTAAACGTCCTGCATTAAGAAGCTGAAAAACTTCCTTTCGTCGCCCCCATAACCTTTCCCCAACATTTAGCATACATGGAAATTCTCCTGTCTGTAAAAGGCTCCCATTTTCTCTCAAGAATGCCTCTTGCTCTTTCCGTTTCTCAGTCACTCAGATCACTTTTATTCCGCTATCTTCTTCATTACTTGCGTTTTATCACATTCATCTTTCCCTCCCTTCTCCACTGTTGGCTCTCATAATTTAAACTTATCTTCCTTCAACTTGTATTTATCGTTTTACTTCTCACGGACGAATGCAAACTGTCTTTGTTTATTTTACCTCTCTTCACTATCCTATAACAGTTGTTCGACCTGTAATGAGTTGTTCAACCTGTAATGTAATACTATTTTTCTGAAATTAGGTTGATTTTATTCAGGATTTCAGTGCACCACATTAATCCCACGGTTATGGCTACAAAACCCTTTTTTTCAACGTAATCTCCGTTCAGTACGCACAGCCTTACGCCACCTTAAGAGGAGGGCCTACAAGCTCGTACGGTAGCACCCTACTGGCGGACGCCGGAGTCAAAGCCTTGCTGCATCAATAGCCTTCCCATTGTCCACGTGCCGATTCGTGTTGAGTGCATCCTTCATTGGATCAGTCAGGTGGAAGTCGGATGGTGCGAGATCCGAGTTGAAGTGTGGATGAGAAAGAACAACTTAATGAAATTTTGTGAGTTCTCGGGTGCGCAGAAATATGTGAGTCGTAGCGTTGCGACGGAAAAAGAGAAGTTCATTTGCATCTTTGTGGCGACGAGCACGCCGAAATCTTTATTCAGTTTTCTGAGGGTAGCCCAGTATCCTTCTGAGCTGATCGTTGCACCATGAGAGATTGCACCAAACAGAATAACCCCTTCGGTGTCGCGGGAGATCGTCGTCATGACTTTCCGGCTGAGGGTGCGGCTTTGAACGTTTTCTTCGGAGGAGATGTGTTGCGGCCCTATTCCATTTTTTTTTGCCGTTTTTGTTTCTGAAACGATAAACCCATGTGTGACGTTGGTCGACAAAATATTGTAACGTTCAGCCTCGTAATGAGCATGTAATTCCGCACATAGAGTCCTTCGGTGTTCCTTATGGTCTTCTGTTAGACTGCGAGGAACCCAGCGGGTACACACCTTTGAGCATCCCAACTCGTTGACAAGTGTGTCAACACTGTTAGCGGAGACGTCCAGTTGAGCAGCGAGGTGTATGATTGTGATTGGTCGGTCACCTCACATGAGAGTGTCCGCACGTTCCAACATTACAGGAGTCACAGCTTGTAAGGCCTGCCGGCACGCGGGAGATCGCACAGGTTTGCGAGACCTTGTCCCGATGATTACAAACATCTCGGCCAACGACTCACCGCGGTTTTGTTCAGTTCCAGGTCTCCGTATACATTCTGCAAGTTCGTATGGATAACCGCGATACTCTTGTTTTCCATAGAAAGAAGCTGAATGACAGCTGTCTGCTTGGAAGGCATCTCCGTTAGAATTTTGAAGGCTACTTACAAGGCCGACACCAAACGTAACTTCATGAAACTATAGTGGCTGAGATGGGAATATTCCACCAACTCCCACAACAGATTCCCCTTTTTTTTTCAACCAAAATTGACAGAGAAAGAAATATGTTGCATTACTTTATGAACGCCCCTCGTAAATTACTAAATATTTTGTATTGTTATATGTTAGATGAATCTTATAACATGCTTATCATAATGAATGCTGTTTAAAATGCGTGGAATACCTGGTTGGATAAAAGGGAGGGACTGAGGACCCCAATTTTGCTTGATTAGATAAATAAATAGGCCAATAAAATGAAAATAAGTAAATTATTGTGTTAACAGAAGCTACATAATTTAAAATTGGTGCAAGATGAGTGGCAGGCGATGTTTCACATTGCATAATATGAAGTATTAAATTTTTAAAAAATAATCTATGATGCTCTTAGATCCTAGGTGAAAATCGCACTTCACATGTGAGAATGTAGCAAATCCTGTTGTAAACCTGTAGACTTAGACGCCACATCATAGGGCCATCGACCAACCGCGAACTAATGGGAGTAATGAAGACAGTTCCTACTCTACAGATTTCTTGCCTTTCACAGATAGTATTTCCAACACGATTGGTTGCAATCTGCGGAAACACGGTGTGAAGTTGTAACACTACGCTACTGCGCACGATACTTATTAAAGCCTGTACTATGGTAAGTTGACGGGCTTCACCTTATAAGAAAGGATTTTGGTATATATGTTGACCGCGTGTACCAGAATGGAGGCTGAAACACGTATGTTGTGTGGCGGCGATGGCGAGGCATTGCAGAGTCTCTGACCAGAGAGCCATTTATCGTGGCTAGTCTGCGCTTGACCGCGCGAGAGTTGCGAGCAGTAGTGTGTGGGCAGACTCTGTCAGTAGTAGTCGTGCAGTACAGTCGCGAGCAGTAGTCAGTGGGCAGTCTGTCAGTAGCAGTAGGGCAGAGCAGTATGTTGGTAGTAGCAGCCCAGTGCAGTTGTGTGTGAGGAGTCGGCGGGCGTCGACATGGCACTCTGGTCAAGATTCAGGATGAGGTATATTATTTTTAAATGCGCTCAGCTAATAATGTAAATTAACTGTAACTAATTTGTGCAACAATCGCCCCAATAATAATTTTGGTTTTCAAAGCAATATTTTTAACAAAAGGACTATTTAATTGAACGAACGATTTCCTTCCATTTCCTTTAAAGAAAAGTTTCAATTAAATTTCAAAAAAAATATTTAAGAAAATAATACTTGCAATGCATTTCCTCCAAGCCGTGGCCAACAATAAGAGCAGAACTTTGACATGCAGTTATACTGAGGTAAGAAATTAATTCTGATTTTTGCACAGGGCCAAAGACCGATATTTTGGTTTAATTGAGTTTACATTGTCATTGAAGTCTCATTAGCATTGAATTGTTTTTCATTATTTTCGTACTAATTCATTATTTTCTGTACTAAAATGAACAAGCCATAAATACACAACAATACACTATAATGTTTACTACAAACTTCGTACAGTCTATTGATCTGATTAAAGTCAGGCATAGATTACCCTAGAAATAGCACTTTCGAAACACACATACAATGTCAATTTTGAAAAAGGTAAAACACTAATAACTTTTGGTTTTATCTTGACTTTAACTTTGCTGGTCAAATCAGTTCAGTATATTTCAGAATTTACATGAATAGAAAAGAAAAAGGGGAGGGGGGACCCTGAAACTGTTATGATCACTGTACTGAAATTTTTGATTATCGAAAATCGTTAAGCACTCAAGATTTCCAATATATGAGTTACTACTCTTTTTATCTTATTTCTTGCTCATTTAACTACCGTTATTTTTGTCTCAAATTAATTAACCTTCATTACTAAACCAATTTCAACATTATCTTCTAACTTTGTCAGACCTATATTATTTGCCTATATATTCATTAACAACAAAGTTCTTTAAACATCATTCTAACATAGACAGGTCTGCAGGTAATTATTATTAACATAAACTTTAAATCTTCATCTCGGGACACTCGGATTGCACAACATGTGGAAATGATCCTGTCTAGGTTAGTGATGAGGATAATTAAATGATAGGACAGTTCTGGTAAAAGTTAAGTTGTTATTGAACAGTAAGGAACAAAAGTAACACTGGTCCACACGAATACAGTACTAAAAGATTCAACCTGTTCGTATCGATGCGGCGGTTGGCGGGCGGCGAGATGGCGAGGCGCAGAGCACACATACAATCACAGCTATGGCTCTTGATGTATCGGCACTTTACTTCTTCATAGCGTCGCAATATTTTTCCATTTAGTGTCTATGTAATTTTGCCATGCTGTATAGTCGTCGGAAACGGCACATCCGAGGCTCAATGAAATTACGTCTTCCAGGAGAGCCTCCTCGATCCAGAACGTGTTACGTAGACCGATGCCCAACTCCGACTACTACTGCTGAGCCCGTTATGCCGTGCCGCGCCCGTGTGCATTTTCCCGCTCTCGCCTGCCATCCACCTTTTACCGCTCCCCTACAGACAGGGTATTCACCCGAGGTTTTGTATTCTACATATCCTAATACATTGCCTACGTATGGACCAGGGGCACAATTACAACTTTAACATCTTACAACAGTTTCAACATTTCTTACATTTCAATTTTCTTATAATATTGCTTGCAATTTGACATAAACATTAATATTTACATCGAAAATTGTTTACAGTTTCTTTAACATAATGACATGAAAAGAAAAGAAATGAATTCAGAACATCGATTACACTAATTTATCGAAATTCAGAAGAAAAAGTTATTATATGTACAATAGTACAGCGTTGTTGTTGTTACAAAGTGTGGTTTTCGACCACCTTTTAAGATTAGAACCCTTTTAACGTCTCTAAAGAATGACCTAGGTTTGTGTAAGGCGGATGCCTGCCTTATCCCGTGTAGTTGTGGCATGTCATGCATAGGTCAGACCTGGAGGACCGCGGGTGGCGGAGGAGCGTTTGTATAGAGCATAACCGTCACAAAGGCGTCAAACAACCGCTTAAGTCTGATATTGAAGAATACGGCAGTTATGTTACGGAATTCAGCAGCACAAAGATCCTGGTGTGCTCTATTGAGATAGTGTTTCGGAAGCTACTAAGTTATAACTGGTAAGTGAGTTTATGAATAGACCTGGAGGATTTTGTTTAAATTCTGCCATTCTCTCGCTGGATGTAGCTACTTGCTGTCTGAATTTTTATTAATATTTCACTATCTTAATATCTCACGTTGATTATCTTTGGTTCCTGGTTGGCACAGCCCTGCTCAATGAAGGATTAATTTTCCAGGCACAGTGATGTCTCTTAATTTCTGCTTTAAAGTGGTGAGGTCTTCACCTAGCAAAATAGAACAACTTTGAAGTGAGTTAGAATGTCGAATTCGCTCCCGACTATAAATACTATATTCTCAGTTTCGGTTCTTTAGGAGGAGTGGGCCGCAGATATTCCCCAGACATCTACACTCATCACTGAAAGTGTCCCAAGTGTCGTCATAAAGGAGAAGGTGAGTACACCCCATATTTGTATTGTAGTCTTCTTTTGAAAACCAATTTATAAGCCAAGATCGCTATGTTAACACAATTACTGGATTATTAGTTTCGGCAATATGTATTGCCATCCTCAGATGTATAAAACTGGACAGTTACATCATTTAATGCTGTCACATGAGGACTGTACAATATGCACAGAAATGTCGGGGCAGTACCCAGTGATATGACAGGTGTTCCATCATAAAGAAAGTACAGCTTCGAGTACGCATGGCACTAGAAAGACAGATACATCCCGCATGTTACCACTTCATGCATAACTACTTACTTACTTATTATAGAACATTTGGCAATGGACCGACTTTTGATGCATGTAGTACAGTCCTCATTTGGTAGAGTAGTGTAAGCATTGTATGATGCAACTACCTACCACTGCCCGGTTTTCCGAATCTGACGATGACAATACGTATACCGTAACTAGTGATCCAGTCATTGTGTTGATATATTGATCTTGGTAATTAAAATCATTTTCAAAAATAGAGTACAATACAGAATTATAGATCGCCACCTGCACTGAATGGTCATGTCAGGAAACCATAACACACCATATTAATACCCACTAACAAATGTCCGGATACCATTCGTCAGACAATGTACAGCAACATTTCCTCTGGACGTTTCAGTGAAACATATGAAAAGGGCATGCTGCATAAAAGAGGGCTAGAAACAACAATGAAAAGGCAGCTTGTAGCCTTCAAACGACAGGAATAACAAAGAGCGTAGTGTCACATACGGATCAGAAGTCTCGTTCCTCAATAAGGAAATAAATTTGGAATCCGTAATGAAGGACACAGCTTCGGAGGTGTTGCATAGTGGCTTGGTGAGTCAAAGTTAGGATTACACAAATTAGGAAAAGAATGAAGAACCTGTTTGATGCTGCACAGCTGGCGCAATTATAGCAAACTAGAAACTACCGTTGCATCTTGTGAGAACCTATCACGACGCCATTTTCACGTCCGTCACAGGTTACACGACAAGTGTTTGGGCGCACAGACTTCGGTGCATATGGGACTGGCACGGGGTGGTGTGCTTCTCAGACTCACACGTGCCGTTGGCACCACGACTGCCCAAGCCTTACTGCTGATCCTCGGAATCTACCCAGTAGACATCACGGTGAGGCGTCGAGCAGCCTCCCACTGATTAGGTAAAGGGGGCTTAACGGAAGTCCGACAAACATCAGACCAAAAGGTAACTAGCAAGTCCCAACTCATGAACTGGATTGTGGACACATGGCAGAACGACTGGGACAACAGTGAAATACGTCGAAGAGTCTACCACTTTTCCCGTACGGTGGAGAACGCCAAGCTCTGGGTCATGTAAACCCCGGTTAGGGCGTGGTGTGTTACTTAACGGGAAACTGGCCGTGTCCATTATCTTTAACTGTGACATCGCAGCGGAATTAGGAAACCAAAAGAGACTAACCAACCACTACACGAACTCATAAAAAACACATGTGGAGCCCACTTATGGACTGTCTTCCTAACACCATTCCCGGCATGGAACAAATAAATTTACCTGGATTCGGCAATTACAGAGCCTCTTCCATGCTGCACAGCATCAACGTAAGAGCGTCAACCAAATGGTAACGGGTGCACCTAGTGATGTAGAAGACGTGAATTCAAGAGCCGCGTTACAGAATGTGAGGGTACAACCAAGATCACGGCGACACACGAGGCAGAACCCGCAGTACCACGTCAGCCCCAGTTCGGTGCAGATTCCCGACCCATCTTGGCGACGGAGACGAGGATATCCGCACCAAGGGGAGGTGCATAATACGTAAAGCGTAACAGTGCCGGTGTACTTCCGAGACTATTTTCAAACACAACACACACACGCACACACACACACACACATACACACACACACACACACACATATATATATATATATATATATATATATATATATATATATATATATATATATATACCCTAGCCGAGCCTCAGGTACAGGGCGGGTCGCAGCTGGCGGATAGCGAACGATTCATCAGATATGGTGGACAGCTGCGAATAAGGGGAAACCCAAATAAGCAGTCCCGGACCGAGGCGGCAGCATCACGAGGGTGTGGGAGGGTGACTTTTGGCAAGGGTCACACTCATTCAAAAACCACAGAACCCGAAGACGTTGCTGTGTCATGGCGAGTAAGTGCCGCCATTACAATAAACACTGTCAACACCCAAATCCAGGACGCGTCTGAAGTGGGAACCATTGGCATCCTGGTCAGCGTCTGTTCACACAATGTGCGGCTGGTCATAATGCGCCAGGAACTAACAATCCCTGGTTCTAAACACCCAGTGGAAACACTGGACCAACTTGATTACAAGCAAGTATGACTCGTGCAAGTAATAACAACATTACCCCAGGTGGTAACCAATCCACCCATCAACAGATGGCAACGAGGAATTCGGATTCTGGGGAACCTGGACTTACACGATTACACCAGAGAAAGTCGGAGCTCTCTGGCAAACTTCCACTTAAAACACCTACATACATAAATACATTAATCCAACCAGGAAAACTTCTAAACCTTACAACAGAACTTGAAAAGCAAAAGATAGTAATACTAGCTTTACAGGAGACACGTTTTACAGATGAAGAAACATCAGATTATGGCAACTATCGCATCTTTAAGAGCAAGACGGATAAACGAATCGGAAGAGGAGCCCCCCATCTCGGGATGGCGTTTATCATACACAAGAGCGTGCTCAGCTCCATCAAGGAAGTTACTCCCGTAAATAATAGGATAATGACGATGCGCTTACAATGTGCCAACAAAACATACACAATGGTTAATGTTCATGCTCCCACAAACGGAGACAACAAGAAAAACCCCATAGAAACAGAAAAGTTCTGGGAAAATTTGGAGAATATAATGGCCAAGATTCCAAAAGATGATACAAAAGTTCTACTCGGCGATTTTAATGCCCAAATTGGTAGAGAGAAAATCCACCAAAAAACCGTAGGCAAATATCCTGCACATAAATTTACCAATAAAAATGGTACAAGGCTCGTCGAACTATGTAAGCAGAATAACCTGAAGATAATGTCAACATCTCTAAGAAAATGTCCAAGAAAACAAAAGACATGGAGATCTCCTATACAACAAATTGGCGAGTTTCAAATAGATCATGTGGCGATTTCATACCCAGTACAAAAAGAAATTTACGACGTCCAAGTACGCAGAGGAGCAAACATTGATTCAGACCATTACCTAACTAGAATTAAAATCAAGTTTACAGCACGAAGAAGTCATCAGAAGAAAACAGAAATACAGAAATATGACACCAAGAAGATTAAAGAATCTAAAGTAAAAGAAGAATGGGAGAAGGAAAAGGCAAACACATGGGAAGAATTTCATTCTAAAATCACGCGAATAGCTAAGGAAACTATTGCCTTGAAAAAGATATTCAAACACCCTTGGTGGGATTCAGACTGTGAAAATGCATTGGAAAGGAGAAAAAAGGCATTTCAAGAATATAACAGTAAAAAATCACAAGAAAGTCTACATTTATTTAACGAGGTTAGAAAACAGGTTTCAAAATCCATTAGGCAAGCAAAAAGGAAGTACACAAAGGCACAACTGGATGCCATAGAAGAAAATTTCCAAAACTATAATACAAGAGACTTCTACAGAACTTTCGCAGATAAAATACGAGGATATATCCCTCAAAATTTATGTTTCAGAAAACCTGATGGTAAATTAGCCCTAACAAACCAGGAAAACTGTCAAGTATTGGCTCAATATTTTTCTAACCTACTAAATTGCCCAGAACCTAGTTTAAGGTTTCCCAAAGAAATCAGTGCCAACGCTCAACCGGATTCATTACCACCAACACAGGAAGAAATCAAATGTCACATTAAAAACTTGAAAAATAATAGAACATCTGGCGAAGATGGCATTGTTGCAGAGCTATTAAAAAACCTAGGATCAAAGACGTTGCAAGAGCTCACAAAAATAATAACAAAAATATGGGAAACAGAAAAATTACCAGAGGATTGGAAATGTGCCCTTATTCACCCGTTACATAAAAAAGGAGACAGAACAAATGTCAATAACTACAGGGGAATCTCACTTTTACAAGTCACCTACAAAATTCTCTCAACATGCCTGCTGAAAAGAACACAAGAGCAGCTGGAACGCCAAATTGGTGATTATCAAGCAGGCTTTCGCCCCGGTCGCTCATGCATAGAACAAATATTTAATTTAAAGACAATATTAAAACACAAAGCAATTAGAAATGCCCCCATAATTTGTACATTTGTAGATTTTAAGAAAGCCTATGACTCAATTGACCGGCAATCTTTGTTTAACATTTTAGAGGAACTTGGACTTGACTCCAAAACACTAAGGCTTATCAAAGAATCACTGACAGACACTGTATCTAAAGTTAAATTCAGGGGAGAAATCTCTGAACCTTTTCTCATAAAAACTGGAGTACGTCAAGGTGACGGGCTATCTCCACTTCTGTTTAATATAGTCCTGGATAAAGTCATTAAGGAATGGGAAAAAGAATTAAAAAATCAATCCTACTGGAAACCAATCCATCTTGATAGAACCAAAGACAACGTGGAGATATCTTGTTTAGCATTCGCGGACGACTTGGCCATACTTGCAGATGATGAAGAAATCGCCACCAAACAAATAGAGATCCTTAAGGAATGCGCGGATAAAGTAGGTTTACAAATTTCGTTTCAAAAGACAGAATTTTTCTGTACGAAATTCCATATACACAGTTTGAACACAAAATATGGAAAAATAAATAGAGTAAAACATTTTAAATACCTAGGTGAAATTTTGGAGCCAACCGGAGGAGAGAAAGTTGCACAGAAGATCAGACAACAGAAAATGAAGAGAGCATATGGTATGACACATGAAATATACAATAAAAAATGCGTCTCCTCGAACACAAAAATCAGACACTACTGCGCAGTAATTAAGCCAGCAGCACTATATGCTAGTGAAACGCTCACACTCCACACAAAATGTGATTTAGAAAAAATACTAAAAGAAGAACGCAAAATTATGAGAAAGATTTTAGGTCCAAAATTAACAGAAGAAGGATACCGGATACAATCAAGAAGAACCACAGAAACTATATCAAACCTGGCAGCAGACATAAGAAGGCGAAGATTAAAATTTTATGGACATGTCACTAGACTTCCCCCCACACGACTCACCAACAGAATTCTCACTTACATAGAAAAAGTCAAATCAACAACACCATGGATTAGCCAAGTAAAATTAGATTTACAAAAAGCAAATATTGAACTTAAAGATGTCAAAGATAGAAAAACTTTTAGAAATAAGGTGGAAAAGTGGATTGTATCGTCGGAGAAGGAAGCACTAAAGAGACCAGGAACAAAATGGACAGAAGAAAGAAAAAGAAAACATGGAGAACGAATGAAAGAAGTATGGAAGAAACGACGTCAGAAAGCTTTGCGTGATCCTTCTGGGTCCATTCGCGATAAGTAAGTATTAAAAGTGCTACCCCAAGAAGGAATGCAGATGATAAAGGGGTATTCATTGGACAAATATATTATACTAGAACTGACAGGTGATTACATTTTCAAGCAATTTGAGTGCATAGATCCTGAGAAATCAGTACCCAAAACAACCTCCTCTGGCCGTAACAATGGCCTTGATACGCCTGGGCATTGAGTCAAACAGAGCTTGGATGGCGTGTACAGGTACACCTGCTAATGCAGCTTCAACACGATACCACAGTTCTTCAAGAGTAGTGACTGGCGTATTGTGACGAGCCAGATGCTCGGCCACCATTGACTAGACGTTTTCAATTGGTGAGAGATCTGGAGAATGTGCTGGCCAGGGCCGCAGTCGAACATTTTCTGTATATAGAAAGGCCCGTACAGGTCCTGCAACATGCGGTCGTGCATTATCCTGCTGAAATGTAGGGTTTCGCAGGGATCGAATGAAGGGTAGAGCCACGGGTCGTAACAGATCTGAAATGTAACGTCCCCTGTTCAAAGTGCCGTCAATGTGAACAAGAGGTGACCGTGACGTGTAACCAATGGCACCCCATACCATCACGCCGGGTGATGCGCCAGCATGGCGATGACGAATTCGCGCTTTCAATGTGCGCTCACCGCGATGTCACTAAACACGGATGCGACCATCATGATGCTGTAAACAGAACCTGGATTCATCCGAAAAAATGACGTTTTGCCATTCGTGCACCCAGGTTCGTCGTTGAGTACACTATCGCATGCACTCCTGTCTGTGATGCAGAGTCAAGAGTAACCGGAGCCATGGTCTCCGATCTGATAGTCCATGCTGCTGCAAACGTCGTCGAACTGTACGCGCAGATGGTTGTTGTCTTGCAAACGTCCCCATCTGTTGACTCAGGGATCGAGACGTGGCTGCACGATTCGTTACAGCCATGCGGATAAGATGCCTGTCATCTCGACTGCTAGTGATACGAGGCCGTTGGGATCCAGCACGGCGTTCTGTATTACCCTCCTGAATCCACCGATTCCATATTCCGCTAACAGTCATTGGATCTCGACCAACGCCAGCAGCAATGTCGTGATACGATAAACCGCAATCGCGATAGGCTACAATCCGACCTTTATCAAAGCCGGAAACGTGATGGTACGCATTTCTCCTCCCTACACGAGGCATCACAACTACGTTTCACCAGGCAACGCTTGTGAACTGCTGTTTGTGTATGAGAAATCGGTTGCAAACTTTCCTCATGTCAACACGTTGTAGGCGTCGCCACCGGCGCCAACCTTGCTTATCACAGCATCTTCTTTCTGTCGGTGAAATTTCGTGTCTGTAGCAAGTCATCTTCGTGGTGTAGCAATTTTAATGGCCAATAAACAAAATGCACCAATGTTGGTACCGATACATAATTTGTTCTTGGATATAAATATATATTTAGTAATTTTTGCTTAACAATTACTTTAGTTATTACTGTTACCAAACTATTATTATTTTTATTATAATATTGAAACTATTTTTAACAATACTATTATTTGTGGTTTTATACATAGACTGCTTTGTAGTGAATCAAACCATATAATAAATTCAAAACATGTTAAAATGCGAGCTATTATAATGGAGAAGCAGTAGGTGTGAAGGAATCACTAAATAAATATAACCTGTTCAGAAGGGTAAGTCAACGACGAGAGCTGAAGCGAAAGAACTGAGGTAGATGGACGGAGGGAATGAAAGTTGCTGTGACAAGGAACAACATAGAGAAAGACGAGTGGAAAAATAATAATTTATGTCGTTGAGGTCGCGATAAATGGCCTTGGACGCAGTAGAAAGGAAGGTGACACACAGACAGAAGGTTATGTCGATGGTGCGGTCTCCTTCCAGATTTGAACACAATCGGGGTTTTTTAAAGGATTAATTTCTAATTTTTCACTACTGAAACATCGAATGATGCCGCCGCGACTCCTGTGCAGATTCTTCGGACGGGACGGTTCCGCCGGGCACAGTGAATCTGGGGGACTAGTGGATCATCGATGGGCGACCACAGCGCCTCACCTCGGCGCCGCTTGTGTGCCAATCCGGCCAGCGAAACCCCCGGGGCTGTTTAGCATTCCATCTTCGATTGCGCGCCCCGGCTCGCCCTGGCGTGCTGTTCCACGCTCACCCCTTCCAAAGCCTCCCCTTCCTCCCACCTCCCCACCCTCTGCTCATTAAATTAGCGAAGCAGGGCCGCCGCCAGGAAGCGCCACCGGCAAAAGCTGGCGGCCTTTCCTTCCCGTTTTAACCGTGGCGGTGGCACCGCCTAATCCTAGCCGCTCACACGACCCCTACCCAGCCTACGTTCGCTTCGCTCCTCTTCCGGCATCGCCACTACTTCCACCTACCGCGCCCACCTCCAGCACTACCCCCTCTTCGGGCCCCACCAGCCTCTCTGCAGACCGCCAGCAACGCTCATCGTATCGGCGCCGATTTACGTACTGATTAAATTTTCACTCGGAGCCTCGCTGTGCGCCGTGGCAGGAGGAAGGCGGAGAGGCAGAGGCGCCGAAGACGCGCTCTCTGCAGGCGCACGCTGTAGAACGGGCAGGGTGGCGTTTGGCATCATCAGGAGCGTAGAGCGGACGACGTTTCTGCGGCTACACACACGGTCTGCTGCCTGTCCTCTGCAGGGACCGCGCGTACACATACCGTGCTTATTCTTCTTCACATTCCTGCAGTGCCACAGCCATCTGAGCTTTTATGTTTTTTATTTGCTCAGGAGTCACTGTTATCTCAGGGATAACGCGAAGATAACAGTGACTCCTGAGCAAAGAAAAAAAATAAAAAAAGCTCAGATGGCTGTGGCACTGCAGGAATGTGAAGAAAAAGCCGACATGTTCACGGCAGCAGTTCAAGAAGAAGAGGTGAAGATGGCACTCCAACACACACGGGCAGGGAAGGCAGCTGGACCAGACAACCCTCCTCCATGAATTTTTGAAAAATCTTGGACCAAAAGCGCTGAAATGGCTATGCAAACTATTCACGAGAATAATGGAAACCTTTGAAATCCCCAGAGAATGGAAAACAGCCAAAATCATCGCCGTACTTAAACCAGGGAAGAGTGGAACTGACGCAGGGAACTTCAGGCCAATCCCATTACTGTGCATAACCTACAAACTGTTTGAAAGGATACTGTTGAAGAGACTTAAACCAGTACTGGAGGAACAACTACCGGTGGAGCAAGTAGGTTTTAGACAAGGGAGAAGCTGCTGCATCCAGGTGCTGGCACTTACCGTGCACATTGAACGAGGCTTTCAGGAAAAGAAGAAAACAGGGATAGTCCTCATTGACTTGGCATCAGTGTACGACACTGTATGGCTAAATGGTCTGATGTTAAAACTGGCAAAGATAGTCAAATGCAAAACAACGTTGAAGCTTATGAATAACATGCTGAACGAAAGGAAGTTCAGGGTCAAATTAAATGGTGTAACCAGCAAGTACCATACCCTAAAAAATGGTCTTCCGCAAGGATCAGTCTTAGCTCCCTGGCTCTTCAATATCTATATAGCAGATTTGCCTAATCTGCACTCACCTAAATTTGCCTACGCAGTTCATTTAGCTATTACAGCGCAAAGTAACTCGTTTGAAAACCTGGAATCAACACCAAATGAAGATCTAGCTACACTGAAAAAATACTATGACACACGGCATCTAAAAATCAATGTGACAAAAACAGTAAGCACAGTCATGCATCTAAACAACAAGGAAGCGAGAAGGGAACTGCGCCTGGTTATAAATGGTAAAGCTGTCAGCCACGAGGATTGTCCAAAATATCTCGGTATTAAGCTAGATCACAGCATGACTTTCAGACAACACCTAACTGATACTGCCCAAAAGCTAAAGACGAGAAATAACCTGCTCAACAGACTGGCATGCACCACTTGGGGTTGTGATGCTGCCACTCTACGAACTGCTGCAATGGCACTGGTGTATAGCGCTGCAGTCTGGAGCAGATGCCCGCACGCCAAAAAAGTGGATGTACAACTAAATGCCACTCTGAGAACTGTCACCGGCACTCTCAGGCCAACCCCCGTTGTGTAGCTTTCGGTGCTGGCAAACATCGCTCCTGCTTCCGTACGTAGAGAGAAAGCAACATAGCACATAGTAGAAAAAATTGAAGTAAACCCAAGGCTACCCATACATGCCGCCATGGGAGGACCCACGTGATTCGAGTCCAGGAATCCTATCGTCTGGAACAGAACATTGGGCACAGAGGGTCTCGATGCTGAATGGAAGAATGCATGGTAGAGTCTGAGAAGAGGCGTCGTGGAAAACCCGCACCTAATCCACGACCCAACCAAAAGGGTTGAAGGCTTCAATCTCAACAGGGAACACTGGTCGAATCTAAACAGGTTTCGCACGGGAGTTGGACGATGCAAACAGCAAACAACCAAATGGTGCTATACGGACGATTCGTGTTGTGACTGTGGCGAGGTACAAACAATGGACCATCTTCTGGTTTGTAACATTCATGGTTTCAGAGACGGCTTTCTGATGTCGCTCCACAAGTTAACGGACGATGCCAGGAAATGGCTCCATAATCTTAATGTTACTGTGTAATTAATTGTCTTCAATTTGTGTGATTTTTGTTCCTTTTAATGTAATAATCTAGTTTCCCTGACATAATTGTAATGTAATAACTGATATAATTTGTTTCCACATTGTAAGTTCCAAACTTTTATCGTGATCTATATTAATCCTATCTGTTCTTTGTAAAATGTATCTGGCAGATCGAACGAGAAATAATATCGATACCAGTGGAGCATATGGCTAAAAATGTAGCTTCCCCCACAGCTTTAGGACCATCCTCCTGATCGAAAAGCAGGTGGCTAACCAGGAATTTAAAGTCAAGTTGTATTTTCAATAAGTAGTGCAATACGTTTCTTCGGTCAATTTCGGTTGACAAAAAGGTGGAATTTGTTGCGGAACATGTTCCTACTTCGGCCCCCATAGCTTCATGAACTTCGACTGGTGTCGGAGCTATACGTAACCGCCAAAATGGGGTCTGTAAGGGGGCTACGTTCCAAACGTAGTGCTATCATTTCACAGAAGCTCTCCTGCAGGGGGTTTGCGCGAGAGCTTCTGTGAAGTTAGGAAGGTAGGAGACGAAGTACTGGCAGAATTACAGCTGTGAGGACGGATCGTGAGTCGTGCTTGGATAGCTGGGTCTATGGAGCACTTGCCCGTGAGAGGCAAAGGTTCCGAGTTCGATTCTTAGTCCGCCACACAGTTTTAATCTGTGAGAAAGTTTCATGTCAGCGCGAACTCCACTGCGGAGCGAAAATTTCATTAGAGACGATGCCTTTCTTTTCTTTCTTTTACTTGTGCCGTTTTTCCCGCGGATATGCAAGTTCGACATGTTTAATGGGATATGGCAATGTTAGTTGAAGTGGTGGCCGGATGCCCTTCCTGCCGCCACCCCATATCCCCCGAGAAGGAATTAGTGCACCCCAACTGTCTGCGACTAGTGTAATCCATGGAATAGTGCGAAAGTATTCAGATGTCTGCGAGCTGTGTAACTGAAGCGGGACGTGGGGACCAGCCCGGTATTCACCTAGGGGGATGTGGAAAACCTCCTAAAAACCACATCCAGGCTGGCCGGCACACCGGCCCTCGTCGTTAACCCGCCGGGCGGATTCGATCCGGGGCTGGCGCGCCTAACCGACTCCAGGACGCAGCGCATTAGCGCGCTCGCCTAACCTGGCGGGTTCATTAGAGACTATGCGTAACCTCGGTATATTTCAAGGACGGGGAAGGAAACCGGCCGTGTCCTTTCATAAGAACCATTGCAACATTTACCTGGAGCGATTTAGGAAAGTCGCGGAAAATTTAAATCCCTATGGCCTGAAGTAGGTTTGAGCCATCGTCCTCCCGAATGCTAGTACAGATTACTCACCATGGCGCGCATCGCTCGGTATCTTCTTTAAATAACCACGACGTAAGCACAACCCGGATCCGATGTAAGAAAGGGTTGAAGGCTATAATCTGATGAGGCTAAATCATTATATAATGTCGGATCACATATCCATCTTCAGCGGCGCAGTTTAAAGACCGTTATATGCCATGAACAGTCTTTAAGTACTACAAAGGGTCGTATGTTCCTGCAGGGCTGCACGTGCCATATATTTTTATAGATGTTAGCCACAGTTTGTTAACAACATGAGCCATGCACTGCCTACGTTAACATGGCATTGTATGTAGCACATGCCTTCGAGGCAGTTGATGTGGATTGCGATACTTTCAGTGTGCTGGTGAAGATGGGCCTGTGGCCTGATGCCGGACTGCCATAGCAAAATTTTCAGAAAATCCTGAAAAGCTGTTTCCGACTTTTAGAGATCAAAATGAAGTTACTGCGTTTTGTGGAAGCTGCAGTGCACCGCGTGAATATAAGCCCTCGGAAACTTCCAGCCCAGAATGGCGAAAAATATAACATTATTAATAAGAAAATCAGTCCACTTATATGAAAAAACAAACGCCGTGGGATGTTCGAGGCAAGAGTGCCATGTGACCTCACTAAAAATGCTATTACAATCTGTGTTTATGTTAGTCCCTCGGACATCAGACAGCGGCCTAATGCATGTTTCTGCGTCTCCTAATGCTGGGGACATGCTAACAGTCTGTAAAGAGTTCAGCAAACCGAAGTGTTCACGGATGTTCAGGCTACAGTAGGATGATGACGTCACCAGACCACTTCATACTATCGCGCAGCCTCGGACGCTGATTGCCTTATTTGGCGTTAAAGCACGCAAGTATTTGTAACGAGAGGGAAGGATTCTGAATATTTTAGCACTGCAAGAAAGCTACACCCGCCTCTTACTACAGCAGAAGTATACCAAATCCCTTGCACGTGCGGTCAGGTGTAATAGGACCTACAATCACATACGTGAACAATCGACTTAAAGAAAAGAACAATAATGTTGTCATTGGCAGGTTACAGTCTGGGACCAGGGAACGACATAATTGGCTTAACCGATGCTATGGTTTTATTAAAGGCCAGTCGTCACTATGCTAGTATGGAGAGGCAGGCCACAGAAATTTACAAACGAAAGGACTAAATATAGACAAGTTTATAGTAAGAAGTCTGATGACGAGATGATCTGACCGTTGCACAGATACATACCAATAATTTGGCTTGCAAATCTGGAGTTTGAATCTATTGCGTCAGTCTCTACAACCTCTTATGACGTCTCCAGCATTTGCAGACAAAACGTTAGGCAGAGAAACATGAGTTAGACCACTGCCCAACGCCTGTAAAGTAAAAATCAACGAGGATGCTGATAATGTTTGTGTAGGCCTGTATTCATCGAGCCGGCCGCGGTGGTCTCGCGGTTCTAGGCGCGCAGTCCGGAACCGTGCGACTGCTACGGTCGCAGGTTCGAATCCTGCCTCGGGCATGGATGTGTGTGATGTCCTTAGGTTAGTTAGGTTTAAGTAGTTCTAAGTTCTAGGGGACTGATAACCACAGCAGTTGAGTCCCATAGTGCTCAGAACCATTTGAACCATTTGTATTCATCGACAGCATCTCTAATTTTTCTTCACTTTCACTTTCTTTCTATTTCCACCACTGCTTCTTTGATGTATAAATTGAACAATATGGGTGAGAAACTACATCCTATTATTTTTCTGTTTTCGTTTTTTTGAGTTATCAGTCTTCTGAGTGGTTTGATGCGGCTATCACGAATTTCTCTCCAGTGACAGCCTCTTCATCTCAGAGCAGCATTTGCAACCGACGTCCTCAGTTATTTGCTGTAAGTATCTCTGTCGTCCTCTCCAGTTTTTATCCTCTACTGCTCCTTGTAGTACCGTGGAAGTCATACCCTGATGCCTTAACAGATGTCCTATCATACTGTCCCTTCTACATGTCAGTGTTTTACACGTATCCCTTTCCTCGATTCTGCCCAGAAGCTCCTCATTCCTTACCTTATCATTCCACCTAAATTTCAGCATTCGTCTGTAGCACCACATTTAGAATGCTTCGATTCTCTTCTGCTTCAATTTCGCCACAGTCACAATTCATACCGTGCTATGCTGCGCTCCAAACATACATTCTCAGAAATTTATATCTCAAGTTAAGGCCTATGTTTCATACAAGCAAACGCCTTTTGGCCAGGAATGCCCTTATTGCGAGTATACTAGTGTGCTTTTGATGTCCTTCTTGCTCCGTCCATCATTGTTTATTTTGCTACTTAGGTAGTAGAATTCCTTAACATCATCTACTTCGTGACCATTAATCCTGATGTTAAGTTTCTCGCTGTTCTCACTTCTGCTACTTCTTATTACTTTCGTCTTTCTTCGAACCACCCTCAGTCCATATTCTGTACTCATTAGACGATTCATTCCCTGCAAGAGATCATGTTGTTCTCCTTGTCTTTCACTCAGGACAGGAATGTCATCAGCGAATCGTATCATTGATATTGTTGTGACTTGGCAAGACAGCCAAGCCACTATGAGAGGAAGCCGAAGGCACGCGTTTAAGCTCACGCAGGATGGCGTGAGGTCTGGAAAATGACAAGGTCTTTATAGTAGCAAAAATAGTACGTAGCTTCTGGAATACTTAACTTTAAATCCATAATTGGTGAACATCGGTCTGACGGTACATGCATCACAAGATAAATAGCAGTTGATAATGGCGCCTTGCTAGGTCGTAGCAAATGACGTAGCTGAAGACTATGCTAACTATCGTCTCGGCAAATGAGAGCGTAATTTGTCAGTGAACCATCGCTAGCAAGGTCGGCTGTACAACTAGGGCGAGCGCTAGAAAGTCTCTCTAGACCTGCCGTGTGGCGGCGCTCGGTCTGCAATCACTGACAGTGGCGACACGCGGGTCCGACGTATACTAACGGACCGCGGCCGATTTAAAGACTACCACCTAGCAAGTGTGGTGTCTGGCGGTGACACCACAGATATCCTTTTACCTTGAAATTTAATTCCACTCCTGAAGCTTTCTTTTATTTCCATCATTGCTTCTTCCATGTACAGATTGAACAGTAGGAGCGAAACACTACATCTCTGTCTGAAACCATTTTTAATCCGAGCACCTATTCTTTAAATTGTTAATGGTAAAGGGAGGAAAAATCGGTAGAGTATCTCGATTAATTGATATTTATTGACTATCTATAGCATTTGAACAATTAGCCATGCATCTACTGGAACAAGTTACTGCCCACTCTTATGCAACAGCAGGGGCTCTCATTATACATCATGACAAATTTACTTTCACCACGTAATTATAGCAAGCGAGAGGGGAGCGAAGACCTGGCTTCAGTGGAATTTTATGCAGTCCCACGGTTATACCTAAACCTATACCTTCTGTAGCTATTACGTTTAATTACTATAGGTCACGCAGAACAAGTTCAGCAAAAGTCACTACAAGTGAATTCGGTCAGGACGAAGAGTATCTGCCTAAATATTTCAAACTTCATTAAAATGTGCGCCGAAGAGAGAGTAGCAAGTGGTGCACTTGACTCTGACTGGCAATTTTGGTTTACTCCTGCGTTCCAAAACAACACCACGTTACTGAGCTGGGAACGCAAGAATATTTACTGTCATGTGACAGGAAAATTTTACAATTCTCCATCCCAACAGAATAAATGTCAATAAAATCTCAATCTTCTGCGATACCGTAGTTTACCTTGAGTATTTGGTAGCATACTTCAGTATTTCAATCGAAGTAGCTGTGGGGACACAAGAAATATTTATTACCAAACGGCGGGAAAAATTATCCAAGTCCCCTTTTCATCAATAGGCATTAAAATCGGAACTTTTCGTACATACAAGTGTTTAACCTGTATATTTTATGTAACGCACTTCATTGTATGCAAATCAAATAGTTAGGGGGGGGGGGGGCGGGCGCAAGAAACATTTACTAATTATCAACTTGCTAATAGGTCACACACCTGGCCAAGTTGAGGTAGCCAACAGAAATGCAAAAATTCTGACACACAAGATTATTTCTGCCATATCTTCCACTCAACACTACCGTGTAATTTTTTACTCGTACCTTTTATCAACTGATCTGTTTCGCGCCAAAGTGAATACGCGCACATTTTGTGATTCAGTGTTCAAATTTTCTGCACAACTTTACTATTTCGGAATTGTGTTACACGAAACTGTAGTGAAGCTACTGTACATTTTTGGAACGGATCTGCACTTTACTAATGTGGTGGTTGTTCCAACCAACCAAATGGCGGAAAACCAAGTACAGAAGGAAAAAAATACCAGAAATCAAAAATATCCCTAGAATATCACTGTGAAAGAAATACCACATTAAAACACATGAAATGAATTAACTTCTGTTGCGCTCAGAGCAATAATACGACCGTGAGCTTAAGGCCCATGGTGCCTGCCCGGCCAAGGCACAAACACAGAGTTATTACTGAAATTTAATCCAATTACGAAAATAAACTCCCTTCACGGTAATCTCATACGTGATTTCAACATCTGGACCTTAGTAAAGAACAGATTTGAAACATTCTAATACCTTTGATAATATTACCATAAAATCCAGAGCTAAGTCTTCAAAGTCTGCACAGCGCCGCTACCCAGGGACCAGCGTCCTGGGGGACACCTCTCCTAACCGTTGCATTTTCAAAAGCGGGGTGGAGTGGGTGTTTCACCAACCTGACAGAGCCAATACTCGTGCCTTCGTGACCTCTCTGACACGATTTTCACACTTTGTCTTTGCAAGACTTGTTCGAACTTAGGGGTTGGTACTACCCTTCCACAGAACCACTCTACTCAAGCGATGCTACAACCTCCGACTAAAGCTTTCTGCTACTTCACATGTTTTCTCACTCATACAGCCCAGGTCGCACAAGGGAAAGGATGCAGGGAAACGTGGCACACCCTAAATAAAGTCAATAAATAAGTAAACAAACTCAGTTTGGTCCATTGTCTCTTGCTTGTTACGAACTCATTTATTTCTGCAGAGAAAAGCCCTCTCGCTATTAATTCTCTTGGACCGGAAATTTAATAAGAAAAATATGAAACGGTACAACAAGTTCCGTTTCAACGTCCTGCAATCCAGTATCTGCTTTCGGAGTCTCTGTCTCACAATGACATAATCTAACTGAAATCTTCCCGTATCACCTGGCCTTTTCCAAGTACACCTCCTCTTCTTCTGATTCTTGAACAGAGTATTTGCTATTACTTGCTGAAATATAATATAGAAATCAATTAGTCTTTCTTCTCTCTCATGCCTTATCACAAGCCTATATTCTATTGTAACCCCTTCTTCTACTCCTTCCCCTGCAACTGCATTCCAGTCCTCCATGACTATTTCATTTTCATCTCCCTTTACGAACTGTATTACCCTTTCGATATTCTTATAAACTTTCTCTGTCTCTTCATCCTTAGCCTATGACGTCGGCATGTATACCTGAACTGTCGTTGTTGATGTTGGTTTGCAGTCGATTCTGATAAGAATAACTCTATCACTAAGCTGTTCAAAGTAACATACACTCTGCCCTACCTTCCTGTTCACAATGAACCCTTCTTCCATTATACCGTTTTCTGCTGCTGTTGATATTACCCTACACACATCTGACAAGAAATACTTGTGTTCTTTCCATTTTAATTCACTGACCCCTACGATGTCTGCATATACATCTACATACATACTCCGCAATCCACCATACGGTGCATGGTGGAGGGTACCTCGTACCACAACTATCATCTTCTGTCCCTGTTCCACTCCCGAACAGAACGAGGGAAAAATGACTGCCTATATGGCTCTGTACGAGCCCTAATCCCTCTTATCTTATCTGTGGGGTCGTTCCGCGAAATATAAGTTGGCGGCAGTAAAATTGAACTGCAGTCAGCCTCAAATGCTAGTTCTCTAAATTTCCTCAGTAGCAATTCACGAAAAGAACGCCTCCTTTCCTCTAGAGACTCCCACCCGAGTTTCTGAAGCATTTCCGTAACACTCGCGTGATGATCAAACCAGTAACAAATCTAGCAGCCCGCCTCTGAATTGCTTCTATGTCCTCCCTCAATCCAACCTGATAGGGATCCCAAACGCCCGAGCAGTACTCAAGGATAGGTCGTATTAGTGTTTTATATGCGGTCTCCTTTACAGATGAACCACATCTTCCCAAAATTCTACCAGCGAACCGAAGACGACTATTCGCCTTCCCTACAACTGCCATTACATGTTTGTCCCACTTCATATCGTTCTACAATGTTACGCCCAAATATTTAATCGACGTGACTGTGTCAAGCGCTATACTACTAATGGAGTATTCAAACATTACGGGATTCTTTTTCCTTGGCCGGCCGGTGTGGCCGTGCGGTTCTAGGCGCTTCAGTCTGGAACCGCGTGACCGCTACGGTCGCAGGTTCGAATCCTGCCTCGGGCATGGATGTTTGTGATGTCCTTAGGTTAGTTAGGTTTAAGTAGTTCTAAGTTCTAAGGAACTGATGACCATAGATGTTAAGTCCCATAGTGTTCAGAGCCATTTGAACCATTTTCTTTTTCCTATTCATCTGCATTAATTTAGATTTATCTATATTTAGAGTTAGCTGCCATTCTGTACACCAATCACAAATCCTGTCCAAGTCATCCTGTATCCTCCCACAGTCACTCAACAACGACACCTCCCCGTACACCACAGCATCATCAGCAAACTGCCGCACATTGCTATCCACTCTATCCAAAAGATCATTTATATAGATAGAAAACAACAGCGAACCTATCACACTTCCCTGGGGCACTCCAGTTGATACCCTCACCTCCGATGAACACTCACCATCGGGGACAACGTACTGGGTTCTATTACTTAAGAAGTCTTCGAGCCACTCACATATTTAGGAACCAGTCCCATATGCTCATACCTTAGTTAGGAGTCTGCAGTGGGGCACCGACTCAAACGCTTTCCGGAAGTCAAGGAATATGGCGTCCGTCTGATACCCTTCATCCGTGGTTCGCAAGATATCATGTGTAAAAAGGGCGAGTTGCGTTTCGCAGGAGTGATGCTTTCTAAAGCCGTGTTGATGCATGGACAGCAACTTCTCTGTATCAGGGAAATTCATTATATTCAAACTGAGAAAATGTTCGAATATCCTGCAACAAACCGATGTCTGTAATTTTGAGGATCCGTCCTTCTACCCTTCTTATATACAGGCGTCACCTGCGCTTTTTTACAGTCGCTCGGGACTTTACGTTGGGCAAGAGATTCGCGATAAATGCAAGCAAAGTAAAGAGTCAATGCAGTAGAGTACCTTCTGTAAAACCGAATTGGAATCCCATCAGGACCTGGCGATTTATTTACTTTCAACCCATTCAGGTGTTTCACAACCCCAGGGATGTCTATCACTATGTCCTTCATACGGGAATCTGTACGAGACTCAAACGGCATTATGCTTGTACGATCCTTCTGCGTGAAATATTTCTCAAATGCTAAATTTAAAATTTCAGCTTTCGTTTTGCTGTCTTCCATTGCCAGGCCAGACTGGTCAGTGAAGGACTGGATGGAAGCCTTCGACCCGCTTGCCAGTTTTACGTAAGACCAGAATTTCCTTCGGTTTTCAGCAAGATCTTTTGCTAAGGTATGACGATGGTAGTGGTTGTATGCTTCGCGCATCGCTCTTTTTACAGCAGGACGAATCTCTACTAACTTTTGCCTGTCTTCATTCTCCCGATCCTTCTTGTACCGCGAGTGCTACTGTCTTTGCTTCCTGAGCATTCTCAGAATTGCACTGTTAAACCACGGTGGGTCTTTTCCTTCCATAACCCACTTTTTCGGCACATACTTGTCCAATGCGTGATTTACAATGTTTTTAAAATTTGCCCATATTTCTTCCACGTCCATCGTACCGGAAGTGAATCAAGTCGATTCATTTAATAAGTGGGATACTAACAACTGCTTATCTGCTCTTTCTAGTAAGAATACTCTCCTAGCCTTCTTGACCGACTCTTTAACTTTCGTAACCATAGTCATAATGACAACATCTTGATCACTAATCCCTGTCCCAACACTGACACCGTCGATGACGTCTGGTCTGTTCGTGGCTACCAGATCTAAAATATTTCCATTACACGCTGGCTGTCGATTTAGCTAATCAAGACAGTTTTCGGATAATGTGTTCAAAAGTAATTCACACGACGGCTTGTCTGTACCACCTGTAATGAATGCATAGACATCCCAGTCTATACTAGGTAGGCTGAAGTCGCCACCGACTAATATAGCATGATCCGGGTACTTCTGCTTTTCAGAGTGTGGACTCCCTTTGAATGATTCTAGAACTGTCACGGTGGAACCTGGTGGCCGGTAATAACACCCAACAATTAACTTCATTTCTCCTAGCCCTGTTAAACGTGTCCAGATAACATCACAATCACACTCTACTTCGACCTCAGTAGACACAATATTTTTGTCAACTGCAATGAAGACACCACCTCCTACGGTGTCTAATCGGTCTTTCCGATACACGTTCCAACCCTCACTAAATATTTCAAAACTTCGCATCTCAGGGTTCAGCCAGGTCTCAGTCCCGAGAATAATTTGCGCGCCACACGCTTCCTGGAGGGCAGTAAATTCAGGAACTTTATTCCGAACTCTATGAAAATTTACTGCTAATATTTTGATAGCATAAGTGTCTTTACATTGAGCGCGTCCTGATTTCCCTGCCTGCATGTCGACTGGTGAGTTTTCATCAGGACACCTCGCACTACTGCCTAGCCTAAAAAACCCCATGTGCACGCCACAAGTGCTCTGCTTCCCGAGTAGCCGCTTCCTTTGTGTAGTGCACCCCAGATCTATCTAGGGGAGTCCTACAATTCCCCACGCAATAGTGCAAGTCTAGAAATCTGCAGCCAAGATCGTCACAGAGTCGACGAAGCCTCTGGTTGACACCCTCCACAAGGCTTCAAATCAAAGGACCCCGATCCACTCTGGGAACGATGTTGCAAATAGAGAGCTCTGCTTCCACCCCGCGTGAGAGGCCAGCGGTCTTCACCAAATCCGCCAGCCGCCTGTACGAACTGATCGCCTCAGAACCCAAGCGACAGGCATCATTGGTGCCGACGTGAGCAACTACTTGGATGAGCAGACAAACCGAGTGCACACTGGAATTCTTTCCAGTCCTGTACACTATTTCCCTAAAGGGCTCCATCATCCACCTAACTTTGGAGCTTCCAATAACCAGCAAGCCTTTGCCCCCGTGCGCCTGCTTGGGCCCTGAGCCTTGGTATTTCCCTTTTCAGATTTTATAGCTTCCCTACCATGTTCAGGCTTCTGACGTTTCACGCCCTGACTGGTACAACGTTGTCCTTCCTATAGATCCGTATGGGGAACTATTCTCAAATCTTTTGCCAATGGAGAGATCATTTTTCAACTACAATCCACATTTTCTGCGAATACACGTTACATGTCTTTAATGCAGTGGTTTCCATTGCCTTTTGCGTCCTCGTGCCGTTAATAATTGCTGATTCTTTCGCCTTTAGGGGCAAGTTCCCAACCTAAGGACCTCAGAGTGCCCTGAACCCCTGTCCATTCCGCCGCCCTCTTTGACGAGGCCGTTGGCAGAATAAGGGTGACTTCTTATGCCGGAAGTCTTCGGCCGCCAATGCTGTTAATCCCAATTTTAGGCGGTGTCGGGCTTCGAACCCGGGACCGAGGACGTTTCGATTACTGATCAAAGACGCCACCCCTCAATTTTAGTGTTATTGTTCGTTGAGTTTGATGTGGACAGACCTGACGTGGCATCCGTGCTAGTTAATCGTTGATTCTTTTACTCAGTTTTTTCATTAGAGGGCGCAATCCTCTGACCAAACACGCTGAGCTTCTGTGCCGGCGGTCCCTACACCAGCGCTGTGTCCCCTGTCTTACAACCTTTTAATGCGAGTACTTCACCTTCGTCTTCCACTCTTATTGATCTTGGATGTATTTTATGTTACTCGCCTTTCCCCGTGGCTTAACCCCACTTTTCTCAAAATTTTTAACATTTTGCATCATTTTACGCCAGAACTGCCTGTCTGGTGCCTTCTATCAGACAAGTTTTCCTCCTCACGGAGGCCTTCCATGTACTCTCTCCATCTATCCGCTCTTTTCTATACATTTTACAGTGGGATTCTCATTGCACTCTAATGTCACCACCCTCACTTTTAATTTCTGTTGACTTTCTTATATGCTGAATCAGTCCTTCCAACAGTTACTTCTTTCTCGAATTCTTCACTTTCTCATGCAGCTATTTCGCCTTAACTTATCAACACTTGCTACGTGTCCTACACGTTGCAAAAACTCCACTTCGTTTTACTCATAACTCTAAATTTATGTTCTTGTGATTTTTTGTTATATTTACGAAATATTTTGCACATTGTCGGGTATACCGCTTAATGATATTGAACGGAATCGTCGCGGTCTATGACCGGCCGCCTAAGCGCGCCCAGTAATTCCGGACGCCGTCTAGCGTCGCGCGGTTGCCTACACTGTTGGTAGACCGCACTCGTGGGGCACGCCTCCCAACAGGTCCTGATATCCGAGACGACGTTTGCGCAGACAATCACGCGGCAGGTCCTTGTAAACAGCTCCTGCGGCACACCTTGCGACGGATGCTCGCGAGTAAACAGGCGTCGCGACGCCGACAGCCAGTAATGTCGCCCGCCGATAGGCGGTGGCGCCCTCTCCCCAGCGCATATCCATCTGCGGTGGCGATGCTAACTCGCCGTCCGTTTACTTAGGGCGGGCCGGCGCCGTCCGGGCCTTGCTGAATGCCGAGCGACTCCGCAATTACTCCTGAATTTAACATCAGCTGATCTACAACGCTGCGCGAATAACATCTCCACCGATAGCAGCGGCGCGTATGGTCTTCGTTCGCAAGTGCCGTTACGCTAACCCGGATATCGACAACAGTGCGCGCTAAGTTACATTTTGAGACGCAATCGTACAGATTACGGCGCAGTTGGCGAACTCCTGTGAAAGGAAAGTGTGCTGAATCCGTATACAGTCCACACGACGGATTAACGGCCACTGATACGGGACGCCGCCCACCAGGAGAGCACAGAAACTTCGCTCAGCGGAGGAGGGGTCGAAATAAGCGAACATGTGTGTCGGATTGTGCATAGATACTCGAACGTTTCTAAGAAAACAACGATCAAATTTTCAGAGTTAATTTATATGCCTTTTAGCGAGTAAATGGTTCAACCGAAGAAGTGGGGCAGTTGCTCGCGTCACAGCTTCAAACTTTTGCGCCCCGTCTTCGAAACCCGACTGCTATTTTATTTTTGTTTATCGTTTACCTATCCATATCCGTTACTAAACGGATGTTCTTCATTGTATATTAAAATAACGTTGTCCTTATTCGTCACTAATTGTATTTTTGGTGAATAAATTAAAAAAATACCGAGCGAGGTGGCGCAGTGGTTAGACACTGGACTCGCATTCGGGAGGACGACGGTTCAATCCCGCGTCCGGCCATCCTGATTTAGGTTTTCCGTGATTTCCCTAAATCACTCCAGGCAGATGCCGGGATGGTTCCTCTGAAAGGGCATGGCCGACTTCCTTCCCAATCCTTCCCTAATCCGATGAGACCGATGACCACGCTGTTTGGTCTCCTTCCCCAAAACAACCAACCAACCAAATTAAAAAACTAAAAATAATAAATGAATGAGAAAATTATTTTAAATTGTTTTAGGTGAAAGTCCTGTAGCATAACTTGATTCGTAATCAACTGCAAGAGCCAGGTTTCGTGTCGAAGTATTCCGTTATGCGTGGTTTGCCGTGAAATATTGCCGCTATGTGAAATCTTCAGTAGTGCTAACGATGTTTCTTTCCCGAGTGAGATTCGTGTGAAGATACGTCTCTGTGGCTAACCAGCCTTCGCACGATGCTCGTAATGTTCGGAATTTCTAATGTTTCGGATGTTCTTACTATCGGCACCATCCAAGGGAATGCACGAAATCTTCATGAAGGAAGAACATAAGAATAAAATATTAGTATTGATGTAAGAATATGCGAATTTATAAAGAAAATACCGCACGCAGGTATATTATGTAATACACGCATAACATTTATTGAGAAACTCAGTTGTAATTTTACAATTATATAACACCCTTGTATCCCCTAACTTGATATGAAACATTCGTCACTTTTAACAGAAAGAGTAGATAAATGAAAAAGAAATGAAAACAATAATCGGGTTTAGAACACGGGGTGCAAAAATGAAAGGCCGCAACGCTATACTCTCTGTGCTAAAAGACATCTGAATATGCCAAAGAGACTTGAAACAATCTGCACATGAAATATTCATTTGGAGGCAAACAAAAGTGAAAAAAGAATAAAGAACACATGAAACATTTCCTAACATCAGTCACTGGCGAATATATAACGAGTGAAGAGAATCTAATGTTCCGTGATTCCTGGTCAGATAATGCAGATCGTACCCTTCTAGATGCAAGTTTCCCGAGTGAACGTGTTATGCTGAAGATATTGCCACCGAAAACTACAAACTATTTACTTCTGTCGGCAATATAAGCTCTTTACCAGTTGAATTCCTGATTTTGTAAGACTACGATGTGCCAAAGCATTAGTGAAGATACATGATCGTTATTGCATCATCAAACTTTACTCTGTGATTTAAAACCAATTTTCTGCACCCAAGTATAATCCTATGTTAAAATAAGGTTGGCGAAAGGCAGATAAGACATTGAAATACCCATAGCACCGATTGAAAATGTAATCAGTGTGACTTTTGACATTGGACTGCTTGAATGCGAAAGTGATTTTGAATGGAAAAACGTGGCGTTAGTGAAATGTGCAAATGGATTTCTCCCACTTTCTTTTAACCACTTCATCTAAATCCTGCATTTGCACTGAGGACTAATACAAGCACTATCAGGTGTGTATAATATGGGTTTTGAGCTATTATAAATACTTTAAGGAGTCGGTTTTTGGTACTATTGATGGAAAATATAATGACACACTGACATCATTGATTAAGTATTATTTCGGTCCTATGGTACTGATCTTATTACTTTGTTTCTCTCCATTAAAATATCACTGCTGGAAGTGACGCAAACAACTGCTTTTTTTATGATCGAGCGTTGTCCTAAGGGCGGTTTCGTGCGGTGTCCAGCGTGCGAGGTCAATGATGTTCCTCATCAGTCAGTCGCACCACTATCTTTCCACCTCTCTTCCTCTGCTTCTGTTGCGTTCGTCGTTCTCTTCCTCTTCCACCTCTTCTCTCACGTCAACTGTTTACAACTTGTTCAGTGAAAATCTACCCGAATGTGATCTACCTTTATCGCTCTGCTTGTTTTGATAAACTGTCACAGTAGCAATTAACAAGTCTTATGAGAAGTGACACACCTGCTAGTTGGTCTTGTTCCTGTATGGTACGATGTGATTAGCTTAAATCTACAGGTATATTTGTATTTTATTTATATATTTACTTATTTAACCACATCAGATTAGATCCATCACGTGATCTCTTACATCGGACCAGGGTTTCACACAGAACATTTTCAACATCACAGTTTCCTAAAAAATAACAATTTTAATGCGACAAACAGTATTAAAAATATTTGACTGTCTGAAGTGGCAATATGAGTAAATAACACAACTATGAACTAATGAAGTTAATACTGGCAGTACTTGTGCTACTGCAGTTGGTGCCACTAATAGTGATAATAACAATAATAATAATAATAATAATAACAACAATAATGATAGTGGAAGATATATAAATAGCTTATAGGTGTACTATACACATGTTTACTGATATAGCGAGACTGCACCAGTGAAGAATACTGGGAAAAAGAGGAAGATCTGATTGGAAAGAAGGATTACAAGGGTAACGAGTGTGTACAAGGACAATGGTAACCCTTATTGTTGCTTTAGTAGATATGACATTAATTGTATTCTGAAGCTGGAAATATTACTCATTTCTCCAATATAATGTGGTAGGTTATTCTGGATTCGGGTTATTGTACTTAGAAGGACTTCGAGAAAGAAGGAGTGGGACAGAAACTATTTTTCTCTTATGGGAACGGCTGTTTCTGCCATGTTGTTCAGATAAGAGCTTTAAGGTCGAGAAGATTTGAGGGCAGCGTTCGTTGACAAGACAGTAGAGAAAAGTCCAATATCACAGATATAAAGAACACAGACATTCATAAGCACTTCCAGGCGAAATGAGCTTTCCTGGGAATGACCTCGCAGCATTACATCGCTGTGTTTAATAACTGGAAGCATAAGAGATTCTTAGTCCAATGCTGATATTCGTCTGTTATTAATCCCGGACTCTCTACTGAAAGAGAGAAGTAGATATTTGTCCCGTTTACGCTTAAGGGTGGTAGGGATCCCCGATATTTCGGGCTAATGAGCCTAGGTCGAGCAAGCAGTACCCCTTTGGTTTTCGATGGGTTGAGCTTTAATCCCACATCCTCTTCACATTTTGATAATGCACACAGGTCGGTATTTAGATTTTCGATCGTTGTCTTCAGGTTTATTGGTTTTGTACTTAGATACAACTAGAGGTCATCAGCGTACATGGGATATTTGTATAGGACAAAACTGTTGGCACATCATTTACGTACAACGAAAATAGTACAGGTACTAATACTGAAACCTGAGGGATGCCTGAAAGTACCTGCTTCCGTTGTGATTTTGTGGTGCCAGTTATGTCACATCACTGGTGGGACGTCAGGTATGAGCAAAACTGAGCAAAATCACAGCACGTCACTTGGCAAGAAGTTAGACTGCTAAGTTTGCCAAGTAAAATGTCGAAGTCGTCAGTGTCCAAGACTTTTCTGAAGTCTAAGTAGCACATGATAGTTGCCTCACGTGCATCCACGGCAAGATTCAGCCCATCTGTTACCTTTATTAAGGTGGATGTTATGCTGCGATGTTGACAGAGTTCTGATTCGTATTTGTCTAGTAGGTTGCTTGTAGATAGGCAATTTGTTAGCTGGTCGGGGACTATACAGTATATTCTAATGACCTGGATAATCCAATAAGAACTGAAATAGGTCGATACTCTGAGGGTGCTGTGGCATCTCTACCGTACTTCCCGGGACCTCCTGTATTATAGCAACTTTTTTTTAATCTTCCTGGTCCCCTAACCGACTGCCTGTTACTCCCGTATATTGCGTCAGCGACCACTATTATAAATTTAATACCGGGAAGTACTACAGTAACTCATTTCTATGGCCGAGACATCTCGAAAAGGTTTCGTGTAGCAATCGATGCTAATGTCGACATGCAGTTTTTTTTTTCTCTGCTCGTGACTCTGTGTAAATAAGAAGGTTTGGCTCAAGAAAATGCGAGGATCGGACAAAGAATAAAATGGCCTACGCATCTAGAGGGATAGTGAGTTGTTTTTCAGTCAGTATTGGCAACCCAAGGATGCATTTGCCATCTACCGATCAGCGACTATGATGTAAATGGCACCCAAAAGTAACATGGACTTATTAAACGTGGATAATAGAGACTTCATGTGTAAACACAATCGCTACATTACTTATTTCTCAGTTGACTCACACAATGCACGAACATTTTGGTACACCTAGTTGCCAGTTATTGAGAAAACAGAGGACTGTCAACACAAAATGTTGCGATTTGAGCAGTCTTCTTTCCGTAATCGTACCTACTATACTTTACTATACCATATTGCGTCTTATTACATGCTTTTGCTCTCTAATAATTTTGTAGAGTTACCCTAAAATGTAATACCGTGTATCATGACAGAGCAGAAGTAAGCAAAGCATGCTAGTATTTTTAGTATTTGTATCTCCATTGTCACCAGTTCCAAGAAAATGCGATGTATTTCTGTAGTTGAAACTTATTACGACTACCTTACCCTTAAAGGTACTCAAAATTATGGTGAGGTGTTGGTCATTGCTCTTAAAACCATGAGGAAATGTTGGTCGCCCTAGTGGTAACCTTCCAGCTAGGTTTATTCTTTACTAGTAGATGCTGGTTTATAAAGAAGCTTCCAAAACCAGCAAATATCTTTTATGACGTTGCATCAGCGTGTTACCGAATTCAAACCACCTATGTTTCATGATAGATTACTATAATATGATAACAGATTTAGACATTCTAACACCTGCAACGTACAAGAAACCTAATATGCGCCCGTAATTGTTGACGGACTTTTTAAGTGGATGAGAACATACACACTTTGTCTGCACAGATAGCGCGTGCACTTCAAATGACATTGGCAACTCATATTATGACAAACGGACACGCCATTGTGGTCAGTTTCAGCTCTTTCGTGGATCTTTCACACTTGTCACGGACTCACTGCAATACTAGAGGGACTTAAATATACCAAAGATTTAGATAAGGACACAGTCATGACTCTGACACTCACGACCAGCACTGCTGCTCGTACGAAATCTTGTTGTCAATAAGACCAATTACAGCATCATAACAAGAATATCACTATTTGGTGGGTAAAGGGCCACCATGGTATCAGAGCCAGGCTTTTGCTAGCATTGCCATCGACCATGGGAGAATGTCGTATGAACGTCTTCCTTACAAAGACCTTCTGCGAGATGTGTGGCGGTAGATCAGATTCTCCTGGAACAATGAATGGCGCCTGTCGTACCAATACAGAGGTAGACATTAACCACTACACGACTAACCATCGCTGTACGACCTGGGTATTTCCTTACTATGTACAACAGGAAGTATCCGGTCACCATGTTGCGCCTTCGCTTTAACTACGGACGGTTCTAGCCGCACATTTATCAGCTACAACTGACTGATTCACTCTTAGCTGATTGAGAAGACTGAACACCTCATTTTCGGTTACCGGCTGTGATAGCATATGACAACACAATTGCTACCATGTTTGATGTCTTGTTAACAGCTACTTCCTAATAGAGTGAACGGAATATCTGCGGCCCATTGTTTGTCATTGTATAGACTTGCAACAATATTTTAGCGGCTGAATGCATTACTATTTAATTATTATGTATACAACCAATGTATACATTCTTTTTGAGTGGTGGCGGTAGGTTGCTAAGGGACCACTACTGAGGTCATCGGCCCCTAGGCCGACACACTACTTAATCTAACTTAAACTAACTTACGCTAAGGACAACACACACACCCATGCCCGAGGGAGGACTCAAACCTCCCACGGAGGGAGCCGCGCGAACCGTGGCAAGGCGCCCAAGACAGCGCGACTACCCCACCCGGATTCTTTCCGAGCGTTACGTGATTTTACGTATATGATGTCTGTAAGGGGATATATCACTTAATTTGAACGTGTCACGTTGCAGGATCATGTCCGAACGCCAAAAATAAATAAATAAAAGCTCTCTAAAATGTTTCTACTTCTGCTGCTCGATTATATTATTATTTACGTATTCTAGACCGTGTTAATGTATCTACTCCCTATGCAGGTAACACCACATTTGATCTTCTGAATACTAGTACTTATTTCCTGGTCTAGTCCACAGTCTCTAATTTGACGTCACTGAATTTCTGTATAACTCTAGCTGTTAACGCAATCTATATCACTTGTAATCTTGCTACACTAGTAAAACATAGTGTTTCACCTGAAGTCTGCAATTCTTACATTTGTCAACTGAAAAAAGTTTCTCCTTTTGTGTATAAACTCTAAGTGCAAATTGACATGATTTTAATTCAGTTTGAAGAAATAGATCGTAATGAATTTTGTTTCCACTCATATCCCCAATGAGTACTTAGACGTCGGGCGACATAGAGAATGTAGATGAACATTGTGACTCCGTAGTTAAAATTACATAAGTTTATCACTATAATTTTAACTGTGATCTGTTTATAATATTGTATGTATAGCACCGTTCTTTCACAAAATAAAAAATATATTGTCTAACCATTATGATGAAAAATTCAAAACGTAACTATCGACAGTCAGATGCAAGGTATAAGCATCAGCAGAGCATACCAGAATGGACATCTTGCCTGAAGAACCTCTTTTGAAAATTTGTCTACTTTTAGCATACTCCGACCCTAATTCTTGATCCTCAACGTATGTCATATATATTGTGTCCTATAAAATTATCAAAGATACACTCATTAATTTTATGAAAAAGTCCCTGTATTTTCTGATTCGGAGTGTATAATAACATAAATAAAAGTGGTTCTTAATATTGTTCTAATAAATACATGGTTTATGTTTCATGCTGTGTACGAGGAGATAATCCAGTCAACCGCCGCAGTGCCAGCTAGTGAACGTACACGGAGGTCGTTGTGTTTACAGCATTTCTGTCAGTTGGCAGCTGATAGTGAATATGAACATTTGCAGTCTAAGCAATACAGTTACGTTTATGTTTGTACATAATACTTTTACATTTGGCAACATCTGACATGTCGATATGTTGTGATGTTTATGGTAGTGGGGTGTACATCTGCATCGTAAAGCGACTTGTAACACAAATGGATAATAGGTTGCAAAAACTTAAAACCGTATGGTATGTTATAATTCCGTGGTTACCTAAAAAGGCAGTTTATCATATGCTAATATCACGATCGCAAAATATTTTCTTATCAACTATCGTTCATCCTCTTCCAGATCCGATGTTGACGCCATAGCTCTGTCAAAACTGATCATATAATAAAATGCTTTTATCGATCTTACCATGTTAACTTTTCTTTAGTGACCATACACTGTAGATCACCTCAAAATGGACTATGTCAGGAAAACATTGGACTATGGAGGCTCCAAAATGGTCTTTGTACTACAGATACTACAAAATGGTCTTTGAGCAAAACTGGTCACTCCCTAAGGAATACTGTTAACAGCGGCTAACACTGTTACTTGATATCATTTCTAAATGTTATGTTGTAGTTACTTATATGTGTTGCATCCCAGAATAGATGCCGGCCGGAGTGGCCGAGCGGTTAAAGGCGCTACAGTCTGGAACCGCACAACCGCTACGGTCGCAGATTCGAATCCTACCTCGGGCATGGATGCGAGTGATGTCCTTAGGTTAGTTAGGTTTAAGTAGTTCTAAGTTCTAGGGGACTTATGACCACAGCAGTTGAGTCCCATAGTGCTCAGAGCCATTTCAACCATTTGAACCAGATTAGATGTACGTCTATTTATGATAGCACAAAATAAAATACTTGGAGTGCTTCATGAGGTAAAAGCGAAGACCTCGATGATGCTAATCTTGCCCAGCTATATAAAATCTATAAATAAAATAGGGAAGAGGGGAATAGTTGGGAGAGAAGCAGTGGGCTGTCACCGTTGGACAGGAGAAACAGACGAGGAAAGCAGACAGGACGCTGTCGCGGGACGGCAGAAGAGGCGGTAAGGATGAGGGGGCGGTCGCGTCGGCAGTCCTTTGATCTCCGCGGCTGGCCGGCCGGTAATCAGTTCGGCACTTTTACGCCTGCGCCCACGCGCGGCAAGGTAGCCCGCTACCCCGTCTTGGCGCGCCGTTTGATTCCTCGCCGCCTGCGCGCCCCCTCCAACCCCTTCTCCCTCCCCGTACCCTTTGCCGGCCTGTCCTCCGCCTTCCGCGTCCACTCTCTCTGTCCAGCGCCTCCGCCTCCACCTCCACCACCGCTACCGCGGCTCATCCGCGCCGCCATGAATATGTAAATCCGCCCCCGCTGCAGCCCCCGCTGCCGCCCCCGCTGCCGCCCCCGCTGCCACCCTGCGCGCCCGCTCCACGGCTCCGGCGTCCATCTTGAGTGACGTTTCACCTGGTTGCCTACCGAAGCGGCCCTGACGCGGTAGCCACTCCACTGCGGCTGTGTTTTGTTCGCCGATGAAATGTTGATGACCGACGCGCGTCTCTGGGTAAGGCCAGCTTGTCGCACATTGCCTGTCTCTCCACACCCCCGCCTCTTCCCGAGTCCTCACGTTGGAATTGGCGTCGGTGGACGAGAAGGGGGGAGTGTGTCCAACTGACAATTTGCGCTCGCGACGCCATAGGAAATGAGCTCGGCGATTCCACTGTGACACTTTTGCGAATCGACACCACCGTGCGACTGGTGGTGAGGAAACGTTATTTTGAGCTGGATACGATTCTTCAAACATTTTTGAAAGTAATCAGTGCTTTTGGATCTTTTCCCGCCTTGTTCTAATGTTTCACCTGTCTACACTGATAAGCTAGCGATGTGCTCATATACAGGTGGCGATAATACCGCGTACGCAAGGTGTAAAAGGGCAGTGATTTTTGTGGATCTGTCATTTGAACTTAGGTGAATCATTTGAAAAGGTTTCCAATGTCATTACGGCTGCGCAGCGGGTATTAATAGATTCTAAACAGAGAATGTTAGTTAGAGCGACACTCCATTTCGAAAATTGTTAGAGAACTCAGTGTTCCGTGAATGTACGAAGAATCACAAATTTCAGGCATTACCTCTCACTATGGACAACACAGTGGCCGACGGCCTTCGCTTAACAACAGGGAGCAGCTGCGTTTGCGCAGACAAGCAATACTGCGTGAAATAAAATGCCTAACACCAGTGCCTCTGATAACAGTACATCGGCTATAGCGGTTCTTCTGGGCCCATGAACACGAGGGTTTGATCCTAGACGACTTGAAAACTGTGGCCTGCTCAGATGGATCTCGATTTCAGTTCATAAAAGCTGATGGTAGGGTTCGAGTTTGGAGCAGACCCCATGAAGCCATGGACCCAAGTTGTCAACAAGGGACTGTGCAAGCTGTTGGTGGTCCCATTGTGGTGTGGGCTGTGTTTACACGCAACGGACTGGGTGTTCTGGTCCAACTGAACAGATCATTGACTGAAAATCGTTATGTTTCGCTACCTGGTGATAATTTTTAGCTATTCATGGACTTCGTGTTCCCAAACAACGATATCATATCACCAGGTCACAATTGTATGCCGTTAGTTTGAAGAACATTTTGGACAATTAGAACTAATGATTTTGATACCCAGATCGTCCGACATTAATCCAATCGAAGATTTATGGGCCAAAATCGAAAGTTTACTTCGTGCACAAAATCCTACGTCGGCAACACTTCCGCAATCATGGACAACTATAGAGGTAGTGCGGCTCAATATTTCTGCAGCGGACTTCCAACAACTTGTTGAGTCTATCCCACGTCCAGTTACTGCACTACACTGGGCAGAAGGAGGTCCGACACGACATGAGGAGATATCCCATGACCTGCTACACTACTTGACAATTGCTAAGGAACGCAGACGTTATTGGACAGGGATAATAACAGGCAATGATGAACGAAACGATACAAAGTACAGTCGTAATACAGGTGGTGCGACATCCCGATAGTGAAAAATGGTTACCATTTCACCACATCAGAAAGCAAGATAACAGACATAAATAACTACTGTTTGACGCAGATCAGAATCCCAACATAAAGACTGATGCCGGGCTGTCGGTAAGGAATATCCCATCTTGAGGCACTAACGCACATTTTGCACCTGTTATTCATCCTGGCTAAGAATCTTAAGGTGTCCTTGGTGGGATTTCTTCGCACTTCTGTCTCAAGGCGGTTTTCAGTTCTTGCACGGTTGGGTGAGCGTGTGTTTGTTGAGAAACACATCTGCCAATAACATACCAAGAAATCTCTAGAGGCCATTTCATACGTTCAATATCTTCACTTTCCACCACGTCCGACACCTCCGAGCTCTTGTGCGGGCGATAACCGTCGTCCGTAAACCGAAATTCGGGACCTACCGCACCCCGAAACAGACGGACAAAATCCAGAATAATCTGCTTGCAGTATCATTGCGCTGTAATGGGACTTTCTATAAAAGATATACTGTGATATTCGCGCATTGTGCATAATGCATGCCGATACCATAACGCCAATGTCATACCGAAGACGCTGAACATTCTGTTGGGTGTTAGGTGTTCCCCTCTCCCTCGCCACAGTAACTGGGGCCAGAATCCATGCCACAGTGCCGGCCTGTGTGGTCATGCGGTTCTAGGCGCTACAGTCTGGAACCGCGCGGCCGCTACGGTCGCAGGTTCGAATCCTGCCTCGGGCATGGATGTGTGTGATGTCCTTAGGTTAGTTAGGTTTAAGTAGTTCTAAGTTATAGGGGACTGATGACCTAAGATGTTGAGTCCCATAGTGCTCAGAGCCATTTGAACCATTTTGAACCATGCCACAGTGACGTGGGACTAGTTGGAGAACATCAATCTGGAACGTTGTTGCTGATACTGACACGCCCCGTGTACCAATGAACTCTTTCTCTACGTTGAAGTGGGATACGTTTAACAGTCTTCCGATCATTTTATTGCCGCGAAATGGTTCTAGCACTGACACTTGTACCACTGCAAGGCCCTGCAGCAATAGGAGTAGTATGTTTGTTCCTTCTCGCCACCGGGGCTACGTATGGCCTGCTTGAGGTGCGGTGATCCGTCTACTACTACCGGCATATTTTCACATAGCATTTTCACCTTCAGCGGTCTTTTTTATCCGAGAGATGACGGTTTTTGACACACTGTGGCTACAGTAGTGACACTGACCGGCTTCGAGCTGTCCAGCTGCTCTTCCACGATCGTAAGCACTCAGATGATGTCTTGAAGACATGTTATCGTACCAGAGGGAATGTCGTACTAACCAGCTTCGCAACAACCTTCGTGAAACATCAACAGCAACAAGTGTCGAACGTGTACAGAGCGTTCGTGGACAGGCTTCGCTGCAATGAACACGTCCCGCCCTCTACATTTCCCTTTACTGTCATAGACTGGATGCTCCCTAAGTGGTTGTCGGTTTTCCACAGCCCGTTGGCAGTTGTTCCTTAACAAGTGTCAGTTGCTCCTTAGCAAATAATTGTCGAGCCGTGCATTATTTGTTAATATTTTCTGTACAGAATGTCAATATGGAAGCCCATGATTTCCAAATGCAACTAAAAAAAGTAGACGTGGACGTAGATACTTGAGGTTTGCTTTTTTTTTAGCAATAAGTAAAATCAAAATAAAAAAGTGGTGCGCACCTAGCTGTAATATCTCGGGTGGCTGCACACTAAGAAACTAAGGGACAGTAGACTGCTCAATTACAGGGTGTCCAACAAACGCGTCTACACTCTTTGAACTTCAATAACATGAACAAAAACAGCAAAAACTATGAATTGTTAGGCCACGTAGATGGTCACGACATTACTGCTGATCTTGTACTGTTGAAGATGGTTAAGGCATCAATACAGCGTCTGCAAGGCTGCAAAACAGAATGACACACATGTGTTATGGTTGCCATTCGAATGGATTCAAGATAATCACAGTCGCCTCTCCCATGTAATCCAGCGAACGTGGCGTTATGGCGTAGACCGTCTCCCTGAGAGTTCCGCAGCGATAGAAGTCTAACGGCATTACACCTGGAGATCTGGGTGAAAACTCTACAGTTCCTCGTCGTCCTGTCCACCTCTCAACAAATTTTTCATCCAGGAACTGCCGCACGTCACAATGATAATGTGACGGTTCCTCGCCCTGCTGAAGAAAATAATATTCATCGTGCCACGGTAGGTGAACAACTGGTAAGATTCGTTCCTGCAACAGGATAAGGTACTTCACACTTGTCACTGTTCCTTCAGACAAGAATTACACTACAAGTTTTTTGACATACCTCACCAAACTGATAATCCAGGACGATTAACAGGTTTTTCTTCCGTAACATTGGGGTTATCTCTTCCCCAGTACACATGGTTCTTGTGACTGTTATTTCCATTCAGTTTAAACGTGGCCTCATCAGACGAAAGAATGACATCGGTCAGTTGCTCACTATTGAAAATCCATTCACAAAATTTGAGGTGCGTATCCGGATCGTCCTCCTTCATTGGGTGAAGCAACCTGGGAATGTAGAGTTTCCCCTTTGCTTGCTTTAAAATGCAGTGAACACGTGATATGCTTACACCTCATTGACGCACTGTTTGCCGCATGGACTTCTTTCGGGACCTTGTGAAGCGTTGTACCTGTGCGCCCACTCTTCTTCGTCCACTGCTGATTTCTTTCCGTCACTCCGTCAATTTTCTAAATCGCGCACACTTCCTTCCGCCTCAGATATGTCTCGTAATTTCCTGCATTGTTCCACGTGACGGTAGCACAGCATCAAACTCCGCCCGCTGTCTTCTCTGCACTTCTTTCATGTTTTCACTTTCCCAGTAACACTTTAAAATGAACTTTCTTTGTTCCAAGTACGAGTATTCAGCCATTTTGTTTTTTAACGTGTATTGACTGGCAACTGAAAATAATCAAAAGAAAAACAAATAAATGGCTGCACTAGCCGGCCATGAGAACACCACATAATCACAACTTGTTCAGGTTATCATTAACACCTCTTCTTTCATTAAAGTTCAAACGGTGTCAATCCCTTTGTGAGACATATTGTATGTCCAGATAAACGGTTCCTGTTAATGTTTGGTCGATGAAGAAACATGGTCCAACAGCGCTCTCTTTCGTTAGTGCACAGCACACTTTCACTTTTCACAGTCTCTGGCATGTTCCCGAAAACTGTGGAGGTTTTCCGAATCTCAGATGCTAATATTGTGCTGATTAACCTTTCCACATGTGTGCAAGGTTTCTTCCTCAGAGAAAAAGGTTCTTCCTAGGTAGCTGGGGTTTTGCCTGATGCGATCTAATATCACAACAGCAGATGCGTGACGAAGCTATAGATAGTTTTGGTACAGTGCTTGGACAATTTGAACTATAAAAGCGAGGAAGCGAAATAATGTATGCAAGGCCATATGAACTGTAGAGCCAGGGGTGTTTGCGTTTGGCGAAGTGAGGTCGATGGGCTTATTTGCAAGGACCCTCCTATCTCTACCGTTTCATGAGATGTGCGTTTTCTGCCGGAACTGACAGCTTTTTAACTCCCAGAGGCAAGCGACTTGTCACACCAAACCTTAATCCTCCTACGTCTGGCGACTGCCACTGAAATTCATATCTAAGATTTCTGTGGGCAGCAACGGGTGTGTTCGCTTCCGTACGACACGCAAATCATTGGCCTCTCTCTTGAGATGTAGTCAATTATGGTAATTATGTAGCACCTGAAACGAGGAAAACGGGTCGTTTGGAAAAACATACACACGAAACTTCTTAAGATTTTTATACATCATGCCGTGAAACGCAAGTATCATTGTCTCACAGTCTCCTTCATTTAAATTGAGTTTAGGAGTCATGGAGGCTTTAGAGGGAACCCTGTATAAGTTATCTTGAGCAGATTGATAGAAAAAGTCCTTAGGTGTCAGGAGACCATTAACTCTTAATGGAAGAAAGTATGGAAAGGAAGGGGGGGGGGGGGGAGGGATAAACATTTTAGAGGGAGATCAAGGCTTGAAAACAGTAATCAACTTCAAATGGATGAGGAGGCTTTCTAGGACAAACTACGTGGAGAGTTGCAAAAAACCGGTCTTCGGTCTGAAGACTACAACAACAACATCGAATATTCTCTAAATAATAATTTTTTTAAATTCTTTCTGTAATAAGACAGTAATAAATATGTTAATTTGTACGTTATTACTTAAGAAAAAGTACATGCACAACTAATTAATTAGGATGAATTTGAAATGAGAATCATGATAACAGAGGAAACAGAAATGAATGTATTCTGTTGCTTCTAACATTTTCAACTACGTAGATTCCTTCGATGTCTTTCTTTTTTCGTCTACCTCGGCATGTCTTTAAGTTTTGCCTGGACCGAGTGGGAAAATAATCTACATTTACAGCCACCGGCAGATTTTCTTCACACATTGTCTTCTCGTGTATTATTCGTATCCTGTAATATGAGTAGCCATCCAATGAGCGCGTTCGAGCCAATCGTTTCGTCTAGACGTGAATATTACACCGAATATTACACCATAATCTGTTTCTCCTCTTCTAATCTTAGTCTCCCCGTAATGTTTTTGCCAGGTGTTGTTCCAAGTATTCCTAGGTGCGATAGCAGGTGACTCAGTAAACTGTCTCTAATGTCGCTAAGGATATTCCGTAAATTTCTTCCCTTATGTACCAATTTAATATTTAGAAGCGTAACAAAGAAAGGGAAGGAATCAGTCCTTTCGATTTACAGTCTGGCGTTCCACACACAGCAAACCGAGGTGCCATGAGAGTGCATGTTGCACGTCATGTAGTTACTACATTCCGTATCGGAGTTGTTGAGTTCGTTCTTTTCAACCATTCCACGATAAGTTAAAATGTTAAGCTTTTACTCCCTTTTTTGATGTGTTCGACATGCTGCGAGATACTTTGGAGAGAGTAAATTATGTGCAGTGGAATCAGTTTCTATGGAGATGAAACTTGTTGAGAAGTACACCGAAATTTACTTATGCTGTCTTGCTCGCAATCAACTTGTATGAGATCAGGGCTGGATGTGGTACACACTAATAACTGTGTCTTCTGCTGTTCCGTTTCAAAAGCATTCACATCGGTTACTGGTTCTCTGGACTAAACCACCAATTCTGTGAAGCATTTTCTTGATATAAATGGTGTAATGGGTATAAATGCAGTTATTTTCATATATTTTACCTTAATATGTACACGCATCAGTGCATTGGTTGTTTTTCTTTGTGTCAAACAGTCTTCCCACAAAGGTATCAAAGACTTCACGACCTGATGTTTTATTCGTAGCCATACACGGGCCACGAAGTGAACGACACCTGGCAGTATAGACTCACCGTTTTACGTCCACGTGTCCACACTTCTTCACTTGACCTGCTGCCCAGGAAAAATAAGCATTAGTGCTACGCTCTTACTCTCTGTACTTGGAGGTACTAATGAACTTAAAAACATACGATTCGTAGTAGCTAAAATTATTAGTATGTAGATGACATAAATATTGATGCAAAGTTGTTCAGTACACCATTCTCAGTCACCGATAAAAATGTCTCCGCTGATACTCTTTACATACTGTGTTTGAATATGGGACGAAACGAACAGCATGTCCGCATAAACTATCTCGTACAATCCGTTACTCCACTGGAAATGCTTTCACGACACCTATCCTTACATAATATCCTGGCAAATAATTCTCCATTAGCTAAAGTCACAGGCTAAATGAATTCAAGAAAAATTCGATAACGATTTGACATTTAAATTCTTTTACGAAAAACGTGCTGTAAATGAGCATTGTAAAACTCCAAAGCTCTGATTTACGAGGACAGTGATAATAATGCAAATCACTGATTTGCTCCGATGAACAACACACAGTTGATTAAGTATCTCCTATCTCCACCAAGCGCGTTATGGAAGACACCAGCGTAAACCTAAGGGTTGTGCGTCACATAAGCCGTCGCAACTACACAAAATCTAAAATGTAGCTGACTTTAGCTGTATAATTTCTGTGTGAGGTTCGTCTCATTACGATGAGCTATTCCAGAGGAAAAACAAGTTAAATTTGAAAAGCTTTAAGGTGATGTCTTCGTCTCAGTGCTTAACATGGATATGAAAACACGCTGGTCTTTCTTCATGTAAATAACTCTTACACAGCAATACTATTTCTTTATTGATTTAGTTGCTTCTAGTTTCGGAACCAAAGCTCCATTGTCTAGCAGACTTGCTCACTGAAGCTAGCCGAGCTGTCATCGATGACGATGCTGATGATTTCAGGGCGCTTAAAGGCAGAGTTATCACCGTCCTGCTACCTCGGATCGTCAAAGGCTAACGGTGTTTTTGACGCCGTTAGCCAGTGATGATGGTCATGACATCTTGCACGAACGTTCATGTACCCTCCGATGCGTGATTCTTATTATTCATTTCAGTATGTTCAGAAATGACTGCTGTCTTGTCATAACCAGGCTCTGTTTCAAAGTCTAATTGTATGGGAGGGTTTCGTATACCAAGAATATTTCTTATGAGGGTAGACATCCTTCGTCTCACTAAATACTTAATAACAATTTTGCAAGGATGGTAGTAACTGCCGGCCGGAGTGGCATGGCGGTTCTAGGCGCTACAGTCCGGAGCCGCATGACCGCTACGGTCACAGGTTCGAATCCTGCCTTGGGCATGGATGTGTGTGATGTCCTTAGGTTAGGTTAGGTTTAAGTAGTTCTAAGTTCTAGGGCACTGATGACCTCAGAAGTTAAGTCCCATAGTGCTCAGAGCCATGTGAACTATTTTTTGCTAGTAACTGTGCCATTGACCCAGCTGAAACTAACATCATTATCCTCATCAGATGACAGTTTGGCTGCTTTCGACGGGCTTACCCACTTGAAAGTGGGGCTTCGTCCTTGAAACTAATAGTGGAGAAATAAATAAGGAAGAGTTAGCTATCAAATCTTCTCGGATTATCAGCCGAGTGGCGTCATTCTCCAGTTGCAACGTTTCAGTGAGTTTCGTATCCATCATCTTCAGGCGAAGGTGATGGATACGGAATCCTGTAGATGATGGATACGGAATCCATTGAAACGTTGCAACAAGACGACAACGCCACTTGGCTGAGAACCTGAGAACATTTCAGAGCTGAACGGCGCCGAGAAATCGTGCAACCGCAAGGAAGACTGGTTTGGAAAAATGTCGTCAGCAGATGACACACAGCAAAATTTCGTTTGGGGACAATGGGTAAGATTAAAAACATTGGTCCTCGCTTTATGAGTCACTTTCCGATGGGATAACGTACTGTGAGTTAACAGTCAATATGTGCTCGACCTAAACACGTATTTGGAACGATATCTCGCACTTCTGATGTCGGTCAATAATTGATATACGAATAAGGAATAGTGGAGTAATTGACAAATGGAAGACTTTAATGCCCATCAGAGAGAGAGATTGTTACGTTTGTTTCTGGCAGCGATGCGATCTGTTTGAGGCGCCTGGTCACTCACTCACACACACACACACACACACACACACACACACACACACACACAGCTGTCCTGTGTAAGCGAAGCAGGAACGCGTCGAGCGAGGGGAGCAGCAGACACCCCAGCCCCGGGGTAGCAAGCAGCTGGGGTGTGCTCCTTACCTCCCGTTTCCATGGTGACGGCTGGCTGGTCCATTTAGTAAATTATCTATCTATATAGGCAATACGAGATCAATAGCGACAAGACAGAGCAGGGGAGCGCCAGAGTGCTGCAAGGCAGCGATGGGGGGGGGGGGGGGGGAAGAGACAAGGGATGGGGGTGGCGCCTACTGGCGGGGCGGGGATGAAGGGGTTTAATTAGAAGGGTTGCGTCGGCGGGGAGTCGCGAGCTGCTTGCTACACACTCCCGCCCCGCGCAGCTGCCGATGCCGACGTCGACGCCCAGGGAGCCATCTGCGACCTGCGACGCAACGCTCCCACCACCCTTTGTCCCCAGCGTCCGGGGCGACCCGGTTGTCTTCGCGCTTACTGCCGTAACGGCTGGCGAGAGCAAAAGCATTTTTTTCTTAAACACGTCTAGGTCTCCACATTGTGTAAACCTCTTCAAGTTCTGAGCATATATTAAAAGTACAAGTGGGCTGTTGTTGTATTAACTGATTTACGTAGATGCTAATTAACAAAGTATGATACTCAAAGTACATTTTCTTAAACCGTACTGATGTTGTTGTAGTTGTGGTCTTCAGTCCTGAGACTGGTTTGATGCAGCTCTCCATGCTACTCTATCCTGTGCAAGCTGCTTCCTCTCCCAGTACCTACTGCAGCCTACATCCTTTTGAATCTGCTTAGTGTATTCATCTCTTGGTCTCCCTCTACGATTTTTACCCTCCACGCTGCCCTCCAGTACTAAATTGGTGATCCCTTGATGCCACAGAACATGTCCTACCAATCGATCCCTTCTTCTGGTCAAATTGTGCTACAAACTCCTCTGCTCCCCAATTCTATCAATACCTCCTCATTAGTTATGTGCACCACATTTCGAAAGCTGCTATTCTCTTCTTGTCTAAACTATTTATCGTCCATGTTTCACTTCCATACATGGCTACACTCCATACAAATACTTTCAGAATCGACTTCCTGACACTTAAATCTATACTCGATGTTAAGAAATTTCTCTTTTTCAGAAACGCTTTCCTTGCCATTGCCAGTCTACATTTTATATCCTCTTTATTTCGACCATCATCAGTTATTTTGCTCCCTAAATAGCAAAACTCCTTTACTACTTTGTCTCATTTCCTAATCTAATTCCCTCAGCATCACCCGACTTAATTCGACTACATTCCATTATCATCGTTTTGCTTTTGTTGATGTTCATCTTATAACCTCCTTTCAACACACTGTCCATTCCGTTCAACTGCTCTACCAGGTCCTTTGCTGTCTCTGACAGAATTACGATGTCATCGGCGAATCTTAAAGTTTTTATTTCTTCTCCATGGATTTTAATTCCTACTCCAAATTTTTCTTTTGTTTCCTTTACTGCTTGCTCAATATACAGATTGAATAACATCGGGGAGAGGCTACAACCCTGTCTCACGTCCTTCCCAACCACTGCTTCCCTTTCGTGCCCCTCTATTCTTACCGTATTGATGTTTTTCATAAATGGTATTATACCTCCGTATTTAAGAACAGTCGGAGGGCAAAATGCATTCTTGTACTTAAACATATGTATCTCCAAAAATATTACAGCTAAAAGAGTAACATTTGAGACTGTTATGTACAACATACTGTTTGGGATTCTGTGCAATTTTTGTTTAATTATGCGTATCGAAATTAATTTTATAAGGATTTGAACTTTTAATTACCAGTGTTTGTATACTGCATATTTTCTCATAAACTAAAAAAGCAATAAACCTGGACTATCACTGTATACATCTGGATAAGAGGCTAATAAAACGTGTGGAACAGAGTTTTGTTTAAGATCATAGCTGCTCTGAAATTAATTTTTCAGTTTCGTATCACCTGGGGCTGCTCTATTTTCCTCAAATCTTAAAGGAGAACTTTTCTCAGAGAAAAGATAACGGAAAAGTGCTGCACGGGAGTATCAGTATTTCTTAAGAACTATGACAGATTTCAGGATGTTTGCTTTTACACTTACTGAAAAAAATGTACATTATAGCTCAAAAAAGTCCGTTTGCGGCAATTCGCATTCAAAGTTTTTATTTCAATTTTTGACAATATCGCTATACCTCTAGTTACTAATGCTGTCCATGTCAATAATCTTTATTCTCTTCCTCGTCTTCTTAGAGTAATCTCTTCCCCTGTCTCCTTCGCTTAGCCAACTTTTGCATTTTTTCTTCTACTTCCTGAGCTACGTCCAGTAGCACTCCACTGATGCTTCTAAGTATCTTCAGTGTGAATGCACCTGGATGGAGGCCTAGTCTCTGCAGGCACCTAATCCTATGTACATTTCCACTACTGAATACTAGACAGCCATCACATCCAGCAACCTTCACAATAACTAAGGACACAGCTACTGTTTTTGGGCAACGCATCGGTATAAGGTGATTGTAGCTCCGTCTGTATTCTGTGTTTTCCCATATACACATATACTCAGCAATTCAGGATTGTCTATGTAACTGAAAGTCCAGTGGAAAACTCGTCCTTGGCGTCATCAATTCCTTCACTAATTTTCTCCTTCGATGAACTCAGCGACTTTGTCGAAATTGTTCTTCACAATTACGAGCAGCATCTGTAACACTGTTATTTAAATTTCATCTATATTTTACGCGTGAAATTCGACATTTCCTCCCTTTTTTGAATATGCGTCCACCGTTAAGACCCAATTCAAGTAAAACAGGTTGATATATGCAAAACTAAAAGCTGAAATGAGTATGTAGCACATATTATTAAAAAAACTACGTTGTAAACAAAGGAACAAGCAAAGATAATCTTTCTTACAGCCTTCTAGATCGTTTCTAGTGTAAGGAAGGCGCGGATCACAACATAGAAAGAGGGGGCATAGCAGGCGAAGATATCTCTAGGCAGAATTGGATTATGAAGCTTTGCGATGTTATTCTTAAAGAAAAAACTTGTAAATTAAGCAATAAAAAAATTCGAGTTTTTTCGTTATTTTGCCCTGTATCTATCCTTAAGCTGGGCAATTATACACAGCTTCTTTTCCCTTTATTAAAAAAAAGTCATATACAGTACTCATATTCTTCACATTTTCCGTGGATTTCAAGAAAGTTCAGAATACACACTTAATATCAAATCTTAAAGAAAAAAAATGAAATGAAATGAACGTATGGCATTGTTGGTCGGTAGGCCCCACCTGGGGAAATTCTGCCGCCAAGTGCAGGTCTTATTGCAGTCGACGCCACATTGGTTGACTTGCACGCCGGTGTTGAGGATGAAATGGTGATGAAGACAACACAACACTCAGTCCACGAGCGGAGAAAGTCAACAACCCGGCTGCGAATAGAACCCGGGCCCACTGCACGGGAGGCAAGCGCGTTACCACCCAGCGAAGCAGGCGGACAAAACTTTCAAAAACTTTAAGCAAACAGTACTAAATACATAAACAGAATTACGATAGCAAAATTTTTCCAAGTGCTTTTGGTTTGCTTGATTTTACCATATAGCTCGGCATTGAGTGAACGTTACTTGACCGTAATTTAATTTCATTTTTTGTGGAATGTGTAAAACAATTCCTGTCAGTAGCAAAGCAAAGGAACAAAATCCACTGCTCCACTGCAGCTTTCTGTCCGGCATTTTGATCTGTTCTACTAAAAATGGCCGTCAAAGCCTAGTACTCAAGCTATAAAACATACAACCCCTCTTCCACTGACGTAAACAAAGTTGTCATTGAGTCCAGAAGTATCATATATGATAACCAAAAGTTTAAAGTTTCTAAACCTGTTATAACGTTAATTTATAGTTAGCTGTTAACTTAAGAATGTCTTAACGGGGTGAAATCTACAGATGTGAGGGTAATTTCTGGAGTAGCCGAAAGGATTATTATAGGGTCATTATTGTTTACAATATACAGGTGAATCAGAACACCACCTCCCACCAATCAGAGATGCTGCTATCTACGAAACCAAGAAAAAACAGCTGTAGTAAACATGGACTCTAAACTGTGTACCTTAAGAAGTATGAGCACTTGCTCACAACCGATAGAGTGAAACACATCTCGTCTACTTCAAGCCCTTTGCTTTCCATGTTTTGGAGGGAGATTTTCTTTTCTGTGCTAACATTTACATTCATTGCAACCCACATTTTCAGTTATTTGCTGGATGGATTCCAATCTCTCTCTTCCTTTACAGTTTTTACCTTGTACTGTCCCATCTAGTACCATAGAATTTCATCCGTGATGTCTTAACAGATGGTATAGCATCCTGTCCCTCCTCCTTGTCAGTGTTTTCCATATATTCCTTTCCTCGTTGATTCTCCGGAGAACCTTCTCATTTCTTACCTTATCAGTCACCTAATTTTCAACCTCGTGTAACACCTTGTCTCAAATGCTTCGATTCTCTTCTTCTCTGGTTTTCCCAAAGTCCATGTTTTACTATCATACAATGCTGTGCTCCAAACGCATAAACTCAGAAATTTCTTCTTCAAATTATGGCCTATGTTGTATACTAGCACACTGATCTTGGTTAAGAATTCCCTTTTTGCAGTGCTTGTCTGCTTTTGATGTCCTCCTTGCTCCGTCTGTCATGGGCTACTTTGCTGCCTTGGTAACAGAATTGCTTAAATTCATCTACTTCGTGATCAGCAATTACGACGTCAAGTTTCTCGCTGCTCTCATTTCTGCTACTTCTCATTGATTTAGTCATTCCTCGATTAACTCTCAATCTGTATTTGTACTCAATAGACAGCTCATTTCATTCAACACATTCGGTAGTTCTTCTTCACTTTCACTAAGGATAGCAGTGTCATAAGAAAATCTTATCATTGATATTATTTCACCTTACTCGATTAACTCTCAATCTGTATTTGTACTCAATAGGCAGCTCATTTCATTCAACACATTCGGTAGTTCTTCTTCACTTTCACTGAGGATAGCAGTGTCATAAGAAAATCTTATCGTTGATATTATTTCACCTTACTTTAATTCCACTCTTGAATCATTCATTTATTTTAGTACTTATTTCTTCGATGTATAGGTTGAAGACTACATCTGCATCTTAAACTCTTTTAATCAGAGCTTTCGTGCTTTGCTTCTCACTCCTATTGCTCTCTCTTTGTCCTTCTATATATTATATCTTACGCCCTTTCCGTATAGCTTATCCCTATTCTTCTTAGAATTTCGAATATCTTGTACCTTTTTACATTGTCGAACGCTTTTTTAAGGCTGATAAATCCTATGAAAGTGTCAATTTTTCTTCAGTTTGCTTTCATTATCAGTTGCAACGTTACAATTGCCTCTGTGGTGCCTTTATCTTGCCTAAAGCCAAGCAGATTGTCATCTAACACATCCTCAATTTTTGTTTTCCCTTATTCTGCATATTATTCTTGTCAGTAACTCGGATGCATGAGCTGTTAAGCTGATAGTGCGATAATCCTCGCACTTGTCGGCTCTCGCAGTCGTAGGAATTGTGTCGATGATGTTTTCCCGAAAGTCAGCTGGTATATCGCCAGACTGGCTCATTCTACACACCAAGGAAGTGAGTAATCTCTTTGTTGCCATTTCCGGCAATGATTATAGAAATTCTGATAATGTTATCAACCCCTTTTGCCTTATTCGATCGCAAGTCTTCCAAAGCTCTTTTAAATTCAGATCCTAACACAAAATCCCCTGTCTTTTCTATATCGACTCCTGCTTCTTCTCCTATCATGTCGTCAGACAAGTCTTTCACCTTATAGTGAGTGGCCTTTACTGTATTCTTTCCACCTATTCACTCTTTCCTCTTCATTTAGCAATGGAATCCCCATTGCACTCTTCATGTTACCGCCCTTGCTTTTAATTTCAGCGAAGGTTGTTTTGACTTTTCTAGATACTTAGTCAGTCCTTTCAACAATCATTTTTTCGATTTCTTCACATTTCTCCTGCATCCATATCGCCTTGACATCACTACATTTTATATTTATTTCATTTCTAAGTGACCTGTACGTCTGTATTCCTGAATTTCTCTGACAACTTTCTACTTCCTTCTTTTCATGATCAAGTAGAGGATTTCTTGTGTTATCCTTCATTTCTTCGCAGTTACCTTCTTTGTACCTTTTTTTCACCCTACTTTTTGGACTGTCCTTTTTGGAGATATCCGTTCCTCTTAAACTGAGCTGCGTACTGAGCTATTGCCTATCGGAGTATCTATAGCCTCATACAACTTGAAGCCTATCTCCTCATTCCTTACTTCTTCCATATTCCACTTTGGGCATTGATTTTTCCTGACTAGTCTCAACTTCAGCCTACTCTTCATCACTACTGCTCATCTGACGCGAAATTTTGTCTTTTTTCCATTTCACTTCACTGACCCCTACTATGTCTAGACTGAGCCTTGGTATTTCCCAGTTGCGATTTTTTAACATCCCCACTACGTACAAACATCTGACGTTACACACCACGAATGGTTATTCAATCTTTTTCTCATGATCACCGCTCCTTTGGCAGTTTGCTGCCAGAGATATGAATGGGGGCTGTTCCGGAATTTTTGCCAATACATAGATCCTCATGACGCTTTCTCAATTGTGGGCCACATTTCCTGTGCATACGCATTCTGTGTGTGTAATTCAGTGGTATACATTGTCCTCTCTATCCTCATGCCGTTGATCGTTGCTGATTCATCAGCCTCTGGGGCCTGATTCCCTCCTCAAGGGCAAGAGAGTACCCTGAACAGCTTTCCGATCCTCACCTCTCTTTGACAAAGTCATTGGGCGAACGAGGGTGACTTCTTACCCAACAAGTATTCGGCTGCCATTGATTTTCTTACCCCACAACTATTTGGCTGCCATTGATGACTATTTTTATTGAAAATTTAAGTAGTGCAGAGTTCGAATCTGGGACCGAGGGAGTTTTGATCAAGAATCACACACGCTTCCCCTATACTATTTTCCATTGTATGGAACAATGGAAGAAAAATTTATGTAAATGTGGGCTATACAATGCGTGCCTGAAGATCTATGAGCAAAAGTGAAACACATCTCTTTCACTAGACAAGTACTTATAGCTCTTCACATGTGTTCTCTAGTGCCCTATTTCTTTCTATTCAGCTCGATTCCCACCTCTCACAATATAGAAAGGAAAGAGCTGTTAGTAGAAATGTGTGTCATATTACCGAAGATGAACACGTGATTACAGGTCCTAAGGTATGCATTTTAGAGCCCATATTTGAGGAACACGTTTATCATGTTTTGACCCATACTACCACCCTTGATAGTTTATTAGTGGAGTTCTGGTCCACATGCACACTGAGGTGACGAATATCATGGGATAGTGATATGCACATATGTAGATGGCGATAGTATCGCGAACGCAAGGAATAAAAGAGCACTGCATGGGCAGAGCTCTCATTTGTAATCAGGTGATTCACGTGAAAAGGTTTCCGACGATATTACAGCCATACGACAGGAATTCAAAGACTGAACGCGGAATAGTACAGGGTTATTACAAATGACTGAAGCGATTTCACAGCTCTACAATAACTTTATTATTTGAGATATTTTCACAATGCTTTTCACACACATACAAAAACTCAAAGAGTTTTTTTAGGCATTCACAAATGTTCGATATGTGCCCCTTTAGTGATTCGGCAGACATCAAGCCGATAATCAAGTTCCTCCCACATTCGGCGCAGCATGTCCCCATCATGAGTTCGAAAGCATCGTTGATGCGAGCTCGCAGTATTGGCAACGTTTCTTGGTAGAGGAGGTTTAAACACTGAATCTTTCACATAATTCCACAGAAAGAAATCGCATGGGGTTAAGTCGGGAGAGCGTGGAGGCCATGACATGAATTGCTGATCATGATCCCCACCACGACCGATCCATCGGTTTTCCAATCTCCTGTTTAAGAAATGCCGAACATCATGATGGAAGTGCGGTGGAGCACCATCCTGTGGTACGTTTAGCTCCCTGCTTGCTTTATTCGTCGACTTCCGCGGGCTACGCGTGAAACTTGCCCGCACGCGTTCAACCGTATCTTCGCTCACTGCAGGCCGACCCGTTGATTTCCCCTTACAGAGGCATCCAGAAGCTTTAAACTGCGCATATCATCGCCGGATGGAGTTAGCAGTTGGTGGATCTTTGTTGAACTTTGTCCTGAAGTGTCGTTGCACTGTTATGACTGACTGATGTGAGTGCATTTCAAGCACGACATACGCTTTCTCGGCTCCTGTCGCCATTTTGTCTCACTGCGCTCTCGAGCGCTCTGGCGGCAGAAACCTGAAGTGCGGCTTCAGCCGAACAAAACTTTATGTGTTTTTCTACCTATCTGTAGTGTGTCGTGTCCATATGTCAATGAATGGAACTACAGTGAATTTATGAAATCGCTTCAATCATTTGTAATAGCCCTGTAGTTCAAGCTAGAATCACGGGACACCCTATCTCGGAAATCGTTAGGGAATTCAATATTCCGAGATGCACAGTGTCTAAAGTGTGCCGAGAATACCAGATTTCAGGCATTACCTCTCACCACGGACTACGCAATGGAGGACGGCATTCCCTTAACGACCGGAAGCAGTGGCGTTGGCGTAGAGTTGTCAGTGCTAAGATACAGGCAACACTCCATAAAATAACTGCAGAAATGAATATGGGACGTACGACGAACGTATCCATTAGGAAATTGGGGCGAAATTTGGCTATGGAAGCAGACGACCAACGTAAGTGCCTTTGTTAATGGCACAGCATCGGCTGCAGAGCCTCTCCTGGGCTCCCGATCATATCGCGTGGACCCTAGACGCCCGGTAAACTGTGGCCTGGTCAGATAAGTCCCGATTTCAGTCGGTAAGCGTCGATGGCAGGGTTGTGTGTGGCGCAGAGCCCGAGAAGCCATGGACACAAATTGTCAACAAGGCACTGTGCAAGCTGGAGGTGGCTCCATAACGGTGTTCACGTGAAGTGGTCTGGGTCCTCTGGCACAACTGAACCGATCATTGACTGAAAATGGTCCTGTTCAGCTACATGGAGACAATTTACAGCCAATCATGAACTTCACATTCCGAAACAGGAATCGAATTTTTATGTATTAGAATGCGCCTTGTTACTGGGCCACAAACGTTCACGTTTGGTCTGAACTTCCTCGGCAGTTTGAGCAAATGGTTTGGCCACCTAAATCACCCTGCATAAATACCTTCGGACACTCTTAGGACGTACTCGAGAGAACAGTTCGTGTACCCTCAAAAATGGTTCAAATGGCTCTGAGCACTATGGGACTCAACTGCTATGGTCATAAGTCCCCTAGAACTTAGAACTACTTAAACCTAACTAACCTAAGGACAGCACACAACACCCAGCCATCACGAGGCAGAGAAAATCCCTGACCCCGCCGGGAATCGAAGCCGGGAACCCGGGCGTGCGAAGCGAGAACGCTACCGCACGACCACGAGATGCGGGCTCGTGTACCCTCAGTGTATATGAATTAAAGTTGGATGACTCGTTACGTTGTACCTCCATATTGTTATAGTGTTGAGTGGTACTTAAGATAGGTAAATAAATTAGTGAAATCAATGTGAAATGGAGTAGAAATTAGAAAATAAATGAAAAACTTAGTTTAGTTTAGTTACACACTGGCAAACAGCGGGCAGAGCAGCAGTGGCAACGGCCGGCGGTTGCAAGTCAGCACATTCAGGAGAAGCCATTGCTCTCCCCACATAAGCAGAAGCTGTCGATTCAGCCGCCAGGGCATCGCCCGATCGGCTCACGTGTTTCTCAATTGTCGCATGTGATCAAAGGCCCTCCCCTACATTCCAAGAGCCAATGACCGACGTTAATAAGATTCTTCGAGAAGCTTTTCAACGTGACAGAAGACGCAATGACCGTCAAGTGAACTGAAGTAAACAAATACGCGAGACGCAGTGGGCCCAACAGTAGTTTTCAGTTCAGTTTCGGTTCGAGTTCAGTTCCAGCACAGTTCAGTCGGTGCTGAAGGCCGTCATGCAGGAGGAGACTACATCGTGCACAGAAGCACCAAGTCTGTCGCTGTAATGGAATTGCAAGCAGCACCGTCGCCGCCAGAAGACAGAAGTTAGAAGGTATTTGGAGACTGATTTTTACGTACCCGAGTGACTCGTGAGGATGGGAAGGAGACGGCCTTACATCAGCAGTCACCTGTGAGCTGGTGATGAAGATCTGACAGCCGAAGACTGGCAAGCTGGAGTCCGTTGTTCGAGTCTGGTACACAGGCCTTGCCCCGCCGCGCCGCTCCGCTGGCCGACGCACAACAATGACACACGTGGTCGCATAGAAAAGAGAAACATTGGGACGCCACATCCAAGGTATCACCATCTGATTCACGACTTCGTTCTCAATAATTAAACGGGCCACCTCACGATGCGCGTCTCCAGTCAACTGGGCGAAACAGCGACATGAGATACACACCACCAGGCGTGTCAGATGCCGCCGCTCACACAGCAGAAGGCTTCGCAAACGACACAGCTGCCGCTCTCCCAGCCAGAACAATCCAGTAAGGAAACCATTGTACAAATATTTCAATAAAAGTTATCTTATGTAAAAATGCTGTTTCATTCTACCTCATACCCGAGCCAAGGAAGAACCCACCCTGCCCACATGTTGTTAAGAGAGTTATTATTTAGTGTTTTTTGTCCCTGACATAATGGTTTAGAATCAAATGCCCTTTGCAGTAGTGCTCATCCTGACAATTGACTAGCATCAAAAGAGGTTACCCAGTGACAGTAGGACATTGTTACATTTCATACTGTTGGACCTAAGAATGATGCCCCTGGAGTGATACAAAGTGCTGGAGCTGAAGTGGGTGAACATTAAGGAACCCATGATCACAATATCTGTGAGTAGGACTGACTAAGCATATAGAAAAGTCGAAACATCTTGCTATGAAATTAAAAGCAAGGGCGATAACATTAAGAGTACAATGGTAATTCCAATATTAATTGCAAGGAGGGAGCGGATAGGTAGAAAGAGTACACTGAAGGCCTCTATGAGGAGGGACGCCTTGTCTGACGACGAGACAGAAGAGGTAGCAGGATTCGATAAGGAAGATGTAGGGTATCTAGTGTTTGATCCAGGATTTAAAAGAGCTTTGGAAGACCTAGAATCAAATAAGGCAGAAGGGATTGATAGCAAAACTTTTATCCATTATGGATGAGGAGCACTGCGACTGTGATGAACAAAGGTTTATTGAAGTTACTGCAGTCAGTGGCCTTTTGATTTTGTTCTTCAATTCTTTTATTGCCCTATTAACGGTTTTGTCATCGCCTAGCGATTCATCATCAGATGGTACATATTTTTGTTTGTCTGCAGCAGTGTGGGAGTTTTGTAGAGTTATTAGTAGACATTTTACCTTTGGCTTTGTTTGTAAAGCGCAGTACGAATAACGTCACTGGAAAACGTTCATTATCTAGAATGAAATTTTCACTCTACAGCGGAGTGTGCGCTGATATGAAACTTCCTGACAGATTAAAACTGTGTGCCGGACCGAGACTCGAACTCGGGACCTTTGCCTTCCGCGGGCAAGTGCTCTACCAACTGAGCTACCCAAGCACGACTCACACCCCGTCCTCACAGCTTTACTTCTGCCAGTACCTCGTCGTGCTTGGGTAGCTCAGTTGGTAGAGCCCTTGCCCGCGAAAGGAAAAGCTCCCGAGTTCGTGTCTCGGTGCGGCACACAGTTTTAATCTGTCAAGAAGTTTCTACGTTCATTATGTTTTCCAGAATACCGACACACCAACATCCAACCAACGGATACTAATCACTCTACACAATGATCGCACGGCTGCAGACAAACAATAAATATGTACCATCTGATGATGAATCGCTAGGCGATTCGAAACCGGTAATGGGACAAGAAGAGAATGGAAGGACAAAATCGAGAGGTGGCAGTAATTTCAAGAAACCTGAATTGATAACATTCCATCGGAATCTCTAAAACCATTGAGGGAAGTGGCAACGAAACACCTGTTCACGTGGCTGTATAGAATGTATGAGAGTAGAGATATACGATCACACTTTCGCGAAAATATCATCTACACAATTGCGAAGACTGCAAGAGCTGAAAGTTGCGAGAATTATCGCCCGATCAGCTTAAAGGCTCATGCATTCAAACAGATGACAAGAATAACATACAGGAGAATGGAAAGGAAATAGGGGGCCTGTTAGATGACGAGCACTATGGTTTAAGAAAAGGTAAATCCGCCAGGGATGCAGTTCTGACATTGTACTTGATAATGGACGCAAGGTTGAAAAAATTTGACAATTTAATAGGATTTATAGACTTGGAAAAACGATACGACAATGTAAAACGGTGAAAGATGTCAGAGATACCGAGAAAAATAGGGGTAAGGTGTAGGGAAAGTCGAGTAATATACAATTTCGCTGATGACATTGCTATCCTCAGTGAAAGTGAAGAAGTATCAGAGGATTTTTCGAACGGATTGAACAGTCTAGTGAAAAAGATTAAGAACTGAGAGTAAAGAGACGATAGCCGAAAGTAATGAGAGGTAGTAAAAACGAGAACAGCGAGAAACTTTACATCGGTATTGGGACCGCGAAGTACACGAAGTTTGGGAATTGTGTTACCTACGCAGCAAAATAACCCGCGAGAGACACAGCAAGGAAGACATAGGAAGCAGACTAGCACTGACAGCGTTCCTGGCCAAGAGAAGACAACAAGTATCCAACATAATCGTTTATTTGAGGAAGAAATTTCTGGGACTGTAAAGTTGGAAACCAGCACTGCATGGAGTAATGTAATGTTTGCTGACGAGACCAGGATTGGTTTGCGGCCGGACACTAGACGTATCAGGGTTTAGAGAAGCGCTAGACGACACCAAGAGCGCCGATACGTAAAAGAAGTCCACCCGTTTGCAGGTTGAAGTGTAATGTTTTGGGTGGAAATAATAATGGGAAGGCGGACGCCTCTAATTCCCATCTACGGCAATTTGAGTGATCGCCGATAGCTCCAAGAGGTCCTACAAAAGACTATAAGGCCCTACAGACATAAAGTCGGTAACAACTTCATCGTAGTCGATGACAAGACCGCATCGTACTATGGCAGTGTCTCGGTACAAAATAGTAGGAAAATCAGATATCGTGTTGAGACACATTGGAAGATTCTCAAGGAAATTCACACCACAAAAAGTTTGAAATATCACAGAGTTTACTAAATAACTTATAGCACACCCATTGGAGTTTTCACAACACCTTATTAAGAAGGGGACAGGGTGATAAGACACCAGTTAGGATATCAGGGAATGACTTCTATGGTACTAGAGGGAGCTATAGAGGATAAAATCTGTAGAGGAAAACAGAGACTGGAATACTTCCAGCAAATAACTGAGGACGTAGGTTGCAAGTGCTTCTCTGAGATGAAGTGGTTGACGCAGGAGAGGAATTGGTGGCAAGCCACATCAAACCAGTCACAAAACTGACGACTCAAAAAAAGAAAGTGGACATATTGGGTGCAATCGGCGAGGGGGGGGGGGGGGAGGGTAAAATAATATATCTACTTTTTTGGACCAGGTAGCGGCAAGCAGAGCTCGACAAAATTAAATCAGAGCCGCAGCAGCAGAGCAGTTGATAGCTCTCCGCTATAAATGAAAAGGAAAAAGTAATCACATTGGAAAAACTGCACTGCACTGCAAATGAGCAGCAAGAAATATCATAGGAAAAAAAGCTGTGCACTGTAAGTGAACAGCAAAAAAGTCTTATAGGAAAAAAGCAGTGCAGTATAAACTTACAGAAAAAAATAACCATCAAAACGATAGCTCTGAACTATAAATAAATAACAAAAAGAATAATATAGGGAAAAAGCACAGTACTATTAATGAACAGCAAAAGAATCGATAGCTCTGCACAAATGAACAGAAAAAAAATGAGCATCGGATTGATAACAAAAATGAAAAGCAAAATATTTCGTGGGTATAATAGAGAAAATAAAAAAAAAAGTGATATTAGTTACACTGAACGATTCCTTCATTCAACCAGGCAGGAAAGCAGAGCTCGGTGAAACTGAAACAAGGTGGCGGTGTCGGAGCAGCACAAATCGATAGCTCTGCACCGTAAAAGAACAGCGTAAAAATCGTATAGGAAAACAGCACTGCACTATAAATGAATAACGGAAAAAAATCTGAAAGAAATCGATGCCAAAATTAATGCAAAAAATCGTGTAGGAAAAAGAGCACTGCGCTATAAATATACAGAAAAAATGAGCGTGGAATCGATAGCAGAATTACCAGAAAAAGAACCATATAGGAAAGAAAGCACTGCGCTGTAGTTAAACAGCAAAAAGATGAGGATCAAATCGATAGCTAAATTAACAGAAAAAATCATATATGGCAAAAATCAGTGCACTGTAAACAAACAGCAAAAAATTGAGCATCCACGCGATAGCAAAAATAAAAGAAAAAATAATATAGGAAGTAAAGCACTGCGCTGTAAATAAAAAGCAAGCAGAGGTGGTCGTCTGGAAGTTGTGCACAAACCAAGTGAACGAATTAGTCAAAGTGACAAAGGCTGCTTTGATGCCACCCGCCAAGAAATCCTCTCCAAGGCTTAGCTTTTCAGAGCAACATTTGCAGCCTACGTCCTCAATTGTTTGCTGGATCTATTCCAATCTCTGTCTACCTCTACAGTTTTTGCCCTCTACATTTCCATCGAGTACCATGGAAGTCATTCCCTGATGTCTTAACACACGTCCTTCTATCCCGTCCCTTCTTTGTGTCAGTGTTTTCCATGTGTTTCTTTCCTCGCTGAGTCTGCTAAGAACCTCCTCATTGATTATCTTATCAGTCCACCTGATTTTCAACGCTCTGCTGTAGCACTATGTGCCAAAGGCTTTGATTTTGTTTTGCTCCGGATGTCCCACAGCCTCTGTCTGACTACCAAACAATCCTGTGCTTCAAACGCACATTTTCATAATTTCCTTCCTCAAATTAAGACCTATGTTTGATTCCAAGACACTTCTCTTGGTCGGAAATGCCCTTTTTTCCAGTGATAGTCTCGTTTTATGTCCTCCTTGCGCCATTTGTCATGGGTTATTTCGCTGCCTAGGTAGCGGAATTCCTTAACGTTGTCCATTTTGTGATTCCTGGCTGTGATGTTAAGTTTCTTGCTGTTCTCATTTCAGCTACTTCTCATTACTTTCGATTTTCTTCGATTAAATCTCAGTCCATATGATGTACTCATTAGACTGTTCGTTCCATTCAACACCACCCGTAATTTTTCGGTTTCACTGAGGGGAACTAAATTTTATGACGTTTTCACATGTAGAGGCTGATCGTATTGGTATTCGTTAATTGCTACTGTGGATGTAGGCATCCTCTCTGCCATCCTATCAAGTTATGCCCTCAGCCGTGTCCATGAATGAACGATTTGAGTGGAATGTTTTCCGTGAACAGGTTTTTCCTTTTTATATACTGATTCAGAATCACAATGAATGTACCTGTAGTAACGGCAACAACTGAAATTACGAGAGTTGAACCTGTTCCCATATCAATTATGAACTGAATCGGCACGCCAAAGCACGAGACTGAATGTACACTACTTGCCATTAAGATTGCTACACCACGAATATGACGTGCTACAGACGCGAAATTTAAGCGACAGGAAGAAGATGCTGTGATATGCAAAAGATTAGCTTTTCAGAGGATTCACACAAGGTTGGCGCCGGTGGCGACACCTATAACGTGCTGACATGAGGAAAGATTCCAACCGATTACTCATACACAAACAACAGTTGACCGGCGTTGCCTGGTGAAACGTTGTTGTGATGCCTCGTGTAAGTAGGAGAAATGCGTACCATCACGTTTCCGACTTTGATAAAGGTCGGATTGTAGCCTATCGCGATTGCGGTTCATCGTATGGCGACATTGCTGCTCGCGTTGGTCGAGATCCAATGACTGTTAGCAGAATATGGAATCGGTGGGTTCAGGAGGGTAATACGGAACGCCGTGCTGGATCCCAACGGCCTCGTATCACTAGCAGTCGAGATGACAGGCATCTTATCCGCATGGCTGTAACGTATCGTGCAGCTACGTCTCGATTCCTGAGTCAACAGATGGGGACGTTTGCAACACAAAAACCATGTGCACGAACAGTTCGACGACGTTTGCAGCAGAATGTTACGACCGGTGGCTCTACCCATCATCCGATCCCTGTGAAAACCTACATTTCACCAGGATAATGCTCGACCCCTTGTTGCAGGTCCTGTACGGGCCTTTCTGGATACAGAAAATGTTCGATTGCTGCCCTAACCAGCAAATTCTCCAGATCTCTCACCAATTGAAACTGTCTGGTCAATGGTGGCCGAGCAACTGGCTCGTCACAGTACGCCAGTCACTACTCTTGACGAACTGTGGTATCGTGTTGAAGCTGCGTGGGCCAGCTGTACCTGCACACGCCATCCAAGATGTGTTTGACTCAATGCCCAGGCGTAGCAAGGCCGTTATTGCAGCCAGAGGTTGTTGTTCTAGGTACCGATTTCTCAGGATCTATGCACCCAAATTGTGTGAAAATGTAATCATATGTCAGTTCTAGTAGAATATATTTGTCCAATGAATACCCGTTTATCATCTGCATTTCTTCTTGGTGTAGCAATTTTAAAGGCCAGTAGTGTAGCTAACAACATACTGCGCTCAGGGTAAGAAACTTGGAGAATGCGAAAACTACAGAGTCTTCTTAAATGTGCACGACAGATGTCAGGTGGTTAAGAAAGAGTTTCCATTACTGCGTTGAGAGCAACGAATCGGAGGAATGGCGAGAATAAACGCCTCGGCCCAAACCGGGCAAGAATTACGTGAGGCAGAGTATATATTTGAGTAACGAAGCGTTTCAGGCTGTAACGAAACGTTGCAGGCAGTGCTGAAACGATACTTGGAGTCTCGTTACATTGTAACAAGTATGCACGACACGGAGCAGCACGTAGGCCCCTTCTGAGCTGTTGCTTATGCAGCGCCGCCTCTCGCCAGCGTTGGGCGGGAATGCCGTGCGGGGTCTAGCGCAGGCGGCGCGCCATCAAAGCCCGATTGTGGCGCCGATAAATCAAGCCATTATACCGCAGTCTGCGCGCCGCGTGTGCCGGTCGGACAACCTGTAAACAGCTCGAGTTGCCGGCAGGCCACAACGACACACGCAGGTCTTTGTCATCGTGCAGAGCAAACCCCTATCAAGCCTCCAAGAGCCACGCTTTTCCGTCCATGTCGTCTACTTCCAGTGACAGTCTTCCATCTCTACTTAGCTGTAATCACCGACGCCCGAGATAATCATTTCAGACTACACACTTTCTACTAAAATGCTAACGTCAGGATGGATAGCAAATAAGGAAATTTTACGTTTTGTTCATATACAACAGTGTATGATTTCGTTGGTGATTACGGGTGTAGACAGAGCAAAGCAACGCGTTGTGGCCAAGATAAGCCAATTGAGACTGACCGACCTCCATGCAGTCCTCTGCCAATAGCGTCATTGGATGCGGTGACGGGGATTGTGTGAGGACACCGCTTGCCCGGCTGTTGTCAGCTTTCTACACCTTGGAACCGCTTCTTTCTGTTCATATAGTTCCTCAGTTGCCATTAGGAGGTGGAGTGAAACCTGTTCCAGTCCTCCCACCATGGAAAAATGCCTTGCAATACTGGAAAATGAATCCGGTTCCTCCGCACAGCATCCAGACACGCTGACTACTGAACTGTGGAGATTGGCCGTTTAAGGTTATACAGTGTGCGAAAGTTAGTGCATAGGGCTGACACTTCTGGCACCAACAACCAGTGTAACTCATTTGGAGACAGAGTGGAACTTAGATCTAATCATAGATATGGGTACGTCATTCCACTCCTAAACGTCAGAAGTGAAACGCCTGCTGTACAAATTACCGGGTAAGCCAACCATACTTAGTGGTTGTGTACCCAAGAGCACTTCATAAAATCTGGGAGCATTAATTATCCTCGTAGCCTCAAAATTCGGACATGTCCATTGTGATACTGTACAAAGAATCGCAAGTCGTCAGAAAATGCTACATGGTGTCACTTTTGTGTTTACTGTTGTGTCTATGTGTCGTGACTGTACCATCCCGCACAGCCAAGCCAAGAAAATGTCTGCCCTATCGGGCTCTAGTCGTTTGGCATTGATTGTACCCCTCTTGTACCTACCAACTACATATTTCCATATCGACCGACTTGAGAAGCAGTATTACGGACGATGAACCATAATCACGACAGGCTTTCATTCTCATCATCATCAGCCAATTCAATCATTAAATGATGTGGCCTCTTCGAGTGGTGGGTTCTGGTAGCCTTTCAGCAGTCTTCTCCAAGTGGGTCGGTCTTGGGCAGTTCTCTGCCAGGTTACCAGCGATCTTCTTGATGTCTTTGTCCCATCTGTCTGGTGGTCTTCCTCTAGGCCTCCAGTGCTCTCTCGGACTCCACTTCAGCACTAGCTTCGTCCATCTGTTGTCTTTTCTTCTTGCGACGTGACCAGCCCACTGCCATTTCAAGGAACCTACTGTCTCTAAGATGTCATTAACCTTCGCCACAGACTGGATGTCATCTGCCCTTTTCCTAGCCTTTCCTGGATCTCTCCATGGCTCTCTGTGCTGTCCTAAGTTTCCCTTTTGTAAATGAGTTCAGTATCCATGTCTTGCAGCCATACGTCATCACAGGAAGAATGCATTGATGAAATACTTCACTCTTAAGATTTACTGGCATTTTTGATCTGAATACTGTTGACTTCTTCCCAAATGCTTGCCAGCCAAGCTTGATGCGTCGATATATTTCTGGTCTTATGTCTCCCTTCATCTTCCAATATATTGTCCTTGACTTTCACATCTCCAGCTGGGACCCATTTGTTGGACATTACTTTTGTTTCGGAAAGGTTCATGTTCAAGCCAACCAGCTGACATTCCGATGCAATATCTGTAACTAAATTTTGGAGCTCTGCGAAGTCTTTGGCCAGTAAGGCAATATCATCAGCAAATCTCAAGATGGTAAGCATTCTTCCATTAATTCTAATTGCCTTACCTTCCCAGCCCAGCTTTGACATAGCCATTTCCAATACAGCAGAGAACATACAACTGTCGCTTTCATTCTACCGCAGCTGAATTCTGACACTTTCTGGTACGTGTTTTTCCTTCTTATACAAGGTGTATAAAACGATCTCCCCACAAACAAATAACATTCAGATGCATGGTGTTGGAGTTTTTATGCCCGTAGTGTGTTCCTATCTGTTCAGATTTCTCCTCTACCTCTCACTCATGTGACCAGTTACTCATTTCTACGAGTATCGTTACTTTCTCAACTACTACGTACATGTTCCATTTATCCTGCCTGGCTCCAGGACTTCAGGAAGCAATGTCAATCAACTTTCTTTAGATCTACAAATGCTATAAACATGGGTCTGCAATTTTTCCCTAAGATAAGCTGTGGGATTAGTATCAGCTCGCGTGTTCTTGTGCTTCTCGGAAACTGATAATGATTTTCCTCGAAGTTGGCAGCAACCAGTCTTCCCGTTCTTCTGTAAATAATTCGTGTTACTATTCTGCAAACACGACTTATTTAACTGATGACTGAATAGAATTCTCTCCTCTTGATACCTACCTCACTGGCAATTTGGTTATTAAATTACTTTTGAAATCCGACGTATGTCTCCTGTCACGTATGTCTTGCACTCCAGCAGGAATAGTTTCGTCATGATATGTTTTTCCCAAAGGCCTCAGTAATTCTGAGCGGAAAGTTGGCTACTCCAAAAATTAATGAAGGAGGTTTAGAATGTAACGTCCCGTCGATAATGAGATCATTAGAGACGAAGCATAACTCTGATTGCAGAAGTATGGGGAAGGAAATCGGCTGTGTTCTTTCAGAGGAAATCTCCTGTTTGCCTTAATCGGCTTAAAGAAATCACAAGAGACCTAAATCTAGATGTCCGAACGTGGATTTGAACCATCGTTTCTAACATTCTGCGTGGTGTCTGTTTGTTCTAAGTCGTGTCTCCCTACCACTTTCGCGCAACGACGCTCTGAGCGTGTTTTTTTTTTTTTTTTTTTTTTTTTTTTTAGGGAATTGACTGGTTTGAACCTGGGACCTGTTGCTGGTAAGGGACACCAGACCACACATGACATGTAGAGTTCAGAAGAGTTCATTGAGACTAGCGATGATATAATCAAATACTTAATGATTTCAGCGTCAGCCCCACTGCACTCCCTGTAAAAGAATCTTAATACTAACTAAATTTAGTGGAAAGGGTTCAAGGATTTCCTATTTTTAGTTAGCTGATAAAATAACTTCGAAAAAGCAGTTAAGTTTACCATTGGAATTTTTATTCTACTCACAAAACATTGTTTATAAATTGCACTATTGATAAAAGGAAATATTTTCATACAGGACGATAAAAACCAACTGCATTCAACAAAAATGTGAACGAATATTCCTTGAATGGGTTTCCAAGTTCTACAATGGATCAAAGGATGACCTATGCCATATCACATATATAATCTAGGTTTAAATTAAGTTTCATAAAAGAGAAAACTATCAAAATGGTCTACAGTGACCATCAATTATCTTTAATTACTTATTTAACTTGTCATAAATTACAGTGGCTGATGTGGCTTCTCAATAATTATATAACAGAAAAATCATCACGTTTCAGATTTTAACTTCTAATAGCAAATGTGAATACCACGAAGTTTAATTGGCAGTGGCAGATGAGACTTCTGCAGTTCTGAGTGCGGCATCACGTGCGTTCATTACCTTGTCGTTGGTTAGGCAGCGTCAGGGGGCGGCGGGCGGCGCAGCTCCACACACCTCGCTGTCTTGGTAGCAACTCTTTCTAACTTCTCCTTACTACAATTTACCGAAATTGGTTTAAGAAAAGCTATCTGGCTGTGTTTTCAACTGACCAATCAGGGTCTCAATGTTAACCTTAAGCTCCGCCTACAAAAATTCTGTCTGTCCAATGTGAAAAGTTATACTATTCGTGGTGTGGCAATGTTTTTAATGTTTGCAACGTAACAGAGACGCGTATAGTCTCACGCTAAAACTTTCATCTGGTGTGGCCCTTTTAGTGTTGTCGTAAGATCTATACTGTTCTTCTGGAGGGCTCTATCTTTTGACATAGGCTGGGAGGGGTGGTCTTGGCGGTCGACTGGCGACGTGGGTGTCCGTCCCTTATCGTAGGGCCTCCTAGCCTACATGACTCTGCTCCCGGCTTCTGTTCTCGTTTCTCCCCTCGGAACTGCGTCTGCTTCACGGTGGGAAGGTATGACATGCACTTAGGCGTTCTTGTGTTAGTCTGTGGTATTCCATTTGCTCACTCGTTGATCGTATTACTTTGGATAATTTAATGTCGGGATTTATTCAGAGCTGTGTGACATACTGCCGGATTTGCTATCATGTCAGGGTTTTCATGGAAGGTGTTGGATTTGCCTGACACCTTACACGTTCTCTCCATGTATACACAATTTTAAACAAAAATTGCATATGCAACAATGTGCTGTTTCGTTTTCTTGCTTGCTGTTTATTTTATAGAAAACAACAAAGGCTTACGGCTAGAATACTGCCATGGAATCTGATTCGTCCGAAACTTTTTAATCCTACCCACTTGCACATTAACACTATGTGAAATATTGTCATAGTAGCTACCAACTTCAAGGAGCCAGGAACTGGAGAGGCCTCTCTCATTCTCCGTAAGCCAGTGATCCCAGATGATTGACCCATTCATTTTAAGCGACTTTAATACCCAAAGAAGATTTCGTTCGCAGTAATAACAAACAGGGTACCAAGTCAGAGAGAGGGGATGGAGGATAGGTAAGGTGGAGGGGGTGGGGAAAGATTGGATGAGACGGAGGTTAAGGACTCAGAGAGGGTGGAGGAGGTGATGCACAGGGGGGGGGGAGGAGGAGGAGATGGACAAAGAGACATTGGAGGAGATGATGGGCTGAGAGAGAGGCCGAGGAAGAGTATAGGGTGTATATCCAGTTCCCATAGATATTTAGCAATTGCCAAGCATTGCCAGGTTCACTACCAGTTAATAAGAATTGATCTGGACACTTGGAATGACCTGTCCTCCCTTCCACACTTCGACACCAGGAAGAGCCGTCTCCGTAGTGTGTTACGTAACTGTTGCAGTGTAACGAATCTACCCGCAGGCCGTGTCGCCTTTTGCGTCCCAAAGGCTCCGTCTTCCGCTGTCGCGGAGACCGACCGCAGCAAGGTCCCCGTTACCACTGAAGGATAGCGGAAGCTCCTCCAGGAGTCGGGGCCTAAGTGACTGACGCGGGGGAGGGGGAGGTGGGGGCGGCAGCGACCGTCTGCTTGACGCATGGCGCCGCGTCCGCCTCCCAAATAGAGGGAATCAATATAGAGCTCCGCTGGCCACTGCACCGCCGCCGCTACGCCGGACGCCTTGCCTTATAGGCCACACGCCACACACTGTTCCGGCCACGTAGAGGGGAGGAGTCAGGTGAAGTTAGCACCAGATTGTCGAGAAATATACATTTTTTTCCAGTGTGTTTCGTAGGTATGCTGTAAGTCTAGACTCCTCTGTGCAAACTTTGAATAGTTCTGCAGAATTTTGTGAAAAAGCAGTTGTATTTTGGAAAACTATAATTTTCTAAAAAATTATTTAAAAATTCGTGAGAAAAAATATAATCCTAATTCCCAAATCCAAGAGCTCGTCATAGAACCATAATGACATTTTTTCTGTAGATAACGGTTTATAGGATGACTGCAATACTGAGGGACGCATTTTCACAACTTGTGAAGTTGCTACCCGACTTTCGAGAAATATACGTTTTTTCCGGAGTTCTTTATAGAATTGCTATAGCTGTAGAGTTATTTTCTTGCAATATTTGAATAGCTCTACAGAGTTACGTGGAAACAATTGCGATCACAATTGTAAGTAGGCGAATAATTGTCATGTTGGCAATCAAATTCCGAAAAATCCACATTTTTGTATGTGTTCTTAATAGATATTCCGTACTTCTAGAGTTTTCTGTACAAAATTTGAACAGTTTGTCAAAACTTCGGAAAAAATACACAAAACTCTTAAGACAGTTATTGTGTACATAATGGTTTATGAGATAATTGGGATAATTAGGGACACATTTTCACAGTTTGTTACAACAGTCCTGATCACAGTTCTCTACTGCACCTTGATATGCTACCAAAAATGGTCATTTAAAACCTTATTCAAACTCGGGAAACTACTCAGGTAGCAGGACAGTCCAAACCATAACAGATTAGCCATCTGTACAACATTACGTAAGGTTTCGATGTCTAATTTAAGTTAGCAGTTTAAAGTAATATTGCGGCAGAGGTAGATTTTGATGCCTTTTTATGATCGTCGTATTTTGCAATGCGAAGCTCACTAGAATCTGAAATGCAATGGACAAGTATTCGCTGTGCCCTTTTGTTTACTGATGGCAGCGGAAACTTATTTTCAAATTTGGAAGACGATTATGACCACAAACAAGCTCCATAATATTTATTAAACAGGAGGATATCAAGGGACTGTGTTAAAAAAATGGCAAAGGTTTGGATGACATGTCTTTAAAGCTTATTCGTAGAGCAGTGCATATCAATCAGACAACAAAGAACACGTTAACCGATAAGGATGTAACGTGTAAGTTTCAAAACTGGAAGTTTTTATAGAACTGCTCACCTCACAGTATTGTGCTCTACTTGTGAAAAGCCAAAAATCAAACTGACAACGGATATTTATTCCTATAACAGAATGAATATATTGGTTACATAGGTTCCATGTATATAGCACAGACGCCGATGATCACCTATCAGTAGTCCTCAGGTTGAACATTTCTAAACGTGTTTAGCGTTTCAACCGTTTGATGATCAATCAAAAAATTACAGCTGTTCTCTCCTTTATTTTTTATTTTTAATTTATTCTCTGTTATTGACGTGATAAAAGAAACAATTGAGTAAAGTCTCCTGTGTACATCATGAGTACTGTATCATGCGTGTCTTTAACTTTTTATTGTATGGTGTTGTATGGAGGCTATGAATGTAATCAGAGTTCTGTGGCATGTGTGATCCTATTGTTCTGATATTATCTCCTTAGTATTATCCGCCACCGGCTTATGTTGGCAATGGCAATTTCGCAGAGACAGTCGGTTTCTGGTTACATTTCTTTCAACGTCAGTAACAAGACTGTTAAAACTACTCAAAGTAACCGGTTTCTGAAATATACGATTTTCGATTTTTTATTGCTATTGTTTCCTGTAACAGACGTATAAATCGAATAAAACTGGAAAATTTTGACTTCCTCAGCTTCAAGATTCAGAGAATCGAAATTTTAAATTAAAGAGGCAAATAAAAGAAAACTTAGTTCGTCCATTATTCGGTGCTTTTCTCTAAAAGTGGTAAGTCGTTGATTACTTAAAAAACCATCAGTAATCTCCTATTGACTATAATTTTTTGAAACTATTCTGAAATGGGTATCATATCACTACCTATACATTACTAATAGTCAGTGCTAAAGGGTGAGAACTGTGGTTGAAGGATAGCTTTCAAAGGACTAAAGGCAGATAAAGGCATATTGTATAGGTACAGGCAGCAGATTAGCCGCTTTCTGTTTTTTTGCAAACTGTGAATGAACTGTTAGGTTCTTGTTTTCTCCTTATATTATATAGCAAGTTTGTTGTGGCTCCTCCCGTTTCATTTGAAGAATAATGGAACATTATACTTCGCTGATACCACACTTCGTAAAATACTTCCAGAGTGGTGTGGGGCTGTTCTGTAATACAACTGATGTCCGATGACGAAACTGAGGAAATATTGTGTAGATCAGATGGGGCAAGTCTTACACAGTGCATGAACACGTGCACCTTCTGATAGGCTTGGTATGTTACTGTGTCAGGAATGCTATACCAGTTCTTCTACCATGTGTTTGGTGTTCGTTTCTGCCGACATTGTTTTAAAATAAGACTGCTCTCTTTACCCCATTTTCTGTGATAAAGCAATATATCAAAGCAATGCAAATTTTACGAATAAAAGTTACTCGTTCTCTGAAAAAGTTTATTTACAAACGAAAAGTTTTAGCACTGCTGCTTTGGCTAGTTGATATTTCAGTTTTTTTACCTGCTTAATATTAAAAAATGAAATCAACTCTTATAACTGATGTCAAACGAATACCGGAAAACAACGCTTATTCAGAAATAAAGTAGCTCTATCGGTTTTAACCAGTCAGTTTTTCACCTCCCAGCTCATGCACTTCAGACAGTACTCTCATTCCTCACACACCGGCGTACAATTAAACAATTTTAACTTTGAATGCATCTCGGGGTACAGCACTGATCATGTTGGATCATATCTATACCTGTATATTCCATACTATCTAATTTTTGTGTGAATATTATGTATGATCTGCATGTGTTTAAGCTTCCCAAACACTCTAATCACTAACAGTGTAGAGGTTGTTATACATCAGTGTCATTTAGTTTGGAAAATAAGCACTTAACCTTTTATAGTTAGCTTTAAGCTATATTTTTTAATTCGTATTATTAAAAAATTGATATATGAACATCCGTCACTCAATGTGTGATGATTAAATATTGAAAATTACTTTTGTAATTTGAAAATATTATATATAACAGCCGCCATGTGTGGAGTGCCATCTGGCAATCTTCTTTCGTTAAAGCTTTCGTGAGTACACTCTAATCAATTTTCACTTGCATGTTATGATATTAAGGATGACGAGATACTATGTATCTGTATACGTTAGACAGGTACAGTCTGTTGTTTGCTACCCATAAAATATTTTGTTATATTTCTGGGTAAGTCTTAAGTTTCATTCGACGGTCATGGTGTACTTATTATTTTGGACGTTATTTGTCATTTCTCACGGATAACCACATTATTGTAGGTCCTTTGAAAATGGTGATTGGCTATAACGCTTTAGATATCATAAAGTTAATAAAATACTGTGGTGAAGACAAATAGTGATGTTATAGAGCGGTAGGGTGTAAATCCAACAATATTGTTCACACTCGATTCAACAGTATGGTTATGCTCATACACTGGATGCTGCTGTGCAGTTGTCGATCTAGTGTCATTAATACTTACGAACGGTAACACCCACAAAAATGTACATTCTACTGGAATGTCTTCCCGGCTTGGACGAATCTAAAGTGATTGATGATAGAGGCATTCTCTTCACTCGGTCTTCACTCTTGTCCGTCCTCTGTTAGAATACTGCTGCGCGGTGTGGGATCCTTAACAGATAGGACTGACGGAGTACATCGAAAAAGTTTAAAGAAGGGCAGCACGTATTGTATTATAGCGAAATATGGGAGCGAGAGTCACAGAAATGATACAGGATTTGGGCTGTATATAATTAAAAGAAAGCCGTTTTTCGTTGCGACAGGATCTTCTCAGGAAATTCCAATCACCAACTTTCTTCTCCGAATGCGAAAATATTTTGTTAACACCGACCTAGATAGGGAGAAACGATCAACACGATAAAATAAGGGAAATCAGAGCTCGACCGGAAAGATATAGGTGTTCGTTCTTTCCGCACGCTATACGAGATTGGAATAATAGAGAATTGTGAAGATGGTTCGATGAATCCTCTGCAAGGCACTTAAATGTGATTTGCAGAGTATCCATGTAGATGTATGTGTAGATGTAGAGTGTACAGGAACTCTCTTTCGGCGGAAAAACGCCACTGGCTTGATATCTTCCTTTAACTGCGAACACTTTGATACTCAGGGCCTTAACTGCCAACGATTTCCTCCAAATTATTAATGTGATGAACCGGATGGAATTTTTTTGCTGCACTGTTGTAAGAGTATACGAAACCTATCTATGCTGACCTTATTAAAGTTTATCCTCTAGCCATCGAGGTAGGTTTCCTAAGACTAAAATTAGGGTGCTGTCTTTCCTTTTTAGGAAATGCCGTATTTCGTTCCACTCTACCAACCGAAATACTAATCACTATAGATGGTTCACTATGAATCTGTAAAATCATTTTCCTCTTTAAAAGACGTAATCAATGGTTTGTTGCTCTTGATTGCCACTTATTTTATCTCTGTTAATTACTAGACCTTTTCTTTCATTAAATAAATTGAAATCGTCATAAGGGGCTAAAATGACGTATGAGAGCTTTGTATGTAAAAGAATTGAGAAGTCAATCTTAAGTATTATATGTGATCACTTCAAATAGCTAACTCTTATCGGGTAAACAGTTAAAAATAAGTTTCTTGGAAAAGTGGTCACTTTATCCACGTTTCACAAGAATTAGTGTGGCCACTTTTTCGGATCGGATGCCATAGCGGCAGTAGTGGTTCACAGATTAAACTATGAAATGGAAATAAATAACGAAGAACTACATTTGTAATCCAAAAGACGTTGTTTAATCACTGACAATTTGAAAATGTATTGCTCTATGTTTAAGTCAGGCAATAAGACTAATATAAATGACTTACCTTTCAGCACATGCCTTAAAGTCAGAAACATTTTACTAAAAAATAACGGCAGCAGTGTCCACTGTCGTTCTCAGTGGCGCACATTATGTTGTGTATTAGAACTAGTCTGACCACATCTCGGCGCCTGTTCATGGCAGAAAATGTGTAATGATCACTTTCCCACCGTAGCCATTGTGCTCCACCTTCCACTAAATCTTCTAACTGATTTCTGTTCTTATTACAGTTTCTACAGGGTGTTACAAAAAGGTACGGCCAAACTTTCAGGAAACATTCCTCACACACAAATAAAGAAAAGGTGTTATGTGGACATGTGTCCGGAAACGCTTAATTTCGATGTTAGAGCTCGTTTTAGTTTCGTCAGTACGTGCTGTACTTCCTCGATTCACCGCCAGTTGGCCCAATTGAAGGAAGGTAATGTTGACATCGGTGCTTGTGTTGACATGCTCTACAGTACTAGCATCAAGCACATCAGTACGTAGCATCAACAGGTCAGTGTTCATCACGAACGTGGTTTTGCAGTCAGTGCAATGTTTACAAATGCGACGTTGGTAGATGCCCATTTGATGTACGGATTAGCACGGGGCAATAACCGTGGCGCGGTACGTTTGTATCGAGACAGATTTCCAGAACGGAGGTGTCCCGACAGGAAGACGTTCGAAGCAATTGATCGACGTCTTAGGGAGCACGGAACTTTCCAGCCTATGCCTCACGACTGGGGAAGACCTAGAACGACGCGGACACCTGCAATGGACGAGGCGATTCTTCGTGCAGTTGACGATAACCCTAATGTCAGCGTCAGAGAAGTTGTTGCTGTACAAGGTAACGTTGACCACGTCACTGTATGGAGAGTGCTACAGGAGGACCAATTGTTTCCGTACCATGTACAGCGTCTGCAGGCACTGTCAGCAGCTGATTGGCCTCCACGGGTACACTTCTGCGAATGGTTCATCCAACAATGTGTCAATCCTCATTTCAGTGCAAATGTTCTCTTTACGGATGAGGCTTCATTCCCACGTGATCAAATTGTAAATTTTCACAATAAACATGTTTGGGCTGACGAGAATCCGCACTCAATTGTGCAATCACGTCATCGACACAGATTTTCTGTGAACGTTCGGGCAGGCATTGTGGGTGATGTCTTGATTGGGCCCCATGTTCTTCCACCGACGCTCAATGGAGCACGTTATCATGAGTTCATACGGGATACTCTACCTGTGCTGCTAGAACATGTGCCTTTCCAAGTACGACACAACTTATGGTTCATGCACGATGGAGCTCCTGCACATTTCAGTCGAAGTGTTCGTACGCTTCTCAACAACAGATTCGGCGACCGATGGATTGGTAGAGGCGGACGAATTCCATGGCCTCCACGCTCTCCTGACCTCAACCCTCTTGACTTTCATTTATGGGGGCATTTCAGAGCTCTTGTCGACGCAACCCCGGTACCAAATGTGGAGACTCTTCGTGCTCGTATTGTGGACGGCTGTGATACAATACGCCATTCTCCAGGGCTGCATCAGCGCAGCAGGGATTCCGTGCGACGGAGGGTGGATGCACGTAGCCTCGCTAACGGAGGACATTTTTAACATTTCCTGTAACAAAGTGTTTGAAGTCACGCTGGTACGTTCTGTTGCTGTGTGTTTCCATTCCATGATTAATGTTATTTGAAGGGAGGTAATAAAATGAGCTCTACCATGGAAAGTAAGCGTTTCCGGACACATGTCCACATAACATATTGTCTTTCTTTGTGTGTTAGGAATGTTTCCTGAAAGTTTGGCCGTACCTTTTTGTAACACCCTGTATAAAGACTTCTTATAACCTCTCTAGGGTAATAAGGATATACACATCCTCCAAAGGCTATAATGGTTCACACGGTCGAAAGCATTCTCGAGGTGTCTCATCGAAAAAGGCAGATCACTCTTCCCGGCCTAAGGGTGCCTTTGATAACGAATCGTATCCTGGAAGGGGAATTTCTCCGACTCCAAATTATATTCTAAAGTATGACAGCCAGTATTTTATAGGCCTATAGGAATGATTATTATTTTATAATAGTACCGCTTTAGCACACAACTACAAAAAGGTTGGTTTCGTATTTTCTTACTTGCGTGAGCACGAACTTTTAAGACTATTTGTATGCCACTAGAGGTATGTATGGGCTTAGGAGAATTTTTTTATACTTCGTAATACTTTTTAAAAACGCTTTATAATAAAAAGCTTTTTATTGAAACAATGACGTAAAACTGTATATTTCGTTCACTGCATGTTTCTGAACTCTTTCTTTCATTCATTCAGGACCAAAATCAAAAGGAGAGCTCGCTCACACCCTTTCTTCTGCTTGTTCATAAGGAGTACACTGCAGACACGTGCATCTCCCAAGATGACAACAGCCGCATTCACAGGTCTGCACACTTACGTTCTACGTTTTACGAACATTCAGATATCCTACGGCAGCCCGACTACATCGCTAAATCACCCGATCTTTATCGCACGGAAAATGTCTGAGATTGGATGGAACAACGGGTGAAATGCAGCAAGCACCATCGCCGCTGTTAGATAGCGCTAAGAGATGTAATCACTAATTGGTGGTTTCCCTGAATGTAGGATAGCTGAAGAAATCTGTAGACTCTCTTCCTTGATGAATTTCATTATCAGCGCTAGCTGCTCTGGTACAACGTACTATTGTGATTTCGTTTGGTAGTGTATAATTATTTTGATCAGTATGCGGGCTTACATGATAAGACGACCTGGTGTATCAAGGTGTATTCTGCTTAGAATTTGCCGTAGCCGTAGGAGTCATATGAAGACTTGAAAGTGTCTCACAGTTTGAAACAGTAACTCACACACAGTCACATACAGAACTGTTATGTACAGTGCTACCTGGCAGCGCACCACGCTCCTTCAAGCTTCGTTTTGTCACTACTTCTCTTCAACTCTCTAAACTTCAGAACCTCTCCCACTTGCGTTGCTTAGTCGCGCTTTTGGAAGGCGGCATTTCTGGGAGAGGTGGCCTGGCGACAGCGTGTTATTTCCAGAAAGCTTCTTGCACTTTATATCGTAATGTGCGCGCTGCTCGGACCCTTTCTTTTGGATAGAAGCTGTGTGCCGGACTGGGAATCGAAACCGAAACTTCACCTTTATCAGATAATTTGAAGTGGTTCAAATGGCTCTAGGCACTATGGGTCTTAACATCTGAGGTCATCAGTCCCCTAGACTTAGAACTAATTAAACCTAACTAACCTAAGGACATCACTCACATCCACTCCCGAGGCAAGATTCGATCCTGCGACCGTAGCAGGAGCGCGGTTCCTGACTGAAGGGCCTAGAACCGCTCGGCCACAGCGGCCGGCCATCAGATAATTTATTTATCAGGTGAACTATCTAGGCACAACTCACTGCCAGCCTCCACAGCTTCACTTCCGTAAACATCTCTGTCCTACAACGAGAACTCTTGATTACGAGATAACAGTACAGTCTGTGAAGTGCCTCATTGCCTAGTTTATGTGTGTGCTAAAAGTGGTCCTTAGTATTCTTGGTCACGTGTAGCACAATGTCTTGTATGCTTCTTGCATCTGTAATTGCCTTACTTCCTAAATGTTTGTGCTATCTTTATTGTTTTATTTTGTACAAACACTAAGTACCCAGTGTTGCCTTCTCCTGCTTCCTCCTCCCTCTCCCTCTGTCCAGCTGCTCCTTCCCATCACTGTCATTCCTCTCCCCTCCTCCTTCAATCCATCACTTCCTCATCTCTCTCTGTTCATCTTCTTCTTCACCTGTCCTTGTCCATAACGCACTCCCTCTCCTCCGGTTCATCTCCTCCTCCCTCCACTCTATCTATTCCACTAGCCTGTCCATCTGCACCTCACCCTTCTCCCTGTGCATCTCATACTCTTCCCTTTCTCTGTCGCTTTCCCCTCTATCTGTCACTCTTCCTTCTCCTCTCTAACTGCTCATCTGTTTCTCCTCATGTCTCTGTTCATCTCCTCCTCTTTCCTTTCTCTGTCCACCTCCTCCTCTCCCCCCTCTCTATCCTTTTCTCTGTCCATTTCCCTCCCCCCTCTCTGCCACTTTCCTCCTCCCCCTATCAGTGTCCATCCGCTCTGCACCCTCTCTGTTTGTCTACCTCCATCTCCTCCTTCTCTTTCCAAGTTATCAGCCCCACCCCAACAGGAAGTTGCTAGTTCTTACCTCCACAGTATTTTTCCCATATAGTAAGTAATAGCTGTACCAAGTTTGGTTGAAATTGGTCGATTGCTTTAGGTGGGATGTGGAATATATATATATATATATATATATATATATATATGAAATGTACGCCTATAATAAAAAAAGTCCCTCGCCAAATTTTCCTTCTGTATGTTCAGACTAATCTCAGGAACTACGCAAGGGATTTTAATGCGGTTTTCCCTAATGGGCAGACTAATGCACGAGGAAGGTTTGTCTGTACAATTTATTACCGCTACGCCAGAGATGTTGCCCAACCGTAGCAGATAGTTTGCTCTATCCGTGCGAAGCATAGGAAGCTAGCCTGTTACATGTATTTTCGATTCTTATTTCATCTCGTTCCTTGGAGGAAACAGTACTCGCGTCTTTTTCAGTTAATTTCAATTTTTTTAAAATATTCAAATGTGTGTGAAATCTTATGGGACTTGACTGCTGAGGTCATCAGTCCGTAAGCTTATACACGCCGTAACCTAAATTATCCTAAGAACAAACACACACACCCATGTCCGAGGGAGGACTCGAATCTCCGCCGGGACCAGCGTCAATTTTTAGTCATCTCTTAGTATTCTATCCATAGCTCCTAACAGTCACTGTAAAATTCTTTCAGGTGAGACCATCATGCCTAGGCCTTCAGCAGCCCTAACGCAGGTACTTCTGATAAGAATTTAGGAGAACAATAGAGCTGAGAGGACATAGTGGTTTTGTCGCGTAATGTGACGCAACCAGAGCTTTATAAATGTCCTTGAAGGATCATTACAAAGGAAGATCGAGGAAGGCTGCGTAATTAGAGGCTTCTTAATGCAGAAGCTTCTAATGCAGTAATGAAGAACTTTGTGTGTAATGGATCCAAAGGACGAACTGCGAACCGACGAGAGATTAAAGTTTGTATAGCGTACTGCGCAGACAGAATATGTGGAACACATACATCACGGTCATCATCATTTTCCTTCCATTTGTTTTCCATTTTTTGCCTTATTCCGCATCATTTTGCAATGTTAGTTGTAGAGACTAGCCGGATACTCTTCCTGTAGCCAACCGTTCTGTTCTGGCGTCGAATGTGTGTACGCCATTTATCTGCGTATAGTGTTATTTTACGTGAAAGTGTCAGAACGTATGCGGAATATTTGCTAATCATGTAACTGAGTCGGAACGTGAGTACCAGCCCAGTATTCTCCCAGTCGGGCGAGGAAAACAGCCCAAAATCCACACAGATGCTGTCTGGCATCTTTTGAGTGGATTAGCTGCATGGCTTTCACACCTCCCGGAATCCTGGAAGTGGCGTGCTGATGCGCAAAAGCACCTGAGGGGGAACACTACATCTACATCTACATCTACATTGATACTCCGCAAGCCACCCAACGGTGTGTGGCGGAGGGCACTTTACGTGCCACTGTCATTACCTCCCTTTCCTGTTCCAGTCGCGTATGGTTCGCGGGAAGAACGACTGTCTGAAAGCCTCCGTGCGCGCTCTAATCTCTCTAATTTTACATTCGTGATCTCCTCGGGAGGTATAAGTAGGGGGAAGCAATATATTCGATACCTCATCCAGAAACGCACCCTCTCGAAACCTGGACAGCAAGCTACACCGCGATGCAGAGCGCCTCTCTTGCAGAGTCTGCCACTTGAGTTTATTCAACATCTCCGTAACGCTATCACGGTTACCAAATAACCCGGTGACGAAACGCGCCGCTCTTCTTTGGATCTTTTCTATCTCCTCCGTCAACCCGACCTGGTACGGATCCCACACTGATGAGCAATACTCAAGTATAGGTCGAACGAGTGTTTTGTAAGCCACCTCCTTTGTTGATGGACTACATTTTCTAAGCACTCTCCCAATGAATCTCAACCTGGTACCCGCCTTACCAACAATTAATTTTATATGATCATTCCACTTCAAATCGTTCCGTACGCATACTCCCAGATATTTTACAGAAGTAACTGCTACCAGTGTTTGTTCCGCTATCATATAATCATACAATAAAGGATCCTTCTTTCTATGTATTCGCAATACATTACATTTGTCTATGTTAAGGGTCAGTTGCCACTCCCTGCACCAAGTGCCTATCCGCTGCAGATCTTCCTGTATTTCGCTACAATTTTCTAATGCAGCAACTTCTCTGTATACTACAGCATCATCCGCGAAAAGCCGCATGGAACTTCCGACACTATCTACTAAGTCATTTATATATATTGTGAAAAGCAATGGTCCCATAACACTCCCCTGTCGCACGCCAGAGGTTACTTTAACGTCTGTAGACGTCTCTCCATTGATAACAACATGCTGTGTTCTGTTTGCTAAAAACTCTTCAATCCAGCCACACAGCTGGTCTGATATTCCGTAGGCTCTTACTTTGTTTATCAGGCGACAGTGCGGAACTGTATCGAACGCCTTCCGGAAGTCAAGAAAAATAGCATCTACCTGGGAGCCTGTATCTAATATTTTCTGGGTCTCATGAACAAATAAGGCGAGTTCGTCATGTAGTACAGCTTTTACAGCTGACAACGTAAGAGTCTCTTATAGCGAATGAGAGTTAAATGTGGAAAGAGATTTCATTTTCTCGAGGACATGGAAAATTTACGAATATAATTCGCTATGTAATACTGAATCGTATAAATCCCTTCCACACCTTATAGCTGCGTGTAGCACTGATTACACGTGGTAATTATGTTACTGGACGTCATACGAAATGAAAGAGAGAACTCGCGAAGACGTAATGGCGGCAGAGATAAATTTTGGGGCCTCGGGTAGCGGTGCATGCTGGCTGTGGCATTGTTCTGAGCTGACGTTCGCAAATCCCTGGAAGGGAGGCTGTCGGATCCCCGCGTTGCGCGCCTTCACAAACGCAGACGCGGGCCACAGACGGAATGGCTAATGGCCGCAGTAGGTGACGCTGATGATGATGATGATGACGATGATCACGGCTCCCCTCCGGACGCGAGACAGCCCCGCCGGCACCTGGGGGGCGGTCGCCGCTGCGCGCTGTCGGCGACTGCCAATCATGCGCGACCGCAGTTCGATAACAATCAGCGCCCCCTCCAAATTGTCCAGTCGCGGCGTCGTTGGCCCCGCGCGTCAATACGTCAGCGTGCCGCCGCTCCGCGGTGGACTTAACTCGCTGCCCCGCGCTAATCCTGCCGAATGGTAGCGAGCTCTCCGAAGCTCCGTTGCGCGTTGCACGTACGTGTACTTGCGACCACATTCCGCTGAGATCGTACCTATAATTTTAAGCCAACAGAACCAACGTAAATTTATTCCTTCCATTCTATTTCTCTACTTTGTTTTTCTAAATATTGTTGGCAGTTAGTTGCAAGAATTAAAAAGAAAACAGAAATTCAGCGCTATTAGGTTTCAAATAAACTGTAATACAGATCACATAGTGATCTGCAGTCAGAAGGTCCTGTCATGGTCGCCAACTGTCACATCTCCTCCCATCCACTACTTTATTTTTGATCTGACTGCTTCAACATACAATAGCACTGAATGGGCGGCCTTACTTGAACTAATGCAGGTAACATAAATTTTTTAAAAGTCACTATTTATTATAATGATTGTGTTACAAATGACAAGTACACTTTTAAAAATGAGTCTGTCGTACGAGAACAAGAGAGAAATTAGCCTTCACCTGTTCATTTTATTTCTTATGCTTCGTTGGCAGCAGGTGAAAATGTCTCATCAGACAAGTACAGGGTTTCCAAAATGATCTTTACAACTTTCATCACTATATCAGAAATGAAGATAGTTAGAAACATACAGTTTGTGGCATAATGTTCATCTACACCTACATCTACATGGACACTCTGCAAATCACACTAGGACGTCAAACGGGCCGACTTGGGGCAGGAGAGGCATCACACGACATTTTAATTTCCAGTGTCTGTACTTTCACAAATAAGTTCAGAAAACTTTGTCAGCATCACCAGGAAGGATTCAGAATTCACACTCACTGCAGTGGAAGTTCGAAAACATAACAAAATAAATTTTTTTACGTGCAAAATTTCATCATTTTTTCAGTTACTAATGGCTGCATTTGTTGCTATAGGTACACTTTTCTTCATAAGTTAGTGAAATTCTTCGATGAATTTTGCACAGCATACATACAATACTTACAGGTGTATGAAACTCTAAAATTTATTTAATTTATGAAAAAACGAATGAGCTGTTGTATTTTAAACTTCGTATTTAGAAAAAACACAAAATTTTTAGTTAATTACCTCAATTATTACCACAGTTTCTAATAGATTAGGAAGAAAAGTGTACCTATAGCAACAATTACTGACATTAGTAAGTGAAAAAAATGATGAAATTTGACATGTAACAAAAATCATTTCGTTATGTTTTCGAACTTTCACTGCTATGAGTGTGAATTCTGAATCCTTCCTGGTCATGCTGACAAGGTTTTATGAATTTATTTGTAAAAGTATAGACAGTGGAAATTAAAATGTCTTGTGATGCCCCTCCTGCTCCAAGTCGGCCCGTTTGACGTCCTACCCCCCTCAAGTGCCTGGCAGTTCATCGAACCACCCTCACAATAACACTCTATTATTCCAATCTCGAACAGCGCGTGGGAGAAACGAGCACCTACATCTTTCTGTGTGATCCGTGACTTCTCTTATTTTACGATGATGATCGTTTCTCCCCATGTAGGTCGTCATCAAACAAAATATTTTCGCATTTGAAAGAAGAACGGTCCCACCACATGGCCACTTCATCACCAGTAAACAACCGCAGACCCCTGACCACCCTGTCTCTCAAATAATTTATGTGTATAGAGAACAACAGCGAGCCAATCACACTTCCCTGGGGCACTCCTGACAATACCTTTGTCTGTGATGAACACTCGCCGTCGTGGACAACATCCTGGGTTCTAACAATCAAAAAGTCTTCGAGACACTCACATATCTTTGGACTTATTCTACAGGTTCGTACCTTCGTTAACAGCCTGCAGTGGGACACCGTGTCAAATGCTTTCCGGAAATCTAGAAATATGGAATCTGCCTGTTGCCTTTCATCCATAATTCTCAGTACATGTGTTATCTAAGAGTAGTTGATGAGAAAAATCTTGTGTTCTCATCGTTGGCCTTTTGTTAACATGCGTCTCGCACTTTCAGAGTTTCTGAAATACTGTATTATTCGACTGGTCTAAGACTCTCAATGTAAAACTGCGGAGCTGAATTTCAGAAACGTGATAGGAATGTTATCCACCGACTTCTCATAATCCATAGCGTTTATTTATGGTACGATACGAGAGATATAAGTGCGTGCTGCAGTATACAAACTCTCATTACTTCCTCGCTGATTCGATGAAGTAGAAGCAAATTCCTGAGTGCTGCAGGGAAGTTCCTTTCTGTTTGTGTTGTATTTTAATGACTTGGCAGACAATATTACTAGTAATCTCAAACTTTTGCACATGACGCAGTTATTTATGAATGAATACTATCTGAACAATCCTGCACAAATGTCCAGTCAGACCTTGTTAAGGTAATAAAGTGGTGCAAAGTTAGGTAATTCCTTTTAAAGTTTGCAAAATTAATGTTGTTACCGCAAAAAAATGAAAGAAAGTAGAACACCGTGACTAAAATATCAGTTAGCCACTACTAATATCAGTCAATATCCGGCTGTTACAGTTTGCATGGCTAGGAAATTGAATGATTGCATATGGACTCAGTCGTTGGTAAAGCAGATTGTAGACTTCGATTCATTGCCAGCATACTCTGAAAATACAGTCGGTCTACAGAAAAGATAGTTTATAAAACATTTTTGAGTCTCATTTTAGCATGTCGCCGAAGTTTGAAGGATCCATAACAGATAAGGCTAACAAGCTAACTGAACATACACAAAGAAGAGAAGCACAAATAGTCACAGGTTTACTTGTTTTGTAAATAAAACCGCCTTTCCTGCAGCTACTTAATTTATTTATCCCAGACGCGTTTCGTCTTTTTATATGTAAAAACGTAATAAGTTACGATATGCTGATCTGCGTTTCCTCTCATCTGGTCTGGAGACCGCACTACCTCTTTATTACTGACACTTAAGCACAGTAATAAAGTGATAGTGCGACCTCCAGACCAGATGAGAGGATCTCAGATTAGCAAATCGTAAGTAATTCCTTTTTTATGTATACAATCACGACTTGAACTGTTTAATAGTGGCGCACGGGATTACCCGAGAGGTCTAGGCGCTGCAGTCATGGACTGTCTGGCTCGTTCCGGCGGAGGTTCGAGTCCTCCCTCGGGCATGGGTGGGTGTGTGTGATTGTTTAGGTTAAGTAGTGTGTAAGCTTAGGGACTGATGACCTTAGCAGTTAAGTCCCATAAGATTTCACACACATTTGAACATTTTTGTTTAATAATCTAAAAATAACGAAACTATATACATCCCACTGATGATGCCTTAGGAAAAGGAAAAGACGAAACGCGTCTGGGATAAATAAATTAACTAGCTGCAGGAAAAGGCGGTTTTATTTACAAAACAAGTATTTCTTTGCTTGCTGCGGAGGATGGCCACGCAAACAAACTTGTTAGTCACAGGTTTGTTTTATTCACGTCTGAACGTGACTGAAATCCTGAGAAACCTAAAATGGCAGACGCTTGAGATATACCACAGACATCCCGCGAAAGCCCACTGACAAAATTTTAAGAAACAGCAATGAATGGGATTCCAATGCTGTGACTGAAAGGAGGAACCGTGGTACCAGCTTCCACAAGGAAAATACTTCGGAAGTCGAAATTCAGTGTTTCCTGTTATCTCTGTCATTTTTCGCTTAGGAGCCAGAATTATCAGTGAGCGACTGAATAGATTATTTTGACCCATTTACTGAAATTACATAACACCAAAACTTCTTAAGCTTTTCGTCAGGCTGCTAGCCGAAGTTTCACAGTTTCATTCGTTGACCGATTTTCGCAATGCTCTCGTAACCACTCATTTTGTGTTCGTTCAGCTTTTATTTGTCAACGAGGCTTCGACTCACTTTCTAGCCCACTTTCTCTATTTTTCCGCCTGTGAGGCGTCGGAGCCCGCAGAGTTATTTGGATTCGATGCTACGCAAAATGGACAGGACGCCACAAATCAGACGAGTGGGAGGAGCAGTATTCAAAATATTCACAATCTCCTCCCCAGATAGCTTCGCGATCCACATCCGTCTTCTTTGTATTTTCCTCCCCATGCCTTGGCGTACTGTGTCTCTCGCTCCCTCCTTGTTCGTGTGGAGTGCGTGCCAAAAAGGAAGGGAGGAGACCCAGCCACCCCCATCCCTTCCGCCCCCACAGTGTCGGAAGACGGAGGACGACACAGACACGGCCGTCGACAGTTATTACGAATGTCAAGAATCCTACATCATGCGGGGCCCCTGCCGGCGCTGCTCCCGCATGCGCTTGCCCCTTCCACGCCCTGCAGCACCAATTTTTCTTCTCCAAATATTGGCTTAGGCATATTACGGAAATATATATACATACACACACTCACACACATAGAAGCGCTCTCGCGATATTCACATAGCAGACGCCGGGATTCCTCGATAGCTGCCAAGTGGCATGCTTCGCCAAAAGAGTATCAATCCTCCTCCCCCTACCCACCTCCCCCCCCTCAAAACTCACCCCCAGACACCGAATACTAGCGACACTCGGAAATATTTCCCTACTGTGTCATACGGAGATGCCGAGCGCAGTTTTCAATATAGGGGAATGCGTCATCAATCACCTGGAGCGCAATTTCAGAGTTCTTGCATTAAATATAAGGATCTGTATATCGCAATATATTTCGTCTGCCTATGCCAAGTTTTTGTTTCTCCCAGAGAACGTGCATCGGTTTCCATTAGATGTATTAAAGTCTGATGCGAGACACAGAGTGTGGTCCCCATGTATTGGAATTGATTTCAGCTCGTCTTCCACGTCACCCCACAGCAAAGTTGCGAGTAAGATTATTGCACGAGGGTCACTCCAAAAGAAATGCACACTATTTTTGTAAAAATACAGTTTTCATTCTCCATGTGTGAAAGTTTTACTGTTGTGTAGATACATCCTTCCCGCTTGTTTTCAAACTTAGTTCAACCTATTCCCGTAAGTGGCAACGTCTCAGCATGTCTTCAAGATGGCTGCTACACTTGACCTTCGTCAGAAGCAATGTGCTGTCATAGAATTCCTGTGCTGTGAAAACGAGACAGTGAGAAACATCCACAAGAGGTTGAGAAAGGTGTATGGAGATGCTGCTGTCGATCGCAGTACACATAGTCGATGGGTAAGCAGGTTACGTGATGAAAGCGGGTACGGCAATATTGAGGATTGTCCTCGCAGCGGCAGGCCTCGTACTGCACACACTCCAGACGATGTGCAGAGAGTTAACGAATTGGTGACTGCTGACAGACGCATCACAGTGAACGAATTGTCACGCTATGTCGGGATATGGGAAGGAAGTGTTTGCAGAATACTGAAAGTGTTGGCGTTAAAAAAGGTTTGTGCCAGGTGGGTTCCCAAGATGTTGACAGTGGCTCACAAAGAAACAAGAAAAACGGTATGCAGCGAACTTTTGGAACAGTACGAGAATGGTGGAGATGAATTTCTTGGAGGAATTGTGACAGGTGATGAAACATAGCTCCATCATTGATCACCAGAGACGAAGAGGCAATCAGTGTAGTGGTATCATGCAAATTCACCCAAGAAAAAATATTCAAAACCACACCTTCTGCTGGAAAAGTTATGGCTATGGTGTTTTTCGATTCCAAAGAACTCTTGCTTGTGGACATCATGCGAAGTGGAACCACCATAAATTCTGATGCATATGTGACGACACTGAAGAAACTTCAAGCTCGACTAAGTCGTGTTCGACCACATCGGCAAAAGCAGGATGTTTTGCTGTTGCACGGGAATGCAAGGTCACAAGTCAATCAAAAAACCATGGATGGACAACACTGAAACACCCGCCTTACAGTCCTGACCTGGCTCCATGTGACTATCATCTCTTTGGGAAACGGAAAGACTCTCTTCGTGGAACAAGGTTTGAAGACGATGACTTTCATGTGAACACTGAAAACAGTGGCTCCAACAGGTTGGTCCAGAATTTTACTGTTCGGGTATACAGGCGCTGGTTCCAAGATGGCGTAAGGCAGTTGAGAGGGATGGAAATTATGTGGAGAAATGAAAATATTGTTCCTAAAGGATATATCTACACACTGTAAGACTTTCAAACATGTAGAATAAAAGATGGATTTTTAAAAATATAGTGTGCATTTCTTTTGGAGTGACCCTTGTAAATTATTGTTGGCATAGTACGAAGTTAAATATAACGGACTAGGTTTCAAATTATCAACTTAGGTTCACCGTCACGCTACTTGAGCCCAGTAAGTGGCGTGCTCTACATCACTTTTTCCTGGTATTACAAATAGCAGCCGTACGTTCAGTCCGATGTACGCTTTTTTAATAAACTGTGCCTGTGTCACAGTTTTCCTGTGTTGATGGTGGCCTTTCTTCCAAATGTTTTTCTGTTTATCTTGAGCGTCTTAGCACATCATGTAGACTTACAGTCTTAAGGTAATGTAAATTATAGAGAGTGTTTCCGTATGAGCGTGCAAAAAATTAACAGTACATAGAGGATGCTCCACTGAACACTTTGATGTAGGAAACCTGGGATCGGAGAAGCCAGCTTTAGGAGATAATAGAAACAAAATCAAATTACTGTGTACTTTTTTATTTACGTTAGTTAACTGCAAATGCCATCATAGACACAATGTACCATTTGTACTGTATCTTACAAAACGTTCTGAAACTTGCGGCCATCAAGCTCAATTCAAGTATGACATCGTCGAACCAGATCCCTGGCGTGTTTCGAATCACATCATAGGCAGCTACAATTCTGGCAACTAGCTCCATCTCCGTATCGACTGGGGCCTCATCGACAAGTGACTTTAGATATCCCCATAGGAAATAATCAAAGGGATTCGGATCAAGTGATCCCATAGGCCATGGAATATGACCTCCCCTTCTAATCCAGCGATCAGGAAATACTGTATCGGCAATCCTCCATCGTACTGTACTGTACGTCTCTGAATATCACTGAGTACTGAATGGGTTTGTCGTTGATTCATAGCACGTTCTGTCATGGGACAATGTATGTACGATACAACAGAGCAATCTTACAGGCAAGTAAAGTAAACAAAACCTGCATGATGACTTCCTCGTAATCAGGATCGTCTCCTTGTTTCCTCGCAGAAAATAAGGAATGTAAATGTAAATAAACAGCACAGTACATGTAAACTTGTACCCATGTTAGTTGTAAATAAGCTGGAAAATAATAACGCTAGACAAAGCTGTAGACAAGTTTACTTCCATGTCTCCTTAAGCTGGCTTCTCCATTCCCAGGCTCCCTGTCTCAAATTGTTCAGTGGAGCATTCTCTATGCCCTGTTACGTTCTTGCACTCTTGTACGGAAACACCTCGTATAAGAACCAATTTTATTCGATACACCCCATTTCAGTGTTGTAAAGTATTAAGTATTTTAGACGTTTAAAACATTATAGTTTTCCTTTTGAAGAAGGTGCCCATAGCGTATTGAAACCTGACCAAGGAGTTTTCACCGTGAACTTCTGCAACTGGATGGCTGTGTCCTTTATTAATTGAAAACTTATTTACGTTTTCTTCTGTCAAACGTGTTTAAAATTGTGAAACATATTTTAATTTCCATGTGAGAGGGTAAGATTTGCTAACTGGGTACCGTGTTTACGTTTCAGATTGCAAATGTTGCTCAATATGACGACCATCTGCTTCCACGACAGCCTGGTGCGCACAGTAACGGTGGACCACGGAATTTTCAGCTGTCGTGACACAGCTCGTGGATGGCTTGAAGATCACACATTGGTTCCAGCATTCTCAGCAATAGTAACACATTCAACCAAGAGTGGCGCTATTGGACGTCGGCCTCTCCCAGGAGCAATTCCCAAATTACCGGTTAATTCGAACTTCCCAATCACGTTCTTCGACGCTGGTGATCGTGAAGAATGGCTGTTGTTTCCAGAAAACAGCTTCACAGGTAAAGCATTGCTCACCTTGTCCAGATCCATGTACACTGTCTGCAACTGCGTCGCACACTGATGCTTGTGTTTCAACCCCATACCGCCCTACCAGTACCGGCGACTAACGCCAGATCATGACACTAACAGTACTAACAACGCAAATCTTTCAGCGCACAGTCTGAATGTCGTTCCTATTAAGATATATAATTTTCCTTCTATACTTGCTCAAGGGTGATAGTTTAGTTACAATCACTCTATACAAGTAATTTTCAAAAATAATTGCTATGGTATCACACATTATCATATAAACATTATTCACTGTTAAAAATGTTCATGTTGAATAAATACGTCAGTTATTTGTTTAATTGAAAGCTTTGGATGTGTCCCTGAGACCGAACGGCATAAGCAAAGAGAAGAGGAGCTTTATTTAAGGCATTTAATTCCCAATCAGTAGCAAACGGTTCAAAAACCCATCCGACACCTCTGATCTAAATTTACCTCATTGTCCCTCACTTAGTTTAGGTGAACGTGTGATTGACAGATACAGTTACTGCTGATCCTCACCCAGCTTTGTCCAGCTTATCTTCCGTCTTTAGAAACAGTAAATTCAATCTATAAAATTAATGAGAATTATTAATCGGTACTGACAATACTGTACTCCAGTTGTCAAACGTGTGATAACATATTCAGTAATGCGTAAAATTCTTAGTACCCATTCGTGAAACAGATGTACGATGGCTTTACAACGGAGAATCACTGCTGCCATGTCACCAGCTACCACTCGGGTGTGTCTTGTAGGTTCATGGTGCCAACAACCTGAAGTGCCGACTGTAGCGAGCTTTCCAAGCTTTGGAATCGCTACTTCTCATTCACACAGCTCCTCAACTGGCCGAGTGCATCCGCTTGTAGTCTTCTCGCCAAGGAAAAACACCTGGCAGTACCGTTTCTTTATTTTCATGTAAAAAGTCTGTGTATATGATCATACCGGTGGCGTAACATACTGTCTAAATCTCCATTTGTGAACCCCGGAAATATGAAATAGTTTAAATTTTCTGTAAGAACCCCTCAAAATGGCTTCTTCAGGTAATAAATGCTGTCATAAATAACAAGCATGCTCATGCAGATGGACGTGTCAGGTTATCCATCAACAAAGGACAAACAACTCGTACCAAACTTAACTTGCACACTTTCTGAACAATAAACTGTTACTACCTACTCAATACTATTTGCGATTCTGCCAGCTAAACGTAACCTTACAAATTTGAAGGAAAGCATCAAACCTGAGATACGCTGCAGTTTTCTCACTTACATTAATCTATTATTTTATCTTTGAAGGTGTCTGTTCTGTAATGAAAATGAACTACTACCATGAGCAAATAAGTATAGCCCTGAACTGCTAAGATATGTCGCAATATATGAATATTTATTTGCTAGAAAACAAATTAGAAACGCGATCTGACCACAAATATATGGCGAAATACTCACAGACACACACAGTTACTTAATGCAGAAGGCCAGTAGGTAATAATTCATCAGTTATTCATCAAACTTATGTGTTGTTTATAGTTTCAGCTTATAGCCAAAAAGCTGTGCAATGAGGATGATTCCTCGCATGTGTAATCACTGAGTTTAGACGTAGAACAAAAACTTGATCAAACACTCAATTAAGCCAGGTAGAACAGAATGTACTTTAAGAACAATATCTCCTCTTACCTAATACGGTTGATGATCTATCCGGGGTTTTGGTTGGGATGCTGTTCCATTGAGACTTATGAGTGCTCTCCTCTTTCCTCTAGAAGAGGTTACCAACTTAGCTTCCTAGAGTACACCGATGAAGGTGCTCCTATCTTGAGACCTCCTGACCATCCTGATTTTTCTGCCGTGGTTTTCTTTCTCCCATAGCCGGAATCTCACTTTTCACCCTCTTCCGTATCCTACAATCTTTGTAAGGCAGCGCACTGCCCGGGAACTATGTGGTGTTGGGTACGGCAACAAATACCATAGTACCGAATAATAATGAAAGTTATTAGTTCCTCAGTGTGCTCCGCAACGATTTGTTTAATTAATGAAAAAGCAGCTGTGGTTGCTCTCTAGAACTTTGTTAAGTCCACTACCGTCTTCGGCTTTTTTTGTTAAGCAATGGAATCTGAAACTGCCATATGATAGAGGTATACATGTACATGACTGAAGATGAAAGAAAAAAACAAAAATTAATTAGATTTACGTATAGACAGCCAGTAAAAATTACAGTGGAAAATTAGTACCGACAAGATGTACAGGGTGTTTGGAAGTTCCCATTACAAACTTCCTCTGTGCTCTTCCTGTTTGAAGTGCACACTTCCGTGAAATTCTAAGTGCGTAACTGGTGTCTATATTGAAGTTTTTATCACAGTTTTTAATTTCCAATGCGTATAAAATGACAGAGTCCCTATATTCGGAAGCGCTGACCAGAATTCTCGTATGTTTGTTTGTTACGACCGTCCTAACACATTAAATTATCTTGAACTAACCGTCGACCGGTAACTAACTTGAAAACTTTCCTACTAACCGTCCAACAGAAAGCCCACAACAGAATAAATCTACGAACAGGCCGAAATTGGGGATTACATCCCTCCATTACTCTCGACACCTCCAAAGCCCTGATCCAACTCCTTTTCTGCTATACAAATGCTACATGGATCTGCAGCCCTCAGAATCCTAAAAATCCTCGAACTCCTTGCACTTCGTCTCGCTTTCCGCATCCGTTTACCCCTCCCCACATTGATACTCTAATATCATATCCCCACCCTTCCTCACGCACATTGAGTACTTCCGTATCTCCTATACCATCCGCAAACTAGACTCCAATAACTGTACTGTCTCCTCTCTGATCAGTAACCCTGCTATGCTGCTGCGCCTTTACAAACACATCCCGCAGTCCCTACATCTACACACACTCCGTATCCTATGTCAACAAAATTTCAAGTAACTTCCTCTCCCACACAATGAGATCCACCCTGGTATTTATCGATCATACCAACTTTAACTCTTCCCACCAACTCCCACTCCACATCAAGGCTCCTCTCTCCAGTTCCCTCTCTGTGCATCCTCGTCCTTTTACACTTGCTAGTACTGTTCTAACTCCTCATCAACCTCTGTCTTTCCCACTTTCTGCGTTCCGACGGTCCATCCTGACCCCTTCGTTCATCTCCTCAGTTTTCCTACCTAACAGACACCTATCTTTTCCTACCGACACCTCTTCCAAAATACTTCTCACCAAGTGCAGGTTCTTCAGTTTTTGAGTGAAAGTGACGTGCTCCAGTTTTTCTTCTCTGAGGAATATCACCATTCTGCAATGTGGTTTTAGAATGTATGCGTTTTCATTTTTAACTGTCTGCCTTTAATTTTTAATTTCAAACAGAAATGCTTTTTTATCATTCTTCTTGTATTTTCTAATTCTTTTGGCTCAGGAGCGGTATATTGTGCAGCTGACAGCACGTCCCCCGCCCATATGGTACAAGGGGAATGTAATAACAATAAAGAAAAAAAAGCAACTGTTGATATCTGAAAATTCCTGTTCTGTAGTAGACGCATATGTTAAACACGGCGACCACTGCAGTGCACCGGACTGGCCCACGTAACAGCTGCGCCACTCGAAAGCTATATTATAAATCCCTGATACTGACAGGCCGAGATCATCTTTAACGGGTCGGAACAATTCCTCAGTTTTACTCGATGGGCCAAACACCGCTCTGATCCCTTGTTCATTTAGGACTCTACCCACCCTACTAGCTGCTGCACCGCAGAATGGAAGCCGTGCTATACATTGGTTCTCCTGGGTTTGTTGAGCGGCATTGCATCTTGGTTTCCTCGACAGCACTGGCCTAATATCAAGGACGGGATACCCACTCCTTCTGAACAGCGTCGTCAGATCATTTCATCCAGGAGCCGAAGTGCTCCTTCTCCTATACAGTCCTGCCTCTCTGAATTAGGATGTTCAGCATAGCTCTCAGCTGAGCTGAATGGTAAAAGCAGCGCCCACTGAGATAAAAATCTGTGTGGGTAGATAGTCGATACAAGGAATGGGCGAGTCATCCATGTGATTCCCGCTCCACCAACAAATCTAAGAAAGACGACTTTCCGTCCAGACTTCCACCTGTGTTGTAAACTTGTGTTTGGACGCACACTGTTCATTTTTTTCAGTGAACTACTGTAATGTCACGCGGCCAGATTAAAATAGTATCGTAAACGTATCTACATCTGCATGATTACTCTGCAATTCACATTCAAGTGCTTGGCAGAGGGTTCTTCGAACCACAATCATACTATCTCTCTACCATTCCACTCCTGAACAGCGCGCGGGAAAAACGAACACCTAAACCATTCTGTTATTTTGATGATCATTTCTACCTATGTAGGTTAGGCTCAAAAAAATATTTTCGCATTTGGAACAGAAAGTTGATGACTGAAATTTCGTAAATAGATCTCGCTGCGACGAAAAACGTCTTTGCTTTAATGACTTCCATTCCAACTCGCGTATCATATCTGCCACACTCTCTCCCCTATTACGTGATAATACAAAACGAGCTGCCCTTTTTTGCACCCTCCGTCAATCCCACCTAGTAAGGATCCCACACCGCGCAGCAATATTTTAACAGAGGACGAACGAAAGTAGTGTAAGCTGTCTCTTTAGTGGACTTGTTGCATCTTCTAAGTGTCCTGCCAATGAAACGCAACCTATGGATCGCCTCCCCCACAATATTATCTATGTGGTCTTTCCAACTGAAATTGTTCGTAATTTTAACACCCATGTACTTAGTTGAGTTGACAGCCTTGAGAATTGTATTATTTATCGAGTAATCGAATTCCAACGGATTTCTTTTGGAACTCATGTGGATCACCTCACACTTTTCGTTATTTAGCGTCAACTGCCACCGGCCACACCATACAGCAGTCTTTTCTAAATCGCTTTGCAACTGATACTGATCTTCGGATGATCTTACTAGGCGGTAAATTACAGCATCATCTGCGAACAACCTAAGAGAACTGCTCAGATTGTCACCCAGGTCATTTATATAGATCAGGAACAGCAGAAGTCCCAGGATGCTTCCCTGGGGAACACCTGATATCACTTCAGTTTTACTCGATGATTTGCCGTCTATTACTACGAACTGCGACCTTCCTGACAGGAAATCACGAATCCAGTCGCACAACTGAGATGATACCCCATAGGCCCGCAGCTTGATTATAAGTCGCTTGTGAGGAACAGTGTCAAAAGCTTTCCGGAAATCTAGAAATACGGAATCAACTTGAGATCCCCTGTCAATAGCGGCCATTACTTCGTGCGAATAAAGAGCTACCTGCGTTGCACAAGAACGATGTTTTCTGAAACCATGCTGATTACGTATCAATAGATCGTTCCCTTCGAGGTGATTCATAATGTTTGAATAGCAGTTCGTTCTTCCTTACCCTCCATGAAAATGTTAGCTACGGCTGGTGACACTGGCGAACTTATGGCTGTTCCATCAGTGATTTCATAATTTCCACCATCGAAAGAGTACATGGTCGTCAGATTTTATTGGTATATTTCTAAGATTTCAGGAGAGAAATCAGCGACCAATGGTCTTAATGTTTCTTCTGCTGGTACTTATGTAAACAGGGATACCATGATTTCACTTCCGCTTATGCTCATCCACTTGATGACATCTACAAATATTTGAAAAATTTTGAAATGGTGCCTGCAGTGGCGACTATATTTGACAATAATTTAGATGAATAGTTAGCCACCGTGTGAGTTCGTAGGCGTAATAAGTCTTGAAAGTCTCTTCGCGTTTGCTGCCGGATCCTAAAATCAACTCAAATCGGGTTAATTTTAGGGTCCGGCAGCTAAACAGACTTTCAAGAGTTTACCACTCTGTTTGTAGGAGAGCCAATGGCACTCACGTTCCGTCTAAGTCAAACGTCACTGAAAGCAGAAGTAACAATTGTCTTTTTACTTAAACTTTCTCGTGAATGTCTCTTTCGCTTAAAGCATGACTCCGATGATATCTTCGGGAACAGTCGAGTGTGACGTTATTGACATTCGCCGTGCGTGACGACTCACGCGGCAGAGGGGTATGAACAGTGAATGCAAGCGTACAGGGGGCGGCATTAACACTGATATATACCGCCATATTTTCGACTCCACATCTCCTGCCCGTTTATGCATATGAAAACTGAATGCTCCTCGGATGAACTTCCGCTGGGGGGATCGATGCATCGCCACGACGCAGAAACCTCTCTCCAGGGGTCCTTTATGTGCGTCGCACCCGGACGCAGTCGAGTGTCAGAGGGCTTCAGTAGCACGCGACCTCACCACATTCAGCGCATCCCCCGACTCGTTACGGACGTTTACTGTAATTTACAGCACCGAGAAACTGCAAGGAAACCATCGTCTTGGTGTTGAACCGAAAGACAGCGGAATAATCATTGCGTTAAGAATCGAAGCTCTAAATACTTCAATGTGCAACTTCATGATCGACTGAACTGCATATTGTAATGGTACTTGAATTACGTAACCATTACGGCACCTCAACTGAACCTCTCGATACCAGCAATATTCTACTGTGTTTCTGAAAAGTAGTTGACATATTTCTGAGACAACATTCAGATCCGATTTCATTAATGTAGAGGTACTTTGCTACATCGATGTGTTTGTATTGCAATGATATTATTCTTGTGTGTGTTCTTTCTTTTGTCACTATGATCTTTGTCGTACTTGTACCCCTGATTTTTGGGCGCGTAAGCGATTATTAGTTAGTTAGAGAGTCGGACCCTGAGAAAGTCTAGTCTTGGACGTCATGTTGGAAAGACGCATATTGTAGTCAGCTTATAAAATGTGAACTTTAACAGTGAGGATGTTTTCAAGTATGTTTTGTATTGTGAAGTTATGTTTTGTGTTTTACGTGATATTGCAACAAAAGCAATAAAAAGGAATCGTAACTTAAATTCGGAGTGCTGATAATTTTTTATATCATCATTGTGCTAACTTTCAAAGGTTCAGTCTTCAAGAATGGTTTGTGAAACACATCTGTAAAACTTTTGAATATAGCAGAATAAAACCTAGGCCTCTTTGCATCCGAGCTTGGAATCATCACCACCTACATTTTCGACGATTGAGCCATGATTTTACAACGAGACTAGCGTGGGAAACACGAAAAGATGAGTGCCTAGTTTATTCATTATTACATGAAATGACTTTATCATCTGTGCTCTAATGACACCTGCCACTTAATAACTTTGTTGTTGCCCGAAAATGCAGTATTTAGCAGCGTGAGCAACACCACAATCATTATTAAATTTTGACCTTTGTTGTGGTAGGGTTGTTAGAACATGTACCCTGTATTCAGTAAACGAGTCCTGTTTGTCGTATTGTAATCGGCTGTAAATCAGCTGCGGAGGTTTCTATGAACTACTGATATGAGTTAATGAGTTTCGACTTAACACTCTTTACTATAAAACGTACGAGCGTTGAATGAAAAGTAATGCCTCCACCATCGTTAATTGGATTTGGATGGAAATATTTTAATAAATCAAACGCAGGAATAATCCTTAGAATGTGATCTTTAATTACCAATATTCACTTTATCACATAATCACCAGCTAATTGGATACATTTCTGCCAACGATGGACAAGTTTTCTGAAACCGTCACGGAAGAAGTCGACACTCTGTTTCCGCAACCACAGTCTCACAGTTCTCTCAACGTCTTCATCAGAAGCATAATGATGTCCTTGCAGATCGTCTTTCATTATCGGGAAAGGCGTCACTTTCATTCTCCTAAAGAGAGAGGAGTTCCTGGCAAATTTAAAGACCGTGCGCTTTCATTTCAGGAGTCAACATCCGGGGTACCCATCGTGCACAGAGCTTCCGATAGCCAAGCAAAGAATTAATGTTCTTGTGAAATGCAGATTGTGCTTGCAGTTTCTCTCTGAGTTATATGACGATCGTCCTGAATCAATCTCTCAATATTTCGCTTGTGAGACTCCGTGGTTGCTGTCACAGGACGTCCAACTCTTTGTCTGTCACGCACACCAGATCTTCCTGTCTCAGCATCTTTAAACTTCCTCGCCCAACGACACACAGTACTCACATAAACACAATCACCGTAAACTTCTTTCATTCTCTGATGAATCTTCTTTGCGGTAACACCTTCTGCTGTCAAGAATTCAATGACTGCATGTTGCATAAATCGCGCTGACCTACCGTCTGCGCAGGGTTCCATACATAACACTGTAATAACACACACATTCAATGCGAAGGCTTCCCGCCAACTGGAAGTGTACAGAACAGGTTACGAAACGAGCCAGTACCTGGCGCATACCAATGCTGGCAACTGTTGAAGAGTTACGAAGGTGGAGCCACTATTTTCAGTCAGTCCTCCCAATATCAGCATACAAAATAAATTTTAAAATATACTTGTACTAATTATTAGCACTTTGTATGTCATAACGACTCCAAGCGAAGGAGATACGACTTGAAGCGTCTACGAAGATAGAAAGTGTTGCTCTCTATCGATGCTAAGGTAAAACTAAATGACGGGAAGTGATTTCGAAAACTTGCTGGTAACTGAAAACAAATACTATAAACATATGCTTGAAGAACATTAGAGTTACACATTAAAAAGAACTCAGTAAAACAACAAAATTTGATAAGGTAGGAATGTGGATGATGAAGTGTGTAACGTGATGGGAGTTTTACTGGAGATAGTTCCAAGTTATCATTTATTAATAAACATAGTATCGCAAGAGTGATTTTGCTAAAATCAGTCAGGATCCTCTTTCGTAAACTTTTACATTTCGTCACACTGACCAATAACTTAAACAAATCTTCGATACTGAAATTCCAAAAAACCTCATCGAGGCACATATCAAAACATACATAATAAACATACACCGGATTATTTTACAGATCGTAAACACTTCACATAGCCCTATAAGTAGTGTACACCGTAACACAGTCTCACATTTACCAAAAGAACCGTCTCGTTGCTAACAAATTAAACTTCGAATAATTTTATCTGTCTCATATACATGGCACCATCTGTACACGCTCTCGGCCCTACCAGTGCACAAAATCCTTCCATCACACAGGAAACAGCAGATGTGCTTATATTACAAAGGGAAGCCAAACTTAATTAGAATAGGGGACGGCCGACGAAATATTTTATCATCGTAAACAAACTCCACACTTGGGCTTGATACAATTACAGTGTCATATGTAATGTTGTTGCACTAATTTGTTCTGAAGACCATAAAAATGGGTTAAAAGCTGTGGGCTATCTGAGGAAGTTAACCTTACATTACTGCGCAACTGTTTCACCAGGTATCCAGTCTAGCTTACCAAATTCCCAACCAGACTAACATTAATTATAATCTTTTAGTACTCATCTTATGGTAACCGGTGATATATATATATACGAAGATAATTTAAATAAAAAGAAATAAATCAGTTTATATTTGGACATTTATTTTCACATTGATCACTGTTCCGTTAAAATTTCAGCATATCAAACTTGATTCATAACTAAACTGGTGCCTTATATAGGATTGCGTAAATGTGAGTTTGTAATCTTACGGAACACATCAAATAGGGAGCCAAGATTGGGACACTACATACAACACTGCATTCATAAAATAACACACGAAGAACGTTGAAACATATGCAAGAGGAAATTAACCACAACCAACCGATTCAATTTTCACCCAAAGAAGTTACGTTCGTAGCGCAATCCTGTCCGTCATGAAATTACCATACACTGGTATACTAAATTCATACTAACTCTTTGTGAAATCTCCCCGAAAGAATAGCTAAGGGCTACTTTGATGCTTACACCACATGCTTCACGTGGTCAACTTGGTTTACACAAAGAGTGTAACTCCACAATAATTTTGATAATTAAAATAAATTACATCGAAACGCAATTTACAAAAGAAGAACCTCGAACTGGTTACTATCGTCTTACTATTAACCTGATGGGTCAAACACTTGTATAAGCACGTGGTACTGGTCTCACAAAGTACACCCCACGTGGGTTGAACATAAATAAAAGTTGCTATATTGAAAAATATTGTCAAGACGAGACGTTATAATCTCACGCACATTCGCATTTAAGATTGATGATCTTAGTTAGAGTTACTGATCAACACGTGGTTCCACTTCACTCACAAAGTAGTGACAAAGCAACTACCGGAAGATATTTTGAACTTCACACTCGAATTACACTGCGTTGCAATTTAAGATAACATTAGATATTTTAGAGCTAAACCTGAAATAAAGGTGATTAAATTTTCAGTTAGGCTGAACTTAAGAAATCCATTGTCCTACGGACTTAGCGGACACGCGCTTAGCCGGAGATCTACCACTTCAGACGCTCGCCACGGACAGACTGCCGTAGTTCCTACCTGAGGGGTGCCTCACCAATACAAACGGAAGTGACCAGAGAGGCAGCTTCCTATACCAACATGACAAGGGACGGGCAGGACCATACTAAGGATAGAAACCTCTTTGCTTTTAGAAAGCGTAGCTTCCTGTTCCGACGTTGGTCCTACTGTTCTCTAGCAGACAGGCTTGTCTGCTACCCTCAAGCATGCAACTAGAAATACATTTGCTCATTCATCCTGTCACTCAGAAGGGAAGGGGGATGACAATATCTTATCATATACAGTATATAAAAGAAAGCGGATGTAATTTCCGTATGAGACTGTGTGTCTTTCATATATACAGTTAGACAATAGACAAATTCTGAAATGCTTCTCATAGCCTTGGTGCAACAAGGAGTACACACTCTAACATGGTGTAGCATTTACCACAAGAACGACCTTGTTGCAATGGTTCAAATGGCTCTGAGTACGATCGGACTTAACATTTGAGGTCATCAGTCCCCTAGATCTTAGAACTACTTAAATCTAACTAACCTAAGGAAGTCACACACATCCATGCCCGAGGCAGGATTCGAACCTGCGACTGTAGCAGTCGCACGGTTCCAGACTGTAGCGCCTAGAACCGCTCGTCCACACCGGCCGGCCTGGTTGCAATGCTTGACACAAACTTGACCAAAAGAACTTCACTGACCAGGAAAATGCCGTAATAGACGACAGTACAACTTAAAACAATACATCGCTCGTTCACCGACGAACCACAATGCCTCCTAACCAACGACACTCAAAACTGAACAACCTGGTAAAAGAAAGAAGTCATGCATGCTAACATAAGAAGGCAGAATCATATGCAATCTCATAAGGAATGGTGAAAAAAATGATTTTTACATGCAAAGCTTCACACTCCTGTACCAGCATGCAGCAGCAGAGAGGAATACAAATAGCCTCTATCAGAAGAGACGCTCAGTGAACCAACACAAACGTACCACGACTTCATCCCGACGATCACTAGTGTTTTGGCCATTTCTCCTCTCGCATCCCCAGGCACAAATCGTGCTAATATCTTCCCGTCACTTCCGCATCCATCCAGACGTGACAAGTGTTGCATGAAGAGCGCGACATACTTCGTACGCCGTAGCAGGAAGAGAGTCTGCACCCGTTGCCTGTAATTCCGCAGCACCCACCTGGCCATCACATTCCGTACACGGCAGCGAACAACGGAACCCACACAGCTTCTACGCGATGCCGGTCTCTGCACACCATCCGTTCGGGTGCCGTACTTAATACACGGCAGTGGGCGAATGACAGGCGGTCTGCATCCGCTGTCGGAGACCAGGCGCTGCCCACGTGGCCCACTGTTCGCACCTCGGTGATCCCATACACAGGCTGCCTGCTCCCCAACGCCCTCCAGCCGGCAGTGTGTTGACTTCATCGTACCCACGCATACTGATATCGAGAACGCTACAGTAGGCGACTCTGCTCCACTACAACTGACACTCGCCACATTGCAGATGCGGCAAGTCCCTCTGGTATCGATAGCAGAGACGTTCCTGGAACGGTTCACAAATTCAATATCTTCTTGAGTCAGATTAAGGGGACAGTAGCATATTGCAAATTTCCATTGCACCTGAATTACAAACCTATATGATGGCAGTAATGCATGATGCGATATTCGTAACTTTTGTCATGTGGAAGCCAGGCTGTTTTCATCTCATGTGTGGTAAAATAAAAAATTAAAAAAAAAAAGACACTGACATGCAAGCATGATGTGTTCAGCTATGTGAAACACCCGTATTGTCCAAAATAACAATAGGTTCGTGGTATCCAACTGGTCCATTGACGTGGAACTGAACGATTGTTTATGGAATGTATCACATGTGAGGAAGAAGGAGCCCATTAACGACGCCACCCAATACTGTTTATTTGTATTTTTTGATTATATTTAGCTTGTATTTTTGTTTATATTTGGCTAGAAAGATACAAATTAGCAGTTATAGTGCTACAGTGTGCTCTGTTTAACATAAAAAATGTAAAGTTCTACAAAGCAGTGTGGAACTAGGCCAGAATGAACAGCGGCAAAGTAAGAAAGAGCCGAAAAACGTGCAAGCAGACGACGTTTCCTGATGTGAGGGTAATACCAGGAGTGAAATACTACCACTGATGATGTTGTCAACGAAACTCCTTTGGTGACAAACACACACAATTTCTTATAGTAGCAAAGACTCAACACTAGTTTTTTATACCACTTAGTGTCTCCGTAGTTCACACAATCATTGTCATACTATAGTTACATTGTTGGTGTTACTTTAGAGTATAAACGCCTTTTCACAGTATCATTCCGATGAAAACCATGTCACGTTACGTATTTTGAGATAAAGTAACAACCAATGAGATTAGATATCAGTAATCAATAAAATTTTTGGGTAACAGAGGGACTATTAATCTCTTTTACAAGGAGGAGTCATAAAGTATCAATTATCACCTCAGAAAAAGTAAGGTTATGCAGTTAAACTGAAAGAACCAGAGGTTGTACAGAAATTCAGGGAGAGCATAAGGGAAGAATTGACAGGAATGGGGGAAAGAAATACAGTAGAAGAAGAATGGGTAGCTTTGAGGGATGAAGTAGCGAAGGCAGCAGAGGATCAAGTAGGTAGAAAGACGAGGGCTAGTAGAAATCCTTGGGTAACAGAAGAAATATTGAATTTAATTGATGAAAGGAGAAAATATAAAAATGCAGTAAATGAAGCAGGCAAAAAGGAATACAAACGTCTCAAAAATGAGATCGACAGGAAGTGCAAAATGGCTAAGCAGGGATGGCTAGAGGACAAATGTAAGGATGTAGAAGCCTATCTCACTAGGGGTAAGATAGATACTGCCTACAGGAAAATTAAAGAGACCTTTGGAGATAAGAGAACGACTTGTATGAATATCAAGAACACAGACAGAAACCCAGTTCTAAGAAAAGAAGGGAAAGCAGTAAGGTGGAAGGAGTATGTAGAGGGTCTGTACAACGGCGATGTACTTGAGGACAATATTATGGAAATGGAAGAGGATGTAGATGAAGATGAAATGGGAGATATGATACTGCGTGAAGAGTTTGACAGAGCACTGAAAGACCTGAGTCGAAACAAGGCCCCCGGAATAGACAACATTCCATTGGAACTACTGACGGCCTTGGGAGAGCCAGTCCTGACAAAACTCTACCATCTGGTGAGCAAGATGTATGAAACAGGTGAAATACCCTCAGACTTCAAGAAGAATATAATAATTCCAATCCCAAAGAAAGCAGGTGTTGACAGATGTGAAAATTACCGAACTATTAGTTTAATAACTCACAGCTGCAAAATACTAACACGAATTCTTTACAGACGAATGGAAAAGCTGGTAGAAGCCGACCTCGGGGAAGATCAGTTTGGATTCCGTAGAAACACTGGAACACGTGAGGCAATACTGACCTTACGTTTTATCTTAGAAGAAAGATTAAGGAAAGGCAAACCTACGCTTCTAGCATTTGTAGACTTAGAGAAAGCTTTTGACAATGTTGACTGGAATACTCTCTTTCAAATTCTAAGGGTGGCAGGGGTAAAATACAGGGAGCGAAAGGCTGTTTACAATTTGTACAGAAACCAGATGGAAGTTATAAGAGTCGAGGGACATGAAAGGGAAGCAGTGGTTGGGAAGGGAGTAAGACAGGGTTGTAGCCTCTCCCCGATGTTGTTCAATCTGTATATTGAGTAAGCAGTACAGGAAACAAAATAAAAATTCGGAGTAGGTATTAAAATCCATGGAGAAGAAATAAAAACTTTAAGATTCGCCGGTGACATTGTAATTCTGTCAGAGACAGCAAAGGACTTGGAAGAGCAGTTGAATGGAATGGACAGTGTCTTGAAAGGAGGATATAAGATGAACATCAACAGAAGCAAAACAAGGACAATGGAATGTAGTCTAATTAAGTCGGGTGATGCTGAGGGAATTAGATTAGGAAATGAGACACTTAAAGTAGTAAAGGAGTTTTGCTATTTGGGGAGCAAAATACCTGATGATGGTCGAAGTAGAGAGGATATAAAATGTAGACTGGCAATGGCAAGGAAAGCGTTTCTGAAGAAGAGAAATTTGTTAACATCGAGTATAGATTTAAGTGTCAGGAAGTCATTTCTGAAAGTATTTGTATGGAGTGTAGCCATGTATGGAAGTGAAACATGGACGATAAATAGTTTGGACAAGAAGAGAATAGAAGCTTTCGAAATGTGGTGCAACAGAAGAATGCTGAAGATTAGATGGGTAGATCACATAACTAAGGAGGAAGTATTGAATAGGATTGGGGAGAAGAGAAGTTTGTGGCACAACTTGACCAGAAGAAGAGATCGGTTGGTAGGACATGTTCTGAGGCATCAAGGGATCACCAATTTAATATTGGAGGGCAGCGTGGAGGGTAAAAATCGTAGAGGGAGACCAAGAGATGAATACACTAAGCAGATTCAGAAGGATGTAGGTTGCAGTAGGTACTGGGAGATGAAGAAGCTTGCACAGGATAGAGCAGCATGGAGAGCTGCTTCAAACCAGTCTCAGGACTGAAGACCACAACATCAACAACATGCAGTTAATGTTTTTGTTTGCTTGCAGATACATGATGCAATCCCGATAATCATTGCAATATCGGCATTGCACCGTAACACTCCGCTACAGCAACCATTACGAAACAGCGCAGACCATTCATAAAGGGCCGGCCGGTGTGGGCGAGCCGTTCTAGGCGCTTCAGTCTGGGACCGCGCGACCGCTACGGTCGAAGGTTCGTATCCTGCCTCGGAAATGGATGTGTGTGATATCCTTAGGTTAGTTAGGTTTAAGTAGTTCTAAGTTCTAGGGAACTGATGACCTCACATGTAAAGTCCCATAGTGCTCAGAGCCATTTGAACCATTCATAAAGTAGAGTATGTTGTGGTCATGCTTTTTCTGCATTTGACATGTAACGACGTTGCAACAATCCGCACTGATACTTTATTTAAATATTTATAATGTATATAATTTATAGATATTTGTAATTTATAATTTTGATAATATTTGTAATTTTAATTTTAGCCGAACGTAGCCGTTCGAAACTAGTAACCATTATGTCACACACAACTATAAATCACACGTGAGTCTGACAGAATTTAAACAGAGAATTATCAAATCTAAGTTTGTGGTCCTTCCACAATAACATTTTGGGGCCACGTAAATCCACACTGAGTGGGCTGAAGCAATTCACCGTCATGTGAGACACTGATCAGGTGGCGCAGAAGCTGCCACTTTGGTCTACCAAGTGTTAATCACGAAGAACAAAGTGGCAGACCTTCTAGTGTGAAGAACCACAAATCACAGGAAAAGAGGAGAACTTGCTGCTTACAGATCATCGTATCTCAGTCGAGGTGATACAAAAAGGTGAAAGTTAATCATGCATCAGTTTTCAAAATGTTGTACGACTTTAGAACACGACGATCGTCGCGGCCTAAGGGTTCCTCGACGACTCACGTCCATTCAAAAAGCCCGCCGAATCGCGGTAACAGCGAAAACATTGCACCTTTGTCAGACTAATCCAGAGGTCGTCTTTAGACGTCTAGTTATCATATCAGTATATCTCTGAGACAAAAGGATCAAATCACGCAATGTAAAAGAGTCTCCAATCACTTTTTTTTATCAAAAGTACTAATAAGTGGTGAGAAAGCCACCAAGAAGCAGTGCGTTAGCAACTGCAGACCAGTAGCTGCAGTCTGGCGACATAACATAAAGGGGACTGCCAGACGAGGCTACCTGTGCTCAGAGGAAAACTGCACTATGCAGAGGTAATCTACATCTACATCTACATCTACATTTATACTCCGCAAGCCACCCAACGGCGTGTGGCGGAGGGCACTTTACGTGCCACTGTCATTACCTCCCTTTCCTGTTCCAGTCGCGTATGGTTCGCGGGAAGAACGACTGTCTGAAAGCCTCCGTGCGCGCTCTAATTTTACATTCGTGATCTCCTCGGGAGCTATAAGTAGGGGGAAGCAATATAATCGATACCTCATCCAGAAACGCACCCTCTCGAAACCTGGACAGCAAGCTACATCGCGATGCAGAGCGCCTCTCTGGCAGAGTTTGCCACTTGAGTTTGCTAAACATTTCCGTAACGCTATCACGCTTACCAAATAACTCTCTGACGAAGCGCACCGCTGTTCTTTGGATCTTCTCTATCTCCTCCGTCAACCCGACCTAGTACGGATCCCACACTGATGAGCAATACTCAAGTATAGGTCGAACGAGTGTTTGTAAACCACCTCTTTTGTTGATGGACTACATTTTCTAAGGACTCTCCCAATGTATCTCAACCTGCCACCCGCCTTACCAACAATTCATTTTATATGGTCATTCCACTTCAAATCGTTCCGCACGCATACTCCCAGATATTTTACAGAAGTAACTGCTACCAGTGTTTGTTCCGCTACCATATAATCATACAAGAAAGGATCCTTCTTTCTATGTATTCCCAATACATTACATTTTTCTGTGTTAAGGGTCAGTTGCCACTCCCTGCATTTCGCTACAATTTTCTAATGCTGCAACTTCTCTGTATACTACAGCATCATCAGCGAAAAGCCGCATGGGACTTCCGACACTATCTACTAGGTCATTTATATATATTGTGAAAAGCAATAGTCCCATAACACTCCCCTGTGGCACGCCAGAGGTTACTTTAACGTCTGTAGACGTCTCTCCATTGATAACAACATGCTGTGTTCTGTTTGCTAAAGCTCTTCAATCCAGCCACACAGCTGGTCTGATATTCCGTAGGCTCTTACTTTGTTTATGAATCGACAGTGCGGAACTGTATCGAACGCCTTCCGGAAGTCAAGAAAAATAGCATCTACCTGGGAGCCTGTAACTAATATTTTCTGGGTCTCATGAACAAATAAAGCGAGTTGGGTCTCACACGATCGCTGTTTCCGGAATCCATGTTGATTCCTACATAGTGGATTCTAGGTTTCCAAAAATGACATGGTACTCGAGCAAATAACATGTTCTAAAATTCTACAACAGATCGACGTCAGAGGTATAGGTCTATAGTTTTGCGCATTTGCTCGACGACCCTTCTTGAAGACTGGGACATTTCCAATCATTTGGAACCTTCCGTACTTCTAGAGACTTGCGGTACACGGCTGTTAGAAGGGGGGCAAGTTCTTTCGCGTACTCTGTGCAGAATCGAATTAGTATCCCAATGGTAATGGACATAATGGGTGCGTCAGTGTTACCAATCCGACGTAAGTCTCTTTTTACGGGGGACATGACTAGCTGACAGGATTTAGTGAAAAAAGCACCTGGGAGTTAGAAAATTCTGTCTGAATTTTGAGGCAGAAGGTGTTCTCATCACTGGAGTCCAGAATGATTCTAAGGCCACACCAGACAGTGACATGATTGGGCATCACCAGCAGCAGTCGTGGGTTGGAAACCAGACTGCAGCTGTAGCTGGCATGGCTACGTTCCTCACAGGACTTACTGCCACAGCAGCGTCAACTTGCCGTCCACATCTGCTGCCGCCAGCACTGAGTTTCCTCCCCGGGGTTTACTGCCACCGCACCAGCGACCGTCCGGTTTCTGCCAGAGAGCAGCCGGTCTAATCCCACACACGGCGGTCTCCACATTTAACCTCAGTGGCTGCGCGCTGAGCCGAGGGGCCCTCCCAGATGCCGTCGCCGACAGAGCAGTAGCGCGCTGTTGACATCACGACTGTGGCCTAAAGACGCCACCGACCGTCCATGTGCACTTCATCATCAAGGGGTGCCTATTCAGCATCATCTCACTCGAGCGGAAGCTGCAGCTCGTACGCTGGCGCCGACCAGTATCAACTGAGTGAGACGAGCTTTGCCTTGCCGAGCCACTCCAACGCATGTACCAAGTCTGAATAAAAGTCTTCTTTACTGAAAACAGTGTTTCCACTGGGCCCTATGGCCCGTCACCACCATCATTCGTCCAGTAGAGTGCAACTGCACCCTTCAAATGCAAACATATGGAATCGTCACTGCCGAGAAAGCTGAAATCCCAACCTTCATCAGGCAATTACTGTGGTCTGGTGCTAACAAACTACGCTTGTGAGGGACACATCGTCTTAGGAGAAAACTACTGAAATCTGCTGACGTCGGAACGGGAGGTTATCAAGACTTTCGCGGCAGTCTGTCAAAGGGGCGCATTTGTTCCAACCCCGACCCTTTCATATTGTCATGGCTTAGCACCTGGTAACTAACTCCTCTTTTCTCATTTTGGAGGGACGGTTGTGGGACAGGTGCTTCCAAAATGAGGACGAGGTGATCATCGAGGTGAAACGTTTCCTGAACATCTAAATTGCAGATTTCAACCTCCAGGATCTCCATCGCTGGGAAAAAGTGTGACATTGGAAGATGAACAGGCAAAGAAGTGCTAACAATATCACCAGTTTTCATGATCGCACATTGAACTGTTTTTCATCTACATCTACATCTACATTTATATTCCGCAAGCCACCCAATGGTGTGTGGCGGAGGGCACTTTACGTGCCACTGTCATTACCTCCCTTTCCTGTTCCAGTCGCGTATGGTTCGCGGGAAGAACGACTGCCGGAAACCTTCCGTGCGCGCTCGAATCTCTCTGATTTTACATTCGTGATCTCCTCGGGAGCTATAAGTAGGGGGAAGCAATATAATCGATACCTGATCCAGAAACGCTCCCTCTCGAAACCTGGACAGCAAGCTACACCGTGATGTAGAGCGCCTCTCTTGCAGAGTCTGCCACTTGAGTTTGCTAAACATTTCCGTAACGCTATCACGCTTACCAAATAACTCTCTGACGAAGCGCACCGCTCTTCTTTGGATCTTCTCTATCTCCTCCGTCAACCCGACCTAGTACGGATCCCACACTCATGAGCAATACTCAAGTATAGGTCGAACGAGTGTTTGTAAGCCACTTCTTTTGTTGATGGACTACATTTTCTAAGGACTCTCCCAATGTATCTCAACTTGGCACCCGCCTTACGAACAATTAATTTTATATGGTCATTCCACTTCAAATGGTTCCGTACGCATACTCCCAGATATTTTACAGAAGTAACTGCTACCAGTGTTTGTTCCGCTATCATATAATCATACAATAAAGGATCCTTATTTCTACGTATTCGCAATACATTATATTTGTCTATGTTAAGGGTCAGTTGCCACTCCCTGCACCAAGTGCCTATCCGCTGCAGATCTTCCTGCATTCGCTGCAATTTTCTATTGCTGCAACTTCTCTGTATACTACAGTATCATCCGCGAAATGCCGCATGGAAATTCCGATACTATCTACTAGGTCAATTAAATATATTGTGAAGTGATACTTAAAGCCACAAAGGAATTATAGACATTAGCTGTCAGTGGCACTGATTTTCATGAGTGGGCTCTTCTGCTTACTAGGTACTTGCGCTGATCTTACCCCATCTGGACACAGTGTTCACCGCAAGAACTACCATCGCACGCCTCCTCTCATACCCAAATTCCCAGCTTATGCCACACACTACTGTTGTAATGCCCTGCTCATTAGCCTCATTACTCGCGGTACCTCGCCGATTCCACTAACAAAGGAACCGCCCCATCGCATCCCTGTCAGATTTAGTTATAAGTGGCACAGTGGATAGGCCTTGAAAAACTGAACACAGATCAATCGAGAAAACAGGAAGAAGTTGTGTGGAACTATGAAAAAAAAATTTAATTTTTTTATATAATCAACTTCGCTCTCCAAAATTCCAGTACAAGTTCAGATTTGCTTGGACATATGAAGGATTTGACGGTCTACACACGGAAAAATTTGAAAACGCTAAAAACATATGTTTTAACAGAGAACAGGGAAAACTGTGCGCGACTGTGAAAGTGTTACATTCATTTGTTGCAGTTTATGTGACAAACTCTTATGTTTTCATCACTTTTTTGGGAATGATTATCACATCCACAAGAAAACCTAAATCGGGTAAGGTAGAAGAATCTTTTTACCCATTCGCCAAGTGTACAAATTTGGTGGGTCGACAACAAATTCCTGTCAAGTGACTCACTCGCCGTCACCAGTGTCGTATAGAACGTATCAGACGTGTTTTCCTGTGGAGGAATCGGTTGACCTATGACCTTGCGATCAAATGTTTTCGGTTCCCTTTGGAGAGGCACGTCCTTTCGTCTACTAATCGCACGGTTTTGCCGTGCGGTCGCAAAACACAGACACTAAACTTATTGGAGTGAACAGAGACGTCAATGAACGAACGGACAGATCATAACTTTGCGAAAATAAAGAAAATAAACTTTTTACTCGAGGGAAGACTTGGACCAAAGACCTCTCGTTCTGCAGCTGCTCACGCTAACCACGGGACCACGACGCACCAGAGCTTACTCTGTCCTTGATGTTGCATATCTTGTGCATGGACTACTCAGTTTGTATATTTTGCTTATTTTTTTCATAGTTCCACACAACTTCTTCCTGTTTTCTCGATTGATCTGTTTTCAGTTTTTCAAGGCCTATCTACTGTGCCAACTTATAACTAAATCTGAGGGGGGTGTGATGGGGAGGTTCCCTTGTAAGAGTTCGAGCTTGGTGAGCTACTTCACTGAAGGGATCATTGGCCGTCATCACATTACTCCCATATAGATAATTGAAGCTTGTGACTACTCATCGTAAATTCCAAAACAACAGCAGTTTCTCAGTAGCATTATGCATTTTTTTTAAAAAAAAGAGGAAATAAACATTTTTGCTTCGGCTGCCGGTTAATGTCAACACTCGGCTCTTTTATGACACCCTGTTAAAACACCAAAACGTGATTCGTACGGCAGCTTGTAATAAGGGGGATCAAGTTAGGCGTTATGAAGTGTGCGATACCGGATATTCGGAACTGTCGCTGTGGCGACACAGAAGTCGCCACTGTTCCAGTGCATCTGAAGTCACGCGCGCGCCTCTGCCGCTGAGTGACTGAGTGACAACACGAGTTCTCTTCCACCACCAGTTGGACACCTGCAGTGACCAACGGCGGAGTCGTCTCCGTTGAAGTCCTAGCTGAACACGTTTGCATTTCCGGCCTCATTATCGTCAACGGCGGCGCCCGCCATCGAATGATCCATTGCACTAATTATCGTCTGCTCAGGGTTGTTAACCCTTGTGTACCGCGTTGCATGTGGAGAAGTGACTACTTTGTTACCCAGAAAGGGTGTGGTCGTGACAGAGGAAAAGGGTGGTGTGACTGGCAGAGGGCCCATTGGCTCTCTTAAGTTTATGACTGTGAGTGCTCCAGCCTTATCAACTTCTGTATTTAATCGGAGGTCACTTCGAGGGCAAGTTACAAGTTTCGCTGACTGTGTTCATAAATGTGGATGCATGTCTATGTTAAGGAAAATATTTTATATTTTTATCTTATTGAGCCTTAATGTCATTCATGTCACAACAATATTTTCCATGCGTGCATAATTGAGGATTTATAAATTTGTTTACTCGACCTATTTTCCTATCGTGTCTTTCAGAAATTACTGTAGCTGTATACTGAAATTGCGGGGGAAGTTTATGACGTACAGTGTACCTGTTTCACTGTTTTAAAATTGTATTACTTTTAAACTGAGTAAAGGTTTGAATATTATTTTCATTTCATAGGGGTTCTGAAAATAAGACTGTAATGTGTTCTGAAGCCCTTCCACTCACTTCTTTTTTTTTTCAATCGCCATACTATGTTTGGTATACTCTGGAAACGCATATTATGTGATTACCTCTTCCAGACTCTTCTTCAGCACAGAATTGTCGTAATTGTAAAACTCCGTAGAACGTTTAGTTGGCATACCAAATTTTGGAAGTTACATTGTGAACAAATACATGCATTCATATTTTATGTTCCCGGATTGTTCGTATAAAAACTAACTTCACAGTTCGGATGTATTTTAGGTAAGAAAAGTGTATAATTGTTAGGAACAAAAAACATGAATAATTAAAAAATTAATACAGTTTTCGTACCTTTCATTCTCAAACAAGCCGTAAAAATAGGTTTTGGATGAAGAAAAGAAACTGAACAACAGTAAAAGCTATGTAGTATTTTGTAGATGTTTCAGCAATCAAAGTTTGTATATATACTAAGATGGTATCCGTTCTTTCGGACATCTTAGTAAATATATAGTTAAGGCTCACCGGCCACTTGACCATCTTCTTCTTCTGTGCGAATGCACAAACAGTGCCCGAACTCTTACGAGAATCGGCAACGCGCCGCGAGTAATGAGTATAATGGGCGGGGGCACTTCGAATGTAGTGCGGGACAATACGTTGAGAATGTGGATTTCGCGGTATCCTCTGTGTCCTCGTTGGAGCAGATGGATACCGGCACGGTAGCTCAGCGTGTTCGGTCAGAGAGCTGGTTGGCCTCTGGAACAAAACAACTGAGTCGAAAGATCAACAAACGAACTAAAACGGATGTTATGTGACGTGGGCAACGGTCAAAAACAACGATCAACAACGAACAAAACGCAATTTAAAAAAAATTCAAAGTTTGTATCTCAACACTAAATTAAAAATTTCGCATTGCAAGTCCATTTACTTTGTAAAATTAACAATATTACTCAATTTTCGTAACTATTGTCGCCGGCCGGAGTGGCCGAGCGGTTCTAGGCGCTACAGTCGGGAACCGTGCGACTGTTACGGTCGGAGGTTCGAATCCTGCCTCGGGCATGGATGTGTGTGATGTCCTTAGGTTGGTTAGGTTTAAGTAGTTCTAAGCTCTAGGGGACTGATGACCTGAGAAGTTAAGTCCCATAGTGCTCAGAGCCATTTGAACCATAACTATTGTCGCCTATATAAGTCGAAACTACAAAGGCTGTAATAGTATTTGTTTAAGATTCAAAATATGCTCGAGACACATATCACTAATATCAATATTTTTATCATTTTAGGAAGTTTTGTCATAATCAGCTCATTGTGTATTTTGTAACGAAGTTCAGTGTAATAAAGAGCAAAAATTGAATTATTGGCAGTGTTCTTCAGTTCGTAGCATTTTTTCATAATTTTAATAAACATAACAATTATATGTTCTCCGTCACTATTTACAACAGTCTGTCAGCGCCGAAGTAACATTTCGATTCCGCGACTGTATGAATAGCGTGGTTTCGAGCCCAAGAATTCGTCATGTTCCGAGCGGATTTTCATCTGGAAAGAAGTTCCTTCAAGGTTGTTCGATAGAGAGCGGAGAAGGTGAAAATCTGAGTGGGCAAGATCAGAAGAATAATGTGAGTGCAACATGACTTCCGACACCAACTCCAGTGTAGAGTTTTTAGTTAGTCTAGCAGAATGCGGGGCGAGCGTTATCGTGGAAAAGTATCACTTCACATCGTCTTGCTGGTCGTTGTTCTCGAATTTAGTTCGCGAGATGTCTCAGTTGTTGACAGTGAATTTCAGCAGTGATGGGTGCACCTCGGGAAAGCAATTCGAAGTACCCCACACCGTCGCTGTTCCACCAGATGCACACCATTATATTTTGTGGATGCGAGCAGGTTTATGTATGGGAAGTGGCTGCTTTGTTTGGGATCAACCATTTCTTTGTTTTCCTTATGCCACCATAAAGCCACCATTTCTCGTCACCAGTAGCGATTCAGAATAGGAATGGTCTGTGTTGTTCATGAGCCAGTTTATGAGGAACAAGCAGAGATGCACAGATGGCCACCCGTTGATTCTTGCAAGTTTGGCTTAGAGCAACCCGGTTTTTCTACATTCCCCATTGTATGCAAATGTCGCACGATGGTGGAATGACCGCATTTCATCACATTTGCCAGTTCTCTAGTACGCTGAGATGGGTCATTATGGCTGAACGTGTTTAAACAATCGTTAAATCCCGAAGGTCTTTCTGGACGTGGAGTGTCGTCAATATCAAAACAATCCTCTTTGAAACGAGAAAACCATTTTCTCGCCTTGCTGTGTCCAATGGTACTATCCCTATACACGGCTGCCTCCACTACTGACATTCCTCTACTGAGCTCATACACAGTGCACTCCACTTTACAGCGTCCAAATAGTAACAAATGGTTCAAAATGGCTCCGAGCACTATAGGACTTATGTCATCAGTAACCAAGAACAACCTAAGGACATCACACACATCCATCCCCGAGGTAGGATTCGAACCTGCGACCGTAAACTCATAGCAACCGTAACACCATCATGCAAAGCAAAAATCTATGCACCAGCCTAAAACAAGCCTGGTCTCGTCAACATTATTTTAGAAAATCAATTCATACACAGGATAACACGAGGCAGCGAACTGCAAATAAACACCCTGATGTTCTTGGAGGACGGCGATACAAAATCTTATTTTTTTGGCAGTGTAAATGTGAATATATCTTCGTTGACTTGAATTTTATGAGACATACAGGCGCGCGGGATTATCCGAGCGGTCTTAGGTGCTGCAGTCATGGACTGTGCGGCTGGTCCCGCCGGATGTTCGAGTCCTCCCTCGGACATGGGTGTGTGTGTTTGTCCTTAGGATGAATTAGGTTAAGTAGTGTGTAAGCTTAGGGACTGATGACCTTAGCAGTTAAATCCCATAAGATTACACACACACACACACACACACACACACACACTCACACACACACACACACACACACACACACACACACACACACACACACACACACACAAACACACAGACATACACTTGGGGAAAGACAAATGGTTCAAATGGCTCTGAGCGCTATGGTCATCAATCCCCTAGAACTTAGAACTACTTAAACCTAACTACCCTAAGGACATCACACAACACCCGGTCATCACGAGGGGAAAGACAGTCACTCGAATTTTGATCTTTCAGTTTCACGTCATTATTAGGCCCGATAGTAAGCGGTATGCCACAAACCATCCATCTGAGGTGGTACAGAGCAAGGCAGTAATGATTTAACCGGTTGTAGACAAGCAGCTGCGTGCAGAACTTTGGAGTGCACGTGTACCCCGAGTTGATCTGTGGCACAGTGGATGCTCAGCCTTCGCGAAGGGCGGCCGATCTTCTTAAGCCCGCGGCTCCCCCGAGCAGCGCCACCGTCACTTAAATTGATATGCATGGTTGTATATTTTTAATGGCTCCAGCCAATAGACGATATTCGCATACGGCGAGACGCGCGGGCGCGCCCTGTCCCTTCTCCCTGCCGTCTCGCCCTTTTTTGCATGCCGGGCTTCCCTTCCTTCGGCTGCGCTATGGAGGAGAAAACAAGGAGTGGGGGCGGATACATCTGGCATCGAAAATGACAATGCGCTGCACGCGGGCGCGGGCAGCGGACCGCGCCGTCACAACAAAAGGATGAGCCGAGCGAGGGCCGCCCCATTGACAAATGGCCTCCACTCCGCGCGCTCAGAGCCAGCCGTATCCCTCGGCTTCGAGCTCCGTGATTTATACACTCTCGCTGCGAAAACTTCTTGCCGCGACCTATGAATCTGAAATATTCCGTCCGCGATGAATAATCTAATTAGATGGATTTATCTCCAGACAACAGATCCGTAAATCAATCTTCCCCTGCTGCCGTACCAAAGCCGCAAAAGCAGAAGAACAAAGGCCTTCACAATCCGAGGTACTCTTAAAAATCCACACATTCACTTAAACTTATGTGGACGAAGTCAACAAATCTGTAACGTTTCCAATACGTTGTTGTGTATGTACAGCGAGGAGCACTTTGTCCCAGTTACGACGCGTCGCAGATTTGAAACGGTGCACATTACAAGTACACTGTCTGATCAAAATGTTCCGGACAGCTATTAGTAGACACTTGTAGGGTGTGTCCTCACCTTTCCCGTTTATGACGGCTTGCATTGTGCTGGGGACGCTTTCAGTGAAGTGTCTGGGTCTCTGTGGAGGAATGGCAGCTCATTCTTCCTCAGGAGTTGCAACCAGGGACGGTAGTGACGTTGGACGCTGGGGTCTGAAGTGACGCCGACATTCTCACAGCTCCCAAAGCTACAGTAAATGAATTCTCAGTTTCTAATAAACACAACCACCAGCTTTAGAAGGAATGACGACACTGAAAATTTGTGCGGAACCGGGGCTCGAACCCGGATTTCCCGCTTATCGCGAGCGGTAGCCTTACTATTTGGCTATCCGTGTATGACTATAAGCCAGAACCAAACTTCCATATGTCGTACATCACGTATGGTTTGCGCTGGCCGTTAGTCCTGCACGGATAGGCAAATGGTAAGGCGACAGATCGGGGTAAGGGAGAAATACGGATTCGACTCCCGGTCTGGTACAAATTTTCACTGTCGTCATTCCATTCTATAGCTGACGGTAGTCCCTATTCACAATTGTGAATTCATTTAATGTATTCCCTAACGGCTGTAGTCGCCGCAGTGCCCCTTCCTTTGGACATGCATGCGTGTCCAAAGGAACTTTACATCGAAATCAGAATAATACAGGCACTGCAATTTCGTATCGTACTCCCAAATATGTTCCATTGGGGGAACCATGGGTAGGCTGGTCAACTCAGAAGTGTTGCTATCCACGGACCATTCCCTCGTAGACGCTATTTTTCAAGAGCTGAAGGTAGTGATGTTGGACAGTCGGGTCTGAAGCAAAGTCGATATTCTAACAACTCCCAAAGATGTTCCATTGGCTTCACGTTGGGTCTCTGGGTAGGCTGGTCAGTATTGGAATACATTTTTCCGCGGACCAATCCTTCATAGATGCAGTTTATCATAACATGCAATGTCATACTGACATAGACGTCGTCTCCAGAGCCTTTATCTACGGTACACAGTATACAATGTTGTAAACTACACATACGTCTTCCCTCTTTTAGCGTTTTCTTAAGTGTAGTATGGGGATCACACCGTAACCAGGAGAAAAACCGCAATCCCGTAAAACCACGTCCTCCGCATTTCACTGTTGGCGCTACAAATCGTGGCACTTAACATTCCGCAGGCATTCGTCAAACTAAAACTTTACACCGTGTCGCCATAGGGTATAGTATGATCCGTCGCTCCAAATCAGTCATTTTCTGTCCTCAACAGTCTGGTTAAAATGGTTCAAATGGCTCTGAGCAGTATGGGACTTAACATCTGAGGTCATCAGTCCCCTAGAACTTAGAACTACTTAAACCTAACTTACCTAAGGACATCACACACATCCATGCTCGAGACAGGATTCGATCCTGCGACCGTAGCGGTCGCGCAGCTCCATACTGAAGCGCCTAGAACTGCTCGGCCACAGCGGCCGGCCAACTGTCTGGTAGCGTCGTTCTTGACACTATTTCAGGCATCACTTAGCGCAGAGTTGAGAAACCTGTGGCTTACGAGGAGCTATTCGAACATTATATTTAACTCCCAATTAATAGTCAGTGTGGTAGCGGGAATGCTGGTAGCACTTTGTAACTCACGAGTGCGTTTTCCAACCACGCTCAGTAATGTTAGACGGACCCTTCCTTCAGCACATAAGCTCTACCTGGAATTTTTTCATCTGTGGTTGTTCCTCCACGTTTTCAACTCACATTAACATCACCGACAGTCTACTTGACCACTTTTTACACATGGAAATGTCTCTGACGGATTTATTACTCGGATGACATCCAATGTCAAGTACTTGTTCGAACTCACTGACCTCTCATGGCTTACCCATTATTCTGTTACGACTTCACCGTTGACAATGCAATACTCCCCGCCTCCTTTTACGCTAACGCGCCCACCTCTCGTGATATCACACAGTCAATTTCGTATTACTTAGGTGTGTTCATATATTTTAGATATGTTAGTATATACGGACTGACGTCGTGTAAGTAGGCTGTTTATGTTTTCTTATTGGTAACGCCACGTAGCGCTCTATATGAAAAATCACTGGCTGTGCTGTGTGCAGTCTGTGGGTAGTTTGCATTGTTGTCTGCCGTTGTAGTATTGGGCAGCTGGATGTTAACAGCGCGTAGCGTTGCGCAGTTGGAGGTGAGCCGCCAGCAGTGATGGATGTGAGGAGAGAGATGGCGGAGTTTTGAAATTGATAAGACTGTCATGAACTGCTATATATATTATGACTATTAAGGTAAATACAGTGTTTGTTCTGTATTAAATTCTTTCATTTGCTAACTATGCCTATCAGTAGTTAGTGCCTTCTGTAGTTTGAATCTTTTATTTAGCTGGCAGTAGTGGCGCTCGCTTTATTGCAGTAGCTCGAGTAACCAAGATTTTTTTGAGGTAAGTGATTTGTGAAACGTATAGGTTAATGTTAGTCAGGGCCATTCTTTTGTAGGGATTTTTGAAAGTCAGATTGCGTTGCTCTAAATTATTGTGTGTCAGTTTAAGCACAGTCTTGTATAATTGTTCAAAAGGGGACGTTTCAGTCGTACTTTGATAATTCCTTGTATCCCTAGAGGAACTGCAGTTTTGGAGTGCTGTATAGCATGACGAATTTGTGTCAGCTGTTGATATCATTACCGGTCTTAAAAAATGGAAGTTCTGAATTAAAAAGGTACTACGTGACGTAGGTAATTTAGCGATGTATATCGTTACACATTATTCCAAATATCAGTGAGCGTGAAAAAAAAAAAGAAAAAAGAAAAGAGAGAAATTTGCCAAATTCGCAACAAAACGATTTTTCTGTGTAAAATTAATCCTGCAGCATCTTATGGCAGAAGAGGAGTTTGTTGCATTGTGTGGGAAGTGGCGCAGAAAATGGTCGACATAGTGTCCTTTCTGGTGATACTCCTGATGAACAAGTAGCAACAAACAAGGTGTTACATCAAGCGGCTCTCAAGGTGGAAAGGTTTTAGCTTTTGCTTTTTTCTCTGGGTCTGTAGTGCAGCGTTGTTCAGAACTGCTTCTGGAGTAGGAGTTTCCAAAAGACACCTATCTGTGGACTTTTTCTGTAATTTCCGAGCGTAGTTATCCAGGAAGACGATGTTGGACACTGGTCAACTGTACCCGAGAAGAGAGACAGATGAAAAACGTCGAAATTTAAGAGAAGTAAAACAGCTATCTATGAGAAATGTAACGTTCATTTGTACATAGAAAAAAAAGAGAAACTCTTACTGGATTTCCACTGTGTCGAAAGGTAAAAAATTCGTGTGTAAATCATATCCCAGAGAAGTGTACCTGTAATAAATGGGGCGCTAATATTTAATTCATTTGTATCCTTAAATATCTATATTACAAATATGTAACTATTCAAAATATATTATATAAACGTGGCTAATATGTATTTTTTGTGGAAATACTTTTCTTCTGAACTTTAAGTAAGACAAGTCTGGCTCTTATACTTTTTTTGTATTTGTTGCTTACTAATTCAGTCCATAGAAGATTAAAGGTCTAAGTATGGGATTCATTCTTCTCACTATCATCCGTCTCACTGTCGACTTCCAGTTCTGTCTACCGCCAGACCTAAGAACATCACTGCTGCCGCATGTTGTATGAAAGACGACTCTGACTGAATACCACGATGGAAAAATGTCCTGAATCGTAAACGAAACCCTTATTAGTCAAAAGTCGTCCTCCTATCACACCGAAAGTAGATTAGCGGGCACTTTCGAGAAACAGTTCATCCAACAACTGATAGTACCAACTCATCAGAAAACAATAAGGATCTCTTTTTAATCTTGGATGAGCATCTAAATAGGGAATAAACCGTTATTAACTAAGTCTCATTCTTAATTTCTGCTTATTTTCCGCAAGTTCCTTCAGTTAAGAGTATGCTTTCAATTTCAAATCTTGTTTTATCTGCGTGTCGTACGGAGGTCTTTGTCTCCCCCGTGCATTTTTCTAAGGTTCTTTTCTTTCTGTTAATTTCGTAATAGACGGACAATATCTGTATAGGCGTCCAACCTGCTGTCCCTCAGTTCGTTGGTAGTTTAAGCCATCTTCATTGCTCATTTCCTCTATCGAGACTTTTGGACACTTCTCGAACATCATGCCTAGAAGTCTTTTCCGTTGTGGCTTCCCTATTCTACATTGCTCCTAGACATGCAGGACACTGCATCAAACAAACTGCACGTACAGAGCGCAAGGTTTCGCGGTCGGCGTTAGTGTAACTGCTGACATTTGTTTTTTGGTTACAAGGTCGTGGTCCAAGGCATAATTCTACGACTAACGCTCCGTTTTCCAATGCTGGAGACATGGTCAAAGACTTCAATGACTCAGAAAGCAGTTACACCTCGAACTAGCTCAGCAAGCCGATCTGTGTGTATATAACCCTGATCTTCAAAGTAATATTTCCCGATGTTCGTAACGTCTTCTTTTTCAAATCTGTTTTACGTTGTGGACTTCTACAATTAATCTCCTCGCATGATTTATCAATAGCACAACTATTATTCTGCTACTCAAGTACTAATAGCTGGTAAGCTGCTTCAGATTCCGTCAACCTAGACGTAGTTTTGGTGGTATTGTAACTTTATTACATACAAGAATTTCGGATTTCTTCCTATTTACTTTTATGTTATAGCTTTCTGAAAATACGAATATCTTATTCATGATTCCTATGACGTTTTGGACACTGTTTACAGATGCGGCTGACACTGTACGTCATGTGCAAGTTCAAGCGTTTTCATGTTCTCCCCATGTATTGTTCCTTCAAAATACGTTCAAATTGGTTCAAATGGCTCTGAGCACTATGGGACTTAACATCTGTGGTCATCAGTCCCCTAGAACTTAGAACTACTTAAACCTAACTAACCTAAGGACATCACACACATCCATGCCCAAGGCAGGATTCGAACCTGCGACCGTAGCGGTCGCGCGGTTCCAAACTGAAGCGCCTAGAACCGCACGGCCACATCGGCCGGCTCAAAATAAGTAACCTTCCATTTGTTTGTTGCAGTTTCAATGTAAAGGGCGTCTCTTAAACGTTGCAAAAAAGTTCAAAAATGGTTCAAATGTCTCTGAGCACTATGGGACTTACTATCTGTGGTCACCAGTCCCCTAGAACTTAGAACTACTTAAACCTAATTAACCTAAGGACATCACACACATCCATGCCCGATGCAGGATTCGAACCTGCGACCGTGGCGGTCACGCGGTTCCAGATTGAAGCGCCTAGAATCGCACGGCCACACCGGCCGACTTGCAGAAAAGTGCAAGGGGAGGTGGGGCACATCATAAGGATCAAGAATTGCGCAGCAACCCATGGATATCAACGCCGCAGTCCACGGTTAGGTGGGTCTGTGCGCGAGAGTACTGGAGGCAAACGCCGTATGCTTGAAGATGTTCCAGAAAATGTGAAGCGCAGCATGTGGTTCCGCCATGATGGGACGCCTGCTCGTTTTGGACAGGCCGTTCGAGGGCATATGAACACGTCATTCACACATCGATGGACTGGGTGTAGTGGACCGTTTCCCTGGCCCCACACTCACCGGTTTTATATCGTCTCGATTTCTTTCTGTGGGCAGCCGTGTAATGTCCCACCTGTCGCTAGCCCGTCGAGTCTGAAACGGATGTCGTCGCCAGAACCGTGCGCGCAACTGCTTCTGTCAAAGGAGATCGCGATGTGTTCGAGTGTATCCGGCAGTTGCTGCTCCGATGGTCTCAGACATGCATGGCTTCTGATGGTGCAGACTTCGAGCATCTGTTGTAACATTAGGGATGTATTCGTGTCGGACACCATGTGTACTCGTTATGTCCAAAAAATGTTTTAAATAAATCGCTCTCTTGTTTCCTTTCCGATATTCGACCTCTGCTGCCATATTCTCCTGATATTTGCGGCCATATGTTGCTATGCAATTCTCAGTTCATATTATGTGGACAACCTCTGCTAGAAGTTTGTCGCTACATTTCTAGTGCACCCTGTATACTGCGAAGAGTAATAGGGAAAGGCTGTATTCCCCTTGAGCCGTGACGCTCGTTACTGGCGCGCTACTCTCTTCGATGTCCATTGTCGATCCTTCGATGTTTCTTATCTTTGCTTACTTTGTTGTTTTCCGCATTCGCGGGGCGGGGGCAGTTGACGTTTGCTCGGGCTACCTGCTGAGACGCCGCGAGGTACGAGGTGGGATGCAACCACGTATATGTGGAGTTGGTTGTACGCGGTCTGCCGGTTCAGGATGGACGATACGTGTTGGCTGCCTGCCTGTCTGCTCTCCTGATTTTGCTCGCCGTGCCTTGCGACCACCTAGCTTAGGTTGCTGCCTGGTGTATCGTACACGAGCCATACCGGACGTCCAGCAGAAGTTAAGCAGCCTTGTGTTTCTTTTAAAGAAAAGGAGCAAATGTATAAGACTTCTGAAACCAAGTTTGGTGGCCTCTTAAGTGTGGCCTTAGCGTTTACACTGCCTTTGGGGAGAGATAATTCTTTTAAATTTAAATAGTTCGGGTTCCCTGTCCTTTATAACCTTTTGGTGGTTTTATTTGATTTTTCTCTTTGTGGTTCCTTCCTTGTGCTTCGCTAAATGTTTACTGGTATAGTGGGAAGTGACTCCTGGTTAAGACTCGGGGAAGGTGTTTGATGTTACTGCCGCCTCCGGCATTCGTCTTTTCAATTTAGTGTTGTCATCCCTTCGAGCGACCTGGTGTTACTCCTCGTTAATTAATGCTGGTTTATGTGTACTTAATTTTGAATTGGCCAATTGAGTTAATATTTTGGAGCGCAATATAGCACAAAGGCAACCTCATAGGTACCACCTTGTGCCCCGGTCTAGTCCTTAACTTTCAGTGGAACGAGTTGGCTCCACTACCGGTTTTACTGATGTGCTCCCTTCAAAATCTTGTCTTGTACAAGTTTGCCCCATGTGTGACTGGGAACACAGAGATGAGCTTTAGTGTGACTTCAGTGTTAGTCAGTTAATGGAATCTTCATTTTGGCTTGGCTTCCACTGAAGAGTTTGAGTGGAGCATAGTGTGTTTGATTTGTTATTCATTTAATTACTGTAAGTTTGTTTATTTAATGGGGAGCATGACATTTAAAGACTGTTGGTATTAACTCCCCTAGTTGCTGGGTGTTGCTAATTCGTTACAAATGGCATACTACTCCGTGGCAAGGCTTTTGATTAGTTGGTAACTGTGAGTACAAATTCACGCTATTTATTTGTTGCCGAAATTGTTAAAATGTCTGTGTCGTGATTCAATCACTAGCTACGTGTTTGAGCTAAATTGACATAAACCTTAAAATATGGGCCAGCAAAAACCCCCAAGAGAACGAAGTTTTGTCACTGCTTATGTTAACCTTTACTGGGAGCAATATTACATGTAGTTAAATTTTGTCTTAAAATGTGTATTTCTCTGATGTCATAAATGAGTGATAAAAGAAAAAAGCAAAGGGGCCTGGTCCGTCCTATTGTGTCCGGTTTGTAACACGTATCACCCCTATTGATTTGAAAATTTTGTGTCACTATCTTTTATTTTCACAACTGGATCTGATTCTTGTGAAGCTACTTGATTGTATTCCTGTCTCTGTGATCAAAATTCATACTCATTAAACAAAAATTATTCCAATCTTTACTCTTGCCGGGTCCCTCCCCTCTTGGTGCAGCGGCAAAGAAGCACTGCCCCCTACCTGTACTTACGCCTTCGGCGCGGTCGCAGGCTTGCCCCGTACGGTCAACCTTTACCTTTCTGTTACGTGACCGCTTAGCACAGTATCTGCTATTTCGGCGTTTGTGAGATCTTTGGAAGGAACAGCAATATTACGATCTTGCGCGTTAAAACAATTTGGAGGATCGAATACTTTATACAGGGTGTCCAGAAAAGGACTCCCTGATTTCAAAATTAAATATCTCGAAAACAAAGATCGATAGAGGAATGCAGTAAACGGTATGTTTATTGTGAAAGCTGTGAGAAGTTTATACAGCAGTTTGAAATAATAGTTACAAAAGTTGCTAGCAGATGGCGCTATACGCTCTACAGCTCATATCAGCATACATAAGTAAACTTCTCACTCTGTATGACCTAATCACTGAGTTTACGTAGGATCAAACCTTCATAAGATTTTTTATTAGATAGTTCGGCAATACTTTACATTCCAATTAGCCGAATGCTTCTCATTGCCATCCTTACTCTCGTTTTGGCTTCATTTAGCATTTGTGTACTACTCCTTGACTTTGCTTAATTTCGCAGCAATTTTGTAAAACAGCTATTGGACCATGGTGGGTCATTACTATCCCTCACAGCCTTGTTCGATACATGAGTGTCGAACGTATATTATAATACTTTCTTGAGTATTACCTATTTGTGACCCTCATATTCGTCATGAAAACTGAGTATTGGGTACAGGATATGTACTTTCTCTGTAATATGTATCCTATCACTCTTGCTAACCAAAAATATTTTCCTACCTTATTTTAACAGTTATGTAATGTCCATAGACATTGACGCTATAATAGTATTTTTGATCGCTATTCTCTATTCATCACATGTTCAATAAGTTCGGGTGCTTTATTTAATGATGATGATGATGCTGTCCCATACACCTTCACAGAGCATAGGGGAACGATGCGGGAGACCCGCACCGCTGTACTGGGCGAGGTCCTAGTATAACACTACCGTCTACTACTGCTATACCATAACCTTAAAGTTGAAGGCAGGCCGTGAAATAAAACTATCTTGATAAAGCAATTATGGTACAAAGCAACAGAGCAGTGTTACCCTCTGTTATGTTGACCGTGTTGTACCTAACTTAGGTGGCTTATCAGAAGTGAAAGTCAGAATTATGTAAATATTCAAACAGTAACGAACAATAATTTACTTATCCACAGTGTCCAAATAATAATAAAGAAAACGGTCGCCAGCCTAATTAGGCATAAGAATGAGTAACATCCGTGTTGAAGAAAAAAGATGGACTAAGTCAAACTGAATGGCCTCAATAATGTTTCTATTAATACTCACTGCAGAATCGTAAATTGGACATAGGTTCAATATTACATTTCAAACATATTACTATCTGACATGAAATATGGATATAGTTTACAGAAAAATTAGTTATTGTGTATAGATTAAGTCTCTCACTACTTAACGCCGTTCTACTTAGAAGGAAAATTAAATGGAATTCACTAACAGATTATTTCTCACTGTCTTTTAAATAAAGAAACTGTTGTTTTTATAGATAGTGGTCTTTCTATTAATCGTTATCCAGCATGAGCACAATACACAAACTGTTGATCCTGTTACACCATTAATATGCACTTTTAATGCACAAGATGAATCCAATTTTGTACAGAATTGCACTTGAATAGCAAGAGTAATTGAAACTTGCTTTAGTTAAGTAACTTTGTGCATTTGAACTACTTTCAATGGAGTGGGGGGCCTTAATCTTGACCACTGTAGCAGAGCAAACTAAACACACTTTCAATACGCTAGAGAAACAAGTACTTAGCAAGCATGAACAAATAACTCTCAACAGTTGCAGTTCTGAACTTTTACTGCAAATGAAACACAAAATTGAGATATTTGTAAGATTTTTTCAACAAACTGCACTGTGATAATTTAATTTGCAGAACTCTATAAGCCACAGTTTTGAGAACATTCACTTTGCAAGTTGGCAACAAAATATTAATAAGCAGTTTTAATAGAAAAATTATTTTCAGCAAGCATCATTTACTACATTACTCAGTTTTGCTACATTAACTTTAACTTTGTTCCTTCTTACTAGCCTCAAATGGCATTAATTAGTAAACACTGGGCTTTCCTATTTTCATAATATGGACACTCGGCAAGCATTTTTGACATGGGAAGGATCTTAAGAGGTTGTGTGACTAGGGATGAAAAATCAAGGTAGGTATATGAGTTCGAGTATACGTTACCTTATATTTGCGCAAACTAAAACATGCAATGAGCTGATCCTTCACTTTACATATTTACAATTCCTTGGTTCCTTTTTTCAGTGATTGAGCAACGTGGTGGCGAGTGGATGTCGGTGGGTGGATTTGCAGGCGGAAATGCTGGACCCTGTCATTTCTTGGTGGCGATGATAGGTACCAATTCCAGAATAGTTCCAGCTCTTTATCCATCCATCCGAGGCATTCGAAAGCGGCACGGAAAGCCTCTCTCGGCACCAACACAAGACACAACTTTTACATGAGCAGTTGACAGTTTGGTAGCTCGTCCCCGACTGACTCTCAATTCCACCTTTTCTACCTAGGCCAACCATAATTTGCGGGCGCTGCATGCTTCCGTTCCCGAGGGGAACTACAACACCTTTTACATACAAAATAACTAAGAACCCTAAGTGAGGATCAGCAGTTGCATAACAACAGCCAAACATATTAATTAAAACAGAACATTTGCACATATTGGTATTTCTACAAAAAATTATTTAAACAAAATTATTGTTCCCTCCAAATGAGACAAAGAATTTAATCGACTCAATCCAACAACATTTAGAGAAACTCAACGATGTAACATTAAATAAAACAAAAAGGCAAAATAAATCATAGAGCATTAAAGCTATGGTGTTACACTAGTGGAGGTTGTTTGCCATTGCCTTCCTCCGACGGTAATGGGGATGAATGATGATGATGAAGACGACTCAACACCCATTCATCTCAAAGCAGGTGAAAATCCCTGACCCCACCTGGAATATAATCCGGGACCCCCTGCTCAGGAAGCGACACGCTATCGCGAAACCGCAAGAGACGGACGTTGTTTAATAGAAGGCCTAAGACATTGCCCTCAAGGTCAAAGACACTGCCCTCGCTCATCGGTCCTTTGAGCTCACTCGCCAGTCTAGTTATGTGTGACCTCCAGTTTGACGTAGATCGGGAAAAGGTTGAACTCGGTGGTTTTCGCAAACAGAATTTACTGCCAGAGCTGCAAAGATGGTGAAAAGTAATGAATAAAAACCCTCGAAGCCACGTAGGTCTGAACAAAGCGCTTTCAGTTTATATTGTGATAGTTATTCTTTGAAGTACTGAACCATACAACCTGTAACTGTTATATAGAAAAGAGGTGACCTCTCTCGCATGTGTAGCATAAGAGATTATTAATATGTTTTAAATTTATAAATGCCGTTTACAAATGATATAGTAAAATCTCTGACAAACTCATTGTAATATTAATCTACACAAAAGGCGTCTGTATACTGTATACTGTCAGTTCACCCCGAACAGGTATAATGAAATTGCCAGTGGGGATTATGCTCGCATTTCACTTATTCCCTGTCTTACCCTCCACCCCAAGCTAGTAGTGGTAAGGAAGTCCTGGTCAAAAGCAGATTTTTCCGGACAGTAAGACATATGTGTATATTCGAGCCCAAAGACATTCGTTTTGCTGTTTACTATATGAAACATTCTTCACATCGCGACCTAATGACGTATATTTTTTTCCAGATTTTTTTAGTTTCATTATAATTCGTCCAAACGTTCCAGAAGTACGTTTACATGTCACCTCGGCAATAGCAGTTGTGTGAGTACTTTTTTTGTCCTTAGTTATTTGCCTTAGGAATTCTTTTGTGGTGGGATGCCAGAATTATTCTATTCTGCTTTCAGTCCGTGTCACTTCGATTTGACGCGGCCAGAAAAGAGAGAAGAATTTATTCCTCAATTAATTGTTGGATGTATTCTAATAGGAGTTTTCCCCTACAGTTTCTGCCTTCTACAGTTCCCTCTACTACGATGCATGTTATTCCTTTATCCCATACAGCAGGCCCTATCATCCTAAACCTTTTCATGTCAGTATTTTTAATATGTTCCTTTCCTCGCCGATTCTGCGAAGAACCTCCACATTCCCTACCAGTTACCTTATTTTCAACATCCTTCTGTAGCGAAACATCTGACGAACTTCTATTCTGTTCTGTTCTCGTGTATCCACAGTTTATGTTTCAGTACCATACAATGCACTGGTTCAAACGTACATTCTCAGAAAATTCATCCTGAAATTAAATCCTATGTTTGTTACCAGTAGGGCTCTTGGCTAGAAATACCTTCTTTGGCTGCGCTAATTTGCTCTTTACTCCCTCCTTGCTTCGTCCGGTTTGGTTTTTCTGCTTCGAAGGTGGCACAGTTCCTTAACTTCATCTACATGTGACTGCTAATTTTGACGTTAAGGTTTTTACTATTCTCGTTTCTTGGTTCCTGACACTGTGAGCAGGAAAGCGACCTCTTACTGGAGAGGCTTATTTGCCCAGATCGTAATGTATATATTAACTTGCGATCTTCAGTCAGCTACACACGTAGACCATTGTGCCACCCTGTGTAGTGTACTGTCACTTAGCCATGAACATATAAGGACTCTTCAGGTCATCTACATACATTAGACCATTGTGCCAATCTATGTCGTGTACTGTCATTTCATCATGGTCATATTTGGGAACATGATAACTCGTATTCCCAAATAAGCCGAAGATTAAATAACAGTGCACAACATAGAGTGGCATAATCGTCTACATATACTGATAATCTGAAGATGGCTATTTAACTTTTGAGCCTCGCTAGTAAGAATATTACCTTACAATTTCTTATTTCTGTTACTTCTGTTGTGGCTTGGCAAGACAGCCAAGCCAGCAGGAGGAGGAAGCCGAAAGGCACGCGTTTAAGCTCACGCAGGCTGGCGTGAGGTCTGGAACAGTTAAAGGAATAGAGACTAGCAAAAAAAGGTACGTAGCTTCTGGAATACTTAACTTTAATCCATAATTGGCGAACATCTTCTGACGGTACATGCATCACAAAGTAAATAGCAAATGATGATGGTGCCTTGCTAGGTCGTAGCAAATGACGTAGCTGAAGGTTATGCTAACTATCGTCTCGGCAAATGAGAGCGTAATTTGTCAGTGAACCATCGCTAGCAAAGTCGGCTGAACAACTGGGGCGAGTGCTAGGACGTCTCTCTAGACCTGCCGTGTGGCGGCGCTCGGTCTGCAATCACTGATAGTGGCGACACGCGGGTCCGACGTATACTACCGGACCGCGGCCGATTTAAAGGCTACCACCTAGCAAGTGTGGTGTCTGGCGGTGACACCACAACTTCTAACTACTTTTCTCATTTTACGGGTTACTGCCAATCCATTTTCTGTATTCATTAGACTGCTCATTCTGTTCAAAAGATCCTGTTACTCTGTTTTACTTTCACTGGGGATGGTAATGTCAGTAGAGAATCTTATCCCTGATACCCTTTCACCGTGAATTTTAATCCCACTGTTTGACCCTTCTTTTATTTCTGTCATTAGTTCTTCCATACATATATCGAACACTAGAGCCGAAAGGCTGCGTACGTCTCTTACACCCTTTCTAATCCAATTACTTCCTTCTTGATCTTGCAGTCTTATTGTTCCCCTTTGGTTCTTGCACGTCCCCCCTGTTTCCCTCTAGTTTAGTCCTATTTTTCTAAGAATTTCATTCATCTTCCACCATCATACATTGTCAAAAGCATTTTCCAAGTCGATTTTTCTTCAGTCTTTCTACCATTACCTAGGGCAACGTCAGAACTGCCTCTCTGGGGTCCTTTCCTTTCTTAAAGGAAAACTGAATATCTTATCCCCATGCTAACTGTCTCCTGTTGTTGAGTCGTTGTTGTTGTCGTCTTCAATCCTGAGACTGGTTTGATGCAGCTCTCCATGCTACTATGTCCTGTGCAAGCTTCTTCATCTCCCAGTACCTACTGCAGCCTACATCCTTCTGAATCTGCTAGTGTATTCATCTTTTGGTCTCCCTCTACGATTTTTACCCTCCACACTACCCTCCAATACTAAATTGGTGATCCCTCGATGTCTCAGAACATGTCCTACCAACCGATCCCTTCTTCTAGTCAAGTTGTGCCACAAGCTGCTCTTCTCCCCAATTCTATTCAATAACTCCTCATTAGTTATGTGATCTAGCCATCTAATCTTCAGCATTCTTCTGCAGCACCACATTTCGAAAGCTTCTATTCTCTTCTTGTCTAAACTATTTATCGTCCACTCCATACAAATACTTTCAGAAACTACTTCCTGACATTTAAATCTATACTCGATGTTAACAAATTTTTCATCAGAAACGCTTTCCTTGCTATTGCCATTCTACATTTTATATCCTCTCTACTTCGACCATCATCAGTTATTTTGCTCTCCAAATAGCAAAACTCCTTTACTACTTTAAGGGTCTCATTTCCTAATCTAATTCCCTCAGCGTCACCTGAGTTAATTCGACTACATTCCATTATTCTCGTTTTGCTTTTGTTGATGTTCATCTTATACCCTCCTTTTAAGACACTGCTCATTCCGTTCAGCTGCTCTTCCAAGTCAGAACTGAATATCTTGCCCCCATGCTAACGGTCTCCTGTTATTGAGTCGTACAATGACTAAAGTGGGAAGGTTTGCACCATGAAACTCTTGAGATGTTAATAACATAATGGGTATTAAATGATTACACGTTAATACCATTCGGATGTAATGCCCGTCAAGTACATCAGTGTGAGACTTTTCGAATGTGGTAGTCTCCTAGCTGTACCAATAATAAAGGCCTACAGTTGGTACCGTACGTCCACTGACGGAGGCAACACCATCACCATGCATTCCTCTCCCCTTCCCCCACTAACCCTTTCCTATCCAAAAGATCACTTTTACCAAATTTATTGCTAAGACGTTTTCGCCTCGTTCTTGACCACAGCATCTTTTCCCCATACAGCCGCCAATAGCCCTGAGTCCAACGAACATTTTATCGCAGGCGTTATTTATGTCCGGCCACATGTCACCGATACGGAGTGCAGAGAAAAAAGCATCGGGCTGTCGCATATACGTGCGCAGTGCAAGCCAAATTGAGAGAAAGTGAAGGAAAGAGAAAATGGCAGTGCGGACGAGAGAGAGAGAGAGAGAGAGAGAGAGAGAGACAGAGAGAGAGAGAGAGAGAAAGATGAAGAGCAGAGAGAGAGGTGCGAACGCAGAGAGCACCCTGTTGGGGAGACACGGAGCGGTCACCGACACGTGTGATGATTAGCGTACATTGTGCGTGCGTCGCACAGCCCGCCCCGTCCCCCAACCGAACACACGCTCGGCTCGTTAATTAATTGGGGCCAGGGATTGGATTTGCTTCTGCGGCCGCCTCTGTTATCCCAGCGCGGAACGTCGAATCACCTCCCTCCCTCCTCACTCCTGCCGCGAAACCGATGGGCGCCGACACAGCCAGGTCCCTCTAACAGGTTGTTGTTGTTACCAGAGGCCCGTTTCTGCCTCAACGGCCATCAGAGCTCTCCTCCTCCCCGCAGATACACCCTCGTCCCACTTTTCTCTTTTTTCTACCCCACCCCAACCACTCCCCCAGAATCCCGTATCGCCACTGTCGCCTGTTTTTATTCCCGCCTCTCGGTTCGGAGTGTGTGACGCCTAGGCAATACACGCGCTGCTGCTACTTTACTGTCTCCCTGTTCTCCCTCTTTTTTTTTTAATTCCTCTGTCGGTGGAATGAAACGTGACAGTGCGGTTCGCGATCCGCCCTCTCGTTCGACGTCGACCTCAATGACCGCAGTCGCCGCGCTGCCCGTTTTGTTCGCGGTGCTCGCGATATATATTCGTCGACCTCCTCTTCCCCCCTCACCCCCCCCCCCTTTCACCATCCGCACTTTTTGCTTCATTCAGTGCTGCACGCCCGCTTTTCGCTTTCGCTCATTCGTTTTTCAGCACAGCGCCCCCCCCCCCCCCCCCTCACGGCCCCTTTTTGCCTTTTTCTCTCTGTCTGGTGATGGAATTGCTGACAAGGTGACACGGTTAAAGTGAGAGCCGCGGATCGGGGACAGCACGGCGCCGAGTTTTAATTGCTGCTGTGACTCTCCGTCAGATGGCGGCTCCGCCCGATTTACTGCGCGATACTCGACTCGCTTCGTCCTTATTTTTTTTTATTTTTCGGTCGCGGCTCGCTTAACCACAGCCACAGCACAGGCACCGCCCTTTATACTGTCTCCGTTTTGCTTCCGACACTTGCTGCCGCCGCGGAAGTGACGAACGCACGTGTTCTCGATGACTCCTGCCCTCAGGTAGAAGCGGGATATGCCGATGTACCTCATCTTGGAATTTTGCTTCTCTGCGCCATCCCATTACATCGCAGCTCAGAGAGAAAGAACGTCTCACAAAAGAAGAGATTCAAACGCCTTGGGTCCAATTCAACGGTGATAACCAGTGTAGTAGTTTGACAATTAGTTTCGGGATAGAGTTTATCTGACGGATTATAAAAACAGAAGGGAATAAGATGAGCGCTCAACGTCCTCTCCATTACACGACATCAGCAGCGTGGGCCTCGATCATCAGTGGAAGAGAACCACGCAATCGACAAGTATTTTCTTATTATTCTTCTTCTTCTTCCTCTACACTCCAAGGACTAGGCAGTGTTTACTGTACCGGCTTCAAAAACTGACCATCAGCTCCTTGACCTTCTTGGATACCTAGTTCCCTCAGGTTCTTCTTCTTCTTCTACACTCCATGGATTAGGCAATATTTACTGTCCCTGCTTCAAAAGCTGACCATCGGTTCCTTGATCTTCTTGGATACTTAGTTCCCTCAGGTTCTTCTTCTTCTACACTCCATGGATTAGGCAATATTTACTGCCCCTGCTTCAAAAACTGACTATCGGTTCCTTGATCTTCCTGGATACCTATTTCTCTCAAGCTCTTACTCTTTTTGTTATACACTCCATGGATTAAGCAATGTCTACTGTCCCAGCTTCAAAACTGACCATCGGTTCCTTGATCTTCCCAGATATCTAGTTCCCTCATGCCCTTAATACAACACTGTTTTGCGTCCGACACTTGCTGCCGCCGCAGAAGTGACGAACGCACGTGTTCTCGATGACTCCTGCCCTCAGATAGAAGCGGGATATGCCGATGTACCTCCCCTCCAAATCTTAGAATTTTGCTTCTCTGCTCCTTCCCACCACATCGAAGCTGAAAGAGCGTCTCACAAAAGCAGAAATTCAAACGCCTTGGATCCAATTCACTGGCGATATCCAGTGTAGTGGTTTGACACTTAGTTTCGGGACAGAGTTTATCTGACAGATTTGAGAAAAATGGTTCAAATGACTCTGACCACTATGGGACTTAACATCTGAGGTCATCAGTCCCCTACAGCTCAGAACTAATTAAACCTAACTAACCTAAGGACATCACACATATCCATGCCCGAGGCAGGATTCGAACCTGCGACCGTAGCGGTCGCGCGATTCCAGACTGTAGCGCGTAGAACCGCTCGGCCACAGGGGCAGGCTGAAAGAATTGAAAAACAGAAGGGAAAAAGATGAGCGTTCAACGTCCTCTCCACTACACGACACCAGCAGCGTGGGCCTCGATCATCAGTGGAAGAGAACCACGCAATCGGCAAGTATCTTCTTCTTCTTCTTCCTCTACACTCCAAGGATTAGGCAATGTTTACTGTACCGGCTTTAAAAACTGACCATCAGCTCCTTGACCTTCTTGGGTATCTAGTTCCCGCAGGTTCTTCTTCTACACTCCATGGATTAAGCAATATTTCTACATGTACATCTATATCCATACTCCGCAAGCCACCTGACGGTGTGTGGCCGAGGGTACCTTGAGTACCTCTATCGGTTCTCCCTTCTATTCCAGTCTCGTATTGTTCGTGGAAAGAAGGATTGTCGGTATGCCTCTGTGTGGGCTCTAATATCTCTGATTTTATTCTCATGGTCTCTTCGCGAGATATACGTAGGAGGGAGCAAAATACTGCTTGACTCCTCGGTGAAGATATGTTCTCGAAGCTTCAACAAAAGCCCGTACCGAGCTACTGAGCGTCCGTCTTGCAGAGTCTTCCACTGGAGTTTATCTATCATCTCCGTAACGCTTTCGCGATTACTAAATGATCCTGTAACGAAGCGCACTGCTCTCCGTTGGATCTTCTCTATCTCTTCTATCAACCCTATCTGGTACGGATCCCACACTGCTGAGCAGTATTCAAGCAGTGGGCGAACAAGCGTACTGTAACCTACTTCCTTTGTTTTCGTATTGCATTTCCTTAGGATTGTTCCAGTGAATCTCAGTCTGGCACCTCTTTACCGACGATCAACTTCATTCCATTTTAAATCATTCCTAATGCGTACTACCAGATAATTTATGGAATTAACTGCTTCCAGTTGCTGACCTGCTATATTGTAGCTAAATGATAAGGGATCTTTCTTCCTATGTATTCGCTGCATATCCTCCTGCATTTCAGTACAATTTTCCATTGTTACAACCTCTCGATATACCAAAGCATCATCCGCAAAAAGTCTCAGTGAACTTCCGATGTCATCCACAAGGTCATTTATGTATATCGTGAACAGCAACGGTCCTACGACACTCCCCTGCGGCACACCTGAAATCACTCTTACTTCGGAATATATTGATATTCCCAGATATCTAGATCCCTCATGCCCTTAATACAACACTGTTCTTGGAATAGTCTCCTTCGACATTCTGTCAAGATGCTTTCTCCAATCATTTCTATAGTTAACACTTTTTTCTTCGAAACACTTCATTATTAGATCTTCCCTCATTTTTTAATTATCAGTTTACACACTAACGGTACATCCTTAAAAGTGTCATTTCGGCAGCCTGTATCATGATTTGTAGCAGCTTTAATCGACGTCCATGTTTCTGTACGTAGAAAAAATTAGCACAGCCATTGCTTTGTAACATTTCATTCGTGTTTCCTCACTGAATTTAGTTTTCAGGCTTCGGTTTATCTTACCATATGTTCCTTAGAATTTGGATACTTTGTTTTTAAAATCCTTTTCGTATTTATTATTGATGCATGTTCCTTAGTAATTAAAACCCATGACTTCATCTAAGAGTAGTATAGTGTGACTGATTAAAACTTTAGTTCTAATACTATATTTACCTTTGAATACCACTGTTTATGTTTTGTTTATGTAACTGTAAAAACCATAATTCTTGCATGAATTCCGTAACATACATTGCTAATCGAAGCTCGTCATAAGTTTTACTTATAATAAGCTGATGATCAGCGAATAACATTGTCTTAAGCATAAAATTTGGATCAATACAAATGTCTCCGTTAATTTTATGCTTCCATTCTCTAAGCACGTCGTCTACACAACTTGGTTTATGTGAATCTTTTTACTACGCCCTACGTTTCCGACATATACGCTGATATCTGTGTCTTTATAGATACATTTTGATTCTGAAATTACGTGATTCAGATATTATAATTGAGTCATGACTTCCCATAATTTTTCTATGTTTACACAATTCAATGCTTTCTTGTAATAAAGAAAAGCTATATGAGTTTCGATGTTATAAGTCCGTCATTTTGCTATTATTTGGTTAACTGTGAAAGTGGCCTCTATTTTTTCCTACCACTAATAAAACATCTATGCTACAGAACGAAACTAGTGACGTCATCTCCATAGTATTAGCCATAAGTGATGTAGTGATATCAGAGTGATTTTTACTCACTGCAATTCGAATGCAGTGTGTTACCGCTGCGAGTTGCCAAAGGAAAAGTAAGTTTTTCATTCGCATCACCTTTAAGCGTCGACAACGGCCTACAACTATATGTCGTTGTAAGATTAAAGCTGAAAATTGTGGTGGCTATGTGCCCTGTGGTAGGTAAACGAGTATTTCATTAGACTAACAGGAAATCTTCGGAAAAAAGAAGAAATCTCAAGAAACTAAGATTGAAGTTCAGTAGTTATATATTTTTGTCTTTGAGTATGCGCAGCTGTACAAGAAATCTCTAGTTTTTGGTTCATCGGTATGTTTCCGCTTCTGCTCTCGCCTCTCGATTTCTTCCACATTAAGACTGGCACCTGTTGTCGAATTTAACATCTCCTTCTTTCTGCAATTTAGCTGTCCAAGTTTTCTAGCTACAATTAACTCCGCTCTAACTAATTATCAGCAGACTTCCAAATTCAACCTCATGTTACAGTGCAAATATAACCATTTAGTCGGCTGGACAATCAGAAGAGAATCGTCGCTGAAAGGAAATACAATTTTATTAGGAGCGCGGGAGTTCCTTAAAATTGTACGAGGGTTGGAACTTAAATCCGAGCGGTTCTAGGCGCTCCAGTCTGGAACCGCGAGACCGCTACGGTCTCTGGTTCGAATCCTGCCTCCGGCGTGGATGTGTGTGATGTTCTTAGGTTTAGGCAGTTCTAAGTTCTAGGGGACTGACGGCCTCAGAAGTTAAGTCCCATAAGTGCTCAGAGTCATTTGAACCATTGGAACTTAAATAGTGATAACTATTTATTCACAACCGGTGCAAAAGAGCTACATGTTTGCACCTGTTACTGTCCTTCAAAGTAGTCACCACCGTTGTGTAGAACCCGCTGCCAGCGATGTAGAAGGCGTAGCATACCCTTAGCTGAGCCTGTTCTGTTGATGGTGCGAATGGAGCGGTCTAAAGTTATGGTGATTCTCGTGTACGACTGTTTTGGTGTTATCCTAACGCATTACGTTCCTGCACGGCAGACCGTCAATGCACAGTATTACTGTTTGTTTTTAGAGCATAGCCTGCGACCAGCTTCGCGAAAGAAGCGGCGACACTTTCTGCGCAACCGACCCATCATTTTGCACGACAATGCGCGGGCGCATACAGCGCAAGCTGTGGCTGCTTTGTTGGGTCAATGGGACTGAGAGGTACTGTACCATCCACCATACTCCCCAGACTTAAGTCCTTGTGACTTTGATTTGGTTCCGAAGATGAAGTAACCACTTCGTGGCATTCGCTTCAGAACGGTTCCAGAGATTCAACATGGCAGTAGACCTCTCCATTTGCACCATCAACAGAACAGGCTCTCCTAACGGTATGCTACGCCTTCCACATCGCTGGCAACGGGTTCTACACAACGCTGGTGACTACTTTGAAGGACAGTAACAGCTGCAAACATGTCTCACTTTTGTATCGGTTGTGAATAAATAGGTGCCACTATTTAAGTTCTCACTCTCGTACATAAAGAACAAAGCACTTCCCCATTTACACTTGTGCCTGGAAAACCTCCCCAAATAATGCTCTGCGTGTACTTTCCCACACATCTAGTGGTCTCAAGGGTTTATACCTTTCGGAATACACGATGCTGCTTATTGTTATTCTTTTTCTGCCTCGTAGGACTTACATATTAATTACGACTCGATAACCTCAAAAAATTTCGGAACGCTTACAAAAAAGCGCTCTTAATAATGACCCAGCGACCATCATTGACTTGTCTACAGTACTATCGTCAAACAGGTGCAGGCACGAAGCACTGGAACGCTGAAGATTTTCTTGTGAGGTCAGGGCTTCAGATCACGTGCTAGAAATCTTCAACGACACTGTTGTCGCCCTCGGTGTAGTAAATCGTGATAAAATAACGCAGTAGTATAGCAGCTTCCGTGGAGCTGTTTGAAGAATAAGCTGAAGAATATCGCGACAATCTTGCTGATAGTCAGGATAACAGCAATGTCATATCAATAAAAGCTTTGCATCACCTCGGTTCCGAGAGATCCCGAACCTGTAGAGAAAATTGGAACAGAGATCAACATAAACATCATTTCCGCCCTTTCTATTGCTCATGAAAACCACACATTGCATGTTGTACCACCATACAGCGAGACCTTCAGAGGCGGTGGTCCAGATTGCTGTACACACCGGTACCTCTAATACCCAGTAGCACGTCCTCTTGCATTGATGCATGCCTGTATTCATCGTGGCATACTATCCACAAGTTCATCAAGACACTGTTGCTCCAGATTGTCCCACTCCTCAACGGTGATTCGGCGTATATCCCTCAGAGTAGTTGGTAGGTGACGTCGTCCATAAACAGCCCTTTTCAATCTTCCCCAGGCATGTTCGAGAGGGTTCATGTCTGGAGGACATGCTGGTCACTCTAGTCGAGCGATGTTGTTATCCTGAAGCAAGTCATTCACAAAATGTGCACGATGGGGGCGCGAATTGCCTGCCGTCCATGGAGACGATTGCCTCGCCAGTATGCTGCCGATATGGTTGCATTATCGGTTGCAGGATGACATTCAAGCACTGTACAGCCATTACGGCGCCTTCCATGACCACCAGCGGCGTACGTTGACCCCACATAATGCCACCCCAAAACAGCAGGGAACCTCCACCTTGCTGCACTGACATGACAGTGTGTGTAATACATTCAGCCTGACCGGGCAGCCTCCAAACACGTCTCCGACGATTGTATGGTTGAAGGCATATGCGACACTCATCGGTGTCGAGAACGTGATGCCAATCCTGAGCCGTCTATTCGGCATGTTGTTGGACTCATCTGTGCCTCACTGTATGGTGTCGTGGTTGCAAAGATGGACCTCGCCATGGGCGTCGGGAATGAAGATGTGCATCATACAGCTTATTACGCACAGTTTGAGTTCAAACACGACGTCCTGTGGCAGTACGAAAAGCATTATTCAACAAGGTGGCGTTGCTGTCAGAGTTCGTCCGAGCCATAATCCGTAGGTAGCGGTCATATACTGCCCTTGGGTGGCCTGAACGAGGCATATCATCGACAGTTCCTGTCTCTCTGTATCTCCTCCATGTCCGAACTCCTAGACGTCAGGACAATTCCATTGTTGAGAGCCCTTTCTGGCGCAAAGTAACAATGCGGACGTGATCGAACAGCGGTATTGACCGTCCAGGCATGTTTGAACTATAGACAACACGAGCCGTGTTCCTGTTTCCTGGTGGAATGACTGGAACTGATCGGCTGTCGGATCCCGTCCGTCTAATAGGCGCTGCTCATGCATGGTTGTTTACGTCTTTGGGCGGGTTTTGTGACATCTCTGAACAGTTTAAGGGACTGTGTCTGTGATACAACATCCACAGTCAACATTTATCTTCAGGAGCTCTGGGAACTTTTTTTCATGTACAGGATGATTCACGAAGATAGGCAAATATTTTAACATATTATTCTACAACTAAAACTAAAGAAAAAAGTTCATATAAACATAGGTCCGCAGATTTTGCATAAAAATGAGCATCTTCGCTAATACGAAGCACCGTTAAACAATAACAGTTAAAGTAAAGCTCAATTTCCATTCACTTTGTTGTTATTGATCTGTTATATCTAATAAAACACGTCCCAGACGTATCTGCAGTAGTTTTCCAGAACATCCGGAGGAGCAAAGAAGTGATTTCGTAAATTTTTTAATTTATTAATTAATTAAGTCAATCTGTTTTTAAATTCCAGACAACTGCACAAAGATTTCAAGAGAAGTTCTAGAGAGTTTAATTTTGGAAAAATGATGGTAATAACGTTAACCGAAACTGTATGAATGTGCCAGATAATCTGCTTTTATTAAAACCATAGCACACGTGAATTTATGATAAACTGAACAATACAGAAAACTAACTCGTTTCAAGGTTAGTAAACGACTGGAACTATTCACTAACGGTTGCCAACAATGACATAAGCCTTTCTACATTCTTAAAGAAAAGTGAATAAATTTACTTGTATGATAATCTTTGCGTTCTGGATGTCCTGGGAAACTAATGCAGATACACGCCTGGGATGTATTTTACTAGATTCACCACACTAGTACAACAAAACAAATGGAAATCTTGCTTTACTTTAACCTCGTACAGTTTTGCGATGGCTTCATAATAGCGAAGTTGCTAAATTTCAGGCAGAATCTTTTATTAGATGTAACTCCGTAACTATAAATTTACGAAACTATGTTTATCTGAACTTTTTTCTTTAGTTTTACTTTTGGAATAACATGTTAAAATATTTGCACATCTTCGTGAATCATCCTCTTGCATAAGCATCAAACGAAAAAATCACAAAGAACGAAACTCGTCTAGCTTGAAAGGGGAAACCAGATGGCGCTATGGTTGGCCCACTAGATGGTGCTGCCATAGGTCGAACGGATATCAACTGCGTTTTTTAAAATAGGAACCACCATTTCTTATTACATATTCGCGCAGTACGTAAAGAAATAAGAATGTTTTAGTTGGACCACTTTTTCCGCTTTGTGCTAGATGGCGCTGTAATAGTCACAAACGTGTAAGTACGTGGTATCCAGTGCGGACGGTATTTACTTCGTGATACATTACCTGTGTTAAAAATGACCGTTTACCAATTGCGGAAAAGGTCGATATCGTGTTGATGTATGACTATTGTGATCAAAATGCCCAATGGGAGAGTGCTATGTATGCTGCTCGGGATCCTGGACGACATCATCCAAATGTCCGGACCATTCGCCGGATAGTTAAGTTATTTAAGGAAACAGGAACTGTTCAGCCACATGTGAAACGTCAACCACGACCTGCAACAAACAATGATGCCCATATAGGTGTTTTAGCTGCTGTCGCGGCTAATCCGCACATCAGTAACAGACAACTTGCGCGAGAATCGGGAATCTCAAAAACGTCGGTGTTGAGATTGCTACATCAACATCGACTGCACCCGAACAATGTTTCTATGCACCAGGAATTGCATGGCAACGACTTAGAATGTGTTGTACAGTTCTGCCACAGGGCACAAGAGAAATTACGGAACGATGACAGATTTTTTGCACTCGTTCTATTTAGCCACGGAGCGTCATTAACCAACAGCGGTAACGTAAACCGGCATAATATGAAGTACTGGGCAACGGAAAATGCACGATGGCTGCGACAAGTGGAACATCAGCGACCTTGGCGGGTTAATGTATGGTGCGACATTATGTGAGGAAGGATAATTGGCCCCCATTTTATCGATGGCAATCTAAATGGTGCAATGTATGCTGATTTCCTACGATGTACTTCCAACATGATGGATGTCCGGTACATAGCTCGCGTGCGGTTGAAGCGGTACTGAATAGCATATTTCATGACAGGTGGATTTTTCGTCGAAGCACCATACGATGGCCCGCACGTTCACCAGATCTGACGTCCCCGGATTTCCTTCTGTGTGGAAGGTTGAAGGATATTTGCTATCGTGATCCACCGACAACGCCTGACAAGCGTCAGCGCATTGTCAATGCATGTGTGAACGTTATGGAAGGCGAACGACTCGCTGTTGAGAGGAATGTGGTTACACGTATTGACAAATGCATTGAGGTTGAAGGCCATTATTTTGAGCATTTATTGCGTTAATGTGGTATTTACAGGTAATCACGCTGTAGTAGCATGCTTTCTCAGAAATGATAAGTTTACAAAGGTACGTGCATCACACTGGAACAACCGAAATAAAATGTTCAAACTTACCTATGTTCTGTATTTTAATATAAAAAAAATCTAGCCGTTACGAACTGTTCGTCTAAAATTGTGAGCCATAAGTTTCTGACTGTTACAGCGCCATCTATCACAAAGCGAAAAAAGTTGTCCAACTAAAGCATTCATATTTCCTTACGTACTACACGAATATGTAAGAAAAAATGGGGGTTCCTATTTAAAAGAAACGCAGTTGATATCCGTTAGACCTATGGCAGCGACATCTAGCGAGCCAACCATAGCGCCGTCTCGTTTCCCCCTTCAAGCTAGACAGGTTTCGTTCTTTGTACTTTTTTCGTTCGACGCTTATTCCGTGAGACATTTGACCCGGTCACGATCAATGGACCACGAGAGAGAGTGAGAGATAGAGAGAATGATTCACGAAGATTCTACAAGTAAAACTAAAGAAAGAAGTTCAGATAAACACAATGGCGTTAACGCATACAGTTGAAAGTATACTATACTAGGAGCAAAAAGTCTCAGTAAATATAGAATGTATACCTGAAGAGGTATGAGCAGTTGCTCATCTTTGCTACTTTGAAACACAACTCTTCTAATGATCAAGTGCTCGTAACTTTTGAGGTATGCGTTTTAGAGTGCATGCTTGCTGGACAGTTTTTTTTCTTATTTTGGTCCGTAATGCCACTTCCCAAAATATGGAAAGCAAGTAACTTGCAGTAGAAGAGATTTGTTTCACAGTATCCAAGATGAAAAATTGCTTGTAGCTCTTAACGTATGCATTTTCGATGCTATGTTTAGTGAGAATTTTTTGCTTCTAGTATCGTGTACTTCAAACTTTATGAGTTAATGGATGATACACCCTGTGTGTGTGTGTGTGGGCGGGGGGGGGGGGGGGTTGTTTGTTCTCTGTAATTGTGGAACTTGATGGGCAATTTCCACCAAAATTGGTGCCTGCCTTCTCGACAATAATAGTGATAAAAAAATCCCAAACTTCTTTGAGGTTGACAGTTTGAGGTGGGAACTAGGACGCCTGTTTTCAGCCAAACTTGGTATTTATACGAAGTACAGCACCGATACTAAAAAAATGTGGGTTGAAACTCCGTTACACTTGTTGCATTGTAGGCAGAAATCGGAACAGAATAATTACGTGCAAAAGGTAATCAGTAGCTTCAAACGTCTATAGCAACTTAAATAAATACCAAGACATTTATGTCCCACAAACTGGATATGAAATACTGAATGAATAACTTGTCTTTGGGGATGGGGCTTGGAATGCAAAGGGGTGACTTATCAGTAGTGGAAAATTTTCGGTATTACTGTCAAAACCACAGCTTTCGTATTCGGAGGAAGTATCGTTCGCACAGTAGGGGCAGTCTGTTACGTACTGCGGACAGGGTGTGAAATCGACAAACTTCTCCAGCTGGAATCTTTATAAGCTGAGTGGCCGTAGACTTTACCCATTGGAGGCAGTATCGGTATAATTCTTCTGCCTTACTACATTATTACACGATATTCAATTCACAAGGTTAACTTCCCCACAGATTTAGTTATAAGATGGCTCAATGTTTAGCCCGTAAAAAACTGATTATAGTTCAAGCATGACAACAGGAAGAAGGCGTTCTGAACTGTGCAACAAGAATTAAAACAGAGACAATGAACGGTCCAAGTTCAAGATATGTAGCACCGAGCAGACCTGCGTAGCCACTGCGTCGTTGTTATGTATAGTATGACAACTGCCAGTACTATAAAAGGAGAAAAGACGCGTCAACGGCCGGAGCCAAAGTTCGTAATTTTGTGAAAAAAAGTTGGGGGACGAGCGAGATTTGAACACGGATCTCTCCTTTCACAATCCAACACCGTGACCACATAACTACCCCGCCGTAACAAGGAAATTTTGCTCGATGCTTCACATCTTGAGCTGGGGCCGTTCAATGTATGTATTTTGCGTTATTTTCCACTGTTCAGTGCACCTTCTTTATGTTTTCGTGCCTGATCTGCGTTCAGTTTTTGAGGGGCCACCCAGTGAGTCATCTTATGACTCAATCTGACGGGGGATGCGATGGGGATTTTCGTCAGAAGAATTTTACGGCCAGTCCATATCATATAAAACTGAATTTGTGACTCTTGTATATTCTTCTCACAGGAAACTACGTCTACGCGTCTAGTAAAGTGTAAAATTTTGTATTCATGATTCCAACGAAGTTGCCTATTGATGCACCACTTTGCACTCTGTCTAGATTTGATTGAATACTTGGGCACCTTTGCCCAGACCACATTGTTACAGCAGGTAACTGCATCATCTGAAAAAAATTGCCTGAGGCTAGTAACAGTACCATCTACCAGGTCATTAATATTAATTAACACCAAGCGTCCCAATACTTGTCCATGGGGCGCCTCTGAAGGACCTTTCTGATCCGAGATGCGAAGCGATCTCCCTACCAAGAAATGATCAGCTGAGTGCAGATATCGTTCCATACCCCACATTATCGTACTTTGACGATCTCTGGTGTGGTACCGAGTCAAATTCCCTTCGGAAGTCAGAAAACACAGAGTTTGCAAGCCCACTCTACACTGATAATGTCCCGCGAAGGGATCGGAACGTAGTCGTCTGATCAAGTACAGGGTTATTACAAATGACTGAAGCGATTTCACAGCTCTACAATAACTTTATTATTTGAGATATTTTCACAATGCTTTGCACACACATACAAAAACTCAAAAAGGTTTTTTAGGGATTCGCAAATGTTCGATATGTGCCCCTTCAGTGATTCGGCAGACGTCAAGCCGATAATCAAGTTCCTCCCACACTCGGCGCAGCATGTCCCCATCAATGAGTTCGAAAGCATCGTTGATGCGAGCTCGCAGTTCTGGCACGTTTCTTGGTAGAGGAGGTTTAAACACTGAATCTTTCACATAACCCCACAGAAAGAAATCGCATGGGGTTAAGTCGGGAGAGCGTGGAGGCCATGACATGAATTGCTGATCATGATCTCCACCACGACCGATCCATCGATTTTACAATCTCCTGTTTAAGAAATGCCGAACGTCATGACGGAAGTGCGGTGGAGCACCATCCTGTTGAAAGATGAAGTCGACGCTGTCGGTCTCCTGTTATGGCATGAGCCAATTTTCCAGCATGTCCAGATACACGTGTCCTGTAACGTTTCTTTCGCAGAAGAAAAAGGGGCCGTAAACATTAAAGCGTGAGATTGCACAAAACACGTCAACTTTTGGTGAATTGCGAATTTTCTGCACGAATGCGTGAGGATTCTCTACCGCCCAGATTCGCACATTGTGTCTGTTCACTTCAAAATGTTTCTTCATCATTGAAAACAAGTTTCGCACTGAACGCGTCCTCTTGCATGAGCTGTTGCAACCGCGCCGAAAATTCAAAGCGTTTGACTTTGTCATCGGGTGTCAGGGGTTGTAGCAATTGTAAACGGTAAGGCTTCTGCTTTAGCCTTTTCCGTAAGATTTTCCAAACCGTCGGCTGTGGTACGTTTAGCTCCCTGCTTGCTTTATTCGTCGACTTCCGCGGGCTACGCGTGAAACTTGCCCGCACGCGTTCAACCGTTTCTTCGCTCACTGCAGGCCGACCCGTTGATTTCCCCTTACAGAGGCATCCAGAAGCTTTAAACTGCGCATACCATCGCCGAATGGAGTTAGCAGTTGGTGGATCTTTGTTGAACTTCGTCCTGAAGTGTCGTTGCACTGTTATGAGTGACTGATGTGAGTGCATTTAAAGCACGACATACGCTTTCTCGGCTCCTGTCGCCATTTTGTCTCACTGCGCTCTCGAGCGCTCTGGCGGCAGAAACCTGAAATGCGGCTTCAGCCGAACAAAACTTTATGAGTTTTTCTACGTATCTGTAGTGTGTCGTGACCATATGTCAATGAATGGAGCTACAGTGAATTTATGAAATCGCTTCAATCATTTGTAATAGCCCTGTACTTTTGCGACCTACTTAGATTGGAGGCAGATAAAAGACGCAATTATACAGCGCAGTATGTACGATACGGCAGTCGATTAATACATGGAAAATGTGTCGAGTAGGTCATAGCGGCCTACAGCCTGCAGCGCCGAAATAGCAATTAAAGGACCGTATTTAACGCGACACTACTTCGCAGCGACGATTTATCACTCCATAAACGTATTCAGTTTCTTTGCGACAGATAACATACTTGATAATTCACCGCTTAGCAAATGAGCAATGTATCAAAGGACATGCGACATGGCACTTCCTCTCAGCCGTCAAGCGAGAATTCATGAGCGATACCGCCGTGCTTGCATCCAGGATTGTGCGTGGCGTGTCGTGCTACTGCTGGCCATGTTCCGCTTCAGTCCGCTGTTTCCAGTCTGGCAACACTCCTCGCATGACAGAAGCCAAAATCCTAGCACCTGACCCAAATACCTCACAAAAGAACTACATCGCACCCGTTATCAAACTCGTAAATGGAATTCACACAAGCGCCATGTTAAAAAGTTTTTCGATTTATAGAAAATTCGAAACATTATCCTGATGACGGAATAAGCAGACGTAAGTGGTTATTACAAAACCAGCCCCTAATAGACATCAAGCGCGTAATATATCTTCCTGAAAAACCATGCACGGAAACGCAAAGTACAATGTTCACTGTGATTTACCATAGTTTCTGTATTAATTGTACTAAAATTTCTGCAAAAATTAACAATTCTAGCAAATGCTGAAGGCAAGTAGTGCGCTGTCCATTATAATTATCCGGGCTGTTATGCCGTGGTCGGTTGATGAATTCTTTGATGATTCCCAACGTTTCGTCTCCGACTGCGGGAGACATCTTCAAGGGGGTCCGTAGCTCGATGTAAGGTCCAACACACCCACTGGCTCGTTACTGACTGCCGCTAAATTCCGTGTCCGCGCGCTCCCGAACCGCGGCGTGACGTCACGTGTTTTGAAAACGTCAGTGCAATTGGCCGCTGTCCGTCGCCGTCGATCGCCGTTGCCATCACCCAGTAGTGGACGGGTGGTACACATCTTCTTTAACACCGGCATCCATATACCGTTTAATTTCACGCCCTCCTGCTTTCGGTTGAAATTATTTGGGTGTTTAGCGATTTCGATTGCCTCCCTGTATAGCCTTTCGTAACATCCGCTTGTGACCGCTAGTACTTGCGTCTCCTCGAAACAAATATTGTGGTTCCCTGGCTGGAAAGCATGCTCCCCAACAGCTGATCGTTCCGTTTCTCCTCTTCCACAATTTCTCTTGTGCTCTTTCAAACGTTTAGAAACAGTTCTTTTGGTGGTACCCACATAAACATCACCACACCTGCATGGAATCCTATATACTCCAGCTTTTTCCAATGGTTTGCAAGCGTCCTTGGCAGGCTTAAGGCATTCCTGTATCTTCCTGGTGGGCTTGTAAATTACAGTAATGTTTCGCTTCGTCAAGATCCTCCCTACTCTTTCCGTTACATTTTTAGCAAACGGCAGGAAAACCTTAGATTTTGCAGTAGCCTGTACGTCATTATGATTTCTGCGTGGCTGCCTCAACGCACGTTTTATTTCGGCGGACGAATATCCGTTCTTAATTAGTGCATTGTGGAGATGTTTCATCTCAGCGTCGAGCAGCTCAGGTTCACAAATATTTCTAGCTCTGTCCCGCTTCTGTTGTGGGTGGTGGTTCGAATCCCGGTGCAAATAACGGTCCGTGTGCTTGGGTTTGCGGTACACTGAGTGGCCCAAACTACCATTTTCGTTTCTAAAAACAAGCACATCGAGGAAATGTAATTTGCCGTCTACCTCCTCCTCCATTGTAAACTGAATTCTCGAGTTTATACTGTTCAGATGTTCGTGGAACCGGCTTAGTTCCTCCCTACCATGTCTCCACAGCACAAACGTGTCATCCACGTATCGGAACCATACGTTTGGTTTTTTGCTCGCAGTACCTAAGGCCTGTTCTTCGAATTTCTCCATAAAGAAGTTTGCAATTACGGGACATAGGGGGCTTCCCATAGCCACGCCATCCGTTTTCTCATAAAACTGTTAATTCCACTTGAAGTATGTGGTCGTCAAACAACACTTAAACAGTTCTAAAATATCGGCAGGAAAAATTCGATCCAGCTGTTCCAATACATCATTAAGTGGAACCATGGTAAACAGCGATACCACAGCGAAGCTGATCAATATGTCCTCCGGCTGGACCACTATGCCATTCAATCTGCTGATGAAATGTGTCGAATTCTTTATATAAGAGTCCGAACGGCCCACATGTGGTTTTAACAGCGTAGTCAAAAACTTGGCTAACGAGTAGGTGGTCGAACCAATGGCACTTAGAATCGGTCTTAACGGCACATTTTCTTTATGAATTTTCGGCAACCCATAAAGCCTCGGTGGTAGCGCAACCGAATTGCAGAGACCTTTCTGTACACTCTCTTCAATGGAGGCCTTTTTTATTAACCGCGACACAGTTCTGAGAACGTTGTTAGTGGGGTCCTTATTCAGCTTCCTATATGCTTGCGGATCCAGTAGATCAGTAATTTTACTCTGATAGTCGGCCACATCCATAACCACCGTTGCGCTTCCTTTGTCAGCTGGGAGAACCAAAATACTATCGTCGTCATTCAGGAGTTTTAAAGCTCTTCTCTCACCCACAGTTATATTACTTTTCGGCGGTTTTGCATTGGCTAATATTCTCAGTGTTTCTATACGGATGTCTTCAGCTGTTACAGAATCCACACTGCGAATTCCTGCTTCTACACTGGCTATAATTTCTTCCGTGGGCACAAAACGCGGACTAACAGCAAAATTTCCTCCCTTGGCAAGCACAGATGTCTCATCGTCAGATAACGGACGTTTGGACAAATTGATAACGGTCCGGGAAACGTCTAAATGCCGAACAGTCTGATAAGGTAGCAAATTATCACACTTCTTCTTCTGTCTACTAGACGTTGTCAACATACGCTTCCCCATGGTATCATGCAGTAGTCTATCAATTTTATCCCAGTCACCGCTGCACAGTTTATTACTGATCGTAATATGGAGAGACATTAACTTACAGTTTTTGCTTGCCAAGTCCCGTCGGGCCTGCTGAATGCGCTCTCGTAATAAGGCCTCCTCAGTCCGTTTGATTATAATTATCCGGGCTGTTATGCTGTAGTCGGTTGATGAATTCTGTGATGATTCCCAACGGCCACAAGCGGATATTACGAAAGGCTATACAGGGAGGCAATCGACATCGCTAAACACCCAAATAATTTCAACCGAAAGGAGGAGGGCGTGAAATTAAACGGTATACGGATGCAGGTGTTAAAGGAGATGTGTACCACCCGTCCACTACTGGATGATGGCAACGGCGATCGACGGCGACGGACAGCGGCCAATTGCACTGACGTTTTCAAAACACGTGACGTCACGCCGCGGCGCGGGAGCGCGCGGACACGGAATTTAGCGGCAGTCAGTAGCGAGCCAGTGGGTGTGTTGGACCTTCCATCGAGCTACGGACCCCCTTGAAGATGTCTCCCGCAGTCGGAGACGAAACGTTGGGAATCATCACAGAATTCGTCAACCGACCACGGCATAACAGCCCGGATAATTATAATGGACATGATATTTCCGGCCGTGAAAGTCTACATTTTAGTAAGTAGTGCGCTACTCATACAGTGACTATACGCTAAAAATTAATATTTGAATAGAAAATCACATATTTGTCTCCAAAAATTGTTAATTCACGATACCATATTAATACACATGGCACTCAGAGTTCCAAGATGGAAGAAAACCAAAAATCAAACAACGGAGAAAGACGGAGGGCGGGTGCATTGTTACCGATTCCACACAGGCTGATTCAAGTAATTCTGTCTTACCTGATGTTGACGACATCTTGAGAAAGCGGACACTTTTAGTTGATCCTGGTTAAAGACGCAATGCAGAACGGTATGAAATAATGTTTACTCGTTGATAATTATTAAATTATATTTGACGACGAAGAAAAACTGCAAACCACTGTCCACAAGCTAGGCTTACTGTGTAAAGAATATACACTGAAGCGCCAAAGAACCTGATATAGGCATGTGTATTCAAATACAGGGATGTGTAAACAGGCAGAAGACGGCGGTGCGGTCGGCAACGACTATATAAGACAATAAGTGTCTGTCGCATTTGTTAGATCGCCTACTGCTGCTATAATGGCAGGTATCAAGATTTAAGTATGAACGTGGTGTTATAGTCGGCGCACGGGTGGTGGGACACAGCACTGTCGAAGTAGCAATGAAGTGAGGATTTTCCCGTACGGCCATTTCACGAGTGTACCGTGAATATCAGGGATCCGGTAAAACATCAAATTTCCAACATCGCTGCGGCCGGAAAAAGATCCTGCAAGAACGGGATCAACGACGACTGAGGAGAAACGTTCAACGTGACGGAAGCGCAGCCATTCAACGAAACATCCTCGATATGGGCTTTCGAAGGCGAAGGCCCATACGTGTTCTCTTATAACTCCACGGCACAAAGCCTTATGCCTCACGTGGGTCTGTCAACACCGACATTGCAGTTTTGGTGACTGGAAACATGTTGCCTGGTCGGACGAGTCTCGTTATAATTGTATCAATGGGACGGACGTGTACGGGTATGGAGACAACCTCATGAATCCATGGACCATGCATGTCAGCATGGGAATGTTCAAGCTGGTAGAGGCGCAGTAATGGCGTGGGGCGTGTGCAGTTGGAGTGATGTGGTACCACTGACACGTCTACATACGACTCTGACAGGTGACACGTGCGTAAGTATTCCGTCTGATCACCTGTATCCATTCATGTCCATAGTGAATTCCGACGGACTTGGGCAATTCCAGCAGGACAATGCGACACCCCACAAGCCCAGAAAAGGATCACTATTCTGAGTTTGAACACTTCTGCTGGGCCCAAACTCCTAAGACATTATTGAGCATAACCGCAATGCCTACAGGATTCGTGGAGCCAGTTCCCTCCAGCAATACTTCAGATGTTAGTCGAGTCCATTCCACTTCGTGTTGCATGACTTCTGCGTGGTCGTAGGGGTCCTACATGATATTAGGCAGATATACTAGTTTCTTTGGATGTTGAGTGTAATATGAAAGTATCTACTAATAAAACAAAATTAATGCCGTTTATAGGAGTCAATACCTGATATATATAACAAGAGAATAGAAAAACAGTAAGCCGTATCTAACTTGGAATTCCAGTAAATTGTCTAGAAGATCAATAAGTAGGTAGAAAACTTGCAGAATTCCAAAGTATATGTATGACAATATTAACATAACTGTAAAAAGTGAGGTGAGAAAACAGCTGAAATTAAACTTTATAAAACTATGGTAGTTCCTGATCTTCTTTACAACAATGATACCAGATCATGTACCTAACGACAGAAAAATGACATCCAAGCATATGAAGCGAGATTTATAAGAGCTGTGTAAGTATGCACAAAATTAGCTGTAAAAATTGTAGATATTAGTTAAATTAGGCATTGTATGTATTGTATTGTATGTGAACCGGGGACCTAGGAACGACAGAGAGGCTCCGTCCCCGCCGCAGCCGCAGTGGTCCACAACCCCACTACGACTACCGCAGTCCACTTCACCCCTCCGATGCCCCACAGCGAACCCAGAGTTATTGTGCGGTTCGGCCCCCTGTGGACCCCACCAGGGAACGTCTCACACCAAACGAGTGCAACCCCTATGTTTGCGTGGTAGAGTAATGGTGGTGTACGCGTACTTGGAAACAGTGTTTGCACAGCATTCGCCGACATAGTGTAGCTGAGGCGGAATAAGGGGAGCCAGCCAGCATTCGGTGAGGCAGATGGAAAACCGCCTAAAAACCATCCACAGACAAGCCGGCTCACCGGATCTTGGATTCGTGCCAGGGACCAGGCGCACCTTCCCACTCCGGAAAGCCGTGAGTTTGACGGCTCGGCTAACAGGGCAGGGTAAATTAGGTATAGTTGAATGTTGAACCAATAATAAACGATGTAGCAGATGAATGTAGAGGGGGTCCCAGCAGGAGAGGTCAGCATTTAGGAATATCACAGGAACTATCAACGGCAGATAATGCTAAATTTTGCTAATGTTCTACAAGGCCTATAGTCTTTTGAGTTGCAGGAGTAGCAATCGTAACTAAATGGAATATATTGATTTTACGTATATAAATTGAATTGTTTGGAAATATTTAAATTTTACAATTAATCGTTTTACATTGTGAGGAACAAAATAAAGTGAATGGAAAAAAAGATGATGGTAGCAGACAGGAATTAACCGAAACCAGCGAACGGCCAGTCGATGCACTTGCCCACTGGCTTTCGCACCGATATGTGCGATAGTTACAAGTATACTGCTGCTCAAAAGTCCCTCATATCTCACGTGTAAATCTTTGGAGAGAGTTTCACTTTATCCTACGGGCCACTCATGCGAAATGTTGTAGGAACTGCAAAGAGGCATCTACCGGCTTCTAGCCACATAGTTTGCACCAAATCGGTGAGTCCCATCCCACGTCCAACTGCTGTTAGATTTACATGCGGAGTAGATATATTTGATTCTTTAAATCTCACTTTCCCCTCAAAAGATCAACTGGAAAAGAGCCTCTTCGACAGATCATCTGCAGATGATTTACAGAAAACGTGTCCTCGTACATTCACTTTTTTTACCACTATGTATAGGCTTTCGACTTACAAGGGTAGTAATCGTAAGCAAATTAAATATACACTCCTGGAAATTGAAATAAGAACACCGTGAATTCATTGTCCCAGGAAGGGGAAACTTTATTGACACATTCCTGGGGTCAGATACATCACATGATCACACTGACAGAACCACAGGCACATAGACACAGGCAACAGAGCATGCACAATGTCGGCACTAGTACAGTGTATATCCACCTTAAGCAGCAATGCAGGCTGCTATTCTCCCATGGAGACGATCGTAGAGATGCTGGATGTAGTCCTGTGGAACGGCTTGCCATGCCATTTCCACCTGGCGCCTCAGTTGGACCAGGGTTCGTGCTGGACGTGCAGACCGCGTGAGACGACGCTTCATCCAGTCCCAAACATGCTCAATGGGGGACAGATCCGGAGATCTTGCTGGCCAGGGTAGTTGACTTACACCTTCTAGAGCACGTTGGGTGGCACGGGATACATGCGGACGTGCATTGTCCTGTTGGAACAGCAAGTTCCCTTGCCGGTCTAGGAATGGTAGAACGATGGGTTCGATGACGGTTTGGATGCACCGTGCACTATTCAGTGTCCCCTCGACGATCACCAGTGGTGTACGGCCAGTGTAGGAGATCGCTCCCCACACCATGATGCCGGGTGTTGGCCCTGTGTGCCTCGGTCGTATGCAGTCCTGATTGTGGCGCTCACCTGCACGGCGCCAAACACGCACACGACCATCATTGGCACCAAGGCAGAAGCGACTCTCATCGCTGAAGACGACACGTCTCCATTCGTCCCTCCATTCACGCCTGTCGCGACACCACTGGAGGCGGGCTGCACGATGTTGGGGCGTGAGCGGAAGACGGCCTAACGGTGTGCGGGACCGTAGCCCAGCTTCATGGAGACGGTTGCGAATGGTCCTCGCCGATACCCCAGGAGCAACAGTGTCCCTAATTTGCTGGGAAGTGGCGGTGCGTAGGATCCCACGGTCTTGGCGTGCATCCGTGCGTCGCTGCGGTCCGGTCCCAGGTCGACGGGCACGTGCACATTCCGCCGACCACTGGCGACAACATCGATGTACTGTGGAGACCTCACGCCTCACGTGTTGAGCAATTCGGCGGTACGTCCACCCGGCCTCCCGCGTGCCCACTATACGCCCTCGCTCAAAGTCCGTCAACTGCACATACGGTTCACGTCCACGCTGTCGCGGCATGCTACCAGTGTTAAAGACTGCGATGGAGCTCCGTATGCCACGCAAACTGGCTGACACTGACGGCGGCGATGCACAAATGCCATTCGACGGCCAACACCGCGGTTCCTGGTGTGTCCGCTGTGCCGTGCGTGTGATCATTGCTTGTACAGCCCTCTCGCAGTGTCCGGAGCAAGTATGGTGGGTCTGACACACCGGTGTCAATGTGTTCTATTTTCCATTTCCAGGAGTGTATTAATTTTATATACACAACTGGGCATTAAAATTGCTACACAACGAAAGTGACGTGCTACAGACCGGGATTTAACCGACAGGAAGATGATGCTGTGATATGCAAATGATTAGCTTTTCAGAGCATTCACACGAGGTTGGCGCCGGTGGTAACACCAACAACGTGCTGACATGGAGAAAGTTTCCAACAGATTTCTCATACAGTAACAGCAGTTGACCGGCGTTGCCTGGTGAAACGTTGTTGTGATGACCCGTTTGTGTTGCGTATCATCAAGTTCCCGACTTTGATATAGGTCAGATTGTAGCCTACCGCGATTGCGGTTTATCGTATCGCGACATTGCTGCTCGCGTTGATCGAGATCCGATGATTGTTAGCAGAATATGGAATCGGTGGGTTCAGGAGGGTAATACGGAAGGCCGTGATGGATCCCGACGGCCTCGTATCACTAGCAGTCGAGATGACAGGCATCTTATCCGCATGGCTGTAACGGATCGTGCAGCGACGTGTCGATCCCTGAGTCAGCAGATGGGGACGTTTGCAAGACAACAACCATCTGCACGAACAGTTCGACGACATTTGCAGCATCATGGCCTATCAGCTCGGAGACCATGGCTGCGGCTTCCCTTGACGCTGCGTCACAGACAGGAGAGCTTCCGATGGTGTACTCAATGACGAACCTAGGTGCACGAATGGCAAAACGTCATCCTTTCCGATGAATCCAGGTTCTGTTCACAGCATCATGATGATCACATCCATGTTGGGCGACATAGCGGTGAACGCACATTGGAATCGTGTATTCGTCATCGCTGTACTGGCGTATCTCCCGGCGTGATGGTATGGGGTGCCATTGGTTACACGTCTCGGTCACGTCTTGTTCGCATTGTCGGCACTTTGAATAGTGGACGTTGCATTTCAGATGTGTTACGACCCGTGGCTCCACCCTTTATTCGATCCCTGCGAAACACTACATTTCAGCAGGATAATGCACGACCGCATGTTGCGGTCCTGTACGGGCCTTTCTGGATACAGAAAATGTTCGACTGCTGTCCTGGCCAGCACATTCTCCAGATCTCTCACCAATTTAAAACGTCTGGTCAATGGTGGCCGAGCAACTGGCTCGTCACAATACGCCAGTCACTACTCTTGATGAACTGTGGTATCTTGTTGAAGCTGCATGGGCAGCTGTACGTGCACACGCCATCCAAGCTCTGTTTGACTCATTGTCCAGGCGTATCAAGGTCGTCATTACGGCCAGAGGTGGTTGTTCTGGGTATTGATTTCTCTGGATCTATCCACGCAAATTGCGTGAAAATGTAATCACATGTCAGTTCTAGTATAATATATTTGTCCAATGAATATCCGTTTATCATCTGCATTTCTTCTTGGTGTAGCAATTTTAATGGCCAGTAGTGTATACAAAGCGAACTGTTTAAGTATATTTAAATTTTATAATTAATCGTTTAACAGTGCGAGGAATAATATTAAAAAGAATGATGGTAGCAGCAGGACTCGAATCCAAGTCAACGAATTGGCAGTCAATATGCCTTACCTGTTTTCCCCCATGTCTGATAGAGAACATAATTGGCGAAACAGCCTACCAAAGACAGGTATAAGAACTGAGAAGGGCCCCATACTTCGACAGGATACTTCGAGATCTGTTTCAGATTCGCGCCACTCCCGCTGCGCACATAGTGTTTATCCGTGAAAGTCTAGATGATGATGCTTTTACCTGATGACGATGGATTTATAAATCTGGTAATGAGTAAAGGTTATTCCATCAGCAGTTCTTAATTATTTATAAATGTGACTTTCTTCTGACAATACGCTTCAGGGTGTAGTGATCACAGATCGCAACTTGATTGTCAAAAGCCTCATTTTAGCTTACTCTCATTTCGACTTTTCATTATTTCTAAAGCCTAGCTAAAGAGAAAAGTCGCCCGCTACAAGTTATTCAAGTAGTATACCACTATACTTGTGTCTTTAGTAACTGAGAACATTTGCTGGCGAATATTCATGTCAATTTTTAATTGCTTATTGCTGTATCGGCCCATTAATATTTAATGAATAGTCACAGACACAGAAACTCTTACTTTATTTAAGCCCTACAGATAAATCTTGCATAGCTAACTGTTGAGTTTGGAAGAATAAGTAATTTTCCTCTAAGAAAGTCTCAAAAAATTGTAGAGGGTGTTTCCTCATGGCTTATTGCCCCGAGCAGTATCCTTTTGTAACATTAGATCGTATCTGAAAATTGTGCGTTGCTGCCGTAGTACTGTGTTCTAACCTGTGGTATTCCAGGACTAGGAAAATACGTTGTTCAATGGAACACGTGATTTTAACCTCTTCCTTCGGTACGATAACCTCCTTTCAAGTTTCAGTGGTGGAATTGTCGTTCTGAGCTGCGCTGCGCCAGATATCACTAGGACCGAAGGGCCAAATTGCCCCTTTTCGATCTTTTCACTTGTTTTCTGAGCAAATCGTAAATTCGACTGACTTGATATTCTGTGACTTTTCATCAGTCATATGAAATATTAATCACCGCGTTTTGGAGTTATGCGACAACAATGTCATTCAATCCAGCGTTGATTGTTGGTTAGTTGACGCAAGGATTTCAGTTATTGTCTGTTGTGACGGAATCTGAGAGTCGTCCCTGCAGTCATGAGAAGCGGCTAACAGACGCTGAAATACTAGCAGAACTGAGAAAAATAGAAGATGAAAGTTCAGGTGAAGAATTTGAGTTCCGACAGTGATCAGGACAATGAAGAAAGTGTAGTAGTTCCAGTGTGTGCAGGTGAAGAAAGTGATTCATGCAACAAATTTGATGATGTAAACACAGCCCAGGACAGGTTTCGCTATATTTAGGGGAAAATGAAGCTTCTACATACAGCATGCCTTCTTATGTTCCAAATTATAGCTCTATAAGATCAACAACTCGGACAACATTTGCTTCCCCTGGAAGTCAGTCAAAAACTGATATTGGGCAACCTACTGAAGAAAAAGAAACAGAAAAAGATGGGAGCGTGTGGAAAATTGTACCAGTGGGTTCTAATGCGGCTCAGTAATATTTCTGCTCTTTGTGTAGAATTTTAGTTTGTAAAATTACAAGAACAGATACACTCATATAATATCAGTACATTACACGTTCTAAAAATACTGTTCTTTTTTCATATATTTTCAGGTCGTCTACAAAGTCATAACATTTTGTGGGAGAGGGAAAAGGAAAATTCAAAGTGGGAAACTTCTTAGTGCTTGGCGGTTAATTTTCAGTGCTTCCATGATGCTCGTCATCGAACACAAGACGATTCCTGGACAGTAGACGCTGACGACTTGGATGCTTTTGTCGCCATAATGTATTCAAGAGGAGTGTGTGGGGCAAAGAATTTTCCTCTCAAAAGCCTATGGTCAACAGTATGGGGTCCTCCGTTTTTCAGACAAACGATGGGACGAAACAGAGTTATCGAAATAATGAAGTATATGAGGTTTGACACCAAGTCCACTAGACCTGAACGCCTCAAGGATGACAAATTTGCTCTTGTATCAGATACTTGGAATGCTTTCATAGAAAACAGTGCGTCATCCTATAAAGCAGAACCTGATCTTACAGTTGATGAACAACTTTTGCCGTCTAAAACAAGATGCCCATTCATACAATATATTGCAAGCATGCCATGCATACCAAGCATGCCATGTGTTTGGCATAAAATTCTGGTTACTTGTAGGTGTTTCTAGTAAATACATACTGAATGGATTCTCACACACTGGTGCTGATCCCCTTCGACCAGCTGACCAAAGCATAGGTGAAAACGTTGTTCTTAGGCTTATGGGACCACACTTAGACAAAAGTTAGAATGTCACTACTGACAGTTACTTTACTTCGCTAGGCCTTGCAAACCGCCTGAGGGCAGCATCCACAACTTTAGTAGGTACTTTGAACCGTAATCGAAGGGAGGTGCCTACTGCTGCAAAGACCAGAAAACAACCACTCCTCTCGACTATTGTGTATTAAAATTGTGGTGTCACCGCCAGACACCACACTTGCTAGGTGGTAGCCTTTAAATCGGCCGCGGTCCGTTAGTATACGTCGGACCCGCGTGTCGCCACTGTCAGTGATTGCAGACCGAGCGCCGCCACACGGCAGGTCTAGAGAGACTTCCTAGCACTCGCCCAGTTGTACAGCCGACTTTGCTAGCGATGGTTCACTGACAAATTACGCTCTCATTTGCCGAGACGATAGTTAGCATAGCCTTCAGCTACGTCATTTGCTACGACCTAGCAAGGCGCCATTATCAGTTGCTATTTATTTTGTGATGCATGTACCGTCAGACCGATGTTCACCAATTATGGATTAAAGTTACGTATTCCAGCAGCTATGTACTTTTCTTGCTAGTATAATTACTTTACCTGTTCCAGACCTCACGCCATCCTGCGTGAGCTTAACGCGTGCCTTTCGGCTACCCATCACTGTGGATTGGCTGTCCTGCCAGTCCACAGCCAAAGTGATGATGGAACAACACTAACAGTTTATCAAAGGAAAACGAATAAGATTGTTTTGTTACAGAGTTCATTTCACAGTCATGTATCCCTGTCCGATTGACAGAAGAAGACTCCTGAAACAGTGCAATTCTACAATGAAACAAAATTTGGGGTCGACGTTGTCGATCAAATGACAAGGATGTACTCCACAAAAGCCGGTACAAGACGTTGGCCAATGCATGTGTTTTACAACATTCTTGATTTGGCTGTCATAAATTCCTGGGTGTTGTATAAGGAAGTGACTGGTATGCGACTTAGCAGGCGGAAGTATAATTTTGATTTGTATGAAGAGCTTCGAGCGCAGTATGTATCATCAAGAAATAAAGAGCCAGACCAGAATCATGCAGACCACAGAGGACAACTAAGAGAGAGGAGTGTAAAATTCGTACATCATGTAAAGGAAACCATACTGCTACTGTTTGTTCACGTTGTGAGAAAGCAAATGTGAGAAGATAAGACGAGTGTGGTGCGACAAGTGCAGCAGTAAACAGCAGTGAACTACGGTGGAATGTGTGAGTGTGTGTGTGTGTATGTGTGTGTGTGTGTGTGTGTGTGTGTGTAATGTATTTATTTTATTAATAAAAATCAACAAAAGTTATATATGTGTGTTACATTCCATTACCTATCACAATCTGATCAAATAAACAAAAATAAACATGGGGCCAATTTGGCCCTGTCGGTCCTTGTAGGTAGTAGCCTGCTTGCGGTCCTCCTAGTGATATTGGCACTACATATTGCGATTACAGCACCATCTGTTATCATCTTTCACAACTATTTTGAAATTTCTGTATAACATCTGTTCATAATTTTTACAGCTTACACCGGAGGCATGCCGTTTGTTGCAGTCGTCTATCGATCTTAGTTTTCGAGATACTTAATTCTGAAACCAGGGACTCCTCCTCTGGAACTCTGTGTATTAATCCATGTGCGCTTGCGCTGGAGAAGCGCCTATTTAAAGAAAGTAGGCTTGCAAGACAACTTCCACGATGACATTTCATGCTGCTTTATTCAGAACCATCTACATTATTTTCACGCTTCATGTGAGGGAGTGATTTTCTGGGTCATTAGCATCGCACAGCAAAGGCCGACGTTACGTTGCTTATTTAAATGTCCGGTTGGCACTGGGGACTATAATATTTCGTTGCAACAACTCGTAATATCAGGTTTGTGCAACGTAACTAAACGGTTTCAAAATTGTCATTTACTTCTGTAGTGATTCTGGTGTGTTTCGGAGACGAATGAGTAACTTTGAGTCCAATTGCTTAAACAGACCATTAGTAACTAGATCACAGTTAAAAGTTAGTGAAACAACATCACGCGACTTATAAAGAAGTGGGGTGGTATACACGCTCCGTCACCATATAGCTATCTCAGGTTCTCTCGGCGTGATAGATTAATGGTGTACTTGCATCGAGAAAAAATAAATTCGGTCCTAAAGACTCTGATCCAAAGAGGTTGAACATTTTGAGACAAGGTGAGCCTCGACGAAGAATTACACCTAAGAGCAGTGTTCCGAAGGAATAGATACTCAGATCGTCTAATTGAACAGGGATTGCAGTCAAAATCAAGAACGGCTGAGACAGAGGTTGAATCTCTGACGGAGGAAGTCCAACTCTTATCTACCTTTTGCTGGACCAGTATCGGGAGAGATCGGTACATTATTGTGGTTCACAACCAGTTCTTTCATTCCCTTCAGTTAAGATAAAGAGTCCTCTTTCTAATGTTAAAGGTCTCCAAAAACAGGGTGTGCAACGCATTCCACACGAATGTGGTACTAGTGATTTGGGGCAGACCATCAAAACAGCAGAGGAGAGATGCAAGGGACATCAGTGACACAGACGGCTAATGTAGTCATGGAAATCAGCTGTCGCCGAGCACATCTTCGAACATATGAATATAATCATAAAATTATGAGACCAGTACTGTGGTCGTAAACGCCAATTTTCTGCGACAGCATTATGGAGGAGTCTCTCGCAACAAAGAAGGCATAAAATTTACCAAACAGGCGTGGAGGTTTCGATTTAAACAAGGCTTGTGGTCCGGCACTTAATTTTTCTGAAATCTCGCTTCCAGCTTATCCGCCAGAGCTGGAAAGCGCTGAGAGAATTTGCGTTTCACGGAATATCACTGAGAACTCTGAAAAACAAAAGAGCATCAAAGCGTGTAGGCGGCGTCGGCAGTCGAACCAGTAAAGCTGCCATCCCAGATCCTTTAAAGAGTCGATCTCCAGTATATAAAGCAGCATCAAACATCTGAGTGCAATATAAATAAGTTAATATATTTAATGTACGACGTTAAGCGTGTTAGCGAAAAATATTTAGAAAACATTTTAAAATTATGTTACAAATTCATTGGAAGTCGGTAAGTGCTATTATTATCAAACACAGGATCAGTACGCGACATTAAGGGTGTTAGTTAAAAAAACTTACAAAAGATTTTAAAATTATGTTAAAAATTTGTTGGAAATTTTAACACCATAGCTCTAATGCTCTACTGATTTATTTTGCCTTTTGTTTTATTTAATGTTACATCGCTGAGCTTCTGTATATGTGTTTGAATCGTTAACACAAAATTGTATACTCCTTTCTTTTTTTTAAAACTTTAATGTCATGATTTGATTCTATGCAATGCAGTGTACCTGCCATTTAAATTCTTTGTCCCAATTGGAGGGATACAAAACTTACTGTATATATTTGGAATTTGTTTAAATAAATTTTTATAGAAATGTCAATATGTGCAAAAGTTCTGTTTTATTTAAAATGTTTCACTTTTATGTAATTGCTGATCCTCACTTAGGGTTCTTAGTTATTTCATATGCAAAAGGTGTTGTGGTTCCCCTCGGGATCGGAACTGTGTAGCGCGCGCAAATTGGGTTTGGCCTAGGTAGAAAAGGTGGAATTGAGAGTCAGTCGGGGACGAGCTACCAAACAGTGAACTGCCCATGTAAAAGTTGTATATTGTGCTGGTTCCGAGAGAGGCTTTTCCTGACGCTTTCCAATACCTTGGATGGATGGATGAAGAACTGGAAATTTTCTGAAATTGGTATCAATCATCGCCACCAAGAAATGACAGAGTCCAGCAATGCTACCTGCAAATCCACCTACTAAAATGCAATCGCCACCACATTACGCAATCACTGTAATGTACAGTGAAGGATCAGCTTATTGGATGTGTTAGTGTGCTCAAATATAAGGTAATTTATAATTGAATTTATGTACCTACCTTGATTCTTTTTCCTTATCATAACACCTCCCAGGTTCCTCTCCTTTTGAACTAAAGTGATTACCGTGTGTCCTTACTGAAAGAACATTAAAGCCCAGTGTTTTGTTAATTAATGCCTCTTGAACATAGTAAAAAGAAAGTTAAAGTTAATGAGGCAAGAGAGTGAGTTAAAATAAATTATGCTTGCTGAAAATAATTTTCCTATTAAAACTGCTTACTAATCTGTTGTTGCCAACTTCAAAATTAAAAGTTCTTAAGACTGAGGCTTATAAAGTTTTGCTTAGTAAATGATCACATTGCTGCCTGTTATAAATCGCTGAAGGTGAGTCAGTATCTTACAAATATGTTAATATTGTGTCTCACTGTAGTAAAAGTGGAAAACTGCAGTTGTGGAAAGTTATATACTCATGCTTGCTAAGCACTTTATTCTTTTGGGTATTAAAAGTGTATTGATAGTGTAATAGAATCCACAGGTTATCCTTTATGCTCATGATAAATAACAATTAATAGAAAGACCACTATTTATGAAAACAATAATTTATTTATTAAAAAAACAATGAGAAGTAGCCTGTTAGTGAATTCCATTTACCTTTCATTCTAAATAGAAAAGTATTTAACTGAGAGAGGCTTAACCTGTGGCCAGTTCATAATTTTGCAATGAACTATATTTACAATTTTATGTCAGCTAGGATAATGTTTGGAAAGTAATACTGAACCTATATCCAATTTATGATTCTACAGTGAATATTAATTGTAATGTTGGGAGACCATTCAGTTTGAATAATCCATGAAAGTAATAGTGTGTATTCTTATCTGTTATATTTATGCCAGTAGTTTGTTCTGATCTGTTAACTCCAACCTTAACCTGAACACATTGTATTCAGGTGCCAGAATTCATTGCACTCGCGTGTGGCAAAGTATAGGTTGCATTTGTCTGTTAGTTACTCATACCTATTTTCTTAAACAAGAATGTTAATCATTCTCTTGCCTAATTAGGCTGGTGACCGTTTTCTTTATTCTTTAAACAGTGTAGCTAGGTAAAATATTGTTCGTTACTGTTTAAATATTTACGTAATTCTGACTTTCAGTTCCGATAAGCCACCTACGTTATGTACAACACGGTCAACATAGTAAAATTCCTCTAAGAGGGTAACATTGCTCTGCTACTTCATACTATAATTACTTGAATAAGAATAATTTAACTATACGAACTGCCTTCAGCTTTGGGGTTATGGTATAGTAGTAGCAGACGGAAGTGTTATACGTAGCTTTTCCGTGACAGGACTGTTTTTTCTGTTGGGGCATAGTACGTAATAAACCAAATTTGGTATTTGATTACATAAGCTACGTAAATGCTGTTGCAGTGTTACAAATCAGTAAGTGCTATCAAACACTGGATCAGTACATTTTGAGTAATTAGAAGTTCGTTTTAAACAAAAGCGAGTTTTTCACGCATCTCAGTGTTGTGTCGTCATACCTCTTGAACTATCTGTTGTGGACTGAAATAATTTTACAAGTAAATTTAGTGACAGCTGTTGATGTTGCCAACTAAAAGTGTTGCGAACGGAGTTAGTAGTAAAGAGGTAACAAAAACGTCATGATAGATGCTAAAGTTTTACTGCACGAACAGCGAGAATGTAGTAATACATTTTGTGGAGAGTTTCATCGAGAAAAGCGTCATACAGATTTGAAATTGTGAGTAAGGGATGTTGGAATTCACTAAGCGCTGTCGTTCTCAAATACTGGATAGATATAGTGTGGATAATCTGCGTGCCTTCAGTTACGCTTTCTACTAACTGTTATACTAGTCTTACTACGCTATACATTTAACATGAGAATATACCTCTTAATGGGTAGACTACGATATTTGTTCAAAAAGTTCAAGAATTTTAATTTTTTTCTTGTAAATAGCTTTATTTATTCCTGTGCATTAATGTTATTTCCTTCAGAGTAGTCTCCATCAGATATTACACACTTATGCCAGCGCTTCTGCCATTACCCGAAACCCTTCTGGAACTCGGTCTTTGGGACAGCACATAGCGCTTTCAGCGATGCGCTTTTAATCTCATCTACGCTTGTTAAACGATTGCCCTTTAACTCTTTATTTCTTACAAAAGTCATATGGGGCAACATCTGGCGAATTTTGGACACTGTGACATTCGCGAACAATCAACTGCGAGCAGGTGCATTATCGTGCTGAAAAAGCCATGAACTATTTCTCCACAACTCCGAGTCTTTTTTTCCGATTGCTTCCCGCACACGACGTTGAACTTGTAGGTGGTACTCCTTCTTGCTCGTCTGACCTTTTGGTAACAACTCATGGTTCCCTTTATTTCTGTTGAGTCATCAGTCTTCTGACTGGTTTGATACGACCTCTCCTGTGCCAACCTCTTGCAGTTGCAACCTACATACCAAATTATTTATTGAATGTATTCCAATCTGTCGTCCTATACAGTTTCTGCTCTCCACAGCTCCCTCTAGTACCATGGGAATTATTCTCTGATGTCTGAACAGGTCTTGTCATCTTATTCCTTCTCCTTTTCAGTGTTTTCCACATATTCCTTTCCTCTCCGATTCTGCACAGAACCGCCTCGTTCCTTACCTTAACAGTGCCCCTACGTTTCAACACTCGTCTATAGCATCACATCCCAAATGCCACCATTCTCTTCTGTTTCGGTTTTCCCACAGTCTATGTTTCAGTACCATACAATGTTGTGCTCAGAAATTTCTTCCACAAATTAAGGCCTATGTTTGATACTAGTAGACTTCTCTTGGCTGGGAATGCTCTTTTTGCCAGTGCTAGTCCGTTTTTGATGTCCTCGTTGGACACCATTGGTTATTTTGCCACCAAGATAGCAGGATTCCTTAATTTCATCTACTTCGTGACCATCAATTCAGATGTTAGGTTTCTTGCTGTTCTCATTTCTGCTACTTCTCATTACTCTCACCTTTCTTCGATTTACTCTCAATCCATATTCTGTACTCATTCCATTCAGCAGATCATCTAATCATAGTGCACTATTCCATGAAAATCGAAGAAAATAGTGAGCACAACATTCACATTCAACCGCAATGGCCGGGCTGTATTGGTCTTGGTGATCCAGAATGCGTCCCGAGGGACGACTGAGCCTTAGTTTCGACGTCATACCCGTACACCCATGTTTCGTCACCTATTATGACGCTTTTCAGTAGTTCTGCGTAGTTGTTGACTTCACTTAGCGTTTCCTGGGAAACTTCCATTCGCAGCTTTTTTGTCGAAATTCAACACCTTTGGCACAAATTTTGCTGTCACACGTTTAATATTCAAAACATCCGAAAATATTCCATAGCCTGAACCAACTGATATGCCAGTATCATTAGTAACGTCTCCGATGGTGATTCGGCGACCGTTCAGTCATTTCTTTCAGTTTTCCACATTTTCATTTGCTGTTGATGTACTGGGATGTCCAGAACGTTCCTCATAATCAACTTCTTTACAGCCATCTCATGCCACTCGTAGTCCCCCTTCCTATGGGACCAAGCAGACCCTAGGCTTACACACTACAATCTAATTTAAACTAACTTACGCTAAGGACAACACATACACCCACGACCGAGGGAGGACTCGAACGTCCACCGGAGGTGACAAGGCGACCCTGACCACACGGCTACCGCGCACAGCTAGCAGTCTTCAACATTTCTACAACTTTGTTATTTTTATTTCATTTTTGTAGGAAAATTTAATGAAAATTCACTGATTTATTTTTAAAACAAATAAACAATCGTCACTCTTAAGCAAACATTGTAACCTACCTGGTATCTACAACAGAGTAAATATCTAAAATGACCACAGGTGTGTATATATATATAATTTTTGGATACGTTTACCAACAAAACAACGAGAAATCGCGCGAATCGCACTAATACAACCCGCGAAATTACAGAATTCCTGATTATTTTTGAGCACATCTCGGATGAGAGCATTGTAAATTTTTAAAGTCGGGCAACATACAAAACACAGATATCGTATTTTTGTGGTCCTGGAGGTGATAAGCAACATGTAACTGGGACTGTGTACCATGAATAGACCAAAAACAGTCTCGATGGAGTTCAGGCAGTGAGACCACGCACCGCAAAACTCGCAGCCCCTGAATAATACGGCTGGGTCGGTCGTCGAAATATGTACATAAAGGACATAAACTCCAAGCATCAACTCAGCAGAATACTCGGAAGCCCACCATTAGGCCTTTAAGTGATTATTTTTCGTACGCACTCGTCTGACTCAGTGGTTAACATACGTTGCTCATTCACTAGAAGATTTCTGTGTTTATTTTAATTCGTGGACCAAAAATAAAGTTGATTAGTATCGAATATAATGTATTAAAGAAGAGACAAAATTAGAGGTCCTTTTGGGCATGAAGTATTTTAAAATACGTTGCTGCTAGGAGAGAAAATTCAGATTCTCCACTTTAAGAAGACGTCTGTATTCGAAGGCATACTCCACACCTCCTCATTGGTCTTTTCTTCTTCGCAGTGCTGAGCAAAACTTCTCTTCAGTACATGGGTATACGATTTGTACTCTGGGTGGGTGTTCGACTGACGACCCCTGTGGAGATTCAAGAAAATGGTTCAAATGGCTCTGAGCACTACGGGACTTAACATCTCAGGTCATCAGTCCCCTAGACTTAGAACTACTTAAACCTAATTAACCTAAGGACATCACACACATCCATGCCCGAGGCAGGATTCGAACCTGCGACCGTAGCAGCAGCGCGGTTCCGGACTGAAGCGCCTACAACCGCTCGGCTACATCGGCCGGTCCTTGTGGAGAGAATTCGTCCAACTGTTCCCCGCGATTAATAATGAATTTCAATCTTCTTTTCTCTCAGCTATATTTTCTGCACGCAACGTATATATTGAAGCATGTAACGTCTAGTGAATTAAATATAGCTGGTGTTTTTTCATTCTGCTACTAAAAATGTGGTGGCTTTGCTACGTCTCATATTATTTTTGTGGTCCATGACAATACATGGCTTTTTCAAGATGTGAATGTTTCAATTAATTCCTACAATGTTTCAACATGGAACGTGCTGACCATCACGACGTTTCTCTTGTCCTTCGATATGGTCAACATCTTCTCGTTTCCGCTTTTAAATTAGAACATTATCGGAAGTAAGAGATAGTTCGACAAGAAAAGTAGCCTACTTCCCATTCTCCAAGGAGACTTTTGGTTCAGGAACGGGTGGCTAGGGCAATGGGTGGTGTTAAATTCACGAACCTCTTGTCTACCCCTGTTCGTTAGTCTGGGTATTCTGACATTATATATATATTCTTTAATGCCGTCTCTTCTTAAGGATATCAGATTGGTTCAAAAATGGCTCTGAGCACTATGGGACTTAACATCTATGGTCATCAGTCCCCTAGAACTTAGAACTACTTAAACCTAACTAACCTAAGGACATCACACAACACCCAGTCAGCACAATATCAGATTATTCCCAAGAATTAGCAGCTTTCACACAGTTAATACTGGGAAGATAACCAATCTACATCTCGATCACAGCCCCTTGACTTTTGTACAGAAGCGAGTCCGTTTTCAATTAGCTACCGCAACAATTCAAAAATCTTAGCAATAATCGAAGGACTTTCAAATCTAAATTGAAGAGTGTTCTGTCGAGAAGTTTCTTGAAAAATTAAAGCTGATTGTTGTGTTAAATATTTGATTGCATTCATATAAACTTATAGCATGTCGTCTTTTTAAGATTAATAAACATTTTATTTTGTCTGTTGTTACATATCTGTTGTAATTTCATGTAGTGACACGTTCCAACATCGGGGAGATTTGCTCCTCAATTTGGTCCTACGGCAATGGACGTGTAAAATGAAATAAAATATCTTAGTTTTCCAGTTTTTCAATTTTTTGTGAAGTCAGGGATCTCTCTATTTTGCTAGATTGTGCCGATAACATCGATGTTCTCATTTGTTTGCGTGTCGATCAAATCTGGACTAGTGCACCAGTTGTCGAGGCACACAAAATAAACTCTTCCAAGTGAAACGTGAGCAAGCCCCAAAAAATTAGGAAAGTAATTTTGTCTTCAGGAAATGACTGCCATAATTTTTATTCTTTCGGTAGAAACCGTGGAAAACGTTGTAACTGGCCATGAACACATCATCTTGACTGGTGAGAGTTCCATCTAGTGTAGGAATCACCAACTAGTAGCACTATGACTTCTTTCCGTGTGAAACTAGTCATTCCTATTAGCTACAATCCGCAGAATCCAGCGGACGGATAGATCTGACGAACTCAGCAGTCCGTGGCTAATTTAAACAACGTGCAAAGATGGGCTAGGTTGGCGCTATCGCACTGCAGCCGAAGCATGCTACGGCGCCTCGAGCAAACGGATCCAGCCCTCGTCGTTAGCTAACAATTGTAACGGAAAGCCCGTGACCGGCCGCACCCAGAATACTTAATGCAAATGCGGCGGTAGCGCATTCAGGCTTCGCCCCGAGTGTGACGAGCTGCGCTCCCCGTCAGCAGGGGCGGGAGGGAGGGAGGCAGCTGATTACCCAAATCACACCCCGGCGGCGCCGAGGACGAAGGAGTCACATCCATCCAGCGGTGCCGCACGAACGGGCCGAGCGGCGCGCGATGCGTGCTGCGTTTCGAGGGGCTGTGAAGACAATGTCTTCAGGAGCGGAGCAGGTGGGGCGGCACGCGACAAATGGCCGGCGGGCCGCGGAACGTCGCCGCACAAATTAGAGTCGGCGACGGGGTGAGTTCAGCGGCCTCCTCCAGCCCTCGGCACCGCCGTGCATCACGCGCCATCACTCAGCTGCTCCGCTCCCTCGGCCGGCGTTGGCCCCTGGTAATGGTGATTGTTGGCCACGATGATTAAGACAGGCGTCGGATATATATATACGCGTGTCGACAGCGCTAACTGGCTCCCGTGATGGCGCCTGCGGGCAATAGCCGAGGCGGTGCCGGCGCGGTTCCTCGTCGGCCATCAAGTCGCAACTGTGGCGCGGCGAAGAGGTTGCCGGTGCTCATGAATCAGGGACGTCGTCTTCCAGACGTTTGTGGATGCGGTCCTCGATGCAGCGCAAACTACGCACTGAGACCGCTCTCTGTTATAAATTAGAGTGTTAAATCTTGTTCCCTCCTGGGTCAGCGAGTGGCTGTGGTATGTCCGCAAATTACTATACAACTCACGTTTTCCAAATGAGCTTTTAGTCTCCCTTCAACCGAAAATTTGGAACGTTTATTGCGTCTCCTAACACCTCTCCCAGAACAGCGCGAAAATGTGCTTAAAATATAAATCGCGCGTCCCACGAACGTTGGTACGAGCGTTTCGCATGCAAAACTGCGCGTCATACCACGAGACACATTTGGATGATCATCCATTGAAGGTCTAAGAGAGGAACTCTGGTAACGTGAAGAAAAAAATAGTCATTGTAAGAGAAAGGAAAACATGCTGAAAACAACAAAACATTGGCTAACTCTTGACGTATACTCTTAGGCTATACAATCTCTACTGACAGGGTCAGTTTATTCCGTAAGACAACAATGTGAAAAATCACAAACAAATCGCACTATCGTCATTTCATTATCCGTGCTATACAGTCAACTTTCTGCAACGAATGCAAACCTATACTACGATATGCTAGACAAAAGCGAGCTATGACACTGACGTACGAATATTATTGTTTAAAAAAGTAGTTAGTGTGGTGTCCGATATTGCTCCGCTCGAATGCAGAAGAGACCCTGAATGTGAAAAAGTAGCTTTAGTCAGATATGCATATTGTTTTGTCCAAATAGTTCAAATGGCTCTGAGCACTAAGGGACTTAACATCTAAGGCCATCAGTCCCTTGGACCTAGAACTACTTCAACCTAACTAACCTAAGGACATCACACACATCCATGCCTGAGGCAGGATTCAAACCTGCGACACACAAATACTTAAACAGAAAACACAAGAGGTGAACCCCAGTTAGCCTTACAAGAGAATCGATAAAACAATTTTATCACAGAATGAGGTTTTCACTCTGCAGCGGAGTGTGCGCTGATATGAAACTTCCTGACAGACTAAAACTGTGTGCCGGACTGAGACTCGAACTCGAGACCTTTGCCTTTCGCAGACAAGTGCTCTACCATCTGAGCTAACCAAGCACGACTCGCGACCCGTCCTCACAGCTTCATTTCTGCCAGAACCTCGTGTCCCACCTTCCAAACTTCACAGAAGCTCTTCTGCGAAGCATGCACAACTAGAATCTGAATAATGGCCATTCAATTGTCTCTCGAGGTAAAACACGCAGTTTAGTATGCGAATAACTCACTCAACTGTTTTTGGGATGAACGATTTGCATCCTAATCACATTTCTTTTGCCCTTCTTTGCGTTCTAGGTTATGCACTTCCCTTGTAAGAATGGCATTATATGATGTTCACTTGATCTAAGAAAGACACTTCGTGGCATCCTTTTCACAAGAAGCTCTCAATGTTGTCATTTCAACAGTAACCATCTGTAGAGAAATTAAAACCTGACAACTTGTGTGCAGAAGAGAAGAAAAGTAATGAAAGAATACCAGTTCTGTGCATCGTATGTGTAAATCAGAACTGTCGAAATGAGAAACTACGAAAACACGTATTCAGAAATCAATTACTAAAATTCCTGCAGACAAAAAACACAAACGCCTCGTGGATCAAAATGTGTTGCGACAATAAATTGAATAAAAATACCTTAATGAAAATAAGTATGTAAACAAAAGAAAAATTTAAAAAATTGTTAGGAAGTACCAAGTAAGATCGAATTATGTAGGTGATTGGAAAGTAGAGGTAGCATCGCTGAACGGTAATCGAAGATTTCTGGGCCCTTCGTTCGATCGCTCCCATTGCTTAAATTCTGAATAAAATTCAGCAACAAAGCAGCCGAAAAATTTCACACTACGGTGTCATCAACATTCTGTCAGCAGCAAAGAGCGTAGAGGAGCGGTTAGAAGTTAAGGGCAACCTCTTGCTCTTGGAGTGGGAAACGGGTCCCGAAAGACGGGAATGATCAACAGCGTGTGGATGCAGAAGGCAATGGCGACCATTGCGCTACAGTCACACAGTTTGTATCCACAGGACATGTGGCCTGTAATTGAACAAGTGTCATGATGGACTTTTCATTGGTAAAAGATTCCGGATTAGTCCCCCATTTGGATTTACGGGAGGAGACTGCGAAGTTACTATCCGCATTTAGGACAGCATCAAAGCTCGAATTGGTCGTCTATTGGTTAACAGCAATTATCATGTTGTAGCTGCTGCAGTTACCTACTCTTACTACTGTTTGCTACAAACGAAAAGACAGTGTATCCAGTTGTGCAGACTAGGCTTTATTAATCGAATGCATTTCAGGTTTTCAGCCAGATCTTAAAAAAAGGTATTGGGCTCCCTTCTCGTGCGTTTCATGTAGTCAGTAGCGGATAAGCTACCCGTCTCAGTAGGAACTGAAATTTCTTTTCTAAATTATTTATTTTTCATTTTTCCGTTCTCTTATGAGATACTGTATCGTCTGAAGCACTAGAAATTTCAGTTCATAATGCGGTAAGCGTGACACGTTTATTTAATCATTGACACGGACAGGAAATGCTAAATGCGGCATACAATGTACATATAGTATAGTGGGCATTTCGTTTATTCAGGTTACCTTCCATTCGGAAAGTGGGTGCACTCAGCGACTGTTATGTGACTTATAAATTATAGAGTGTACATCAGTCGTCCTTTTTTTTAGATTCAATTACGCAGATCGAGATTTCGGCTAGTAGCTAACCATTCTCAATGCACTATTTTCTATTCTCATTGCATGTAAGTCCCTGTTGTTCGGGCATCAGTCCCACTATTTTCTATTCTCAATGCGAGTAAGTCCCGGTTGTTTGAGCTTCAGTCACAGTTCAAAGAACTGTGACTGACGCCCGAACAACAGGGACTTACATGCATTGAGAATAGAAAATAGTGCATTGGCAATGGCTAGCTACTAGCCGAAATCTTGATCTGCGTGATAAAATCTATAAAAAGGACGACTGATTGATGCACTCTATAATTTATAAATTTCATTTATTTCTTTGACTGCTGCTCGAAGTTACAAGTATTCTGCCGCAAAAGAAAAGAGTAGAACTGTCCACCGACACTCAGACTCTGCACGATTTCCTGCAGCTTGAAATTTACAGCTGTTAGGCTATCGTATCCCAGACTGCACCATTCCCTCGAGTCAATTCTAAAGAGAAAAAATGTTTTCCATTTTAGTGCGAAAACTCAGAGCATCAGTGATTTCAGTTTCACGAGTGAAAGCGTGGCTTGCAAACATTGCGCCTAACTGACTATACAATATTCACGTCTCGAATATACTTCTACACCATGGAGGGACAGAGTGGACTCCATTTACAATTTGTGTCCTAGCTTAATAATAACTTCTTAGTTATCTACGACTCAAGACACATGTTGCATTGGTACGCCAGTCTTTCATGTAGACAGAACAGCGGTATCGATGTGTATGACGTATGTAGCACATGTACATCTGCCTGAACCGAAAATCTTCTGAAGTAATTAAAAATTTGTGAAACAGTTTCGTCAGCTCTAGCGGTCAGTAGTGGGCACCAAATGATTTCTTTTTGTAGTACAAAATTGCGGATTGATCAATTAAAATGGCTTTATGGTGGGGAACCGTTGATCTGGTTGCTATAATTACCAAAGGTAACGAAAAGCTCCTGCTTCGGCTAGTGTAAAAGTCTCTGACTCGCTAACTAGCTATTTTCATTTAACTCGAAACTACTGTCTTTATTTTCGTTATCACTCTAATCACTCTCTGAATAAGAAATCTAATTACTTTTCACAGAGTCACTGTTTTCATCGTAACCTTTCAGTATATATCAGTTAAGACGGGCAAGCTGTCGTATTTCCAATCCCAAAGGTAAACGAAATACTTCCTTTTAGCGTCGTAGTACACTGAAATTTTTAGAACAGTAAAATTATTTCATGAAATGACCTTACCCTAAAACAGTATTCCAAGTATCTTCAGTCAGTTGTGTGCAAAATAATTCATTATACAAGCACGTCTATATTCTCTTCAACATTTCGCACATATTTATTCCGAAACGCAATGAACATACAACTTCCACGTAGTGAAACTATCGAATATACATGCGTAAGCAAGGGTGTCTTATACAGAACTGATAAAAGCTTTAATAACGTAATACATGTTCTTAATTTTTCTCGCGACAATAATGATACTCAACAGGATCTTGCTGGGTCGAGGATATCTTCTTGCGTAGTCACTGTCGGTCCAGCAGCAAACATATCCGATGTAGTCCTTTCCAGCAAAACCACGCCTGAAGATCTCACCACCTCTCTCAAGTCACCGTGCGTACTTCGAAACAAGAAAAGAAAAATCAAGCAGGTTGCGCTGCATATGCAATACATTACACGTATTAACAATGACACTGTACCAAGCGTTGCTGGCGCTGCGAAGCTCTTACTCAGCCAGCTCAGTCGGTCCAGTGTTAGAACAGAAATTATTTAATTTGCTTTGCGGCAGACAAGGAAGATGGTTCCCTGGAACTTAAAACCGTCCTAAAATTAGAAATGTATGAAGTCCACGCGGACAATAACATTTCCAAGAAAGACAATATGTTGTTTTTTGCAGAGGATGAGTAGAGAACGTGGTAGCGGTGTACTACAAGAAACAGGAGACTTGTGAGTGTCCAAGTATTAATTGTATAGCAGAAGCAAGTGAAAGGATATCGGTGGTAATATTCGCTGATGACGTTGCTATCCTACGTATAAGTGAAGAAGAATTAGGGATCTGATGAATGAAATGAACAGTCTAGTGAGTACAGTCTATGGACTGAGACTAAATCGAAGAAAGTCAAAGGTAATAGGAAGTAGCATAAATGACAACAGCGAGAAACTTCACATCAAATTTGATGATGACAGAGTAGATGAAGTTAAGGAATTTTGCTGCCTGCTCTGGGAAAAAGAGCGTTCCTGGCCAAGAGAAGTCTACTAGAACCTAGCATTGCCCTTGATTTGAGGAAGAAATTTCTGTGAATGTTCGTGTGGAACATAGCATCGTATGGTAGTTATACATGAACTGTGGGAAAACCAGGAAATAAGACTTGAAACATTCGAGATGTGGTGCTACAAAGACTGATAAGTTAAGGGTGGAGGAGATTCTTCGCAGAAGAGGCGAGGAAAGGGATATATGGAAAACACTGTCAAGAAGAAGGAACGGAATGGTAGGATATCTGTTAAGACATCAGGGAATAACTTTCAAGTTACTAAAGGGAGCTGCAGAGAGTAAACTGTAGAGGAAGACAGAGACTAAAATATGTCCAGTAAATGATTAAGAAAGTGTGTTGTAAGTGATACTCTGACATGAAGAGGTAGGGAGGAATTCGTAGCGGATGGCATCAGACCAGTCAGGAGAATTGAGAAAAAAAATCAGAAGCAAGATCCACTAACGCTGTATGAAGAGCTAGCCGGAAACGTCCACGCCGGGTGTGACTCTTAAAACAACCTCTTCCATGCACCGCCGAGACAAGGAAACTAGTGCCGTAACGGGATATCACTCTTGCTCTGCACTCGAACGATCCAGACGCGTGATTTCCATGAGAATCATCGTCAACTGTATTCAAAGCTTGAACGACCTCCATGGAACCAGGTAAGGTAATCTCCAGTACACGTTTACCTTGTCCATAACGTGCCAAGCTCGCTGACTTCGAGATGCACTAGCCATGGATAAAGGTGTTTACCATGGGCGTTCAGTAAGTAGTGTAACACATACTTATATCGGCCAGTTTCGGATGAAAAAGTGCGGAATTTGTTGAGCGACATCGTAGAATATTCGCGCTTTGCTCCCTATAGTTTCATGATGTTCCAATAGTTGGCGGCGCTACGCGTTACCTTAAAAATGGTGTCCGTAACGAAGGTGCTTTCCAAGGAGAGAGCTATCATTGCGTGTATTTTGGCGGAAAACCTGTACATCGCAAATATTTACAGCCGCTTGCACGTAACTATCTGATCTCTCACGTGCCGGCTGGCAGGGAACATCTGATCATCTGGTGACTTTATAAGACGGTAAATAACAGCATCGCCTGCAAACAGTGTAAGAGGGCTGCTCAGATAGTCTCCTAATCGTTTATGCAGATCTGGAATAGTACAGGACCTATAGCACTACATTGGAGAACGCCAGATATTACTTTTGTTTCGTTCGATGACTTTCCGTCAGTTACTGTTAGCGATCTTACTGGCCGGAAATCACGAATCCAGTCTCGTAAATGGGACGAGGGTCCATAGGTACGCAGTTTGATTGGAAGTCACTTGTGAGATATGGTGCCAAAATCCTTCAGGAAATCTAAAAATATGGAATCAATTTATCATATCCTGTCAATAGCACTCATTAGTTCTTGTGAATAATGAGCTAGTTTCATTTAACAATAACGATATCTTGTGAATCCATTTAGGCTGCTTGTTCTAATGGCTCTAAGCCCTATGGGACTTCACATCTGAGGTCATCAGTCCCCTAGACTTAGAACTACTGAAACCTAACTAACCTAAGGACATCAAACACATGCATACCCGAGGCAGGATTCGAACCTGTGACCGTAGCACCGGCAAGGTTCCGGACTGAAGCGCCTAGAACTGCTCGGCCACAGCGGCCGGCTTGGCTGTTTGTCAGTGAATCGCTGCTTCGAAATAGCTCATAATGTTCCAAAATCCAACTGCAAATCGGCGTTAGCGGTGTGGATCTGTAATTCAGCGGATTACTCCTATTTTCTTTCTTAGATACTAGTATGAGTTGAGCAACTTCGCAGTCTTTAGGTACGGATATTTCAACGAACGACCAGTTGTATATAATCGCTATACGTGGAGATATTTTATCCGTGTACTCTGATAGGAACCTGACTGGTATACAATCGTGGCCAGAGGCCTTGCCTTCCTTAAGTGATTTAAGCTGCTTTGCTACACCGAGGACATCTATGTCTAAGTTACTCATGTTGGCAGTTATTCTTGGTTCGAATACTGGAATATATACTTCGTCTTCTTTGGTCAAGGAATTTTGAGAAACCTTATCCAGTAACTCTGCTTTAGTGATACTGTCGTCAGTAACATCACCACTGTTGTCGTGCGGCGAAGGTATTGATACCGCTTTCCGCTAGTGTGCTTTATGTACGACCAGACTCTGTTTGGACGTTTTGCCAAATTTCGAGACAGAGCTTTGAAGTAGAAAGTATAAAAAGTATCCAACACTGAAGGTGGCGCTACATTTCGAGCTTTTGTAAAACTTCGCCAATCATCAAAGTCTTGCGTCCTTTAAATTTGGCATTTTTGTGTGTACCATAGTGCTAGATATCATTTCTTTGAATTTAAAGCTTATCTAGTCTACTTTTATATATTCTGACTGGAAAGAGTGTCTCTTAGGAAGGCCTGAAGCGATTTTTAGCTGATT